>NC_090924.1:678877814-680241285 GCF_040938575.1 Ambystoma mexicanum | reverse complement strand
TCGCGCTTGCGCTACCTTGCGCCTGCTTGCGCTGGGATTTTTCGGCGCACGTTTGCTCCATGAATCGACCCCTTAAGGATGAAGTTAAATATGACGATTTCTTTCACTGATCAAGGCATAGGTTTCTGAATGCCAGGAATACATTTTTTTTAGCTGGGTGAATTTATCATGGCATTTACAGGGCAGATAGCTCTACGAGGAATGCCATTAGAGCCAGATGTTTTTCACTATGGGGTATGCATTTTGTTAACAGGGCTACCCGGTATAGTGGGCAAGATTATGATAATTCCTGATGGCTTTAACTTCAGGCCATAGATACCTATGGACGAAGTGGCAGGATGGGTTTTTCCC
The DNA here is from genome assembly GCF_040938575.1 of Ambystoma mexicanum. NCBI lineage: Eukaryota > Metazoa > Chordata > Amphibia > Caudata > Ambystomatidae > Ambystoma > Ambystoma mexicanum. The sequence goes on along the minus strand of NC_090924.1, from coordinate 680,240,934 downwards.
TTGGAATTGCAGGCAGCCATAATGCAAGGAGAATTGGCCATGCTTGAAGCTTGGGATTGAGGCAGACCATGGAGAACAGTGATTGCTATTGAAGAAGGATATAGATTGACTGGTGTCACTGACGAGGTTATGTTTAGAGACAACCCATCAGATGACGAAGTAGTGTTCGAGATGAGCATTACGTATTGGATCAGGACAGAAAGACGAGAGATCCCACAGAAAATGATGATAGTGCAGCAGCACCCTGCATTTTTTGATGAAGGCATGAAGAAAGTGCCAGCTTTTTTATGGACTATGGGCCCCTATGACGTAGGCCTGCTAAAGTGGGAGTGGGAGAAGTTAAAATTAAATTGAAACCAGGAGGAATTTTACCTCGAGCAAGACAGTGTCCTATGTCTCGAGAGGCAGATGAAGGTATTTTCAAGACTATATCAGCCATGATGGATCAAGGCATCTATCGCAGTGTATACTATCAATAAATCAAAAGGGGGTTGTGGTGTTTAATTCAAGATATGAGGCTGATTAACCAGATTGTAGAGGCATAGTTTCCTCTAGTTCCTAATCCGGTGACAATATTATGTAGCATCCCTGTTGAAGCGTGATATTTCACGGTGATTGACTTGAAAAATGCGTTTTATCAATCCCGTTTCCTAAAGATTCCCAAGACCTTACGTCATTTACGTTTTGTCACACTGAGCTGAAAAGTACACGTTTGCCCGAGGGGTACTGTGAGTCTTCATCGATTGTTTGTGGGGTCCTGCAGATGGACCTAAGCAATATTGACTTGCCAAGTGTCATGCTGCAATACGTAGATGATATTTTGGTATGTAGCACATCAGAAGAAGAATGTAGATAAGACTCGATTCAGCTAATGATTATTCTAGCTGAGAAAGGATATAAGGTGGACAAAGAAAAATTGCAGTACTGCCAAGAAGAGGTGTTGTACATAGGTCAATAAATCTCGCATGAGGGAAAGAAGGTTAGGCCTGAAAGAGCTGAGGCAATTCTGAAAACAGCAAAGCCGCACACGATAGAGCAAATGCAACAGTTTTTAGGACCATGAAATTATGTTAGAGCATGGGTATTTGATTATAGTTCATACACAAGGCCTTTGTTGCAGGCCCTGAAAAAGGCACAGGTAAATCAGGAAAAAAATTGAATGGACTGAAGAGATGGAGGAGGGGTTTGATGAATTAAAAAAGGCAATATGCACAGCACCAGTTTTAGGAATTACCAATCACTCTGAGGAGTTCTTTTTATTTTCACACACAAGTGGGACAGTAATGACAGCAGTGCTTACGCAGAGAACTACCTTGGGGTACAAACCTTTAGCATATTACAGTGGGATTTTAGACCCAGTAATGAGGGGCTACTACCCTTGCAAACAATCGGTGGATGCAGCCACGTTTGCTATTGAGAAATCTGCAAGCATAGTAATGGGGTGTTCCATGACTTTCTTTGTCGAGCATGCTTTGTTTGCTGTTTTGGATAAACCTAAGGGTAAGCTGACACCTGAAAGAGCCTCTGCTTATGAGGTGGTCATTTCAAGTCCGGCGATCACAATAGTAAGGTGAATAGTCAGGTGTAAAATGGTGAACCCTGCCATGTTTGTAGCTGAACCACTGGCAGAAGATGAACAAGTGCATGATTACTCAAATTATGAGGAGTTCTATGACGAGATCCCGAGAGTAAAGGAAAATGCTTTAGCAGCAGGGGAGATTCTTTTTATTGATGGTTCTTCAAGGATCGATCAAACTGATGGAAAAAGGCATTCAGGTGCTGCTGTAGTAAAGCACAAGGCTAATAGGGAATTTGAAGTAATAACGAGTGCAAGACTATGGGCCTCATTCCGAGTATGTAGGTAGTCATGGTGCTATTTGCGCCATGACTACCGCCCATACCAGGTCCGGGTCCGACCTTGTTCAATGGGGACTTACCAGTACATTCCGACCCTGGAGGGACCGGTAAGTCCCTATTGAAAAATCCATTCCCCATTCCCATTTGAGCCCCCATAGGGCTCAATGGGAATGGGGAAGTAGCTAATAACGGTACCGCAATTTGCGGTACCATTATTAGCTCTCTGGTCCCTTAGCAGCACCCGCTAAGGGCACCAGGTAAAACCAGGCACCCATTGCGGGACCCACTAAGGGACCTCGGAATAGGGCGCAAAGGGATTACCAGCGCCCACCTCCGAATGAGGCCCTATGTCTCACTTTTCAGCACAGGCTGCAGAATTAGTGGCGCTGATTGTCGCGCTCGAGATTCCTGTGGACCAGGAAGTAACAGTGTATAGTGATTCCGCCTACATGACGTCAACCATGCACGCAGGATTATCATGTTCTAAAAGGAGGGGCTACCTCCAAGCGGACGGCACTCCAGTGCAACACGCCGCATTATTGGACCGGCTTATTAAAGTACTACAACTCGCAGTAGCAATTGTAACTGTTAAGTGCGGAGCACACACTTAGAGAACAGACTTTATTTCACGCGGAAACCAACCCGCAGAAGAAGAGCAAAGAGGGTTGCATATTCACCTGATATAATGAGTTTTAATACAGCTGATGTGAAAGAGAAAATTGTTGTGATGATGGTTGTGAATGAAAGCTTTAATCACTTATAAAGAAAACAATTGAAGGACGTTCAGGCTGAAGCTCCACAGAAAGAGAAAAACCTGTGGACACGGAGGGGGTGTTCTTTATCCCCTTCTGAGGCATTGTAGCGACATGACAGCATTGGTAAACCGGTGATGCCTGTAGCCTTATTAAGGGTGGCGTTAGAACAGCTACACTACCCAATGTCACTAGGGAGAGCCTTACAGCAATAATTGCGGAGGACTGGTTCATACTGAACCTGCTAGAACATGTTGCTTTTTATGTAGTAAATTGCATCATATGTAAAAGGTTTGCTGCAGGGCACACGCTGCGAACAGTCAGAGGAGTATTTCCTAGACCTAATGGTCCTTTTCAGCATTTACATATCGATTATGATAATATGCTGCAGGTCTGTAATGGTCATAGGTATATGATAGTGGTGGTGTGCCCCTTCTCAAGGTGGATCGAGGCCTGTCCATACACACGCTGTGACACCATTTGCTCTGCAAAGTTCTTAATATGAGAAGTATTTCCCAGATGGGGAGTGTGTGAGGTGTTAAGATCGGATAATGGCCCCCATTTTTTGAATGAGGTATTTGAGCAAATTATCTTATTGCTTGGCATCAAACACAAGTATTCTTCTGCTTATCACCTGCAAGCGAACGGAATATGTGAGAGACTCAATGGTCTGCTCAAAGAGAGAATAGCTAAGTTGAAACTGACACTGAAAAAGGGGTGGCTGCACTGCTTGCCCCTTGCATTATATGCATTAAGAAATCAGCCAGGTTCTGACCACCACCTCATACCCCACAAGCTAGTTACAGGGAGGCGAATAAGAACGCCTCTAACTCTTCCATCGAGGACTAGAAGTGATGCCCAGACTACTCCAGAATTGTTATGAGATGAGTTATATGCGTACTTAACATGTATGATGGCTAGTACTAGTATCTCTGTCATTTCAGATCAAGTCAAGCAGACGGGTTGCTGATCTCAGAACACAGATGAAGACCATACAGCAAACGGCGCTAAAGAACGATGTTTACCTAAAATCTTTGCTGGAGATTAAGTTGTAATTAGAAACTTTACACGAAAGTAGCACAAGCTCCTTTTCAGCGGCCCTGTCGTTGTAGAGGACATCACTCTGTCAGCAGTTAAAGTCCTAGGAAGATGAGCTTGGATCCACCATGGTGATATGAAAGTCTACACCGGAGAGGCTGCAGCACCCCAACCCATTCGGAAGCAAGTCAAGGAGAAGTTCAGCAAATGCCGAGTGAATCAATGACAATGAAGAAGGACGCAGACACTGTTCAGTAGACAGATAAAAGAGTACATTTGGACTGTGCCCCCCCCCCCCCCCCCGAAACACTCTTTGTAGCTGCTAAGCAAGGAATGAGCAAGTTACTGTTCTTAAGCCACAGGAGTTCTGCTGACATTGGACTGTGGAGTGCAGAAGTAAGCAAAATATGCCATACTTGGATTTTGTATTTGACGATTGGAAGAGGGAGCAATTCCCTGACTCATTTATCACTGAATTTCTCTTTGGATGTGCTTATGGTACTTACTGATGCTGATGTACACATACTACTTCTTGTTATCTTAATATTTATACTCAGAGATTACCCTGCTCAATTTGGGAGGAGCACTGACATACAAACATTTCTCCAGGATCCTAAGAATGGCTCGACTATTAGAGGCCTACTGGCAGCAATAATGGTGCAGATCAGACTATCACCTGAGCATCTTAATGGAGGTACAGATGGTCCTGTCCAGTGACGATGCCCACAAACTACTTGCTATGATATTTTACTATTTGCTTCAAGTTCATCCCTACCTTATTTGGCGAGACACCAACACTTTTGCGTTTATGTAAGATCCTATAAACCGTCCAGCAATCAGCCAGTTACATGTGGAAATCACTGAAGAGATTCAGCAACTACCGGAGCATCTGATGAGTTTGCCTGAATAAAAAGAATTTTCCCTTCCTTAAAATGTAATCACAAGCAAATAAACATGTGGTTCATAGAGCATATTGCAGGTCCAGAAAGTGATCAGAGTCAACGACGAGTGGAGTGGCATCGATGGTGGAGCCTTATGTATTGGTTCATAGTGTATGCCTGTTCTACGTTTATCATTGTTTTTCTGATTCTGCCTATTCACACTGTGTATTTCATTGGGCCCAAGAAAGCAGTGGTCCCTTTGATTCTTCCCACTCCAGTTACTTTGTCAGAGCTAGACATTGTGAGACAGACAATGCCTTATGTGATTGTCCCAACTCCAATAGCTCATGACGAGGTACCTATGCATATGACAAAAAATCAAATCTTCCCTTTGGTGGAAGATCTGTTTTTTTATGGTCATTATAGGGAGAATCATTTGGCAAGATTGAAACAGAGACCTATAAGAAGTGCAAGCGAGGATGATTATGAATTAAACAATTATTTGGACAGTAGAGCACATTTGGGGAACCACATGTGGTATCAGCACCATGAAAGAGGTGGGAAAGAGCACTTCTGAGGAGGATTGCTATGTATGTGCACTCCTGCCTTATGCTATGGGAAAGTCTTAAGTTATTCATAGCTATTGAAATATATAGATGCCTTACTCACCATGTACTCTGTCATACAAGAGGTCAATTCCAGGGTTGAACAGCATCCTTGGTATGGGTGACAGAATGGTCAGCACCAGATGAATATGGTTATGTCCAAGATTTGAAGACAAGAACGCGACCACACACCAAGAATCATGTGATAAGATACGAACAGCCTGGTATGAAGGGAGGCGGAATCAGATGGGAAGTCAACAGAAGACTCAATTGTAAAGGAAGAACTGATGAAGAGGTCTGAAGCTGTAAGGAAAGAGGCCAGGTGCAGATCTGGAGAATGGTGCTGTCTCCAGACGGATGGGAAGAATGTGTAGTCATATGCAGAGCTGTAGCACTAACTGGTCATCACAAACCAGTTATCAAACGAGTGGAAAACGGATGCAAACCTCTCTGGCCGAGGCTTGCAAAGTTCCAGACATGGGTCGAAGACAAAGAAGGTCCATTGCAGATAGTGCCTTTGGCTAGTGCAGAACTATGTTTCAGAAACAATGGCATGAGTAAAGTTGGGGAGAATCAGCAGTGCATATAAATCTTTGGTGTACCAGGAATGAAGGACGGAACAGCAGTGATAATGGATCACTACTGAGCATGTGGGTCCAGAGCATACATGAAGCTGCCCAGAGATTGGGGAGGACTATGTTCTATAGTGATTGTCCATGTTACAGCATTGGTAATCCCAAAGAGTGGCCTGAACATTTGCGAGTTCCTAAAAGCAGATGCTCACCCAAGGAAGAAGAGATCAGCCGAGCTCTTGAATCGAATGAAGAGGGAGAACTATTTTTCAGCCAAATAGATAGAAGCTTTGATGCCATTTCATATGAACACAGATTGTTCAGCAAGAGTGCTTCAGTTTTTACTATAATCTTTATGCCTGGGATTCAGACGATGGCAAATACCAAATCGTTACAAATAACCAGATGGAAGCTTTTTGCAGACGATCAACACCACTAGAAAATGATTCAACGCTATCAAGGAGGAGCTGAGAGCCATAAGACTAATGACTCTTCAGAATAGATATTACCTGGACATGATCACAGCTATGGATGGAGGTGTTTGTGCCAAAATCAGAGAATCATGTTGCATGTTCATACCTTCTCACGACGAGAATGGCACCTTGACCAAGGCCATTACAATGCTGACAAACCTACACGTCAAGATGAAAGATGAAGTGGAAGACATTGATGATGACAGCTGGTTTGCGTCAATCTTCTCATGGGTTCCACAATGGATGGTGAATATCTTCAATTTACTTGGAGCCCTGTTGGTGATGATCATGTTTGGATTTTGTGTGATCAGGAAAATAATCACACAATTTAAGAAGACTGCAAAGAAAGCAGTAGGAATGAAGATTGTGATTGATGTCAAATCAGGATTTCAACCAAAGGAGCTGACAGATGAAGAATTCATGCCCTTGATGGAACAAAGTTCCTGTACCCAAAGAACCACAAGAAATATGTGTGGAGATGGATTTATTGCAGTCCCAATGGACAATGCATGTTCATAACTTGGAGTGTTGATGAGCATGCGAAATCAGCAGGATGCCTGAAGGGAGTCATAAAGATATGGGTTGGGAACTGGAAATTGTGACACGTGCAGGACCAGTGAGAATTCCTGTACCACAAAGAATCCTGGAAACAAGGTATCCATTGAGAAAACATTATATGCATTCACGGAGAAATAATGGCCTGTTGGAAAAAGTCCCAGAGGAAGTATGAAAACAAGTGAAAAAAGAAGGCTGGTGACGTCATACAAAACAAAGCTGATGCACCCAGAGAAGATGTACGAAGTGAAAGTACATAGATATTCTAAAAGATCTGAAGAGAAGGTGGTAAAGCAGAGCAGCATTTCGGGCTTGAGATTACGATGCTCATGCTACAGAAACGCTGAAAAAAACTGCAAATTAGTTTACACTGTACAGACGCAGTAACGCAAGTAGACAAAGTGATCTTGAGGCTGGCTACGTAGTGAATAGTTGCAGCAATGCACCAATGTATGATACATAGGAATGTATAGAACCTGAATATTCCATGATGCACTTTAAGCAAGGCTTTAAACCCCATGATTAAAAAGTGTTTTTCAGTGTGGCGCAGTTGGAAAATAACTAAAGGCGATGGTGGAATACAAGAAAGGCTTGGCTGGCCCAGCACCAAGAAGTCGAGGCCACTGTGACCCTGGTTGTCCATCCAGTAGTCACATGAACGTGAGAAAGAAACAAACTTCTGTGTGAGGTTAAATGAAAAAAAACTGAAGGCGTCAAGAGTTCATCATTTAATAGAATTAAATGCTGCAAAGAGCTTGAAAACGCGGTCTCCAAGTCACATGGTCAGTTCAAAATAGACATTAGGTCGAGCTACACCAAAACCAAGAAGATACTTCTTTTATTTCGCAGGCACCGAGAGCTTCTGCAAGGCCATGTTCAAAGCCTTAATTGACTGGCAGACTGCAAGAGTGATGATAGATGTTGGGCTAATTGGGTGGGGATGCATGATCACGCAGACCCTCCCTGCACCTGGTATGGTAGCCTGCGTGCTGCTAGCATGTGGAACATTCCAGAAGGGTACAAGAGTTCCAGACCAATTGTAGAAGGCCACGTATCAAAGAGCCCTATAGTTTCTATAACCAATGAAGTGTCGAATATTAGAGTGACAAAGAACATGACTTGCACTTGGGATGGGCTTAGTTGCCCACCTGACAGTATACTTAGATGTTCCCTGTAAACCTATCACATCTCCAAGGAGGTTTTTGTAGTTTGCCACGTAGTGTGATGTCCGTTCTAACTCCCTGTTTTAGACAATTGCAAATAAAACAGACCAAGTTTTGCCAACTTCCTGTGTCGGTTTTGATTATTGATGTTTGAGTAAATTATGCATCCCCATCTATCTGTAAGAATTGCTACCTCATCTTGAAGGCCTTAGGTCTATGGGTTGAGCCTACTATTGAACTGAAAAAGGATATTACCAGTAAATATAAAAATAAAATCACAAATCAAACCAACATTGGTGTGACCTTAACTCGCCCTCATAAATCATCACCAAAATGTCATCGGCACAACAATCAACTAATAAGTATATTTTACATTGCACTTAAAACAACATGCATAAAAAACCATCAATGCATCATATGCACACTCTATCCCAATACACTCATTAAATAATCTGAAAGCCTACACAGAAAGTCACACTTTACATTACACAACCTCACGAAATACATCCAAAATCACATTCATCTAAAATGTACTTCACATTCATGTACTTCAAAACTTACACTTAATATTATTGCCTCTAAAACAAACCCCTCATATTTTCCTCTTGTATTACCTCTAAACATACACATGTATTCATACCTTCAACTAAATAACCTGAAAACATACAACTAACCTCACAATATCCACCTGCATTCATACCTTTCAGAAACACTTCCACACATGAAGATCAATCCAAAAGAAGAGGATGAGTTAAGGTTTCACCAAAGTTGGGTTAATTGGTAATTTTCTTTGATGTTATGTTTACTATTAATGTTCTTTTTAATGATATGTCATTTGTAACACACCTGACACAAGTGTTTCTGGGCGCGAAAACACAAGGGAGGGTAGACAAAGGGAGGACAAAACAAACAATCTTAGTAGGCGTCATTTAGAGCGTGCAAGTGCAATAACGCAAAGTGTAAGGGGGACTGAGAGGGGGGAAGTGCCAGGGCGAGGGAAAGGGGAAGTGAAATCAGGGCAGGATTGCTCCGAGTATGTGCAGCCAGGCTCTGGGTAAGTGCAAGGAGGCAGGGGACTGTAGGGTTACAGTTACAGCCCCTAAGTGCACGGTAGGCCCGGAGGCACTGCAGGGGCAACTGGTCTTGGGGGAGCCTGGTACCCAGTGAGACTCTGAGGGTAGCCGGGCCACCAATCAGCACAGCAGAGAGGTAGGTCAGCAGGGGAGAGAGAGAGAGCACGGCGAAAAAGGACAGTCTTGAGAAGCTTTCAGAACTTCAGGTGTTTCCGGCTCAAGTTTGAGAGGGGAAGGGCGGCCATTCCAGAGGGAGGCACCTGCAGAGGAGAAAGATCTACCCTCACTCTCTGCCTGGAGAAGCATCTGACCCTCAGAGATTTAGAGGTGGCTGAGAGAAGGGCTCAAGAAGGAAGTTGCAGAGGGGCTTGAACTTTATCCTTGCAGCAACTAGGAGCCAGTGGAGAGATTCCAGGGCTGGAGAGATATGGTCCCTGGCCTTGAGGCCAAGGACAACTCTTGCATTCCTTTTCTGGATTAGTTTCAGAGGGCGGAGAGTAGAGGAAGGCAGATTGAGAAAGAGGCTGTTGCAGTAGTTCAGCCTAGAGAGAACCAGGGGTCTGGAGACAGTGAGCTCCTGGGGGAAAGTGAGAAAAGGTAGAATACCTCAGATGAGGTGCAACTGGTGGTGGGCCTTCTTGGCAAGGTCTGTGATGTGAGGAGAGAAGGAGAGAGTGGAGTCGAAGATAACACCAAGGTTTTTTGCCTCACAGACCACCCAAGTAGTGAGAGCGAAAGCGGGAGCAGGGGTCCCAATGAGATGGATTTAAGTCTTACTGGAATTAAGCCAGAGATCGTTGGAGGCGCACCAATCCTGAATCGCAGATAGACAGTCAGCAATGAGCGAGAGAGGAGAGGAGGCTGAGGGGAGCCTGAAAGAGAGCTGAGTGTCATCTGCATAACACTGAACGTTAGAGAAGAAGGTAGAGATAAGGTCGGCCAATGTGGCCAAGTAGACATTGAAGAGTCAGGGTGAGAGGTTACGGCCCTGGGGAACACCACATTTGGAGAGAGAGGTGGTGCAGAGAAAGGACCTAAGTTGCATCTAGGAGGGTGGGGCCAGGGGGAAGGAGGACAACCACTCCAGGACCTGATCCATGATGCCCAGGTTCTCACTGAGTCGATTAATCAGGATGGTGTGATTGACCTGTCAAAAGCAGATGAGAGGTCAAGGAGGACGAGGACAGAAGGAAGGCTTCATTTCAGATTAGTGAGAAGATCTTCACAGATGTTCAGGAAAGCAGTTTCTGTGCCTCTGGCTACTCTGAAGCCAGACTGATGGCGAGGCAACCAACAGATCCAGTGTGGAGAGTAAGCTGGGAGATGGCCAACTTTTCCAGGAGTCCGCCCGGGAAAGAAGTAATAGAGATTGGGCGATAGTTTGTGGGACAGGTTGGATGGCTGAAGGCTTTTTAAGGAGGGGGTGCATAGGGGAGTGCTTGAGTAGAGAAGGGAAAGTTCCAGTGGCAAAAGAGTGTTTGCTGAAATTGGCCAAGGCTGGAGCGAGGGTGTCATGTGGTCCTTGATGGTTCTGGCGGTGCAGGGGAGCACCTGTTTAGACGACACTTTCATAGATCAGACTTGTCTAGAAACCTCATCAGGTGTAGTCGGGGAGAAAGAGGAGAAGGGAGGAGGAGAGGGAGAGGTGGCCAGAGGGGGGGCTGAGAGAAATGGAGGGAGAGGAAGAGAAGAGAGAGGACAGGATGTCCTGAGTTTTAGTGGTGAAGTGAGAAGCCAGAGCCGTACAGAGGGCCTGGGAGGGAACAGGAGAGATGGAGACTGCAGAAGGATTGGCCAGATTCTTGCAGATTTGAAAGAGTTTGGCCGTGTTGTTAGAGGCCGCAGAGACACAGGCTTGGATGTGGGATCCCTTTTTGGGCAGGACAAGGAGTCTATATTGCCTTTGGAGCAGGCAGCAGACCAGTTTTTCAGAGAATTCACCCAATGCCTTCAACTTCCTCTCAGCCACCCTACAAGTGTGTTTCAAGGTGGCGAGGTCAGAGTTATACCAAGAGTTGCACTTGGAGGTAGGCTTCAGACGTATTCTCATGACAGGGCAAGGGCATCCAGAGTGTTGGAGATAGAAAGATGCAGGTTAGAGAGGGCTTTGTCAGAGTGTGATTCAGCTGCAGGTGTGAGAGGAGCAGAGAAAGTAGTGGCAAGGCATCCACTGATAGATGCTTCATGGGCCGAATGACGGAAAAGGTAGGTGGCAGTGCTGGGGTGGGCTTAGCCTGGAAGACATTGGAATAGTACTCCAAACCTTGACACTGACATTTCCAATGTGTACAGACTATCTTTTTATCTGAGTAAAACCCAGCGCTTTAAAAAACATGTTTTTCATTGACAAAAATATTTTTCACCATCAATGAAATGTAATGTTTATAATATGGAACAAGAACTAGCTGGTCTCAAAATAATGAGCTAGATTTGGTCACCGCATTTTCCCAATTATGAATAGCTACTACCAGTGAGGTTCGCAGGTCGGTATTATAATCACATTGGATATATTTGCTACCAATCGACTATGTGGCTCTCCTGCCAGTAATATGTGTAGGAAACATATACACATTGGGGGCCTAACCGAATAAATGTCTACCAGATTGTACATGGTATTGTCTCTGATTACTTGCTGAAGATTGTGAGATAACAGTTGTAAACTATCACCATACAGACTATTGGACAAGCTTTGGTTATATGGTAACTCACATCTACACATGCCACTGATGTGCTAAGAAGATATGAGATTCCTGCTCTTGCTCCTCTTGGTAGTATTACTGCAATAGCCAGCTACATGAGACCTCAATGGGGAATTAATATGGACATTCCCATCACCTTATGATTTATGTGCTATTTGTAGTACCTTGTTGGATGCATTTGCAACTCTCATGACACATTGTGCAAATAACATCAAGCATAATTTTAACACAGGGGTTGATGTTACACATACACAGATCATTGTTTTTTTCTTTAGTCGCTCTTGCATAACTTCTCCTGCTTTGAATAAATTCGATGCTATCTGTTGAATTTCTAGTAAATATACAATACATTGTCATGGTTAAATCTCTCATATGAAATGGATAGATATTTCTTTCATTTCCATGGTGTTGGCGTAGGTATTCACATAACATTGACACCACACATTTAGCAATGACATCACGACAGCATTGGAAAACCAGATAGTAGGAGATCATGTGTATAAACGTATAAACGCATGCACTGTTTTTTATTTTATTCACTGTTCACCTATCCCTGACCAGCAAAATGCATCCAGCGCTGGGGTCTTCCAATGCATGGTCACTAAAATGAAAAGTAACTTATAATTGAACTGTGTGCCATCTCATTAAATTGAACAGAGCAATCCTGAATGTACTTGTGCTTCATTGTTTGTTGATAGATACATTTTAAAGGTTGGTTTGGCACCATGATTTGTGAGCTGCAACAGTAAGGCTTCAACCGATATTGCAGAAAATGTGCCAAGCAGTAAGGCAAATTCTACATATTATGTAAAAGAGAAACAATATATTTGCAATTGAGCAGACAGACATCTCTATTTTATTTTACAGTACCTACCTTTACGCTGTTTCTCTGAGGCTGAGAGCCTGGAAGAGAGGCAGAACAGAATTGGGAAAAAGGTGTGGAATTATCTCCCATTTCAATGGAATTTTACCTTAAATGAAAACATGTGTTCCATTTCAGGCTGCAGCACAACATGGAGAATTTTACATTCTCACAAACGCATAAAAAGGGGGTACTTATTGCTCCACTATGCTGCTCTAAAAAAATCTCACAATTACCAACGCTGCTAGAAATCCTTTACTTGGATAACTTGCAGGGACCACCATGTTCATGTTCACATTTCTCCTTTCACTTGAAGGTCCTATGTCTCTTTCTTTTGTTGTGAATGAGGAGCGCCATGTTGGAATTGAGTGAAGAGTGTGACAGGAATGCACATTTTCACCTGCAATGTAAGCATAAGCACTTGATGACTTGTATTCGTATGCTCAGAACAAAACATACTTTAAATTCAACCTGATCTTTACACTGATTAAAATTCATGGTAAAACAAACAATTTCTTTGTAAATGTTTCACAGTTCCGGCAATGACCTTTGTATGAGACAATTCCGGCTTTCATTTGACAATCACGTAATGAAACTATTCTGTCTTCAATGCATTCTTATCGACCTCTGGTCACAGCAAGCATTCTATGATACATGCAATGGTATGTTCTTACATCTAGTTTGCAATAGAGTAAAAAAAAGCTTTTTCTTATCAGTATTTATTTTTCATGCTGTTAAATGTTTAACCATCTATTAATATCCAAAATGCTTGTCATCTACATATAACTTATCCTCGATCTCTCGAACGTTGCCTTAATGTTCCCTTTAATTGGGAAATACTTCAGGAGACAAGCAAATAATAAATGACCATTATCTCCCCTAACAATCATCTGAACAACAAACATAGCAGCAATTGAGTAAGATTAAAATGCTAACATGTGTCCACATCAGTCCCAAAAGTGGCCCCTTATTACTCAAAAACTGGACAAATACATAGAAAAGAAAAGCAATTTAACATTATTATTGCTCTGACATGGCTTTAAATATAGCAGCAATCATTTTAACGTCCCAAAAAATGCAAAGTAATAGCAGCCATATATTTTAATTAGCAGCATTGGTTTATATGAAAGTGCTATATTGATCTACCATCAAAGTGGTTTTCTAGAAAAATAGCAACCATCTGTTTGAAAGTGCAGCTGTGTGTCTAGAATGTGTTTTAATGCATTGCCTTTGGCAGCAACTTCGTAATCTCATATACATGTATTTGGCCAAGCTTGCCTTCATATTTGGCACATATAACATTGATCACCAAGTGCACGTAGTCGACACTTAGCTCTGCCTATCAGTACCTGGCAGCTTGCATGACATGAATGCAACAGTGAATGTCGAAACACTGGCTGTGCCTCAACAGACAATCACTTGATTTTACTGGACAATTTTGAAGCCTAAATTCTAAGCAGAATCAGAGTAAAGATCTCACTCTCATGCATTGATAGCTGCTTGAGGTGAATCAAACCTTGTACGATGAATCAAAGACACATCAAATACATCTGGACACATGTTGGACCTTGTGATTATAAGTTGTCTGCTGCTTACGACATGCTGGATCCCTCTATTCTTTCTTCTTCTCTTTCCTGTATTGGTATATCTGGTGTAGCTCTGTTCTGATTTTCTTCTGATCTTTCTAATCAAACTTTCTGTTTCGTGAGCTGGGAAATCCACTTGCTCGCTACCTTTATGTTTTGGGGTCCTGTCCTACAAGACTCGGTCCTTGGCACCCTACTTTTTTCATTGTACACAGTTACATTCCCTTCTGTTATCCATTCGTTTGGATTTCATTATCATGTTTACTCGGAGAATGCTCAGATCGTTTACTCTTTCTCACACTTCACTGTCTCACTTCTTTGGGTTGTCTCTGACTGTCAGGATGCTTTATCATTCTCTTCACCTTAATCCCTAAAAGAATTATATTTTCTTTTTCATGTCCGTTCACCCGATTGTCCCTCTTCTCTTTCTATCTCTTTCTCCACAATTCTCTTTCTTTTTCTTAAGCTGCTTCTAATGTAGGTGTCAATTTTTATCTATTTCTTTCTTTTTCTCAACACTTTTCCATTACTTTCACTATCACCCTTGCAATATTCGTAAAATCTGAACTTGTATTACTTTTTCCTGCTGCAAAAACTCTTTTTCTCACCATGACTATTGCTCGTCTTCTTTTTGGTCTTCCTTTCTATGCTCTTGCTGCTCTTCTGTCCATTTTCAGTTCTGCTGTGCATCTGCTCTGCCTACTTCCAATGCACTCCCATATTTCCCTGTTTCTGCCTTCATTTCAACGGCTCTCCTTTCCCACCTTTTTCCAGTTTTGTTTTATTTGGATTTTTTTTAAATGTCCATGGTCTTATCCCCTTTTATCTTTCCTCTCTTGTATTGGTCTATTGGTATCTGTGACAAAATGGCATCTGTGAGGGCAGTATCCTTAGCTGATAAAAACCCCTTTAATAAAGTGCTCTCTGCTAAAGGCAGGTATAGTGCCACTCAGATGAGTCTTGACTGTCTCTTGACCTCCACAGCCCTGCATGTAGTGGCAGTAGTACAGGTCCAAAAGTCAAATGTGCATTCCTGAGTAGAGCCTGCTGGAGTCGTTTCGGGTGGTGGCCTTTTTAGTCAAATGCTTTCCTTTCCACAAAAAGGTAACTGACATGATAGACTGTAACGATAAGCTCTGCCTGGTATGACATGGTGGCTCTTGAGGTCATACAGTTATGCAGCCACATAGCAATTTGATGTCACATAGTTGTCAACCTGGACCAGAGTATTACCCAGCGAAGAGGTATATGTGATAGGTCTGCCTGGCCTGGATCTCACCAAGCATCACTGAATGGAAATCAGCAAGCTTCCTGCTTTTGATGTTTCTTTGAATAGGTGTCATCTCTTTCACAGGACAGGAAATTCTTAATGGAATGAGCTATGGATGTGTTTCAAAGACATGCCTGCCAGGATACAATAGGCAGAGGAAGTTAACATAGCCTGGGACAGGATTTAATCCACTGAGGGGTTCCACGATCTTGATGCATTTTAGGGTTCTTCTCAAACTTCCTTCCCTTTCCTGGGCTCACTTCAAGCCACTAAAGGACCTGTAGTGCTGATTTTGGCAATCTATGGTCCTCAAACTGCTGACCTACACTTCAAGCCATCCAAATGATAGCTCAACTCATTACAGTGGACCTCATCAATCAACCCAACCGCCGGCTCGACTCTGTGAAAGCAACTGTCTCGAAAGATGACTTGACCTGCTGGAAGCGTTGAATTTGCATTTCAAATTCTGACTCGATATAAAGAAGTAAGGATCGGGGACACCGAGGTAAGTCTATAGTAGCTTTATTGTCCAGGTCCTGTACCACTTCACAAACACATTAGGATAGCAGGGGACACGGCTGATACGACAAGTAGGAGAGACACGGGCTTGCCCCACACCCCGCACAACACTCTCTCTAACTGGCAAGCCCAACGGTAATGCACAGAACACAACAACACACACACGTTTCACATGGAGACATGACATAGCCACATTCTAAGCCATGACACCACCCACTATAAGCCTGAGCCTAAGCTCACATTATAACACTCCACTATGTGGAAACTTATTTTCCTAACACACTTGACTGCCAAACTGAACCACTGAAAGCCATTGACTCGACGTCTTAAGATCTGGCTCGACCCAAGGGGAGCCCTCACCTTGAAGTGACTTGATGCTGACTTGCCGTTGTGAGTGCACAACATTATCATCTCGATACTGGCTAGATTTCAGTAAAGTGGCTAGAAGCCTGGCTCAACACTGTTGGGCCCCAAATACAAGACTTGATATTGCTGTTAGTGATTCTGTCCCCAGGGCCCTTCCTTGAGGGACCTTCTGACTGAAAAGGCTTCCCTTTCAATGACATTGTCCCTCATTACCAGTGGCTCAGTCCTGAAAAAGTGCTGGTAACAATTGTTACCCGCACCTTTTCCAAACCGGATCACTCTGAGCTTGCCGGTAGGGGCCTGAACTACCAGCAGGTCAGGCCTGCCGGTAGTTCAGGCCCCTACCGGCAGATTTTTCATGGAAGCACTTGCACTGTTACTAACGGTGTCAGTGCTTCAGTGTTCTCATTCCTACAGGAATGGGAACTTACCATTTCTCCACCGCCCGTAATATCCCAATATTACCAGGATATTACGGGTAGTGGAAATGGTAAGTTGAGGTTACCGGTAGACCGTGGTGGCCTACCAGCCACCTTGTAAGGAGGGCCATTAATTCTGATGCCTGTCCTGCACCTCTATTTTAACACAGAGTGCCCCTTTTGTTTTTCAAAGTCTGCATTCTCTGCCAGTACTACCTTAAGAGGTGATGGTGGTGTACTTTTGTGCTGTGCCTCGTTTACCTTTATTTTTGGGAGTGCTGCTGGTTTAGTAGTAGTGTAGGGCTGAGTAGGCCGTTTAGTCACTATTCAACCCTGTACTCCTGCAGAGCAGCAGTAATTTTGTCACAGTATCATTACAAATCTGGCAGTCATTTGGTGGAAAAGCCACAGAATGACTGGTAAAAATAATTAGCCATTGGGAATTTCCATGGTTTCACAAGTGGGGGAACAGCGTTGTTATAGTCCCCAATTCTGGAGTCCATAGGAACACATGGATCATTTTTCTGATTTACTGGTGATGTTCAGCAGTAGAGTGAATGATATACTTCCAGCTTTTCGCTGGAGGTATATCATCTGCTTTACCACACAACTCCTAGTACTGCAGTGCATTGATATGGTGCCCACTTGTACTCTTCACTCTCCTTCCCTGTTTCATTCTACTGTCCCTTGTCCCCCTTGCATTCAATCTCGTTTAAAACGTTTGTCCCCAAAACTTTGGAATATTCTTCCTTTTTCTGCTCTCTCTCCTCTTCCTTTTTCATCCGTCTGTTCTCCTCTGATATCTCACCTTCTTGTTTTCTCTTGAATGGAACTTGGACTGTATTTTGCCAATTTTGTATATCATCTTATCTAAGTATCCCTTTCTTTAAATGTGAATAGCATTTTCGAAATAGCACTTTATAAACCTAAATTAATAAGTAAATAAATGCTCACTCCTTCTTCTCTAAGTTAAGTTACTATTCCCTTTACATCTGGTTTGTCTGACGACATACTAATTTCTCTGATATACCTACAGTAATAACAAGGAGTCTTTTAAACATTTAACCTTTATTAGAATGTTCAATATTTCAGAACCATTGTAATGAGCTTGATGTCAATGTCATATATACAAAGAAATGTTAAGATAAGGTGGTTCTTGGCAGAAACCACCCGTGAATAATTACTGAAAGCTGTGTCCCTGATTTCGACATTTGACAGTTTTTCTGCATAATATGTATGTATACAATTCTGGGACAAAATCACATTAATAAAACAGGTACATTGTCGAGTAATCAGTGGTTTCAGCAGTATAATATGGCCATAATGACGAGGAACCCAAGCCGTACCGGGTTGTAACAGGCCAGGCCGAAGTTAATAGGACTGAGGAAATCAAGGGCTTTTAACGAGGGTCTCGGGACGTTGCCACCCAGGATGGCCAGGTTACTCGCCATTATGGCTATCAGCACCCTGGTCGTTTCCAACGTGGTTTCTAATGGTGGTTAATTTAAGGGGAAAAAAGAAACATACTTTTCAGTACTGCGTGGCTTGTTGTCATAGTTTACCAGTCCGTTTTATATGTTGATGCTATTTTTTTTATGAAAATGAAACACTCTTAGCACCCGTGTAGGAAACTACATAGGTGCTAAGAGGGGAGGAGTAGGTGTGGAGAAGGGAAGGGGCACTGGCCAGCAGCTCTCAGGCTGCTCAGAGTGTGAGTTTATACTGGAAAATCCAGGCCGCATTCCGAGTATCCTGATTGGCCATATCCCCCTTTCTAGGGTGCTAATTCAAAGAATAATGTCAACATAAAACTTAAACTTTGAATAAGTAAACCAGCAGAATCTGGAAATCAGTATGCAAATAAGAAACTTCTCATAAAATCTAGATGTCCACCTTACAAGGGAGCAAATGTACAATTGCAAATATCGATTTATAATATGAGGACACAGTCATACAGCACTACGCAACAAGCAATTCAAAAGATCTCCACAAACCTCCATATTAACAGAGATAGAATCTTGTATTAGATAGATTACCCAGCCATAGGCTATGGTCACTGTTTTATTCATCCAACCTTGGGAAGTAAGACAAGTGGTCATGCTCCAGAATCTTCAAACACATTGTTTATCATGTGACAAAGCTAGTATGATCCATCTCTGCAAGTGTGATTTGAATTTTGACATTGCTGGAATATAATGGAGTAAAACCACTCTAGGAACTTGCACAATCTTACCCTGGTCACTGTATTAATGGTTTCTAAAATGTGTGACCAGTACTTGTGTAAGAGGGGCAAGATGATTTGATGCATATAACAATAGCTTCTTGGCCACCACACCTCCAGTAAGTTTCATTATAGCTTAGGACCAGGCTATACAATTTCTGTGTTGAACAAAGCCAACAATTTAGTGGTCTTAATTTGAAATTTTTCCCCAACTGTCCCTAATCCTTTCAGTATGCACACAGGGATTCTATTTCATTGGGGACCGGTTCCTCTTCCCATTTGTCTCACAATGTGGTGGATAGGATATACTAATAGACGGCATCCAGCATCTTTATGCATGCATTACAGACACAGCATCCAGAATCTTTATGCATGCATTACAGACAATGTGCCCACAAACAGGCAGTGTTTTTCAAAAGACAGCCATTGGTGTAGATATTCCAACCACCCATATCGACTTTCTCCAAACATACCTTCAGCTCTACATGTTCCATTTGTGGGGTATCTGCTAGAGAAAACCATAGTTTCAGAGTGCCAAATGGGAGCATATTCCCTTTGCACCATACATCATTGATGGAACATATTCTAACATTCAAACAATCCTGCCAATGAAAGCTAGCTTACAAATGTTCCATTTCCACTTGTCCGACGTAGTGGTTTCTAGGTGGAGGTGAGAATCTTCCCTTAGTAGCTTATGCAGCCTCATCCAAAATCAAAACGTAGCAGTTGTGGTGGGATGCGTGGGTAAGAAAGATTTGTTCCCATACAGCAATTCCCTAGCAGATAAAGGACACATTAAGGTTTGTGCAGTCCGTCATCCACTCAGGAAAGTGACTATGTTAGGGAAAATACCCTCACTAGAAAGGTGGTCCAAAATGTCAAATAATAATGTCCTAGATTAATACGCTTCAGGTCTCCAGAAGATTGTCCATCATATGGTTTAGCACTATTTAATCTTGGCCTATTGTTTCCCCATATAAAGGATTTCACCTCCTTCTTTTAAAACTGTGGTGCTGGCCATAATGCATAATGTTAACATGCTGAAAACATAATTAAATTTTCGGATTATTGTAATTTTATCAATTTGAATGCAGCCCCAAGGGGAAAGGTTTTTGCTATGTTTCCAAATCTGGAGTAGCAATTTCTATAACTACTCCAAGCTGGGCCAAATGATATTGGTAAAGCCTGGTGAGATTTTAGTTCCCAGATATTTGTTGCATTTTTATACACATTTAAAATTATATTCAACAGCGTAAATTATGGTTGTACCTAAAGAGATGAGTGAAGCTTCACCATTAACCAATTCATTTTATATCCTGAGAGCTGGGCGAAAGTATTCACCTTTTCCATCAATGCTCCCATCGATTGTCTAGGATCAGTAGGATATCGTCAGCATATAACATAATTTCATTGATGCTATTGTGATATCTATAACTTGAATTGTAATATAATCTCTGATTGCTTTAGAAAGAGGTTCCAGTACCAATACAAATGATAACGAGGACAGTGGGCAACCCTGTCTGCTCTACCTTCTAATAAAGGAGGAGGACGGCATATGCTCATTATGTATTACTTTAGAAGAGACTTCATATAAAATGGCACATTTTATCAATGAAAGAGGTGCAGAGGACAAATTTGAACAAAGTAATGATCATCAATCAAAAATCACATTCTAAACCATCAGATTCTCTTTCAGCCATTTTTCAGGGGTGGTCGGACACACAATAGAGGGTATTAAAAAAATATATGGGAAACGGAACAAAAAGA
The DNA here is from genome assembly GCF_040938575.1 of Ambystoma mexicanum. Taxonomy (NCBI): domain Eukaryota; kingdom Metazoa; phylum Chordata; class Amphibia; order Caudata; family Ambystomatidae; genus Ambystoma; species Ambystoma mexicanum. Next base: position 680,220,256 of record NC_090924.1, on the reverse strand, counting down.
ATTGAGAAAATACAGTAAATGGAAACAAGGACATAGGGTTCTGAAGATTTGGCTACATTCAAAGATGGCCACTGGATTGGGGAAACAAGGAGGTTTGGGTCATCAGAAAAGCTCAGCCAGCTCCAGGAGACATTGCTTGGCAATGTTGTTCTGTTACTACTTGTTCAAAGGCTCTGAGACTTTGTTAGTGTAGTTATGGTTTTTCCCCTTTGAAGTATCATTGACCCTTCCATTATCTGTTAGTTTTGGTACTTTTTGTTCCAAGTCTTTACCCATGGTCTGGTTCCACTCCTGCCAGTGTCATTCCACATATTAGTACTTGCTTATTCCATTCTAAGTTTCCTGTGCATGCACCTGCCTTGAGGGTGTTTGCGGTCCCTCTTGCTATGCACATTAGTACACAGCAGAGACTTGTGCCTGGTTTTTGCAACGCTGCATCTCTCTCAGGGTCACCATGGGCATTTCGCACTCTCCTGCCTCTAATCAAGCTTTCTTTTTGATCCTGCACTGCCATCCCCCTCTGGAGACTCTTTGTTAGTTTGTGATTATCTGATTATTTCCACTTATTGACATTTTGAGGTTTTTACCTCATGACTTAGGAGCAGGGATTTTTTCCTCAGCGTAACTTGACTTTTCGGGTATGCCACTTACAAACGTGTACCTCAGAAACAAATTACTTCTCCCCCTATCTTTTAGGGGTTCCTGCAAGAAAAGCACCATGGGCTTCCTGTTAGCAAGTTCTCTTAAACCCCTTGCATCTACCTCTAGAGTTTATCTAGAGTATATCCTTGTTTTTGAGTAGCCCAGAGTGGTTGGAAGAGGTAAACATCTAAATTGTTAAGTAGTACCCTGACACATATAAAGAGAGGGCTATTTTGCATGCCATAGATTACTTCTCCTTTCAGAGGATACGTTGGAGATTTCTCACTGTCATTCTGTGACCTATCAGAGACTAAACTCTCTTGAGATTTGTGAATCAAGGGGGGATGTATTGTTGTAGACCTGCGGCAGGACTTTTTGCATTCAGTTTTCAGTTCAGATGAAATAAGGAGGTAGAGTTGACATTTGGGCCTATTGACAGATTTTGGCCCAGTTTAAGAAGGACACTGAGTGCTCTATTGAATTTGTCCAAAATTGATCCTGAGTCCTCTGCCTCTTGGTATACCTTAACTAGTGGTGAAATAAAATGTCTACACATTTTATAACATTTTAGGAGGAATACGTCTTCTTCAGTAGCGTTGCCTGGAAGACATACCCGCTAAAGCTTGCCGACCCTCCATTTTTAATAGAATTGTATCAACAGCTAATCTGTCAAAGTGATTAAAAGTAGGGCAAGTGAGGGAAACTGTCTTCTAGTGGAGTACTAGATTAAGAAGTGCAAAGAGCCTCATAACATTTCGCAAAGGTGTTTGTGATCATCTCATTGTCGGTAATCGCAGTGTTATCAGCACCTTTAGGAAAGGGTAGACCCTCCCCTACCTGTGAGTGCTAGTAAGCTACACCCTTTTTATCCTATTAAAACCTGAAGAGGAAGAAGGCATACTTTACCATTTTAGAAAATATCTCCAGTAAACTTAAACTTGGTCCTGTTAATTCCTTCAACAACAGTGGAATGGGGTAAATATATAATCATCACATCAAATATGAAATCCTATAATTTACGGTAGAATGTGCTTCGACATTGGCTTTATGAGTAGAGGCATCCTCCAAAATGTGACCTCTTATAAAAGTCCTAGTAGATGACCAAATACTTTTAGCTGATGTTCATTAAATGTTAACTATTCCCAAAGTGTTTCCTACAAAATAGAGGAACATGTTCATCTGCCAACTAAAGTTTTAGGTCTTTGGGGGGATCAATGGTAAGTGCAAGCTCGATTGGAGAATTATCTGTGATCCCCATTGGTAGATGTCACTTGCTATAGTTCAGTTTAGCAATGTGCAAGATATCAGAAAATAATCCAGCCTTGCCAGCATGTAATGGGAGCAGGACATGATTGTGGAGTTTCTGGTCATGTTTTATATGACATGGTTATATCAAACCATGATCCAAAATTACATCTTTCAAATTGCCCTTGTCCGTGCTATCAGTGAGGTCATACCATTCCAATCTGTTTAATAGTTCATCGTGTACTAAGTTCCAGTCATCTACCGTGAGTGGGGTAGAACCATTCTTTGTGAGAATCCCGTTAAGATATGGGAAAACTTCTCCCTTATCAATCCTAAGGGCATCGATTGATCAAATTACTATTGACTGCTGCTGACAAGGCTCACACGTCCCTCCCTATCTAACCAGGCTTTCATAAATCTCAATGCCAACACCTTATTAATCCATATAAGAACCCATAACCCCTGCCCTTGACCAGACAGCCATGAGCAACCTTCCCCACCCAATCAATGAAAGGTTTGTCTGCCTCATCTGAAGTCAAATGCATTTCCTGTATCAAAGAAATAGCAGGTCGTTTAGAGACACCAGGCCCGATTATCAAAGGTTTCCACTAAAGGAAATAAGGAGGTGCCCATCACATTTGATCCTGCTTTCCTTTACCTACCTCTGAAGCCTTGTACACATCTGGAGATGCCTGGATCATCTCTGAGAGGCTCATTTGGAAATGCAATGAACAAACTGCTCATGGGCACCTCAGAGATGTTACAGGCATCTCCAGGTTATCTCCATCTGTAAAATCTGTAAATCATGTGTAAATTAGTGGATTTAAATCTGAGATGCTAACGAGCATCTCCTGGTTTTCTTCATTACAGATTTTTGCAAATCAGAGACATAACATTTAACTTAGCAATGCATTCACCACTAACTAAGGATAAAGTTTCATATAAGCTCTCTGTTAAGACGGTGGTCAGTCATAATCTCGAATTAACAAATCTCGAAAAAAAAGGTCGAAAAAAAGGCCGAAAAAAAGGTTGAATGTTTTTTTTTATATATTTGTTTTTGGGCTCTAGTATATATAAATAAAATAGGTAAAAAAAAGGGGGGTTGGAGGGAACCCCCCCATTTCGAAAAAAAAGTCATAAAAAAAAATTCGACATTTTTTTTTCGGCCTTTTTTTTCGGCCTTTCTTTTTCGAGATTTGTAAATTCGAGATTATGACTATAAACCGTTAAAACAATATTGCTTCAGAGGATCCTTCAAATTCATAAAAACGGAAAGCCTCCCACATGCAGCGGACAACATCTGAAGAATGTAAACCTGAACATAAAAACCTTAAACCATACAAAGGTAAACAATGGAACTACAAACAAATACAGGTGGTACAAATAAAACAAAGAGCCCCTTTGAAATGGGCATCTTTTCACAGTAAATGATGTCCAGTTTTCAATGAGCCCCATAATTTAATTGAGCATAGAGTGATCCATTGACTCGAATTGTGTTTCCTCCATGCAAAGATGACCACAAGCATCACCATTCATGCTAGTCCTTTATTATGTAGGTAGTCTTACACTATGGGCCCAACTCATAGAAAAAGCGCTAAGTCTACACTAACTACTTTGTGCCATAAAGAACATTGCGTGTACGAAAGGTTTTGCGCTGTTCACTCATTGATGGATTTGAAAGTGCAAAGTAACCTGCAGAGCAAAGAACAGCAAGTTGCACTCAGAACGCTCACAATACACCCCCCATTCAAGCAGAAAACTAGCAACAACAAACAACCATTGTGCTAGAATTTGCAGCACCAGACAATATTCAAACAAAGGTTATGTCAGCGGAAGAGAACAGTACTAAATAAGCAAGGACAAAACCGACTAGAAAAGAAAGGAGAAGGCGGTGTTTGCACAACAGGTCAACCCAAAAACAACTAAATTTTCTAAAAAAACTGTATTCATTATCATTTCAATCATTTGAAAATACATGTTTAAATTCACATTGAGCTCATAATAAATATTATCTTATTTGATTGTAAGAATAAAGTGCATCACAATAAAGTGCTTATCTGCAACCAAAGGACCGTCTAACTGGTCCGTCCCACTGGAACATGACTGGACTGCCTGCAACCCCAAGTGAGTGAAGGGAATCACTCAAAAAGGGGGGGGCCGACAAATAGCAGTGCGTGTGCGGACTGCTAACTAGGGGGACAGGAAAGTACAGTCAAATAGTGATAATATTCACATAGACTGGCATTGGGGCACCGTACGTCGACTAATAAAGTGTCAATGCAAAGCAATATACAAAAATAGTACAAAACATGACACAGATTATAAATAGTAGGTTTGATGGTAAAAAGCATCCTGCTCTGTCACAGTTGATGCCCATCTTCTTCAGGATGGCGCACTCCCTTTGAAAAAAGTATTATTTCTAGCCAATTAATATTTAATATCAACATTCAACATCATTCAACATCAACACAATTTGTGAGGAAATCATAAAACCGGTAACGAATGTTTACAATCCGGAGCCAATAATCACACCTAAAGCAAGAAAAAGACAAAAATAATAATATAAGCACAAGTCAAACAACCACAAGTTAAAAAAGGGGGGAGTCTGTGTGTGATAACAGTGGGAACTTCTATCATTATCCAAGTTCGGTGAAACCTTGATGCATTCAATGGGAGAAATGATAATTACTATTATCTTAACCAGATCGGCTGGTCCCAGTGTCCTGTGGATTAGTCCAGGAGTATATGTGGGCCATGGCAAAAATGAATCACAATGAAATGCAAGAGGAAGAGCATTTTGGTAAGAAGACAGGGACAACCATGTCCCTAGTTTAAAAAATATATATATATATATAAATGGAGCACGAGAGAAGAGAGAAGGGCTGCCAAGCCCGGGCTGCAAATACCAGGAAAGAATGCGTCAGTCCAAACTGACACACGTAGACAATTAATAAAAAAGAACTCACCTGAAATAAATGGCTGGGGAGTCCAAAATGGAGGTATCCCATCGATTGAGAAAGATAAATAACCTCAGTAATTAAATATTAACCGATAGTTAATGCAAACCAGAAAACATCAGCCTTATTTTCATCTGGCCTGAGTGTGGAAGATTAGAACAACTGCATAGAGACACAAAAAAGGGGGATAGTTGTAAATTCGACGGGCGTCATTATGAATATCTATATGCCCCAAGACTACTCATGTATTCCTTTAAACAAATGTTAGGTGCATAGACAGCCATAAATGCATGTACAAATGGATGGTAAAGCAGAATAGTAAAACAAAAAAAACCTTGCCGTACTCTTCTACTGTGTATTGCACTAAAGTTAGGAATGCAGTTAAAGTCACTGGCCCTCATTAGGACCCTGGCGGAGTGGGTTTACGCCAGCGGTATTCGCGGCGGACCCGTCCGCCCTACTACGAGTTCCCGTAGCGCCATGGAGCCGTTTTCCGCCTGGTTTTTCCGGGCGGAGAAATCCATGGCGCTACGGGACCTTGTTGTTAATTACGCCACCGTATTTTACGGTGGCGTAATTAACGCCTTCCCCACTCCCATTATACCCTATGGGGCAAAAATGGGAATGGGGAAGGGTAAAATGGGGAATGGGGATTTACCGCCCCGCCAAGGTCGGCATGGGGCGGTAAATCCGCCAACCCCCATGGCGGTATCGGCAGCTTTCCGCCGTGCTCCATGGTGCATATTGCACCACGATCTCCGCCAGGGTCGTAATGAGGGCCACTGTCAAATATGCCCGGTTTTAAATATAAGGCATTAGACATGGCATAGTGCGGAACATCAACTCCGCAATATGGTGTTAATAGTTGCATAAAACGACATTACCAAATGAATGAATATTCCCTGAAAGGAGAGCAGTGCGGCTCCCTGTACGGCTCCAAATGTGCACTATAGTGCAAATTAGTATTGTGTGAAGACGTATGTTTGAAAGTCAAAGCATCATGAAAAGCGCAACGGAAAAGGCCTCCAAAATGCATCACAAAAGGTCAAAAAATGACCAATAGAACGCTTACCGTCTAATTGGACAGCCTTCCGGCCGGATCAAAGTTTGAAGGTGTCAGACTTGACGCTGCATCGGCGTGAAAGTCATGAGACTTACAGGCCGATTCATGGAATGATTAGCGCGGCGCAAGTGGGCAAAAACGTGCGAATCGCAGTGCAAGTGCGAAAATCGCACGAAAAGCAGCGCACATCGATTCATGGAAGTCCGTGCGCGAGAAAACCAGCGGATGTGCGATAAAAAAGTGCGCGGCGCACGTTGGCGCACAGGCCATCTAACAGCGTGCGCCAGGTCACAGCGAAAATCGAACAGGCCAGAGCGAAAATCGCACATAGCGCGGCGCACGCAACAAAAGTAGGCGGAACACGGGCGTAACACTCGGAATGGGGAACAACTTGCCAAAACGTGGGCGTCACGGGGGAAGTACAGGGCACAAGTGCGCGGAACGCCCACACGCTCGCCTACAACACGTATTCATGGAATAGAATAGGGCAAAAAAGCGCACGCTCAAACCAGCGCACGGGCACAAACACGACCGCCACAAGAAAGCAGGCGGAAGCGTCTCTGCGGTTGTAAGAAATGTGCGCCAAAAGGTGCGCCAACAAATAGCACCTATATACTGTCATGATGAATGTCCTATACTGTGGCCCTCCAGGACAAATGACGTGCAAAGGGGTACCCACAAACACGGACCCTCTGACAAAAAATACGTGTGCGTGTATACCGGGGTGCGCGGGAAGTGTCACACGCGATTTGGCCGGGTACGTGGATTTCAGGGGTGCGCGGGAAGTTCCACACGTGATTTCAGCAAGGTATGTGTATTTCAGGGGTGCGCAGGAAGTTCCACACGCGATTGGCCCAGTGCGAGCAGGGTACGTGTATTTCAGGGGTGCGCGGGAAGTTCCACATGCGAATTCTGCAGGGTACGTGCATTTCAGGGGTGCGCGGGAAGTTCCACACGCGAATGGGCCAGTGCGAGCAGGGTACGTGTATTACATGGGTGCGCGGGAAGTTCCACACGCGATTCCATCAGGGTATGTGTATTTCAGGGGTGCGCGGGAAGTTACACACGCGATAGTCCCAGTGCGAGCAGGGTACGTGTATTTCAGGGGTGCGCGGGAAGTTCCACACACGATTGGCCCAGTGCGAGCAGGGTACGTGTATTTCATGGGTGCGCGGGAAGTTCCACACGCAAATTCTGCAGGGTACATGCATTTCAGGGGTGCGCGGGTAGTTCCACACGCGAATGGGCCAGTGCGAGCAGGGTACGTGTATTACATGGGTGCGCGGGAAGTTCCACACGCGATTCCATCAGGGTACGTGTATTTCTGGGGTGCGCGGGAAGTTACACACGCGATTGGCCCAGTGCGAGCAGGGTACGTGTATTTCAGGGGAGCGCGGTAAGTTGCACACGCAATACCAGCAGGGAATGTGTATTTCAGGGGTGCGCGGGAAGTTACACACGCGATTGGCCCAGTGCGAGCAGGGTACGTGTATTTCAGGGGTGCGCGGGAAGTTCCACACGCGATTGGCCCAGTGCGAGCAGGGTACGTGTATTTCAGGGGTGCGCGGTAAGTTGCACACGCGATACCAGCAGGGAATGTGTATTTCAGGGGTTCTGGGGAGTACTACACGTGAATTGGCCTTGTGGGTCCTCCCAGGTGTACGCTCCACAACCTCCATGGCCCCTGCAGGCAGCCCACACCACGGGGGACTACCCTGCACCCCTGCTCATGTCCCGCAGGCAGCCCATCCACCATGGGCATGCCCCCAGCCAACCCACATGTCACCTTGCACTACTGATCAACAATGCATGTCTCCCACCACCCCCACCCCCCAGCAGTGCAGGGGCAGCCTCCACCAGGCCCCCACTCATGTCTCCCACCACCCCCACCCCCCAGCAGTGCATGGGCAGCCTCCACCAGGCCCCCACTCATGTCTCCCAGCACCCCCACCCCCCAGCAGTGCTGGGGCAGCCTCCGCCAGGCCCCCACTCATGTCTCCCACCACCCCCACCCCCCAGCAGTGCAGGGGCAGCCTCCACCAGGCCCCCACTCATGTCTCCCACCACCCCCACCCCCCTGCCACCATGGGCAGCCTCCAGCAGGCCCCCACTCATGTCTCCCACCACCCCCACCCCCAGCAGTGCAGGGGCAGCCTCCACCAGGCACCCACTCATGTCTCCCACCACCCCCACCCCCCTGCCACCATGGGCAGCCTCCACCAGGCCCCCACTCATGTCTCCCACCACCCCCACCCCCCTGCCACCATGGGCAGCCTCCAGCAGGCCCCCACTCATGTCTACCACCACCCCCACCCCCCAGCAGTGCAGGGGCAGCCTCCACCAGGCACCGACTCATGTCTCCCACCACCCCCACGCCACCATGGGCAGTCTCCAGCAGGCCCCCACTCATGTCTCCCACCACCCCCACCCCCAGCAGTGCAGGGGCAGCCTCCAGCAGGCCCCCACTCATGTCTCCCACCACCCCCACCCCCCTGCCACCATGGGCAGCCTCCACCAGGCCCCCACTCATGTGTCCCACCACCCCCACCCACCAGCCACCAGGGGCAGCCTCCAGCAGGCCCTCACTCATGTCTCCCACCACCCCCACCCCCCAGCCACCAGGGGCAGCCTCCACCAGGCCCCCACCCATGTCTCCCACCACCCCCACCCCCCCTGCCACCATGGGCATCCTCCACCAGGCCCCCACTCATGTCCCCCTGCACCCCCACCCCCCAGCATCCAGGGTCACCCTCCACCAGGCCCCCACTCATGTCTCCCACCACCCCCACCCCCCAGCAGTGCAGGGGCAGCCTCCACCAGGCCCCCACTCATGTCTCCCACCACCCCCACCCCCCAGCAGTGCAGGGGCAGCCTCCACCAGGCCCCCACTCATGTCTCCCAGCACCCCCACCCCCAGCAGTGCAGGGGCAGCCTCCACCAGGCCCCCACTCATGTTTCCCACCACCCCCACCCCCCAGCAGTGCAGGGGCAGCCTCCACCAGGCCCCCACTCATGTCTCCCACCACCCCCACCCCCCTGCCACCATGGGCAGCCTCCAGCAGGCCCCCACTCATGTCTCCCACCACCCCCACCCCCCTGCCACCATGGGCAGGCTCCACCAGGCCCCCACTCATGTCTCCCACCACCCCCACCCCCCAGCAGTGCAGGGGCAGCCTCCACCAGGCCCCCACTCATGTCTCCCACAACCCCCACCCCCCAGCAGTGCAGGGGCAGCCTCCACCAGGCACCCACTCATGTCTCCCACCACCCCCACCCCCCAGCAGTGCAGGGGCAGCCTCCACCAGGCCCCCACTCATGTCTCCCACCACCCCCACCCCCCAGCAGTGCAGGGGCAGCCTCCACCAGGCCCCCACTCATGTCTCCCACCACCCCCACCCCCCTGCCACCATGGGCAGCCTCCAGCAGGCCCCCACTCATGTCTCCCACCACCCCCACCCCCCTGCCACCATGGGCAGCCTCCACCAGGCCCCCACTCATGTCTCCCACCACCCCCACCCCCCAGCAGTGCAGGGGCAGCCTCCACCAGGCCCCCACTCATGTCTCCCCCCCCCACCCCCCAGCAGTGCAGGGGCAGCCTCCACCAGGCCCCCACTCATGTCTCCCACCACCCCCACCCCCTGCCACCATGGGCATCCTCCACCAGGCCCCCACTCATGTCCCCCTGCACCCCCACCCCCCAGCATCCAGGGTCACCCTCCGCCAGGCCCCCACTCATGTGTCCCACTACCCCCACCCCCCAGCCACCAGGGGCAGCCTCCAGCAGGCCCCCACTCATGTGTCCCACCACCCCCACCCCCCAGCCACCAGGGGCAGCCTCCAGCAGGCCCCCACTCATGTCTCCCACCACCCCCACCCCCCTGCCACCATGGGCATCCTCCACCAGGCCCCCACTCATGTTTCCTACCACCCCCACCCCCCTGCCACCAGGGGCAGCCTCCACCAGGCCCCCACCCATGTCTCCCACCACCCCCACCCCCCTGCCATCATGGGCATCCTCCACCAGGCCCCCACTCATGTCCCCCTGCACCCCCACCCCCCAGCATCCAGGGTCACCCTCCACCAGGCCCCCACTCATGTCTCCCACCACCCCCACCCCCCAGCAGTGCAGGGGCAGCCTCCACCAGGGCCCCACTCATGTCTCCCACCACCCCCACCCCCCTGCCACCATGGGCATCCTCCACCAGGCCCCCACTCATGTCCCCCTGCACCCCCACCCCCCAGCATCCAGGGTCACCCTCCACCAGGCCCCCACTCATGTCTCCCACCACCCCCACCCCCCAGCAGTGCAGGGGCAGCCTCCACCAGGCCCCCACTCATGTCTCCCACCACCCCCACCCCCCTGCCACCATGGGCAGCCTCCAGCAGGCCCCACTCATGTCTCCCACCACCCCCCTGCCACCATGGGCAGCCTCCACCAGGCCCCCACTCATGTCTCCCACCACCCCCACCCCCCAGCAGTGCAGGGGCAGCCTCCACCAGGCCCCCACTCATGTCTCCCACCACCCCCACCCCCCAGCAGTGCAGGGGCAGCCTCCACCAGGCACCACTCATGTCTCCCACCACCCCCACCCCCCAGCAGTGCAGGGGCAGCCTCCACCAGGCCCCCACTCATGTCTCCCACCACCCCCACCCCCTGCCACCATGGGCAGCCTCCACCAGGCCCCCACTCATGTCCCCCTGCACCCCCGCCCCCCAGCATCCAGGGTCACCCTCCACCAGGCCCCCACTCATGTCTCCCACCACCCCCACCCCCTGCCACCATGGGCAGCCTCCACCAGGCCCCCACTCATGTGTCCCACCACCCCCCTGCCACCAGGGGCAGCCTCCAGCAGGCCCCCACTCATGTCTCCCACCACCCCACCCCCCTGCCACCATGGGCAGCCTCCACCAGGCCCCCACTCATGTGTCCCACCACCCCCACCCCCCAGCCACCAGGGGCAGCCTCCAGCAGGCCCCCACCCATGTCTCCCACCACCCCCACCCCCCTGCCACCATGGGCATCCTTCAGCAGGCCCCCACTCATGTCCCCCTGCACCCCCACCCCTCAGCAGTGTATGGGCAGCCTCCACCAGGCCCCCACTCATGTCTCCCACCACCCCCACCACCCAGCAGTGCAGGGGCAGCCTCCACCAGGCCCCCACTCATGTCTCCCACCACCCCCACCCCCCAGCAGTGCAGGGGCAGCCTCCACCAGGCACCCACTCATGTCTCCCACCACCCCACCCCCCAGCAGTACAGGGGCAGCCTCCACCAGGCCCCCACTCATGTCCCCATGCACCCCCGCCCCCCAGCATCCAGGGTCACCCTCCACCAGGCCCCCACTCATGTCTCCCACCACCCCCACCCCCCTGCCACCATGGGCAGCCTCCACCAGGCCCCCGCTCATGTGTCCCACCACCCCCACCCCCCAGCCACCAGGGGCAGCCTCCAGCAGGCCCCCACTCATGTCTCCCACCACCCCCACCCCCTGCCACCATGGGCAGCCTCCACCAGGCCCCCACTCATGTCCCCATGCACCCCCGCCCCCCAGCATCCAGGGTCACCCTCCACCAGGCCCCCACTCATGTCTCCCACCACCCCCACCCCCCTGCCACCATGGGCAGCCTCCACCAGGCCCCCGCTCATGTGTCCCACCACCCCCACCCCCCAGCCACCAGGGGCAGCCTCCAGCAGGCCCCCACTCATGTCTCCCACCACCCCCACCCCCCTGCCACCATGGGCAGCCTCCACCAGGCCCCCACTCATGTGTCCCACCACCCCACCCCCCAGCCACCAGGGGCAGCCTCCAGCAGGCCCCCACCCATGTCTCCCACCACCCCCACCCCCCTGCCACCATGGGCAGCCTCCACCAGGCCCCCACTCATGTGTCCCACCACCCCACCCCCCAGCCACCAGGGGCAGCCTCCAGCAGGCCCCCACCCATGTCTCCCACCACCCCCACCCCCCTGCCACCATGGGCATCCTCCACCAGGCCCCCACTCATGTCCCCCTGCACCCCCACCCCCCAGCAGTGCAGGGGCAGCCTCCACCAGGCCCCCACTCATGTCTCCCACCACCCCCACCCCCCAGCAGTGCAGGGGCAGCCTCCACCAGGTGCTCACAATCCCCAATCATGTGCGTAATGGACAGCCTCCAAGTAACCCATTCACCCACATGGAAATCGAAATCACATGTTACACCCCCAATGTTCATGAAGCTAATGAACCCATGTCCGTCACACACAATGGTTGCAATATAATGGGAAAACACACAACATGACATGCATGAAACCAATGAGATGATACCACACAGTGAAGTATGCTAACAAAATTGTATTTAAAAAAATTAAGAATGCTAAAGAAAGAAAACTAACTACAATGTGAATGAGAAAAAAAAACATGCATGTCCGTATAAAAAACTACCAAGGGTCCATGAGCCCAACTGAACAAAGGAAACCTACTAAAAAACCTACCTAAAAATCAACTATATACAAAAAGTGGAGCAGTGTCCGTCGACTCCAAATCATAATTAGAAAGAAAGGAAACCTAAAACTAAAGAACTATATACAAAGGCGGCGGGCAAGTCCAGCGGCTCACTCTGTGGTGTCCCGGGCCAGGGCATCATCGAACTCCTGTTCGATGTCCCGGAGTCGGTCCAGTTCCATGGCCCCGAGGGTCTGCAGGGACGACGCTGTGTCCTCCTCCAACCCCCTGCGGATTGCCTCGAGGCACTCAGCCCGCCTCAGGGCCCTCCGCATGGAGTTCTCCGCCCTGACCATTGTGAGCCGCGCCTCTTCCGCCCGCCGCCGCTCCGCACCTATGGCGTGGCCCAACCGCTGCCACACGGAAGACACTCTCTGTCCTGGGTCCCCCTGCCCTCCGGCCGATGGCCGCCCCTCCGATGTCGAAAGCCCCGAGCCTTCGTGTCTCCCACCATGTTGCTGCTGCTGCTGCTCTGCCTCTGCCCGTGCACTGCCTCCTGCAGCCTGCACATCCTCCGCCGGCTGGGGTGCACTTGTTGATGTGGCGACCCCTGCTGGAGCTCCGACTCCCGAATGTGGCAGGGATGCCTCCTCCACCAGCCTGGCCGCACCGTCAGAGGCAGCTCCACAGGGCACCCAGGTGACTGATGGTTCGGAAGATGGCACAGAGGATGACTGGCGCGTAGGGGGTCCAGTTGAGGAGGGGGTCGGAGCAAGCCCCATCAGACGGAGGAATCCAGCCTGGGTGACCTGTCCCAGCAGGCTGACGTGGTCAACGAGCCATTCGAGATGACGTGCAGTCTCTCCATGAAAAGACTGCAGGTCACCTCGCATGGCCCGTTGACGCAACGCCACACCAGCCAGGACAGGCTCAACCCGGACCTGGATGGCCACGTCCGCAGGCAGAGGAAGGCCAGTTGACGTCAGCTCATCCCCTGCCTGAAAACGGGTCTGGACGTAGGCATCCCTGCTGGTGCAAGATGATGCAGGGACAGGATCGGGGACAGGATTGCACACAGGCACCTCCGCGGCCACCTGTGCTGCCTCCTGTCCCTGGTCCTGCACTGCACCACTAGCACCAGTGGGATCCCGACCTCCAGACCCCATCTCTGGTGCTTGCGCGGCCCCCTCCTCCACCAAACCCCCCACCAACCTGGATGACTCCGTGCCATCTTCCCCTGTTGGGCCCTGTGGGGTCCCAGCTGCCCCTTCTGCTGCCGAGGAGTCCAACTGCAACCTCCGCCTCTTGGACCTCCCCCCGGCAGCTGCGGCCTGGGACGTGGCACCGGACTCCTCACTCCCCGACGAGATGACAACACGGGAGGGGAGCCGGGCCTTGCGTCTCTGGCTGGCGGTCGGATCCCCGCCGCTGTGCTCCACAGCACCTTCTCCGCCCTCTTCATCAGTTGACGCTGCAGACAGGGAGAAACAAAACACAGGCATCAGGGCACTGTACAATGGACACATACACGCATGACAGTTGCACATGAGTGGCATTGGCAAACCTCAGACATGTCATCATAATCCCCAACGCACATGTCATTGCAACTGGCACACATGAGCCATACCACAGCCATATTGCAACTGCCAGCACCATCCCTACACATACAACAGCATCAGCAGCCAAAGGGGAGCCAGACATCACATGCAACACAGGAAGTGCACCACACATGTACACACACCACCACACTTGCATGCATGTCTACACCTCTCCCAAGTGTCGCACTGTTCAGACGGGCATCCATGTCACATCTGCCAATCAGGCTTCCACATACCGCTGTCACATGCATCCATGTTGCATCACTGTTGCAAACTTGACAAATACACACACATGCACATGTACACAGTGCTCATACATGCAGCCGAAAAGAACATACATGCCTGACATCACGGACATGTCTACTTACATACACATTCATCCAAACATGTGTGCACGCACAACTGCATTTGCCATGCAAGCCCACACACACAAGCACCATCCATGTCTCACACATTACAGCCCTCGCATGTGTCAGCCCCACGGCCCTGTACACCCCCACCCATACTCGACCCCATACAAACAGATGTGCAACCGGCACAATGGCGAATGATCACCACACGCACTGCTCACAACCAGGATGCATGTACATTCACCGCTCGACTCCAGACGGGTCTGCTTCTCTAGGACCTGGACGTGGAGCGCTGGGGATATGCGTTCCAGGACCCCCATCTGTTCTTCCGACAAGTGGCCCCGGCGCCCCTTGGCATCCGCTGCCTTCAAGAGGCGCCGGGCCTTGTTCAGGGTCCTGGACCTGAAGTCCTCCCAGCGCTTCCTGACATGTTGTAAGTCCCGGACTGCCACCCCCTCCGCGTTGATGGCAGTCACGATGTCAGTCCAGATCCGAGTCCGTCCTTCGTTGTCGGCGCGGGAACTTCCAAAGAGGGCATCATACTGCCCCAGGACTTGCTCCACCAGGACACCAACTTCGGTGGCACTGAAGCTGGTGCCCCTCTGCCTCTCTGGCCGGGGGTTGTCAGTGGTCACAGATGGTGTATGCCCCGACATGACAACCCCAGAGGCAGGAGTGGGTGGGCAACTGGGTCCTGGGGCTGGGCTGTGGAGTGATGGAATTCCAGTCAGGAGTCTTCGGTTCCAGCAGGGGTGGTCACAGCAACAGCACCCCTGGCTGATGTGCAGGCAGCAAATGGCAGTGCACGTTGGCAGCAGGCAGTCAGGCAGCAGCAGATGGCAGGTGGGAGCGTGCTCGGGGCTCTGGGTGGCAGTAGTTCGGCCTTCTGGGCAGGAGCGTGGTCTTCCGTGTGCTTACGCGTGGCCAGCTTGGTACGGAGTGATTTGGCACGTGAAAATCCTGCATGTCAGCGTGAAAACCGAGGAAAGGCCCTTAGCGCGTAAGCACGTCAGCACGCATACGCGAATCCATTGGACCAAAGGCCCTCAGCGCGTAAGCGCGTCTGTGACGTGACCCGCACGGGTGTTTCCCACACAGCATGTGATGACAGAGCACACGTGGAAAGACTGCACGTCAGAGTCTCATCGCATGTAATTGGACAGCACATCAGAGTCTCATCGCGAGTAATTGGACAAAAGTGCGTGTACACGCGATTGGCCTATGTACGTGTATATCAGGTGTGCGCGGACACTTACACATGCAAGTACGTCTGCGCACCTGTATCCCGGTGTGCGCGCCAATTTCCACACGCTATTGGACTGGGCACTGGATTCGAGGGGTGCGCGGGTCACACGCTCGCCTACAACACGCGCAACGCATTAATTTTCGCGCTAACAAAATAACTAGCTCAGACCCAGGATGAACATACCGTTCCTAGCAGCAGTGGGCGTGGCCTACCAAAGGAGGAGGAGGAGGATAGTCAGGGCCAGAATATTCACACCCAGAACCAGCCTTTTTGGGATGCCTGATGACCAGGTGCATGGGAGGTACAGGTTTCCACCACAAATCATACTGGACCTGGTGAGTGAGTGGGAGGACGACCTCACATCACCCACCCTGTGCTCCCAAGCACTCAGCCCCCTGGAGAAGGTCCTCAATGTACTGCACTTCTTAGCCACTGGATCATTTCAGCGGACAAGTGCCATTGTGGGTGGTGTATCACAGGCCACACAGTCACGCTGCCTACACCAGGTCTTGAACATCATCACTGCACGCCCATCAGTCCGCAGGCACATATACCTGCCCAGAACCCCTGCAGAAAGGCATGCTGCCGCCCTGGATTTCTACGCTGTGGCACGATTCCCCAAAGTGCTAGGTGCCATTGACTGCACCCATGTGGCTCTACGTCCCCCCATGGCATCTGAGCACATCTATAGGAACCGCAAGCACTGGCATTCCATCAACGTGCAGGTAGTATGTAATGCCAAGGGAATCATCACCTCAGTATATGCCAACTATCCTGGGTCAACCCACGACAGCTTCATTTACCGAATGTCCACCCTAAGCCGGGACCTAGAAGCTGGCCGGCATGGCGATACATGGCTGCTTGGTGAGTATGAATGCCACTGCACATGCATGCATGTCAGATACTGAGCAAGGTCACAACTCCACCAATGATACCAATCACCACCTCCACAGGGGACAGTGCCTACCCTCTCAGCCCCCACATGATGACGCCAATTCGGAACCCCACCACGCCACCCCAGGTAAGATATAACGCAGCCCACATTACAACCCGGGGCATAGTGGAGCGCACATTTGGAGTGCTGAAGTCACGCTTTCGCTCCCTTGACCGTTCTGGCGGGCAGCTGTTGTACGCTCCCCCAGTAGTGTGCAGGATCATAGTGGCAGCATGTGTCCTGCACAACGTTGCAACACGCCGGGGCCTGGCCGTGGACATGCTGGTGCCCCCCCATCCCCAACCACATGCACAGCCGCTGCGCATGGGAGGGGAAAGGGCACGGGGGGAGGCAGCCTGTACACAGCTAGTGGCTAATTACTTCACATAGAAATCACACCCCTGTGGAGTGCACACTGCCCTGGCACATTCCATCTGACAATCAATGATGACTCAACCTGACACTGATCCTGAATGTCTGGAGAAAGAACCGTGAAAACCATATCATCCTGAGATTGTTCACCTGGAAGTGTCACAATGTGTGCATCCCTACCCACACTGACACCACCAATGCAGTTTTGTGAAGTTACACATTCAAGCAGCTGAAATGAATACCCACTTGCAAAATGCAACAAGAGGACAGTGCCATGTCAGCCAACCCAACCCCAGCACCGCCACACGACGCACCGTGCATGTCATGCTATTTGCACGTAAACAAAGTAATACCCACAACATGACACTAGTGTCACAATGTACAGTGTCCCTATTAGAAACTTGCAACACCTGAAATGCTCACAGTAATGCCGGACCAACAACTAACTTGAGCACGTACTACCATTAACATGACATCACTAATGTATAATATTAGTAGTCTCACCACCTGGAAATGCCTGCATTCCCACCACTACCAACTGTGCAGTGTTGGCGCCTGTAGAGTTGTAGGTGCACTGCTGCCAACATGGACCACATCTCCAGACTAGAGGTCCTTGTGTAGACATGAGGAAGGGACCTGCAAATTGGGAGGTAGACACAGAAGATGAGTTACACATCAATGCAACATGCAGTGTACAACACAACAGCAATATGCACTAGGAATGTATACACAGTATTGACTACAGACTGCCCACACAGCTCATGGGAGTCCAACGTCACTGTGTAATTCACTGTCACTTGGGCACACCCTTTGCAAGCCCATGGAAACGGGAAGCAGGAGGGGTGTGTGTGACTCAAACCCAAGCATCTGAACCAAATACATTACAAGCCTGCATGTGCCCAGCCACAATGCAGCGTATGCCCACAGGAACCACGGAAGCCAACAAATCATCCCAAAAAAATTGGGAATAAAAGAAATAAAAATAAAAATAAAAAATTAAAAATAAAAATCAAAAATGGCCATTGAAGGGCCTGGGGGGTTGGGGAGGCCACCCAGGAGGTCAGAGGACAGGATGCACACCAGAACCCACCTGCGTGGATCCTGGGAAAAAAAAACACCTCCATGGGCTCATGGCCCACACGGCTACCCTATTGTGGGAGTATCACTGCTGTCGCTATTATCACCCTGTGCAGCTGCATCCGGAGGTGGTTGCACTATGGGAGGCAGCCCACGCAAGGCCCTAGTCTGCTCCTCCATGGCTGCAAGCATGCAGGTGTGGTAGGTCTGGTTCTGGAGGATGAGTGTGCGGAGGTCCCCATGCAACAACTCACGGGATGCCCGGACCTCCGCCCTCGTTGCCTGCATCTCAGCTGAGAGCGTACGGGTGAGACGCTCCAGCTGCTGTTCTGTCCTTTGGTGTGTAGAAGCCTCAAGCTCAACAAGAGTCGTCCTGAGGTGAAGGAGCTCCTGCCTCAGGGCTTCCCTGTGGCCCTGGGACTCAATGGAGATGGCCTCCTGCAGAGTCGCCAGTGCCGCCCGCCTGTCCCTGTTGGACCCCAACATGTCCTCCCTGTGTGACTGGCAGATGGTGTCGGTTGCCTGCTCCAGTCGCTCCATCAGCCTTTCAGGGGGGACAATGGAAGTGGCCACCCTATCCATGGCCTGAGCCATCATCTCGGATGATGCTGCCTGTTGGGTTGCCATACCATAAATGGATTGCTCCCATGCAGTATTGCCAGGTGCCGTACGGCCACCACGTCGGCGGGCACCACACCTGTCTTGGGCAAGGCGAACTGCGCCTTGCTGTGCCGGCACTGCCTGAGGCTGCAGGACTGCATTCCCCCTCTGATCTGCTGGCCCAGGAACAGGATCAGATGTCGCGGAGTGTGACCCTGCATCCGTAACCAGCAAAGGCGTAGCTGCCAACACTGACATCCCCATTGAGGGTTCTGACCCTGGTGCAGGTGGGTGAGACAGAACAGAATCCCTCCCTGGAACACTCACCTGCGACGGCACGTAGGTCTCATCCGAATCAACACCTGAGTACAGCTCGGGGGAGGTGCAGCCAGAGACACCCCTTGAGAGCAGGACCTGCAGCACTTGTGGGTTCTCCCCCACCACCACACCACATCCCTCACTGGTGGTTGGTCGGCCCTCGGGCCCCTCCTGGGTCTGCACCATCTCCACAACCCCAGCAGTATCAGGTGCGTCTTCCCCTGCAAAGACATAAAAACAAAGAAATGGAAACAGGCATTAGCACCATGGCACACAATGAGGGCTGAGAAGCAAGAGAAACAGTACTTGTTTGACACATGTCCCACATGACTAAAACCCTCCCATGCATGCACCCTCACTGCGTATGAAGGGCAGGCAAATGGCACACACTGATGACACCAAGATTGAAGATGAACACTTTTTCTGCATGCTGACTGGCAGTGGCATCACACATTGGCCTGTGATTGGCAGGTGAAACACACATGCCATCACACAGATGGCATGTACCATTGCTATTGAGTGAAGATGGAGAGGAGGGCAGCACCTATGCATACTGTCCAGTTCCCGCATGTAATAGCTTTTCTAATTCTAACAGGTGAGATTCTTCACCTGGAGCTGCCAGTCCGAAATGGTGCAATTGCACAGGGACATGTTTGAACAAATGATATCCAGGTAACAAAGTCACTGAACTTTACCATAGCCATGTCAGACATGTGACTAGAGGACTGCGACATGCCTAGTAAAAGTGGTGGAATGGGAAATATCTGACTAAATGAACAGTGCTAAATTTTGCAACAATGTTGTGGCAAGGTGACACTTCAAGGGCAACTGGCGTGCAGTTGGACTACATGTCTACTGTTGGCTGAAGGGATACAGCTATGGGCAAATGCAGCTGCGCAGGATGTATTGCATGAAGCACAAGGATGACGCATACGACTCAGGCGCACACACTCTCACCTGGCACACAAAAAGAAGCCCTCACACACACCATGCACATGGATGACACACACATGCATACGCACTCACCGGACAATGCCTCGTAATCAGGGAGATCTCCTACGCCTTGGATCTGTTCCTCCGTGACGTAGGTCCCAGCGACTGACTCATGTGGAGTGAGTTCCATGTCTACTACTGGAGACCCACCTCCAGTCACTAGAGTTGCGGCATGACTTGAGGCCAGCTTACTCTTTGCCCTGCGCTTTAGGTCATTCCAGCGCTTATAGCAATCATTGGCTGTGCGCCTCACGATTCCAAGGGCACTTACGATGTCCGCAACGGTCTGCCAGTGTGCCTGGCGTTGTGCAGGTGTGGTCTTGGATCCTGCAACAATGACCATCTCGTTGTCATGTGCGGACACATACTCGACAAGTGCATTCAGTTCGTCATCCGTGAAGCTGGGCTTCCTGGACGGGCCGGACTGTGTAGCCGTGTCTGGGGCATCAGCCTGTGCTGGACGAGCACTCTTCCTCTTCCGCTTGGAAGGTGGTGGTGATCCTGAGTGTCCTGCGCCGCTCTGGACACTAGGGGCAGGAGCCCTGGTGGACTCTGTATCAGGAGTGTGGGATTGCACACTCAGCATGGGAGTTGGTGCAGGCATTGGCTCTAGTGTGATGGTGTCAGGGGGAATATCAGCAGCATGGACTAGGACCGACACTGTCCGGGCTGGGTGTGTGAGGGCTGGGGTGGATGGAGCCGCAGCTGCCCCTGCAGCCTCTCCGCCCTGCCTACTTGGTGCAGCAGATGACCTTGCTGCCCCAGATGCACGTGGCATGGTGACATCAACGTGCACCAGCGCACGTGTCATAGGCCTGCTGACCTGGAAGTCAGCCATGGAGTCAGCCAGGTCTGGTGCCACAATGGGCTGGTCCAACAAGGGCTGAGCATGGATGGTGTCAGCCACATCAGCCTCAACGGGAGGGGGCGCCGGGGGGGATTATGGGTTCCCTTGACTGGTCCTCCACACATGGGGAGACAGGCTCACCCTGCAAGTAACGACCACGTCCCCTACCGGATCCACCACGGCCACCACTTGTGGCTCTTCCACCTTTGCCACCCTTACGGAATCCTCGCCTCCCAGCCATGGCACTGATGTTAATGTGCGTATGGGAGTGGCTGTAAACTATTGTCCTGGGCAATTGGGGGTCAAAGGGGTTGGGTACGAGATGGTAATTGTACCCTAGTGCTCTAGCAAGGCTGAATGTAACACCTGGGGAAAGATGACGGGTCACGCTACGCACAGGAGCCCCAAAAAAGGGAGATGACGTGCACGCAACCCCTCCTAGACCACGTGTGCAGAAAGAAAAACCTGCACTACGCTGTGGCACCCAGTAACACAAGAATGAACGTATGCGTGTCACACGCAGCCTAGAATGACCTCTGAAGGGGTAGGCTACACACGGGGCAAGCACAGATGTTAGATACGTGCGTGACTCACCGTCTGCCAGGTAAAAGAGCGTGAAAAAGGAGCGTGTTTGGTTGGCAACACCCCCGACAAAAGAAGATTTGTACGCTGTCTGAGGAGACAGAACAACAGTAGAAGGGAACACTGTTTGAGGGAACAGGCCCAGGTAAACCAGTAAAAGAGAAAAAAGAGAAAAAGCTGTCAGAGGTAACAGGGAATACGAACTTGAAACGCCGTGAAGTAAATCGCCTGTGAACCGACAAGAAGTACAGAATTCACCCACTCGCTCTCCACGAAAAGCACGTACAAGGAAATGGTGTTCTACGCGTACCTTTTATACAGGCCCACACGTCCAACGTCACTTACGCGGCGTGTACGCGCTAGGGCCATTTCCACCAATTACACGCTTTGTGACTTATGCGTGTACGGCCATTTCCACCAATTACACGCTTTGTGACTTCTGCGTGTACGGCCATTTCCACCAATTACACGCTTTGTCACTTCTGCGTGTACGGCCATTTCCACCAATCACACGCGATGACACTCTGACGTGCAGTCTTTCCACGTGTGCTCTGTCATCACGTGCTGTGTGGGAAACACCCGTGCGAGACACGTCACAGACGCGCTTACGCGCTGAGGGCCTTTGGTCCAATAGAATCGCGTATGCGTGCTGACGCGCTTACGCGCTAAGGGCCTTTCCTCGGTTTTCACACTGACGTGCAGGATTTTCACGTGCCAAATCACTCCGTACCAAGCTGGCCACGCGTAAGCACACGGAAGACCACGCTCCTGCCCAGAAGGCCGAACTACTGCCACCCAGAGCCCCGAGCACGCTCCCACCTGCCATCTGCTGCTGCCTGACTGCCTGCTGCCAACGTGCACTGCCATTTGCTGCCTGCACATCAGCCAGGGGTGCTGTTGCTGTGACCACCCCTGCTGGTACCGAAGACTCCCGACTGGAATTCCATCGCTCCACAGCCCAGCCCCAGGATCCAGTTGCCCACCCACTCCTGCCTCTGGGGTTGTCATGTCGGGGCAAACACCATCTGTGACCACTGACAACCCCCGGCCAGAGAGGCAGAGGGGCACCAGCTTCAGTGCCACCGAAGTTGGTGTCCTGGTGGAGCAAGTCCTGGGGCAGTATGATGCCCTCTTTGGAAGTTCCCGCGCCGACAAGGAAGGACGGACTCGGATCTGGACTGACATCGTGACTGCCATCAACGCGGAGGGGGTGGCAGTCCGGGACTTACAACATGTCAGGAAGCGCTGGGAGGACTTCAGGTCCAGGACCCTGAACAAGGCCCGGCGCCTCTTGAAGGCAGCAGATGCCAAGGGGAGCCGGGGCCACTTGTCGGAAGAACAGATGGGGGTCCTGGAACGCATATCCCCAGCGCTCCACGTCCAGGTCCTAGAGAAGCAGACCCGTCTGGAGTCGAGCGGTGAGTGTACATGCATCCTGGTTGTGAGCAGTGCGTGTGGTGATCATTCGCCATTGTGCCGGTTGCACATCTGTTTGTATGGGGTCGAGTATGGGTGGGGGTGTACAGGGCCGTGGGGCTGACACATGCGAGGGCTGTAATGTGTGAGACATGGATGGTGCTTGTGTGTGTGGGCTTGCATGGCAAATGCAGTTGTGCGTGCACACATGTTTGGATGGATGTGTATGTAAGTAGACATGTCCGTGATGTCAGGCATGTATGTTGTTTTCGGCTGCATGTATGAGCACTGTGTACATGTGCATGTGTGTGTATTTGACAAGGGTGCAACAGTGATGCAACATGGATGCATGTGACAGCGGTATGTGGAAGCCTGATTGGCAGATGTGACATGGATGCCCGTCTGAACAGTGCGACACTTGGCAGAGGTGTAGACATGCATGCAAGTGTGGTGGTGTGTGTACATGTGTGGTGCACTTCCTGTGTTGCATGTGATGTCTGGCTCCCCTTTGGCTGCTGATGCTGTTGTGTGTGTAGGGATGGTGCTGGCAGTTGCGATATGGCTGTGGTATGGCTCATGTGTGCCAGTTGCAATGACATGTGTGTTGGGGATTGTGATGACATGTCTGAGGTTTGCCAATGCCACTCATGTGCAACTGTCATGCGTGTATGTGTCCATTGTACAGTGCCCTGATGCCTGTGTTTTGTTTCTCCCTGTCTGCAGCGTCAACTGATGAAGAGGGCGGAGAAGGTGCTGTGGAGCACAGCGGCGGGGATCCGACCGCCAGCCGGAGACGCAAGGCCCGGCTCCCCTCCCGTGTTGTCATCTCGTCGGGGAGTGAGGAGTCCGGTGCCGCGTCCCAGGCCGCAGCTGCCGGGGGGAGGTCCAAGAGGCGGAGGTTGGAGTTGGACTCCTCGGCAGCAGAAGGGCCAGCTGGGACCCCACAGGGCCCAACAGGGGAAGATGGCACGGAGTCATCCAGGTTGGTGGGGGGTTTGGTGGAGGAGGGGGCCGCGCAAGCACCAGAGACGGGGTCTGGAGGTGGGGATCCCACTGGTGCTAGTGGTGCAGTGCAGGACCAGGGACAGGAGGCAGCACAGGGGGCCGCGGAGGTGCCTGTGTGCAATCCTGTCCCCGATCCTGTCCCTGCATCATCTTGCACCAGCAGGGATGCCTACGTCCAGACCCGTTTTCAGGCAGGGGATGAGCTGACGTCAACTGGCCTTCCTCTGCCTGCGGACGTGGCCATCCAGGTCCGGGTTGAGCCTGTCCTGGCTGGTGTGGCGTTGCGTCAACGGGCCATGCGAGGTGACCTGCAGTCTTTTCATGGAGAGACTGCACGTCATCTCGAATGGCTCGTTGACCACGTCAGCCTGCTGGGACAGGTCACCCAGGCTGGATTCCGCTGTCTGATGGGGCTTGCTCCGACCCCCTCCTCCACTGGACCCCCTACGTGCCAGTCGTCCTCTGTGCCATCTTCCCACCCATCAGTCACCTGGGTGCCCTGTGGAGCTGCCTCTGACGGTGCGGCCAGGCTGCTGGAGGAGGCATCCCTGCCACAGTCGGGAGTCGGAGGTCCAGCAGGGGTGGCCACATCAACAGGTGCACCCCAGCCGGCGGAGGATGTGCAGGCAGCAGGAGGCAGTGCACGGGCAGAGGCAGAGCAGCAGCAGCAGCAACATGGTGGGAGACATGAAAGCTCGGGGCTTTCGACATCGGAGGGGCAGGCATCGGCCGGAGGGCAGGGGGACCCAGGACAGAGAGTGTCTTCCGTGTGGCAGCGGTTGGGCCACGCCATAGGTGCGGAGCGGCGGCGGGCGGAAGAGGCGCGGCTCACAATGGTCAGGGCGGAGAACTCCATGCGGAGGGCCCTGAGGCGGGCCGAGTGCCTCGAGGCAATCCACAGGGGGTTGGAGTAGGACACAGCGTCGTCCCTGCGGACCCTCGGGGCCATGGAACAGGACCGCCTCCGGGACATCGAACAGGAGTTCGATGATGCCCTGGCCAGGGACACCACAGAGTGAGCCGCTGGACTTGCACGCCGCCTTTGTATATAGTTCTTTAGTTTTAGGTTTCCTTTCGTTCTTATTATGATTTGGAGTCGACGGACACTGCTCCACTTTTTGTATATAGTTGATATTTAGGTAGGTTTTTTAGGAGGTTTCCTTAGTTCAGTTGGGCTCATGGACCCTTGTTATTTTTGTAAATAGTTCTTTGTTGCATGGATATTGTTTTACATTTGACTTTGGACAAAATTTTTTAGCATTTGGATTTCCAGTTTTGTGTTTTTATGCGGACATGCAGCTTATTTTTTCACATTTACATTGTAGTTAGTTTTCTTTCTTTGGCATTCTTTATTTTTTTCAATACAATTTTGTTGGCATAGTTCACTGTGTGGTATCATCTCATTGGTTTCATGCATGTCATGTTGTGTGTTTTCCCATTCAATTGCAAAAAATGTGTGTGACGGACATGGGTTCATTAGCTTCATGAACATTGGGAGTGTAACATGTGATTTCCATTCCCATGTGGGTGAATGGGTTACTTGGTAGGGCTTTTTGGCTGTGGAGGCTGACCATTACGCACATGATTGGGGATTGTGAGGACCTGGTGGGGGCTGCCCATGGTGGCAGGGGGGTGGGGGTGGTGGGAGACATGAGTGGGGGCCTGGTGGAGGGTGACCCTGGATGCTGGGGGGTGGGGGTGCAGGGGAACATGAGTGGGGGCCTGGTGGGGGCTGCCCATGGTGGCAGGGGGGTGGGGGTGGTGGGAGACATGAGTGGGGGCCTGGTGGAGGGTGACCCTGGATGCTGGGGGGTGGGGGTGCAGGGGGACATGAGTGGGGGCCTGGTGGAGGCTGCCCCTGCACTGCCGGGGGGTAGGGGTGGTGGGAGACATGAGTGGGGGCCTGGTGGAGGGTGACCCTGGATGCTGGGGGGTGGGGGTGCAGGGGGACATGAGTGGGGGCCTGGTGGGGGCTGCCCATGGTGGCAGGGGGGTGGGGGTGGTGGGAGACATGAGTGGGGGCCTGGTGGGGGCTGCCCATGGTGGCAGGGGGGTGGGGGTGGTGGGAGACATGAGTGGGGGCCTGGTGGAGGCTGCCCCTGCACTGCCGGGGGGTGGGGGTGGTGGGAGACATGAGTGGGGGCCTGGTGGAGGGTGACCCTGCACTGCCGGGGGGTGGGGGTGGTGGGAGACATGAGTGGGGGCCTGGTGGGGGCTGCCCTTGGTGGCAGGGGGGTGGGGGTGGTGTGAGACATGAGTGGGGGCCTGGTGGAGGGTGACCCTGGATGCTGGGGGGTGGGGGTGCAGGGGGACATGAGTGGGGGCCTGGTGGGGGCTGCCCATGGTGGCAGGGGGGTGGGGGTGGTGGGAGACATGAGTGGGGGCTTGGTGGAGGGTGACCCTGGATGCTGGGGGGGGTGCAGGGGGACATGAGTGGGGGCCTGGTGGGGGCTGCCCCTGCACTGCCGGGGGGTGGGGGTGGTGGGAGACATGAGTGGGGGCCTGGTGGGGGCTGCCCATGGTGGCAGGGGGGTGGGGGTGGTGGGAGACATGAGTGGGGGCCTGGTGGAGGCTGCCCCTGCACTGCCGGGGGGTGGGGGTGGTGGGAGACATGAGTGGGGGCCTGGTGGAGGGTGACCCTGGATGCTGGGGGGTGGGGGTGGAGGGGGACATGAGTGGGGGCCTGGTGGGGGCTGCCCATGGTGGCAGGGGGGTGGGGGTGGTGGGAGACATGAGTGGGGGCCTGGTGGGGGCTGCCCATGGTGGCAGGGGGGTGGGGGTGGTGGGAGACATGAGTGGGGGCCTGGTGGAGGCCGCCCCTGCACTGCCGGGGGGTGGGGGTGGTGGGAGACATGAGTGGGGGCCTGGTGGAGGGTGACCCTGGATGCTCGGGGGTGGGGGTGCAGGGGGACATGAGTGGGGGCCTGGTGGGGGCTGGCCATGGTGGCAGGGGGGTGGGGGTGGTGGGAGACATGAGTGGGGGCCTGGTGGAGGGTGAACCTGGATGCTGGGGGGTGGGGGTGCAGGGGGACATGAGTGGGGGCCTGGTGGAGGCTGCCCCTGCAATGCCGGGGGGTGGGGGTGGTGGGAGGCATGAGTGGGGGCCTGGTGGGGGCTGCCCATGGTGGCAGGGGGGTGGGGGTGGTGGGAGACATGAGTGGGGGCCTGGTGGAGGCTGCCCCTGCACTGCCGGGGGGTGGGGGTGGTGGGAGACATGAGTGGGGGCCTGGTGGAGGGTGACCCTGGATGCTGGGGGGTGGTGGTGGAGGGGGACATGAGTGGTGGCCTGGTGCGGGCTGCCCATGGTGGCAGGGGGGTGGGGGTGATGGGAGACATGAGTGGGGGCCTGGTGGGGGCTGCCCATGGTGGCAGGGGGGTGGGGGTGGTGGGAGACATGAGTGGGGGCCTGGTGGAGGCTGCCCCTGCACTGCCGGGGGGTGGGGGTGGTGGGAGACATGAGTGGGGGCCTGGTGGAGGGTGACCCTGGATGCTCGGGGGTGGGTGTGCAGAGGGACATGAGTGGGGGCCTGGTGGGGGCTGCCCATGGTGGCAGGGGGGTGGGGGTGGTGGGAGACATGAGTGGGGGCCTGGTGGAGGGTGACCCTGGATGCTGGGGGGTTGGGGTGCAGGGGGACATGAGTGGGGGCCTGGTGGAGGCTGCCCCTGCACTGCCGGGGGGTGGGGGTGGTGGGAGACATGAGTGGGGGCCTGGTGGGGGCTGCCCACGGTGGCAGGGGGGTGGGGGTGGTGGGAGACATGAGTGGGGGCCTGGTGGAGGCTGCCCCTGCACTGCCGGGGGGTGGGGGTGGTGGGAGACATGAGTGGGGGCCTGGTGGAGGGTGACCCTGGATGCTGGGGGGTGGGGGTGCAGGGGGACATGAGTGGGGGCCTGGTGGAGGCTGCCCCTGCACTGCTGGGGGGTGGGGGTGGTGGGAGACATGCATTGTTGATCAGTAGTGCAAGGTGACATGTGGGTTGGCTGGGGGGCATGCCCATGGTGAATGGGCTGTCTGCGGGACATGGGCAGGGGTGCAGGGTAGTCCCCTGTGGTGTGGGCTGCCTGCAGGGGCCGTGGAGGTTGTGCAGCGTACACCTGGGAGGACCCACACGGCCAATTCACGTGTAGTACTCCCCAGAACCCCTGAAATACACATTCCCTGCTGGTATCGCGTGTGGAACTTCCCGCGTACCCCTGAAATACACGTACCCTGCTCGCACTGGGACTATCGCGTGTGGAACTTCCTGCGCACCCCTGAAATACACGTACCCTGCTCGCACTGGGACAATCGCGTGTGCAACTTCACGCGAACCCCTGTAATACACGTAGCACGCTCCCCCAGGCCCGATCGCGTGAGAAAGTTCACGCGAACCCCTGAAATACACGTAGCCCGCTCCCCCAGGCCCGATCCCTTGAGAAAGTTCACGCGAACCCCTGTAATACACGTAGCCCGCTCCCCCAGGCCCGATCGCGTGAAAAAATTCACGCGAACCCCTGAAATACACGTAGCCCGCTCCCCCAGGCCCGATCGCGTGAGAAAGTTCACGCGAACCCCTGTAATACACGTAGCCCGCTCCCCCAGGCCCGATCGCGTGAAAAAATTCACGCGAACCCCTGAAATACACGTAGCCCGCTCCCCCAGGCCCGATCGCGTGAGAAAGTTCACGCGAACCCCTGTAATACACGTAGCCCGCTCCACCAGGCCCGATCGCGTGAGAAAGTTCACGCGAACCCCTGTAATACACGTAGCCCGCTCCCCCAGGCCCGATCGCGTGAGTATGTTCACGCGAACCCCTGTAATACACGTAGCACGCTCCCCCAGGCCCGATCGCGTGAGTAAGTTCACGCGAACCCCTGTAATACACGTAGCACGCTCCCCCAGGCCCGATCGTGTGGGAAAGTTCACACGAACCCCTCCCACAGGCCCGATCGCATGAGAAAGTTCACGCGAACCCCTGTAATACACGTAGCCCGCTCCCCCAGGCCCGATCGCGTGAGAAAGTTCACACGAACCCCTGTAATACACGTAGCCCGCTCCCCCAGGCCCGATCGCGTGAGAAAGTTCACGCGAACCCCTGTAATACACGTAGCCCGCTCCCCCAGGCCCGATCGCGTGTGGAACTTCCCGCGCACCCCTGAAATACACGTTCCCCGTTTGCCGTTTGCTGTTTGCCAGCCCGGTGAACTGGTCCAGGGTTAGCGCAGCCCTTTGCGATGATTTAGTGATTTTTATGGCTTTTCCTTGCGCGAGGGCGTTCTTCGGGGCGTTACTGGCGCTGCTGCAGGGTCGCTGCGATTCTCTGCGCCACAGCTGGTTTGGGAGCCTAAAATCCATGAATACGCTGTGCGCGGAAATCGGTTTTAGCGCTCGTGCCTGGCGCAGACAATCGCACGCGGACTCTCTGCGCCAGCCGCTTGCGACACTTTTCTGCGAATTTCTATGAATTACCCTCAGAATCTCCGAACGTAGTACGCGTCGGCATGTGAGTCATTGATATACTCACCGGACGTGATGTGCAGCACGTCATGTGGCCAGCAGGGGGGCTGGAATGCTCATCCCCTATGCCGAAGTCAGTAACATTCGTGCAGCCAACTTGGTAGAAAAGAAACTTTCTACCTGCACTGTAAGGCTGTGGCTTTCACTACAGGCATAAAAAAGGTAAGTGAAAATGCCAGCATTGGTGTATTGTTTTTCCTTACTTACTTTTGAGCCCATGCCTGTATAAAGCCAAGCCATGATACAGAAGGGACCTACCAATTCATGACCAGATAACGGTTTAAAAGCTGCCCACTTTGGGCGTGCAGCAAATGGAAAAAGGGGGAGGAAAAGGAATAAATAAAGAGGCACAGAGGAAGAAAAAAGCATTTAGCCAGGCTACTAGCAACAATGCATGGTCCACCTGTCTTGGTATCAACAGCCAGTCAAACTGTTCCACAATGAATGGAACATGAGAAAAGGGGGGTAAGAGCTTAAAAAATAAACAAAACTGTTCCTAGAAAAATGTCAGTAAACATGGACAAAATTGCTTGTCCCCACGTAGCTAAATGACTGGTGAATAATGTACTTTTTGAGAAAAAAAGAAACCAGATTAATCTATGTGGGTCTGCTAAAGATCAATGGCCATTCGTCCTGAGCATTCAAGCCCACCAAGTGGCTTTGAGTATCATAAATCCACCTATGTCCATGAGTGGAAAGTCTATTGGCAGAAGAATACGAGTCTGGACCTTTCACAAGTTTTAGGGCCCACCACCAAAGATCATCACAACTGTGATTGTGTTCTATAAAGTGGGGGACGAGGGGCGAAGAAAGATTGCGAGTCCTTATCCTTGACTTGTGTTCCGTGATCCTAAGTTTCACAGGTCTAGATGTCTTGCCTATGTAAGTCATTTCACATGGACACGTCACTGCATATATAACATTCTTCGAGTTGCATGTGGTATGATCCCTAAGGTTCCAGGGCTTGTTGTTAATAATGTTGGTGCTGGTAGCCGTCGTTGACCCACATCGACAACAGTAGCCACATCGAAAGTGGCCACAAATCTTGTTCATGCCCCACATCTCGGTGATGGTTTGGGGTCCTTTTGTAACTTGGGACCTATCTGCTTGGGATAACCAGTTCTTAAGGTTAAGTATAAGGTATAAATAACCCGGAAAAAGACTGCGCCCAATGTTCAAAAAGGTTGTTTTATTTTCAAAGTGCCCTTAAGTGATGACACGTGTTTCGGTCTCCCTGAGACCTTTTTCAAATCAGGGCTATTAATCAGTCATAGCACCATATAGTCATAACAAAACATTTTTTACGTGAAACAAATAATATAATGAGACATTCACATAAATTGGTGTGTACAGATAAACAAATTGAATAAAGTTCAGTAATTAAATATGAGAAAAAAAAAAATTCAAATAAAAATTAAATTAACGGAAAAAATTAAATAAAAGGCCAGACAATAATTGTGGTGGGGAAAAGGGGGTGGGGAAAGAAGGGGTGTTTTTGAGAGAGATAAATGCAAGACACTTATTAGGTAATGTATTTGATGGTAAGTATAAATCAACAATGTTTTAATTGAAAAGCTCATAGTAAATGTTATAATTATTACCTTGAATTCCTCTAGTGCCCCTATTGTATTTGGAATTAATCCTCCACAATAAACGGGTTAGATCCCTACAAATGTGAAATATTGACATCGTCACCTGTTATATCAATAGTGGTTAGGTAAATCATTCAAATGCAGCACAGTAGTGTCTCAGTATTCCTGTCAGTGTGAAGCGTTTTACATTAACATTAACGTTTGTGCTAGCGTTAACTTAACATTAACGTTTGTGCTAGCGTTAACTTATAGCTATCTTGCTAAAATAGCCTCCAAAATGCAATGTTATGTGTCATTGCTCCTTTACAGTTTAACAAAGGAGATACGCGGCGTCCAAATACACAATAATGCGCATAGGTGCGGTATAAAATGCTGAAAGATCGGGTAAGTATGCACGCACGTTATCGTGCGAGTAATTTGACGCATTTTAGAGTAAAAAGGGCCCTGAACTGCCAGACGGTCTCTTACCTCTCGTACCAATACAGCATCTGATCGCGTGTTGCAAAGAATCTAGAGGGGGCGCCATTAGGCGTCCTCTGTGTAAGTATATACGTTGCTATAGTGATGAGGACCCTGGTCAGTCCCTTCTCCTTGTTTGGTCAAGTGTTTTCATGGCGGCCATAATGTAATGTAGTGTGTTCTGTTCTGTGTGTTCTTCCACGTGGGTAGTGGCACCCACGTGGAAGAACGAGCCTGGCTAACTCATTTTGGGAGCTTGTTTGGGTCAACAAGTACACAGGGCCACTTAGATTTTTCCGGGCCTTGCCTGAAATTTGAGGTGAAGGAGATAGAAAAGGCCATTAAGCTCCAAGCTCATAACAGAGCGCCGGGCCCAGACATGATTCCCTCTGATCTATTTCAAGATCCGGTAGATTTGTGGGCCCCACTCTTAGCAGTGGTGTTTAATGCTTGCCTACAATCAGGGAGGTATCCTCCTTCTTGGAAAAAGGTGACAATCTTCCCAATTTTCAAGAAGGGGGACATGTCCAGTCCTGGCGCGTATAGGCCAATATCTTTGTTGGACTCCTCCTTCAAAATTTTTGGAAGAATTTTGTTGGCCCGAATTGAAACCTGGATTGGTGAGCAGTCTATTCTCTCTGACATTCAATTTGGGTTTCGCCCAGGAGTGGGCACGATGGAACAGAGCCTCAATTTATATCTTTTAGTGGCTAACTCAGTCTTTAGCCGGGGTGAGGTAGTTTACTTGGCTTTCATGGTCCTGAGCACAGCTTTTGATAAAGTGGACAGAGCAAAACTCTGGGCTGTGCTCGGGTCCCTAGGTTGTCCTGGGGATATCCTGCAGGTGTTGGTCGACCTACACACAGATAATCAGGCATGTGTGCATAGTGGTCCTGGAGGGCATTGTACGGCCTGTTTCCAGGTGGGGTGTGGTGTAAGACAGGGCTGCGTGTTGGCCCCCATCTGTTTTTGTCTTTACATCAATGGCCTTTCCCAGGACCTTATAGACATTATGGTGGATTTCTTTGTTCTGGGGGGCAGGGGCTTCCCAGTATTGGCCTATGCGGATGATACAGTCCTTTTAGCAAGAACGCCTAGGGCTCTACAGACCCTGATTAAGGCTTACGCAATATTTATGAATAATTTGGGTCTAAAAATAAACACTAAGAAATCAGCAGTAATGGCCTGTGTAGGTAGAAAACGTCCAGCTCCCATGAAACCTATACTCTGCGTTGGGGAAATTATACCCAGAGTTAAGGTTTTTGACTACCTGGGAATTAGTTTCTCAGAAGCATTAAACGGTGGGGCCCACGTGGCCAAACAATCTGCTAAGATGAGCCAACAACTAGGAGGCATATTTAGATTTATGTCTAAGTGCAAGGGACAACCACTGGACGTGATCACTAAGATTTATCGAGTACAAACTGTAGCTACCACTATGTACGGTGCACCCATTTGGGGTCTCCAGAATGCAGCTGAGATACAAAGGAAGGAGACCAAATTTTTTAAAAACCTGCTGGGGCTCCCGTCCAGTGCCTCTGGAATAGCAACGTACAGAGAACTGGGTGTGGAGTTCTGGGAGGACCAGTGGGCAATGGCTCCACTTTTATTTTGGGTCCGGTTATGGGCCAATGAACATGCCTCTCTTTGCCATTTCATCATTCATGCTGTGTTGGGTCGAGTTGGATGGCAAAAAATTCCCTGGCTTGCATATGTTTCCAAAAATATTTTGGGGAAGTTAACCTAAGCGCTCTCTTTCCGCCCGCCACACTAATCACCAAGAGGAAGGGGGCGCTATATGAAATAGCATTGGGTGAGATTGCAGTGAGGAAAAGAATCCTCGAGGAGTATGGCCACAGATCTGGACAATTTCACACCAGTATCAGTAGACTCACAGGAATACAACCCTACTTGACCTGGAGTCTGCACAAAAAAAGATAGGTGGCTGATTACGAGGGCACGGTTTGATTCCCTTCGGTTACAAGGGAACACCTACAAATGGAAAGGCTTTCCCGACTCTGCGGGTTGCCCGATCTGTGGCCACCACCTCGAGGATCTATCCCACCTACTGTTTTTCTGTGCAGGATATGCTGGCATTCGTAGAGCGACCCTGATTCCTGCCCTTAAGAAGACAGCGATACGTTCGCATAGGGCAGCTCTTGTGTTTCTTTTGAGTGCCGACACGCCCTACACAGCGTGGGCACTGCTCATGTTTTTGAAGAGAGCGATGTTCTTCAGAAAGGGCTTATTAAAACTGCAAGGTGATGCTAGCTAGTACTATGAATTTTATAACAGTTTTAGCAATTGGAATTTAACGTTCATTCTGTGTTTTTTAACTGATGTTGTTAGTGTTTTTATGGGGTCATTATTTATGAAATTATATGATCAATGATTTTATTGCAGGTTATCCTCTTAGAATGTTCATGGTTCTTAATTATTTAGAAGTTCTGATGGAATTGTAATTTTATATGTGCATAACAGTGTTTTTTGTCGTTTAATGGATTTTTTACTAATCTGAATAAACTTGTTTGACTTGTTAAGTAATACAGTAAAGTCATGCAGATATGATATAGTATTCCAAATGACTATGATCAATATATAATTGAAATCCTGCATTAGTATTTACATCTTGTGGCAAGTATATGTCCCCAATGTTAAATTAGGAGAGCATTGTGTTGCAAGCGTTCGCGTTAGCCACGCTAAAATAAGGCGGACAGTGTCTGTTCACAATTAACACTGTCCCATGATTTCTAAACCAGTCAGAAAGGGGTAACGTTACAGTTAACATCTTGCTGTATGTATGCAAAGATCAAAACGTAATCTATTGGTCCAACAGCATTCAGAATGGCTATATATGGGGGAAAGAAATCCAATCTCTTATTTAATTAGACACATAATGAGGTAGTTGCATGGTTTTGCAGTGAGCATCCACACGGAAAAAACAATAGGTTAAGTTTGCTATAACATTAATTGTGTATAAATACTAGGTTATTCAAATAAAGAGCAATGTGCTGATAACACACTAAACATTACATGAATGTTAGCTAGGTTCCTACAAAAAAGACACCATTTCATTGTCCGTGTTAAGGCCAAATATTGTAGAATTAAATTTGCAAATTATTTTCACCTCCGTTTGTCTAAGTTTCTTTTCTTTGTCACCTCCACGTCTTCATAATGTCACTCTTTGGAGACCAATGAACTGGATGTCCCCCTTATTATCCATTTGATGTTTCTCTTGCCAATGGCATGCAAGTGGCAGTCTGGGATCTTGGCTTCCGATTTTTGCTAAGTGTTCTCGTACTCGAGTCCTGAGTTCTATAATCGTACTGCCTATATACACCAACTTACACACACAGATGATTGCATAGACCAGATATTTTGTCCTACAGTTGATGGGTTGTCTGATTTTCAAGGTCTTATTATTGCTGCTTGAGAATGAGTCTGTTTTCTTATGTGCATATTTGCACATCGTGCAGGTCCCGCTTTTCCTGAATCCGTTGGTAGTTGCTTTCAGCCAGTTCAATGCTTCCTCCGTTGTGCCTGGTAGATTCGAAGGGCTTAGTTTGTTCTTCAATGTCTGTGCTCTTTTGAAGATTATCCTAGGTTTGTCATCCACAAAATTCGAAATGTTCTCATCTAATTTCAAAAGATGCCAGTGTTGGCTAGGATTTTTTTCACATGTCTGTAGTCATTACTATATTTAGTGATAAAACCAATAGTCGGTTTTTCCAATATTTTGTTCCATGTTACTAACGTTTGCTCTTGTGTCATCGACAAACTTTTGTCCAAGGCTTCGCTAACACATTGTTCTGAATATCCTCTAGCTAGAAATCTTGATTTCAAAAGGTTACATTCCTTCTCAAAATGTTCCGTTGTCTGACAATTTCTTCTTGCTCTTAAGAATTCCCCTGATGGAATATTCAAAATTGTTGGTCTATGATGGCAGCTTGCCGCATGTAGGGTAGAATTAGCTTCGGTAGGTTTCCGATATGTGCATGTTCTGATTTGATTTTGTTCAATACATATTGTGAGGTCTAGAAAATGTATGCTTTTAGCATCACAAACACAGGTGAATTGAATACCCATTTCATCAAGATTAACTCTGTTCTGAAAATCAATGAACTCCAATTCTGTGCCTTTCCATAGTATCAACACGTCATCGATATATCTTAGCCAATGAACAAGCTCTTTCTCATATGCCTTATCCTGATAGATAACCGTGTCCTCAAATAGGCCCATAAAGATGTTTGCTAGGGCTGGGGCGTATTTGGTGCCCATTGCAACGCCCTTGGTTTGCCTGTAGTATGTATTGCTAAAATTGAAAATGTTACATTCCAGAGATAGTTCTAACATTTCCTTGACCATGAGAATCTGATGATACATCGAAGCTGAATCATCCCTGAAGATATGATCTATTATTTGCAAAGCCAATGAGTGCTGGATCAATGTATACAACGCTTTGACATCCATGGTAGCTAGTAAACAATCATTCTCCCAAATCCAAGATTTCAGTTTAATAATTACATTGGTGGTATCTTTAGGATACGCTTTCAATTTCATGGCTGTGGGTCTCAAATTATTGTCCAGGTATTGCGAAATGTTTTCAGTCGTCCAGCCTATTCCGCTTAGGATTGGTCGGCCTTCCGGTATTAGGTCATATTCCTTATGGACCTTAGGCAAAAAATACATGATTGGTGTGACCGAGTCTTTGATTAGGAGATAACTCTTTTCATTGTCTGTTCCAATTTATGTACAATTTCTTTTGTTGGGTTGGCAGGCAATACTTCATAACAACCTGGGGTGTTTAGGTGTCTTTTAGCCATCTCCAAATAGTTTTCCATGTCCATGATAACAATGTTCCCTCCCTTATCCGCCTCTTTTATTACTAATGAGCGGTCGTTTCCTAGTTGACGAAGGGCTTCTTGTTCTTTAAGGATGAGATTTGGTTTGTTTTTTGAATGTGGTCGTCTTTGGTCCGTTCGATAAAGGTCTTGAGATACTGCCTTATGAAAGGTATCAATGATGTTATCTGCTGCAAATTGGGGTACAAATTTAGATGTTGGTTTTAGCTCCTTAATTGGCAATGTATCAGGTTCCACATTAAGATCTCTTAGTACATTGGTAATATCATAATCCACTGGTTCTGTGATTGATCTAAGTAGATGAATTTCCACTATTTCGTTAATGCTTAGATCACTCGGAATGGTTTTCTGCTGCTGTTTGTACATCCCTGGCACTTTAGTGGCAAAGAACTTTTTCAGTTTCAATTTCCATACGAACTGTGCAAGTCCGTCTCATTATGGCTCGTTGATGGGGCGAAAGAGAGTCCTTTGTTTAGTAAGTTATTCTCTTCCAATGATATTGGTCCACTGGATAGATTGAGAATAAGATTTGGCCCTATTTCACTCTGTTCATTTCTTTTGAGGTCGCTCTTGTAAGTCTTTTGTCTGTATTTTCTTGTTATCCTACATTTGTTAGATCTTGTTCCCCCCCTCCTTCCTCTGCTCCTGGTGTACTGGTTGTTGGTCCGATGTTCAAAGGTAACTGAAAACTGACCTTTTTGGGTATGAGATTTCTATTGCCTTTTTTATATCTTTTGATTTGATTCATGAAGCCAGAGGTTGATCTTCCGCGGTTGTACTTTCTTTTGCTCCTGTCGTATCCGTTGATGTTGTTGTCTTGTCTGTATTTTGTGTTTCTCCTTCTGAGTCCACATCCGAGCTCGCGGATGATGTATTAGGTGTACTCGTCTTTGATCTGAATTTTGTTGGTATATTGTATTTTGCTTGGAAAGTATATACCCTATCATCTTGATAGTCCCTTTCATCTCTGTAATGCTTCCTCAGTTTTCTTAGTTTTACTTCATCTTGATAATTTTTCAGAATGTCATGCATAGTATTATAGTTCTTCTCTTTCGTTGATTCTTGTGATTTTTTCTCTGAAATTTCTTTTTTAGTTTTATCTATCAATTCTATTGTTCTCTTATGTTCCCGTGTCGCGTGTTCAATCAAAAGTTCCACGATTTTCTTTGAGCTTCCATTCAGATTATGTTCCCACATCTCTGCCAAGTCATTATCCAAGTCGTTATTGAAATTCGGGAAGATCAAAATACATAGCCCTCGTTTTTCAGGTAATTTCCAGGGATACTATCTCCCAGTATTTGTCCATTTCTTTTTTGGAATGTCGTTCTAATTTGTAGAATAGTGATCTTAGATCCTTGTGCTTCTGTATGGGGTTAAAGAATGCATGTTTGATTCTACCCTTTGGGGTAAAAAGATGCACTGTTTCTTCTTGTCTATTTTTAAGATACTCTGCCATCTTTCTCTGGAGATTGTCAGCCATTGACCACAACCTGAATTAGTATTTTATCAGAAACTCTTGGCTGCAGCGGTTTGGTCTAACATGGCGACATTAGCCTTGTTGAGATTAAGTATTTTTCAAAAAAGCTTCATTAGATGCAACTAATGAAGCTTTTTTGAAAAATACTTAATCTCAACAAGGCTAATGTCGCCATGTTAGACCAAACCGCTGCAGCCAGGAGTTTCTGATAAAATACAGTTCTTAAGGTTCTTGCCCTTTTTAAATGCATACATGGGAGGATCCAGATCTGAATTATTCAGTTGTAATAAATGCCAATGTTTGCTGATGGCTTTCTTGATAGCCGACTGATGAGTACTATAAATCATAGCATATACAATCCGTTGCTTGTTCGAATTCTCATGAGAGTTTTTAGACAATAAAACCTTGCGATGCTGGTGACGTGCCCTTTTACGGGATTGTCTCAATACATGATGAGTGTAGCCTCTATCAGCTAATCTGCTCTCTATAAAGTCCTCCTGTACCAAATAGTAGTCCTTTTTGTCCGTGCAGTTACGTCTGACTCTTAAAAATTGGAGGTAGGGAATACTCAACCTTAAAGATTGAGGGTGAAAGCTTTCAAAATGAAGAATAGTATTTCTGTTGGTTGTTTTGCGATAAAGGTTTACCACAATTGCCCCTTCCTTAGCCTTCAATAGAAGATCCAAAAATGGTATGGACATGTTATCTTTGAACATGGTGTAAGTGAAATCAATCCGGTACTTCACCTAAGTCAATGCCTAGCATGGAATGCACAACTGAAACCCTTAATTAGTGTCTATAAGTTCTTTTATTCTGAACGATGTACCACTTATATCACGCCCCTCTCTTTGAATCCCCCCAGTCACACTGAACCAGGAATCAGGCTGGTTTGCAAAGTTAAAGTATTTATTTATGGATTTCACAATATATATCACACTATTTTTAATGGTTATACAATGATCTCCAATGGGTGATGTCACACTAAGCAATTTCTTTAATCACAAGAAGTAATAATGAGCAAAAACAATGCAGCAAGAATACCTTTGGGTATGTTCAATCAAATGGCAATGTGATTACTATGTCCCCCTGCACACCCCTCAATCCCCCCAAAATGCAATATGAAGAAATAGAAGGAGAGAAAACAGGTTTCAGGAATGCAGAATTCAAGCAAATATATCAATCCCAATTTCCCTCAGGAACACAAGAGAGAAACAGGAATTATTGGCAAACTTGTCAAAATGGTTTTAAAGTTGCCTTGAATGGAATGGGTAAAACACTGAAAATGGTTTAATTCACTGAAATGGTTGAAATTCTAATGGGAGCCACTTTGTATGGTTTCAGACAAGCACTAGCAATGATTTGAGAATAATAAGCAAGTAGGAAACTTAATTTTGAGGTCGGGTTCAATGAAAAGCTGTTTTACACGTTATAGATTTTAGCCAAATGAACAATTTGCAGCAAACTTTTCCGCGCGCGGTAAGCACGATTGCGGGATAACTATAAGGAATGGAGATGCGGTGTGGGGTTCATTGGAAAGCTTAGGATGTCTCGTTTCTAGCATCAAGATGAAGAAGTTATGAACGGTTTCGTGTAGGCCGTTTTTTCAGAAAGAGGCAAAATTGTAAAACAAGGATGCTCTTTTAAATACAAACAAGGTTTCTTTACACTAGGGATGGACTATGAAGATGCAAACTACACGACAGCACAGCCACCATACCAGGATGTCTCTGAATGGTCTTTGCCCGCCGAGACGCTTGCCTTCTTCAGATTAAATATATCAGTGCAAAGATGATTTTAACAATATAATTACAGAAGGTCTATAGGATAAGAGGGAAAGTTCAGGCAAGACAAAAAGGATTTCTAACAATACAGTTCTGGATATAAGATATAAGCTTTGATTTGGATAGGGATGACTATGGACAGTACATAGGCTAGTGACAATCCTATACTATAAATACTCACTACCAATGTTTTGAATGGAACCGTCAGGGATTCTGGTCAGGGATACTTTCTGGGACAGACTGCTGGGCACACCAGACTGGTCTGGTTCTGCGATCAGCAAGGCACTCTGGACACCGCACGGCAGGACTGAACAGCAAGGCGCTCTGGTCTACACTGCACAGCACGACTGGACTGGATCTGCAATGGCTCTCTGGTCTGCACAGCACAGCACGGCACCACCAGTTTGGGATTTAATCTGCCCTTCTGGTTATGAAGATAATTATTTGGCAGGCAAGCAGTTACAGCACAGCCTGGCTGCTTCTTTGGTTCCCCTTTAAGCTGAGGGATGGGTCCTGGAAGTTAGGACCAGCTGAAAGTGGTTCAGCTATACTCTGAGCCTTTCTGCTTGCAAAGTTTTCAGGAGTCTGGAACAAGGAGTATGGATGGATCTCCTTCAAAGTGCTTCGCCAAATTCGAGATGGTAGGTGGATCAGTGTGTTTTTCTAGGTCCTCAGCTGTCTCTATTTATGTGTTTGATAAAGGGGTGGGTAAGCTGAATTATCCTAGGCGCACCCCCTAGGTAGTCTATTGGCTAATGTCTGCTCTCTCCCTTGATTGGAGGAGAAAACAGTGTGTCATCATGAGGTGGTTTATGAGGCAGGGCAAACCTCCCCTTTGCCTCTTTGCACATAAAATCTATTTTTGATATAATACATCTTTACATGTGTACAATCTTTATACCAATGACACAATTATACCAAGCCTCGTTGCTGTGAGATCTTGGGTCTGGATTTGACAAATTTTCCTACTTTTGTCCGGGACACAATGTCTAATTTGTCCACAATTTTATACATATATGTGCATTGTATATGGGCCTAATCGTATGAAGTTTCATGCTTCTGACATGAATACAATTGCTACAAAACCAGAATTTACAATGCGCCTTCTCAGAACATCGCACAGAGTTCTGGCTCCTCTTAAAGTGTGCACAAAAATAAATCACATTACCAATACTGTAATTCTACAATTTTTACAAATTTGCACAGTCCCTTATCAGTCTTTTTCAAAAATATGCTTTCTGTGATTTGAGAATCAACAAAAATGTCTGTCTCTGCCTCCAAAGGTTTCTTTAGCTCAAGAGCAATCTCTGCCCTCTTCCTCTGGCAGAGGTCCTTTACAATCCTTTCTGATTAGCATCTCCATGCCTGGGAAGAAGCCCATTGTGCTCTTCCCAGAAGCAGCCCAAAATCTCCTCCCCTTTTAATCAACACCTGAATGTGAGTAGAAGGGAGGTGCCTTGCCCAGTGGGGGAGTTGCTTTGTAGTTTTGGCTTGCATCAGGCTTACTTTAAAAGTGTGTGGGAGCGAGGGGCCAGCAGGCCCACGCATCCTTTACTTCTCAGTACAAAACTCGGACCAAGTGCCTCCAGTAGTGGGTTCGCCCCTTTGCCCTTATGCAATGTTAACTTTGGTTGACTTTCGTGTAGATCGGACTACTGAGCAGGACACAGGGCATCCATTCATTTTTGTACCCCCTTTCGACTCCATCTTGGTGACCAGGCCTCACTGCGATAGTACAAAATGCTTCTCTCCCTTTTCCTCGCAGCGGCCAGGCGCAGGACACATGGCCCCCACCCTCGTTTCCACTCTGACTGGAAAACTCTGCGGCTCCATTCTCACGCTGAAGCCGGAGGTATTTGCAACAACTAATAAATGTATCACATCACTCTTCCTCTGAGATCATTGTCCTGCATGTGAACCAGCACAAACTAAGCCCATGGCCCTTTCATCTCCACAAACATGTCCTTGCCCCCGCACCCTCGTCGATGGAAACATGCTGCCATTCTGACCCTGTGTCCCTCCAAGATATTCCTTTCATGTGCCAGACCACTGACCATGCCATGATGCCCACCCAGCAGACCCCCAAATAACATTAGACCCCTGCTGCAGCATATTGTGCTTAATACTAACAAATGCCACATACCTGAGATTCTTGTGAGACTAAACCTACAGTTCAATCAGTGTATTATAGTGGTCAAGACCCTTAACCTATGACCTGTATAATCCAAATGTTATAGATGATATAGACACCTGTGTGATTTGTATAGAGACATGATAAACTACTGAGAGTCTTTTGAACAATTATTATTTAGTGCATGCATTATTTAGAATGTATTTATTAGCTTAGATAGTGACCACCCTGCTTCACGGCGACCTAACCTTCACCCATTCAGAGCACAGATATCTGACGTCCATCCTCCTGCCAACCAAGAAACCAACCAACCAGGAGGAAGAGATGCTGCCCACACCTAAAGCACCACCCGGGCTGACCAATCCGGGTCGAACGTAGTATCCTATGTTAGACGTGCCATTTCACCTATAAAATGTACTGTAACTTTAATTTTGCCGGAGCACTCTCAGAGATCTAGATAAACTTTTCCTTGAACTCTCGCAGCCTGCTCTCTTTGCCTTATTCCCCGTCCGGGGAGTGCCTGTTTTATTCTCTTGCATGTTGAAGACGGGGAGAGCACAAACAAAAGTCACTTTGTTACATTTTTCTTTGTTGAAAATAATCTTGCAATTTTAAAACAGGCAACTAGAACTCTAATTCCAGTCTCTAAACCATGGAGATCAAATAGTTGCAACCTATATTACTTTTGATAACAGGTCACTTAATTTATAGACATTTTATTTCAATTGCACAAGTTTAAGCTTCTGTTGCAACTAAGGACATCTGTCATACAGACGGCCGCTGGTACTGCGCCCATATTTTGACAGATATTCACAGGCAAGCACACTTTTTACTGTGGATATTTTGATGATAGATTCTGCTTTTCCTGACATTGTGTGTTCATATTGATTCCTTAAATGAAGTGGCGGGTAACACCCAGCAAAGATATTGGATGTTCGGTGGTGTTTTGGTCCAGTACTTTGTATTTTCAGCAACCAAGAAAAAGGGATTTAATTTCTGGGTTTCTTACAATAAAGCACTCCCTTTCCTGCAGTCTTCATTTTTACTTGGTGGGGAGCCCAGTAACATGTTTCAGCAGTGAGGTCTCCATCTCACCACTGACAACAGGCAGAGTAGATCTGGCAGCCATCTTTTCTTGTTTCAAAGCGCAATTTTCATAGGTTTGGCACGCAAAGGACTTTTGCTGCCATTTTTGATTATTCTTTCACCATCAGCACACAGGGATGTCGCAGGGCAGAGCCTAGTGGGTTAAAACATCCCACAATGGTGAATTGAAGGTATTCATTTAAGGTGTTAATCCATGCAAGAAAATGTTCAGGGTAACCATTAGTTTTGTCCCAGATGATGATAATGTTGTCTATGTATCTTCTTTAGAAGATAATAGATCGAAGAAAAGGATTGGATTCATCAAAAATAGAAACTTTCTCAAAAGCCCACATGAATAGAGTGGCATAATTCAGGGCAAATAAAGCACCCATTGCTGTTCCCTTGATTTGTAAGAATAACTCTTCTTTGAACCGAAAATAATTCTTAGTCAAAGCAATCTCCAAAAGGTCAATGAGGAACTCACTGGGGACCAGTTGGGGATCGCTTCGCAAGTCCAAAAAGAATTTAATAATGGGCAAAGATTCTGACTGTAGAATATTCAAACATAAAGATACCACATCTAGAGTGATGAACAGATTGGTAGCCGGGTCAAAGGGTAGGCCTTCTAGATCCACAATTGCATCTGTAGTGTCAGCCAGGTAGGTAGGGGTACCGGCAGCAAGCGGTTTGTGGAAAAAATCGAGGAACTTAACCAGAGGCTCCAAAATGGAGCCACATAGAGACACTATCGGTCTTCCGGAGGGGGGTTAACACGGTTCATGTGGACTTTAGGCAAAATATAGAATAAAGGGACCCTAGTCCCTTTAACAGTAAGAAACTGAAATTCTTTAATACTCAAGATGTCTAAGTCCCGCGCCCGTGTGGCAAGGGCTTAAATCTCATTACATATACTGTCTGTGGGATCCCCTCTAAGCCTTTGATAAAAAAGAGGTGTTGTGCAATTGTCTCAACACCTCAGTGTCATAATAGGAGTAACAAACGACAACACCCCCGCCTTCATCGGCTTGCTTGATGATAATGGAGGTATCCCCTTTGAGATTTTGTAAACATTCCCATTCCCTGCTTGAAAAATTGTAAGACCTATTGTGCTTGGGATCAATTGGAGTTGTAAAGATGGAATGGAAATCACAAAGGACGGCCCGCTCAAATTTGATGGTTTCATTGGAGACCATTTGGGAGGTCGGTGTAAATGCTGACTTCAATTGAAAAGGTAAATTGATGTCTTTTGCAGGGTCAATACCACTAGTCCCAAAA
Organism: Ambystoma mexicanum; assembly: GCF_040938575.1. Lineage (NCBI taxonomy): Eukaryota > Metazoa > Chordata > Amphibia > Caudata > Ambystomatidae > Ambystoma > Ambystoma mexicanum. The sequence goes on along the minus strand of NC_090924.1, from coordinate 680,176,431 downwards.
TAGTCTCTAAGGTGGACCTTTCGAAAGAAATTCCGAATTTCCATTTCCAGCTCCATTTGACTGGGGGTTCTCTTGGGAATGAATGAGAATCCTTTCTCTAGGATAGCACTCTCTTCTTGGGTAAGTATTCTATGAGAGATGTTGTACACTGCTGAAGGGGCGGTTATCGCCAGTACGCTTTCCTCCTGGTCTGAAATACATTTTCTATTAATGGTGGCCCTAGATCGGTGGGAGGAAAAGGGAGATTAGGCGGTGGAAACGCCGGCTACGGGCCCTGGGGTACGTACATTGGCAACTGCGTGTATTGTTGGTAGTGCCAATTTTGACGTCCTCTTCTCCCCCTGTACTGGCCTCTATTCCCTTTGTGGCCTCTTTGGCCGCGTGAATTCTGATTCGGAAAAGATCAGCTCCCATCAAAGGAGCTATCTGAAAAAGTGACCTTTTCCTTGTAACTTTGTGGGCCAAAATTTGAATATGCCAGATCATGGCAATGGCCAGAATAGTCGGAACTTAAGTAAGGATAGGCATTTTCTTTAGAAAAAGAAGATAGTTCTTTTTTAAGTTTCTCCATCTTTTTGGTAGTTGTTAACTTGATAAACTCTTTGGTATGTTTATCAATGAGAGCTAGCTTTTCTTTTATGTTCAAGATAGTAGTATCGAGCGTAAAAGCTGCCTCTGCTTCATATATCTCATTGCCCACTAGGAAACCTTTTTTCAGGGCAGTGTTGATGGTGAGTAACATCCAATCCCTGCTGCATTTGGTACCTACGCCGGAAAAGGCTGTTTTGTACTCAAGATCATCAATAAACAAGCAGGGTTCGTTCCTGACCAAAAGACCCTGTGGAATTATGTTTTTTCTTGAGATATTCTGTAAGTAAGTGCCCGTGTATCTCGGTTCTAAACTTTTTTTTCCTCATTTCCTCAACTTGAGGATACTTTCACTTGTAATGCCTGCACTAAACTCTTCTCCGACTGTTTGATTGAGAGAATCAAAAAAACAAGGGGCAGAAATTGCCTCGGCCAATTGTTCATCACTGAAAGAATAGGTATCAGAGGCAGCCCTAATAAATAGCTGTAATCTAACCTTTTCAAGGAAGAAAAGAAATAATAAAATTGTAAAAGATGCACGTCTGGGCATACGCAGCCACAAACAATCTCTCTCTCTTTCTTCACAAAAATGCAGCTTACAAACCTGCGAATTGAAACCCATGCAGTGGGACACTGCACTTACAACATTAATACAAAGATGGGTAACCCTTACGTCGCTGACAAAGGGGGAAGCAACAGACAATATTCGAACAAAGGTTATGTCAGCGGAAGAGAACAGTACTAAATAAGCAAGGACAAAACCGACTAGAAAAGAAAGGAGAAGCCAGTGTTTGCACAACAGATCAACCCAAAAACAAATTTTTCAAAAAAACTGTATTCATTTTATTAACATTTCAATCATTTGAAAATACATGTTTCAATTCACATTGAGCTCATAATAAATAATGTCTTATTTGATTGTAAGAATAAAGTGCATCACAATAAAGTGCTTATCTGCAACCAAAGGACCGTCTAACTGGTCCGTACCGCTGGAACATGACTGGACTGCTTGCAATCCGAAGTGAGTGAAGGGAATCACTCAAAAAGGGGGGGCCGACAAATACCAGTGCGTATGCAGACTGCTAACTAGGGGGACAGGAAAGTACGGTCAAATAGTGATAATATGCACATAGACTGGCATTGGGGCGCCGTACGTCGACTACTAAAGTGTCAATGCAAAGCAATATACAAAAATAGTGCAAAACATGACACAGATTATAAATAGTAGGTTTGATGGTAAAAAGCATCTAGCTCTGTCACAGTTGATGCCCATCTTCTTCAGGATGGCGCACTCCCTTTGAAAAAAGTGTTATTTCTAGCCAATTAATATTTAATATCAACAATTTGTGAGGCAATCATAAAACCGGTAATGAATGTTAACAATCCGGAACCAATAATCACACCTAAGGCAAGAAAAAGAAAAAAATAATAATATAAGCACAAGTCAAACAACCACAAGTTAAAAAAAGGGGGGTGAGGATCTGTGTGTTATAACAGTGGGAACTTCTATCATTATCCAAGATCGGTGAAACCTTGATGCATTCAATGGGAGAAATGATAATTACTATTATCTCAACCAGATCGGCTGGTCCCAGTGTCCTGTGGATTAGTCCAGAAGTATATGTGGGCCATGGTAAAAATGAATCACAATGAAATGCAAGAGGAAGAGCATTTTGGTAAGAAGACAGGGACAACCATGTCCCTAGTTTCTAAAAAAAAATATATATATATAAATGGAGCACGAGAGAAGAGAGAAGGTCTGCCAAGCCCGGGCTGCAAATACCAGGAAAGAATGTTTCAGTCCAAACTGGCACACATAGACAATTAATAAAAAAGGGCTCATCTGAAATAAATGGCTGGGGAGTCCAAAATGGAGGTATCCCATCAATTGAGAAAGGCAAATAACCTCGTGAATTAAATATTAACCGATAGTTAATGCAAACCAGAAAACATCAGCCTTATTTTCATCTGGCCTGAGTGTGGAAGATTAGAACAACTGCATAGAGACACAAAAAAAGGGGGATAGTTGTAAATCCGACGGGTTTCATTATGCATATCTATATGCCCCAAGGCTCGCATTTATTCCTTTAAACAAATGTTAGGTGCATAGACGGCCATAAATGCATGTACAAATGGAGGGTAAAGCAGAATAGTAAAACAAAAAAAACCTTGCCGTACTCTTCTACTGTGTATTGCACTAAAGTTAGGAATGCAGTCAAAGTCACTGTCAAATATGCCGAGTTTTAAATATAAGGCATTAGACAGGGCATAGTGCAGACCATGTGCACACTAGTGCAAATTAGTATCGTGTCAGGACGTATGTTCGAAAGTCAAAGCATCATGAAAGCGCAACGGAAAAGGCCTCCAAAATGCATCACAAAAGGTCAAAAAATGACCAATAGAACGGTTACTGTTTAATTGGACAGCCTTCCGGCCGGATCAATATTCGAGGGTGTCAGACTTGACGCCGCATCGGCGTGAAAATCATTAGACTGAATCTCCGAACGTAGTACGCGCCGGCGTGTGAGTCATTGATATACTCACCAGACGTGATGCGCAGCACGTCACGTGGCCAGCAGGGAGGCTGGAATGCTCATCCCCTATGCCGAAGTCAGTAACATTTGTGCAGCCAACTTGGTAGAAAATAACCTTTCTACCTGCACTGTAAGGCAATGACTTTCACTACAGGCATAAAAATGGTAAGTGAAAACGCCAAAATTGGTGTATTGTTTTTCCTTATTTACTTACTTTTGAGCCCATGCCTGTATAAAGCGAAGCCATGGTACAGAAGGGACCTACCGATTCATGACCAGATAACGGTTCAAAAGCTGCCCACTTTGGGCGTGCAGCACCATCCAGCACCCCGGCGAAACTGCGGACCATCCCCTGTAAAGCAAGGCAGCACCCTAGCAAAACTGCAGCCCTGCCCCTGTAACTCAAGGCAGCACCCCAGCAAAAATGCAGACCATCCCCCAAAATGCAAGGCAGCACCGCGGCGAATCAGTGGACCGTCCCCTGTAACACAAGGCAGCAACACGGCGAAACTGCAGCCTGTCCCCTGTAACTCAAGGCAGCACCCAGGCAAAACTACAGGACGTCCCCCGTAACTCAAGGCAGCACCCCTCAGTGAAACTTTGAACTGTCCCCCATAATGAAAATCAGCACTGTGGCAAAACTGCAGACTGACCCCCGTAACTCAAGGCAGCACCCCGGCGAATCTGTGAACTGTCACTCCTAAGTTGCAGCAGCTCTCTTAAATCCAGACACCTCTCACTACCCCCACTGAACTCCGCCCCAAACCCAGACAATCCCAAGTCCTGACCCCCTTCAACCACCCCCACTTACCTCTGCCTCAACCCCAGGCATCCCCCTCATGTCCTGTCCCCATCCCACTATGCCTAATGTCCTCCACCCCTACCCCGGGCAGCCTCCTCAAGTCCTGCCCAATCCCATCACCCCCACTGACCTCCACCCCAACCCCAGGCAGTCCCCTGAAGTCCTGCCACCCTCCTAGTACCCCCACTGACTTCTCCCTCAACCCCATGCAGTCCCCCCAAGTCCTGCCACCGTCCCACTACCCCCACTGACCTCCTACCCAACCCCCGGGCACCCCATCAAACCCTGTCCCCCTCCCACCATCCCCACTGACCTCCAACAGCAACCCAGACAGGCCCTTCTAGTCCGCTCCCCTACCAGTCCAACGTGGAGCAACAGCCTACCTCAATACCTCTGGCCTCCCTCCACCACAAAGTACATCTGCCACATATCCTCTTCCAGCATGAACAACTGGCAGCACTGCTGTTGAATCCAGGTCTGTAGCTTCTTCCATGACTCCCTGTCAGACCACACAGCTGCACATCAACAGGACAGCATACTGTACATGGCCTCTCCATGTACATGTGATATAGTAATGCAGTCAAATGCAATGTGGCATTCATTGGCACTGTAGGTGAATGCCCTTGGAGGACCGAAGACTGCAGAATCAGTCTGAGTCATTCAGAATGCGTGTTTGCATTGTAGCCTGTACAAATGTAGGTAGGTAGGTAGAGGTGGCTAAGTCTGTGCTAGTGATCCAAGCAGAACAGGCTTGTGGTTGGGTGAAATGAAGGCTGTCAGAGAGTGTGTGACGCAAGCAGACTGATAAGGTTTCTGGCGAGACTAAATGTTCAATCATGGGACTTAGGTGCATTCCATTTGCAGAGTTGATGCATGTTATGAGAGCAGGTAGTGGGTGAATGCAGATGTTTGTGGGTGGGTGACCGTACCTTGGGAGAGATACAGCAATCTACCATTGAGTGTACAAGTGATGAGTGTAGCCCACTCATTCACAGTGAGGCCACAACCCAACTCAACATCCACTATGCTAAATACTCATACCAGTGAATCAAGTGAGGGCATATCAACATCGACTAGTAAATTCCAAAGGAACACCTAAACATCAATGGACCTGAAAGGATTTCAAGGTACAATAAACGCAAGCTCCAGTAGCCAATGTGCAGAGGTGAATGAGCTGTCACCAGATAAAACACAGCTGAACCATGTGGAACATGTTTTATTGCACATGAACAAGTGAGTATCCATCCCAAATGAGAGACCACAAACACAATCATAATACATTTCACACATCACCACAACCATTCCCATATGCACACCATTACACACCAAAAATACCTCACTCCAACAACAGTAACACACTGACACCAATCATGCAGTGCCCCTGCACAATGAATGGCATGAGATAATCAGCCATTGCTACCTCCAGCTGTCTCATGGCCCCACTCCTACATGTGAAACACATGTGCACATGTCCAAGTCTATCCAAAGAATGCCACCATGCCGGGCACCAACAGCACACAACATCACCAAACACAGATGAACACATAAAGCAATGGAGTACAGACTCAATTACAGCATGCAACTCTTAGACACAGATCCACACCATCTACACAGTTCAATAACATGCCTGAATTGCAAAGCATGCATGTAGGCAAGCAGCAAATGTGCATGACAAAGCGGTGAAAAATGTGAATCCCAAAGCACTGCACCTCCTCACATCTACAAGAGCCTGCCCATGGTCATCAAGCATGCAAGACACAACTACCACACACATGTAGCATGTGCACAATTACCACAGCAAACATCACAGTAACAACATGACACACACAATGAGTCCCCAATCCACATGATTACCATAGAACGCATACACTGGGAGAACATGGAAAAGGTGAATGTGCACACGGAAAAAGAGACTGCAAGAAGCATGAAATAACCATAATGAAAAGTTGCATTAACAATAAAAGATTTACACCAAAATGAGGGGAAGGGTCAAAATGTCCATGGATTAACACAAAAAAAGTCCAAAATGAAACCTAATTCTATGGAACTACATACAATGTCAGCAAGATACTCATCCTCAATGTTCGAAAAAGGCTTCGACCAGGGCCGACTCACAGTCTGCATCCTCCGCCTGTAGGCGGGCCTCCATACTTGCCTGGAGGGCTTGCAGGGTGGCCAACATCTGCCTCCCAGTATCCTCCACTGCCCTGCAAGCATCCTCCAGGATGGCAGCCTTGGCCACCTCTGTCCTGGCCACCATCACTGCTGCCTCCACAACCTGCTGCCTCTGGTACCGCTGATAAACAGCTGCCATGGCCTATAGGTGTCCCCTATCTGCCTCCTGCCTCACATTGGCGAACTGGGTGCCTGCATTCCTCCTCCTGGAAGTATAGACCTGCACTAACTGCCTCCTGGCAGTCAACATCTGCTTCTGCCGGGCAATGCGGGCAATGCGCAAGCTCCGCACATATGCCCTCTGACCAAATGTCTGTAATCGGGGGGAATGTGGCACCTGCACTGCCCTGAAGTGCCTGCTGTAACTCCATTGCATGTCCCTGTGTGTGCACCTGGGCCGGCTCAGTGACCACCTCATGTGCTGGCGTAGGGACTACCACCTCAGGCAGGGATGAAGGCACAACCAGACTGGGTGGTGGTATTGGGCCTGCTGCACAGGAGGTTGTGGTGGTAGGTGGCCTAGAAGCCAAACAGGAGGACAACTGGGCCACAGAGGAGGAAGTGGAGGAGGGGGCTCCCAGACCCCCTCCACTTGGTTAATGTCCCAGTTCTCTTTATCTGATTTCTCTTCTAACCACAGTCTTGTTTTAATCCCCTGCCAAGGTCTGTGAGCATCACTTGTATATGCAAAGTTCATATTTGTTATTATCATTGCTCAGGATATACTTTCCCACTATGAGTCCAAGAGCCTCTGTACTTGGTTACCTGCCACGGTCAAGATTCCTTCTGTGATTCGCTTAGGGTCTCATGCCCTTTCTTGGTCTCCCCAACCCTGGGATTAGCCACCATAGCACCTCAGGGTCTTGGCTGTCACCCTCCGGTTGTTCGCGGGTCTCCCAGGTGCTTCTGCAGCCACTCTGGTTCACCGGAGCCTTCCCCGGTCTTCCGTGCATCAACTCTGCAGTTCGGGAGTGGTTTCTTAGCACTCCAGCAGACTCGGACACCAAAGGGAAACTTCCCTCTCCTCCGGTCTGCCTTCTGCGTTCTCAGGCCTTCTGCGAGTGCGCCTCTCTCTTTCGGACACCACCTGCTTCTCTGCTCTGCTGGCCTGCACGTACATAGCCACTCTCTTGGCCCATGCCATGCCGAAAACAGAGGTGCAATTTTTCTCTTCCGTCTCTGCCTTTGAATGACAGCTGACCAATAGGATCGCTCGAAATACTAGAACATGTGCGTTCTTTCTTGTGAATGATCTTCATTGCTCGTGGCCTCTTCCTCTTCCCAGTAGTTATTACTTGGGATGTGTTACAAAAACACATAGGGATATTAGGAAATGTGAAATTGGAGGGGTTTTAAGGCAAGGTGGGTCGGCCGAAGTCATACTCATTTGTTAGCACTTTATTTCGCCAAGAAATACCATAAAATTCAACAGATGCAATAATGCGTTCTGCCGAAATGGTCACTACTCTCAATGGGATCCTCCCTCCCTATAAGATCCTCCCATTGAGTATCATCCCCAGGAGGACAATTGGGTAGCAGCCTCACCTCCCTCGCCTCATGGAAAGGGGCTGCCCCATCTAAAGCAGTGACGAAACCTCAGGATTCGTGACATACCCTTTCTCCTTATGTTTTCAGTTACTTCCTCTCCTAAAGGGAAGCGTACAGGAGGTCTACGTTACCCTGTACCTTGCCCTTGCGATGGTCCACGCTAGTATGGTTGCAAGTCATGAAATCATCACATACTTTGGGATTGGTGTATTTCCTAAGGCTGAGCCATACTAACGGGGAATGGTCAGTGACTAATGTACACTTTCTCCCTGTGAGTTAGTATCAGGGATGTCCTAATTTGATCATTAGGGCCTCCAGCTCTATAGTAGCATAATTTCTCTCTCTTTGAAACAGTTTTCTGCGGATAAAGAGCACTGGATGTTCTATCCCGTCCTAGACCTGGGACAACACTGCTCCTAGATCCACCTTGGAGGCGTCTGTTTGTAGGACAAACTCTGTTCAAATTAGTCACCTTAAGTACAGGCTCACTAAATAGGATTGTTTTCAGAGAATCAAAGCAAGCCTGATCTTCATTTCCCCGTTTGATGTTTTGTGGCTCTGCATTTCTCAACTTGTCAGTTAAGCAAGAAATCATAAAGGAGAAGTTAGGTATGAACCTTCTATAATACCCTACAAGACCTAATACATTCCTTAGGTCTCTCTTGGTTTTAGGTGCAGGGGTTTCCTTGACTTACTTCACTTTTTCTAGCTGTGGTTGGACCATGTCGTTGCCCACAAATAAACCTATGTGTTTAACAGCTGACTGGGAGAGATGTTACTTCTTTGGGTTAGTGGGCCCAGCATTATGTAGGACTCCAACTATCTGATATATGCAACATATGTTGATTCCACGACTTGCTGTGTATGACGATGTCTCCAATAAATGGGCCCCTCAGAAATACAAGTAAAGTTGTAAAATATGGTCCATGAACCTTTGGAAGGTTGCTGGTCCTCCGTGAAGCCCAAAGGGAAGGACCTTAAAGTCAAATAGTCCTCTAAGGCCCCGATTCTCATCAAGGTGTTAAGTACCGAAAAGGACGTTAAAAGGGTTAACAACCTTTTCGGTACTTAAGACCTATTCTGAAGGTGGCGCATTCTTCCGAAGTCGGAAGGAATGTACCACTTTCAGAATACATGTGGCGGTTGCTAGGATGGGTTGGAAACCAACCTAGCAACCGCCACATTTATAAACAGGCTTTTTGGAAGCCTATTATTGTGGCACTCCTCCAGTTTAATATGTACGCTAAACTAACGCACATATACGCTACCCTTTTGGTGCCGTTAAACAGGAGGAGTGCCACAAGAAGCCTTGTTTGGTGTAAATGGAAGTGTCCATATACACCTGTGTTGTATATGGACACTTTCATGTACACCAAAGCAAGCAGCTTCAACGTTACCAGTTGGGACCCCATTTATTTTTGGACGTGGGAAATAGAACAAGGACTTTCTGTCCTACTGAGAAAGAGGTAGGGGTTGCCTTTTTATCATAATAGCCTTTCTGTTTTGTCTACATCTTGACTAGATTAGAGTTGACTATATCTCTTACCAGCACCATGTGCTCTTTAATTCATTGCACAGTTTGAAACAATGGTAAATTAACTTCCACTCTCTCTGCCCACGTTCCTCTTAGCATGTGTAGTATATCTCTGGGATCTCTCCCATATAGAAGTTCAAAGGGGGAAAATCCCAGAGAGCTTTGGGGGGGCTTTTCTTATAGCAAATAGTGCCCATGGCACCATCATGTCCAAATTCTTGTTATACACTTTAACCAGTTTCTTTCGAATCCTATTTAGGGTTTGGTTAAATCCTTCGACCATGCCCTAAGTCTTGAATTTGGAGGACTTCCTTCACCTCAGCCATAACTTTATTCATGAACGTCGTGCCTTGGTCGGTAAGGATTTCTTTGGGGAAGCCAACCCGTGACAAGAAATGGTTGTTGGTGAGCTCTCTTACCAACTTACCCTACTCCCACTTACCCCCCAAAGACGGCCTCCACTGGCTTATCCATTAGCACATAAACAGTAACTGAAGCATGGCTAAGGTCTCCTCTTTAGTCCTATCACATTCTCCAGACCCAAAACGTTGTAGTTTATCATATTTTGGGCTCTTCCCTATGTATAACATACTCCTAGGTTTCTCCACCAAACCCACTGAAAGCAGGTTCACACAAAGGAGCCAGGTACATCTGACCTGCACCCATCAAAACCACAGGGTTCGTATTTGCCTCTCTTGCCGTCCCACTAATGCCCCTGCTTCTTTTTTTACAGAGACAAGCACACTGAGGCCACCAATAGTGGCAGTATGGTGCTATCGAAGACCACTTACATTTAATTACATTACACAATCTATTGGCTGTAATCAGAAGAGAAAACAGTGCAAACAGACGTAATAACTCATAGACTACTTAGTCCATCAAAACACAAAGGGGATACCCACAATGTCCCAATAAGAAATATCACTCCACGCTGTGCTAATTACACCAAGGTGTCACACACAAGAAAAATAAATCAAAGCAGTCACTATAGACACCTATTTATAAAGAGATACATAAGAAAGTATGAAACCTCTAATATTACTTTGTCCCCTGCTCTGCACCCACTTCTGCCTAAATGTGCATACCCCTCTTAGTTAGGCAAACCAAAGACAAGAAACCTTTTCTGTCAATCTACTTATTGAATGTGCTTCATTTACAGTGCGAATGTTGGCATTTCTGAATATGAGTCCCAGACAATAATAGCTTGGGTGGTTATACAGAACAGGCAACATTCTGCAACATCCTCCTTAGCTATCATGCAATGATACATCATTCATTCCTCTATAACACCCTGATGTAGGTTTTGCTATGGGAATGCCCAAGTGCATTTTAGTACAGAGGAGCCTAACAGCTGGGCGTTCAAGAAAATCAAGGTAAGGTCCAAACTCAAATGTCAATTTGTGTTCAAGGTAGGTAGGTAACAGGCCATATTCCTTGCCATTCAAAATGTGGTCGCTCTACTACCACTTCTGGTAAGCAGTTTTAATCCCACCTTTTATTCTTGCATTATGGAATTCTAGGGGCTCAGAAGAAGTACCAGCTGTGACCCCTGTTGACGCCCCTGTCGCCTCTGGCACTGCATCTGCGACTGCAGTTTCAAGTGTTAATGAGGCAGTATGAGACTTCCGATGCTGAAATCTATGGGTTTTTTCCGTTCCATCCAACGATTATGCACCTACAACTTATCCCAGATCTGGCAGTGGCACTGACCAGAGCTTTGAGAAATTCAATGACTGGGTTATAGAAGCTTACGGATGTTGCATTTGTATATTGTGATTAATATACTAAACGTTTTGTTATACATATATTTTTTAGTACTTGGGTTGTGTTTTATGAGTTATATTATTATGTATTTAAGCTCTTGTCATATGGTGTATTGTGCAATTTTCTATTGGCTAATGTAAATGTATCTTATTTTATTTTATTGTGTTACTTCTGGGCTTTGGACAAACTAAAATGATTGATTCACTGCCTGCACTCTGCGCCCTACCAGGATCCATTTCAGCTGTTCAAAATTAAAGAATCCATTTTCACAACACTTGCAAACTTTGGGCTCCATAGACAATTTATAATTACCGAATTCCTAGATTTTGACAGTTTTTAGTGGTACTGGGGACTTGCCTAACAGTTTCTTAAGCTATACCTAAGTTGGCCATGCATTTATATCTGCTGCTACCAATAAGATTTCTTGTCTTTGTGGAGTTTATTTTAAGATTATTTTCATACATCGATCGATCTGTCATTAGTTAGCAACCTGTGAGGCTAGATTCCATTGCTGAGTTGTCTCCTAATTTAAAGATATGCTGATGATCTTCTGCATAGTTCATGCCCTTCACACGGCGCAACCTCTTCAAGGTTCTGATGGCTCACCCTCTAAGGCAAATCTGGACATGAGCGACATACATTCCAAGGTATTCTGCTGAATTGTCAGTGACCCGTCTTACCTGGGTTGCATGCTTTTCTGAGGTGCAATGAGGTAGGGTCTGTCTTGGAGTAAACAGAAGAAAAATTAACTCACTTAAGGGTGAACACCCCAGAGGGAAAAACCAAGTGAGAAAAAACATCTCTGTGGCAGATTACAAGATTGCAGGTTGGCTGGAGCACAGAGACTGGTGACCAGGCTCGGACAGGCCTATGGGGTACTATGGTAATGTCCGAACTGCATGCCCAACATGATAGTGTGGGACGTTTTTTTTGGTCAAAGTGGGACAACTTTTGTCAAAGTGGGCCTGTTTGAGTTACTGCATTGTGCACCTAATCGTTTTGACCAGTGATACTGAACAAATATTCTTTAAAATGCTCAATTGCAATACATTATACCAAAAAACTCCCCATTGGATACTCCTCAAACAGTCAGTCACAAACAATGTTCCCTGTAAACTGTGCGCGTGTGCACTTGCCCAGCTTCCTTCTGGGTGCTGCTCAGAAGATATTTAACAGCGCACACAGACAATTCCCACCTATTCAAAAAGATTTAATAAGGCAAAAGCCACAGCAATTGCCTGAAATGTTCTTTCTCTTAAAATAAGCAATGAGTCTTGATATTCTGCTTATTTGCATTACACTACTATGCAAGAGTGACTGTAAACACCTAAAATCCCTAACAGCAAAATACACACACTAGAGGTTAAAAACTAATATGAAAACTGGCTCCATGAACTGTACATATATCACACAAGTGCTTTGAAGTGACCCCCTTGCAAGTTAATGCATTATAAAACTCATGTGAATTTGCCCTCTAAAGATTTTGAGAAGAAAAATGTGAAGCGTCTCCTACTTTAGCATTACTAACATATTACCCTAAATGGAGAGCAATATTGCAATATCATTTACTTAGCGTGCAAGGGATAATGGGTATGGGGTATGCTTGGAATTACTCGTCCATATTATTAGGGCACCAGATATTCAGACAGGAGAATGCTTTGCACACAATCTGTATCATTTCCAAGTGTTCAGAGTTCTTTTGGGCATAGACCTTCATGCATTATATGGTAGCTCACTTCTATCCAAAAACAGTTTCACTGAGCACTTTTGTAATCCTACACAATGATATAAGGGCGGGGTATGTTGCAAACAATCTCGTATGCACTGCAAAAGAATTGTGTACATGCAGAGTCATGCCATTCTTAAAATGCAAATAATATGTTGAGGCATTAAATGTGCCTTGCTTGCAAAGTATTGTGGGCCTGCAAATATCCCAGTGAGTGTTTACTGTTACAATCCCACACTTTTTACAGTGCTCTATCAACTGGCATTGGAGGCTAGCACATGGGCCGGGGAAGGGTATGGGTGGAAGAGCACAGGCCATCACTCATTGCGGGTGATGAACAAAGCAGCACATTTCAAAAACCAAGTCAGAAATGTCGGCAGTGCACTGAAGGAAATGTGTTGCTTGTTTGCTAAAGGATAGGACATTCTAGTACCCGTCTAGACAACAGCCCCTTCTTTTTCTTTCTATGCTCAGCTGCTGAGGGATTTTTAGTATGACCATGTGTTCTGTGTGTATAGTCTCCAGCATCTCCCTGCATCTTATTTAACTGATCACAAATAATTGCAGACGAGGGATCCATAGTTACAGAAGAAGGCACTCAATCAGTTGTATCTCTGATGAATTGATGCTATTAACTTAAAAGGCATATATATATATACATATATATATATATGTGTGTGTGATTTTCAGGGATCCATAATAAACCTCAGTAAGGCTCTTTTTAATTGTATCTAGGCTTTGGTGAGGAAGGGTGGGCAAAACGATACACTTTATTATTTGCCCTGTCATTTCACTTCCTATGTCAGTGGTACATGCAGGGCTCTAATCATCTAATCAGATGTTGCTCCCTACTTGGAGTCAAATGATTTTTCAGGGAGTAAAAAGGTAATTAGCTTTACCAATAGGGATACTTTCTACTTTTTAAAAGATATTCTTTCCCCTTAAAATTCCTCTTGAGATCGGGAATTCATATTATTAGAGTTCCTTCCTATGCCATTGCTCTACTGGTCACTAATTTGAAACAATATCAGTGGAGCTTTGTGAGTTAAAGCAATGATATGTTCGTTGTTTCTTGTTTTTGTTAGGCACATTTTCCATTTTTTGAGAGTAAAAATGGATGGTGCATATTTCTCTTGCCCGTAAGGCTGGTATTATCACTACCCACAGGAGAATGTAATGTGGATAGTAAGCAGAGGTACAGGAATTTTTGATCATCATATTCTGAGGTGCAGTTATTCTGATGCAATTATCAATCTTACACAACATCTTAGACGCATGTTCTCCTGGCCCTTGAATTACTTCATTAAAGTGACACTCCTATCAACATGTTTTTTGACACATTGCTTTTAATTGAAATTAATCCATCGCAAATGTTGTGTTCTGTCTGAATTTCTTGACAGCCACATCAGTTATTACAAGAGATATTTGTGTTTTGTAATAGAAATGAGTGATTTTCCAATGGCATAAAACATACCTTTTTCTCTTTACAGAAGAATGTTTGCAAGGTACTGTGGCAGATGTTGAAGTCTTGTACTGGTTGATATGTTTTCTGATTTAATCACATATGACACATTTAATTTTAGCCTATGTGTTTGGAAAAAGTGTTTTAAGATTTGAAAAGAATTGCAGTGGCTCGGAAGAGGAAATTCCTTTCCAAACTCTCTTCTGTGACCGTAGCTCACAAAGTGGCTTACCTCACTAGTCTGTTGCGCACATGGAAAATAATGTGCGCACAACAGCCAACCAGTTCCGCACATAGAGAAAAATATTTAGAGGGAACATTGGTCACAAAAGGAATGAATTGCCATTTGTGACTTTGGGCCACTTTCTCATTGGTGCCTGGGCCAATTTTATCGCCCATTATGACTCTGCTGGAGGCAAGGACAGCCAGAAGGTTCCAGGTTCAACCAGAAAAAGTCACGGGACGAGTTAGTGGCAAGACCAGCCAGGCTAAAGTATCAGGGAAGAGAGAAGTAGACCACAGAGGTTGCTGAAGTGGCAATCGAGGGAACAACTACTCCCTGGAAGCCCTGGGAGGAGCTGCATCGAGCAGAAAGGAAATAACAGGTGGAGAGAGAAAGGCAGTGGGAGTAAAGAGCGTCGGTGCACCAGGCTTGGAGAACACCTACCAGGCATTTGAGATTCAACAAAGGCCGAGGCGGGGGCTAAAAATGCCGGCAAGTGTTTGCTGATGGACCAGAAAAAGAAGCCTGCCACCTTGGTGGGGGCGCGTGTGGTAAGCGCGCCTACTATCTTGAGTTGGGCTCAAGCTGACTCCAGCAGCAGTGTGATAATGGCCAGCCTGCTGGATGTTGAACCATCGCCTAACAGCATGTGTCTTCCCAAGGCGCGTGCCCTTAAATTCCACAGATTGGTGCGATGAAATGTACATACCCAAAATGGGGGTGTATACATGCCTTGCCAGCTTCTAGGTCATTTCACATGGTGAGTATCGCTTCCAGTCGACAAGATATTGTAATACACCCCATTGATACCAAGAATCATAGATCTGCTGAACTTCATATTCCACTTCGCTTTTATGAACAGTCCATGGTGGTGGACGCTGTGATCTCTGTCGAAACCTTTGAATGGTATGTATCTTTGCAGGTTTACATGAAACACTGGGTGTATGCATTTCGAGGAACGTGAGAGCTGAAGTCTGTAGGCCACTACCTAATTCAATACGCTATATGGCCCGATTTTTAGAGGGTCATTCGGAGCTTCTTGGAATTAAGAAACCATGTCTGTAAGATGTAATTTAAAAACGTCCGGGACCAAAGCACATCCTTGTTTCAACCCAAAGGGTGTCACATTTGGAGAGGAAAGGGTGTCCACAGAGTCCAGTCTTACCTGGATCATAGTGTCAGTAAGTCAGCTAAACAAAAGCTAAACAAAAGCTTTAAAAGACCCCTTGGTATACCCAAGTTAGTCCAGAGTTTGCAACTGTAACTTTATCAAATGAAGATTCAAAATCTAAGAAAGCAAAAATTGATGAATGATGATGGATGTCGACGACCTGGTGGGAGCTCCAGATGGTGGTAGCTCTATGATGAAATTGGTAGAGATGATCTGCCAGGAGGCAGATGGAT
This sequence comes from Ambystoma mexicanum, assembly GCF_040938575.1. NCBI lineage: Eukaryota > Metazoa > Chordata > Amphibia > Caudata > Ambystomatidae > Ambystoma > Ambystoma mexicanum. The sequence continues at coordinate 680,160,671 of NC_090924.1, read as the reverse complement.
AAACTAATTGGGTGAGTTACCCCAAAGGTTGTAGTCGAGGATTGTTGGCTTTCATGCAAATGGCATATGTGGATAGATAATTAGCAACATCCCTAGAAAGCATGTGTCACCATAGGTGTGTTTTCATGGTATCATTTGTAGTAGCTACTTCTCGACTACCAGCCATCGGGGAGTCCTGGCACATAGATAACACTCTGCCTTGTAATTCTTTTCAGGATCTGAACATCCTGCAATCACAGAAATATAGACCATCCCTGAAATCAAAGTTCCACTTCCTCAAAGATTCTTTGTCTGCTGGAGCTGATTATGAGGCCTCCGGGCAAGTTTTCAGTTATTTTATTTTTTCAGCTTAAAAAAAGCCATACTAGCACGAAAAAGCTCAGCAGGAATGCCAACTCTTTTGGCACATTCTGCAGAAGTTGCAAGTTGTGGTGATCAGTGCGAATTTTGCATGCCAATCAGGCTCCGAGTAGTAAATTGTTGCGCCACAGACCACACCAGGTAAGATCTTTGTAGGATTTATTGTACAACTTGACTACATAAGATACATGGGAAAAGACCCCCAACACCTCCAACAGCCCAGGCTCAACTGACAAGGCTTAAGCATCAACAACACAGAAAGATGCACATTCCAGAATACATCTACCTCACAGGGTTCATTCTAGAATGAACCTACAAAGCCCAGCTCAGCAAGGGCCTTCTAGTAAACACACTTGTCCTATATATAACACACCCCCCTCCCTTATTAAATAAAATAGAAAATATTCTTTATTCACAAACCGAAACCCAACACTGAATATAATACATCGAAGAAACAATATGAAAATAGCAACAAAAAAAACAAATGAAGAAAAATCATGAAGAAAACACATGTACTATATATGTACTACCTACAACCATAAATAATGAAAGTTATCTCTTTATCTTCGCAACTCTAGACATATTCCAAATTTGACCACTTTCTAATCCCACAGCATTTCTGAAAACTCGCATAACCCTAACAGTTTCAGTATAAAGAGGCTCTCCTTTCTTTGAAATCACAGCTCTTCTTATCTGAACCCAATCACCAACTTCAACCACAGTTCTTTTCTTTGGATGCCTTTCATTGATCTTTTTTACCCATTTGTCCTTGCGATCAACCATCCTCCTTCTCACATCATCCACCAACACATCAGTCTCTCTCGCTCTGGCTAACCATGCTGGCGAGACCAAAGTGTTGGCCCTTCTGCCCCTCATAAGTTCAAACGGGCTCACACCTGTTTCATAACCCGGAGCCATTCGCAACGCATACAACCTTTCCTTCATTGCCACTCTCTTGTCTAGACCACATGCATTCGCTCCTCGGATAGCTTCCATGATACAGCGATTAACTCTCCCGACCATACCATTTCCTTTGGGATAATATAAGGAAGTCCTTTTATGCCCTATCCCACACTTAACAAGGTATTCTTGGAAAATCTTTCCCGTAAACTGCGGACCATTGTCTGTGAGAATGCTCCTAGGTAGGCCTTCCCTCTCAAACACACTTTCCAAGAATTCTATCACACACTGACATGTTACTTCTCTCATAATTTTGAACTCAGTCCACCTCGAGAAGATGTCAACCAGGACAAGGATAAATCTACCACGACCCGCACCCATGTCAACTGGCCCTAAGACATCCATCGCCAAATTCTGCCACACTCCCTCAGGTGTCTTCGACCCCACCATAGGTTGGGCTACCGCCATCAAATTCTTCCCCGATTTAACACAATCAGTGCATGCACCAACCACTTTTTCAATTTCGCGGTCAATCCCTGGCCACCAGTAATCTGCCTTTATCAATTCTTTGGTCTTAAACACTCCTATGTGTCCTTGATGAGCAGATTTTATTAACCTTTCCCTCAAACATCCGGGAACCACCAATTTGTCCCACCGATACAACAAACCTTCCTTTATTGACAGTTTAATCCTCACTTCCCATAGAGACCTTTCCTCACCAGACAGTAACCTTTTTTCAGGCCATCCTTCTTTCACAAAGTTGATGATACGTTTCCATACTTCATCACATTCCAATACTCGAATCCACTCTTGCTTTTGAATAATACCTTCCGCAGTAGCAAAAACCATATCACCGTTATTGTACATTTTGCTCCCTCCCTCATTTTCACAATTATTCATTTTCACCCTAGAGGTATGATCTACTTGCACATTCTCCTTACCGGCCACTGCCTGTATAGTGAATTTGTGGCACTGTAATCTTGTCACCCAACAAGCAACTCTCCTTGAAACTTTGTCAAGGCCCTTACTTTCAAAAATTGACTTAAGAGGCTTGTGATCCGTTCTTAACGTAAACTCCTGACCCCACACAACATTTTTCAATGTATCTATGCCCCAATGGCACGCCAAAGCTTCTTTTTCCAAAACGGAATAATTCATTTCTGCACCTTTCAGCATGCGAGATGCATGCATCACAACCAGCTCTCTGCCATCAACATCAGGTTGTAACATCACAACACCTATGCCTGTGTCGCTTGCATCAACAGAGAGAATAGTTCTCTTCCTTGTGTCAAACATTGCCAAAGGTTTTGTCATATCTATCTTCCTTTTAATCTCCTCGAATTCTCTCTCACACTCCCTGTTCCATTCAAAATCAACACCTTTTTTTAACAATGCTCTCAAACTGGTCACACAGTCAGCATAATTCACCACAAAACGATGGTAAAATTCAATGGTGCCCAGAAACGACCTCAATTCCGCCTTATTCTTTGGTGGTTTAGTTTTCATAATGGAATCAACCAAATCCCTTTTTGGTTTAAGTCCTTGTTCCGATATCTCATGACCCAGATATTCCACAGTCCGAGTCATAAAAACACATTTTTCTCCCCTCAAAGTTATACCTCTTGTCTTAAATATTCCTAAGACTTTGTCAAGCCTTTCTTGCAACTCTTCTTCATCCTTTCCACATATGAGAACATCGTCTTGGAAACACCATACCCCACTGACATCTTTTAACAATTTGTCCATAACCTTTTGAAACACCGAGGATGCAGTATACTAATACAAAAGGCATGCGCCGAAATTGGTATATACCCTCATACGTAATGAATGCGGTAAGTTTGCGAGATTCTACATCCAAACTAATCCAAACTAATCTGATGATAAGCGCTTGCCATGTCAAGCTTGGCAAAAAATGTTGCATTACCTATTCTGCTCAACAGTTCTCCCATGTTGGGAAGCAGGTGGTGATCGGCCACAACACATCGATTGAGTTCCCTCAAATCGATACAGACTCTTAAATCCCCGTTACCTTTCTTCACCACCACCACTGGAGAAATCCATTCCACTGCTTTCGCAGGCTCAATGATGCCCTCTTTTTCTAGTTTGACCAGCTCCTCACGCACAGCTTTCCGCATCGACAACGGTAACGGCCTGAGTTTAGCAGCCACAGGTTCACTCCCCTCTTTCACAACAATTTCATGCACCATCCCTTTCAGACATCCCATCCCTTTGCTAAAAACCTCAGGATACTTCACAATCATCTCTTGCCTGTTAGAATTGTTTTTATCTGTCCCTTGTGTGTTAGCTACATTGAGTACTTGCTCTTCACTATTGGGATTGAGTTTAATACCTAACCCCCTTTGCTCCATCCAAGCAAAGTTTCCCCCTTTCTTGTAACGTAGATTCTTCCATATGTCATCCTACCTTTAAACTTGAGTTCAGCATTACAACATCCCAAAATATCTATTTTGTCTCCATTATACTCACCAGCATCTTGTCAGAGGGAAACAAATGTTTCAAAGACTCACCTATTACATTTTCAAATACCACCCTGGACATCAACGTGATTTTTGAACATGAATCTGCCAGCATCTTAACCTGATGCCCATTCACTTCTATCCATGCTGAGGGAGGTTCACATTCATCAGATCCGGTGCAGCGTACCATGTGCACAGTAACAATTTCATTCTCAGACAGCTCACCTTCCTCAGATGACATACCTTCATACTCTTCTATAAGCAGGGTCCCCTTTCCACCCCTAATCCTATCATTCTTACAACAGTTTTCGAAATGACCCCATTTCTTACAAATACTACAATTCACACGCCTTCCAGGACATATGGGAGATGTGGACAAATGGCGTGCACTACCACATCGAAAACATAACCTATCTTCTCTTTTCCCATTAGCTTGTGTGCTATCCTTCTGGATGCGTCTATTCCCTTGCTCAGTACCTCCAACTTTATATTGAATGTTCTCATGGCGTTTGCTCTGTCTAACTTTTTGTTTCTTTCTCTTCTTTGGAATAGCACTTTTCTTGTCACCCACCTTCAAAACCTCAGCAGATTGAGGTGGTTTACCCTCTTTCACTGACAATTTGGCTACACACTGTAAGGTATGCTCTATCCTTTTAGCAATGCTTATAACCTCCTCTAAATTTGGATCATCCTTTAATCAAATCTCTTTGCGAATTTCATCATTAGAACAATGGAGCATAAACTGATCCCTTATGTGTTCGTCTAGTCCGCCCCCAAATTTTCAATGCAGAGATAAATTCCTTAGAGCTGTAATGTAATCCTCAACGGATTCTCCCTCGTGCTGGAACCGCATGCCAAAGTGATACCGTTCCAGCACAGTACTTGTTTTGGATTCAAAATGTTTGTCTAATTTAGCTAAGGCATCATCAAAATCGTTAGATACCCCTTCTGAGTCAATTTCAGGAATGTCAGGGAGAGTGTCATATATCCTTTGGCTCTCATAACCAAGAAAATGCATTAACATTGCCACTTTATGTTCTACTGACATTCCATTCCCACATGTTGCCTTGAAGTAGTGTAGGAAACGCTTTTTCCAAGGAGCCCACTTGATTCGAGGTGGACCCGGGGTGGGCATAAAGACTTGTGGACCAGGAACTCCAGAAAGGGCCATAGCTAAACTTCACTCCAATTAATACACACACTGCAATAGTTTAGGTTAATGTTGCTCTTTCTCCAATCCTCCCAAGACAGTTTATCCAGTCAAATTGTCACAGCTAGCATAAGTATTATCTTATGAATCTCCATTTCTCCTCATGTAAGGCAGTGCAGGTTAAGTGTTAAAGGATCAATCAGAAATAGTAAGTGTCTCAACCAAGTCACTCCTCTAGTATACCATACAATGCCTCCCTTCTCCTTGGAGCACCCTCACCTGTGCTCACGGGTATGCCCCTGCGTCGCACTGGAACATCTCCAAAGTGCTCTAAAGCAACATACACTCCGCGCTCACACCACCTTCCCAACAGGGCCCTGGGCGGGTGAGCAAGGCAGCAGATCGTCCTCACACAGGAACGCTTCCTGCTCCTGTCTTAATGGCACACACGTGATCACGTGAACAGAGTGCCCGTGGGGAGACAGCGTATATCCTTGGTCGCTGCTATTGGCCACACACACACATGATCGCGCGCGGACAGCACACTCCGTACAGAAGTCCTCAGGGCCGATCACGGCTCGAGAGCGATCGTGGGCCCGCAGCAGAGTGCGATTCTAAGCACCAGGGCTGGCTGGACTTTTGGCTCTCTGGCGACCGGCGAAGAGACACTAGCAGGCAAACCTTTCGGATGATCCACCTCTTGACAGGAAAGCTGGGAGTCTCATTATCTAGAGCCAGCCACGATGTCCGCTTCCTCCTGGGCACACTGTAGGGGGTCTATGGTTTGTGGTACAGGCGCCAGTCCTGATTCAATATCCCATCCTCGTCGCCATTGTTGCGCCGCAGACCACACCAGGTAAGATCTTTGTAGGATTTATTGTACAACTTGACTACATAAGATGCATGGGATAATACCCCCAACACCTCGAACAGCCCAGGCTCAACTGACAAGGCTTAAGCATTAACAACACAGAAAGATGCACATTCCAGAATACATCTACCTCACAGGGTTAATTCTAGAATGAACCTACAAAGCCCAGCTCAGCAAGGGCCTTCTAGTAAACACTTGTCCTATATATAACAAATGCCTCCATCCCCGACAGTCTATTTTGACAGCTAACAACCCCTTCTCCATGACGAATATTTTCCTTCACTATTGGACAGTCTTGGGGCAGTAGGGTGTTCATCGTTGACATCTTGTACTTGTTGTAGCACAGGCCTTTTAGCTCGAACTGCAGCATCAGAATCTTCAATACTCATCGGGATGACATAGCATAGGAACACTCATGAAGGCTTGTTTAAGTGTTTGAACGTCTTGCTTAGCTTCAGCGGAACATATAATTCGTCAGATGCGACGTGAGGGATGTAGTATGTAGTGAGTTGGGAAAAGCAAAAGGAGAACTCAAGGTAGAAATTAGCCACGCCAAGAAACCTTTGGTCTTCCTTGAGAGAAGTAGGATATTTCCATTGCAAGATGACCTATACCTTCCGCTGATCCATAGCAACTCCCTGATCCTACAGAACAAATCACAAGAAGCACTGAATTTTGACATAAAACTCACATTTGTCTTGTGTGGCCTTGAGTTGATGCCGTTTCTGGCAACAAAACAGCTCCTGCACATGTTTAGTGGATCTCTTTATTGTAGGAATAGAGCAGGATGTCCAGGCATACTACTACAATTTGTAGAATGGTGTCATAACTAGGGTAGCCCCAGAATAATAGGGAAGTGGGCTGCCTGTATCCGGTCAAAGGATTTACATTCATCATTCAGCATGTCTAGAATCATTCATGGCAACACCTTCAGTGTTTACAATAACCAGCCCACAAGGGCCTTCCATCACGACCTCGATAGGTTGGGTGGAGTGTTTTATGATACACAGTATTCAGTGCTTAAAGGCCCACATGTGTCCATGACACCGGTGCTGCTCCACAATCTAACAAGAACAGCAGGGACTTGCACTGTATCTTCTGAAGTGGGGAAGATGGTAACATTGATCATCAGTTAACTGGTGTTGAGTTTTCCTGGGCTGTCAATCATCAATTTGACCTCCTTTGCGAGACAAACTAGGTTCTCCCTGAGCATTGTGCCTCCTAGGGCAGGGGGCTGGCATTTGCTGACCTCCATGGCGAGGTTGAGAGGCATTCCCTGATCAAGTTGCCTGGGGATCCACAATACATACAGAGGCCATTGGAGCAACATCTTTGGTGTTCTTCTTCTGATATTGGGCTCAATGCCTTTGGAGTCTTCAGCTGTAGGGGTAAAAGTACTGGGAGAGACACGTGGAGCAGGAACTCATGACTACTTGAGATCTCATTGGCACAAGTTGAAACAGGCTTTCTCTGGTCAGTCTACTGGACAAGCTGCTTAATTCTCTGAATGCATCATCAAAACATCCTCAGTTCCTTGGACATATTCCAATAATGTTCCTACGTGGAGTACACCGATTTCGGTCAGTCAAACATGTCCTTAAATTATGTTATGTATATACTTGTCATGCGCCGAAAGCCCACAGGCATCAGGGTGTGGGAAAGCAACCATAAATATATCAACACAGAACCCTACTAAATAGATAAGGGGGAGAACCTGGTTAAATGAACAAGAACGTCTTCAATTTCTTTCGGAAAGTAAGTACATTCCGTTCCACCCACAATTCCCTAGCGGAAGGTTGTTCCAAAACCATGCTGCTAAAACCAGGAAAGAGCATCCATTTCCCCTTGCACATTTTATTTTCGGGCAGGCCAACTACGTTGCATCTCTAGATCCGGTGGTTCTCACCGATTGTCGAATTGAGATGTGTTTTTTAGATACAAAGGAGCCTGACCGAACAGACATCTGTGGGTAATAAGATTTACTTTAAACTGAATTCTCGCTTTGATCGGGAGCCAATGAAGCTCCCTTCTAAGTTCTGAATGGGGTCTCTTCTAGGTATGCTTTTTACAATTCTTACTGCATCATTTTGCAATATCTGTAGTCTCTTCATGCAAACTTTTTCAGCGCCCCCCAACAGGGCATTACAATAATCCAGCCTCGGCAGGATCAGGGCTCTGACCAAGGTCCCACAATTTACAGGAGACACGTAAGGCTTCATCAGGTGTAGAAGTCTCAAGAAATATTGGGAATTCTTTATTATATTAGTAGCTTCGGTGTCATCACTAAGTGTTGAATCTAGCAGCACACCAAGAGTCTTCAAATTGTTCACAACTTTGATCATATGCTGATCAATGTTGAAACCTGAGAACTGTGCATCTAATTTTGCCCGTGATTTTACAGACGCAAAAATCAGCAATTCTGTCTTAGAACTGTTAAGGCAGAAACCATTCCTAGCCATCCAAGACTTGATTGAGTCATATGTGGATGAAATACGTTCAGCATCTTTCTCGTAGTTACCACTCAGCTCCATAATAAGCTGAGTGTCATCTGTATAATTTGTAAAATGGAGCCCTAAAGAATCTGGGAGATCATATAATGGGTGACAGAACACATTAAAAAGCACAGGGGACAAGCATGCACCCTGCAGAACTCCACAGTTTATCTTATTTGCCTCCAAATGAGCATTTCCCATGTGGTTTTGGCCATTCTGTTACTCAGCAAAGATTCAAACCAACCAATTGTACTCGCAGAGCATTTTCCAGTTATAGCGAGCCTATTAATCAGCTTTTCCTGATCAACTAAATCAAAGGCTGCTGACAGGTTTAGCAGCATCAGCAGCCCAGATTTGCTTTCATCTACAATACTTAACATTTCTGTTTGCAAGTCAAGTAAAGCACTTTCAGTGCTGTGTGAAGATCTAAACCCCGATTGGCTGGCATGCAGTATATCCCCCTTTTCCAAATGTTCCAAAAATTGCAGTGTGGCTATTTTGTCAATCAACTTCAGGAGAAAAGGAACATTGGCAATGGGTCTGTAGTTAGCAACGTTTTTCAGGTCCATGGTGGGTTTTTTAATTAATGGGGTAATGGTCACATTTTTCAAAAGATCAGACACCTTATTTTCTACGAAAGAGGTGTTTACATAACCAGAAAAGGAGCAAACAGGTTGGCATGCTGAAGCACAATCCTTGATGGAAGGACACCTTCCTGACATGTGGTAGGATGCATACCTTTAAGTGTTTTTTCCATGTGCTCGACAGTTATAGTTTTAAAAGAAAACAAAGGTTTATCCAAGCCCTGGGGTTCTCTTGGAAGTAGTCCGGTCCTGTGTTCATGCTCATGCTATTACTAATTTTTAACTGTGCAGAACGGATCTTCTCTAAGACAACTTCCAGTATTGTATCACTGCTGTTGTTTGTAGAAACATATTGATTTAATTGAACTGAAGGTTTTTCAAGGTTTCTCAGGACTTCAAATAACCTTTTTGCGTCATTTCCTGAGTTTGTGATCTGTGTATCAAAAAACTCTCTTTTCGCCTTAAATATTTCATCTCAATATTTTCTTTCAATCATCTTCCATTTATCTCTTTTAATCTGAGTCTTTGTTTTGTTCCAGGTCTGCTCAGCTCGTCTCTTTTCTTGTTTGAGGAGCAGAGATAGTCGGAGTGCACCATTTATGACTATTATCTCTTTCTTAGACTGTTCGAAGTTTTAAAGGTGCAACTTTGTTCAGCATCTTTGTCAGTTTCACCTCATAATTTGTCACTAGTGAGCATACTGAATCAGAATCAGAGGTAGAATCTCAAAGATCACCAAGATAGTGTCCCAGATCAATTTCACTTATGTTATTCAAATTCCTACTTCTTACTTTTTTCACAGCATTTTCTTTTGGCTTAATCTTAGTAGGAAGAGTAAGCACACATGTGATTATGTGGTGATACCGCCAGATGAGAGAAGGGTAGAAGATGCACACGCCTAATTCAGGTGAAAAGAGTCGGTAGTAATTAAAGGACAGTGTGAATAGCTTATGGGTGCGGGGGAGGAAAAGTGGCCCTGGCACAGGGCTACCTAGATAAACAAAGGAGGAGGAAAGAGGATCCAAACTGGAACCCTCCCGTCCCCTGCACACCGTAATAGTGCGTCGAAAAGACGCCTCAACTGCAGTTTCAAATAGTATTCGGTATGAACATTTTTATCTTCAAATTACAGTATAGCAAGACAAGATTAATTGTGGGTTAAGTAATGACATCCATGCTGTGAAAGTACAAAACAAAGTGACAATTTATTCAAAACATAGGAAACACAGGAGGTTCAGTTCTTTGGAAAATGGCTGACGCGTTTCGAGAAGTTAACTCTCTTCTTCATGAGCCTTTAGTCTTGTGCATGAACTTGTCGCGGTATGCGCCGGTATGCGAATAGAAATGAAGGGGATTGATGTTCAATCATCCAGCGAAAGGGGGTGACATCATGGTAATGGTTTTGTGGGTAATATTCCCCTTATGCATGCCCTTGAGCCGCTCGTCAGCCCACGGCTGTGGAATCGCACTTCTGTGCTTACCTGTGATACCGCCAGATACAAGATTTAATATTTGGTAATTGTAAACACACCTTTTTGGCAGTCACCCAATCTAATGTATTACCAAGTTGATTCCTTACTGAGCATGCTGAAGTCATGAAGATCAAAAGCCTGCTCGATGACTGTGGCTTCACAATCTAGTGGGTTTCATAACCACCTGTTGAAATCATCGAAAACTATAGTTGAAGTATTAGCTTTGTTATAAGATGATAAGATCAAAGACACTCCTCATAGAAACGCTGCATCACTTTTGGCGGACGATACAAGAGAATGAGGTTTAGACAGTCGTTAGGGGAGGGATCATTTTCAAGTGAATATTTTCACACTCCACACAGGCAATGGGCTTTTGAAACACACCCAGCGCCTCTCTTGCGATAATGGCCACTCCACCACCCCTCCCGGCGTCTCTATTTTGGCCGTAAATTGTGGATCCATCCGGTGTGCTTAAATCAATGGTACTTCATCCAGGTCTCTGTGACACCGTCTATTTGCTGTTCTAAAATATATTCATGAACATCTATGGCGTGCATCTCTAGGGATCTTGTATTTAGAAGACACATTTATAGAGTGTGACTTTTTTATCTCTCACATCCTCCTGCCCGGGTGAAGTTAGATTAACGATTATTAATGATTATCTGCCTAGATGCTGTTTACCAGCGGGTTATTTAGGAAGCTAGTTGTCATGCTTAAACTAGAAGCAGTCAATGCTATTGGAAAATCTTTGTGCTAAGTATTTGAGTGAAGGGAAAAACTACCTTACAATACCAAGTACCACACTATCTATTCAAAAGGTATTTAGTATCCACCCAGAGAAAGTGAAGAATGGCCCAACACACCCCTGTGATAGCGCCCAAAGATCGAGCGTGTAAAATATACCATAAAGAACTACTAGCGCTCTAGGGAGCTGTAGTTCACAAGGGTTTTGATTTCGTAACGGTGAACAAACAGGGCACCCAAGGGCTTAACACGTACTAAAAACTTTTCAATTGATAAGCAGACCTATAACAGTCAAATTAGGTAACAAGTTAAAAGTAATTTAAACTTTGTAAACGTATAAATTAAAAATGTGCCGAAATATCTATTAAACAGACTTGTCTACTACAACAAAGTGACTTGTGCTAATTGTTAGGGAGAAGTCTCGAAAATGTGCTAATTCCCTCCACCTTAGAGACCCCCAGCAACTTTGCTGGATTTTGAGGAATTGATTTTTTTAAATCTGGGGTGAATGAGACCCTTGTCCCACTCTCTCATGTATTTTAATGTGATTATATACACTGTATTTCTTTTTGGTTATGAGTCTAACCAACTCCATAGGCATCATCTTTTACAATGGTGTCACAAAGCACCTTCAGTGCAGTGCCGCATGGAAGTCTTCCAGATTTTCCAAGGTTTAAATACCTTCTCTGGGATCAACTACTGTTTCCCAGAGCAGTAAAGTGAAATTGACTTTACTTAGCATTGTACTTGCTAGACCCAGCACAACCTATTTTACAATAGAGTGCTCGAGGGGATACTTAAATGCTCATGTAACATTTTCTGCGCGCCAAAACAGGTTTGGTCTCTTTGTTCATTTCGCCGTTGGCAGGGTTTCTGAGAGAAACCGCCTCTGGCACCCGAGTGTCTGGGGTAGGCAGGAAGTGAGGGAGGTACCCGAAACTCCCTGTGCTTAGTCTCCTAGGAGACCCAAATGCACTTTGTGGTGATTGGCTGGCTGACTGTCCGGCAAGGACAGCCACCCTGCTGGGTGAGTGACAGCTAGGCTGGAATGAATGGGAGAGAACTGAATAAAAGGCGAGTCCTTTGGCTTGGAAGGCAGAGTCGACCACTGGACAAAGGAACCGAAGAAGAGCTTGAAGAGGACGCCTGCTGCAACTCCTGGACTGTTTTCCCAGTGAAGCCCTGCTGCAGTGACTACTTGCCAAGTTCGCATCGACAGAGAAGCCCCTGCAAGGCTGACTTCTCCCTTTGAGTTGGTGGGACCAATCAACTCCAAAGTAAGCCACCTGGACACCCATCTCGGACCTGGTTGAAATACCTCAGAGTTGCTGCAGGAACCGTATTGCCAGGGAGAAGGACACCAGATTGTGTGCTTTACTTTTAAGCTGACCTAAAGCTTTTGGAAGATTCTCTGGACTCCCCCAAAGCAGGACTTACCAAGCCTGAGCCCCCTCAGCAGAGTGCGGGACCCCAGAAGTGAAGGCAGTCCACCTTGACAGCCAGGAACCACGCTTGTTGCTATTTGCTGTACCGCAAGGAGCTGAAACGCGAAAAAGCCACTGAAAGTAAAGTTTGCTGATTGCCAGTTTTGACAGTGCCGGTACAGTGCAGGAGTTCCCCGATGTCCTCCCTCTTGTTCCCAAGACTGAGGCACAGGAACAGTGAGATCCGCAGAGCTGTACAGGAACAGAAGTCACCAGCTGCATCTTTTCTTCTTTACCAAGGTTCTGTAAAACATAAGAGAACAAGTCTATCTCTTACTGTAGAAGTGCTCGTAACTTCCATAACTCACAAGCCTAACTTGCTTGTGGCCCTACATTTGATTCTTCTTTTCGTCAAAGACTCCTAAGAACTTGTGCAAAGACTTTTCAATTACTTCCAAGAAGTGCTTTATCCTATCCAAGACTTTTGCCCATTGACTTTTGCTTAGCCTATTAAATTGACTGACTCTTTTAGTGAACTCTAAACGTATCTGCATTACTTTGGAATATTTGTGGTCTCTTGTGTTCTAATAACCTTTGCCTTTTACCAACTTGTAAAGAGTAGTCTGGATGCCAACAGTAAGGTATTAATGTCCCCAGCACCCTTGTTACTGAAGTCACCTGTGGGTGTAAATTGTGTCTGTGGGCCATCCCAAAAGGGCCTTGTCTAATTCAGGAACTTAAAGTGTACAGTATTGAAGCATATGTTTGTGTTACTATTCGATTGCTCCCTTCTAAAGAAGGCTTTATAACTGACTGATAAATAAATTATTAATTGTTTATGCAAGAAACCTTGAGTGTAAGAGTTTATTTGAATACCTGTAACTGAATCTTTGTGAAACTCCACTACAGCTCATATTTCCCCTATTGAGATAAGCCTGGCTGCTCAACACGCTACCAAAACTGTGTAGTACAAGCTTATACCAAAGGTTGGGTTGCCTGTACCTGTAGTCATAGTTGTTTGTATGACTGAGTACTGTATTCAAACTTTGCCTAACACTGGTGGCAGGCTATGAGTATATATTGTAGAGTTGTTACATTGAGAGTTTGCTTTACTTTTGTTCAACTAAACACCTTTACAAGGCTAAGCTCCACTAGAAAAGCAATTATAACATGCCAGATAAGGATAACTTCAGAAAGGAAGCCCTGATCATTTTGACAGTAGAGCAACTGAAAGAAATGTGTAAAGTCGGGTCTCTCTGTGTTAAAGGAAAGAACAATTAACTAATTGCAAGATCGTTAAGTAATCAAAGTCTGGGTAGTAGGCCTGTCACACCGACTATACTAGAAAATGTGGAAAATGATGAGGATGATGATGATTCAGAGTCTAACTCTAATATTATTGAAGAGTCAGAAGAGTTAGAGGAGACTCAGGAAGAGAGTCCCTCTTTACCTCAACAGGCCCTTATGCCTCAACCTTCAACCACAGGGTCCCTACCAGGTCCAATACTGAGTCCAGAATTTGTCTCTCTTGAAAAAATGAGGCTTGAGTTAGAGTTTAAAAGATTACAAGTCCAAGATGAAGCCAAACATCAGGATCTCAAACTAAAGGAAATTGAATTACAACATGCTCTTGAAATGAAGAAATTGTCTCTTGAAAATGTTTCTATCCCAGAGTTTTCTAGGTCTTCCAGTCCTAAGAGACCTTGCATGCCTAAGGAAGCTGTGAGTATGTATGAGGTGAAACTTGATATTTTTGATTGGTTGGGTGCTTTTGAATATAACTATGGGATTCAGGGTTTCACAGGGAATCAGTTGATTCCTTGGCTTTTGTGTAGTCTTCTCCAAGTTGCAATTGATGTTGTAATGGAGGTGGGGGAACTTGAAAGATTGGAGTATGAAAATGTGAAGCCAGCTTTGATAGCTGGATTTGGGAATATTCCTCCCCAGTACCTCAAGAGGTTTAGGACCCTCAAAAGACTGATGGTACCCCTTGGGCTACCTGGGTGTGTGAATGTTTGAAAAATGTAGATGGTTGGGTTAAGGGGTACAGAGTGAACTCTTTTGAAGGAATCAGAAATCTGTTTTTGTTGGAATTTATTTTTGATGCCTGCTCTCCTGAGCTGAGACAGTATTTAGCTGGCGCTAAAGAGATTGATCCCAAGAAGCTAGCAAAAGCTGCTGACTTGTGGGTTGCCAACAGGGCTACTCACAAGGATTCTGCGGGCCACTCATAAAAAGTATGAGGGGAAGCAGCACAAGAAAGATGACAAAGAGAATTCTCAAACCTCCAATCCAAAAGAGGGTCACAAACAAAAGAAGGGTAAGCCACATGGGAAACCTCTGGTGCCAAACCAGAGGGAGGTCAGCAGAAGCCCCCATTCATCAAAACATTTGGAAAATGTTATGCTTGTGGGTCAACTGACCATGTGAAAGGGGATCCCAGAGGCAAGGGTAAACCTTCAGGGGTCCACATTGCCTTCTTCGCCTTTATCCCTGAAGGAGAAGTACATGTGGCAAGTGGAAACTTTCAACTATTGGCTGAAGACCCCATTGGAGTCTTTGCCAGTGTTTCTTTGGTGTCCCTGGGTCTGTGGGAACAACAGAATATAGAGGTGTCTAACTCTACACCTGATAACACCAAAGACTACTACAAGGACAGGGTACTTGTAAATGGTCAGGAGAACCCTGCCATTAGAGAGACTGGGGCCAGCATCACAGTGGTGGATGAACATTTCTTCAAACCTGAGGATGTTGCTAAGGCACCCAAAGGTCCCACTAAGCTTGCTGGAGGCCCTATCCAGATGGTTCCAATACTACCAGCTCTCATCCAGTGCAACAACAGGACTGTCAGAATACCTGTTAGTGTACAAAGTGAGGTGCCTGGGAGAGTCCTGCTGGGGAATGACTTAGAAACTCTTGGAGTTGTATCAAGCACCCCCAGGCCTCCCAGTAAAAGGAAGCAGGAGCAGACTAGGAAGGCCCGAGAGCTCACTTTAAATGACTCTCAGTGGGTTGTTACAGAAGAATCTATAACACCCAGTCCACAGGAAAAGCCAGCTTATATTTCCAAGAAGATAGAGACAAAGGGGAAACCCACGATCTCAGGAAACAAACAAGATAGAACTCCTGTGCATCTAACCAGGACATCCCTGAGAGGACAGTCCAAGGTCACACCTGTGGCTTCTCCACCAGCTGAGGCTGAGTGTGAGAACCAACCAGGAGAGGTTGAGTCAGCTGCTATAGATTCAGAGCTGGAAGAAGACCTTCCCCATGTTGGAGATCTGGATCCTAAAGACCATCCTGTGCTGCAGTCTTTACTGGCAGATGGTGGCCCCTGTAGGGCAGACTTCAGTAGAGGTCAAAGAGGGAGTCCTACGCCAAAAGGCAGCTTCCCAGCTGGAAGGGCAAGAGCCAGGGAAGCATACGTTATACTGGGAGGATGGCCTCCTCTACAGTGAACCTACTGAGTCTACCCCACAAGACTACAGAAGACTTGTAGTGCCCCAGGAGGTGAGACCTCAGGTCCTACAGTTAGCCCATGAGATTCCTTTAGCTGGTCACTTAAATTTTAAGAAGGCCAAGGAAAGGATTTCTCTATATTTCTACTGGCCTATGTTGGGGTCTGATGTAGATAAATTATGTAGGAGCTGTCCCACTTGTCAGACATCTGGCAAGAGTGGGCCCAAGAATGTGGAACCTTTGGTGCCCCTCCCAGTGGTGGGAGTTCCTTTTGAGAGGGTAGAAATTGACATTGTTGGTCCCTTAGACCCTCCCACATCTCCAGGCAACTGATTTATATTGGTTGTGGTAGACCATGCTACCAGGTATCCTGAAGCTCTACCATGAGGACTGTCATAGCTCAAGCAGTGGCTAAGGCCCTACTTGGTATTTTTACCAGAGTAGGTTTTCCTAAGGAGGTTATCTCTGACAGTGGATCACATTTTATGTCCCACTACATGCAGGCCATGTGGAAAAACTGTGGAGTGACCTACAAGTTCTCAACAGCCTATCATCCCCAGATTGATGGAGAGGTTTAATAGAACTATGAAGAGCATGATAGGTGCTTTAGAAGAGCCTCTTAGAAGAAAGTGGGACCTTCTAATGCCATGCCTTCTCTTTGCTTATGGAGAAGTCCCTCAGGAAGAGGTTGGATTCAGTCCCTTTGAGCTTCTCTACGGTCATCCGGTTAGAGGACCATTGACCCTAATCAAGGAGGGGTTGGAGAGTGCTCCTTCCTACAAGCCAGTGAGAGTAACTGACTAAGTGTTAGGTCTCTAAATGAGAATGACACAAATGATGACAGAAGCTTCAGAAAACTTGAAAGCAGGCCAGGCTCTGGTGAAGCATTGGCATGACCAGAAGGCCAACATGGTTGAGTTTAATCAAGACCATATTCTAGTTATGGTAGCTACAAGGCGCAGGGCCTTGCAGGACAAATGGATTGGAACCTTCATGGCTGGTGGAAAACTTGGAGAGGTCAATTATTTGGTGGATTTAGGCAATCCTAAGGAGGCCCCCAGGGTCTTTCACTCCAACCAACTAAAGGCCTATGTCTCTATGTCTCTAGACCAGACCTGGGAGCTTTGCTTCTAGCCTCTGATCAGGAGGAGGAGGAGAGTGAACCTCTACCTGACCTCCTCAGGGGGAAACCTTTAAATGGAAAGATAGAAGGATTTAATCTCTCTTCTGATCTGACACTGGAACAAGAGGAGGAGTGCAAAGCTCTGTTAAATCAGTATGCCCCTCTGTTTTCACTATCACGAGGCTTGACCCCTTGGGGCCAGCATGAGATTCTCACTGGTGAGTGTCTACCTGTTAAAAGCAGAGGTTACAGAATGTCAGACCATGTAAGAACCCACATAAAGGAAGAGATCAACAAGATGCTTGATCTCGGGGTAATAGAGCCATCTACAGGTCCTTGCTCTAGTCCAGTTGTGCTAGTACCAAAGGCAGGATCCAAGGAGTTGAGATTCTGCGTGGACTATAGAGCCCTTAATGCAGTCACCACGACTGATGCCCATCCTTTACCTAAGACAGATGAGCTGGTGGACAAACTTGGTTCAGCCAAGTACCTCAGTACATTTGATCTAACCTCAGGCTATTGGCAAATAGCTATTACAGACCATGCCAAGGAGAAAACTGCATTTTCGACCCCTGGAGGCCTCTACCAGTTTAAGGTTTTGCCTTTTGGATTAAAGAATGCACCTGCTACATTCCAAAGGATGGTGAATCAGGTTCTGAATGGGATGGCGAACTTCTGCAAGGCACACTTGAATGACATTGCAGTGTTCAGCCCTACTTGGAAGGAACATGTTGACCACCTAGGATTTGTATTGCAGGCTCTTGAGCAGGCCAATCTGACCATAAAGACAAGTAAATGTCAAATTGGTCAGAGTAAAGTGGTCTACCTTGGATATGAGGTAGGAGGAGGTGAAATAGGGTCATTTCCTAGCAAAGTACAGGCTGTACAAGACTGGGCCATCCCTACTACTCAAACCCAAGTGAGAGCCTTTCTAGGCCTCACTAGTTAATAAAGGAACTTCATTGAGCACTATGGGACCATGGCTTCTTGATTAAATGTGATCTCCTCACCTAAATTCCCCAAGAAAGTCAGGTGAAATGAAGAGTGCACTAAGGTATTTGAAGGACTTAAGCAAGCCCTTGGTCAAGCTCAAGTCTTAAGAGCTCCTGACTACAGCCAATCCTTTATTGTAGAGATGGATGCTTCCAATACAGGTATAGGTGCGGTTCTGAGTCAGCTGGATGAGAAAGGCAGGGAACACCCCATCTGCTTCATCAGTAGGAAGCTGAAGGAACCTGAGACAAGGTGGGCAACCATAGAACATGAATGTTTTGCCATTGTGTGGTCTTTGAAACATTTTAGACCATACTTGAATAGATCTATTTTTGTGATTCAAACAGACCACCAACCCTTGAGATGGTTAATGCAGATGAAGGGGTTAAATCCTAAATTGTTAAGATGGTCAATCAGCCTACAGGGGTTTGATTCTGCCATTGAACACAATTCAGGGTGTAATCACCAAAATGCTGATGGTCTCTCCAGAAAGTATGACCGACTGGAGTAAGGAGATTCATCCAGGGGTGGATTAAATCCTCCTGTTCCTTAGTCTGGGGGTGGGGGGACGAGTGTTTAGGAGAATTCTCAAAAATGTGCTTATTCCCTCCACATTAGAGACCCCCAGTAACTTTGCTGGATTTTGAGGACTTGATTTTTTTAACCTGGAGAGAGTGAGACCCTTTTTCTCCCTCTCTCATGTATTTTAATGTGATTTGATATACTGTGTTTCTTTTTGGTTATGGAGTCTAACCAACTCCATAGGTATCATCTTTTACAATTGTGTCACAAAGCACCTTCATTACAGTGCCACAGGGAAGTCTTCCAGATTTCCCAAGGTTTAAGTACCTTCTCTGGGATCAACTACTTTTTCCCAGAGCAGTAAAGTGAAATTGACTTTACTTAGCATTGTACTTGCTAGACCCAGCACACCATATCTTACAATAGAGTGCTGGAGGGGTTAGTAAGTATCCACTGTGTCTAAATGCTCATGTAACATTTTTTATGTTACCCTTTCTTCAATTGACTGGCTGGTGGAAGTGGTTTTGTTTTGATCTACCTTGGTTTGCATTTACCGCAACCGTTCACGGCTCCGGTAAAGCAACTGCGCGAGCCATCTTTTTCAAAATGGCGTCCAGCCATCTTTGCTAAAATGGTGCCCGGTCTTCTTTTTTCACCAGGTCTTTGTGGGAAGGTCCTTCTAGAGAGTTTCTCTGCGCGCCAAACCAGGTTTGGTCTCTTTGTTCATTTCGCCTTTGGTGGGGTTTCTGAGAGAAACCCGCCTCTGTCGTCTGAGTATCTGGGGTAGGCAGGAAGTGAGGGGGGTGCCCAAAACTCCCTGTGCTCAGTCTCCTAGGAGACCCAAATGCACTCTATGGTGATTGGCTGGCTGATTGTCCGGCAAGGACAGCCACCCTTCTGGGTGAGTGACAGCTAGGCTGGAATGAATGGGAGAGAACTGAATAAAAGGTGAGTCTTTTGGCTTGGAAGGCTGAGTCGACCACTGGATGAAGGAACCAAAGAAGAGCTTGAAGAGGACGCCTGCTGCAACTCCTGGACTGTTGGTTTGCCCGGTGAAGCCCTGCTGCACTGACTACTTGCAAAGGTTGCATCAACAGAGAAGCCCCTGCAAGAACAACTTCTCCCTTTGAGTTGGTGGGATCAATCAACTCCAAAGTAAGCCACCTGGATACCCATCTAATAACCTTTGCCTTTTACCAACTTTTAAAGAGTATTCTGAATGCCAACAGTAAGGTATTAATGTCCCCAGCACCCTTGTTACTGAAGTCACCCGTGGGTGTAGGTTGTGTCTGTGGGCCATCCCAAAAGGGCCTTGTCTAATTCAGGAACTCAAAGTGTACAGTATTGAAGTATATCTGTGTGTTACTATTCTATTGCTCCCTTCTAAAGAAGGCTTTATAACTGACTGATAAATACATCATTAATTGTTTATGCAAGAAACCTTGAGTGTAAGAGTTTATTTGAATACCTGTAACTGTGAATCTTTATATAACTCCACTACAGCTCACATTTCCCCTCTTGAGATAAGCCTGGCTGCTCAACACGCTACCAAAACTGTGTAGTACAAGCTTATACCAAAGGTTGGGTTGCCTATACCTGTAGTCATAGTTGTTTGTATGACTGGGTACTGTATTCAAACTTTGCCTAACACTAATATCAAACGTGTGCTTCAAATGCGGGGGCCAAGCACAATCTGTTTATACTCACACAGACTGGCTAAACGTTGACACGCGGGCACTGGCGCACCTGGCCAATAAAATATACCATAAAGAACTACAAGCTGTAGGGAGCTGTAGTTCACAAGTGTTTGGACTTCGTAACAGCGAACAAATAAGGCACCCAAGGGCTTCCCACATACTAAAAATATTTCAATTGATAAGCAGACCTAGAAACAGTAAAATTAGGTAACAAGTTAAAATTAATTTAAACTTTGAAAACTCATGAATTTAAAATTCGCAGAAATATCTATTAAACAAACTGGTCTATTGCAACAAAGTTGAGAAGAAATTAGGTAGTGGATGGGTCTGTCTCCTGTTTCTTGTAATTGACACGGGTTGTGGGAGACTCTGCAGGGCTGTGCCTGTTGGGCTATAATCCAATCGCGTCAAGCAATCTGTTCAGTTTGTGACAAAGTCGCATTTGATAACTCGTTTGTGGCTCAGAGGGGTACTGGGTTCCTGGGATACCCATCCACCAAGTGAATAGCTACTTGAAGGCAGTATATGGAGTATTCCTAACAGCCTCTCCTAAGGACCCTGGCAATACGTTGTTATAACTTCTAAGGTAAACAGCTTGGTATATTGCATCACTATTTGGAGTTCCTAGTCTTCCAAAGTTGAGATCAGTAGTTGGCGAAATTGTGGAGGCCTCATTTAGGAAGGCCCAGTTATATCAGTGGGAGAACAAGGTGCCTTGGAGCGTTGACCTGGAGGAGGAAAGTGTAAACACTCATATGCACCATTCTCTGCCTTCCTAGAAATGCCCGCCGCACACAAATCTCTATCACAGAGCAATGCCTCAAGGACACCCCTTCCACCTAACTTCAAAATGGCAGATCAGGTCATTAAACACTCAACTGCCGCGCACAAACCAAAATAAGTCATGTTTATGAAGAAACATTAATTCATTCAGTTTGGTCATTTGTAAAGCGCCATTCGCCAATGCTCTGTAGGTGGAACGACCTCGAAGGGACCGAAGTCCAAAGTATGGTAAATTGGGAGGTGCTATTATGTGTGTGTGCATAATGGCCATTAAAGGTTATGAGGGGTGGACAAGTCCCTGCTAGCCACCCATGTCTAAATGGCATGTGGATGGGTGGAGGGAGGTACATTCGAGAAATAAACTGGGGGGTTGTGCAAGAGGCTAGTCACTCGTGTGTTTAGCTACAGTTTGAATTTCTGTCGCATTCTTATGGTAGAAGTGTTGTGCAAAGTGTCATTTGAGTTCTGCACAAAAGCAGATGCGTGTGGGTGTGTGGCCGCACCTTGGGCTAATTCCATAAACTTGGGGTGCGAGAGGAAAAATGCAATGGTTGTTTTCAAAGGAATCCCTACAATTGGTGCGTTCTGCAAGAATCTAAACATCTGGGTAGATAAATTATGGTAGCATCATTCTGCATGCATCCATCTATCATAAAATGGCTACATTCTAAACCAAAATGACCTTAGAGGCTGCATTCTGGCAACACCTGCATTCCATGCAATAGACACGTTCTACAATCACCTAGAATCAATAAAACGGTTACCCTGATGAAAATCGACCAGGTGCAGCACCCTGGCCAGCTACACAACCTTTCAAGTGCTATGTGGCGGCTGTCGATAAACAGATTAGGATCAGTAACATCTGAGGAACATGGGGGAAGCCAAATAACGCATGGGGGCATACACTAGGAGTTGTGGGAATAACTGAGCATGAGCAACCAAATAAAGGAATCACCGATTATTACATTACAGGTATACAGCAGCAGCACACAACCACATAGGTCCCTGCAGGGAGTGTCATTGATCGGGCTAATATTCTGAAAATAGACAGAAGGAGGCATAGATGAAGAGCAAGAGCCTGGAAGAGACCGGGGTGACTGAGGAGCCTGAGAGCCTGCTAAGAGTTATCGCTCAGACACAGGCTGAGATCAGAGCAAAGAGGGAGAGAGACTACAGAGCATGCTGAGAGTTGTATCCCAGACACTGGCTGAGACCAGTTCAAGAACAGAGAGACTAGAGCACCTGCTGAAAGCTATGCCTCAGAGAGTGGCTGAGACCAAACCTGGGAAAGAGAGACCAGCAAATCTATATTCCAGGCTCTGGAAAAGACCACACCAGAAGGGAAGCCGACCCTGGGGAAGACAAGACTCAGAGAGCAAGCTAAGTGCTTGCTGGGATATTTATTCCAGATCCTGGGAAAATAACAAGCCTGCAGTAAGACCTGAAGAGCATGGTAAGAACTATAATCCGTACATACAGTACATGGCTGGTGGATAACAATATCACAGCCTGATAAAAGTGCTTACCAAGGGGTCAGGTGGAAATACTTGCTTGTAGGAGTGTTTTCAAGTTAATGAAACTGGCCCAGGAGAGGAGCCTGCGGCTAGGGGTGGGTCAGAATATTTATGCATGACTAGTACCGTAAGCAAGGGGCGAGAAATACTTGAGGTAGGAGATTGTCATGAAGCAAACTGAGTGATATTTTCCTGAGACTGTCAACAAGCAATCTGGGAGACATACACCTGAGACAGTAAGTGCACAACAAGAAGCATTGTGGGCACTTTATCAGGGGACTTTGTATTAGGGAATCCTGGAGAGGATCGAGATACCCATAGTTAGGCCCTTGAGACATTAAGAGCCTCATTGTCTATTGGATGCAAATTTCATGCAGGCCACCACCAACATTTCCACTTACCAGCTGTTGGATCACCTGCTTGCAATTTTCATAATTTGCAAGGCTCCTGGAGTCTATTTTGCTGCAAAAATGGGCAATCTGCATAAAGTTGTGTCCACACTGACCCTCCCCAGGAAGTAGAGTGGGCTCGTAGCATCAGACATTTTCAATTAATAGCGGGCTCCACAACTTCAGCATACAGTCTTCACACTGTGGGGCTGCCCCCCAGCCTCCTGAGGGGCGACCAAAATGATGTCCAGGAGAGCGCAAGGCTCTTTCTAAAGGGAGTATGGTGAATGATTTTAATAGATAATGTAAGCAGATGTGGCATCCTGGGGGGAGGGACTAGCAACACATTTTCTTCTCAAGGGTGCTCATCAACAACATTTTTACTCAGGGGGCTCAGCATACAAAAGTTTAAATACCACTGGATCAAGTTTCATGGTGGGATGATGGCACTTTGGCTCTTCCTGTGCAGTTGATCTGTAATATGGTACACTTTTGCTCACTGCTTAATATTCTGTGGGCAACACAAAACACAGCAGCTATACCCACCCCCCCAATCCCTATATTGCATGATACCAGCTTCATGACTGGTTACACGTATAGACGTATTTACAACTAGGCCCATGTCTAGGGTGTCAGATTTCTAGAGGAGCAGCATTTTATTGCAGATTATTTTCAATTTACTGGTTGTCGTTTTTTCTTTTTTTTGTATTAACATATTTATTCAGCATATAAATAATACAATTCATTCAAAGATCCGGCATTTTACAATTAATGAAAAACAAAGACAATCCCCCCACCCCACTTTCCTTCACAGTTACGGTCAACAAACAATAAAAACATTATTTTATATTACAGAGATAATACAGGTACAATGTGAGCAAGCATAAATTACAACTGTAGGAATCTTTCCCAAATGTATTCAAAAAGGTTGAATTTCTTATTCCTATATAAGATCACCCTCTCCAATGCAGACATTTGCTGTAAATTTTTACTCAAGCAGAGGCAGAACGAACCTGCTCACACTTGTCGTTTTTTCAATATAAAGCCAATTTTGTTTCTCTAAGTCTGGCTGATCCACATCACTTCAAGTCATTTTGGGCTGTTAAGAGTCATTCCACTCTCACAACTGAAGTTATTTATGGCCAAACGTGTATAGATGCTTGATTTTTGCAAAAGCTTTATTGTTAGGGGGAAAAAAAACAAACACGTATGTAGAGGAAGAGCCAAGTACTCCCCCTCCAACTGCCCCACCCTTATTACCTATAGAATGGCAACCAAAGTATGTGAAGTATGCAGAACAATTGAATCAGCAAAGAGCATTGCGTGGGCTCATGTGCAGTACCCATAAGAGTATCAATACCTAAGAGAGTCTGGGAGGGAAGGTACCCATTGAGAAAACAGGGCCTGCATGCAAGACAATATGATGGCGATTTGAATGAGATTCCCAAAGAAGCAGAGCAGATGAAAGGCAAGGATGAATGGTGACGTCACAACAAAAAGAGATGACGCACACAGAAGAGATGCAGAGATCAAAGAATGTATACATTCTATACGGCATCAAGAAAGCAACAAGGATAAGTGACATCTTGGGCTCAGTGCGAAGAAGAAAAATAATATTAAATACACGAAAAGCCCGATTTCATGGTGTTCAGTCACGTGTAAGGAAGAAAGTGGAAGGACGAGATGGTCACAACACGCACGAAGGCAGGCTGTGCCTTCACTCCTTAAAATTTCTCAGAGCACAGTACATACTCATGGCCAAACTTCAAAGCACTAATCGACACTGGGCCATAGTAATATACCTGTTTACGCACAATATTTCACAGTGATTGACTTGAAAAATGCGTTTTTCTCAATCCCATGGCATAAAGACTCGCAGGATCTGAAATCTTTTACATTCAGACAAACTCACCTGACAGCACTCGTTTAGCCCAGGGGTACTGTGAGTCCCCATCGATTTTCAATAGAGTCCTTCAGATGGACTTAAGCAATATCGCTTTGGAAAG
This sequence comes from Ambystoma mexicanum, assembly GCF_040938575.1. Taxonomy (NCBI): domain Eukaryota; kingdom Metazoa; phylum Chordata; class Amphibia; order Caudata; family Ambystomatidae; genus Ambystoma; species Ambystoma mexicanum. Next base: position 680,135,711 of record NC_090924.1, on the reverse strand, counting down.
TGTTGTGTTGCAATATGTAGACAACATTCTAGTTTTCAGCACTTCAGAGGAAGAGTACAGATGCGATTTTGTCCAGCTGATGATCATACTCACTGACAAAGGATATAAGGTTGACAAGGAATAGTTATAATATTGTCAACAAGAAGTGTTACAAGCGTACATAGGCCAATTGATTTTGCATGAAGGGAAAAAGGTTACTCCTGAAAGAGCTGAGGCTATTTTGAAAACGGCCAAGCCACACACGATGAAACACATGCAGAGATTTTTGGGATTATGTAACTACGTCATACCATTGGTCTTTGAATGCAGTTCTTATATAAGGCCCGTATTACAGGCCTTAAAGAAAGCAGAGGAAACACAGGAAAAAAATCGTGTGGAATGGGAAGATGGAAGACGGGTTTGATGAATTGAAAAAAGCCATTTGCACGGCACAAGTTTTAGGGATTCCCAATTATGCAGAGGAATTCTTTTTGTTTTCACATACAGACGGCACTGTTATGACAGCAGTACTCACGCAGAGAACCACATTGGGGTACAAACCCCTTGCATATTACAGTGGAATCTTAGACCCAGTGATGAGAGGTCATTATCCATGCGAACAAAGTTTAGCAGCCGCCACGTTCACCATAGCTGAAAGTATAGTAATGGGATGTTCCATGACGTTATTTGTTGAGCACGCACTATTTGCCATTTTAAAGAAACCAAAAGGCACACTGACTTCTCAAAGGGCTTCTGCCTATGAGGTAGTCATATCAAATCCAGCGATCAAAATAGTTCGATGTAAAATAGTGAATCCTGCCATGTTTATAGCTGAGCCAATGACAGAGAGAGAGCCGGTACACGATTGTGTGAACTATGAAGAATTCTGCAATGAACTCCCTAGAATAAAAGCAAATGCATTAGCAGGGGGAGAGATTGTTTTCATTGACGATTCTTCAAGGATCAATCAAAGGTGCCGCTGTGGTAAAGCACATGGCTAATGGGGTATTTTGGGTGCTTGTTAGTACTCGATTGCCATCTCATTATACAGCACAGGCTGCAGAATTATTGGCATTGATACTCGCGATCGAGATTCACGCAGACCAGGAAGTAACAGTGTACAGCGACTCTGTCTATGTGATGTCAACGGTGCACGCAGGGCTAGCACATTGGAGGAGGAGGGGCTACCTCTGAGCAGACGGTACACAAGTACAACCCACCACCATATTGGATAGGCTCATCAGGGCACTACAACTCCCAGTAGGCATTGCAGTCATTAAATGTGCAGCCCATACTAAAGAGGCAGATTTTATCTAACGTGGAAATCAAGCAGCAGATGCTGAGGCCAAGTGCGTAGTGATTAAAGATACAGAAATGATGAATGTTGAGACTTATGATGTGAATGAAAAAATGATTATTATGTTGACAATATCAGAAGGGTATAACCATTTGTCAATAACGTAGTTGGTGGAGAATCTGGGGGGAAGCACCTAAAGAGGAACAGATTTGTGGACGCAAAGAGGGTGTTCTTTAAACCACTCTGAAACATTGTGGCAACGGGACAGCACTGGTAAACCAGTGATGCCTGTAGCCTTATTAAGGGTGGCGCTAGAACAGCTACACTACCCCGCGCATACAACTAGGGAGAATATTGCTGTAACTATTGCCGAGGAATGGTTTGTGCCCAATTTAATGGAGCATGTTGCATTTTGTATAGTGAACTGTGTGGTGTGTCAACACTTAACGGATGGGCATACACTGTGCACAGTTAGGGGAGTCATTCTGAGATGTAATGGCCCTTTTCAGCACTCTCATATCCACTATGTCGACATGATACAAGTATGTAATGGATATAGATGCCTGATCGTAGTGGTGTGTCCGTTCTCAAGGTGAATAGAAGCAGGTCCCTGTACACACCCAGATTCCACCTGTGCAGCAAACATTTTAGTGTGGGAAGTATTTCCTAGATGGGGAGTGTGTGAAGTTATGAGGTCAGATAGTGATCCTCATTTTGTAACCTAGTTTTTGAAGAGATTAGCTTGTTGCTTGGTATAAAGCACAAGTTCTCTTCAGCTTATTATCCACAAGGAAATGGGATTTGTGAGACCCTCAACGGCTTGCTTAAAGAAAGAATAACCAAGTTGACGCTTACATTAAAGAAAGGGTAGTTTCATTGTCTACCACTGGCATTATATGCCTTGAGGAGCCAACCAGTTTCTGACCACCATCTCACACCCCATGAAATTGTGACCGGGAGGCAAATGAGAACACCCCTAATGCCTCCATCCAGAGTTAGAAGTGATGCTCAGTCAACGACAGAACTGTTAGGATTGGAATTACTGATTATTTGAACTGTATATCTTCCAGTATCTCTGTCATTTCAGCACATCTGCAGAGACAAGGGTGTAGAGCAGTTCAGAACACAGAAGGATATGCTTCGACAAACCAATCTCAAGAACTTTCTGCTCTCCAAATATTCCCAGGAGATGCAATTTTAATATGCAACCACGTGAGGAAAAAGTGCAACAAACCCAGTTTTTGTGGTCCTTTCATTGTGGAAGACACCACGCCGTCTGCTGTCAAAGTGCAGGACAGGTGTACTTGGGGAGACTCCTCTGCCTGCACCCCTACACGACAAGACAAGTACAAGCATCGGGGAAGAACCACAACACATGCAGACCAGATCTATGACAAGGAAGAAGGATGCAGAAGCTGACAAGTAGAAAGACAAAGAACTCATTGGACTGTGGCTTGGTTCGGGGCACTCCCTTTAAGTCATTTATAAAAGGATTAAGGGAAACTGGTTCGAACATTATGTGCTATCATTTTAGGGTGAAAGAAGATCTTTAGGTTTTAAAGCCATAGTAGCTTATTGACTTTGGACTGAGGCATGCTTAAGCCTTGATAAGAAGCAATTTATGCCAGATTTTGATCATGGACACAGCAATTGGAAAAGGGTACAATACCCAGATTCGTTTGACACTGAGTTCCTATTTGGATTTCCCTATGGTGTTACCCAGTGATGACCTTTCTAGAAACATTCTCACCTATTTTGAGTTGGTGCTGTGCAATTACCCTTTGCTGGTGGGGAGAACCACTCGCATTCCAGCTTTTTAACAAAATACTAAGAATGAAGAAGTTATAAGGAGATTACTCATAGTCATCACTGAACAATTCTTGCAGTTACCTGAGTAGAGTGAGGAGAGTACAGGTGCCCCTATCAAACGAAGCAGCTCATAGACTAGTCAGTGTAGCGTTCTTTCATCTGATTGAAGAATATCTGCACCTGGATGTGCACACCTTTCTAAGGGATCCTAGAAACAATGCTAATCTGATTATGATCCTGGAAGGTATCATCATCCAAGTGAGCATCTATTCGGAAAGAAATCACAGATCGGTGTAGAAAGGTATCATCATCCAAGTGAGCATCTATTCTGAAAGAAATCACAGATAGGTGTAGAAACTTACCTTCGAGGGACAGATCGAGAGATTGCTGATAAAGAAAGACTTTTTGGTTCCTACTGAAAGAAATTCGACATGTCATCTGGGCTGAGGCAAATTCGAGGCATAGATTGGGAGATAATCTATGTCATACAAATTGTATAGACTTACTGAGGTTGTTTTTTCTTCATACTAAAGAGACGTCTCTCTACATTTCAACTGGTGAAAGACTGATTCCAGAGACACAGAGAAAGTGTTTTCATCATCCAGTAGGCAGATACCTGATCGAGGACGAATTGCAGAGTCAAGCCAGCAGTTTCTAGAAACAGTTCACAATGCTGATATATTTAAAAGTTTCAAGTTTTTCCTTCCTTAGGTAGTCAAGATGGGAAACTTAAATAGCAACATCATTCTCTGCGATGAAGAAAGGCGCTCACAATGTTCAAGAAGTAGGTGTTGTAGGTTAAATTACCACTGTGTAATCTACACTTGCATTGTGTTCATAATTGTACTGCTTTCCTTGACTGTGACTGGTGCACATGGAGCTAACACTCCTGTGCATGTTTCTGATCAAAGGGAAATGTACTTGTGGCGACTACTATGCAGCCTAGACCCTATGTAGTTATTCATGTCTCAAAGAAAGATGACAAATTACCTGAGCTTGAGATGGATGTCACTAATAATCGTTCACAAATAAAAAGTGTAGCAGAACTTATTTTTGAACACCAAGGACAGGCTGGATGAAACAGGAAAGGGAAGGGGTTGATAAAAGGTGAGCCTACACAAATAACACATGCAAATACACCTGATCCAGTGACAATTGATCCAAAAGCAGTTTCAAAAGGAAGATCCCGGATGGAGATTACGAGAGACATTTTCATGCCTAAATGGGCTGCTGAGCAGATGAGACGTTCTGAACTTTCTCCTACACAGGGAACCCGGACGGATGTTCCTGTGATTAATTCAGTGAGAAGAAGCTACATGTGTACACTTCATGATATGATTATGGAAGCTCATATGAAAAGAATGAGATCTAAAAGAAGCACACAGGAAGATAATTATGAATTAAATGATTACCTGGACAGCACAGCACACTTGGGAAATAACATATGGTACCAACGCATGAAGGAAGTCGGGAGAAGAACTTCAAAGGATGAATGCTTTATATGTGCACTCCTGTCATACAGCATGGGGAAGTTGAAGATCTTTATAACTGTTGAAATAGATGTGCATACCGCACATTGTCTTTCACACATAGCACTTTGCAAGACCAGAGGCCAGTTTATGGGAAGCGGTGCTTCTCTTAAATGGGCAACTGAAGGGACAGATCCAGATGAAGATGATTACATCCAAGATATAAAGACAAGAAACAATGTAAAAACAAGGAGTATCGTGATTAGATATGAAAAACCTGGAGTAAAAGGAGCTGAAATTAGAAGGGAAGTGAATAACAAATTGGAGACTGCTGGAAAATCTGTAGAAGATGTTCGAATATGGCAGAACAGAGGTCAGATGCAGATCTGGGAATCAGTATTATCACCAGATGGATGGGGGAAAAGAGTGGTGATCTGCAGAGTCTGGATGGTAACTAATCATCCTGAATCCACTATTTTAAATGTACAAGAGGTATGCAAACCATTATGGACAAGACTTTCTAAACTATTAATATGGGTCGAAGACAGAGTAGGACCCCTGCAAATAGGGCCTTTGATGAGCTCAAAGTTGTGTTTCAGAGGGAATGGTACAAGAAAAGTTTGAAAAAAAAGTGTGATCATATCTTTGATACATCAGGGATGGTGCATGGAACAGCAGTAACCATGGATCATTATTGGGCTTGTGGATCCAAGTCCTAAATATGGCTACTTAAAGAATGGGGATGAATATGCACATTGGTGAATGTCCATGTTCCAGCATTAGTGTTTCCAAAAACTGATCTGAATCTTGACAGTTTCCCAAAAGCAGATGCTCACCTGAGGAAGAAGAGATCTGTAGAGCTGATAAAGAGGGTGAAGAGAGAGAACTGCTTTTCAGCCAAATCAATAGAAGCTTTTGACTCTATCCCATATGAACACAGACTATTTAGCCAAACGTCTTCAATGTCCACGTTGATCTTCATGCCAAGAATCCAAGTTGGAGCAAATACCAAGTTGATTCAGATAACCAGATGGGAATGTCTGCAGACAATTAACACTACCATAAAGGGATTCAATGAAATCAGAGAAGAGATGAGAGCCATAAGACTAATGACTCTCCAGAACAGATAGGTCTTGAACACGATTACATCTTTGGATGGAGGTGTTTGCGCAATAATTGGAGAATCATGTTGCACATTCACACCTTCTCGTGATGACGAGAATGGAACCTTGACAGAGGCCATAGACATGCTGACGAAACTCAATGGCCAGATGATAGACGAAGTAGAAGACATTGCTGATGACAGCTGGTTTGTATCACTCTTCTCTTGGGTTCCACAATGGATGGCAGATATGTTCAATTTCCAGGAACCCTGACCGTGTTGGTATTGCTTGGATTTTGTGTGATCAAGATAATAATCTCACAGTGCAGGAAAACAGCCAAAAAAGCCATAGGGATTATGATTGATGTTGAACCAGGATGGAAGCCCAAGGATCTGACAGATGAAGAGATCAGATAATTTGTGAAGGCCAGTATCCATACACCTGATGGAACAAAGTTCTTGTACCCAAAGAACCATAAGAAATATGTGGGATGATCGATCTATTTCAGTCCGAGTGGACAGTGCATGCTCATGACATGGAACAAGGATGAGCATGTGAAATCAGCAGGAGGTCTGAGAGGAGTCATAAAGATATGGATCCCAAAGAAGCAGTTATTCAGACCAGGATGTCTAGAGGTGAAGAAGGATGAGAGAGTGGTCGATAAATCTCCCAGAGGGGGAGTGTAGAGGAGGAGCCAAGTACTCCCCCTCCAACTGCCCCTCCCTTATTACCTATAGAATGGGAACCAAAGTATGTGATGTATGCGGGACAAATTCAATCAGCAAAGAGCAGAGCGTGGACTCTGTCTAGTACCCATAAGAGTACCAATGCCTAAGAGAGTCTGGGAGGCAATGCACCCATTGAGAAAACCGTACCGGCATGCAAGACAATATGATGGCGATTTGAATGAGATTCCCAAAGAAGCAGAGCAGATGAAAGGCAAGGATGAATGGTGACGTGACAACAAAAAGAGATGATGCACACAGAAGAGATGCAGAGATCAGAGAAAGCAAATATTCTATAAGGCATCAAAAAAGCAACAAGGATAAGTGACATCTTGGGCTCAGGGTGAAGAGGCTTATGCCGCAGAAACAGATGAAGATATGAAGTTATTTTACACGTGTACAGACGCAATTGAAAGGCAGGCAGCAAAGTAATCTTGAAAGCTAGCCTCAAGCTTTATAGTAAATAGTTAGCTGCAAGCTCCAATATAGACACATATATATATATATACCACTGAAATAAATAAACATTGGATATCTGCACTTCACGTTATAAATTAGTACTGAACATAAACATGGGCAAAGAGGGCTTCACTTCAGTGTGTCACAGATAAAAGCAATTTTAACTACAAATTAATCTCAGCAGAAGAAGTTGAATGAGCCAGGAAGCCAAAAGTCTTATCAAACAGGAATTGGCTAACATTGGATACAAACTGTATGAAGGAACAAGAGGCTTCTGTTCAGGAGGCTTGAGCAAAACAAAATACATCAGAGGACTATTAAAAATAATATTAAATACACGAAAAGCCCGATTTCATGGTGTCCAGTCACATGGAAGGAAGAAATTGTAAGGACAAGGTAGTCACACCTACGCACGAGGGCAGGCTGTGCCTTCACTCCTTAAAATTTCTCAGAGCCCAGTACATTCACAAGGCCAAACTTCAAAGCAGTAATTGACACTGGACCATTGAGGTGGTGATGGATTGATATAATAATTGGTGGGAAGCTAGTTTCTAGATGAGCACACTAACACCTGGATGTTCGGTCTGCATGCAGCTAAACGTAGGTGGAAAAGTACTGATGGGGGTTAGAAGCCACCCTATTGTAGAGGACTGTGTAATCAAGGGTCCTATAGTTTGTGTAGCCAATGGAATGTAATGTATTTAGTGACGTTCATAGTGGCCATTTTGAAGGGAGGGCTTAGTTGCCCCACCTGATGTTAAGCACCCTATCACTTTCCTTTACAGTTCTATACTGATATGTAACTTATACTTAGCTATTCACTTAGAGCATATCACTTTCCGCAATAGGTTTTTGTAGTTTGCCACATAGGTAGTGAAGCAGGTCAACATCAATGATGACGATTTCATGCAAAATAAACTCCATTTCTACTAAAATGAGTTGAGTAAGAGGATTGAACAACTGCTGATGTTCGTTGTACTCCCTGTTTTATATACTTGTTAATAAAATGGACTCCCCTTTTGCAAAACTACCTGAGTCGTTTTAATTATTGATGTATGACTAAAAGCTGCATCCTCATCCATCTCCAGGGTATTGCTACTCATCTGAAAGGGCTGGGAAACCCACTTCCCGTACCAAACCCAGCGTGCTTTAAGTTTTTAGTGATTCAGTGATACACCTCTCACACACCTATATGACAGATATAAAGCTCTTTGTTCAGTCTTATCTTCCGAAAATGATCTTTTTTAAAACATTTTTTTATTTTGCAGTTATACATCAAGACACAATAACAATTTAACAAGAATTGTGATACAAACCCATACTTCCCTTTCACCCCCACCCCACAAAAATCACATCCTTCTATTATGCTGCTTTTCCCCCTTCACCGCCCTCCCCCCTTAAACATTGTCCTCTTCTAAAACGTCTCACCATCACAGGACCGTACCGCTGTGATGTGTGGGCAGTGACCACCTTGCATTCAATCATTACTTTTGGCCGCCTAGAGAGGGTGTAAACTATACTGGGAAATCAGCACACCAGCGAAGGCCCTAACGAGAGTGAGAGTGGGCATTCCCCTAATACATTCTTGCACCTATGGCAGTCCATATCGCATTTTACAATGCATTCAACTACTTGCTATCCAGGTATTTAGCCATAAAGTCACCCCATAACAATTTGTGTGGTGCCGCTTTCCTGTGAAGCACTGTAGTTATCCTTTCTATTATATGTATGTTTGAGGCCACATTATTCCACTCTTTCTTTCCCGGTATCTGAGTACTTTTCCATTGCATCACAAGGCAGGTCCTTGCTACAAGCAGAAAGGGAACTTCCATTCCCATCACCCTCCCAAATTCCCCATCGGACTCCTCCATCCCAAATAGTATAGAAAATGGGTTATTAGCACGTTAGATCTCATCCAGTTCCCTTGTCCACCCCAAGACCTCATCCCAGAACACATTGATATGGGGACAACCCCACCACATATGCCAATAATCAGCTCTCTCTCCACACATACACCAGCACCCAAAGCTAGCCGACTGAAACATCCTTGAAAGCATTACCGGGTTGTATTGGCATCTATGAAGAAGCTTAATAGCGTGCAACTTATATTGACTGGCAATCGAGGTCTGTGAGGCCTCCCACAAAGGTCCAGGTCTATATCCGTTCCCAGGTCCCTCTTCCATCGGAGCCTCAGATGTTCTGCTGACCCCCTTCCCAGCATCCACCAGGACACCGTACATGGCAGAGATCAAACCCTTAATTTCTCTTTGTTTATCTAAGAGCTCTTCAAAGGGGGTAAGGTCTCTCTGAATCTCTCCCTCCACTTTTCTACCGTAGGAACCCATTTAAGCTGAAGAAAGGAAAAAACTGAAAGGGGAACTATGCCCAGCGCCTCCTCCAGGTCCGAAAAATGCTCTTTAATATGCAAAACAGCCAACGCCTTATCGGTTTTATTGGTGCCACTTCACATTAACTTTTGAGTTGTTTCGAGTATCTTTATGGTGTTTACTGTTTTAAGTGATGCCACTCACATTTGCACCTGGCAGGTCTGCTGACTACCCTAGATGTCATTATTCCATCCAATGAAGACCTTTTGCACATGGCCTGGCATTGCGCGGATATTCAAGATGCATGGAAAGGCACAAGGGAGTATTTAGAGAAAGTTACAGGCTGGGACATTCCGAATATCCCCAAATGCTGTTGGCTGTGTGTATTGCCAATTAGGGAGAAGGAATTTGTATTTTGTTTTATTTTGAATTTTATTTGGAATTTATATAGTGCCTTAAACCAGGGGGCTGTACACAGGATCAGAGCAGTACAACAAAGATGACAATTAGTAAATGCAATCTGTCATGTCAACCAAGGTGAAGCAAATGGGATTTCAGCGACTTACCAAATAAAGCGTAAACTAAAATAGAGCAAAGGGAAATGGAAAGAGCATTCCAGTGAAGGGTGGCAGCAGAGAGAATTATCTAAACGTGACTGAGCACAAGGAACTACGCGAAGAAACTGAGAACAGGAACGGAGAGAACAAGAAGGGGTATAGAATGAGAAAGGTGAATACGGATGTAGAGAAGCATTCTGGGACTCAATGTGGATTCAAGTGATTTTTTGTATAATTTCAACAATACTTAGGTGCTATACAGAGTCTGATTCTGGGCTACAGAATCCAAAGTACAACGGTTTGTGTGATCACTCTAGCTAAAATGATCGTACTCTGTGCACACTTTTGAGCATACAACATGCAAAACAAATTACTGAATCTCGTCTGGTACAAACATGTTTTTTAATCCAAAAGTAAATAAAAAGTTTCTCAATTCTCTAAATCAATATGTCCGTTTGATTTCATTAATTTTTCAAAATAAACATTTTAACAAACATTTCATTCGTGCAATCTTGTATTTTCAGATTGTATACAGTGTTTTAACACATAAACACCTTTTATCAAGTTGTTTTTAAACCAAGGTCACTTGATATATTGTTTTGATAATTGATTTCCCGTTGGGTCTTTATAGTTAAAATTTTATAGATGATCTTTTTTCTCTTTAATGCACAATGCGTTTCGGGCTATCTGAGCCCTTCATCAGGTGCGACAAAATTCTATTCTTCAAAAGTGTTGTATCTGTAAATAGATATATATTTCTGTTTAGTTCATGTATCCTTATTTTCCGTGTATTGTTAATTTAAAAGATTCCCCTATTCAATGCAATGGGTCATTGTACCTGAAATACTGTGGATCACTCCCGTCTTCCAATATCTGATCCTCATCAGTTTAGCTTCACTGTTATATCCTCATCAATTTTTATGTCCTCCATGCGTGTTCTGCCCAATCTGCAAGACGAATAGTTCATCCGCTTTTAATCTGAATTTGTGAATATGCATATGTGGGTTTTGTGCTGGGAACAGTCGCTACGTGATAGTGCTGTGCCCCAGACACAAAGCCCTGATTCAATCGCTTACATGCTTTTCTAATGTTCTGCTTCTAGACATCTCACATTTGTTGACTGGACTGCTACGTGCAACGAATCCTCAACACGCCGTGTGTGCGACCGAGTTGTTTGCACTTTGGTTCCGCGGAGAGCCACTTCGTTTCCTCATTCGCTTCGCTCGTTTTTCTCCACTGGTCCGCTCACACGTCTCCTCTCTCCGGTTCACTCCACAGTCTGCAAATCACGTTACGGTTGTAATTCTGACTTCGTGTTTTTGTTTACTAGGCCTTTGTGTGTCTAGTCCTTTCTTGCTTGCTATTGGATGTGCAGATGGGGAAACCAATGTGCTTCCCTGGGCGCCATCTTGTCGTGGTTTGGATTGTTCGTGGGTTATCCATGTCTCTCCATTGTGTACTTGAGAATGGCTACATTATTTTACGGATTTCTTGATCACTCGGTGTTCTGAGCTTGAGGTTGAATGTGTGTTATATGCGTTTTGTTGCACAAACCCAGATAATGACTAATATTGTCTTCATTGTGAACTTTCCATAGCCAACTTGGGCTCACAGGAGGCTTGCCCTTTGGGGGCAGGGTTGCTTTGAACATTGTTTTCCATGATATATTCTCCTTGACTTCTTAATGTGCAGGTATCGTGCACAGTCTATATATTCTGTACATTGTTACAGAAAGCAACTCAAATCCCAATCCACATTCATACCATTAGGCTGCATTGATTCAGTTTGTCAATCCAGTACGTTTCTCTTTGCAGAAGAATTTTGTTTAGATTACCTCCTCTTCTCTGTGTTTTTATTTGTTCCAGAATGATAAATCTTATCTGTGAAATGTTGTGTCTTTCTTTTTTGAAGTGTTGAGTGAGCAGTGATTTAATGGCTCCTGTCCTGATATTTGATTTATGTTCGGACCATCTTATTTTGGCCTTCCTCATTGTCATCCCCACGTAATATAAACCACATGGGCATCTTATGCCATATATAACGTTTTTCGAATCACAAGTTGAAGAGTGATAGAGGTTTATTTTATAACCTTTGGGTGGATGAGTTATCGTGTTGCCTGTGATCAAGTTGTTACAATTATTACAGTTATGACACAGAATTGTTCCCTTATAGGTGTCCAGTGTATGTTTTTCCGCTGAAAAATCTGCTTTGATTAGGTGTTCTCTCATTCATTTGCTCTTGGCGTATGCAAAGAGTGGTGGTTCTGGGAAAAGTCTTTTTATTGTTGGATCCAGGGTCAATGTTGACCAATTATTTTTGATGATTTTTTTGATTTTCGGGCTCTGTTGGCCGAAAGTGGTCACATACACTAATTTCTCCTGTTCCTCCTTTTCTTTGGATAGCAACGCTTCTTCTCTGCTAATTCTCCCTGCTTTCCCAGCACCTGTTGTGATGGTAGATGGTGGATAGCCTCTTTTCTCGAACTTGCTTTTCAATTCTTCTGTTATAAGAAGGATACATGAACTAAACAGAAATATATATCTATTTACAGATACAACACTTTTGAACAATAGAATTTTGTCGCACCTGATGAAGGGCTCAGATAGCCGGAAACACGTTGTGCATTAAAGAGAAAAAAGAACATCTATAAAATTTGAACTATAAAGACCCAACAGGAAATCAATTATCAAAGAAATATATCAAGTGACCTTGGTTTAAAAACAACTTGATAAAAGATGTTTATGTGTTAAAAAACTGTAATTGGTAATTGTGTTTTTCAAAAAAACTAATAATTAAATATGAGGGGGGAAACGCCACCCATGCATGTTGGAAATGTGTGTTCCAGAACCTATTAAGGAATGCACGTGCCCTCTGAACCTGTCCTGCTGCCAGTGCCTGGGCCAGTGCAGGCCAGGCACTGGTGATGTCAGGACACTGTCGCAGAAAAAGTACATGTGTGCACTATGTTTTGGCCATGGGATTTTATGAAAGAGGAGGTCGGATTAGCAAGTCTCCCTTTTAGAAACAGAACAGAATTACCCTCGTCGTTTTATTGCAAACAATCAAAAAAGTTCAGGCGTTCCCGCCCTCACCAGATGGCATTCTGTCATAGTTCATTCAACTCACTCTCATACTATATTTAAGGTGTTAAAATATTAAAGTCACTCCCATATAGTCCACTATAGTGAATTAGGCTGCAGCTGTCGCGACCCGGCGTGACCTCTGCCACTCACTTCTATTGTCCAGTAAATGACTATACAATGACACAGCAATGAAATTAGCCTGTCACTTTTTCTGCATAATCACATATCGCCTAAATATCACATTCCACTTGCCTTAAAATAATACAAAGCACATAATTAGTGTTCCAGAAGTTGTAATATCTCTAGAGTGAAGCTTGACACATTAAGCAGTGTCTCTGGAGACGGGGGTCTGTGAAGCTTCATTGAGAGATGTGTGCACTCTCTGAACATCTGCAGGCGTGAATCGTGGGAATTCCAACTATTCCATGAGGTTCGCGTTCCCTCCCAGCACTGCCGCCCACACACGGAAATCGCAGAAACTAAAGGATTGTGTAAACAGAGTGGACTTTACAAGCTCCAACACTCTGAGTGGACTCCACGCAAACAGCACACATGCCGAGCCAAAAAGTGAAGTGGAACAGATGCGTGCATTTATCTTTAATTGCACTCCATTATCAACATCCAACTACATAGGGCAGACCAGCCCAGGGGACGAACCCCTACGTCTAGACGTGCTTGCTGTGGAGTGTTGCCACTATTGACGCTGGCAGCCCTTTCACTGTCTTATTCATCTTGGTGACGATGGTTTGTCGATGAAGAATATTCAGGCCTAGACTCGAAACCCAGCAAGCAGGACAATAGTGCGTCGATCATAGACCTAACTGTCATGGATGGCCGTTGTCAGCCGAAGTACCCTCGCACCCTCTCTATCAGATGAAAGCGTAAAGCTGAAAATAAGCGTAGACAATTATGTTCTGCGTACGTTCAGGCCTCTGTGTAAACCTATATATGTAGGTATCATGCAGAAACTAATCTTCCATGCATAAAGACCGATGGATCGGTCATACATGTGGTCAGAGAGAACTTTTCATCCATGGCATCATGTTGCATGCAGAAACCATCAAACTGTCTCCCAAATCTTACTCAGTTCGGCACTTCATCACACCAGGCTAAAAGCAGTAGAGCAGGCATGGTAGTATTACAACAAGTGACAATCACTGAAAACGCCTTGTTAAATGAGCTCAACCTGCCAAAAAATCGGAGTGGCACAATAACATGAACAAAATGGCCGCTGTGTTGACTGCAACACAGCACCATGAATGGGGCAGCCTCTCAATTCATTGCACTAAGGCAAAGGCTGCTACTGATTGCAGCTGCCCTGTTGGATAAGCAGCAGGCCGCCCATCAGCCTGCCCAGCAGCCACCCTTTGTGCCTTCCCACCATTCACACCACCATCCCAGCAACCAACCCATCTACCACCCAGCTTCAGCATCTGCATGGGAGGGGAGTGCAAAGGTTTTACAGGTCCGGCTGTCTCACCTGGATATGAATTTATTTATTTATTTATTTATTTATTCACATTTGTATAGCGCACTAGCAGCCCATGGACATCGAGGCGCTGTTACAAGTAAGTGTTGGATTCTTAATTCAGCAGATATGCATGAGACCAGAGGTCTTATGGATACACAATTACAGGCATAGTTGCAGGTGAGGCATGATATTCGTAATACAGTAACAGAATGCAGTCAGGTACATTTCATACAAAGAGCTTGGTTTTAACAGCTTTGCGGAAGGCTTGGTGGGATTTAATCATTCTGATGTGAGGTGGCAGTGCGTTCCAGTGGGTGGCGGCCCGAGTGGGGAAGCTGGCACCACCGGCGCGTACCTTGCGTGATTTGGGCGTGACAATCGTGTTGGAATAGCACATTCTTAATGGTCTGGTGGCAGAGTGCTTGGTGATTCTTTGGGTCAAGTAGGGTGGAGCAAGTTCATGGAGGCATTTGTGGGTGAGGGCGAGTGTTTTAAAAACAATCCTCTCTTTCACCGGAAGCCAGTGTGCCTGTCTTCTGACTTCGGAGATGTGGTCTTTTCTCGCGGTGCCTGTGGCCGCCCTAAGTGCATTATTTTGAACTCGCTGAAGTTTGGCCAGGTTCTTATTGGAGGTCCCAACGAGTAGTGCATTACAGTAGTCCAGCCTAGATCCAATGAATGACCATCAGATGCTTGCCACTTATCGGCAACAATCCACTGCGATGGAGTGCCCCAAAAATCACATTGCAATATAAAGTGAAGTTCACAGATGTGTTATAGAACAATATAGTTCTCAGGATTGGGTTAGTGTTCTTAAAAGCCTATATCTCGCGTTGGGACCCTTGAGTATCTCTTTGATCATACTTTGGTACTTTTCTCCAGTCTCTGCCTTGGTCCAACATTTGGATTCCTCTTGTATCGCACACTACTTTAGTTATCTTGGGGTGCCATTGAAACTTTAATTAGTTTGCCTGGATTTGCATTGAGTCTCCCAAATTGCCTTTCCCCACTTGGTTTCTTCCTCATGTTCAGGTCAATTCTTTGGCTTGTTTCTCCGGACGCAACCCTTCTAATGATGTCTTTCCTGTACACAACTCTTATTTGCATGATACTGTTGAAGTTACACTTTGTCTCCCAGAATACAGTGTCTCAATCACTTTCCTTCATGTAATGAACTTACTCTTTTTACCAGAGTACAGTGCTTCTATTTTTCGCTCTCCTGTTCCTGCAACAGTTTAGGATTAGCCCGTTTCCCCGAATGCAGATATGATATGATAGGTTATTTATAACATGCTTAATACCCAGCGAAGCGCGGACACGGGCATCGAACCTGTGTTGCTCCAGTCGTCTTGCTACCAAGGCGAGCATGTTGCCGCTGAGTTATCCTCCCTAGACATTGTAATGTCTAGGGAGGATATGCAGCATCCTAATCAGTTTCCTTCCCACACGGGACTGTCTCTTTATCAGAGCAAATTAATCCATTGTCAGTTCTCTTGTTCCCGTAACACTTTGGGATCAGCCACTATCTCCCAGAATGTATCCTCATAATGGCTTGCTTTCTTGCAATGGACCCGAATACAGTGGTTCAGGGCTCATTCCATTGGTTACGTGATGCTTTAGGGTTATCTCCCCTCGCCTAGAATGCAGGTTCTTAATCATTTTTCCCAGTGTTGCAATGTTCCTTCTGTAGTTATTGGGACACTTCAGGAGTTGACTCAGTCTCCCAGAATACAGCATCGTCACCCCTCTTCATTTGGTTCACCGGTCTCTTTTGCTGCCACTTGTAAGCCTTCTGGTCCTCCAGATTTTGTTACCTTGTTCACATATCTTGGGTTCATGGGCCTTCCCTCTGGCTATGTAATCTCCCCTAAAAGTCTCTGATTTGCAAACTAAATTCAATTATGATTCAGCTTTCAATTATCTTGGGTTCAGGAACCCGCGCTCCAGCTCCATCATCTCACTCACGCCTCTCCGGTTTACAAGCTCCTGCTTCAGCTTCAGTCCTATAGGCTCACTGACATCAAGAATACATACCTCTTGGTTAGGTATCTTCTCCACCTATGAGTCTTGCAGTCCTCACATGGATGTCTTTGTTAGCTGAAGATGTCCACTGTCCCCACTGCATTTCTGTGCAAGTGGCACATGTGCAATGTGCATTGCATTATCGAGCCCTAAATCTAAACCTGGATGCTATGATGCAGTGCACAGAGCATTATATATCTTTCACAAGGAACCCAGCTTATATAAATGACAGGGGGGCAATGCTATTGTCAGATTTCCCAGCATGGTGTGGGCCCTAGGCTGCACAGATGTAGGCATTGTATCATCCAAAGACAGACAGCAGGTCTTCCAGAACTGAAGCATGTCATACAGTAGCAATGTACAAATGGTCTGTGAAGTAGACCTGCTGTACACCCATGTTTGTGCACCCTCTGCAGCATGGAGGGACAATTGCAATAACTGTGCTTTTGTAAGGTATATGTACATCACACGACTCGCATGCCAATGCATATCACTATGGAATCCTTATAATTGATTTGTTACTTTTGTTAGGATGCACATACAGTGACCGAGCCAGGCAAAAAGGTTCAGGTTAAGGAAAATCTATTAGAGTGCAACTTTGTGGGAGCAGAGTGATACATATTAGATACTGACAAATAGCAACACAGAAAGAGCAACAAATAGACCAGTGCTTAGTTGATGTATTGTAGTGATGTAGAATAGCGTGATGTGTGGGAAGGATTGAAATCAACGGAAGCTGGAGTCAGCAAGGTAGTGTGGTAGAACTGAGGTCAGTGTATAACTTGGCAGAAGTATCGCCATTTTGGATGTTAAGGCCTAGGTCAACAGAAGAGAACACAGGCCTTGGTTTGGAGCTGCGGTTCTGGTAAACAAAATTTTTTAAAAAATTGCTTTGCCCGCTCCCCAGGAGAGAAGTCGAGATCGGAGACACCCATGGTGCGCAGATAAACACTAATTGTATCCAGCTGCAGAGCCTGAACCTAGTGGGAACGGAATGTTAGTTGGTAAAAGAGCAGGAAGGGATGCGCCCTTTGAAGGACACATTTATGAGAATAGGGTACAAGGCTCTGTGCTGCCAAAGACCCAGGCAAAGATTTAGAACACTACTGCCTTCACACGGGGAGGACACCCCATATGAATCACACCTAGGCACACAACTTAAGCAAACAAATCCTCTAAATTCAGACTCAAGAGCTGTGCCCTGGTCAAGTCATCCCTGGGCACCTGGGGTAGGGAGGAAATAAGGGGAGCCGTATCTGGAACGTCTTGTGATTTGGGACAGAAGGAGCAGCAGTGATGCCAATAAAAATATAGCATAAGGGTGGGCGTGCAACTTGCGTGTGCCATGGCATCTGGGTTAATGAGGAACCCTATTGTCTAATCGAAGCAGAGTTGGTCTCGCCAAGTTACTTTGATCATGTCTGCAATGGTAGGGTGCACATCACGTAATGGTCCCAAATTTACAAACCTGTTTATTAGAACCCATCAATCAAATTCCTGGGTTCGACAGTGATGACCACGTGTCTAGCAGAATGGGGGTAGAATAGATGTGGCCAATTGGTCAGGGGACTATATGGGGGAATTAGCATGTTCTATAGGTGGTAGCCAATGAGGGTGGTGGGTTATGTTGCACTCATTATTGTGCATAGCATTTTTAATTTGTGTTCTGGCCACTATATAACCTGTAACCCTTTGGAAAAATCAGAGAGCTGTGTGTCAGTTTGGTTCTACAGGACTATCTGAGGCCCTTTTTGCATATAATAAACCTGAAGTAAAATAAACCTGCAGTGATTATTTTGTTGTTTGGATTGTGTTTATTCCCCAGTTTTTGGGCTGACATCCTTTCAAACTGGTGATCCTGATGTAATCCCAGACTCCCCATGAGGTTGAGGTGTCCCAGCCACGCATCCTATGGAACGGCGCCCATCTGCAGCAACCAGTCCCCGTGCACGACTTGAAGAGAGGTTCACAGGCACAGTGTTGCCAGAAGGCCAGTCTGCTCTTTGTAGCTGGGTGCTGCGCCCAGATTATGCAGGCCGTTGACAGGACCTTGTTCGAAGGAACACGGGAGAACGCATAGATGTAAGTGCACCTTTGTCAGAGAAAACAATAAGGGCAAAGTGTGTGTGTGAAGTGAGTTGATGGGGATTGAGCGAAGTATGACACAACCACGTGACAGTATATAGTAGTTTTGTGTGAGGAAACTTCACAGTATATATCATGTTGTAAAAGATGACAAGCGAGTAACGGGAACTTCTCAGATTGTGGAGTAAAGGAAGAACTGCAGGATATAATAAGGAGTGAGGTCCAATATAGGGAGGACTTGGGAACCCTCCACTCGGCACAAGTGAGTGTGAGGAGGTACATTGCCTCTTCCAGAGGCAAGGGGAAAAAGGAAAGGTCTACACCATTTGTAAATAAGTGGTATTTTGTTGTGTAGGTCCATTATATTACAGACCTGAGATCTCTTCACCCAGCAGAAGGGGGCATAAGCAAGTAAATGCCCTCATCTCAAGTGGAGATTGAGGAAGGCTTTAAATCATGTGTATTTTTGTGTTTTTATTGGTTTGTGGTTGACAGTGTTATTGAAATGTGTTGTGAAATAGTGTTTGTTGAAAAGTGTGGAGAGTTGTGTGGGGTATTTAGTGTGCAGTTAGTGGGGCAACGAGGGAAGGGAGGGGTAACGGGAAAGGTGGACAATAGTGGGAGAGTGAGGAAGATTGGTACTGATGGATCCGTGTCTAGGAAGTCAGATGGTGTTACAAGGTTAGGCTTGGTTACAACATGAATTCCCTGACTCCACTCAAAAATATGTGTACAGCACTTCCGCTGTACCAGGAAAAAATAACGAGGTATCACAAGGAGTGGGTCATTGATATGACGGGGGTTATGTATAAGCCTTGGCCCGAAGAAGGAACAAATAATAGAGACGTTTTAAGTCATAAGTGTACTTATATGGAGATGAAATATAGGGGGAAGAAGTTGAGGAATATAAAGGGCAGTCTAGAGCTCTGAAGAATTGTAGAGGATTTGGAAGATGTCCCTGAGGATCCTAAAAGAGGAGAGTCAGTTATACAAGCACCTTGCATCATCCTGCGACTCCTAGTACCACGACAGCATCCTGTGAGCAGTCCGAAACACCCAGAAAACCCACAATTCCCACAGCCCCGTCGCTCCCACAGGGGTGTTATCCAATAAAAGCAGCTGCAGTGTATACTAACTCGAGTATGTGTCCCATGCAATTCCATGACAGCAAGCCCTTACAACTTATGAACATGGCCCATAGCCCCTAGCAGCGAGTACAGCACGCAACCCATTAGTGACGGAAACAGAAAATAGGTGTTAGGAAGGCATGGTATCAAACAGTAAGACATACACAAGTGATCACAGTTCAAGGGTGTTTATTGAACTTCAACTGGGTTTGAAAAACACCTCTCTAATTCTAAATCTAAAGATGGGTGCAAGCTATGACCATCAAATAATAATGCAGTCCTAGTGGTGTCTTGTCAAAATAAAATGGCCTATACTAATAAACCTATTGCCAATCCTTACTTCTAACTACAAATAGTGTTGGAAACAATTTTATGCAAAAGAAAAAGTGTTCAAGAAATGATAGGTCAGGATATTCAAGCCGTTGGCTTCCCTTCCCCACGTTTTCAGCACGGGACAAGGTGGCACACTCGAACTTAGCACATTCTCTGGCTTCTTTGGCACGAGGATGCAGTTCAAGAATTCAACATCAGGGCCGTCTGGGCCAAAGCCTCTTTGTCATTCAAAGTCTCTTATTTCAGAGGGCCTGATGCAACACAGCAACACATAAAAGTTCCTTTCCCTTTCACTTATACAACTTCTCGGGTGATTTTAATGTTCAACACGGGGCCCCCTCTGCCAGGCTGAGACCCACTTTAACACAGAATCTTCAATTAGTCTCCCTCTGCCGGGCTTGGACCAAACTCACGTACTCTTCCAAACATTCTCTTTATCATCAAGATCTAAGACTTTCGACTGTGCGCAGGATTTTGCTTGACCCATTGCAGGACCACTTCGATTCACATTTATCCGTTTTCTTTCAATTGGTCTCCTTCCACCGGACCCAGACCAAATGTATCTACTGTTATTACTTCTCAGCTGGATACCTTAAAGAGACCTTTGATTGAGCACCCACACGGTGCCAGACCACTCTGTCAAAAGTATTGTAGCTTGCTTTAAAATTCAGTCACTCATCAGCAGTTTAACTTCACTCGTGTCTCTTATCACACATGTTTTAAAAATGTTCTCTGCAGCACTCCCGATACAATGTTGCTGCTTGCAACCTTGGCTTCAACACAGGCCAGTCTTGTGGCGGTCTCCCCAACTCACCGACTGTGTTGCTTTCACTGAAGCGGCTTTGTTCTTGGAGCCAAGGATGGTATCACGGTGGCTGGTGATTCTCCCCGCCTTGATCATTGATGCAAGAGGGCCCTGGGTATCTCCGACATACAATGCAGGATTATTCAGCCTGGTTTCCTAGTCTTACGCTTTCTCTTGAGGGTACGGGAAAGTAGCGGTTCCTTGTCGAAAAGGTCAAGGGAATTTCCATCCTTGAAATCCCCTTTGGTTTTGCCACCTTTACTCTCTTGCTCAGCTACCGACTCGAAACTGATGTTTTACTCATGTGCTTTCCCTTGCTCAGAGTGTGCTCTCATACTCCATCTTTTATCCATGTGGGGAGGTGTAATGGAAGTCAGGTGTAAGTGATTGTTGATATTTACCTGACCTTGCCTAACCATAGTATTGGGACATGTCAGATACACGGCTCGGGTATTAGTCTGTTTTCCCTTAGAGCGGGCTGTCAGTGAGAAAGTGTTTGTGCTGTAAAAGGCAGGGTAGAGTTCCTAAATATCCTACTGGGTAGGATGGGGTAACTGGGAAGGGGATACTGCATCTCACCATCCCGTGTCCCACTCCCACTCCCCGAACACCCCTTACCCAGGTGTTCCTCCCGCACTGGTCCACCCCCAGGCAGTGGATCCATATCGATGGCCTTGTCCTGGCCACTTGGATGACAGATCCCCAGGGTCTAGTGGGTGAGACACCTTCCGGTTTCTCACCTAGGGCACAAATAGATTTAGAAACGGCCCTCCGAAGGACAGAAGCAGAGCTTGGTCAAGTAACGCAGGAGAGGGGAGAAGGGTGAAGAACGCCAATAGGTACCGATAAGTGGAGAGTGGGCAATATTTACTTTAGAACTGGCAGCACTGCGATTAGAGCTGTACTTGTTTAAATTAGGGATGATGTTCACGATGAAGGATATAGGGGTGGGCGACCATGGGCAGATAGTTTAGATTACAAATCCATCCAATCAGATGTTGACGCAGGAGTATTGGAGTCGGGAGGAAGAGTGGGGGGACAGATGAGGAGCAGGGATAAATGTGCCACTTAAAGTGACGCCAAGAGTAGAGTGTTTGTGGGGACCAAGATCGCAACCAGGTTGTATGGCAGTGGTAAAAGGGAAGTGAGGGGGAAGAAGGTTACCAGCAAAGCAGGTGGGAACCCAGTTTCCATTACTACACAAAGACCCCGGCAAAGCTCAGTATGTGCCCTGGCCACACATAGATAGAACAAATTTGATTAAGGATTTGCACTTGCTCGCCCGCAGTAGCAGGCAAGTAGATATACGCACTTGAGAAACAGACTGCAGGTATTACCTTGGCAGTAGGAGATATGAAAAGCTTGTTTGCCGCAGTATCGGGGCACTAAGCAGATGGCTTTTGGAAAAAGGTGGAATATCCAGGGGTACGGATAGGTGACTACAATCATGATGGGGCACATTTTAACAATTGTCGGGCTAGAGTGTTGGCTGCACTAACAACAGCATATCCTGACACACCAGAAATGCATTCAATAATGGCGCACACTGTAAAGGAAGATAGAGTATATACTACAGATTCAGGAGATGTGGAGGCTGAGAAATGGGAATCATGGGACAAGACAATAGCAATATTTTATCATATGTTGAAGAAGGGACTGCCAAAAGAAGTACAGAAGGATTGGGGAAAAGATAGTAGTGATTGAAGACAAGTGATGGGCAGAGATTCAGGCGATTACAGTGCATCATTGCAAAAGACACAGGGAAGGGAAAAGTAAGTCACGGATTAAGCGCAGAAGTCAGAGGTGAAGTTAGTACAAAAGAAGTTGGTAAAATTGAGTATAGAAGGAGCAGTGATTACAGGTTCACCCGTACAGCAGGTGGAACAAAGGACGACTCCGGTAGAAGCGAGAATGGCACCAGAGTGGACCGAAGGGGGTACCAATGGTATCCAGACAACCAAGGGTGGTTATCAGGGAGGTTACCCAGGAGATAATCTGTGGGGAAGAGGAGGTTTTTAAGGGGGCAGAGGAGGTACAGGAGGAGGATTTGGAGGGATGAGGCTGAGATTTGGTGGGTAAGGACCATGTGGATCATGTGGGAAAGTGGGTAATTTTGCATGAGAATGTAGTAGCAGGCAAGCTGAAGCACCTCTTTTCCTAACTCTAACAACATCCCCCTACCCCATTTCTACCTTCCCTCTCCTGCCCTTACACATGTATCCACCCTATATTTTGCCACCACATTCAGCCTCTCGATCTACCTGGCGCTTAGATTATACAGGCTCAGGTCTCGAACCCGCACAATACCAGAGCTGCCCTAGGCCAATGGTTCTTATGAACCTTTTTTTGCGCACGCGTTCTTCATGCTTCCCTGCATCCAAGCGCGTTGACGCCAAATGCCTCATGCCCACTATCTCACTCACAGTCTCGACCAAAATACTCCCTACGGGGTCCAGTTCACTTCTTAACCACACTCCCACCTAACCCATGGTTCTCTCGGTTCCTTCTTCTCTTGCCTCTAACCACTCTACTACGCCTTGCCCACTGGGAGCCACACCCCCCTCCTACACCACCTTCAATCACCCCTCTAATTAATAACAGCACTCAAATCCCCTCACTCAAATGCGCCCTCATTAACAAACGTTTTTTTCCTGTCCACGCCACTGAGATCCACGACATTCTCACCAATCATGACCTCGACATCCTAGCCATTACAGAGTCCTGGCTTCATGGTGCAGCCAGTCCTGTTATCTCATTAGCCCTCCCCCAGGCTACACCATTCACCGTCAAGACAGACAGCATATGAAAGGGGGTGGAGTTGCTATTATAATCAAGGAATCCCTACCCCTCAGAGTAATCAACCCCCATCTGGAGGGCGATGCCGATACCATAACTGACAAATTATCCATCTCTCCTAACTGCACTATTACTATGCATATAGCTACCGCCACCAGGGCCGGTCTCTGAATTCCAGGGTAACCTCCTCCATCTGCTAGGGGAGAACCTTAAGACATTTACCAAAACCATTTTACTTGGTGACTTTAATCTGGGCATCAATGACCCACAAAGCAGCCAAAGCATTGGCAAAAGAATTTAAGGACATGGGTTTAATGCAAAGAATCACCAACCCTACCCACTGCAAAGGTCGCACTCTAGATTGGGTGGCCGACCACAACTGCTCTACTACTGTCCCCTCCAACACCCCATGCCCATGGGCTGACCACCACCTCATCCAATTCACCATCCCTAGAATCTCGGCCACCAAAACAGTCACTTCCACACCGCCAGCGTGGGCTAGAAGTGCTTGAAAACTTTCCAAGGACAACCTCTTACCTTTTCTTGAAGCTCCCATTTTTACAACCCCATTCCCCAATGATCCAGGCTTGCTAGCTGATCCATACAATGACACTCTCAAATTAGCCGTTGATGCCATCACCTCACTAGAACAAAAAAAAAGCCAAAAGATCCATGCACGTCAACTCCTGGTGCACAGCAGAACTTGTAGCCTTACACACTCCCAGACATAATGCATTAACCAATTGGCAAACTAATCCCACTGACGCCTCTAAGACTGAATTCAAAGATGGTCTGTCCTCTATAAAACAAGTAATTATCCAAGCCAAGGCTAACTCTTTCAACACCAGAATAACAAATGCAAAATCCCAATCTAAGGAAATGTTTGCCATTTTCAGAGACCTAATCACTCCTACTATGAGCACTGATGACATTGTTAAAGATGAAGCATGGTGTACACGTATTCAAACAGCATTGCTCAAGAAAATAGACTTGCTGCAGAACAAAATCATGATGCTCTGCCCAAGTCTGACCCACCTCTCTCGGCCACCAATGGCTCCACTCTACATGATAAGAGCCTTTTCTCCTTCCGAGACATTACTGAAATATAAGTCCCAGACCTCCTCAAACACCTAAAACCGTCCATCTGCAAAGGTGACCTCTGTCCAGCCAACGTCATTAAAGATTGTGCTGAATCCCTTGCTCCCTTCTTGACAGCCTTCATTAATCCCTCATGCGCTTCCTGCCTTGTCCCACCTGGTCTCGAAGAAGCATGGGTACGCCCTCTTCTAAAAAAAACTTCTTTAGACCCTACCTCTTCAAGCATCTACCGCCTTATTACCACAGTTCCTTTCCTCCTAAAAATCCTCGTCCAACCATATCCTTGGTAAGAGGCAATCTGGCTTCCGACAAGGTCACGGGACAGAGTCTGCTCTCCATGACCTGCCAGGTGCTTGGCCCATTGGCTCCCTGTCAAAGAACGGATCACTTTCAAGATGCTAGCCATAACTCATAAATGCCAGGTGCTCACAGCCCCCAAGAAAATTGTCAGAGCCACATCCGCCAGACCAAAGAGCCCCTAAGCTATGGAATGCCCTACCTAACACCCTCAAAGCAGAGACCTCAGACATGTCCTTTTCAGAAAACACTAAATACTATGCTCTTTAACTAACCCCCCTCCGACTTATTTCATCGGCCCCAATGTCATCCCCTTCGGACTCTCACAATCCTGCCCTGTCTGAACTTCCACACTTAAGCGGCGTGATAACTTGTGTTATCTCACTGCTAGCAGGTTCACTGTAACCATGAACCACAGTCTTGCTGTCTCTTTGTGACTCCTCTGTTTCCTCCCTACTGTTTTATTTTTATGTAACTAAGTAAGCCTGCTTTTAACAGCGCCATGATGTCCTTGGGCTGCTTGTGCACTATATAAATGTTAAAAATAAAATAAAAATAGAATTTTGAAGCATATCCTAGTGGACCGGTAGCCCTAGTTACATATCAACAGCAGTATGGGACAATACCCCCAAACATTCCGTATGAGGCGATGTCTGCACAATCGCCCCAGCAGGTGCACCAGTATCAATATCAAGCAGCCATACCCCAGCAGATGCAACCTCCAACACCAATAATGTACCAGTGTATGCGCAGCAACAGACACAACAGCAAGCCCCACATGTTTGGGACAAAAATGCTTTGCTGCATGGAACAGTGACATTGTACACAGCAGCAAGTGCGGTGAGCATTAACCCTTTGGTATGCCCAGGGAGTAACACAAATCCCTATTAGGACTGCCCACAGAGAGCCCTGACGTGCCCAGTACTGTCAGTCACTGCCGACCCAGAAGGGTAACCCCTGGTAAGTCTGGAGCTAGGCAACAAATCATTTGCTTTTATGGTTGACACAGCTGCAACAAAATCATGCATAAAAGAAGGGCACTCCCCCTTATCAGGTAAAGTAATGGACATGCAGGTATTCTCTGGGGCAATAAATTCAGTTCCATTTAGAGAAGATTAACCTATCAAGGAAGGTAACCAAGAGATATGAGCTCCACTATTGTTTTGATAGGGGGCACCAGTAAACTTGTTGAGAAGGGATTTTTTAAGCAAATTGAACATGACTAATTCATTTTCAGTAGGAGGAGTAGTGTGTTCCACACCAGGGACTTGTTACGCTAGGGTCCTGGCGATAACAAGAGCATTGTTCAGTGATGGCGCTACTATGGGAGTACCAGTGCACCCGGATTTGTTTATTTATGGAGTAACAGTGTTGTTGAGTTGGGTGTCAGGTGCTCAAAACAAGCCATGGATAGTGCCATCAGAATATTTGTTTAGTCCAGCAGTGCCCCAACACCATGTCCCAGGTACTATTATCATGTTAGATTTGGAGGGGGTGTTGGTTGCAGATTACAAAATAGTGCTCATATGGACGGATGAAGATGGAGGTGAGTGGTAAACAATTTTGTGTCCTGACCCTGCTCAACCATTGAGTGGGATGTTGTATGGACATATGTTTGAATACGACGGCAAAATGATCTTGGAGATGTGCATTCACTGTCAAATAATGATTCAGCATAGGAATGTCCCATGTCCTGTACTTATTGCCAAAAGCATGCCTGCACATTTACAAGATTGCCTGCTACAGGTCCCAAGCACTTTATGGACGGACAACCTGCTTGACGTAGGGCTCTTGAAGAGCATAGGGGCAGTACGTATTATGTTGAAGCAAGGAGCAGTGTTACCTAGAGTGTGACAGTACCCATTGTCAAGAGAAGCAGATGTAGGGATACATGAGACAATTGCTCTGCTATGGTGGCAGGGCATTAAAGTGCTCTCAGAGTCACCATGTAATATAGCGATATACCCTGTCAAAAAAGCAAAGGGGTCAAGTTGGAGGTTCATACAAGATCTACACCCATTCAATAGCATGCTGGAAGCATAGTTCCCACTTGTATCGAATCCCGCCACAATTCTTTGCAACATACCAAAAGAGGCTACACATTTTACTGTCATTGATTTGAAAAATGCATTCTTTTCTATCCCATTGTACCCTGGTTCCCAATATCTTACCACGTTTATATACCGTGGGCAGAGATTTCAACACACCAGACTACCACAGGAGGATTGTGAGTCCCCAGGATTTTTTAACAGAGTATTTTGGGCAATATACATGTACCAAGCGCAATCTTTCAGTATGTAGATGATCTTCTGGTATGTAGAACCTCAGAATAAACGTGTAAAGCAGATTCTATTATGCTATTGACATTGCTTTCAGATAAAGCAAACAAAGTAGACAATGAAAAAATGTATTATTTCCAGAAAGAAGTTGTGTATTTGGATAATAATATCAGCAGAGAAAAGAGTAACTCCAGAAGAGCTGCTGCAGCGCAGAATATGCCACAGCCTACTACCTTTAAAGAGATGCAACATTTCCTGGCTTTGTGTAACTACTGTAGAGCTTGGATTTCTGACTATTCTAGTTACACAAAACAGAATTATTCAGTATGTAGACAATCTTCTAGTATGTAGCACCACACAGGTATGTAGCACCACACAGGAGATGTGCAGAGCAGATTCTATTACACTATTGACATTGCACTGTTCATATTGCTCGCAGACCAAGGATACAAAGTAGACAAGGAAAAAATGCAATATTGCCAGAAAGAGGTTGTGTATTTGGGATGAAAAATATCATCAGCAGCTAAAAGAGTAACTCTGGAAAGAGCTGCTGCAGTGCAGAATATACCATAGCCTACTACAGTTAAAGAGATGCAACAATTCCTTGGTTTGTGTAACTTCTGTAGAGCTTGGATATTTGACTATTCTAGTTATACAAAACCTCTCCTACAGGGACTCAAAGAAGCGCAGAAATGGAAGGGATTACTGACATGAACAGGAAAAATGGTGACATGTTTCACAGAATTGAAAAGTAATGCTCCAGTACTGGCCACCCCTGATTACACAAAATAATGTTATTTATTCTCACATTCTGACTGACAAGTAATGACTGCCATATTGGCTCAACAAACCTCCCTAGGAAACAAGCCCTAGCATATTACAGCGGTAGTTAAGATTCAGTAATGCAGGGCCAATTTCCCTGTGAACGGGCTTTGGCTGCTGCAGCCTTTGCTATTGAGAAAAGCTAAACCATCACTATGGGGTGCTCAGTTACATTATATGTAGATCACGCTGTGTTCGCAATACTGGAACAATCAAAATACACATTAACCACACAATAGGCCTCTGCGGCTGAAGTAATTTTGTCAAGCCCATCCATTCACATTGTAAAATGCTACACAGTGAACCCTGCCACGGTTATTGCTATAACTGTTTATGAAGGGGAGGAGGTGCATGATTGCTTCGCTTATGAAAGTTCTGAAGATAATTTGGTTAATTTGGTGCGGGCACGGGGGGTGCACTGGAGGAGGGGTAGGTCATTTTCACTGATGGTTCATTGATGATCAATCAGGAGACTGGCCAAAGACACAAAGGTACAACAGTAGTGCGCCTCGTAGATGGGGAATATGAGATTGTTGTTCAGAAAAGATTGCGAACACATTATTCCGCTCAGGCAGCAGAACCTATTGCCTTAATTGAAGCATTGGAAGCAACCCAGGGATGTTTGGTGACCATTTACTCATGTTTTGGCATACATTACCACCACCGTACATTCAGGGTTGTCCAGATGGAAAAGGAGGGGGTTTTGCAGGTCCAACAGCACGCTTGTACAGCATGCAGCCTTGTTGGAAAGATTGATTCATGCATTGTCCCACCCCATCTTAGTAGCAGTGATTAAATGCACTGCCCATACCCAGAATACAGACCCTATTTCACTCGGCAATGATGCAGCAGACAAGGCAACCAAAGACGCAGTGTATCACAGGGACCCAGATGTCACTGCGTATCCTGAGGTGGCAGATCAGCAGTTGCAGTTAACTATTTCATACACTGCAGTACCGAATTGAGTTGCAGGGACAGGCAGCCCAAGAGGAGAAAGATATGTGGCTGTAGAAGGGCTGCTCACAGTACCCGACGGACCTGATTTGGAGACAAAATATTACTGGTAAAATGGTAATGGCACGGAAGTTGCTAACGGCTGCCCTACGCAGTGCACGTTTTGAAACAACACATTGCTGCAGATGTTTCGGAGGACTGGTTTATCCCCAATTTACAAGTATTTCTCAACACTTTTGTGGCAAAATGCACAACGTCCCACTGGCCAATTCCAGGATTTCATATTGACTAACCGGATATGTCTAATAGGTGTAGTACTTACCGTTACCATATTGTCGTAGCATGTCAGTTCTCCCAGTGGGTAGATGCTGGCCTCTGTGCACACCCAAATCCAAAATCTGCAATACCATTTCTAATACGCAAGTTATTTCCTTGTTGGGGGCTGTGTGAGGTCCTAAAATCTGATAATGCAACTCACTTTTTTAATAATTTATTTAATTAGATTACATCTTTATTGTGGATTCTACATACGTTGAGCTCCGTATAACTACCACCCTCAAGCCAACGGAGTATAAAAGATTAATGGAAAGTTATGTGTAACATTAAGGCAAAAATGGGTGTAATGTCTCCCTGTTTAGCCCGAGAGCGCAACCCAGCAAAACCATCACTTGCCCCTGCACGAGATAATGATGGGGAGAAGGATGCACACCACACCCACAGCATCAGATGCTCACAAGGCAGCAGGAGTTTTGGGTGAGGAATTCCATGGGTATTTGCATGCATTAACCAAATGCATTAAAGTGCTCAATCGACAGATTGCTCCTAGAAGAGAAGATGCAGCAGTAACATAGGTGACTGATGAACTGAACTTGGCGTTGCTACACCGATTTCCAGGAGAACAAAAATATATTTAAAATGTTGTCCACCACTGGAACCAGCAGAGGTTCCAGGGACCCTATACCATGGTGTATGCAGCACCCTCTGCTTTTAAGGTGAAAGAGTTGTGGCATTTGGTTCTCCTATCTGACATTCAAAGGGCATCCAACACCACTCCACCTTCCAATGAAACTGACCTAAATATTGGCCCAGATTAAGCTGCATATTGCATTACAGTCCCGATTGTCCCATTAAAGTTTGAATGAATCCAACTGTTGACCCACTATAAGTTGCATTATGCATTTCATTTCCTATTGACGAATTACAGTTCACGGTGCACCACGTTTCCTTTTTGGCCCTGTTGCTGATTCTGGTACCTTTTCAATGATGATGGATTTGCGGTTGTTTGCATGGATGTCTGTTTTTTCTCTCCCTCTGCAGGTGCAACACCACAGACATTGGGTAATATCCATGTTATGTTGTATATATATTTTTTCCCTTGGCGGCTGTATGCTGTTTCTGTGAGATTATTTTATATTGTGGGGGCACATAAAGGGGGTTTATGAGGATAATATAATCTTTTTGAGAAGGAAACACACTTGGGAATAACACAAAATAGGAGGGAAACTGAGGAGGAGATATAGTATAATCAGTATAAGGGCGTTATATTTGACACCATGGCTGATGTACAGCATCGCGAATCGGACAAGATGTGGTATAATCGCATGTGAGATGTGGGGGAAGGAGAGGTCAAAGTACAGCTTTTATGAATGCTCTTTGATACCTCATGCAACAAGTGCACCCAAGTTGTTTATAGCCGAAGAAATGCCACCTCTTATAGCCCAGTGTCTGGTACGCTTAGCCCTGTGCAGAGTACAGAGTCTTTTCCAAGGGTACACTGTCTAAGCAGCAGTAATTATGGACAGGATGATGAAGAATGCGTCAAGAAGAAAGGACAGATGCGGTGAAAGATGCGGCCATTATTGAAGATACAAGGAGCATTGTTTTCCAACAATAGATAGGTGGCAGGAGTAGTGAGCTGTGCAGTGGGGGGCTTACTGGGGTTGCCTGAAGACGTGGTGCCACACGTGAATCAGAACTGTGGCAAAATAGACATGGATTGAGTTAAGCAAAACACCAGCCAAAGTACAAAGTTCACCCCTGATCTAATTTAGGGCACAACAGCTTTAATGGATGTGTACTGGGTTCATGGACAATACGCATATTTACACCTCCCACCATCATGGAGGGGTGTATGCTCGCTGACCACCCTACACTCCGTGGTTTTAGTAGTTCCTGATTCCCATCTATCAGTTATAAATGTGTCAGCCCCAGAACCAACTAAGCCCCAACCGTTAACCGAGTTCTTTGCTCAATAAAAGGTCACCATCAGAAGAGATCTAACTACCTATCCAAAGACTCCTCTGAGAAACTAAAGGTGATTCCGGACCAATACCAGTTGTTTACCAAGACTGAATTTATTTTTACCTACCTTCTGGTGCCAGGCATCCATTATGCAGCCAACACAAATAAATACTTTCTCACAGCTATGGTACGGGGTGTCTGCAAGAATATTGGACTGTCTTTCTGTACGTACAGATCCCCAAATGATTCTGACAATGGATCGTCGTCCCATGCAATAGGGACTCTTCACATTTTGAGGATTGCCATGGAGAAAGAAACCAGAGTGAATGCAGATGACTGGTTTGATGTCATGTTTTCATGGGCCACATCGTGGTTAGTGATAGCTGTATAAATGCTGGTTCCCAACGTAGTATTTTTGTTAGTGATTTTTTTTGTTCCTGTCAGATGATCCTGAGGTGTGTTGCATCGTCTTTACCAGGGGAAAGCGTGAGTATTCATCGATGGCCACTAGTAAGTGGCCTCCTTCTTCTAGAGGTCCCTAGATGTCCATCGCTACCCTTTGCCAGGGTTCTTCCAGTAAAGGTATTGTTTGTAGTGGGCATGGGGGGCTGTTCGCTGCTGTTACTTGGCATGGTGTACAGTGCCTTAGTGTATATTCTACTATCGTGTCCATGTATGGGAACCACACCTGGTTTTGCAGTATTGTTTTTGTGTTGGCCTTCGTGTGCAATGATTACCAGGGCTTCCCTCAAGCTCTTGGGGGCCACTAGGCAATTCCCTCGCAGCAGTGTCCCTTGATCCATCATGGCGAGTATCTTGTGGACCTTTGCCATTCTCTGCAGGTCCGTCCTGTCCACCTCCCCGGTCGCAAAGTGTTCTGTCGCCAGGCGTTGCCACCTGTTGGTATTGGTCAAGTGGATTGCTGCTTGTATGGTGGGTTCCGTCTTGCTTCTGTCTGCAAAGAGGTTACTTGTGATGGCGGGGGTAGAGCATTGAGGGATGAATAGACAGTGAATGCCTCTGCTTCATGTTCCATGACATTCTCCGCCATCCCTTTCAGGTGTTGTGATAAGTAGTTGGTTGGATTAGCCTTGCCCCCGGGTTTGTGGACGATTGTATAATCATACTCTTGGAGCCTGATGCCCCATCGTTCAATGCGCGGTGGCATCTTGATGTTGGGACTCCCGAACAGGGAGAGGAGTGCTTGATGATCTGTGAAGAGGACGAATGTCCGTCCTATGATAAAGTGGTGGAATTTCTCATACGCCCAGACTGTCGCAAGGATTTCACGTTCCACCTGGGAGTACGCTTGTTCGATGTCAGAGAGCGCCCTGCTGGTGTAAGCAACCACCTTTACACTGGTTTTGTCATTAGTATCTGTTTGGGTAAGGATAGCCCCTAGCTCTTCGGGGCTAGCATCGATGGTGATCTCAGTGTCCCAGTTGGGGTTGAAATATGCCAGCTGGCGGTTGTTGGCTAGTTCCTGCTTGATGATGTAGAAAGCATTTTGACAGTGCTCGTCCCATTCGAAGGGAAGGTCCTTCTTGAGGAGTTTCCTGAGTGGGTTGGTAAGTGTTGCATAGTGTGACAAGTAGCGGGCGCAGTATCCCGCCATTCCTAAGAAGGAACGCAATTCTGCAAAATCATTCGGGGCTTCTAGATTCACAATGGCGCTGATCTTGCCAGGGTCGGCTCTGATCCCCTCGTCGTAGAATATGTGGCCAAAGAAACATAGGATGCGTTTATTGATGGTGCATTTTGGTCAGTTGAGGGTGAGGCCGGCTTTGTATAGGGTGTCGCACACCTATTTTAAGGTGTCATCATGGTGTTCGTGGGTGATGCCAAACACTAAAATGTCATCGCTATAGTTGAAGGCATTTGTGACAGGTGCGATCAGTCTGCGTTTTGTTTCCTTAAATATCTCGGCCGCAGACGATATTGCAAAATAGAGCCACTTGTAACGGAATAGTCCTTCATGTGTTGTGAATGTGGCTATGGGTCTTGAGGCTGGGTCGGTAACCAGCTGGTGATAACCTTGGTTCAGGTCTAGCTTGGAGAACCGGGTGGCCTGGTTCACTCTTACTAGCATATCTTCAATATTTGGTCCTGTGTGTCTCTCCCGCTGAATTGCGGTGTTGGGAATGCGCATGTCGACACAGAGATGTAAGTCTCCCTCAGATTTGGATACCAATACTAGCGAGGACACCCACGTGGTGGGCCCGTCACCTGTCTATGATGTCATTTTCAAGAAGAAGGTGCAATTTGTGTGTTATTTGAGCTTGTAGGTGAAACCCAATTCTCAGAGGGTATTGTGGTACTGGTCTCACTGTCGGGTCAATGTGGAGTTTTATGATGTTATCTTTCAACATTCTGACCCCCTTGAACAGTTGTGGGAACATGACCTTCAACTCATCAATGACCAACTCTCATTGCGTAAGTGTCTGTAGTGCTTGGGCGTTTGGTGGGAGGCCCTGTACGGTCTCGGAATGGTTGTACGGAATGTTGATGAGTGCCAAGGCGGTGGCCGTCTTGTAGCTGAGATGACATCTTCCCATCACAGGACTGTGTATAACGTGGATCATGGCTGGTATGTGTCGTCCTCTGTGTACCAGGTCGCAGCAGAACTGACAAATGGATTGGAGAGGGACTGTTGCTCCCCACTGGAAGATGCAAGCCTGTGATGGTTGTAGTGGATAGGCGCCCGCAATGGAGTGGTAAATTCTCTCATTCAGAACATTTATGGTGGCTCCAGTATCAATAAGGAATGGGTTGAGTAGTCCTCCCATTTGTACTGTCACTTTCGGTGGTGCACTGTCATCTGAGGTGTCATATATCAGCCGGACATATTCCCTGCTATATCTGTTGTATTCATACCAGGGCTCTGTTGTCGCTTGTCTGCATCCAGTGTCGGGTTTTTGTATGGGTCACTCGTGGTGTAGTCTTGTCTGAATCTTTGGTCTTCCACCTGATTTGGTTGTGTGTGGAAGAGGTATTCTGATGTCTCAGAGAGTCTACCAGGTGGGTCGACATTCAAATTTTCGACAGCCCTGATGAACCCTGGATGGGTGGGGTATGTCACTATGTTTCTGTTTGGGTTGGTTCTGCCGCTGTCCCTCTCTGGGTATGGGCGTGCGGTGGGTGTTCTCGGTGGGTCATATCTTCTGTGGGTTGGCTGTGGAGGTGGCCTGTATGCAGGCAGCATTGGTGTTTTCTCATGGCACATGATTTGGAAATGATTCTCTTGACTGCATCTCATGCACATTTGCCCAGTGGCTGGATACTGGCCGTTGTGGGGAAATTCAAAGCTGCACCAATAACATTGTCTCTCTGGTTGGGCCCGACAGTTGGTGTTCCATGGTTCTTGATGAGGTGTAGCGCCAGGATATCTGTTCTGTCCCTGTGGGGTGGTGGCGATGGCAGCCACTGTGTCTGTTTTCTTCGGATTCTCTATGTTGGCCTCTTTCACGTCGACTCTTTCATACACCTGCGCAATGTCTGCTATCTCTTGTAGCGGGAGTAGTTTCTTTAGCAGGATATGCATCCTTCTATCACCTTCAACCTGATAGCCTTGTCGTCGTTGAAGGTTGCAAAGTCACAGTATGTTATCTTTCTCTGGAGTCGGAGTATGAATTGGCCAATCGTCTCGTGAGGCACTTTCATGCCCAGGTTGAAAGTGTATCTTAGTCTCTGTTGGTAAGGACTACTAATTTTCCATTGATTGCGGTTGTGAGAAGTTGATATGTCGATTTCTCCAGGGGCGGGATTGTTTTTATGATCCCTTCCATCTCCTTGCCTAAGAGATTTGTGAAAATCTCTATCTTGTTGGGTGCATCTTGGTTCCCTACTGCCCTCAGGATGTCCTCAAATTCTTCCATCCTCTCCTGCCGTCTCTGGCCCTGATCTTCCTGGGGTTCTAGCATGAATGGATTGGGGCGTCGTAGAAAGGTCATCAGGTTTGTTGGGCTGACCCCTGCAGCAATTTGTGCACCTACATCTACTGGCTCACCTTGTGACATTTCTTAAGCAGATGTGTTTGGTTTCCACTACAAGTGAGCTTGGCTACCTTGTGTTGCTGTGTCAGGGTGTGCCTCTCCTTCTGCAAGTGTGTATCACCCCATCTTTGTTGCTTTACTTTGCTGTTCCTTCTCCCTTGTCTTGTGAAGCTGGGGTGCACATGCTGCAGTGAGTTTGGCAGCTTGAGGCTGTAGTGCACATGTTGCAGTGGTATGGCAGCTTTGCCGTATTGTGGAAGATGACGCAGCCTTGCTGTATTGCTGTTTTATGAGTGCGGGTGCATGTGCTGCAGTGTGCTCCCACGTGGTCTAGTGAGTTGGCCTTTCCGTGTTGTTGTTCTATGGTGGAGCGTTCATGATTGTTGCTGTCCTCACTTTCATGCGGCAGGGCGTAGTGTCTGTTACACCGCTGCGCTCTCTGATCCTCGGTTTCTAGTGGAATCGAGTAGTGGGACCACGTGGTGTACGTGATATGTGGCCTGTTACACCACTCTGCTTTCCGATCCTCTATGTGTGCTTGTTTCCCCGACACCTCCATGTTAATTGCTGCCTCCCTGGGTTCCCCTTTCGCCTTACCGGATATGCGGTCTCCCTCGCCTACGCTGTACGTCCTCTCCGTCACACAGCCACAGCTGACCTTTTTCATGAGAGGACTTCCACGCTGTCTCTGGCTGACTTCACGTGGTGTGATACTCCTTTGTCGGTGGCGCCCGCCGTAGCTTCTTTTCCAGCAACCTCCGCAGCCGCCTGCCGCAGCTTTCTTGCTGGTGTCCTCCTCCAGCCGCCATGTCTTCCTTACCGGCTACCTCCTTCAGCCTCCCTGTGTTCTCACACGGTCCTCATCACTGCTGACTGCACCCCACGCTGTATCTGCGCACAATATAACATAAGATATGGACACCGATATCATGCTTCCAACCTCTTCCAACCTCTTTATTCTCTAACAACAGACTAACGTGTCCCTCTCCTGGTTCCTCCCCTTCCCCTGGTCCCACCCCTTCCCCTGCTTCCCTTTCCCATGTCAGTCACTCCCTCTTAAAGGGGCTGAACTCTTTTCCTCAGTAACAAGGTGCTGCATGAACACTTCGCCAAAGAGCGCCATGATGATGATTTCAATAAGCATGGGTAAAGCTCCTCCTCTCATAAAACACAAGTACACACAGACTGATAGGTTGGAAGGGGTTGTCAGGCCAAGAATGGTGAAAATAGAGCAGCCTTTGGAATCCCTGGGGACGGTGACCACACACCCACCAGACTCAGAGAATTATATTGAGTGTTGGGTCGATTTGGCAGGAGATGGAGGGTGCTGTTTTATGACCGGCACCTCGGAACAATATGTCTGAGAGGGGTTGCGGGGGAGTTTATGTCACTTGTGTAGAGAATAGGTACCGATGGACAACAAAAATAGAAGTAAGGAAGAAGAAGGGTTAGTTAATAGAGTATTAACTAAATGTGGGAATGCTGGCATGCACGTACAGCGTCCTAGCCAGGCCAGAAGGTTCAGGGTAAGGAAAATCTATTAGAGCGCAACATTGTGAGAGCAGAGTGAAGGTTGTGCCGTGGACAGCACATGCATTGTCCTACTTAGGTCTGATACATATTAGATACTTTCATATAGCAACACAGAAATAGCAACAAAGGTATTAATATTGTGGTTGCATAGGTCATGGATAGGGCAGCATTTTATGCCAGTGTTTAGTTGATGTATTGTAATGACTTAGGCTAGCGTGATGTGGAGGAAGGATTGAAATAACTGGAAGATGGAGTCAGCAAGGAAGTTTGATAGAAGCGAGTTGCGTGTATTAACTTGGCAGACGTGTCATCACTTGGGATGTCAGGCCTAGCACACGATCAAAAGAAGAGAACGCAGGCCTTGGTTTGGAGCTGTGGCGCAGGTAGTTCAGCTCCAAAAACAAATCCCCTTTCCCACTCCCCAGGAGAGAAGTCGTGGTCAGAGACACCCATGGTCCGCAGATAAGCACTAATTGTATCCAACTGTGGGGCCTGAACGTAGTGGGAAGGGAATGTTAGTCGGTTAAAGAGCAGGAAGGGATGTGCTCTATGAAGGGCAAATTCATGAGTATAGGGCACGAGGCTCTGTAATGCGAAAAAGCCAGGCAAATATTTAGAAAATGACTGCCTTCACCCCGGGGCGGACACCCCATATGAATTACATCTAGACACACACCTTAAGCTAACAAATACTCGAAATTCAGACTCAAGAGCAGTGCCCTGGTCATGTCACCTCTGGGCACCTGTGGGTGGGAGGAGATAAGGGGGTAGCCATGTCTGGAGCATCTTGTGATTTGGGACAGAAAGAGCAGAGGTGATGCCAATGGATTTAGTACAAGGGTGCAGCTTGTGTGCGCCATGGCATCTGGGTTAATGAGGGAGCCTGTTGTCTAATCAAAGCAGAGTTGGTCTTGCCAAATTACATTGATCGTGTCTGCAACGGGAGGGTGCACATCACGTGATGGTCCCAAATTTATGAACCTATTGACAAGACACCACCAATCTTGTACCTTGGTTCGACAGTAATGATGAAGGGGACAGTGTGTCTAGGGGAATGGGAGTAGCGTAGATGTGGCCAAATGGCCACATCTACGCTACCCAAATTCCCCTCTATATGGGGAAATTATCATTTTCTGTAAGTGGTAGCCAATGAGGGTAGTGGGATTATACTGCACTCATTATTATGCATAGTATTGTTAATTTGCGGTCTGTTCACTATATAACCTGTACCTCTTTGGAAAATCAGAGAGCTTCCATTTGGTTCTACTGGACCATCTGAGACCGTTTTTGCATGTAATAAACCTTGTTTTCGGGTGCAGTGATTATTTTGTCATTTGGATTGTTTTTATTCCCTGGTTTTTGGGCTGCTCTCCTTTCACTTTCGAGCCCGATATTTGGCCGGTACCATCACATGTCTTGGTGAGTGGAAACAAAGAGGTTGTGTTACACAACCACATAACAAAGCCACTGAAGGAAAGCACAGATACCAACAAGAACAAGATCCAAGAACCTGCTAATCCTCAATCATGTGCATTTTGGTACACTGTTGGTGCAGGAGGGTACATGGTACAATGCTGCTTTGCAGTACTAATATTGTGTTTTATTAGAAAGTGCTTAATGCCAAATTCCTCCCACTTCTAGGTTCTGTAATAACAGATGTTAATGCATTTAGGATGTGGCCTAGCAGTTTGGGCTGGAATGCTCCCATTGTTGACAGGACCAAAACTGGTTTACAAATGGCAGTTCCTTGTGTGATGACACAGATGGGCTAAATACCTATGATATGAAGGGCTGGCCAGAGCTACGCCAGTGGTAAAGGTTAATTTAGAAACATCCAGCTAACACTTTGTAGTTTTGGTGAGAGTCAGAATGTCTAGTCAGTGCATTGCGCATATGTACATGACTGTGATGTAATGTTTCATTACATCATCTGGTTCAAAGGTTGCACTATAAGGTTCTGTCTCACTGAAAATCGATAAGATTGCCTCCTTGGTGGCTGGAAGCCTATGGAGCTCCAGAGGAGATCCAGATTTTCCCTACAATCAGCAAAAGTGGCCCAACTGCTGGAGGGATTGCCAAAATGACTCGTCGCCTAAACTCGAAACAATCTTCAAGCAAGCTATGACGCCACCGTCCTCTTTATATCTGGTGCTCATTCGAAGGGTAGTGTCTGAACGACAGCTTCATTGCCAGTAAAAGCAGAAGACAACACGCTTGCTAAGGACAGGGCAGGTGGAAGCCTCACCCAGGTGGGAGGACATGAGTGATGTTTGTTCCCTGCAATCATGTCTGGAATGCGATTGCTATCTTGTGTTTAATCTCAGAATTCCATAATTCGTGAAAAGTCAAAATGACGTTTTCTTGGCTTAGTGATTAATTTAACACTGTAACAGCAATCAGAAAAGCCTGCCTCAACCCCATCAATATGCCTTTTCATCTTGCATCACCATGTGCATTGCATATCACCATTACATGTT
Organism: Ambystoma mexicanum; assembly: GCF_040938575.1. Classification (NCBI taxonomy): domain Eukaryota; kingdom Metazoa; phylum Chordata; class Amphibia; order Caudata; family Ambystomatidae; genus Ambystoma; species Ambystoma mexicanum. The sequence continues at coordinate 680,096,571 of NC_090924.1, read as the reverse complement.
TGCAGCATAAGCGGTATGTTATGTTGATTTATTCCGTGTGCCGCTACCACCCAAGGGCAGTCTCCAGGCACTCATGTGGTTCTGCAAGAGAAGAGGGCGGAGTGTGTTAGTGAGGATAGGATGACAGGATAGGTTCAGAATCAGGAGAAACTGGTAACTGTATGTGTTGTTTGTGTGTGGGAGTTGGTTGAGAGGTCCGCTCATTGTAACCTTAAGGGTAGGACTCAGTACCTCTGACATGTGCTAGCGTTGTGTTGGGTGTGTGGATCGTATGAGATTACGGTGGGGTTGTGGGTGTGCGTACTGGTTAGTTGGATCCATAAGGGGTTCCAGAGTCATGGATGACTGTTCAGTGTTTGGTTGAATTGTGCTGTGCTTTGTGAGGAGTCGGTGTTTTATGGATTATGTGTGTGGGTATGTTCCCTGTAATGTTATACAAGAGTCTCAGAGGGATGATTGAGTGCAATAATTAGATTAGTTCTAGGTGTGCCTATGTGCAGTGTGGCTAGCCCCTAGTCGTCTAAAGTGGCATTGGTTATGTTGGAGGAGCAGGAAGGTGGGGGGGTTAGTATATCAGTTATTTGGCAACACAGCCGGGAAAATACCCAGATTTGAAACACAGTACTAGTGGGGAAGCACCCAGACTTGAAGCACAGTACTAGTGGGGAAGCACCTAGATTTGAAACACAGTACTAGTGGGGAAGCACCTAGACTTGAAGCACAGTACTAGTGGGGAAGCACCTAGACTTGAAGCACAGTACTAGTGGGGAAGCACCTAGACTTGAAGCACAGTACTAGTGGGGAAGCACCTAGATTTGAAACACAGTACTTGTGGGAAATACCTAGATTTGAAATGCAGAAGCTCTGGGGAAACACCTAGATTTAAAATGCAATGCTATTGGGGAAGCACTTAGATTTGAAACAAAAGAAGCAGTGGGGAAACACCTAGATTTGAAAAACCTGGAATTAGAAGAAAGCAGTAGTGGGAAAACACCTACATTTGAAATACAGTACTAGTGGAAAAACCTATATTAGAAACACAGCAGTAGTGGTAAAACACCTAGATTTGAAACAACAGAAGCAGTGGTGAAACACCTAGATTTGGAATACAGTACTAGCGGGGAAGCACCTAGGTTTGGGTCACAACAGCAGCAGGGAAACTCCTAGAATTGAAAACAGCAGTAATGGCGGAAATGCCTAGAATTGGAGCACAGTACTAGTGGGAGGGAGAATGTATTCTGAAAAGTAAGACAGGCTGATTAACACAGGGGGCTATTATCTAGAGATACACCTAGATGTGAAGCACAGCAGTAAATGGGGAAACAGCTAACTTTAAGACCTGTCATCAAGGGGGGTGATGCCCAGATTTGAGACACAGCAGTAATTCGAAACTAATTACTAACTGACTAAACATGGGCGGCTCTTACACTTTAAGAGAGCACAGTAGGGACGATGCATCTAAAGGGAGAAATCGCTAGATTTGAGAACACACCAGTAGTGGGAGAAATGCCTAGAAATTGAAGCAGAGCAGTGAATGGAGAAAAATGCTCATTTGAAACACAGAAGTGATTGGGGGAACTAGATACTACATGTCTAACCTGGATGTGATATGTTATGTAAGGTAATAAAGGTGGTAGGGCTTTAATGGAGTTCTGTAATTGCTGTACTCCCTATCCAGACCACACTTACCTTATCAATCGCTGCTGTTTGATGGCTGCAGCCTTCCCGGTCGAAACACGGGCAAACACGGACTGGAGCTGCTTGGTCAGGCATTGCCCTTCGCCTTGTGGCCCTTAGCCAAGGGCTGCCCGGGCAGGGGCTGACCTGGAAGGTTCCCTTGAAAGAGGCAACATGGCCCAATTAGGGTACAGGGGCGGGTGAGGTGGCCAGAAGCTCAGCAGGAACAGGCAGAGGTAGAGGAGGTGGGGAGATGAGGTGCAGAGAGAGCTAGACAAAAGTTGAAATTATAGTAAAATCAAAGTCAGGCAGAAAGAAAGCAAAAGTCTGATTAAACCCACTTGATGGCTTTACTCACCCCAAAGCATGATGGTAAAGTGGCAGGAGGGGCTGAGCCTGGGACCCTCGCTGGATGCACAGTTGACCAGAAACAGGCCAATCAGGGTACGGGGTGGGAGAGAAGGTGGGAGGGTTGGCATGAGCTGGGGAGAAGGGGCGATGAGGGGGAAGGGAGCAATAGACAAAAGTAAAATTTATAGTAAAATCAAAGTCGGATGGAAAGAGAGCAAAAGTCTGATAAAGCCCTCTGTATGGCTTTACTCACCCCAAAGCAAGATGGGAAAGTGGCTGGGGGAGTGGCGCAGGGGACCCTAGACCCTCGCTGGATGCACAGTCGGCTACAAATGGCCCAATAAGGGTACGGATGGGCGAGGATGCAGGAAGGTCGGCAGAAACAGGTAAAGGGCAGGGGAGGCAGGGAGAAGGGGAGATGAGGCTCAGAGAGCACGAGAGAAACGTTGAAATGATAGTAAAGACGGAAGGAAAGAAAGCAAAGGTCGGATTCAGCCCACTGGATGGTTTTACTCACCCCAAAGCACGATGGTAAAATATGATAAAAGATGCAAATAAATGCTTTGCTGGGCTCATCAACAGAATCAAAAGATAGATTGCAGGTGTGGCCATCAATAGCACCACCTAACCCATCCTTTTATCGTGCTTCCTTTTCTGCTCCAGCCTCATGTAGGCACACACAGGCTTACTGACAGACCCAAGAGCCTCACACATGCACCACTCAGAGGCAAATGCTGAACAATATCCCATTTGGTGATCGAGCCCTCCATTGCGAAGGCTTACTCTGTACCACTGTCTCCCCCCACCCCACTCTTCCTTGAACGGGATTGGATGACGCCCAGAAGACTGCTGAAGAGACGCCTTTCTGATTCATCTATGGAGGCAGAACTTCCATCCTATCACTTCTCTGCACCATGATGCTTTCACTGGACATTCTAGATGAAGGTCAACTATCTACCTAGCCAATCACAGTGGGCAAGAAAGAGCCTGCAAACTCTAGTGGCCATTCAATAATTGCGAGTGATAAGTGGTAAACTCCATTTCAGTTTTGAGTGAGTAGGTAAACCGGTAAGTATGCTTCAAACTCCCACAAGCAGGGAGAAACCTAAGCCTATGCTTATAGATCCACATTAAAGGTCACTGCTTGTACTGTTAATAGAGATCACATCTTCATGTGCAAAGTGTCTCACCTGCATGCACAAAACCGCACCTACAGTGATAAGGCTATAGAAAGCCATACTGGAGATTGCAGGAAGCATAACAGACGAACACCAGGTGAAACTTTGCAATTAAGGATATCTGTTTAAAAGAAGGATTGTTGATGCAGCAGGTGAGGTTAAGTACAAGTTCCTTTATTATTATTATTATTATTATTATTATTATTATTTAATGTTCGTATTGTGCAACATGCCCAAACACCTAAGTGCGCAGGAAGACAAACCATGGTCAAAAAAGAGATCGATCCAGGCAACAGGCAGACAAGGGAAGAAAACGAATCATTGGAATTAAAAAGGTGTGGTTTTAATTCTCTCTTGAAACTAGCGACGCAAGGAAGATTCCCAATTTCAGCTGGAGCATGCACTTGACAACAGGTGCCACCAACATTTCTCAGATTGTTTGTAGATACAAAATGTTTATTGGCGCTTCTAGAGCGAAGAGTATGCCCCTTAGTTGCCTCAGACAGACAGTTCATGAGGTACCGAGGAGCCTTGTCAGCCATGCATTTGTACGTCAGAGTATTTTATGAGTGATGCATTGCCTAGCTCTGAGCCAATGCAGTGCTTTCCTTGAGTCTCAGATTTGGACCCATAGGCCCAGATTGCAGACAGCTCTTACTGCCCCATTCTGGGCCGTTTGGAGGCTTTTCAAATTATGTTTGGATGTGGCAGCAAGGAGGCTATCATAATAGTCAAGCTGACAGTTAACCAGCGCTATAGCCAAAAAAGAGAGGTGATCAGAATATAAGTATAGTTTAATTTGTCAAAGCAGCACATTAACAATGGCACAGAACCTCTTGACATCGCTGATATGTTGCTTGATTGTTAACCCAGAGTCTAGGATGATACTCAGTATTTTGGCAAAAGGATTTACTGGGATAGCACAATCGGATATAGTGAATTGGCTATACCTTGGGTTTATCTTTTTTATTCTCTGACTGGAGCCAATAATCATCACCTCTGTTTTTGCTTTGTTCAAAGCCAAGGAATTTACTGACATCCATTCCTTAATGACATTGTATGTACCGTTAATGAGAATGGAACCCACATCAAAATCACGTTAGAGCTCAAAGACCAGCTGAGTGTCATTGGCATAGTTGATATATGTGATGCTGACGCTATCCAGCTGGTCAAAAAGAGGGCGCATATATATATTGAACAATCGAGATGAGACGCAGGCACCCTGAAGAAAGCCACAGGATAATATCGCAGGAAGGGCATGGAATCCAACCATTGCTACTCTCGCTGATCTCGGAACAAGAAATGAGGCAAACCAGGCAAGGGTTAACTCAGAACAATTGACAAGTTTTGGCAGTCTTTCTAGCAATAAGATGGATCAGCCAAGTCAAATGCGGTGTAAAGGTTGAGTAACATGAGAAGTGCGACCCTGCCAAAACCGGCAATATCCGCCAGGTTTGCTCGCAGGTCCAGCATTGCTGTTTCCGTGCCATGCATTGCATGATAGCCAGACTAACGTATACCATGCAAGTTGTTCTTTTCCACATGCTCTTGAAGCTGCAAGTAGGCATCCTTGTCTAAGCCTTTCAATAAGTATGGAACATTAGTGATTGGTCTATAGTTTCCAACAGCCTCAGGATCTAGAGAGATTTTTTTTCAGAACGGGATTGATCCATACCTCCTTGAGGCTCCCGGGACAGATAAACTAGTTATGGATGCATTAACAACACTAGTGATGGAATCCTTGACGATTATTGCAGGGTATATATCACCAACAAATATTGTGGATTTAAGCCCATTTACAATGTCAATCAAAGACTTTTGGGTGGTGATAGAGATCAAGTTGAATTCTGAAATGGAATTGCCTGGCATGGTCATTAACACCACATTCTTAGGTATACTTTCAGTATTGCCAGCTATCCCCAGCATATGACTAGTGATGGCAGATTGATGGTTCTTTATTTTGGTTAAGAAGCTGTCTTGAATTTCCTGGCACCAAGTGTCATTGAGAGGGGCTTTATTAATGGTATTTTTCCTGCCATTTAGTTCTCACAAAATGGAGAACAGTACCTTTTATCGGATTTAGCATGTCTAATTCTTTGTGAGTAATCAACCTTTTTTGCGGCTACAATGGCTTTTTCATAATCGACAGCCACCAATCGATTATATGCAAGAGATGGAGAACATGAGTCCTTCCTCCATTGCCTTTCTGCAGTTCTTTTCAGTTTTCTGTGTTTTATAATATCAACGGAAAACCATGAACTTCCAGCGGCTTCTGTTTTGAGTTTCCTGACAGTACTGGGTGCCAGTTCAGGTCTCCAGGTATCATCAGGCAGGAATAGAGTAGGACAGGAGCTTGAGTAGAGCACATTGGCTCCCACCTCCCAGGCTACAAGGTTCTATCTAAATGGACTGGAACTCCTACAGTCAAATGACATCAGACAAACACTCCATGCACTCGGAGGAACATTCTCTCATTGGCATCAGACCATGATATCACCAGATACATCCAGGAAATTAGGCAGGATGTAATACAAACTATGTCACTCCATCTGGCACCATATGCTGCTTTTTGTCCACTCTACTCTACTGAATATTCTCCAGATGTAGTTGGCGCTATATCAAAACCCATACATGACAAATGACTTGCTACAAATGTCCTCACTCTATGTAAACAGATCACAAATCCAGACATTTTCCCTTGTTGAACACTCAGGATTATCCATTAATAAATGTTCCCAGGTTTTGTCCTGATGTGGCAGCATTCTACCTCCTAGCAATCACCCTCCCCTGCGAGGCCCCAGATCCTTCACCATGGCTTAGCCTGAGGCCTCTTGCTACACCCGGCTCTCCTGGCATGCCCTCACCCCGCCTTGGCTCAGCAGGCCACAACCTAATGCTGCCCTCGGGACCCACGTGACACCAGCTCCCCATACCTTCCCCTAGCTGTGTACAAATACCACCTTATAAGGAGTATTCCGATGTTTATGCAAAAGTTGCGTACTGATCTTGTGACACAAAGTACCGTGCACATAAATGCCAGGCTTCTTCACAAATGTCTGCCTCCTAGTATTACCAAATGTCTACAAACGTCATGGAAACTTGCTAGGCTATATAAGATGAGCTCTAACCGAACACCGAGAGAGCTGTCCGACACCTGTCCCTTGTCATTCTGTATTACTGTATTCTGCTCTTTGTATTTCTCTAATAATAACTTCATCTCAATTGTGTCCTGACTATTTATTGTTACATCATTACTTTGACACCTTGTTTTAGTAGGAGCTCAGTGTGTTCTTAATCTTGTCTGTTATGTGGTCTAGGGGTCAGATGCTCCCATAAGGCAGTCTAGGCCCATACATTGGCGCGCCAAACAAATCATTTCAAAAGATTTAAGCAGATCACAAGTAATATTCTGCGTGATGCATTGTAGGCCCACATTCTCTGCTTTTTGGAAAACAACAATGGAATTGTAATAGAAGATAGTAAACTTTTATATTTTGTTCTTACGGATTCTGTTGTTGGGTGGTGAAACTTGTGTTCCTTATTGGTTGGTCAGATGCTGAAAATGGAGTTCCTTTGTTTTTACATGGAATTTCCAAAAAGCTGATGTTGCTGGTAGGCCTCCTCTTGAAGAACAGTGACAGGGGGGATTCAATGTGTATTCCCTCGGTACTCTTCATTGTAGGAAAGCCAGAAGTGCATATGTGGGCATCGGTGTACTTGCATCCATTTGTGCACAAGCAATTTGGCTACCACAAGGGCCAGAGCTTTCTGTTTCTTTCGAAAACAACCACAGAACTGCATGCAAAGGTAACAAAGCCACATATTTTCTGGTTCTGGAATTGATCAGTCAGTGGTTGACATCATGACATCATTGCTCCGGATTGGTCAGTCTTGAGACCATGCTGATATAATAATACATTTTTTAATATATATTTCATAATGCTGGAGTCCTCTTGCTTCTAGGCGGCCAATTGTATAGTGCCTAATTTTCCCGACATCGGAAGGATGAAGGGCAGAGTTGGCGCTGTCCAGATTCAAACCTGTTACTGGAGGTTGTACACAGATACCTGAGTCCCCCATCTTTCCATAACCAATTTCACCACGAAATATTTCTTTGATGCATTTTCCAGCCATCTCCTCTGTGCAGAACAGTCACAGAATCCAAAAGAAATAAAGTAAGTTCAATTATTGTCAGATTCTTCCCTCCTTAGGGTATTTAATGTTGGGAGCATTCCTCCTTGGATCGGAGTGGTCAGCCCAGAGAACTATGACAAATGGCGCTTCTGGTTTTCCTTCCAGGAACTTCCTAAATGATGACATTTCTCCTTTGCCTCCCTCACACGAGAACAGGTCCATGGATAAGAGGACCTCGTAGATATTGCCCTAGATCACAGCGATACAGGGATAACCCGACAGTACTGCGCATCAGCCTACCTCCAACAATCATAAAACTTGATGCTAAAACTCTAAGGTATTCCAAATTGTGTAATTCAGCTAACATAATGACTGTAAAAATATTCTTAGGCTAGAAAGAGTCTCATCTGCTTTATCAATTAAAAAAGTGACAGCCAGAATCATATATCAGATGTGGAATGTAGGGCACAGTCAGGCTACAATGTACATAAGGGCTGTGACAAAAATGTAGAAGTCAACAAGATGTCGGTGCTCGTGTATCAAGCCGATCATAACAAGATACTCTGAACAGAGGCAGACAGTCTTTACAAGTTGGTGGATCCAAATTTTGGCATGAGCTCCCCAAAAACCTAAGAACTCTGTCATCATATTTAAGCTTTAAGTGGAAGTTGGGACAGGCCTTGGCTCTTAAAATGTGCTATTTCTTACAGACCGCTTCTTACATTGTGGGAGGTTTTGCAGCTGGACAGAGCTGCAGTGTTTAATCTGGATTTATTCTGAGCATTTAAATGTTCTGTGTTGTTAATTCTGCTAGTGTTTATAATATCTGTCTAATGGTGCACTTTGCATAGCCTTGAACTTGTTAAGTAGCTTCAGTCAAAGGGCTTAAGCACTCAGATCACTACGTGAGAGTAAATGGCCCCGAAAGCAAATGTGACTATCTACTCTCTTCCACCCCACTCACCCAGGCACCCTTACTAATCCAATGAACCATGAATACTCCACTTTTCCACGCCCATTCACAACTCTCTCAGACCTCCCTTCACAACTGTTGCTACACATCCGCAATCTCTCATCAGCGTCCACTCTCATCGGCTATCTAAAAGGATGCAATACTGATATTTACCCTTTTTAACCACTCTCCCACTACTGCCAATCTGTAGCCAACAGCAGCGCTTAACTTTTGCTGGTGTCCAGCCCCAGCACTTAATTCATAGGCCGGGCTGAGCACTGGCACTCCTGACACTTTTGAATTATGCATTGTCTGAGGTCTGCAGTATGTGCTTTTTTATCGGCCACTTCTAAGCGTATGTATCCGGCTTACATGAACCCATGTACTCCTTCTGCCCCTTTCCTATTTTAGTATCTGGGAATGTATTTACAAGGCCTTCCTGTGCACACTGACAAAAAAGGGTCTGCAGTTCTGTTTTGGGCTTATGATAAGATGCTGCTTTGACGGCCTCTGACTTTCGCTTTCAATTTGAAACGTCTGTGGTGGTCATCATGTGCCTTCTTGTGTGCTCACCTTGAGCAATGATTGCAAAAGCAATGTATGTGTCATGATACCAGCAGTCTCTCCCATTTATATTTCCGCAAGGATGTGCCACATTTATATTTATAAAGACGTGTCATGAGTAATTTTTGTTTTTTGCACAGCGCTGTACAATGGTAACAGGAATTAATTTGTCCTGGCTTAAATATGGTTGTTATTGTGAGAATTTTGCATTAATTAAGAACATGAGTTTAAGATAAACTAAGCGATTTGTAAAGGTAGTTTTATAGTAGTTTTGGGGACACATATTGCATGTGTCCATGTGTACTCTGTTACTATAAATAAGAAAGGCCAGTTATAAATGTGCAACTCTTGTTTAATTGTGCATCTTCGACTGGTGACTAACTCAATGACCTAATTTAGCAGTCTGGACACTCACCATAATGATTCGGGGAGGTTTGCAAAGGACCTGCATGTATGACAGGAGCAGTGCAGAGGCCCATGTTGTGCATATTTAATGATGGGGGTATGGTTTAACTGTTGGAACATATGCTGTGCCTTTTCTACATGAAGAGCAAATGTACTGCTGAGACATATGCTGTGCCTGTTATATTAGAGGAAAGACTGCACTGTGGAGGCCCAAGCTATGACTTTCCTACATGAGCAGAGCTTGCACGGGCCACTGTTTGCAGCACTATGTATGTTCTATGTGAGTGGAGCATGACTGCAAAGGCCCCTGCTATGTCTAAACTATGTGATTGAAGCAGGCACTGTCAATGCCCATACTGTGGCTGTTTCATGTGGGGTGCAATTGCACTGACGATGCCCATACTGTGCTTGTTCTACATGAGGGGAGCAGGCACAACCAAAGCCCATACTACAACTGTTATATGTGGGATGAGATTGCACTGCTAAAACCCATAATGTGACTGTTTGTCTTGGGGGAATTTGCACTTGGGAAGCCCATGCTGTGTCTGTTTAACATAAGGGGAGCTTGCACTACTGAGGCTATTCCTGTGTTCTTTGTGAGTGGAGCTTTAACTGCTAGGGCCAATGTTATACACATTGTATGTGAGGGAAGTGTTCAATGCTGTGGCCAATGCTGCAACCATTGATGGAAGCATACACTGCTGATTGAATCTAATCTATGTGATGGATGCTTGCACTTCCGTGTCTTATACTTACAGAGTCTGTGTTGAGGGAAGATTACCCTACACTGGTGCAGACCACAGGGGTCCTTTCTACTTGAGAGAATGTCTTAATGCTGGGGCCAGTAGTGACTTGTTCTGTGCAAGGGAAGCTTTCAATACTGAAGTCCATGCAGACATGTTTGTAAGGGAAACATTCACTTGTACTTCCCATGTTGATGTGCTCTATACAAACCTGCACTACTGTGTCCACTTCTGTACTTGATCAGTTTGAGACAATATTTTTCTTCTGAGGTCTATTGTGACTCATGCTATTAAGGAAGCTCATGTTGACCTGTTATGTGTTTGTGTGTGTGAAAAACTGAGAAGCGTAGTTGTTCTGCATATGCAAAGCTTGCATTGCTGTGGCTCATGCTTTGTCTGGTTGTTGTGTTAAGGATAGTTGCAGTGCTTCTACCCACACCAAACTCACAAGATTCTAAGCTCGAAAGTATTCAACCCCTTCTTTACCTCTTGCCGGTAGGGCATTTTAAAGCACTGCTAAGCTAGCAAAGAAGAATGTTGAGGCCTGGCACTTATTTTTTTTACAAAATAAGCACTGACCCAACACTGCTTTCCCTCATAACACCAGTCAACCACTACACATTGCACAGCCACTCACAACATGCACTCACCACTTACCAAACACGCTGTTAACAAATCTTTACTCACCTTCAAGAGGATAGTCACATACAGCCTCACTTTACTTCATTAACCGTCAAGGAAATCCACCTCAGCAATTCAACGGCAGCCCTACTCATGCCCCAGACATGCATAACATTCTACCAATAAACATAAAACACAGGTAGAAACGAACCTACTCGCCCACATGGACACGCCTTGTCGTCCTCCAGCTCCACAGAAGGTAAGCAGTCAGAAACAGACATATAGAACACATCTTAATCAGCCATGACAACCCCAACTGTATTTTCATCACAGATACATGATTCATTCCAGATGGCAAGACTATCTTACCCTAACTAATGGCAAAAGCGAACCCATCATGCCAGAGCACAGACTTCGTTAGACAGGAGGGGAATGTCATTCATTTTCTTATCACAGCCCTGCCTCTCCAAACCATCAGAGTTAATTAAAACAAGCTTCATTGAAAGTATCAACCTATCACTTGAACTAAACCCACATGAAACCATGTATGTTTTCCTCTGTTGCAGACTACTAGGCAGCATACCCGCAATTCTGGCCCTTTTCACTTATTTCATTCCCACGCATGGAGACTACACCCTCAGAGCCTTCCCCCCACTGACTCATACTGCATCAAAGCCCTGCTATTAAAATAACTGAAGGAACCCACATACATCATCTATCATTTTCCATAGCCCTCAACAACAAGCGACACCAGCAACAGTCACTTGGCTAAACTGTACCATAAAGAAACAGCGCTCATTACTTTTTGAAACCACTGCACCCCACCAACGGAATCTCAGCACTGCCACAGAGCACATCCCAAGTACACATCCATGACTATCTAATCAACAGCATACTTTAAAATGCAAGATCAGGTGCTTGTCTTCCCAAATCACTCAAGACAAGAAACACAATGAGCCTCATTATAACTTGTGCGGAATGCACCAGCACCAGTATTGGTGCTGGTGCCGTTAAACCCACTCCGCACTATTACGAGGTCCCCTCGCGGGACCCGCTCTGGACATCTGGTCTTTCCAGACGTCCATAGCGGGACCCGGAAGGGGACCTGGGAGCTAACAACGGGCCTGTTCGTAATGGGCTCGTTGTTAGCTTCCTCCCCATTCCCATTGAGCCCTATGAGGGCTCGAATCGGAATGGGGAAGGACCGGGCCCGGGTTCCCTGAAGGAGGAAATACCGGGCCCTCCATACTCAGAATGGTCCAGTATTTCCCCATTCAGGGAACCCGGACACAATTTTGGAGGCAGCCATGCCCTTATTAAAGGCATGGCTGCCTCCAAAGTCGTAATGAGGCCAAATGTCTGTGTTGTGACTGAATAAATGGAAGCGGTTCCTTTAAGAAAGCAAATATGCCAGGGCGGGAAGAGCCGGAAGGGGAGGGACTGGGGGGGAGTTCAGTAGTTACGAGGAATTGGAATAAAGAAGAGTTTAAATGCAGAATGGCTCCTGTCTTTATTAGGCTGTATCATGAGCGAGTGATTTGTATGTGGCTGACCCCAACAACTGGCGACGAAGCCACCGTTCTCAGGCGTGCTGCAGGGAGGGCACACATGCCCAGCAGGACACTGGAGTAGCCGCCGTACCCATTGGCACGCAGGATCCTCCCAATAAGATTAGTATCTTCACTAATGTTGCAGGAAGAGAAATCAAAAATATAATACGAACAATTCCACCGCAAGAACGTGCCACGTATCAGCCCCTTCTAGAAGCCATCAATGAGAAGCTGGTAATAACACCCAACAGAGATTTTATACCTTCAACCAATGTGCCCAACTAGCCCATGAATCCATAGGTGAATTCGTCATCCGCATCCAGAGGAAAATCATAAAGTTTGACTTTGCCAACTTCAACGACAATGAGGCCATCAGGCTACGAATCATTGAAGGGTTCATATCGTCAATGTTTAGAAAACACCTTCTAAAGAAACCCCTATCCCTCAAAGAAATCCTCGACTTGGCCAGACTATATGAAAGAATAGACATCATCGCTGCCATGACACCATACACAAGGTACCAAGGCCCACAGAGCCGACAACTCTTCATAAATACCACACAGTGCCCTCAGAGTGACAGGTAATATTACCGATGTGGATTTGAATACCCCCACAGGGGACCATGCCCTGCAATTGGCCAAAGATGCATGCGCTGTGGCCAAGAAAACCACTTCCAAGCCATGTGCAAAGAACAACTCCTCGAAACAGGATCAAGCCGTCCACAAAACCCACAAAACCCCAACCGCTTCCCGGAACCACAAAGAGAACAGCACGAACGACACCCAGTCGAGAGAGGGATGATGTACCCCACAATAGCCCATCAACACCCGAACACTATGAGGCCCCTAGAAGGACTACAAATAGAACCTGACAGGAAACCACACGAACTGTATGACTACCAACACCACGACCAAACCCAAGTGACGACCCTGGACGGGGCCTACATGAGGGAACACTCAACATCCCAGTGACAAGGAAGCTACATAAACCCTATGACATCAGACTATGACCCGTACAACAATTCCCCGCCAAGGTCTCTCCATGCAGAGGTACAACAACCCTTATACCTGCAGGATGGCTATGATAAGGAATACGTTAGAGTCCTCAACATTAACACCGAAGACACACCCGCTCCCAAAGTGACAGTACAAATGGGGAACACACAAAACCAATTTGTTGTCGACACTGGAGCGACAATTTAACGTAATGAATGAGGAACTGTACCACGCTATAGCAGATCTCTATCCCCTACGCCAATCGAAAATTCACATCTTCCAGTGGGGAGCAGCGCTACCCTAGACATCCAAAGGCCAAGTCCTATGTGACCTAACCCACAGAGATCTCACAGCAACTACAACAATACATGTCATCCAAAGTCCCTCAGTGGGGCGATGCCTCCTGAGCTACAGGACAGCCAGAGCCCTGGCTCTCATAGACTTACATTATGAACCAACCGAGGTAATAAAAGGTTACCCATCGGACAGGCGTGAAGTTATGGCAATGATCTTCCGGCCCCTCAACAAAGATGCCCTTAAAGCCCAGTTCCCCAAACTGTTTGAAGGGGTAGGGATGCTCAAGGACTCTGTCATTAAATTGCACATTGATCCCACGATAACACCAGTGCCGCAACACCCCTGCAAAGTGGGTTTCAACTCCCAAGCACAAGTGTCCAAAGAATTGCAACTCCGACTACAAAATGACATCATTGAGAAAACCGAAGGACCAACGGCATGGGTATCCCCCATTGTAATTGTCCCCAAAGACAATGGACGACTGCGCATATGCGTCGACATGCGCATCCCCAACACTGCCATCCAAAGGGAGAGGCACCCTGGACTGAGCCTAGAAGACATGCTCATCAGGCTAAACCAAGCAACAAACTTCTCCAAATTGGACCGCAACCAGGGCTACCACCAGCTTGTCATAGATCCGGCCTCCAGACCAATCACCACCTTTGCCACACATAAGGGGCTATTCAGATATAAATGCCTCAACTTCGGCATATCCTCAGCCGCGGAAATCTTCCAAGAGACCATCAGACGACTGATATCATCAGAGGTCAACGCCTTAAACTATAGCGATGATATCCTTATCTTCAGGAAAATTCAGGAGCAACATGACATGGCACTCTTAGCAATATGCAAGATCCTACAAGAAGCTGGCTTAACACTCAACGGCCCCAAATGCGACATCAACAAAACCAGCCTTCAATTTTTTGGGCATATATTTTCTGACAAAGGCATCATGGCCAACCTGGACAAAATAAAAGCCATCACCGACCTCCATGCCCCCACAACAGCAGAACTACGGTCGTTCCTAGGAATGGCAGGATACTGCGCAAGATACTTAAAAAATTATGCTACCATCACCGACCCACTTCGAGTCCTCCTAAAGAAAGACAACCCCTTCGACTCGGACTCACAGTGCCAGACAGCCTTCCAGGCCATCAAAGAAAACCTTGCCAACCATTGCAACTAGCGTACTTCCACCCGAAATGGAACACCATCATCACAGTTGATGCTAGCCTGGTCGGCCTCGGTGCCATTCTGGCTCAAAATAGCCCCAAGGGCAACACCCAACATGCAGTAGTAGCCTACGCCAGCAGAGCCCTATCCAACACCGAAAAGGCCTACTCACAGGCAGAACAAGAGAGCCTAGCATCCATATGGGCCTGTGAAAATTCCAACACTTCATAATTGGCCAAAGATTTACACTGGTCACAGACCATCAAGCACTAGTATCCCTGTTCGGAAACCCCAAAACGAAAAGCCCCCCCCGAATAGAATAGAATGCTGGGGGATAAGACTTTAAGAGTACAATTACAACATAATCCACAAGCCAGGAGGAGATGCCAACCCGTCTGACTACCTGTCAAGACACCCGACAGCAGAGAACACAACTCACTGGTCTGCGAGGCGGAAGAGTACATCGCATACCTGTCCTCCAATGCCATTCCTCCTACCATCTCGACAGCAGTCTTCGCAGCCAGAAGCAAAGCTGACCCCACCATCAAAACTGCCTTATACCTCACTCGCACAAACATATTGCTACGAGGTCCCCGACTAGTAGCCATGAAGGACTTACGGAAAATACTGGTAGCAATAGTTCATGAGGAACACAGGGGGATCGAAAATACAAAAAAAATCGTAAGAAATCACACATGGTTCCCTTACATGGACGTCATAGTAGAAGACATCCTAGCACACTGCAGACCCTGCCAGCAAGCGGTAAAGAAGACAGATCCAAACCCGATGCTACCAACAACACTTCCAGAAAGACCCTGGCAAAAGGTCGCAATGGACTTTTACGGACCTCTGGAGGAAGGAGGATACCTGCTTGTAGCAATTGACGACTAGTCACGATTTCCATTCATCAAACAGACGCCATCGACATTGTTCTACAAGACAGCACCAATCATAGATGAACTCTTCAGCGAATGGGGCATTCCATTCATTGTCAAAACGGACAACGGCCCCCATTTCAGAGACGAGAATTTGCCAAACTAGCAGACTACCTTGGCTTCCATCACCAAAAAGTCACACCACTCTGGCCCCAGGCTAATGGAATGGTGGAACGCTTCATGGCAACCATAAAGCTAACCCAGCAAAAGGCCATGGCAGATCAAATGCCACACCCACAGGCAATCTGCTGCATGCTCAGGAGCTACCAGAAAACACTGCATGATGCGACAGTGCAAACACCGGCAGAACTAATGATAAAATACAAACCCCGAACCCGCATCCCTCAATGGGAGGACTATACACTGGAAGAAGACGCAGCCATAAGAGAACGAGATGCTGAGAAGAAAGCAATGGGCCAACAAGAAAAGAAACGCAAAAGAAGCACAGCTTGAAGTAGGACAGTGTTACATCTCTTACATCTCTTAAGGCAGTCCCATCACCTCACATAGTTCAGCTGACATGGTCTGACGAGGCACATGTCACCTTGTTTCGGAGAGGCTTATCAGAGGACTTGAAGGACAAGGTTTCTATGGCACCTTCTATGGCTACCTTTTGGGAGAATGTATATTCTCTCTACTTCAGAGAAAGAAGTTCTTCAAGACTATTTAGACACAAATCTCAAAAATTGATTAATCACGGAATCAACATCACCAGCTGCAGCATCTCTTTTTTTGTCTCTAAGAAAAATTCCACCGACCACAGACCTTGCATAGACTTTTGGGGTTTGAATAAGATAACCATCCCGGATAGGTACCCTATGACATTGATTCCGGACATCCTGGAAGCTGTCAAGGGAGCCATCATCTACACAAAACTAGACCTTAAGGGTGCATACCATCTCATCAGGATAAAAAAAGGAGACAAGTGGAAAACCGCTTTCAGGACTCCGTTTGGACACTTTCAGTACCAGGTAATGCCGTTTGGTCTATCTAACGCCCCTGCAGTTTTCCAGAGATTTATGGATCACTTGTTCTCCGATCTATTGTTACACTATGTCATCATCTACCTGGATGACATTCTGGAATTTTCCAAATCAGTTCCAGAACACAAGTCTCATGCCAGAGATGTTTTGAACAGGCTACAGGTTTATCATTTATATTGTAACTTGGAGAAATGTTAATTTCATCAATCCAAAGTGACATATTTGGGATATATCTTATCCGCCCAGGGCATTGCCATGGACCCGGACAAAGTCTCAGCAGTGAAGGACTGGCCAATTCTGAAATCTTGCAAGAAGATTCAACGTCTTGTTGGTTTCTCTAACTTCTACTTTCGGTTCATTCCACATTTTTCCACTCTCACTCAACCCCTAACCAACCTGGTGCGGAAAGGGGTCCTGTATGTTTGGAACGACTTGACGCAAAAGGCTTTTGATACTCTTAAGAAGAGGTTTACCACAGCACCAATATTGAAGACTCCTGATCAGTCCCGGAAATTCATCATTGAGACTGATGCATCCCAGTACGCATTGGGTGCTGTTCTTTTGCAGGAAGATGAGCAGGGTTTGGAGTGTCCCATTGCATATATGTCCAAGACTCTCTCTCCTGCAGAATTAAATTATACCGTACTGGAGAAAGAGCTGTTGGCAATCAAGAGATTGTTCGAGGAATGGAGACACTTATTGTTGGGGGCACAACATCCATTCGAAGTCCAAACAGATCATCAGAATCTAAGGATTCTTTAATATGCTTAGACGTGCAATAGCCGACAGGCAAGATGGGCGCATTTCTTTTCACCTTTTAGGATTGTGTTCACTTTCATTCCAGGAGGGTATAGGGTAGGGTATCTACAGGTTGACGCCCTGTCTCGCAAAGAGACCACTCCCCACACTCCAGTCAAATCTGAGCCAATATTTCCTCGTCTGGCCTTCAGTTTTTGAAAATTCTCCAAGAGTCTCCAAGAGTCTAGACTTCCTGAAACGTCTAGAGCAACGTTCGGGACCTTCCATACTAAAATGCCAATCGGAAAAAGAACAAAGCAACCTGTCTAGGAAGGAAGGATGTTACTTCTGCGGCCATCAAGCATACATACCGACCAAATTATTACAAAAGGAGGTCCTTGGCATGTGCCATGACTCAAAGTCTGCAGGACCTCGTGGTCATGTCACTACCCGTGAACTAATATCTCGGTATTTCTGGTGGCCAATGGTAAAAAGCGACATCCGTTGTTATGTAAAATCATGTTCAGTCTGCCTTCAGACCTAAAGTGCAAGACATTCTCCCTTTGGGGCATTGGTCAAGATGCCTTTACCTTCACGCCCATGGCAAATCATTTCCACTGACTTTATAGTGGATCTACCACCTTCAGGAGGATGTTCCACTATCATGGTTGTCATCTACTCATTTACTAAAATGGCGCATTTCATACCTCTCACAAGCCTTCCCTCTGCGGCTCAAATGGCATGAATGTTCATAGCCCAGATCTTTTCTTTACATGGTTTACCTGAAACAATAATCTCGGACAGGGGATCCCAGTACACATCTAGGTACTGGAAACATGTCTTTCAGATTCTGGGAATCACCCTGACCTTGAGCTCAGGTTACCATCCGCAAACGAATGGTCAGACTGAGAGGCTGAATCAGACACTGGAGGGATATTTGAGGAGTTACATATCTGCCGCTCAAGATAACTGGGTAGGCTTGTTACCAATTGCTGAATATGCCTACAACAACGCATATCATTCCGCAATTAAGACCTTCCCCTTTTACTGCACCAATGGATTTCATCCAGTGTCGTTTCCAGATAAGAGACTTTCAGATGATGAATTCCCAGATGTGGGATCCCTACTGGAACAGATACATTATTGTCAGCATACCGCTAAAGGAGCTCTGAAAGAAAGGCAGGATAGAGTAAAACGAACAGCCGATCGTTATCGAACCTCCGCTCCTGAGATTAAACCAGGGGATTGGGTTTGGTTATCCTCCCGGTTTCTGCCCAGACATCTCAAACCCTCCAAACTGTCACCAAAATACATGGGCCCTTTCCGGGTTGTAGCAGTAATCGGTGCAGCTCCATTTAAACTTAGACTTCCTAAAACATGGGGACGGATACATCCAGTATATCATGTTTCTCAATTGAAGCCGGACATACGAAGCACCTTCCATCCTGGTATCTCCTCGCGCCCTGCCCCAATCACGTTCCCTTCGGGTCCTGAATATGATGTCTCTGATATTTTTTGATTCACGCATACATCGCGGGAAACTGCAGTACCTTGTAGATTGGAAAGGGTACACTCCATTCCCTCCATTATGTCAGTGAGCAGAACTACCAGCAGCGGTCTAGCGTTTCTACCGACTCACAATGAGTTGGTAGCCATGCCCTCATGTTCCCCGACCGCATATCCGGATACTCAGCATTCGACTCTTCGTGTTGCTACTCTCACTAGAGATTCACTACGCTCCGTGAGTACGCTTTTCTACTTTCCCATTTAATCCATTGCCCTCCTGACTTTCTTTACTACCTAAAGACGCTATTGGAATCTGCTTACTAATAATCCTCTTTGTCTGGTTATCTGATTTCTAGTGTCATGGATTCCAGCCTGTTGTTTGCGAGGCTTCCTTGAACACTCTGCATCTAAGAGTATTTCCGCGAGAATCGATTGGTAGGCGGCGGCTTGCTCACAACATCCGTGCGCTTTGTACTATCTTCTACATTTACCGAGTAACAGCATTCTCAATGTATTCTCACTAGTCATCCACCAGATAGAAAGAGGATTCTTCTCCCCATTAGGTCCAAAGGCACAGTTCTTTCAAGCCCCACGGTCTGGCATATCGGGCGGTAAGGGTTATTCTAAATCACATCGCCACTCGCTATCTCCTTTACACCTTCATTCCCCATTCGTACATATTTAACCCTCGGGTCATCCCCTTCTTCATTCAGTCTCTTCTGGTCAGGTGCCTGCTCCTGTCCTACTGTCAAAATGCCTTTTACTTCGCTGTCAAGATTCAGGGACGGCGCTTCTAGATTCAAGGGTAAGCCTGCATTCCCCAAAAACAGCCTTATAGTTATTTCTTTCTACTACTATTTCTCTTACACTCTTACTGCTCTATTACCTCCAGACCTCTTTGTGAAAAGATATCTGCCCTTTGCAGAGACATGACCTGCATCAAAACATCACCACTGCTGCCTTCAGGATTCCACGCACACTAGCAGCACACCACAGGGTTTTTTCCCCTTTGGGGGTTTTCCCTGGAGGCTGCACTAGGTTTTAGCTCTTTTGAGCTGGATCGCGGAGGGGTCTCTAGGTAAAGCCTCATTACCTTCAGAACTCCAAACAAGTGGAACATCACAGGCTGAAGAGTAGAGGTGGGTGTCATTCTTGAAAGCTGAAGCCTAATTGTAATGATTTGACTTTGAAGTATTAACAGACAGACAGTCCTAGTCCGGCAAAGACAACTGAGAAAAACGGACAGGCGCTACAGCCCAGAAACCTGGGTCATCACAGCCATAAAAGGACTCATGATAACCGCAATGGGAGAACCAGGCGAGATAACACGGAACGCATCATTCTTCAAAAGACTGTACCTTGAGGACCCAGAAGCACCAGAGATTACGACAAAGGACTCAGGACCTGAAGACACTGTAAACCATCCGGCTGAAACAACTGGTGAAACTAGAGAGTCCCCAGGCAGACCACACAGAACGTTGAGGAGACCTGCGAGGCTCATCGAGCAAATATGAACCCCAGCTTTCATGTTAAGCACAGGGGAGATGTTGTGACTGAATAAATGGAAGTGGTTCCTTTAAGAAAGGAAACACGCCAGGGCGGGAAGAGGGGTTGAAGGGGAGGGACTGGGGGGGAAGTTCAGTAGTTACGAGGAATTGGAATAAAGAAGAGTTGGAATGCAGAACGGCTCCTGTCTTCATTAGGCCGTATCGTGAGCAAGTGATTTGTATGTGGCTGAGGCCAAAGGTCTGGTCTGTCAACTCCCTGAGATCCACCAAATTCCCATCTGTGGAGCTGAGCAGTCTGTATGCAATCACCAATAGAAGTCTCACCCATCAACGATACAATGTTACAAAGTCTCTTCTTCTCTGTAAACAAATGTCCATTTGTTTCAGAACCCACCAATTTCACAAACTGACTGTGGGCCTCATTACGAGAATGGAGGTAATGAAAAAAGGATGGCGGAATGGTAATAACGACATCGTTAACGGGTCCGGGTCATTACGACCCGCCAACCCGCCAACACCGGCACCCCCCGTACCGTGCCCGTTCATACCGACATGGGCACGTACACCGGTAATTGGAGGACATCACAACCCACGCGGGCATGCAAATACCGGCATCCCAAAGGCGGTAATTAGGGGCTGCACGATGTTGACCAAACAGGCATTGTGGACCACCCGTAAACAGCAATCAGCAATCAAGGCAACTGCCACAGGTGCACACAATCACCACAGGTGGACTCAATGGAGTCTGGGCCATTATAAAAGCAGTACACCCACACACCATACCCCTTCCTACACCAGAATGCTACCACTAGCTGTTGCAATCATGGCACTGGAGGACATGCCTATACTGCTACAACTACAGCAACAACAGCAACTACAACAACAACTACAGCAGCAACAACAGGCAGCACAGAGGAGACGCAGGAGGAGAAGGAGGGTGAGACTGGCCCAGCAATTACCGCCAGTGCAGCCAGTAGTTCCTCGTATGCAGCCGCCAATCCCTCACATCAGACCCAGTCCATTCAATCTAACCCCTGAGCATATCCACAACCTGTACTGGTTGGACCGGGACACCATCACCACCATAGTGGACATGATACACAATGACATTGTCAGCCTGATAGAAATATGCACTGCCATCCCCCCGCTACTAAAGGTGGTGTATGTGCTCCACTTCCTGGGCACAGGCACCTACCAGCACACAGTGGGCCAGCTGCATGGCATTTCGCAACCACTATTTTCACGCATGCTGAACCAAGTGCTGGATGCCCTCCTGAAGCACGCTAGCATCCAAATATCCCTACCACGGACTGGCCAGGAGATAGCCGACACCAAAGTAGGCTTCCATGCACTGGCAGGCATGCCCAATTGTGTCAGCGCTCTGGACTGCACCCATGTAGAATTGGTAGTCCCCCATGCCGTAGAGGCGGTGTACCGCAATCGCAAGCAATACCACTCCATCAATGTGCAGATGGTATGTGACTTCACCAAGATCATCAAACATTGCTGCGTGAGATTTCCTGGATCAACACATGATGCCATTGTGCTGCGTAACTCCATGCTACCCCGTCACATGGAGCGACATGCTGGACCACGTGCCTGGCTGCTTGGTGAGTTGCCTGAATGGGCCATGGCAGTGTATTAGGGTAGGGATGTTTTGCGATGCATACCCCACCTGGGTGGGAATGTGGGGGGGTGCATACACCACCTGGGTGGGAATGGGGGGGATGCATACACCACCTGGATGGGAATGGGGGGATGCATACACCACCTGGGTGAGAATAGGGGGGTGTGCATACCCCACCTGGGTGGGAATGGACAGTGATTATAGAATGCACGCAGAGCTAATGACACCTGACCTGAACCTCCCAACATGACACATCATTGGCACACATCTGACCATTAATGCATATCAATGACCACATGTGAGACGCACAACCTGACCACCATGTGTATGTCAAGCAATGCATGAACAAACAGGATAGCTACTGTGCCAATGTGGCTAGTGTGACCATGCACAGTGTAGAATATGCAGCATAATTGTGACGCTAAACATTGTCGTACAACCACAGTACATCCGCCTCAGCATGCATCATCTCTCCCTGCATCATCTATTGAACGCCATCCAGACTACCACACCTCATAGCAGTATAGTATGCATCTAGATAACATTCGTGCATACGTACAGGGACATGAGCATGTCCACACCAAATAGCTGCGGGCATGATTGTGCTTCCTGAAGGTGGCAGCTCAGAGTGACACACACCTATTTGTATTTGCTTGCAGGTGATGGAGGATATCCCTTGAGGCTGTGGGTACTTACCCCTGTGCGGAACCCGCAGAAGAGCCATGAAGAGGAGTACAATCGGGTTCACACCCGTAGCCATGTTGTGATTGAGCAGACCTTTAGCCTGTTGAAGGCGCGGTTCCGTTGCCTAAGCAGGTCAGGTGGAGCACTCCTTTATAGGCCAAGGAAGGTGGCAAAGATCACCATGGCCGGTGTCATGCTGCACAACATGTGTGTCCGGAGAAATGTACCACTGCCACCTGACATTGACATGCATGCACCGGGTGAGGATGAAGATAATGGAAACAGAGGTGAAGCAGCACCCCTGCCAGTACGTGATGCACAGGATGGCCATGCAGTACGCCGATCACTGATTCACGAATACTTCTGAACCACAGGGACTATGATAGAAATGTGTCAGTGACACACTGGGTCCATAAGTACATGCTCACAGGGAATGTTGGGAGTTGGGCACTGAACATCGTCATACATTAAATGGATATACACGAAATTAACAATGTCCAGGCATTGAATGTTTTTTCTCACAACAGGTGTATTGGTTCAAACTGCTAATATGTGACAACCCCCACCCCCCCAAAGCCCAGTGAACTCCCAAACCCCCCAGTAAACTACAAACCCCCAGTGAACTCCCAAACCCCCCCAGTAAACTACAAACCCCCCCAGTGAACTCCCCCAAATTCTCCCATTCACCCCAACACCATGTGAGCCACTCCCATTGTCCTCCCACACTATTTGCGGGACTTCTTGCTTTGCAGAGGCAGCATTTCAGTGTGCCTCGCACTCCTTCTGGTAGGAAGCACAGGGCTGGTGGGGCCAGAGGAAGCAGGTGTGGTGGCTAATGAGGAGTTGGTGGGGATTTCCACGCCTGCTGCAAGTCGCGGCCGCTGCATGTGTAGCAGGATTGATGTTAGTACCTGGGTGATAGCCCCCAGACAGTCCCTCATCAGCACTGCTGAGGCATTGACTGTGGCTGTGTTGGCTGTAATGCTGGCTGTGGTCCCCGCTATGGTTGTGACTATCTCCCACCTGGTGTCCTCGCCATCTGCTATGTATTGGCACAGGAGCTCCAATATCGACTGCTGTCGGGCCTCCACCCTCACCAGCCGTGACTCAAGGCTGTTGGTGGGAGCAGGAGTGGTGGGTGGTGCTGTCACGGGGCCTGCATCTTCAGTGCTGTCCTCGGGGAAGGGGCTCAGGTCAGAGTTGTGCAGGCAGGGATCAGCACTGCTGTAGGTGGATGAGGGCTGAGTTTGGGGTGGGGGGTGGACACGGGGCTTGGGGTGCCTGGACAAGCCACATCGGTGACTCCTTCCTGGTCCACATTGTCCTCAAAGTCATCTTCAGTGGTGGCCAGTGCTTCTAAGGCCTCCCCTTCCACTGGTGTGGGTTTGGGCAGCTGGGTGTTGATGGTGTCAGGCGCACTGGCTGTAGAGGTGGGCTGCGAGGCTGACCCAGAGGTGGTGGTGTCGGTTGCCCTTTTCTGTGACCGGAACGTGGATGCCCTAGTGGTGGTGTCTTGGCTGGCATCTTCTCCATCAGTGCCTAGGGGGTAGAAGAGATACAGGGCATCAGTGATAGTGTTACATGCCAAATGCATACTATGGTGCTGTGCAGTATTTCATTAATCATGCATTCATGTCTTACAGGTGTGTCACACATGGTAGTCTGAGGGGGCATTTTGGCATTTGATGCATGGCAGGTGGCATGCCGTTGTATTGGGGTTTGTGTGATGTATTACATGGGCACGGTCCATGTGTGTTGGCTGTGTGTTGGTTACGGGATTGGCACTCAGCATGCATTTCTGTCTGGAAGGGTTTGGCCCTCCATCTGGACTTGAACATGCTCTTGTGGGTGTTGGGACATGCATTGCCTTGCATAGACTCTCGTCACATCACTTGCGCTGCGTCATGGGTTCCCCTACAGGGATCTGCAGGGTCACTCACCTCCTTCTGGTGATGTTGCCGCACCCATCTCCATCTCCCCAAATCCCTCGATGGACTCAAGATTTATAAAGGTGCTTAGCGTCTCCTCCCTGGTGTTCAGTTCGGCTGGAGAGTGTGGACCCCCGCTTGTGCCCATGGCCTGCCTCCTGTTGCTCGCAAGGATTTTGCGGACCCTGAGGCAGAGGTCATCCCACCTCTGCCTGCAATCCTTGACACTCCGTGGGGTGGTTCCAACAGCAGAGACATTGCGGGCTACCTCCTGCCAGATGTCCTTCTTCCGCTGCTGCACCTCACGCTTCAGGTTCTGTGATTTGATCACGTCAGCATGTGCGGCAAGGGTGTCCGCAAGCATGTTTAATTCAGCGTCTGAAAAGCGCTGTTTCCACAGGCGGGGGGTGGT
Organism: Ambystoma mexicanum; assembly: GCF_040938575.1. Classification (NCBI taxonomy): domain Eukaryota; kingdom Metazoa; phylum Chordata; class Amphibia; order Caudata; family Ambystomatidae; genus Ambystoma; species Ambystoma mexicanum. The sequence continues at coordinate 680,071,610 of NC_090924.1, read as the reverse complement.
CTTATGGGTTGCCTTAGACATTGTGAAAGTATTGCCACTGAGCTCTCCAGGAAACGACTGGTGGTTTGGGAGGATTACAATGGATTGTGTTTTTAAAGATGGCCTCTAGCGCATTTCCCATTCCGACGCGATGACGTTAATTCCGGGTCTGGAATTACTAGCCCGGTATTAGCATGTTGTTATTACCGGTATTAAGGGGTTCCTCCTAGGCGGTGGTGGTATCGGCGGGTGCCTTGATGGCGCTATCGGGGGTTTGGGGGGCCTGTAGCGGCATGCCAGTATACCCATACCGGCATGGGGGTTCGCGCGTGCTCGCGCACTCGTAATCACCCGCTATTAGCGGCGTCATACGAGCACGGACCCGCTCGTACCTCCATACCGGTAATTACCCCGTTTTTACCACGCTACTCGTAATGAGGCCCTGTAGGTGGTATACAAAACCATAATTCAGGCGTTATATCTAACTTATCTAGATCTTTCTAAATGAATCCCAGCAATTTTGTGATGCATTTTCAAATGTCTACATCAACAGAATTCCACCAAAAATGAAGCAACACTTAAAAAGAACATTAAAGTCCTGCCATTTAAACACTTAAATAAACAAATCGGCAACTTATTCCCACCTTCTCTCTCACATAGATCCCTTAAACCACCACCAAAGACATTGTAAGACGTCTATGTGACAGTGCCTCACCCCACAAGATTACACCTGCCACAATACTCAAAAAGAATGCAAAACAACTTATTTCTACTATAGCCTTCTTTTCAACCTGTATTTCAAAGAATGCTACTTCCGTGAACCCTCAAATACGTAATCATCATGCTTGTGCTACAGAAAGCAAAAACTGGTTCAGCCATTATGCCAGGCCATTACCAACAATTAGAGGCCCATTGCTGGGCTCCCCATGGCATCTGTCACACTAGACATTATTTTTGTTTCCAAATTTCAAACTAATCTCGACATTCCCAATCTTCTTGGCTCACTGTAATCTGAAGCAATCCTCACAATTTGCACTAGGGCCTCTTAGTACTATGGCCATACTAGACCTCAAAGCACTTTTAACACTGTTTACCTTGGATTCCTGCTTTATCGCCTCTTTGAAGTAGCGGGAGTCTCTGACTGGTTATCTTCCCTTTTCTGTGGATAATCACAATGACACAAACTAAGGGCCTTTTTACCAACTTCTCCTCAGGTCTCTTGTGGAGTCCTGCGATGATCACTCAGGTTGGCAGTAACTTTGACATTTACTGCCGCCAGAAACTGAAGATCATATTTGGCAATGCCCTCCTCTATCACCCTGATGTAGATGCCATCCATCACTACCGACTAATCAATGCAGAGGTATTCCTGCACAAACCCCCCCTTTCCCTCCACTAATCACCCTGCCCCATGCCCTCCCTACCTGTTTTAACCCGCCCTCCCATACAATTTGAGGAGTTTTTTTTTTGGCATAATTCTGTCGAAGAAAAGCACTTTGGCAGAATTCCTGTCCAAAAAATGACTAGATACCATTTGTTAGCACAGTTTTTCTGAAGTCCACCTAAGGGCTTAGTAAAACCATTCAACTGAGGCAGTACAAGACTCCACTCTTACTATAAAACTGTACCACCTGAGTTCAGGCTAGCGTAGACAGAACAGCGGGGCTTATCTTTGGAGGGAGAGAGCGCTGTAGAATCAGCTCAAGAAAATTGCAATACACATATGGTCAAAAGAAACACTGACACACTATGTATTGTAAAAATAAATGGCTTATTTAAATACAAGTAGGCACAGATAAATCTTGGGGGGAATAAGTGCTATCACAGATCCTGTAAACACATTATAGAAAAATACACATGCTAATAAAAAAATAGAAAAAACAATAAAAAATAAAACATAATTAAAAAAAATAAAGTTCACAGACCAAAGCATAACATCTTTTGGAACACCTAACAGTAGTTCTAGAGAAGTCAACACCAATTGTTACTTTTGGATTACTTTCTGTAATACATGGTAGTAGACCCTAACAGTTGTACTGTGACACCCAGCAAGAAATCACATACTAAGTCAACTGGACAAAAATACTTACAGAATAGTGGATCACTTATTCTAGGAACAGTAAAAGACCTGATAACTCTGATTCGGGAGAACACAGTTATTCTAGGGGAGTTGGACCTTGGGGTGTAATATTCAATTACAGTTTAATTTCAGTTCACAGACTAAGTGAAGCAATAACTAACTTATTTTTAGGATAACACAGTTATGCTCAAGCTAATCAAACCCATTTGATGCAATATTCAATTACAGTTGCTTTTCAGTTTCCAGACTAAGGGAAGCAATTACTCTAACTTATTTTAGGATAACAAAGTTATACTCAAGGTAAGTAAAACCTATATACTTTTGTAAGGAGCTACCAGCAACCTAAAAGGTAAGTATGGCCTAGGACAGACTTATTCTGGACAGGCGAATAGCAAGTCAGGGGAAGCAAGACCCAATTGGGGACACTCATAAACTTATCATAAGAGGAATAATAAAGTGAAACCAACAGCATTACTTTTGGGTAGAGGGGAACCCAATTCACAGGTGAGTAAGTTAATCCTGTACCTACCTTCTGTTAGAATGGTTAAACAGTTTCCAAGGAAAGTACGATTTTGAGAAAACTTATTTGAGAAGTCACACAGCTTATTCAAGGTAAGTAAATCCAACATATACTTTACAGAATGGAAAAACCCATCTAAGGTAAGTAATACCCTTTTGTAAGTATACACTCTGAGAGTTTAATGTTACCAACTAACTATTTTACAAGTAAGTAAACTTTTCAACACTTGGTTTTCTTTTAGTACATGGGTTCTCTCGGAGGCAATATAGGGACCCTGGTGGTCTAGGAGCCATCTGTATGCAGGGTGAGATAGGGCTCGGTTGCAGCCAAAGTTCAGAGTTCCAGAGGAAGACTGTTCAAACAAGTATTCGACTTTAGAGTTAGTTGATGGTCCAGGGCCTTCACAGAAGACACCATAGGAGGACTCCAACAGTGGGTCTGGGTGAACTGGATGAGAGGTCTCCCAATCACAGAAAACACCCCAAAACTACACAGGAATCACAAGAGACTTAAGGTAAGTAAATACCCTGGCCAGCACAGTACCTCAGCACAGAAGAGGATTTTGCAGCAGGAGGACTTCAGGATCTGCCGCCAAAATCCCATTGGTTGAATTCCTTCATCAAGAAGACAGAAGAAAGGACACTGGAAGGACCTTTGCAGCAAGGATCACAAGGAAGGCTGTAGGCAAGGTTTTCCTCATGGCTGGATGCGGCTCTGTGGATTTGGAGCCTTTTTCAGGAGCACAGAAGAAGACAGAATATTCCTGGTCCGATTGTCGTCATTTGCAAGGTCCACCACTCTGATGAGGGGAATTTTCGGGCTGGAACCGTGCTTCTGGAGATACAGCAGGATTTCCAACAACTTTCAGAGAAATTCGGAATGCAGAAGACCATGCATCACACAATGGCTCAAGGCCCCAGGTTATTGAGGTATTGCAGCCCCGAAAGGTTGCAGCATTGCATGGGATGGTTAAAAATGCAGGTATTTCTGAGTCTAGTGGGCCTCACCGGGCTCTGGATCAGGGTCATCATTTTCGGCGTCCCCAGGTTGATTAGAAGGAAGGGCTATAGCAAGCTCTGGTTACACAGCAGGCTCTCCGGTCGCTGGATATTGTCTCTGCCGCATTTCCTTTATCATCCTCATGAGTTTTTGGTTCCAGTGGTCGACTACTTCTTCAGCTTCCAGGATCAGACTTTTATGCAGGAACCCAGCCAATCAAACAGCATTGCAACATTCAAACATGGGGTTTGGCAATCCTTTCAGGACAGCCAGCCTCCCAGTTTGAACTGTATCCTCACACTCATGCTGGAAGACAAAGGGCTGCAGGGTTTTGGACTCTTCCCTCGCTTCATGCCTTCACAGACACTCTGGAGCCTCGGTGGGAAGTCCACAGGACTCCAGCTGAAGATAAACATCACACAAAGGAATTTCCCACCCTGGAGGCCAGAAGAAGGAACAAGAAAGGACAAGAAATGCTAAAATAGCAAAAAAAGAAGACAGGGCCATTTTGGTAAATTGAGCACCCATGGGTGCAAACAGCCTGTGGTAAAGGTGCACCGAATTAATAAAAAGGTTCACTGTCACCTGCCATTAAAGGTAAGTTTGTACATGTTATATTTAAAATTAGAAAGGGGATACTCAGTATCTCCACACCACTCCGCATAAGGTGGGGGGTGCTGGTCTCACCTAATAAAATGTAAAAGGGATCCAAGGATCCTTTCTACACTTTGGGACAGTAGTTCCCACAAGGTTAGCAAAAGAAAGTTAAAAGGGCAAACCAGCAACAATGGGCACTTATTGCCAAAATGTTGTCTAAGAGGATAACTTTTAAACGACACTATGGAGAGTTAAAAATGACACCCATAAAAAGAGTAAAAGATTCTGTCAGTGTGGAAAAAAATGTTCGAGGGTTGACAAAGGTCAGGAAGATTTATCATTGCTATCAAAATCTTACCTAACACCATTCTTAGGAATTACCATATACCTCTCATGTCTTTGTTAGCTGCAGGAAGTTTGGCATGTCCCAAGATTACAAGCTGTTCATCAGTGCTTTAAGATTACAGTTTGAGAGTGGATTACATGTCGGGTGCATGGCACAAAGTTGTACATTTCCAGTCACAGTTGTAGGTACGAATCACGACACATTAAAAGACAATCAAGAGTGTATTGTGTCCCAGGTCCTTGGAATGTCTGGAGGAGCAATCTCAAAGGAGAAATGAATGGAAGCTATGAGAAATCAAAAAATATTAAAGATGGTTCGATATTACAAGTTGCATGCATGGAAGCGTACATTGGTACAAGCTACCTTAGAAGAAAAGGAAAGATATTGTAAGTGAAGCTGTGATGTCACCCCTGCTGGAATGGGAAGTACCTTAAATGATGCCGCTCATGAAGAACATTTGGGGACTGCAATAGTAAATAGGAATTTGAGAAATGAGTATTGGTGACTTTCAATGAATACAAAGTTGGGCATAGATCAATCAATGGAGTTAGCATGTGAGCCCTGGAATAAGAAAGATTCTACTATGATAGTACTATCTGTAACTTAAGTGACAATTGATCTCATTGACTCTAAATATAGTCATAAGTGGCATTCCTACGAAGGTCTGCTGCAACAGAAATATAAGCTGGCTGTATAGGTGACAGACAATAGGATACAGTCCTTGCCAGAGGAAAAGGGTTCTGAAGACTATTTAAAAGTGGCCTGATGGGAAGACACCGTGACTCTGAAAGACATGTTGCACTGGCCTCCAGTCTTGGTCAGGTGAAATGGGCAGGTTTTACAAAACGCATGATTACATGGCTCTTTATCAACCACACATCAATGGTTTGGGAAAGTAAAAGAATATGAAGATGGTCATAAACAAAACTATATTGACATCCTACACAGCTGCATGGCTCTCCCGCACAACACAGATAAAAGGCCAAAGCTAAGATGCAGTTCCGGTGAACGTGCCAAACAAGGTTAGTTGGCAGGAGAGAAGAGGAAAGCCTGAAACCACAGAGATGTTACAAGATGTACTGCATCACGACTTTCCCTAAGCCAGAATACCTCCACGTTGCTTGTGAGTGGATAAAGGGTCAAGCATCCTGTATTGAAGAATAAGGAGGGCATCATATTGTTCAGACTGTGATGCTGGAAATGCATCGGAGTGACAGGGCCTCCATATCCTTGTCCTTTACTGCAGTTTATCGTGTGTTCTGTCGTGTTATCGACGCAGGAGTTCATGTGGGACTCCTGGCAGTGCAGCTCTCTCTTTTGGTTTGGTGTACAGACCCATGGGATACCCTTATGGCACCCATGGGTGGGGGCACAACCCTGTGCCCCTAGTGTATGTTTTTGGGCACCTGTGTGTGGCCCACAGAGCAGGGTATGGCCTGGTGGCAGCTCCATGCTGAATTTGACAGGTGCCCTGAGTATCCTCCATTTTGGGATACCAAGGCCCTGCCATTGTAATAAGTTGATTCCTGAGAGGAAACAAGATGGTCCCTGTTGCCTCTTGCTTTCTATTGCCTGTTACCTTGTTTTCCCAAAGTCCTGGGAAGCCCTGACTCTGTCCCTTCCCCCTGACCGGCTGTTGGGTGGAAGTTCCATATATGGTGTTGTTGTGGGTGGGACCTGGGTGAATGGAGTGTGTGACGAATACGCATTCTGTGTTGTGGGTGTCTAGTATCTGGTGGTTGACACAATGACTGAGACAGCCCTGCCCGAAACTGGTATGAATGCAGTGTGGAGTGTTGAATGGCTGTGTACTTGTCCCAATGCACATAACTTGTTGTGAGTGTCTGGAGAGGAGTGAATGGCCTGAATGCACTATGCACCTGATTGGATGCCTGCCTACATGAATGCCCTTCTGACCGATTGGTTGCCTGAGTGTGACCCAGCAGAATGAATTGGAGATCAACTAGTCTATCTGGAGGCCTTTCACTGCTAGAATTCGTGTTCAGAAGCTGAAGAGTAACTGGAGTGAAGCTGAAGCTTAACCTTGAAGCCCTGCTGGAAGAGAAGAATTGCTGTTGCTCTCCTTCACAATCCGAAAGCTGCTGTGTCTCCAAGAACTGACCCAGAGAGGACCTGGTAAGGAGCCCTCTTCCCGAGCTATGAGGGACCATCGTGTACCAACTGATCTTTGCCAAAGCTCCCTGCTAGACAGACCTATGACAGGGTGCCGACCGGAGATGGGGACTGCCGTGGAATCCCAAAGAGAAGCGCCCAGACTGTTGTCCGCCACTGTCGATGACCGCCGTTGCCGACTGGAGCCGCCGTGCTCCCGTTTGCCTAAGAACTTCATTTGATCCAAGGATGCTCTCGTCTGCATCGCTGCCCGCTTTATCCCGCTGGAGAAGGCCCAACTGTCGATGCGCCGAGGAGCATCCGCCGGTGGGTTTTCCTGCCACTTAAAGACCACAGAGACGCCGACGACTTGACGCCCCAGCTGGGCCACAGTTCTTCATCATCTCTTTGCGGTCCAGAACTATTGTCAACGAGGTGCCCCGCACGCCTCTTACTTGCAGGACGCCAACGCTCCGTCGTCGACGAGCACCGCTAGGAACGAAGCTGCCACTTCACCGCCATAGTTCACCCTATTCTCCGTGAAACGTTCGACGACCCGTGACTCCTGCCTTAAAGGGAGGGCACTCAAGAAGGGCTGTTGATTTCCCTTCAACGAACGCTACAATTCCAGGTACATTGGGGCTGTAGAACTATTGTAGAGGGAAATAAGACTCATAGAATAATATATGAACTGGGCTTGTGCTATGTCTTTATCTCACAGGTTGCCCAGGTGGGGGGCTCTCCACACAGAACTGTGCTTAACGGTAGAGGCCAGTATTCTGCCTATTGTTTCAACCATCTTGCTTTCCTTCCTATTTCTATTGCTGGTTTCCTTGTTATTGATCTGTGTGACATTTTGACAGTATAGTTGATGCAATTTAATGAGATCTGATAATACTTGTGGTACCACTTTAGAACTGTATATATTTACCATTATTGATTAACTAAAGCACAAAGTGAGTTATTGTGATAGTGTGCATAACCTTGAATATTAATTATATAAAGACTGTGTTTTAACTAATACAGTGTGTGGACATTCCTTTGTGGGGGCTTGGGGACTACACTGTACTTAGGAACCAGCCTGCATCACCTCCTGAGAAGCTAGGCCTTAATTGCTCGACTACGTTACCAATAATAGAGAATCTTGGCTGGGGTCCTCTGTGCCTCTCCTCTACCATATAGAGAGCAGAAGTACAGACACCCCCCTCCAGTCTTTACACAGATCTTCAACAAAAACAAGCATGTGCAACTTGGTTAAATTTGAGCATTGCAAGATTAAAAAAGGGCAAGGTGCTTGGGAAGTCATTGAGGTAGAATTGTGACCAGTATGGGGCAAAGTTCAAGGTAGATAACAGAAGATTTAAGTGAGTTTAGGATGGATTATGTTAGGTTACGTGAAACAGATTTGATGTTTCAAATGTAGGTGTTTAATTTCCAACTATTGAATGTTGTAGTCCTAGGCTAGTATTCAGATTAGCACAGGGTTGAGAGCTCAAGGGCAGCATGCTCACCTTCCAAACAGTACGAGGAAATACACTGGCGGGCCCAACTCAGCACTTCATCCTCCCACGTTCGATACATTGACTGCCACAGGTGGGTAAATATGGTGATACTGATCAGAAACAGAAAGAACCTGATATGAAGCTCTATATTCATCACCAGTTATTCTTATAATTGTCAGCTCTACTGGGGCATGTCCCAACAAGTGGAAGTTGACAATTTTTGTATCGCCAATGTAGGGAGTTAGATTTATGAGCAGCATGAGGAATAGGGTAAAAAGTGAGGCTTTACAAGAAGTCAAATGTCACATATGCCAAATCGTCTGTTCAGATGCTGTATGCGGGAGCTGATGCTTGCATTGTTTGTGGCACAGGTATCCTTTAAACACCTCTGCATTACACATAGTGCTTTCTGTAAGATGTATCCCTCAAATATTCAAAAATTAGTCTTAGGGTGACTAAACTGTGACTGTGGACTCTCGAGTGCATACTGTGCTCAGAAAGGCACAGCTCCACCTCACTGATGAAGCCCAACAAGGTTGAAACACGTGTATGCGGTTGCTGTTGGTACTCTTGTTCAGAAGAGAATTGCCATAGCATTTTCGGTGCTGGGCTGCCAATGTGGGCGGGACAAAGACTGACATGCAAATGGATATTTCCCTTCTGTGAAAGGTACTGTGAGCTCAAGTGTGGCCGCGGACTCTCGAGTGGGTACCTTCCCTAAGAACAGGTCATTTAGCCATATCGTTCTCACAGAGGGGCGCATAAGGACTATTTTTTTATTATTCCTTGAATATGACCTAACACTATAAACATTTGTACTCCAACATAAACATTTCTGCGTGTTTTAATCTGATAATTACTCCAGGTTAGATATCGCATCAGACCCTACCCAGCCGAGGTTTCCTACTTCTGAAACTCTAGTCATCAATTTCTGAGGGAAATTAATCATCAGACTTTTTGGAAAAGGATCCAAATGTGACATGCCATACATTATTTCGACCTATCTTCTACAACATTGCTGCAAACCATGTAACTTCACAGGAAGCACCACATACACAAAGCATAACCTAAGATTTAAGTTCACAACATGGCTTGCATTACTTTGGACTATGTAAATGTCTGTTGCAAAATGTACATCTTCCAGTATATTTTGGAAGTGTACCTATTAAGTCTAGACCTTGGGTAAAGTAAAGTTGTGTATTTGAAGTCCGAGTTAACATTTGTAAACATTGGGTTCTGTCTCCGTGAATTCCTCTGCGCTCACCTTTTATCTAGGGCTGATGAATTGCTTACTTCTACTATTGCTTAGACTTCCTGTTTTCTCTCGGCATCTCCGTTAATTACATGTTGCCTTTGGCATCTTCACCCAATAGGCTTCCATTGAGGATAACACAATCATTTTTCATTAATTTTATTTATTAAAACGTTATTATTCCGATTTCTCCATTACCAAAATACATCACGTTAGCACAAGTAACTCTAACTTCAAAATGTGCATACATTATTTTTAAGCGAACAATAAATCATTTCATAGCACTTTCCTTCATCTTTACCATGTCATTAAAATCATTGGTATTCCAGGTCACATGGCTTGTTTCTCCTTTCCATTTGTCCTGAGTTTACCCAGTTCCTAATACCTAAGAAGAGAATTTCATTTAACAGGTGATGGGCTACGCCCTAGGTTCCTACCTTACTCCATTATGAGACACAGACACCAAGGTGGATTACTTAGGGATCCCAACGGGGACCCCTCTTTATTTATAAACACACTTAAACTGTTACTTATTAAACATTTCTACCTTCTTAATTAATCCATCTAAATACCCCCTGGCGTGAGTTGTTTTCAAAGGAGTCAGCCCGCCCTTCCTTAGTGGGGTCGCAGGGATACTCATAGGGAACAGACTCCTGCCCCACAACTGGCACCACCCACTAGAGCGTGAGACCAGAGGATGGCCTCCATGGGTGGTCCCTCCCTGTAGTTGGCCACTCTCCTTACCTTCCTTGCATCAGGGTCCTTCCATCCTCTATCCCTTCCATAACTTGAATACAACAACATATACATTGTTACGGCTATAGACATGCACTTATAATAGCATCTATACACACACAGCAAGCAATGACATAAAGAAGAGATAATACATGTGTTTACACAGGGGTAACGGCTGCAGTCAGCCACCCTGTGGGGACGTGTCAGTACCTTTATTGTGCTGTCCTTGTTGTTGACTGAGGTATATGCCCCCTGATGAAATTAGGGCCTTGTACTCACAGTTTATTCTTCCGGGTGGTGGCACCGCCCTCCGTGTAGAGCCACCCAAATTCACTGTGCATGCCCTGCGCTCCCAAATGTGTCCATAGGTGGCCCCCGTACATGCAACACATCCTGTGCTTTTCAGCAGCCCCATGCCCTGGGGCGGCCCGCCGATGTCACTGCCAAGCCGTTGCTTTGTTATAAACTTCTCAGCGGCACCATGCCATGGTACACCACCCATGAACACTACCCCACGCCGGCTCCATCTTTTCTTTCGGGCCGCGTCCCCCTTTCAATGGGGATAACGCCATCCCCCTTTCTTGGTGTTCTGTTTTCAATCTGCACCAAGATACGATTTGGTTTGTCAGGTGCGCCATATAAATATTTAAAAAAAAACAAAAATCAAATCCTCACTGCTGGACCCAAGGCATCCCCTCCATCCTTGCGGCCCTGACCCCTCTGCATCGCGCCGGAGTGACACAGGGGGCGGGCGCAGATCTTCAGTGAACTCCGGCCAGCGTGCCAGGGCTCCCAGATTCACCCGGGCTACTCTAACGCGGCAGCCTGTGACTTTTGGTCGAGCAACCCAGTACTAATCTCTTCACCCCGGCTTCTCCAAGGGCAGCCTGGAACTAACAAGATTCTGTCATTTAATATTCTTCAAACACTCACATTATCAAAATGAATACAAATACAATGTCCTTACAACATACATCAAAATTAAATCAAAATTACATCAAAATTACATCAAAATTACAGTAAAGCAATTTCCTTTTATATGTAAACATTTTAAATATATTAATACTGCCAATGTAAGGGAAAGTTGGATCTCTGTACACAGCTGAGACCAAAGACTATCTGATGACAAGTGAGCAAAATAGTGCACAACATTTTGAAGTGCTAAAATCTATGTTCATGCAAGACCTCACAATGTACAAGCAAATGTTTTAAGGATTACGGCTGTTCCACTCATTAGCAAAATCTGCAATTTTTCCATAGAAGTTAGTTTATCACATATCTCAATGATTTTGCGTGTAGGCGATAAGTTAAAGTGTGATCTCATGAAAAGGCTCCACCAAGTTGAATTAGGAAACTTTATCAAATAGATAGGAATATCTCCAAGTTTCTTCTGGTCTCTTGCCAATTGGTCAAAGATTTTATATTTCATTATGGAGTCTACCATTGCATAAACCATAATTCGGACTTCACCCAGGTAGGATTCGCAATAAATTACATTGAAAAGGTACATTAGGTTATTACATTTGTTCACAAATTAATTGACTACTTTTACTGACCTCCTGATACACATTAGGTGAAGATTCATATGTACAGAATCAGTAGGAGGATCTAATCATTTGGTACAGGTTAAGCAATTTCCATCTACCCCAAACACTCATGTGTAGCAGACCCAATTTGTAGCGCACTACAGAGATCGGTTCACAGTTAGGGGAAAGCATAAGAAATCCCTCCAGACTCGTCAGTTTATCCCATTCATCCAACAGTGTGATTTTATTTATTTATTTATTTAGTGTTTATTTGTAATGCGCCAAAGCCTGCAGGCATCAGGGTGCCCATACACACAAGACAACATCAAGAAGGAAAATAAGACAAGAATGGGATCAGGCAGACTGAAGGCTAAGAGATAAGCTCAAGCTCATTTATGATGCTCAGTACAAGCTTATTTTTTTTACAAAACTCAATCACAGATTCCATAAAAAAGCGACCATATTTCACATTAATTTACCTCATTTGTGCAGAAAACAACTTCACTGATCTGGTTCCCGAGATAAGCAGATGATTAATAACGTCTACTTTTGCACCAATTGTTTGCTACATATATTGAATAGGAGTATTCTTGCAGTTAATTAAATTAAAAGCATTTAATACTCTGGAGGAGGGTGGAGAATAATACCAGGAATAGACTGAAGTTGAACATCAGGAGCAAGTTGGAGTCAAGAGTCAAGAGGAAAGGAACGAGGTTAGGTATCTGGTCACTAGCAAGATCACAAAGGAGCGAGAGGTCATGCTTTGCTCAAGGCAGGTGTTTGGGATGAGACCCCGATATGAAACTGTTAAACTCACAGTGGATGGAAGAATGTGCACGTGGCAGGGCATTGAAAGGAGCAAGGGTAGAGAGGTTGTGAAGGGGTGGAAATAAGGAACCTAAGAGAGGGTGGTGCTAAGTTTCACTGGGAACTGTAAACTGGGAATGGCAACCTCAGTTGGCTCCCTCTTAAAGTTGAAGAGAAGCTTGACATACCCGCAGTTCTTGGTGCATTTCATGGTGGAGGCACAGCAAGGTCGAGGGGTACAATGAGAGCTGGGGGTGGTCATATCCCACCATCAAACGAAGGCGAGCAGGAGACTAGCTTGGCAACTGTGGGTGATGGGAATGGTACCCCAAATTCTTGTGAACATTAAAAGTAAACCTGTACACTGTTGCAACTGTTAAGAAAAGACTGTGCTGATACTTTATGTTTTGCATTTTAAGCTAGGAGAGGACCTTTGTGAGGCAAATACAATATGTGGGAACCAGAGGTTATGTTCAGCCAACTTGTGGACCTCACACGGCTATACAGCAGATGTTGTCAGAGTCTGTTTCATGCTCCATTGCAGACTGGCATGTTTCAGTTCTGCGGGCATCAGAGGATCTTGCCCCTTCGTGCTGACTTGCAGCCTTCAAGAAGTGCCCATTTAACTCACATGCATTTACAGCTCAGGTTTCCTACAGGACCCCATTTCAACAACAAAAAAATCAGGAAATCAGGGTTGTTTATTTTTGGTATCAGGTCTGCCACAGTCCATGAAATTAGTTTAGTTGCCTTTGATGTAGAATAATCTTCTCCACTCTCCCCCCATGTATTTGTCTGTCTATGTCCACCTATTGTCTTGGTTGTGTTTTATCCTATAAACACATTCTAACTATCCATTCAACAGATCCTTCCCCTTGGGTGTTAGTGGCCAGAAAACTACAGATGCTTGTTCCTGAATGACCCTCTTAATGGGGCAGAGGAGCGTGGGGGTGGCACAAAGTGTGTCTGATTTGTTTGTGAATTTTCCTTGTGCTCACTAAGCATGACTCCTGGCATGGACTCGATTTAACAGACACTGAATGAGGCTTGACTGCCCTGTGCGCACTGTCAGGCATCAGGGACAATAACCACTCAGGAATAAGAGCCCTTTTCACTGTATTTAAGCCCCTACCCATTGAGATATCTTCTACTTTTTTGGACACCCAATTACATACCTCATTTATTGGTGACCCCCTCTACTCTGCAATGTAATCAGTATATTGCTTGATACTTATGCATGGTCCCAAAAACAAATCCAGGTATTTGTCATAAGTTGCAGGGACTTCATGATGCCATTGTAGGCAGAGCGTCCAATGAAATTGGGGACACGATATGTTCCTCCACCTGACACCACCACAATTTCACACAGGCCTCAGTCTCACATGCAAGCCAGGCGAGGGCGGCGTGAAAAGCAAAGTCATCATGTTACTTTTACCAAATATTCAAAGTTCACGCCTCCATTGCCTTATATATATTGCTTTTAATGCTTTAAATGCTCGTGCAGAAGGGATGTGACCTAGCAGTTCGGGCTGTACTGCCCCTTTTGTGGTGGGACCACGCCTGATTTGCATATGGTATTTCCCCTTTCTGTAACAGCTTGGCACTCTCAAGAAGGATGGTCTGGAGGGTTGCCCAGAGCTGTGCCAGAGGTTGAGATTACTTCTAAACCTTCCAGCCATCACCTTTTGTTTTGCTATTACAGTGCTGGCAGTAGTTCTATACATTTTTCATCTATACCAAACAATCTTAGAAATTGATCGGCCCACTCAACCCTATTGAAGGCTTTCTCAGCATCTAAGCTCACCTAATCCTGCCTGCACATATCTTGTTTTCCTTTCACACGCCCTACCTGGTCAACATTAATCAGGCTTTGCAATACCCTTTACAATCCTTGCCAAATACTGTCCATTCCAGGCTCAGGAGGGAAGTTGGTTCACAATGGTTTGGGTGTAGTTGGTCTTTACCTATTTGTTCAAAAATTGACAGTTGTCATAATACCTCAACAAATGCCTTTGAAAACCGAACTATAATCCGTTATTGGCCCAGGGAGATCCGATGTTTGCAGTGTGTTTAGGGCAATCTTTAATCCAGCAATTGATATCAGTTTGCTTAGGTTCTCTCACACATGTTGTGTTGCCCAGAGGTTCTTCCGGATTCAGCTCCAGTTCAGACCTTCATTTGTGTTGGTAAAATGCTACTAAGAGCTCGTGTCTGACTTAAAAATGAAAGCGCCCCCATCACTATCAAGTGGCAACATTCCGTTTTTTAAGATAAGAGTTTAACAGCTTGCCGGCCTTATTGTCGTCTCAGTACAACCTAGAGACTAGTATTGAAAGTGCTCAGTCAATGGTATGCGTACAGGCTTTATTCAAGACCCCCCAAACTCTTTGATTTTTTGGAGACATTGCGATGATTTTTTCGCCTGAACTCCCATTAGAGAGATTGAAGACTAAAAGCATTATTTTTGCCTAGCGCCTGGATGCCCTTGCTGGTGAATGTTACGCTTTACAAATGCTTTAACATATTTATTTATTATTTCATTGGTATTGCGCACCGAACCCTCAGGCATCTGACAATGTGGTCATTTGACATAACATGACAATGTGGTTTGTGACATAAGATGGGTGGAGAGAAGTCAAACTTTGGGGAGCAACACACGTGTGCTAGAAGAACTGCTGAGTGGCCCATTCTGGCTTTTTAAGTTATTTACCTTATCACGTGGTGCTTATCTGATATCAGGTGTGCCCTAGAAAAAGCAGAGCGCTGCATACTAATAACATGAAAGTCGGCTATAGCAGTGGCCACGATAGGACTTTGTATTAAAATATTGGGTGTGTATCATTCATTTTGTAAAAGAAATCCACTGACTATAGAAGACTCTAGATGGGAACTAGAGATCTCTGGCAGCCAGGAGAAGCCACCAGCAACACAATGCGACCACTGGTGCTGCACGATGCAGGATCACCCATAGCCTCCCCAGACATCTCTGAGGAGCCTTGGCACATACTTTGCACTCACCACTTCAAGGGAATGTCTATAATGTGCACCACCAGGAGATGTCCCAGTTGAGGAGTGAAGGAAAGTGTCCAGTGCTGTAGTCATCCGAGGGGAACCGTGTGAGGGGAAAGCCACGTCCAAGAAAGATCTGGGATTAATGTAGCACAAAGGTGAGATGTACACTGAGCCCCGTTCACAGATTCAAACGCAGAGCAGGACTCTAGCACGCCACGGGTGCAGAGGACCTGAAGTGGATCAGGCCGCAGAGCCCAACAGGAAATGCATGGCAGCTAGGAAAAGGACAACAACAAAGCACACGTGCTTCACGCATGAATGGCATTAACACGCAAACAAACCTGCTCACTATAATTCTGGTGCTTGAGCCCAAGATGGTGGACCAACACTTGTATCCACTAAGTGCCATCTCAGCAACACCCACTACCCTTCTTTGCCAGCTTTTCTTGGAATGTTCCCTGTGTCACTCCTTTATCAATCTTGAAAGCCATGACTAGTTCATTTAGCTCCCTTTTAACTTCACTTAATGTATGTATTTATTTATTTATTGGTCATTTATAATGCGCTTATACAACAAATCAGTCTTTCAAAGCACCACAAGCCACAATGGAAGGGAACAAAGGAGAAAAAGAAACAATGGAAATAACAATGATTAAGTAGAAGGAAACAGCGGTCTGCACTACACCTCTTCTGGGCCTCTTTCATCGGCTTCAGAGAACTAGTATGCATCCTTCTGCCATCACCATAACCCTTCTGGGATGACTGTTTGCAAATCACCTGCCTCTGAAAGCATTTGCATTGTGCGTCCCTCCATCTTGTCATGCTTTGCCACTGCTTCAATATTGTGCCACCACACATTCCAAAATAACTTTTAAAAGAACACAGGATTTGCATTGACCACAGCTTTCAATGTTTTGTTTGGTTATCCTCAGTTATAACGGGAACCAGTCAAATACTGTGAAGTTGTATCAATCAATATACAATCATTGCTCTCTTCAAGGACCCCCTAGTGTTAAATCGTAGATGTTTTCCAGGTCAGTCTCTTGGCTGCTCCAAGGTCCAGTGAACACAACCTTTGGCTACACATCAGCAGTGCTGATATGCAGTGACGTCCAGTGACAGTAGAAGGCACTGCTCTAATATTGCAAGGGCTCTATGGTATTAGTCACTCCATTCCTAAAATCCTCCCTGAGAAGACAACGCTTTTAAGTTCATTTTCTCCAATGTTTCAGCTACAACCTTTTTGTAGACTCGTGCTGCTCAGAATGTACATGGGCTGCACTATAACAGTAAAAAGATGTAACAATTCTGGCAATTTGTTCCTCAGGGCTCTATTATAGATAGCTGTGCAATGTGGCAATTGCAGTTAGCAATTTTCCCCCTCCTAATTGGAGGTGATTATGGAGCTCTCTTTATGCTTCCCCACTGGCTGAAATTATTTTTGACCTTTGGCCTATCCCATCACTTTTATGCTGACGCCGCTCAACTTTTTCTGTCTTTTTCCTCTTTCTCTCCCGACATCCACAACAGACTTTCTATTTGTCTCCTTGCCATCAAATATTGGATGACGGCCCACTTTCTGGTACTCAATGCTGCTAAAACTGAGGTACTTTTCCCACTCTGCCCTTCTCTTATTTCATTCCCGCCTTCTCAGTTGCCAGTGTCTTCCAAAGCCCGTAATTTAGGACTTGATTTAGACTCTGAGCTATCCTTTAAACACCACGTTTCTCTATACTTGCATGCCTGTTGCTTTCACCTGCATAATATTTGTAAAGCCCAGTCTTTCTTGACTTTCGAGGCCACCAAACACTTTATATCTTCACTAATCTTTTCTTCTCTCTTCTACTGTTCTTCGGCACTCTTTGGTCTCCCTTTCACCCCTCATGCCCCCTTGAAATCAGTTTTAGATTTAACTTTCTCTGTCTGATTTTCTTAAATATCTTTATGGTCTTGCTCCCAAATACCTTTCTTGCCTAGTCTCATTCTACACCCCATCCCGTCCACTCCGCTCTTGTTCTCAATTTCCTCTTGACGTTCCTCATCCTCCATGTGCCCAGTCTCTCTTTCGTTCACTCTTGTTGCTCGCTCCTCTACACTGGAATGCTCTTCCTTTCTACCTTTGCTCTATCTCTGTTTATTCTTTATTTCATAACTCTCTGAAATCCTACTTACTCCAGTCTGGTTAACATTCTAGACTATGATTTTTTTTTTGAATTCTCATTTATTTTGTACCTTTGATGGATCTATGTACAGCGCTTTGGTTTAAAGTGATATATAAAATCCAAATAAAATACAAAATGTGATGTTCAGCATTGTGTAGCAACAAGGAGGACACCCATGGGCCCAAATGCCAACAGTAACTGCCAAATAGAGCTGGTTGCCTTTTATTTAAATCTCAGTTCCACACATGCTCACCCAATGTACAATAAGTCTTTGTAATTTACCTGTAAATTTATTTTTCCAGCATTGGTACCTTTCATAGATTTGCATACTTGAATATTCCCCGTTGTCAGACTGAGAATCCTTGATAATTTAAAATAATTATATAAATAAAGGTTTCCTTTAAGGAAGAAAGCAACACAAATTGCCTATTATGCCTGAAAAGGCACTCACTTGTGTAGTCCCTCCACCTCACTTTGGTCCTATATGACCCCAACCAATGAGGTGGAAGGGTTTACGCCCCACCCCAGGCAGCTATCTTCAGATTTTGAGCCGTAGTGACTGTAATACGATGAGTGACTGGCTTTGGTGTAGCCTCCAGGGAGGAGGGTGGACACATGTGAATCTATGAAAGATGCTGGAGAAATAAAGTTACAGGTAAGTAACCAAGATTTCTCCAGCATTGGATCTTTCATGATTCACATGACTGAATAGAATACCAAGCAGTTAAGCATGCCATTTAACTGTCCACATAAAACAGAACACCTGGAAATGCATATGCTAGATAACAATAAATGGGAAGGAGGGAAAACATAGAAAAAAGAAATTGGAATCCGTAATTTGCGCCAAATTGAAATTTTTATTATGTAGTCTTCATGAGTTGAAACAAATCCTTTTAAGTAAGCCTGATTATTTTATTTGTATTTATTCCTTGTATTTATTCCTAAACTGTTTGTCCTATTGACAGAAATTCATGCAGTGTAAGAATGTTTAACACAATTAATTTTTAGTGTGATTACTCACTTTGTTACCTGTTACACTGGAACTAAATTAAGTCCATCATTTTTGAATGCCCAAATTGAGATGGGGACAAGGCAGTCGAAATTCTAATGGCCCTTCCTTTGATTTATAGTGTTTCCTGCAATTTAAAGTTCACAGGCTGCAAATCTTTTAAAGAAAAACAAATTCTATGGAACTTTAGGGTGAATTCAATAATTTACTTTAAAACTTATGGATTAAAACTTGCCAAGTTTTCATAAAAGGCGGTTGCTTGGATGCAATTGTCCTCGCAGCGCTTGCTCCGCGGTAAACTAAAATGGCTGCTTTTAAAGCTATGTGATGACATGGTCGCGTTTGATTAGCGCGGCCACGTCATCACTCTAGTAGTCTCACAATGTTGCCATCTTGCTTGGGGCATCTTAATTCGTTTTGCTTTAATTCAAACGCGTGTGACCTCTGGCCAGCGCTCACGAATGTTACTGTTACATTATTGTCAATACATTAATTGCCTGAAATTTCACTGTAAGTAATTGTAAATGTGAAAATTAATTAATTTGAGACAAAGTTCAATTCACTTACACTACTGTGACTCTGTGCAGAGTGCTCTCATATTTTGTGTCCACTGAAAATGCACTGATTCATGTTCAGCCGTGTTAAATGAGAATTTTAAATTAGAATTTTAAATTAGAATTAGAATTAGAATTGTGTTAAATTAGAATTTTTTACAGAATAAAAGAGAATATAGTGAAAAAGAAAAGTGTATTTTCGATAAGAAAAAGAAACCCTATATTTGATGCATGAGGCAGATTATAATTGATCAATCACTTTGCAAATATAACAATGAACAAGAATAATAGGAAAATGTTCTGATATCACAGAAAATGGCTAATCTCTGTCTCAAAATTCAGGCCTGTATAGCAGGTGTCCATTACATTTATCCAGTATGCTTCTCTACATCTAAGGAGCTTTTCTCTGTTACCTGCTCTTGGAGGCATATTGATCCTTTCCAGGAGGGAAAACATAGGCTGCCCCTACCTTATGCAAACAGTTGGCGGAGGACTGCCTGTCCTACTACTGATTCCCTTTCAAAATCTTCTGGTAAGCATTAGTGCTTGTCAAACGCATGAAGCGTGCTCCAGGTGGCCGCTCTACAAAGGTCTTTTATTGCCACTCCTGCCTGGAATGCCATTGTTGCTGCCCTCCCTCTGGTGGAGTGTGCAATAGGTGTGGCAGGAAGTGGATTGCCTCTGGATTGGTGGCAGTGACTGATGCAGTTTTTCACCCACCATGATAGATTTTGATTTGATATGCACTGTCCTTTAGTGCAGCGTGAGAAAGCCACAAAAAGCCTGGAAAAGGTACAAAAATCCTTAATTCACTGGATGTAGAATTTGAGCATCCATGAAAGATCCAAGGAGTGAAAGGTGCGCTCCGCTGCTGTTCAGTGCTTGCTGAAAAAGGCAAGGAGTCCATGTGCTTAGAAAACGTCATCTCAGAAACCACTTTCAAAAGACATTTGCGGTGCGGTCTGAGAATCACTCAGTCCTTCTAAAAATTGTAAATGGGGACTCGGTTGAGAGGGCCTGTAGCTCCTTAATTCTTCTAGCCAATGTTATTGCTACCAGAAATATGGCTTTTCACAATAAGAATCATAATTCACATCTATGGATGAGTTCATACAGTGCTGACATAAGTTCTGATAGGGCAGTATTCAAGCTCCAAGAGGGCACCGGTTTGGGTGATGGAGGGAAAGTGCGCAATAATTCTTTGAGATACACCGTGACCACAGCGTCAGTGATTAGTGAAGACTGATGCAGGCCTGTGGTATAGGCTGAAATTGCTAATCGATACACTTTAATTGATGACTGTGATAACCAACTCTTGGCCAGGTGTAAAAGGTAGGATAACTCTTGGTCCACTGATATAGTAAGAAGTCTCAGTTGTGAAGTTTGACACCATGTGGTAAAACGTGTCCCTTTGGTGGTGTAAATCAGACGGGCCGATTGTGCCCTGGAAGCTCTGATGACCTCCCAGCACTCCACGGACCGTGTCAGATTTGCCAGCTTTCACTGTCCAGGAACCATACTTTGAGCAGCATACTCACAGGATTATGGTGGAGAATCTTGCCTTCTTGTTGAGTTAACAGGTGCTGGTGCAGTCTAAGGCAAATGGGCATCTCTTGAGACAATTGTAGGAGAGTAGGGTACCAAACCTGACATAGCTAAGCCGGCTAAAACAAATCATTTGGCAAGTTTGTGCTTCATCCTCTGCAGAACTCGGGCTAATAAGGTTGTGGGAGGAAACTCATAGAGAAACCACCCTGTCCCATTCAGAGAGAAGGAGTCTCCCAGGGACTGTTTCTCCGGGGGTACCTGGAGGCGAAGCGAGGACACTTTGCGTTGTTATTTGTCACAAATAAATCGATCTTGGATTGGCCACATTTGTGGAAGATTCAATTTAATTCTCTGTTGTCAAGCTCCCATTAATGGGATGAGGCATAGTCTCTGCTTAGCTTGTCCGCTATGACATTGTGTTTTCCTGGCAGATGCTCCACCCTCACTTAAACTTTGTGTTTGAGGGCCCAACTCCATAGCCACTGTGCTTCTGCCGAGAGATTCAATGATTTTGTGTCTCCCTGTTTGTTGGTGTAAGGCATGGAGGTGGTAATGTCCATTTGGACTGGGACTACCTGACCCTCCAGTACCAGCTGGAATGACTTTAGCGTCCATCAGATAGCTCTGCGTTTTAAAACATTGATGTGGAGACAAGTGTCTTCTAGCAACCATGCACCCTTTGCTTGAAGCTCCCCCGGGGTGCTCCCCAACCTGAGAGTTATGCGTCTGTTCTGAGGAACAATGTTGAAGTAGGTGCTTGAAACAGCATTTCTTGAGGTAGATGTTTTTGGTTGATCCACCATTGCAACGCCCTGTGGAATAGTGGTGTGAGAAGAATGATATTTTCCCACAAGCAGTAGGCCTGTGCCCATTGGTGGTCCAGTGCCTCCTGAATTGTCCTCATTCGAAACCTGCAGTTAGGAATCCGGTATATACAAGAGGTGGTCATGACCAAGAGGGATTTAAACTGACGTACCGCGGTGGAGGCATTGTTGGGGTGTTTATCAAAAAGGGCACCTGGTTGATGCCTTGCTCTACCCAGGTAAGTAGTAACGTATTAAAGAGCAAAAGTAAGCAAGGTCATGGGTTACCTAGCTGCTGAACGATGGGTGAACACACTCCTATGGGGGTTACACCTTTGAAACTTGTGCACACACTACTGTGAATGAATTCTGACAAACATGTATCAGGACAATTCTGAGTACTGCAGTCAGATTTTTAATAAAAACTGCAGTTTCTGTGTTGTAGATACACTTGACTAGGAGTCACACAAGATACAGCAGTATTTACACATTTTGGAGGTTTAGTAACCAATTCATAGGTAACAAATGTCTAATATTTGTAGGGTATTTCGAGTGCTTACACGTCCACTGAAGGGTCCTTGGGAAGGAGACCAGTGGACTTAGTGAGGTGATAGCATATATTATATAGCACATATACATCAAAACAATGTAGGGTTGAACAATGATAACACACACAATATAACAAGTCAACACAACAGTGTTTCGGCCAGAAGGTGAGCTGTGATGAGTTCTGATGGTGTGGCCTTCATCAGGACGAGATATTCCATAAGGTGGAAGTATCTTGTGAGGTCTGTTAAAATAAAACAGACGAGAGTGTTTTAGGAGTGGGCCCATTCGTATATATCTAGCAGAGGTAGAGGATTAAGTACACAAAAGGCCGGTGCTTACCGGAATTTAGGAGTGCAGTGGCTCAGGGAGTGGCAGTGTGAAGGGTACACTGGAGGATTTCGAGGTCCTAGGTGTGGCGGTTCCTGTGGAAATAGGAAGGATACAAGGGCTATATTTAGCCATAGAAAATTGGGGTGCAACTGAGTATAGGAAAAGGTGTTAATGGCTTACCTTAGGGTGACCTGGTGCCGGGCATTATTGGGTAGAACAGGCTGGTGTAAAAAATATGCAAAGTACACTGCAAGCATGGATAGCTGTGGAAAGATATACACAAGAGGCTCAGACTGCGGGCCTCGGGGTGTCATGAGTGCCATGGTGCACGTAAGGGTTGGTGATGCGTGCATGGTCACGTGGGCCATGGGTGGTGGGTGGCGGATAATACAAGAGGTGAGTAAGATGGAATCATCACATGTGTGTCCTCAATGGTGGAGGAAATTAAAAATGGACGTGTGTAAGGATACACTGAGGTGGATGTGCTCGCAGTGTCAAAAGCCCATAATGCCCTCTGGAAGACACCAACACCTTAAACCCAGTTGGGGGATGAGCGTGATCCCCTGTGTGGGATGTCAATGCAGGCTGTACGAGGATGCGTGCCTAAAATGGTGGCCGGGCTCCTGTTCGTTAGTGAGACATGCAGCCGAAAAGTTATTACAGCTAGCCACCGTTGCCGCATGCGCGTGCACTCACCTTGGGAAAACTGAAGAAGGAGCGCTGCAAAGGAAACTGTCAGCGGCACACAGTGTGAGCGAGGAGCTAACTTAGAGTAAATAGGGAGAGCGGCCATGACGGGGTGCGCTTGACCGGGGCTGCCCGCGGGGGTGCCTGAACAGTAACGCACCTGGTTCGTAAGTAACGATAGCATTACGATAAGGGAGAGCATACTAATGGAGCCAAAAGACATGATGTGTGGATCGTGTGAATGCCTCAAACAACAGTTGTCCATATACGGGCAGGCGGGCGGGAGACGCCTCAGTCCCAAGGCCAGAGTGCTGATAGGTCAAGGTCAAGGTGATGGTGCCCAGAACAGCTAGAGGAGGTTTGGCAATGTTATTAAAGAGGAACCGCAGATGGCCAAGTGATGTAGGTGTGCCTCGTGGTTGATAATGATTGTGTGAACATAACATCTTTTCAAAAGTGACACATATCAAAACACATATTTGCGAACAGTCGGCGGTTGGAAATAAACTTAGTGACCTTTGGACATATCTGCACGCGCAAAGTTCAAGGTGCATTATGTTGCAATCCACGGTGCAGCGGTACCACGTGAGATACCCGCCACAGGAGGTGTGGCACTGTTGGTCAAAAGGAAGTAAAGGCCTTGTGGTGAGGATCTGCCCAATTGCTATTAGTGTTAGTGTGACCCCAGCATTGTATTGGCAGTGAACCGGGGTGAAGCACATATTTGAAACATAAGGTGGTGGGCAGTGAGCCTTGTGACATTAGAATATAGTGGCACAGTACGAGTTCAGGATACGGTACAGGGTGCAGCGGTGCCACGTAAGATCAATTTGGAGTGGATGTGGATAAGTGTCTCAGTTACAGGAAGTGTTTCCACTCTATGCAGATGTTAAGACCTGACCGGACAGAATTTAGTTTATGCACCCATTTTTGTTCTAGGCGGGTTAAGATTCTGGCAACATCACCACCTCTGATGGTGGCGGTAACTTTCTGTATCACCAGCCATTTGAAGTTAATATTGGTGTGATTTTTCTTGACAAAGTGATCTACGAGAGGTTTGTCAGGTACTTTGTTTTTTATGCACGAGCAGTGCTCGCAGATTCTGGTCTTGCCCACGTAGATCAGTCCACAGGGACAGGTTACAACATATATGACCTGTTTCATGTTGCAATTGGTATGGTCCTGCAGGGTCCAATTGATGTCATTGTGTTGGAATATTTTTGTGGTTTCAGTGAATTGGCAAACCGTACATTTGCCACACCCTTAGTGGCCTTGTACGGGTGGAAGATTCCAAAGAGGGTTGGTAGACTTGGTGGGTTCAATGAAGGTGTGTACCAAAGATTCTCTGATGTTCCGATTTTTCTTGAAGGCGAACAATGGGACTTTTTGAAGTGATCCCACGTTTTTGATGATAGGCCAATGTAGTTTAATGGTCTTTTTAATGAGGTTAGTGGGCTGTAGTTTGGGGATCCATGAGACCATGCCCAGCAACACTGTAATCCTCTCCATTGACAGTCGTAGCCTGGGGGTGCGAGTGACCAGCTCCACCCAGAGGAAGTGAGCGGTTTGGACAGGTGCAAGAGTAGACTTGGTCTCATTGATGGATAAGCCTAGGGTTTTTAGGATTGATCTTGTCTTTGCGACTGCCACGGTTGTGAGTATCTGGGAGTTCGCCTTTAGCAGCCAGTCATCTAAATATGGAAACACCTCTACTCCTACTCTCCTGAGGTGTGCCGCTACTGGTGCTAGGCACTTTGTAAACCGTTGGGGCCATTTGAGGCCGAAAGGAAGCATGCAGAACTGAAAATGTGCTTGCCCTATGGAGATCCTGAGATACCATCTGTGTGTCGGGTGGACTTGAACATGGAAATATGCATCTTCCATGTCTAGGGATGACAGGAAGTTGTTTTTGTTTAACTATAGAAGCACTTGTTGAAGAGACGTAATTTTCAACGTCATACGTCTGATAAATTTGTTTAATGTCTTTTGGTCTATTATTGTGGGACCAGTTCTATGGCCGATGTGCAGGGCGCAGATATATTGTGTCACTTTTTCTTAGACTGGTCCCTTGCATGGCCCAACCCCCTCCTGCCTCTTTACGTGTGGTATCTGGTACTTGGCTGTTGGTACCTGTTACCCCCTTGGGAGGAGTTAGAGGAGAATCCTTGCGTGTTGAAGGATCTGTTATACTCTCTGTACTTAGCGGTGGAGCCACGAAAGGTAATAAAAAGGACAACGGTCCTTGTCCTTATCTCTGAGCGAGCTATGGCCCTTGCTGTGTCTGTATCATATTTGATTCCTTTGAGGTGATCATCTATTTATTTACCAAAAAGGTCCTCCCCATCAAAAGGCATGTCCAGGATCTGGGCTTGTACTTTCAGGCTGAAGTTTGTTGCTTTCATCCAGGCCTTCCTCCTGAGCTCTGTACCATGGGCCATCTGTCTAAACCAACATTCGGCCACGTCTACTGCTGTGTCAATCATATGATCGGATGCGGCTTCACTGTCTGCCACAATGGCCTGTGCTTCCTCTTGGAATTCCTATGGCAGATGTTTTGCCAGTTTTCACATTCTTAGCCAGAGTTCCCTGTCGAACCGTGCCATCATGGTCAGTGCGTTACCAGCTCTTATGGTGAGCGAAGCTGCTGATTACACTTTCCTGCCTATGGTTTCAAGCTTCAGACCTTCTTTGTCAGGAGGGGCTGTCATAGGTGATGACGGGTTAGCTATTTCTTTCCTCGCCGCAAACATAATGACAGAATCTGGCTTCACGTGTCCCCGTAGGCAAAAAGGTTGCTGTTTCCGGAGGATTATAATTCTTCTCCCAACTAGAAACCAGAGCAGTGGTAGATAAAGGAGTAGATCATATTTTCTCCCCTGCTTCCCATATAGTGTTGGGAATACGAATAGTTGTCACTGATCGTCTGCATTTATCCCTATGTTCGGAGAGCAGAGATTTATATTCCTTGCAGGAAACTTGAACCTGGAACGGCTTTGCAGTGTTAGCTATTATAGTGTGGAATGACATGGCATCATCCAGTGGCTAAGTACCCCCTGGTGAGTCACGTTTTCATTATTTCTGAATAATGTAGGTGTCCCATTCATCTGTTCCTTGGTCCGGTGTATCCTTGGGAAGTTCCCCTTCCTCTGGCTCATCATCTTGTGTATCCAGATCAGAAAATTCCCGGTATGGGTCGTCCATAGGGTCTGGGTCATATGGATCCTCTTGCCAGTCGAGACTGAGACTGTTGATGGGGCTGTAGTTTCCTGGGGACTTGGAGGCGGTGATGGCTTTGGCGAGGCCCAACGTGGTAGTGATCTGTCCTGGAAGCCTTCCCCTGCTACAGGGGAACGTTTGCTCTTACCCAGTGGTGGTGACCTATCTCCAGGTGCTGGTCTGTCTCAATGTGCCCAAGATCTGCTACTAGATGATCGATGTGAGCACATTGAGACAGACCAGCACCTAGAGATAGGTCACTAGCACTGGGCAAGAGGAAACATTCCCCTGTAGCAGGGAAAGGCTTCCAGGACAGATCACTACCAGGAGGGGCCTCGCCAAGGCCATCACCACCTCCAAGTCCCCAGGAAACTACAGCCCCATCCACAACCCGTATGACCCAGACCCTATGGATGACCCATACAGGTACCTTTTCCGATCTGGAAACACAGGATGATGAGCCAGAGGAAGGGGAACTTCCCAAGGATACACGGACCAAGTTACAGATGAATGCAACACCTACATTATTCAGAAACAATGAAAACATGACTCACCAGGGGGTACTTAGCCACTGGATGATGCCATATCATTCCACACTATAATAGCTAACACTGCAGAGCTGTTCCAGATTCAAGTTTCCTGCAAGGAATAGAAATCTCTGCTCTCCGAACATAGGGATAAATGCAGACGATCAGTGACAACTATCCCCATTCTCAACACTATATGGGAAGCAGGAGAGAAAATATGATCTACTCCTTTATCTACCACTGCTCTGGTTTCTCGTTGGGAGAAGAAATATAGTCCTCTGGAAACAGCAACCTTTGCCTACGAGGACACATGAAGCCGAATTCTATAAATATGGTTGCAGCGAGGAAAAACTAGCTAACCCGGCATCACCTATGACAGCCACACCTGACAAAAAAGGTCTGAAGCTTGAAACCATGGGCAGGAAAGTGTAATCAGCAGCTTCGCTCACCATAACAGCTGGTAACACACTGAAAATGATGGCAAGGTTCGACAGGGAACTCTGGCTAAGAATATCAAAACTGGCAAAACATCTGCCATAGGAATTCCAAGAGGAAGCAAAGGCCATTGTGGCAGACAGTGAAGCCGCATCCTATCACATAATTGACACAGCGGTAGACGTGGCCGAATGTTGGTTTAGACAGATGGCCCACGGTACAGAGCTCAGGAGGAAGGCCTGAATGAAAGCAACAAACTTCAGTCTGAAAGTGCAAGCTCAGATCCTGGACATGCCTTTTGATGGACAGGACATGTTTGGTAAAAAAATAGATGATCACCTCAAAGGAATCAAATAGGATACAGACACAGCGAGGGCCATAAGCTCGCTCAGAGATAAGGACAAGGACCATTATCCTTTTCGTGCCTTTCGTGGCTCCACCGCTACGTACAGTGGGTATAACAGATCCATAAACATCCAAGGATCCTCCTCTACCTCATCCCAAGTGGGTAACAGGTACCAACAGTCAAGGACCAGATACCACACGTAAAGAGGCTGGAGGGGGTCGGGCCATGCAAGGGACCAGTCTAAGAATAATTGACACAAGATATCCACGCCCGCACATCAGACATAGAACTGATCCCACAACCCCAGAAATGAAAAGAGTTTTATTCTCAGTTCTTTGTCATCATAAAGAAAAACAGACAGTGGGCGTCCAATAATAGACCTAAAGACATTAAACAAATTCATCAGATTATAACGTTGAAAATTACGTCTCTTCAACAAGTGCTTCTATAGTTAAACAAAAACAACTTCCTGTCGACCCTAGACATGTAAGATGCATATTTCCATGTTCCAGTCCACCCGGCGCACAGACGGTATCTCAGGATCTCCATAGGGCAAGCACATTTTCAGTTCTGCATGCTTCCTTTCAGCCTCAAATGGCCCCAACGGTTTACAAAGTGCCTAGCGTCAGTAGCGGTCAAACCTCAGGAGAGTAGGGGTAGAGGTGTTTCCATATTTAGATGACTGGCTGCTAAAGGAGAACTCAGAGAGGCTCACAACTGTGGCAGTCACACAGGCAAGATCAATCCTAGAAACCCTAGGCTTATCCATCACTGAGACCAAGTCAACCCTTGTACCTGCCCAAACCGCACACTTCCTCGGGGCGGAGCTGGACACTCGCATCCCCAGAGTACGACTGTCTATGGAGAGGATTATGGCGATGCTGGGCGTGGTCTCATGGTTTCCCAACAATGCCCCCACCACGGTACGTCAGTTTAAATACCTCCAGGGCATGACCGCCTCTTGTATATACCGGATTCCTAACTGCAGGTTTCGAATGAGGCCAATTCAGGAGGCACTGGACCACCAATGGACACAGGCCTACTGCTGTGGGAAGATATCATTCTTCTAACACCATCATTCCAAAGGGTGTTGAAATGGTGGATCAACCAAAAACATCTACCTCAAGGAATGCTGTTTCAAGCACCTACCTCAATATTGTTCCTCAGAACGACGCATACCGCTGAGGTTGGGGAACACACATGGGGGAACTTCAAGCAAAGGGTACATGGTCACTGGAAGACACGTCTCCACATCAATGTTTTAAAGCTCAGAGCTATCTGCTGGATGCTAAAGTCATTCCACCCGGTACTGGAGGGTCAGGTAGTCCCAGTCCAAATGGACATGACCACCTCCATGTCTTACACCAACAAACAGAGAGGCACAACATTAGCGAATCTCTCGACAGACTCACAGTGGCTATGGAGTTGGGCCCTCAAACACAAAGTTTAAGTGAGGGTGGAGCATCTGCAAGGAAAACACAATGTCATAGCGGACAAGCTAAACAGAGATTATTCCTCATCCCACGAATGGGAGCTAGACAACAGAGAACTAAATCGAATCTTCCACAAATGTGGCCGACCCCAAATCGATTTATTTGCAACAAGTAACGCCAAGTGCCCTCGCTTCGCCTCCAGGTACCCCTGTAGAAACAGTCCCTGGGAGACTCCTTCTGTCCGAAATGGACGGGGTGGTTTCTCTATGAGTTTCCTCCCACACCCTTATTAGCCCGAGTTCTGCAGAGGATGAAGCACACACTTGCCAAATGATTTGTTTTAGCCCTGGCTTAGCTATGTCAGGTTTGGTACCCCACTCTCCTACAACTGTCTCAAGAGACGCCCATTTGCCTTAGGATGCTCCAGCACCTGTTAACTCAACAAGAAGGCAAGATTCTCCACAACAATCCTGTGAGTATGCTGCTCAAATTATCCTATGAGTATGCTGCTCAAAGTATGGTTCCTGGACAGCGAAAGCTGGCAAATCTGACACTGTCTGTGGAGTGTTGGGAGATCATCAGAGCCTCCAGGGCACAATCCGCCCGTCTGACATACACCAACAAAGGGACACGTTTTCCCAAATGGTGTCAAACTTCACAACCGATACCTCTTACTATATCAGTGGACCAAGAGTTATCCTACCTTTTACACCTGGCCAAGAGTGGGTTATCGCAGTCATCAATTAAAGTGTATCAATTAGCAATTTCAGCCTATACCGCAGGCCTGCATCAGTCTTCACTAATCTCTGACGCTGAGGTCACGGTGTATCTCAAAGGATTTTTGTGTACTTTCCCTCAATCACCCAAACCGGTTCCCTCTTGGAGCTTGAATACTGCCCTATAAGCACTTATGTCAGCACCGCATGAACTCACCCATAGATGTGACTTATGATTATCGTGAAAAGTCATATTTTTGGTAGCAATAACATCGGCTAGAAGAATTAGTGAGCTACAGGCCCTCTCAACCGAGTACCCA
Organism: Ambystoma mexicanum; assembly: GCF_040938575.1. Classification (NCBI taxonomy): domain Eukaryota; kingdom Metazoa; phylum Chordata; class Amphibia; order Caudata; family Ambystomatidae; genus Ambystoma; species Ambystoma mexicanum. Next base: position 680,041,508 of record NC_090924.1, on the reverse strand, counting down.
TTTACAATTTTCCAGAAGGACCGAGTGATTCTCAGACCGCAAATGTCTTTTGAAAGTGGTTTCTCAGATGACATTATCTAAGCACATAGGACTCCTTGCCTTTTTCAGGAAGCACTTAAAAGCAGCGGAGCACACCCTTCACTCCTTGGATCGACCATGGATGCTCAAATTCTACATCCATTGAACTAAGGATTTTTTTACCTTTTCCAGGCTTTTTGTGGCTTTCGTCTATCATGTTGGGTGACAAACTGCATCAGTCACTGCCACCAATCCAGAGCCGATCCACTTCCCGGCACACATACTGCACACTCCACCAGACGGAGGGCAGCAACAAAAGGATTCCAGGCAGGAGTGGCGATAAAAGACCTTTGTAGAGTGGCCACCTGGAGCACACTTCATACGTTTGACAAGCACTAATGTTGGAAGGGAATCAGCAGTCAGACAGGCAGTCCTCCGCCATCTGTTTGCATAAGATAGGAGCTGCCTATATTTTCCCTCCTGGAAAGGATCAATATGCCTCCAAGAGGAGATATTAGAGAAAAGCTCCTTAGATGTAGAGAAGCATACTGGACAAATGTAATGGACACCTGCTGTACAGGCCTGAATTTCGACACAGAGATTAGCCATTATCTGTGATATCAGAACATTTTCCTATTATTCTTGTTCATTGTTATATTTGCAAAGTGATTGATCAATCATAATCTGACTCATGCATCAAATAAAGGGTTTCTTTTTCTTATCCAAAATACTTTTTTTTCACTATATTCCCTTTTATTCTGTCAAAAATTTGGATTTAACAAAATTCATATATTGCTCACGCCCGAACACGATTTAGTGCATTTTCAGTGGACACAAAATATAAGACCACTCTGCAGAGAGTTACATTAGTTCAAGTGTATTGAACTTTGTCTCAAATTAATTAATTTTCACATTTGCAATTACTTACAGCGAAAATTCGGGCAATGAATGCAGTGACAATAATATAACAGCAACATTTGTGAGCGCTGGCCAGAGGTCACGCCCGTTTGAATTAAAGCAAAACGAATTAAGATGCCCCAAGCAAGATGGCAAAATCGTGAGACTACTAGCGTAAAGACGTGGTCGCACTAATCAAACGCAACTATGTCATCACATAGCTTTTACAAATGGCCATTTTAGTTTACTGCGGAGCAAACGCCGCGAGGACAATTGTATCCAAGAAACCGCCTTTTTCTAAGTTAGTGAATTCACCCTAAAGTTTCATGAAAATTGTTCTTTAAAAGATTTTCAACCTGTGAATTTCGACTGCCTTGTCCCCATCTCATTTTGGGCATTCAAAAATTATGGACTTAATTTAGTTCCAGTGGAACAGGTAACAAAGGGATTAATCACACTACAAATGAATTGTGTTAAACATTGTTACACTGCATGAATTTCTGTCAACAGGACAAACAGTTAGAAAAATTAAAAATACAATATTGTTTTTCATTTTTGTTTTGCTAATATCCTCCTGATGAACCACCGAATTAGGGGAAAACACGTGTTCAGGAATAAATACAATGAATAAATACAAATAAAATTATGAGGATTACCTAAGAGGATTTATTTCAACTCACAAAGACTACATAATAAAAATTTCAATTTGGCGCAAATTACGGATTCCAATTTCTTTTGTCTATGTTTTCGCTCCTTTCTGTTTCTTGTTATCTAGCATGGATGCATTTTCAGGTGTTCTGCTTTATGTGGAGAAGTTAAATGGCATACTTAACTGCTTGGTATTCTATTCAAGCATGTGAATTATGAAAGATCCAATGCTGGAGAAATCTTTGTTACTTACATGTAACTTTATTTCTCCAGTATTGGTATCTTTCACAGATTCACATTTCCAGATGAAGCAGGAGCCTCCTGTGCCTGTCCTGCAAAGTTTCCTGAGAGAAAGATTTGCAGATTTGACAGGTTTGAATATCATGAGGGTATTGTTATGATCACTGGCCCAAACACACAAACCCTGCACCCCCAGATGATGGAGGCAAGGAGAAATGGCATACTTAATTGTCCCTTTGGGACAATCAAGCACCGGGGACCCAGCTGGACTCAGTCTTGGCGCCTTTGGCGCCAGGCTCATGAACAAATATGAGGAGAGACATTATTTGGGTGTAAAGTACTTTATTACATTCACAGGAACTATTCACATGCATTCAGTCCGGGCGTGGCTGTTGAAGAACTGAGAAGCACATACAACATCATTTGTGAGTGGCAGGTTGTGGCCCAAAAGCCAATGCTAGGGCGCATGGCTGGGGCTAAGCTATATAAGCCCACCAATCCTTCAAGCAAGCACTTTGCATTATTCTGCTTTTGGCAGTGTAACGCTCACCGTCGCTTGGGTGCAGATTCACATTGGAATCCGGCTCCAGTGATTCAACTTACCTGGAATCTGTTCGCTTCTGCAACCTCGCTACTTACCTGGGAACCTGTTTCACCAGCAGCTCCTCTACTCACATTGGGACCAGTTCTCACCCGCAAACACCTCCACAGTGCCTGGCACTCACCTTTTATCCCCGGACCTCCCAGAAAGCGAAGCCAAGCCGTGACACTGCAGCTCGCCGCTTAGCTCATCCATGGACGGCACCTGCAAGGAGAAACAACAGGCAAGGTTAGACTTTACCGAAAACCTTCAGTGTATGGTCACGCTCATTGGAAACCTTGCGCTTACCCTTAAACCAGCTTTCATCGCTGGTCGGAACGTTGCAGATTTTTTTTCTTCATTCCGGCTGCATATCAAGCTCCAAAATCACCGCTGGGCCGCACTTTCGCCTGTGGAGAGAAAGCAGAGATGAGACATGGTTAAAACTTGCAGATCATAATTTGTTGAGGAAATTACTACAATATCTTAAAGCGAGAAAAGACTTTACAATATCGAAAGACACCATTACCAAGTGGCATCGTCACAGCTGGACTGGACTACCACTTCAGAGGCCAGTGAAGTAACTCGGCCCATATACGACGCGCCCCTGCTGGAAGAAGCAGGATGGAGAGCTCATCATTCATTAATAACAGGTGAGCCTATGGGACGGAGCATGCTCACCACGCTGTGGGAAGAAGGGTTTGAGGGACACCATAGCAATAGACAGGCATACTCACGTTCTCTCATACCCACACAGAAGCAGTTCTACTGATCATCACAGACAGCAGCATATCTGCAGGAGGGAAGGCCTGGCCAGGGTGATCCAAATCTAGGGAGGGCTGCAACCATGCCCCAACGCCCCTGCAGAGACCAGGTTAGCGTAACAGAACGCAAAGCCTCTACGACGCTCTGCCCGGGTATTATGGAAACTTTAGAGAAAGACCAATTGGCCCAATTACTAGGGGAATTACGGGCTGAAGTACATGTTTCTATGCAGGAAACCAGTGCACTACGGAGGGATCTTATTGTAACTCGAGAAAGAACCGACGATTTGGCAAGACAGATGCTACAGGCACAAGCAGGGCAGGTTCCCTTGCCGGGGATAGCCCATTCTTCCACGCCACAGCAATCAACCCCGATTCAGGTGGTCCTCCCAGGAGCTGTGCCTTTAGCCCCGCCCAAATGCTTCTTTGGCGATCCAAACAAGTTCGCCATATTCATGAACCAATGTCGCCTTCATTTCTTATGCACACCAAAGTTGCGTTCGTGCTCTCATATCTAGGAGGCAATGCAGTGGACTGGCCAATACCATTGATCACTCACGATGATCCTTTGCTTCAGAACTTTTGGGATTTTCAGCATGAGATGAAGAAATTGTTTGCCCAACATACCCAAGGACAAGCTCTGGACAACAAATTGTTGTCACAGAGACAGGGGAATCAAGATCTATTAGCCTTCATTGCAACCTTCAATCATCTCATAGCCCAGACCAACTGGCCAGAAAAAAAGAGAACTACGCTCTTTTATCGTGGGTTACGTGGAAAACTTAAGGATGTGTTGGCTCAAGTTGTGAATCCACCTGAAGTGTGTGCAGACTACATAGATCTGACAGTGCAACTCGATCATAGACTACAGAATAGGAAAATGGATCGAGCCAGAACATAGGGGAGATCAGTTTATGCACGACCCCATGAGAACCGGACCAAATCACACAAACAACCTGAACCAATGCAGATCAGAGGGTTACGGAGTCCCCTCACCAAGGCAGAAAGGGAGAAAACGAGACAACACCAGCTCTGTTTACACTGTGGAAAGGCTGGGCATTTCCTTCAAGAATGTCCGGTGAAACCACCTAAGAAAGTAGATGGAGCAACCAACAAAACTGAAGAGGAGGAAGAACAGGACTTGGGAAACTCCAACGCCCGGCAAGTGTAGGGGTCCGCTTTTGAAGCAAAAAGGAGGAATCTGTGCAGACCTCACATCTAGTCCTCCCGGTACTCTTGGTCAACCACAAACAACCATCAAAAGTACATGCCTTGGAGGCATACATAGATAGTGGAGCTGTGGGAAACTACGTTGACCAAGATCTGGCTTTGCGAATAGGCCTTGCCCTTCGACAAAAGCAGAAATCGTAAAACGTGACAGCAGTGGATGGATATCAGTTATCATCTGGGCCTGTAACGCAAAATACTGAAAAAGTCAAGCTTATTTGTCAGGATGGCCATCAAGAAGACATTACCTTCGATCTCATCGGTGCTCCTCAGTTCCAGATGATATTAGGAATGCCTTGGCTGGAAACTCACAACCCTAGGATTGACTGGCATAAACGAGTTCTGACCTTTCCTCAAGACTGCGCCGACACCTGTTATCATAAAGATGTCAGTAACCTGAACTCAAGGAAGGGAATCATACTGGGGCTCACAGGTTCCCTACCACCTGATTACCAAGATGTTTTTCAGAAAGATCAAGCAAATGTCTTACCTCCACATAGACCTTATGACTGCCAAATCGACCTAGTGCCCGGAGCCCAAATCCCATGCAGTCGAATTTATGCCCTAACTGAGCCGGAAAACCAACATCTCAAAACCTATCTGAATAAATACCTCGCTAACGGCTTCATACGACCATCTAAGTCCCCTGCCTCCTCAGCTCTCTTTTTCGTACCTAAAAAGGAGGGTGACTTAAGAACCTGTATAGGTTATAGAGCACATAACCAGATCACGGTAAAAAACAGATATCCACTACCACTTATACCTGAGCACTTGGATCAAGTGTAAAATGCCCAGATTTACACAAAGTTGGATTTACGGGGAGCCTACCAACTTGTGAGAGTTAAAAAGGGGGACGAATGGAAGACGGTCTTCTGTACAAAATATGGGCTTTTTGAATATCAGATTGTGCCCTTTGGGTTATGTAACGCCCCCGCCGCGTTCCAATATTTTATGAACAACGTACCTCGTGAATTATTGGACGTTTGCGTACTCATCTACATTGATGACATTCTTATTAACTCAACTTCCAAAGAGGACCATGTTGGTCGTGTTCGAGCAGTATTGGAGAAACTTCGACAACATCGGCTGTTCGTTAAATTGAAAAAAAAAAATCCATGTGACAGAGGTTGCATTTCTTGGCTTTATGCTTACACCACGAGGTGTACACATTGACACACACAAGGTGGACGCTATTCTCCAATGGCCCTCACCAACATCCACAAAAGGAGTACAAAGTGCACTCGGATTCGCCAATTTTTATCAGCGGTTTATACCTAGGTTCTCCCAGATAGTTAATCTTATCACCTCCCTCTGAGAAAGAATAAGAAATTCCATTGGTCTCCAGAAGCAGAAAAAAGCCTTCCAAGAATTGAAACTAGCATTCATCTCAGCACCAGTTCTCTGACATCCTCGACCAGACCTGCCGTACATGGTCGAAACAGACGCCTCCAACGTAGCCATGAGGGCAGTATTGTCGCAACAGGATCCCGGTACAGGACAGTTACATCCCGTAGCATTCTGGTCCGGTAAGTTTTCAGCTACCAAGTTAAATTATGCAATCACGGGAAAAGAACTGCTAGCGATCAAAGCAGCATTCAAAGCTTGGAGACACTACCTCCTCGGGGCACGACATACAGTCACTGTCATCACTGATCACCGCAATTTACAATACTTAAAGTCCGCCAAAGCACAATCGTCGCGTCAACTTCGTTGGGCACTTTTCTTTGCAGAGTACAATTTTATCATCACCTATGGGCCCGGAGTGAGCAGTGGGAAAACAGACGCTCTATCACGCATGAGTGAGGAGAAAGAATCTTTTACCGCATTAGAGCCTGTGGCCATCATTCCTGAAGAAAGAATCCAGAGTACAATCGCTGTAACCACCTGTTTGGACGACTTGAAATCCGATCTCCGATCTCAAATGAATCAAACAACTTAAAAGGAATGGTTATCAAAGGGGAACCAATACACCATCGAAAATGACCTACCATACTCTCAAGGGAGGCTATACATCCCGGACAAGAAAACAACAAGACCAAATAATAGCAAATTACCATGATTCTTTAGTGGAGGGCATCCAGGAATAACCAAGACTCAGGCTAAAATACGAAAAAACATTTGGTGGCCAACTTGGAAAAAGGACATTGCCCAGTTTATCACAACCTGTGGTGTCTGTACACAACTCAAGTCTCAAAAACAAAATACAGCCGGTTTACTGTGTCCATTAATGGTAGCACCAGCTCCTTGGCATACGTTGTCAATGGGCTTTATCACAGATCTACCTCCTTGCAGCGGATATAACACCATTTTAGTTATTGTAGATTTGTTCTCTAAAATGGCTAATTTCATTCCGAACTCCCTACTGCTTCCGCACTTGCCACAGTATTTTTGGAACAGATTGTCAAATTGCACGGTTTCCCCTCGATATTAATATCTGATTGCGGAACCCAGTTTGTCTCGGCGCTCTGGAGAAGATGTTATAAAATAGCCAGACCTTAGGTTATCTACAAGGTGCCAACCTCAAACCGATGGTCAAACTGAACGGACCAATCAAACTTTAGAGCAATACTTGAGATGTATGTTACAACAAACTGAAGAATCTTGGAAAGACATACTTTAGCTGACTGAATATGCCTACAACAATTCCCTTCACACTAGTACAGGACAAACTCCATTCTACACGATGTACAGTCAACATCCAAGAACATCCGTTTTTGATGCACTTGACACCTTGGAAATGCGAGCAGTGACAACCTTACACAGGACCATCACTCGAGTACTTAAAGAGGCAGCAGAACATTTAACCATAGCGAAAGAAAAGCAGAAACAATTTGCAGATCGACACCGAAAAGAAGCCCTGAATTATCAAGACGGATACAAGTTGTTGTTAGCATCTAAAAACATTCGTCTGGAAGGCCCACAAGCCTTCTGTCCAAGGTACTTAGGGCCCTATTCTATTAAGGCTGTGATAAATCCTGCTGCCATGAAATTGAGACTGCAGCTTTCATCAGTGGTGGCGCAAGTTATGGTTGCTTAGCTTACCATACCTGGCGAATTTCAAGGTTGTTTCATTGAATATATATATATATCAGTGAAAAAACTTTGTTAAAGGGACGTTATGGTTAAGTTGCGCTACTAAAAACCTATGAAATTCAGTGAAAAAACATTGTTAGAGGGACGTTATGGTTCCAAGTAAAACCGAAAAACCCCTGAAATTCGCCAGTTATGGTAAGCTAAGCAACCATAACTCGCGCTGCCACCGTGCACTGCTCAGACTAACACCCAGGACATCAAGGATGACATCACAAATGTCATTGATGACATCACTGAGGGCCTGAAGAGGGGAATAGGAGTGAGGATGCCGAGGAGGAAGAAGAGGATGACGAGAATGAGATAAATCCCTACTACCTGCACTAGGCGTGAGTCTTGGGTGTGGCGGTTATTTACCATTCATGGGAATGGTCCTAAGGCTCGTGCGAACCGAGTCACCTGCAATTAGTGCAAAATGGTACTCAGTCGCGGGAGGCATGGTTTGTACAGCTTTGGGACCACTACCATGAAGCGACAACTCAATTCATTTCACTCTGGGGCCGTTCGCAAGGTTGTACCTTGCGAGGAGCGTAGTAGGTTGATTTCCTCTACTTCATCCTCCGTTTCCGATCCTGTCACCACAAGGAACACCTCTGTGGGACAGCGTCTTCCTCAAGCTACCTCACAGGCCATACATAATGCTGATGACCCTTACCTTTCGAGGGTCACAGTTGTGTGTATTTACTGCGACACAGAACTCTGCAGAGGGGACCAACTTCGTAGTGCTTTTGAGACTATTGTCTCAGAGCACGAGAAGACCTGCTCACTACCCAAATAAAACCCACTCTACATCATCCTCTCTCAGCTTGCGCTTTCTTATCCCTGTGGTTGGTGTCCCCCCCCCTTTACCCTCCTTTCCCCTCCTCTCCTAGTGTGTTGTGTATAAAAATCCCAAAAATATAAAAAATAACAAAAAAAAAATAAGGCTCTTTTCACAGTTAAAAAATAGTAGTGAAAATAAATGAAGCAGGGCCCTTTGTATTTTTTAGAAGTCCGCGGACAGACCGCGGACACCTATAATTTTGGGGTGCTACCCTATCATAACCATTGCAATTTTCTCTGGGAGGAAGTGGTGGCTCTGAAAAGAGCCTTTGGGAGGCGTTTGTGTTTCAAAAATTATAAATACTCAACACCTACTTCAAAATGGATGCTGTAATTCTAAAAAAGGTTGCAATGCATTTTGTATGTTTCTTAGAAAAATCTGATTGCCAGCATACGTTAGATGTACTCCATCTCTGCGAAAAATGTATGTACTACGAAACATAATATTTTCATTGTGAAAAAAGGACATGCCAAAATCTCTTAGAAAGGCACAACAGCCTTACTGACATTGCGCCTTACTTTCTCCATTTGTGGACCAAATGAAGAAGAACGAAGCCACATTTGTCTCTGCGCAATCCGTGAAAAAATTACTTGAGAATTTGGAAACATGTCCATGACCTTCCCAAGTCCTTCTTTCATTGCAAATTGCAAAGAAATTCCAGACACATGTCCTAAACTGTTCCCTCCACAATGAATTATAATTATATCTGGATGTTGCTCTCTCTCCAAAGTAGCACAGAGAGGTAACAAGCCAACCACTTAATTCCACGTATTCCATGCCAGTGTACTTCCACATGTGGGAATCCAAGATCTACAGCTACTCCACAGGTTTCTGCATGCACCTTCAACCAATGTATCCACGAGTCTCCCAAATCCCAAACAATCTGTTTTCTGAAACACACAGCCATAGCTATCTGTTCTTCTCTCAGAAAAAAGAGTATCTGAGAAACTCTCTCCTGGCACAACACACCCACTAAACTTTCCTGACCAATCCCTTTCAGTGCTCATTCTCATTTGCATGACTTCTGAACCCAAAAAAACCCCAGATGTAACACCCGATGTCCGTGAACTACCGCCATGTTCGCGGACATATCGTAACATGAACAGCCCTTCTACCATTTCCACTTCACTCTCTGTGCCATTCCCTCATTGGATGCAGCTAAGAAGTCACATGACCATCCACCAATCACATTCAAGACCTCTACATCTAACTGCATCATCATAGATCAGCACTGCAAATGTACTGTGAATCTCTCTGAGTACAAGTGTCATATCATTGGCAAGCACCATCTTCAAGAAATACTGTACAAGTCTCCAAGATTTCTACTTGCAGCTTCATGCATATGCATATGCATGAACACAAAATACAGGTATGCATATTTTCTGTACAGTACATGAACACATTTTCTAACTGACTTTTAGCTTGTATAATCTGTAAAATGAATCTACTAACTTTTTTTTCAATCTCCTAAAATCAACTGTCACTTACAAACCTTTATACTATTTAATTTCTTTATACACACACACTCAAATCATGTTAAACTAACATTTTTTAAATGAAATATATAGACTACATATAGTCAAACAAAATTGCATGCACACACTATATTCAAATCTCAAATAATAATACTTGTACAATTACATATTTTTTTTTATTTCTTTATTTATTTAATTACTTACATTTACATAGGACAAGCAGCCTATGACATTGAGGCACTATTACTTGGAAGAGCTTAGTTACAGGAATAATGGTATTCAGTGATACATTATGAATTTCACAAGACATAGTAAAGATATTGTGTGTGCTACAGTTAGTAATTGCAATACAATTTGTTCATTAAGAACATATCATATGTATTCAACTGGTGCGACGTATCTTATGTAAATAAGATAGTTTTAATGGTTTTGAGGAAGGCGCTAAGGATGCCAATTAAAAATTAAATACAGTGCTATATACAGACAAAATTACTAATTTGTTTCTTTTACAATTGCAGTGAAGACCATTCTCCTGAAAAGAAGCAGCCAAATTTGAAGTACAAAGAACAACTAAGAAGTAACCTGCTCTTTTTAGAAAAAAAGTAAGTAGAATATCACCATAATATTTGTATTATTACTCAAACACACTTTAAGGTTAATTAATGCTATTTCTGTGCCTAAAAATAGAGATTTTGCACCATTCTGTCCAAAAATCCCCATGTCTTAAACAGCGATTTACAGTCAGAATGGCCCACAAATTCCTATTTTTTGACACACAAATTACCCAACTCAACCGCTAGAATTTAGATGTTATAGAACAAACAACTGTTTTAATTGTATAGCATTAGATATACTATTTATACTTCTCCACACCACTAGCTTACTTTTTTCTGTCCTCTGAACCCCAGTTTAGTAACACATTAATTCAATAATACCCATCCCTACTAGTTGTAGTTCCCAATGCACAATCACACATCATTACATACATCTTTATCATCTTACTCAAACACTCATGCACACACCACACATACATTGCAGAACACCCCAACCCATACCTTCTTTATTTTTTTCAACAGACCCTAAAGAATACCTACCAAAAATCAAGTCCGTAGAAAGCAACGCAGAAGTAGAGCAAATGAAAATAAAAGTGTCCAACATAAGCATCCATCTCTAGCACAATTTGTAAAAAAAGTTCAAACAAAACAGCTAATACAGTCATTTAGTGAAACAAAAGAAGTTTCAAGTGCAAAAACGTTGCCTCCTCTATCAAAATGTAAAGCAAACCAAAAAACAATTAACAGAAAATCAGCTATCACTACAGATAAAACTGCTTCTTTAAATCTTGATATAGTTCAAAGTAAGCATACCAAGAAAAGTATTTTAGCCAAAATGTTCCGTCACAAAGTCCTTCAAAATCTTATAAAAACAGGAAAGAAACCAGGTTCAACGCTTAAAACCTATCGTAGGAAATTAATCTTAGAAGCGTTGATAGACAGTGCAATTCTTCTCAAAAGAAAGTTATTTATTTTAGTGTTAAACAAAATGAAACCACTGAGAACCATGAGAGTCTTCTCCCCCTCAGCAGCTGCCGACCCTACACCCATCCCATGCGGTGTTCCTCAAGGGTCCTGCGTCTCGCCTACCCTTTACAACATCTTCACTAAGCCACTGTTCGACGATCTGGACCAGCTGGGCATCACCTACACTAACTATGCAGATGATACTCAGATTCTCCTCCCACTTTCTGGGGATTACGGTACGGACATGGGTTTAGTGAACAAAGTTTACCTTATCATCCAAGCATGGATGGCCACTCATGGCCTGTGCTTGAACGATGATAAGACTGAACTTATAATTTTGGGCTTGCAGGCTAATATCAAAAAACTAGGCCAAGAATATTCATCATTCAAAATTGACGGTAACACCATCAAAGTCTCCAAGGAAGTAAAAACACTTGGATTCTACTTGGACTCCACACTGTCCTTTGATAAACAGGTCAAATCCCTTACCTCTGCCACGGCCTACACCTGCAAATTACTCAGAGCTGGTAAACCGTTCCTCTCTGACAATAGTTGCCTGATCCTGGCTAGAGCTCTAATACTCTCCAGAATCGACTACTGCAATGCCCTCTGCAGTGGTGCCAACAAATCTACCATTCAAAAGCTCCAAACACTACAGAATAACGCCCTAAGAGCAGCCTTAGGCATAAATAAGAAAACTCACATCTCCTCCTTGAGACGTCAACATAAATGGCTATCCACATCTAACAAAATACTACTAAAAACACCTTCCTTGACACATAAAGCCCTTAACAACGCAGCCTCCAGCTACCTCATAGATAAACTCCAGAGAAGAACTTCTCTAAGACCTACTAGAATTGGGAATACTAATTGTCTGACTATTCCTAAATATAAGCTCACCACCATTGGGGGTAACAGCTTCACTGTTAAGACAAGGCAGCTAAAAGTTGGAACTCATTGCCTCAGGAGCTTAGAGCAGACCAACCCTACTTACATTTCAGGAAAAATTTAATAATTAAATATATCACTGCTACGGATCCTTAGTCTCCCACCACCCTTAGAGGACTTGCCCACTTCCTTAGTGACTTGGTCATCCTGCAGTAACAGCGGACTACTGTACTAATTTTGACTTTTGCATTAATCTCTGAAGACCTTGCGCATTGTGATCCACTCGGGAGCCTAGTATCTTGCAAAGGGCCCCACGTGGCACATTTATCCTCTGTACAGTGCCTACTGATCATTTATTATTTCATTGGTTATTCTTTTCTTCGTCATATTTGGTACATTGTATATATCCTGTATTCATGTATAAAACTGTATATCTTGCTATTATGTAAATTTTGTAACCTGTGTATACGCAACTATGTAAGTCTTGTATCTCCATATGACTGCGCCCTTTTACTCAAGAGTCTGGTGCGCTTAACAAATGAATAAACAAACAAACAAACAATAACAAAACAAATAACTAAATTACAAAAAAGACTTCTCAATAAACAAAATGTCAACAGAAAGAACTTCTTAAGTATCTGAGGAGGTGAATGGAGTCACACTACGAGCACAGAACCATACTTTAATGAAGAAGCATACAAACAAAAGCAAACAAATACAATTGCCATACATAGCAGTGGTCGAGGTTATGAAAAAGTTAGTAATACCATAATGGAACAAGAAATACTCCTTACAAAAATATGCCCTGAAAACTTAAAATTACCCCTCCATTCAACTGAATCATAACATCTAGAGTACAAATGGACATGCACATCAATATGTAACATTCCCAAACACTTTTTCAAGTCAATTCCTTAATCAATATGTGAAAAGCAAAGACAAAATCAAAATTAAACTACTGCAAAATATGGATACCTGGCCAGTACGCAAGTACACAGGACTACAAGGACATTCATTGGCCTGCATTACAGGACCTACTTGCAAAACCACCTTCCATGATATCAAAAGGATATCAACACATCATTCAAGTATAGGAAATCTAGTTTATAAACTGTACTATGCTAAAAGTCCTGCTTAAGCACTGGCCAATTTAAATAACATTCTTCACCATGGTACAGCAAAACACCTACTAGAAGAAATCGACTATATCCAGAAAAAATATTTTGGAAGTGAAACCCACTTGCAGAATGAAATAGCTGTAAACCAAATTAGTAACAATTCTACACATGGCAACCTTTTACTACACACATACAAAAAAGAAATACTAACATTTAAAAGTACATCAGCTGAAGTACCAAGCCATGTGTGTGTATGTTGCCACAGAACTTTTTATAAAAGTAACACAAAAACTGTAGACCTATCATACAAAATAGAAGACAATGAAGATTCTAAATGGTTTGAATTAGCTCTCTACCTTATAGCAGAAAACAAATACGAAATAATTGACCCCGTAATACTTTGTAGTTACTGCACTACAAAACTTGACAACAACCAAACTCCTTCATGTGCTATCGCACATAATTTGGAATTATATTCACTACCAAAACCCATTCAACAACTTAATTTATATGAGAGCATCATAATTCAAACAGTGCACCCGTTTCAAGCAATAATACACCTTCAACCAAAGACTGCAAATTACCTGCCTCTGAATTAGTGAAAGCTATTCGTGGAAATGTAGTGTATTTACCATTAGATCTAAAAGAAAATGTGCACACTCTAGGAGTGCAACGTCCAATGCAACAATCTTTAATTATTTTGGTAAATGGAGTACCTACAAAAGACAAAATAATTTGGCAACAGCTGGTAGATTTACATAAAGTTAGAGAAGCCTTGCCATATCTTAAAGAGAATAATGAATATTACAAAGAAATTAATATTGAAGAAAGCTTGAAGGATACAACTGAAATAATTCAAGAGACACAAGAAGCTGGTCAATTTGAGCTACTAGATCCTGCTACAATATCAAACACTTTAGACCATTATACAATTCATCCATTGAACTCTAATGACACCATAGAAGATGCACTGGAAATGTACCAAATGCGTCAAACAAAAGGATCACCAATCAGCATATGGGAAAAAAGTATAGAAGCATGTGATTTTCCTCTACTCTTTCCTACTGGCAAAGGAGGAAGGTACGATGATAGACCTATTCAAATATCAGCATCAGATTACCGCTCATTACGGATGTATTCTGAAGATCCCAGATTGAGACAAAATGTGGAATACATATTCCACCTACTCTTTGAAAGTGAACTAGCAACTTTATGTCACAGAGTTGCACACATATTAAAATCAGGATCACACTTTCAAAATATGACAGCTACACAATTATTACAAAAAGTGCAACAAAAAGATGAGGTTTTACAACCAAATATTACAAATCTATTAGCAAATATGCGTGGTACTAAAGAGTACGGGTTTCGATGTCATGGAGATGTACGTTGTATGATGAGAAACCTTGGTCCACCCACTTGGTTTGTTACATTAAGTTGTGCAGAATATGCATGGGAAGATTTACATGATTTCCTACGCATATCAAACAAAAACAAAACAAACATAGATATACTAACACCTGGAGAACTTTGTTCTCTGGATCCTGTTAATGTTTCAAGATATTTTCACCTTCGCTTCATTGCTATGCTACATTTTATTTGTAATAAAACTGTTCCTCCCCTTGGAGAAGTGCAACACTTCTTTTGGAGAAAGAAATACCAAGCCAGAGGAGCACCACATATCCACATGCTTTTATGGATTAAATCTGCTCCTAATTTTGGTCAAGACAGTGATGCCACTGTTTTACAGGTTATTGAAAAATATGTCACTTGTGAAATTCCATCGGAATCCAAAAATATGCACAAATTTTACAATTTCAAAGACACAAATGTGGCAAATATTGTCGTTGCAAATACAAAAACAAAGGGAAATACTACACCAAATGCCGATTTTGGTTTCCCTAGACCAGTTACAAATACAGGTCAAGTCAACAACCTCATGTCTTCAGTTAGACATAGTGTTAAAGGTAAGTCACCTAAAAAATACATATTACATAAAAAGAAAAGAAGAAGAAAAATATATCAATGATTACAATGCATCATTGCCCACTTATGGAATGCAAACATAGATGTGCAGTACATTGCAGACAATTGTACTGCAGTTGCACGATATGTCACAGCATACTTAACCAAAGCAGAAAAGACAGAGCTGCAAGACCTCTGGAATGACCTGTCATCAGATAAAACAGTATCTCAAAATTTATACAGCTTGGGCATAAAAATGCTTTCCCATTGAGAATGTGGATCCTATGAAGCAGCTGATCATTTAACTGGTACTGCACTGTATGGTAAATCTGAAAATATAGTATGGCTAAGTCTTGGGGCCTCATTACACGGTAGGCGGTGGACCAAGGTGCTTTTAGCACCATGGTCCATGCCAGTAAAATACCGGCACCGCCTTGGAGGAAAGGGGAATTACCACCCTATTCCAAGGTTGGCGGGGCGGTAATCCCCCCCTTCCCCCATTGCTCTTCCCCATTCCCATTTTTGCCCCATAGGGCATAATGGGAATGGGGAAGGTGCTAATTACAGTACCGCAAATTGCGGTACCGTAATTAGCACCCTGGTCCCTTTGCGGGTTGGTTTTTAATGCATGATAAAAAGCAGGCGTTAAAGTACCAACCCGCAAAGGGACCTCGTAGTAAGGCGGTAAGGTTTAACGGTCACTGGTACCATTACCGGTGACCGTTAACCCTTACCGCCTTCCGTGTAATGAGGCCCTTGGTCCAGCTAAATCTAGAAAAAGAATTCTAAAATCATACGAAGATATAGAAACAATAGCCAAACATGATCCCAACAGCCAAGACATTTTAAAAAACAATTTATTGGACACATACTACCCAAACAGAAGTACCACTTTGGAAACCACGTGTCTATACCACATAGCCCAAAACTACACATACAAAAATAATATAAAACCTGATGAAAAAAATGGTAAATACAGAGTGACAAACTGTGAAGGCAGCTTAGTAAAACTCACCAAACCAAATTTAATTAATCATATCAAATTGTCATTAAAGACTCCTCAACATAAAGAAGTATATTAAATGTCTCTGCTACAACTCTTTAAACCATGGAGAAAAGAAGAAGAAATACTAGATAACTATGACTCATATGAAGACGCTTTCAAAGCAAATGAAAGCACTATAACTGATGTAAACTTTACACAGTACAAAACAATGTTGCACAATGAACAGCAACACGAAGAAGAACTCCAGGCCCAACTAGATAAGGACACTCCTGACAGTAGTCAACCTTCTGTAATAGGAAGCCAAGAACCACTGGGAGAGCCACTAATAACAAATGAGGCAGAATTTGCTATGATAGAAGTAGAAAACACCATGTGTCAGTATGAAGATAAAGAAGACTTAACTATACTACAATCAAAACTAAACAATGAGCAACGTAGCATTTTTACAGAAGTAACAAAAGAAATTGCATATGGTGTACAACATGAAAACAAAGAATGCACCTGCCAAAATTACAAACCTATACTATTGTACGTCAGTGGTGAAGCTGGTTCTTTCCTAATCAAAATCATCAGTAAATTCCTTCAACAATTGACAAACAACAAACTGTCAGCTGTTGTCACTGCCCCCACAGGTTTAGCTGCCTACAACATAGGTGGTGTCACTTTACACCGATTACTACTCCTTCCAGTAGAACACCAAAACAAATTAGAGTATTACAAACTTTCTACAGAAGCTGCAATGGAACTACGCAGAGTATTGAAACAAATGAAAATGCTACTAATAGATGAAGTGAGCATGGTGTCCAACCTAATGCTGGCTTTGATGCACCACAGATTACAAGAAGTACTCAAAACAAACTATGAAGAGCTCTTTGCAGGAAAACACATTATTGTTTTCGGAGATCTTCTTCAATTGACACCAGTAAAAGGTGAGCCTATTTTTAAAACATTAGGACACAAACTCTGCCGTTAAACTGTTGGCAGCATTGGAAATGTCAACCTTTGGCAACATTTCCAATACAGAGAATTAACAGAAAACATGCGGCAATCTGCAGATCTCACTTATACCAACATCTTAAAAAGTATCAGAGTTGGTCTACTTTCTAAAGAACAGAAGCAATATTGAAAACCCGACACATTCATGCACTTTATGGTGATAATGCATGTGCTACAGATGTTATGGAACAATTAGCCCACAAAAATGTCAATTGTATGGCCTTAATGCCAACTCTTGCAAGCTGTTTAAAATTCAATGAAATAATGTTAAGTAAAGAAATGCAACCAATAATGGAAATTAGCACCACAGACAAACTAGATGTACATAGTATGACACTAACCATGTGTGACTAAGCCACAACAAGACTAAATAGTTTAGAAAAATCAATCTCAAACACAGCAAGCTTGGAAAAGATATAAATATTATCCTTAAATTGCAGAGTGATGCTTAAACGTAACCTTGATGTGGACCAAGGACTAGTTAATGGAGCACTGGGTACAGTTGTTGGCTTTCAAACATACCCACGTGACAACAAAATTCAGTTTGTCAATATTCTCTTTGACAAACTTTCAGAAGTAAAAAGGATAGGACGCTCAACAGCTCGATTCCTTCTCTTCAAAGACATGTATGTACGCAGAGAACAATTTTCTCTAACTCTTGCATATGCAGTCACCATTCATAAATCACAAGGTCTTACCCTAGACAAAGCAATGATAGACATTGGTAAAACAGCCTTTAAAGAAGGCATGAGCTATGTAGCACTATCACGTTTACGTACACTTGACAGTCTATTTCTAATCAACTTTGATGCAAGTAAAGTAAACGCTGATATTCCTTGCATTTTAGAATACAATAGACTTCGCTCACTATACACCCCCCGTCTTAACACATATTCTGTACCACAAAAAGTAAAACGTTCTAAAAGAAAACTAAATCAAACAGAAATGCAACAGGATGTCACTGCAAATCCTCCAAAGAGAGTAAAAGAAACTAAAACTTCATCAAGTACCACAAACATAAAAGAACCCATTAGGGAAAGAAAACCAGGTACTTCATCAAAGAAGGAAGACAAACTAAAAAAAAATCAATCAGATACAGAACTACCTGGTTCATTTAAATTCTCAAATATAGTTGGAGTAAGTTGCTGCGCAAACATAGCAATGAATATTCTATTTCAATTGCCACCAATTGTTGACAACATTTACTTACACAGTACAGACCAATTGTGTTTGCAAATGTTAGTACTTCACAGAAATGCAACAAACAATCCTGATAACACGTATAGTGTTTATGGAATAAGACAACAATTGGACTACTGTGCTGGAATGGTAAAATTCACTATAAACTCACAAGAATATCTACAAGAAGTTCTAATGTACTTACTGCAAGTACTGGAAAATAAAAACATACCTATAAATTAAATCTTCCAGATTTCATACATGCACTCTCTGCAACAATGTGACACAAGAAGAAATCCCCAATGAACGTTTCATATATATATCAATACCTAATTGTGAATCCATTCCATTTCAGCAACTTGTACAAAATGCAAACCATGGTAGATTATGTACTACCTGCAATTCGGATAATCGCCCCACGTTAGTAATACAAACACATAGTAAATACGTAATACTAATGCTTCTACGTTACAATGCAGATGGTACCAAAAACAACTGCAAGCTGACTGGATTCACACATGGTCAAATATCACTTGGTAAGAAAACCTTCACAACATTAGGTATAATCTACCACGCAGGAGCCACAACCAATTCAGGGCACTACACTGCATATATAAAAAAAGAAATGTGGATGGTTTGAATGTAATGATAGTACCATTACTCTAAAGCAGAGATTACCAACAAATCTTACAAACGCTTATTTAATGTTCTTAAAACCAAAATTTGATAACTAAACTGTACTTAAACCTTAAGTAAACTTGTAGTAAAAAAATATAAACTGTTAAAATATTCCAAAAGCTATCTAACTGCCCAAAGATTCTGCAACAACTAATCAGATAAATGAATACCTCTAAATTAGAGCAAAAAATAGACAGTTAGAATAAGCCAATTGGTATCTAACTGTCCCAAAATTGAACAATATCCAAACAGATAAATCAATACCACTAAAATATATCAAAAATAGACAGTTAGAATATGCCTACTGGTATCTAACTGCTCCAAAATTTTACAATATCCAAACAAATAAATAATATGTTACTGCTCCAAAAAACTGCAAGAAGCCAATGCATAAAGCATTAGCCAGAAACAACAAGTGAACACTGAAAACAAACAAACAAATAAACTGTAGCATAACAGAAAAAGTTTTTTTTTTAATCCAACATGGATTCTTTTTTCTCCCACAGACCCAATGATTTTATCAACAAACACAGAAGCTGAGCAAATTGCACAGTACTCTGGTTTGTAATCTACTAAATATGAGGGTCCATAAAAGAAAATGTTGATTATACAATGTAATAAGTCATTACAAAATACTAATTTTTATTTTTATTTTTTTTAAAACATTTTTTTAACCCCTTTGGTTTTTACAAAAGAAGCTTCAAACTTGGGACACCACTTTTATTGTGCGAGCAGAGTGTGTGCCAAGGTTGCGGACAGCCCTACTCCGTGTTTGCCGGAGGCCAGCTGGCGTCAGGAGAATTGGCTCTTTTGAGTGCTACGTCCAGGAATTTGGCTGTCATTCTGGACCATCTGGTCGAGTCTCCTGCGATCAGCCGAAACCAGCGAGTTTCTTCGTCGAGTGCAGTTATGTCTGAGGTAAGTGGTGCCAAGTATGTTTGCCTTTCTACTGCTAGGGCTGGACATGACATGAGAAGGTGGCAGATCGTTTCAACTTGGTCTGTAGCTTCACATAGGCGACAGTGGGAGACAGGCGCGCGAGCTCGTGAGGCCAAACTTTTCCTTGTGTTCAGTAGGTTTAGCCGAGCTCTCATGAAGATTTTTCTCAAATTCTTTTCTGGAAATCTCTCACAGTATTTCAATGGAACCTTTGGCCGGTTGAGAGTAGGTGGTAGATGCTTTAACGATTTGTACTGCAGGATCTTTTCGATGGTGTTGATCCAATCCTGGTTTTCCAATTTACTCTTTACCCTCCCAGGGTTATTTAGTAGCGTTTCGGTCGTACATGCCACTTCTTCCAGTTTTTCGTGTATTTTTTTGACCCATCCTGCCAAAGGTTTGCATGTTCCCTTGGAGATTTCCGTTTCCATGATACGGAATATCGGCAGCGAATTGGGAGACAGAATTTTCCTGTAGAGTTGTACAGAACTTTGGGTTACCACTGAGGCTAGAGATGGTAAGCCTAAGTCGTGCCGTATGGCTGGCATGGGTGCGGATTTGGGCAGAGCCAGCACTGATTTCCATAAGTATCCTTCGAGCTTTGTCCAGATTTCAGGGGGCAGATTCAGATTCACCGCCATTCCATAGGTTAGAGCTGGTACTACTTTGGATTTGCAGTACTGGAGCGCTGGTGACCAAGAGAATTTTCCAAATGTGTTGTCTACAGCACGGGTTTGGGCTGTAAGGCTTCGGATTTTTTCCCACAGAGAGTTCAGGAGGGAGTTAAGTCATTACAAAATACTAATACTAACATGCTATTTGCTTTTATCACAGAAATGAACAAGAAATACATGTACTCCAGTTACTAAACCAAACAGTAAGTATATTATAATAAGTACAAGCATCGCAGCATATCACACCCAAAGTGGCTTATAACTTTGTTCCTTATAAATTTGTTTTTGACTCAAAGTTATAAACAACCATGAGTGTGATATGCTGCGGTGGTTGTGGCCAGGGCATAGAGTCTTGGCCAAATGGCCATGCACCCAACACTCTATGCCCTGGCCACAAACACCGCAGCATATCACACCCGTAGAGTCAAACATTTCAACTATGGCCTATGTAAACTTTTAATGTCCGCGGACATTATGAGTGTTCTTAGAACACTTTCAACTTGCCAGCGAACAATACGGACAGCGTCATCAGGACACCCCCTACGAACATTTCAGGACACCGCAGATGTTCTTAGAACACTTTCAGCTTGACAACGAACAATACGGACAGCGTCCTCAGAGCACACCCATTTTGCTTATTTGCGAACATTTCAGGACACTGTGAGTGTTCTTAGAACACATTCAACTTGCCATTGAACAATACGGACAGTGTCTTCAGGACACCCCCATTTTGATTATTTACGAACATTTCAGGACACCACGAGTGTTCTTAGAACACATTCAACTTGCCAGAGAACAATACGGACAGCGTCTTCAGGACACCCCCTACGAATATTTCAGGACACCACAAGTGCTTATTTGTTTATTTTAGAACGTTTCAGGACACTGCAAGTGTTCTTAGAACACATTCAACTTTCCATCGAACAATACGGACAGCGTCCTCAGGACACCCCCATTTTGTTTATTTACGAACATTTCAGGACACCACGGGTGTTCTTAGAACACATTCAACTTGCCAGAGAACAATACGGACAGCGTCTTCAGGACACCCCCTACGAACATTTCAGGACACCGCGAGTGTTCTTAGAACACTTTAAACTTGACAACGAACAATACGGACAGCGTCCTCAGGACACCCCCATTTTGTTTATTTGCGAACATTTCGGGACACCACGAGTGTTCTTAGAACACTTTAAACTTGACAATGAACAATACGGACAGTGTCTTCAGGACACCCCCTACGAACATTTCAGGACACGGCAAGTGTTCTTAGAACAGTTTCAGCTTGCTTGCGAACAAAACGGACACATATTGCGTCCTCAGAACACCCCCCCATTTACTTTATTTAGAACATTTCAGAACAGCCGTTTTGTCCGCGGACAAATCGAACACAACAAGAGCGTCTACCACATAAATAAACACAACATTTAACCTATCTCATACTCTCCCACAATCCCCAAAGTTTGGTGAGGATTCGTCCAGGGGGAGTGAAGTTATAAGCCGCCCAAAAAGTGCTCTTCCTATGGAAACAGCAACTTAACCATAACTACATGGCCACTACTGTGGCCATGTAATATATATATATATATATATATATATAATTATTTTAAATTAACAAGGATTCCCAGTCTGACGACAGGGAATATTCAAGCATGCACATCTATGAAGGATCCGATGCTGGGAAATTATAATGTTAGCCACACTGATTTAGTTGGTGCAGACAGACTATGTAGCCAGTGAGGGGATGGTGAGCTGTGTTCCTTTTTGTTTTTGACAGAGTGTTTAGATGATTATTAGGCAGTCATATAATTGTGTCTTGGTTGTGCTTGAGCCACTCTATTGTGCTTTGTTGTTTGCTGTCCCCCACCCCACGCTGATGAGCTGATTGTGGGTGAGAGGTTGGTGTGCTGACAGGGATGTGGTTGAAGTCACTGAGATGATAGTGGTGACATTGGTGTGGCACTTGCCAATTGTGTTGAACATGTATGTGTCATTTCTGTTGGTTTTGTCATCAACAGTTTGAATTTCATCTCATGAAGCTGTGTAGGTGCTATAGATGGAAAGTTGAATTGTGCTTCATGGGTGTACATGTACCTGCCTCAGAGTCTACAGGTGGGTGTGTGTCCAGGGAATTGTCTGGGCCTGTGTCCAATGCTTAATATGGGCCTGTGCCCAAAGTTGGGGATGGGTCCGCTCCTGTGTTTGAGAACTCCCATGGACCTGTGTCTGAGGCTGTTCTGAGCCTGCATCTGAGGCCGTCCATGGGCCTGTGCAAGAGCATATCACAGGTCCCTGTGCCTAAACAACCAGGCCGGCCTGTTAATCCCTTCTTGTGAGGCCTCACGTAGGCCTCTTCTCAAATGCTTATGCCACGTGTTGGCATATTTCAAGGCCCAGCCGGAAGCTGTTACTTGGGCAGACTGCAAACCATATCTTGTTTTGGTGTGTTCTTTTTGTGTCATGTGGCTGTGTGTGTGTGTTTTTAGTTAGAATTGAGCAGGGTCTTGTGCATCACAATCCTTGGAGGGGAACCTCACAAGGAGTGCACAGCCCTGTGTGCAGGGCTTGACTGGGCTCAGAGTCCTAGGACTGGGGCCGTCTGAGAGCCCCTGCCCTGTGAGTTGTGCCATGCAATGGCCCAGAGTCCGGTCAGTGGGTGCTTGTGGTCCCTAGAGCCTGTCAGCATGGCCTTGTATGAAGTTGAATCATGTGTGGGTGATCCCTAAATCCTTTGAGCTGATGTGCTTATTTGACTTTAGTTGTAGGTGCCATCCACAATCAATATAAAGGGGCCTAGTCGGGCAGAGTGGAAGATGCAGACAATATGATAACATCCACAGGTGTCTTAAGGTATTCATCACCTTTTTGAGGAAGAGGAGGTTTATATCATTTCTTTATCTTTGTTGGAGTTGTGAACTTGGACAGTGGACAGTTGATAATGGATGAAATGGGGACAGAGGAGGGTGGCTGCAGTCTGTGCCTCTATGAGTGCATGATTGGGTAGTGATTTGGAAAAGCAAGTATAGTGGATAGCGGTTCCATTGGAAACAATCATGCCTCTAGGAGAGGGTTGAAATTTAAGTTGTGGCTGCTACTAGGCCTGTTACATTTGTGCCTGTGTGTGGGGTGGACTTACATCCAGTCGTTTGTCCTGTGCTTCAAGTGCCTTGTGCAATTGGTGGAGATAATCGTGGGTGCCAGTGTGGCCTGAGGTGATGCAATCATTTCTCTTAGGGATCACATTGATGAGGCCTTGCTAATAGAGGTTAGGCTGGTGTTGCTGCTGATGCTTCAGGAGGTACCCAACAATACTGTACTCATTTGATGGACAGCAGGGACCAGACAAAATGGCAAAGACCAAACTTGTTGGGAAGGTGTTCTGGGCTGTACCGCTGTATATTGTCATATTGTGGTGGGTTGCGCAGTACAAGGGCATTTAATTGTGTGGAACTAAAGATTGCAGAATTCCCTTTTTTATACATTTACTTACATCTCCACACCAGGAAAGCAATGCCACATTCTGCAGATCCTGTGTATCGTGTAAAACACGGAGGTGCAAGTGTTATGGACATAGGATCTAAGAGAACACGCATTGGTTATTTATTGAAAGGATTGTTAAGGCTGAGTGTGGTGAATATTTTCAGCATTTGGTTGGACCCTGGTTGAAAGACCCCAGAGCCTTTCCTTTCACAGGCTGATGAACCACTCTGTTAAGGTGGGTTCCTAGGCAAGCATGACACTGACGCCAGTGTAGGAACAGGAAACATCTTTACTGAGTTTCAGCTCTGGGTAGAGGGTACAGGAATACAGTTAGGCCAAACCTGGTACATTACATGTACAGAACATCCACCAGCATCCTCTCTCACTCAACCCATCTTCTCAACTGACATTCACAGAACCATTCAGAACATAACATTCTCACACACAGCATGTCAGTCATTTCCAACATTACATGCATACAGGGCAGGGTGCAGGGAAAGACAAGACACAACACTCTCCCTCTCCAACCTATTTGTTCTACTTTCCCCCAGTCCTCTGGGTTTATCCTGCAGCCTCCTATCTCCTCTTTACACCAACCTTCTGGCTCCTCCTGATTGTCCCCCCAGCTCTCTCCAGATGATCTCCTCCTCCAGACTTCTATTTCCTTCTACCATAGCCCCCTCCTTTTATGCAAGGTTGAGCCTGCCTTCCAGCCTTGCTCTGGTGTAAGGAACTCTGGCGTGCCTGTTTAGGCAGTTTAGGTAGGGATTGACTGATGTGTTCCATCCCTGGTGATGGCTTCCAGTTCTGATGTGGAACATGGGGTTGGCTAGTGCCTGGCCCTTGGGGAAGAAACCCTTAGCTTATCTGACCTTAACCATATTACAGTAGAGGCCGTGTGCAATGACTGTCTGACTGCCTCTCAAACATCCAGTCCTAGTTAAGTTCTGCCTCTCTCTCCCTGCCGATTTATGAGCGATTTCTGCACCTGTCCAAGAGGAGAAGATCGAGCAAGTGCTGACAGCTCTCTAAGACCATATCAACGTGTTTCAAGTCAAAGAGCCTCCTTCAGGAGTAAACCTCAAATTATTTTCACTAAAACAACATATAAATAATTCTAGTTTACAAGATGGTAACCAGGACCTAATATAGTCCTATAATGTTATCACTCACAATTCATGTATGAGGTAGAATATGTCTAATATGTGACTCCATCTCTCAATCCAAAAATGTATACTCAAATGTCACAGTCAGAGAGTTAATCAGCAGGGATAATACACTTGCCCGTTTATAAGAAAAATTGGCAAGGAAGTAGTCTGATACAAAACAGTATTTGCACTACTCTTGACTGTAAAGCACTGACAGTCAATTGGGGATACATGTGATTTTGGTTCCCCTATGGCTAAATTTGACCCTTAGTCAAGATATGAGAAACTGTTGTCAATATCTGAGTCTTGTTTATTTGAACTCTGTTTGCTCGGTTTGAGAACCAAGGTTTTAAAAGCTGTGTCTACCATCTGGGAATGGGACATCGTGTCAGTGTTTGACTCCTAAATCAGATCCAAGTCAGCTTTCCTATGTGTTCTGAGTGGGATTTTATCTGAAAAACTGGTGCTTTATTTAGATCTCTTTGCCCATTAGTGGGTGTACAGTCTTTATAATCAAACATTTATAGAGACATGCACATATAACGAAACGTTTACATAGACAAAACATAACGAAAATATATGTGGGGGTGGGGTAAAGGGTTCAATCTCGTGGGGAAACGGTTAGGGTGAAAAGAAAACTGTTTTTCGTTGTAAAATGTTCAGTATAAGTGCATTCTACATAAAATGTGTCGTTATTAAGACATGTAACCTAGAGGTTGCTTAGTGGGGAAGCAGGTAGACTGAATTGGGGGTCACAGATCCTTCACAGACAATTGTGCATGTCTTAAACGGCCAGTAAGATTTTGGATGTCTCCTGACAAATGTTAGGGACTAAGAGTGGGGGATCAGGGATCTACCACATACTATCCCGAGAGCCACGATTCACTGGCTTGGAGAGGTCACCAGATCACTTACTCAACCAACTAGAAGTCCATAGATCAAGGCAAGGTACTTCCTCACATTGGCTAGTGGGCATAGTACATGCAGCTAAGTTATTTCTGGGCACGTGTGAGATGTGCTGCCATTTTATTCGCATTTTAGAATGTGATATACTGACTGTCGAGAGCTGCAGTTTTGAGGCCATCCATGGTACTTTTCTCTGCTTTGAATCCCAATACACTGCAATGGCTCCCCTGGGGAGTGTGAATGAACTCCCTCAAGCTGACCACCATGCATAAGATCGTAGCACTTCAAACAAACAAGAAAATCTAGCAATTTGCATGACAGCTGATGTGGCAACGTTCTGTTTAGTGCTTAAAACCGATTGTGAGATTGCCAAGTGCACCATTACTGGTTGGCCTGCTCAATATACTGTAATGTTACCACTTAAGTATATGGTTCTGGACACAGTATTTGCCAAGACCCAACACAATCCAACGGTGCTGGTCTCTAAATACAAACAAAGAGGTTATACAACAAGAAGTGGAACATACCATGATAAAAGTTCTCCTTCGTTGATAGATGAACATTGGAATGTGATGTGCCATTTGTCTGCACTGCCTTTTGCCCTGCACATTTGCACATTTGCACATTTGCACAACGCAGTGCAAACTGAGTAAACTCTGGCTGGCATGCTCGCATGCCACCCAGCGTTTACTTTTAATTGTGAGCGCCACTTGCCATACTCGCATGGCAGGCCGTGCTCACAAGTGAAATGTAATCCTGCCTGACATGTCATGCATTTTCATGCCGGCGCAAATGCTGGCGATCCCTATGAGGTCCATCAGCTTTATGAACTAATAAAAAGCAAGCAGACCCCATAAGGATGCATTGTAAATGCTAACTGCCATGATAGCATGATTTGCATTGTGAAGACTGCTTATAATGTGCATGTGGTAAGCTGTTTTCACAATTGAAATTAAACGCTGTCTGACATGCAAGTATGTCAGACAGCGTTTAATTTCAATTGTAAATGCTGACTGCCATGTGATCACGGCAGTCAGTGTTTACAATGGATCCCTATGCGGTCTGCCTACTTTTTGCTGGTGCATAAAGCCGGCGGTCCCCATAGGGTTTGCTAGCATTTGCGCCGGACTGAAAATGCATGGCGGCGCAAATGCTGGAGCCTTTGCATGGCGGAGAGGAAGGGAGGTGGTGGAAATGGAAGTTGCACTCCTCTCTACAATACAAATGCTTGAAAATGGGGTATGCCGTGAGGTGAATTAAAGGCATTAAAGCCTTACACGTGGCGTTTACGCCTTTCATTCACGTTACGCCCATGGAAAATGAGCTTGAATGTCTTAAGTGTAATTACTCCCAGAAAATGAAAGTTTGTAAAACAAAACAGCATTCATTATGAAGGTGTTCCAAACCTGGGCTTTCCGATTCATAATCTAACAACTTTCATCTGTAATTGTACAGGTGGCAATAGATCCCCTGGGCTGCTGTGAAGCTAATTGCTTTCCCAAGCCTACCTAAACTTCAATCCCATTTTATATATGTGTTTTCACTGTTTGACGCCAGGAAAGCAAGCACAACAAAATGAAATTTAAAAAAAGGCCACATTAAGAATGGCACTGGACGCATGACGGCTTCACTTTTGGTGGCGAGCAGGCATGCAGTACCATTTCACTACCAATGCAGTGCTCATGAAGACCGTACAAGTGTGCAGAATCTTAAGCAAAGCATGGCATTTCACTGGACCACATACTTAAGGATGAGCTTCTAGCATCACACCCACCCTGGCAGAGGAAAGGTATAAAACCTAAGGACATTTTTTCACGCTATCACCATTTAAGGATATTTGGTGATCATCAAACAATAGAAAGGGAAGTCATTTAAAATGCGAAATATTCTCATTCAAATTGTTTACCTCTAGATGTGATGATTAAACACAAAAGCAATTCAATCAATGAGAAAATTGCAATTGCAATCATTTAGATGAACTTAAATAATGTTGACCTATATATTTAACTCAAAAATAAGTTTTATTTTGTCATACATAACAACCACATTGTACACACAATTACAAAGACCAACATATAAAATAAATACAGATAACTAACCTACATTTAATACAGATATTATACGCATTGGTGAGTGAGGGCTTCCATATATCATTATATCTATCAAGTATTTGCAACATTTACCTCCTCTGCACAATACTCTCGGTCCTTTCTGTGTCAGACACCAAGGAGTGGAGAGGGACCGTATTGTCAGTGATGGGGTGCAGGGCACAATACATTCCCCAGAGACGTCTTGCTGAGACACAGGGTCTCATTTCAGGGCCAAGGGTCTCATTTCAGGGCAAAGGATGCACGGGTGTCGGACGATATTACAGATTTTGACTACAGGTGCAGTAAAATGACCCTGTGATTTTCAACGTTTGCCAAAACATTCTATGTTCATATGTTCGATCGCACGGTGCCTGCTCACAGGTTTCTTCAATCACGTTTAGCTCTATGTGCCATACCAGAGCAGGAAACGCCATCTGCACATCATTTTTGCCCTGCCCACAAGAAATGTCCAGCCCAAAATTCCAGGAATGATTGCGCTGAACAGAAGGACCAACACAACCCCAGGAATGGTTTTCTAACTTGCTGGGCATCAGAGAGCGTGGGGTCCACATTTGGATTTCAAATTCCAATTTAGGGGGAAACCTCAAGTGTTTCAACGTTTGCAATAAGCCTGAGAGCCCCACCACTAAGAGCGAATAAGGCCCAGTAACCTATTTTGCAGATCGATTTTGTAGCAACGCTAATGCATCAGCCTGATTGGTGCAGACTTTCCTGAAGTCTTTTTTTATGCTCACAGAGTAGATTCACTTTTAAGAGCATGGTAATGTTTGGATGTGTATGAAAGTCACTACCTGCTGAATTATCCAGCAGTATACATGCAATTTATGCCCACAGGCTGGCCTTTTATTTAATGTGGATAAAACATTATGGAAGACAGGTTATTTTTTAATCTTGTGTTATTTTTCAATTTAGTACTGAAAAGGTAGAACGTCATCTATTTAAGTTGTTGTTTTGTTGCGTTTTTTTATTTTTTTATTTTTGCAGGGGTGCCCCTAACAAACAGACGTCACAATCTGCAAACATGCTGTATTGTGGGAAGATAAATTAACCATTTACGATCATTTGAAAACATTATAAAACCACCCCTTTAAAATGGTTTAAATAATTTGGGTGTTATCACTTCTTGTATCAAATGCATACATATAAATAAAGCATCCATTTCCTTCATGTCATTACTGTTTTACCCTCATTGACAGGGGGTCCCCAGCACCAAACTATGCTTTACAACTGAGTGCAGCCATCACACAAAGTATACAGTCCTTAGACACTGGGTGGTAAATTCCGCACAGATCAATATCCCACAGCATGCGCCACATGCAGAAGGCCCTTGCGACAGGCTTAGTTCACCAAGAACTAGAGGTGCAGTGCTCTTCATACACAGAGCCACTGGAGCGGACTACAAGCTCCAAGTACTACACTGGTGATGAGGATAATAATATGTGCCGAGCCAGCCTCGTAAGAAGTCTCAGAACTCATTGACGCTCATTTCAAGTTAAGCGGTAATGTCATTTTTTTGTCAGATTACCATCCAACTCAATTACCGTTACCGCCACTCAGTCTGGCAGAGTTGTGGCCAGATACCGAGTGGTGCTATGGCAGTGTTAATTCCCATTTTTGGAGTCAATAAACCTGCAGGGTGATGTTTGTGAAATTACTGTGGGTGGTAATTCCGCTCATGGTGATTCTGATGATTTTTGGCTTTAAGGTGGAGAAGCTATCTACAGCATATTGCTAAAGGTAAACCCTCCTCTTAGAGGCGAAAACGTGAACTTGTGGTGCACAATAAATGCCCAAAGGGACGTTCGCACAGCCGAGAGGATGTTACCCCATATGCTCAAAAGTTTACCAGGGCAAAAGTGAGTGAGTGTGACAGGGGGCTTTACAAGAACTAAAGGGGCAACAGAGCCTGAGCCTAATGTAGAATTAACTCCATTTCCATTTGCTAGAAAAGGGGGGAGGGCGACCATAGTACATACCGTGGCCACAAATGAAGAAAGATAACTTGAGATGTAAATTACCATCGTTAAGAGGGCGGGGGGGCGGGAACATGGATTTACGAGTTATAAAGGAAGACAGTAGGGATAGCGTTAGCAGTGGGTGACATACAAAGTTTGCTCACTGCCATTATTGGGGAGGGAGCTGATGACATTTGGACTCGGGTGGGGTACCCTGGGGTGACGGCACAGAACACAGCTCATGATGAGGCACCCTTTAATAACTGTAGGGCAGCAATATGGAGGGCCCTCAGGGTACAGTATTCTGACACATCAGATATGAGCATAATCGTGACACACAAAATCTATGAGGATGAGTACCTGTGAACCATGGGACAAGTCAGTAGCCCTTTTTGTATTACATACTATGCCAGGGACTGCCCGAGCCAGTGCAGAAACAGTTGAAGAAATTAGTGGGAATGGAAGTGAAGCCATTGCCAGAGATTCAGTTGACCATAGTACACCATTGCTGATTGTTGCAAGAGAATGCTAGAAAGAAATGTGAGGAAAGGAAGCTGGAAGAAGCAACATTAATTCAGACGAAATTGTCAAAATATGAAATGGAATGGGCTATGTTGACAAGTGGAGAGGGATTGGTTTTGCAAAACACACAGCACAGCACAGCCAGCCAATAGCTGGGGGACCTTTGCAGGAAGGTGAGACTACAATTACTGGCCCTGTGGAAGAGGGGGCGTGCCCAGAGGGAAAGGGGTTGGATTTCAAGCTCTGAAAGGAGGTGGAGGGGTCAACAGTGGACAGCCCAGACCTATGGCACTGCTCCACAATGCTGGGTGGACACCTTGCTCGAGTGTGTAGAAGTAGGGGGGAATGCAACAGAGTTGGATGGACCCAAGTGTAGGGACAACCTATCCACCAACATACAGTGTGGAATCACCTGTTTAATATGCCCAAGATCACACACGGTATTAGGCACATGCACCACAACTGATTAGCACAACAAGCACCAATGCAAACACGACAGCCATTGATGCACCCGCAGCAGGTATCCATACAAACACAGCAACCAGAGGCACAACCTCTAGCACCAGCTCAAGAGAATACTCTGGCCACGTGGAAACTGAACACCGAAGTGCAGTCCCCCACACCCAGAATAGGGGGGGACATGACTGTGGTAAGAGGAAATACTTTCACTGAGATGTGGGTGAATCTATGCGCACAATAGGACAGCCCACAGACTGACTTGATGTGTTCAATCCTCTCCGTTACACCTGACCCACATGAGGAGTCAGGACTCGTTTTGACCATAGGTGGCAAAACATTATCTTTTCTTGTGGGTACGAGAGCAACCAGATCCTGTGTTTGGGAGGGGATATACCCAATGTCAGGCATTGCCATGAATGCACAAGGCTTTTCTGGGGTCACTAATGTGGTTCAATTTATGGACGAATTGCCCCTCACTGTGGGGGAATACGATCTCACCTTACCACTATTGTATTCCCACCAGACACCAGTTAGCATAATCGGAAGGAACATGATGAGCAAACTCAACATGGCCATCTCATTCACTGACAAGGGAATTGTGTGCTCCACCGTGGGGATCCATTAAATGAATATATGGGAATTTATCTTAGCATTTTGTGGCCAGACAGCATGGAGGGGGGTTCCCCCTAGATTTCGGGGTATTCCAATATGGGGTGAATCTTATGTTGACATGGCTCCCTTAGTAACAAGTCAAAATACTGTGACTACTTGCAGAGATCCTGTTTAGACCATAGACTCCCATGGATGAAGAGGAAGGATATATATTCCCACTAGAATTGGAAGCAGTTATAGTAAGGGAAGAGAGAGTGATTCTCCATGGAACTGATGACGAGGGGAAAGCATGGAGGGCAGTGATTGTTTAGATGAGGGACACAGATTGACAGATTTGACAGATGAAGAGCTGTTTCAAGATGATGAGGAGAGAGGTTGAATTGGTGTTTTTAATAAGCATTACTTCCTGGATGAGAATTGAGAAAAGGGAGGTGACACAGAAGATGGCCCTGATAGAAAACACACCATTATTCCTTGGGAGTGACCAAGCCCAGGTTCCAAGCGTACTATGGAGAAGTAGTCCCTATGATGTGTGCCTACTGAAGGGAATAGCAGCAGTGAAGATACAACTGACACCAGGAGCAATTTTGCCATGAATAAAACAATATCCCATGTTCAGGGAAGAGGATGAGGGTGTTTTTGAGACGATTTCTGCGTTAGTGCAGCAAGGGGATATTAGTTCCCTCAGAGTCCCCATGTAACACAACTGTGTACTCAGTGAAAAAAGGTGATGGGGTCATGGAGATTTATTCAGGATCTGAGCCCCCTAAATAATATTGTGGAGGCAGAATTTCTGTTGGTCCTCAATGTAACAATGATATTGTGCAACATCACTGCCAAAGCCACACACTTCACAGTGATTGATCTGAAGAATTTGTTCTTCTTGATCCCCCTTCATGAGGCACCGGAGGATTTTACCTCATTTTCATATAGAAATTAGAAGTGGAAACATACAAGATTGCTGCAGGGGTACTGTGAGTCCCCTTCTAGATTTAACAGGGTCCTCCAAATGGATTTAGGAAACATACACCTTGACAGCACAGTAGTTCAGTATGTGGATGACATTTTGGTGTGTAACGAGACAGAAGCACAGTGTCGAAGATACTGAATACAGTTGATGACAGTCCTGGCAGACCAGGTGTACAAGGTAGACAAGACTAGATTGCAGTATTGTCAGAAGGAGGTTCTATGCATTGGCCTGCTGATCCCACATGAAGGCATGAACGTGACCCCAGAGAGAGCAGAAGTAATTATGAAAACACCACAGCCAAAAACAGTGAGAGAGATGCAGCAATTCTGACAACTTTGTAACTATTGCAGGGCCTGGGTTTTTGATTACAGCACATATGTTAGGCCCCTCTTAATGGGATTTAAGGAGGCTCAGAGAGATGACAGCAAGACAGTTTGGACAGGTGAAATGACAGAAGCCTTTGACGTAATGAAAAGAGCAATATGCACAGCACAAGTTTTGGGGATTCCTGATTACAGTGCTGAATTCTATTTATTCTCACGCTCGAATGGGGTGGTTATGACAGCAGTGCTCACACAGAAGACTACCCTGGGACACAAACCATTGGCATACTGCAGTGGGCTTCTGGATACAGTAATGAAGGGTCATTATCCCTGCAAACAAGCATTGGCGGCAGCAGCTTTAGCAGTAGAGGATTCAGCTAATTTTACCGTGGGCTGCAGAATAACACTGTAAGTGGCACATGCCCTATTTGCCATTCCTGAGAATCCCAAGAGCACACTGACAACACAGAGTGAATCTGGATACGAGGTGATCATCTCAAACCCAGGAATTCAGGTGGTGGGAGGCAGAGTAGTGAACCCAGCAATGTTCATAGCAGAGCCATTGGCAAAGAGGGATTACCTGTACGACTGCACCAAATACATAGAAAATGATGACAACATATCCCATGCATGTCAGAGAGAATGCCCTCGAAGGGGGGTTGGAGTGCTATTTATTGATGGATTTTCAACAATTGATTTGAGTTCGGGGGAGAGACACACAGGGACACCAGTGTTAAAAGTGAGACAGAGTGGGTTTTTTGAGGTGGTGGTGAGTGCGAGATTGCTCTCACATTTTTCAGCGGAAGCTGCAGAATAAGTAGCGCTTATTGTAGCATTTGAGGCCCACGGGGGGATCACAGTGTACTTCAACTCCTCCTAAGTAACATCAACAGTACACGCAGGACTGTCACACTGGAAAAGGTGGGGCTTCTTACGTGCTGATGGCACACCACTGCAGCACACCCCCCTATTGGACAGGTTCATAGAAGCAGTTCCCAGCGGCCACTGTTGTGGTGAAGTGCATAGCCCACAGGAGGGGGAGGACATAATTTCTTGCGGCAATGAAGCCGCTCACACACAGGCCAAAAGAGCAGCATATTTTCCTGAATTAACTGAATTTGACACACCACCTAACAGGCGCACACAGGCACGCAAGATGGTGGTGAAGGAAGGCTTCAACTCCCTGCCCATCACACAAATCATTGAGGTGCAGGGGAGGAACCACCAGAAGAGCAGGAACGTTGGAAAAGGAGGTGGTGTTCAGTATCCCCCACCAATGCACTCTGGAGGCAGGTCAGCAAAGGCA
The DNA here is from genome assembly GCF_040938575.1 of Ambystoma mexicanum. Classification (NCBI taxonomy): domain Eukaryota; kingdom Metazoa; phylum Chordata; class Amphibia; order Caudata; family Ambystomatidae; genus Ambystoma; species Ambystoma mexicanum. The sequence continues at coordinate 680,006,991 of NC_090924.1, read as the reverse complement.
AACCAGTCATTCCTCTCACATTGTTGAAGGTAACCTTGGAGCAGCTTCACCATCCGACCCACACAAGTAAAGAGATTCTTGCAGTGCAGATCGTAGAAGAGTGGTTCACTTCAAACTTGCCAGAACACATTGCTGCCTTTATTTTTAATTGTATTGTCTTCCAGAAATACACTGCAGGGCACACCTTGCGAGTACCCCGTCCTACTGGACCCTTCCAACATTTGCATATAGATTACGTTGGACATGACCCAAACTTGTAATGGCCACAGATATATGCTAGTAGTCATATACCCCTTCTCTCGATGGATCAAAGCCAGTCCGTGCGCCCAATCTGATGCCACCTGCGCTGCCAAATTCCTCAGAAGAGAGGTATTCCTAAGATGGGGGGTGTGCAAGATCCTCAGATTTGACAACAGATCACGTTTGTAATAGAAGTGTTTGTGCACATCACAATCCTGCTGGGCATTAAGCATAAGTTCTCTTCTGCTTATCACCCGCAAAGCAAATGGGATATGTGAACGCCAAATTGAAAATGATTTTAAAAAAAGGATGCCTCCATTGCCTGCCCCTACCATTGCCTGCCCCTAGACCTATTTGCATTACGCAACCAAACCGGCTCAGATCAACACTTGACTCCCCATGAGCTGGTGACAGGACGCTGTATGCATACACCTCTTTCTCCTCCCACTAGAATATAAACTTATACCCACACTGCCTCAGTTGTTTTCGGAGCAGAAATGCATGATTGCCTAGCAGCAATGATGAATGTATTCGATTTGGCCATGGCACAATTGTTCGCGGCCGAATTGACCGTGGTGAATTCGGCCGCAAAGACAATTTTGCAGTTGCCAAATTAGGCCAATTGTTAACCTCCCACTGCCCCAAAACACTCCCCCACCAACCCCCTACCTTTTTCACATCCGCTTTGTTTCTGACCCTGCGCGTCAGATCTGTCCCTCCTACGTGGGTCAGATCCGACTCCGTAGGGTCTGCTTTTCTTGTTTTTCCCTGTCCCCTGCCTCCGGAAATGGGGGACACCCCCGCTACACCCAACGGTCATCACTACCAAACATGGGGACCGGGGGACACCCCTGCTCCCCATGTTTGGTAGTGATTACCCAAACTGATTGTTTACAAATGATCGAATGGTAGAGGCCGAATTCGAGCAGATTTACCATACGATCAATTTGGGTAATACCACAATGATGGCTAGTGCTGTCTTTATTTCCCAACAGATCAAAGCAAGGCAGCAGAGATCGTAGAGAATGATGAAGACGCAACACCAATAGACTTGCAAGATCTGCTCAAACCCCCTCCTGTATACCCAGGGGACAGAGTACTGTTAAGGAACTTTACCCAAACGTGGCACAAGCCATGTCTTCATGGACCTTTCCTCAGAAGGATATTACACCAACAGCCGTAAAGGTAGCTTGAAGGAAAGCCTGGATTCATATTGGAGACATCAAGCCCTGCAACAGTGAGTCCCCCGTACTCCATGTCCCAAAATATGAAGTTCAAGAAGAAGTTCAAACACGAGCAATGACAACGAGCAGACAGGAATCAACAGAAAATTAGAACACACTCACAGACACACTGTCCTTTCTTAGACAGAAAAGGAGTCTGGTCACATGAACTGTGTCCCTAAAGAGACTTTTACCTACAGTGTAAAAGAAGAGGAGTAGTTTCGATAAGCAAGAAATAGCTACTAGATGTTGCCTCTTCAAGCATTCATGTGTGCCATTCCTTCATTTGTAGTAAATAGTTATAGTGTATTCAAGGAAAGTAGAACACCAATTCTTTCTTTGCTGACAAACGTATAAACACAGTTTATTTTTGAGAGAATCTTCTTGGCAATATTTATTCATTTTTTCCAGTGAGCATCAGGGAGTTAGAGATCAATGTGAAAGTATAATACAATAGATATATGATGACGAAATTAGCATTGTCCAAGCCAGGAGTGTACAAGCCTTGCCAAAAGCCAAAAGAGCCCGACAAAAAAGTTTATAAACAAACTCTGGTTCGCAGGGTGCATAGAGGCAACGGCAAGATTGGGGAAAGGAAAGCTTGCTGCTTGGGATTTCTCTATTAAAGCTGATACAAATTATATTGCCAAAGCCAGTCGGAGAAAAGTACTGAAGCTGGGGTGATGCATTGTCAGTAGATATGAAACTTCAGTAGTACAATTTGATGTGGAACACTATGAGGCAGTCAAGTAGACCCTCATGGTGACATCTTGCTGAGGTTAATCTGAGCTGAAAGTTGCTCAGGTGGGAGAAGAAGTGCTGTGAAGGCATCCTGACAAATATAAACTGTGATTCTAAATACTACTAAGAAAGACTTAATAAGTTTTAACATGAAGTTATGTTTCAATAACCTTATCTGATGTTGTGTCTATTTGAAAGTAACAAAGAACTGTGTTTTTTCTTTGACATTCATAATTTGTGGCAAAGCATCCTTGTCCTGGAATAACAGTGATGATATTCGATGAAGTGGAAAGTCATTATTCAAGCAAGAAGAGACACTTGTCTGCTATTTGAACTTTGGGTAATAGAACTTTCTCTTGACACATTGAAGGAACCAACAAAATTGAGACTTTTTTACAAACCTGGATATCCTTGTTTATTTTTGTTAAACATTGGAACGGAATTTGCCTTGAAACATGTGGTAGGGGAGTCCACCCAGGTTACCAAAACTGTAAATATCATTGTCGATGTCGTCGTGAATTGCTATATATTTCTTTGTGTATTTGATGTTTAAGTGTGAGGGCCAGATTACCTGTGTTTTACTTTAGTTTTTGATAGGCAGGGAAATCCTTGTCAGAGTAGGGATAGTGAGGTGTTTGATGAAACGTATAATTTAATAAAATATTAGAAAAATCATCCAAAAGTTGTTCGCCTCACATTTCTGAACCCTCACATCGAGCTCATCACAGCTATGTAGGGTGGGGTCTGCACAAAGATTGGTCCTTAATAAAGAAAATGGAACCCTCACAGAAGCCATAACCTTGCTCTCAGACATGCACACTAAGATGGAGGGAGAAACAAACTAGATATATATCTGTAATACAACCTAATGCGGACAAAAGAATTGACTGGAGCATTGACGAAAACCTCTCGACTTAACCGGACATGTCATCGAAGAATAGTTATGATTAAGGTGGAGAATATGTGTCCATCTAATAATGGAATGGGAGACAACTGGTACAGTTAGGGAGGATTTCCATGATAGGCTTAGCAACAAAACTGCTAATCATGATGTGGTATTGATGGAAGAATTTTAGAACATAGTAATGAGCCGTGATGATGCCAAAGTAGTCTATGAGGCTTTCTACATGTGACAGAACATGTAACTCAAATTAGAAACACTCAACATGTAATATGGAACTTTATGAGATTTTGGCTGTATTGACGCTTGTTTGTAAATTTGTATGTATTATGAGGTAACGGTTTTATACAAAGCATCACACTCCATTAATAATAATAATGACCAGTAGAATATGGACACGTTCAATTAGAAACAAATTAACATAGTAGATTTCTAAGGTTTTATTTGTCATAAAGAATAAAAAAGAATCCCCCCCATCTCTCTGTGCACTGTAGAAGCAATGCTCATTAGGAACATTCATTTGGCTACATTTCTTGCAGCATGTCATGTCTTGTAATCGAACTAATCATCTGAGATTTCAGGTGCAGACAGGGACTGCAGATTTGGTTAGACCCTTGCTTCTGCAAAAACCTGGGAAATGAAGTCATTAAGGTTAACTTACAGAAGTAACTAACACCTGCAGTCTAGTTACGTTCTCAAGGGAGGCCAAGGCTTTAGTCACACTGGGAGGTTATTGATGTGCTTTTTTAAACATATTGGTCCTCACTACGGGTCCGTCAGTAACCTTGCCGGTGATACCGGCGGGTTGCCGATGGACCCGTAAATATTTACCGGCGCCTGACTTCCCGGTAACACCGAGAGATTACAACCCTGGCGGCTCAGAAATTCAGGTGCCGGTAAAATGTAAGTCCCTATTTCCATAGAGTCCGATAGGTCTCTATAGGAATGGGGACACGGAAGCACAGGCACCGTTGCTAACGGTGCCGGTGCTTCTGTGACCGGTCTGCCTACCGTGGCCGCTGTGCCCGACAGGGTCAGACCTGTCAGACACAGCAACTCCGGCAGGCAGATCTGTAATATACCGGTCTGGCAACAACGGTTCCGGTAAGCATACCAGCACCCTTGTTTCCGGACCAGCAATGTTGTAATGAGGCCCATTGTATTTGCAAACAGGACAGTGAGGCCCAGGTTAGGCTGGTGAATCTTTGGGGAGCCATTTGACTAGCCCTGTTTTCCTTTATTCGTGTCTCTCGCTGGGATCCCCTCTGGCCTGGAATATTCATGGACTAAGATCAGCTGGTAAGTAGACTCTTCTTCCGTACTACACTTTGTGACCGCTCCTAGCCAGTGGAGTTTCAATGGTTATTTTTCAAACTCTTTTACACAACGTCATTAGTACATTCTCCTACTCACGTCCTGATGTTATTTTGGTTATTTTTCTCATGTTCTGTTTGTGTATCTTTCTCTTGCTTTGTGCATTAAATAGCCTGATACTCCCTCCCAAATCAGGAGTGATCTGAAATGACCTGATTCAATTGGCCCAAAGCCTCATCAAACTGAAATCATGTTAGTTTAAGACCGGGCGGGTGAGATTGTGGGGAGCAGATACATTGTTGGCAAGTAGCTGTGTGCACTTTGTGTGCACCAACCAGGAATTTTGGCATCTAGTCTAATTACCTGACGAACAACTGCCAGGCACATTTCTTATCAGGGCCCACAGAGCACACCTGAGCTCTGTGAGGAGCCCCGAATTCCAGCTCCGTGGCGGGCATATTATGGAAGTATTTTCTTTCCATGAACGGGACGCCATGACGCGTCCCGTTCATTGAAAAGAAAATGCACTGCTCTCAGCACCCAAGTTACTAGATTGGCAACCCGGGGTGCTTATAGCGATAACCACCCATTCCAAGAGATGGAACAGGTGGAATGCCCTGGGCCCTCGATAAACGCCCTTGCTACGCTTGAGCCTTTAACTCGGGCCCCGGGTCATTACCACCTGTTCCACCTCTTGGAAAGGGTGGTTAATGATGAATTGCAACACACTACTACCATTGCTTGTTAAGGGCACAAGGGGGTTAAACACACCATTTCCCCCTGCTGAGCACGAGAAAAGAGAGTCAGCAGTCACTGATGCAAAGAGGTCTGTTCACGACCATATAAAATGAGACAGGTATTAGTGGCTTTTGTATTTAAAAAAGTGTTAACCAGTAACTGCTCCATCTTTGGTTTGAATAATTATGCACCTAGTTGGAAACCCTATTTGTAAAAAAACCTTCTGTGCATTTAAATACGTGCAACACAAGAACTGATTTTCTTGGCAATGAGGTGTGCAAGGCATAGCTTTACAGGTGACTGCTCAGCATTTACTATGCCAGGAAGGGTATTCCTGCAGCATATGGGGTTGCAGATTTAGATATTACAAAATGAATATTTACTGCTGAATGTTGGTCAATTAATGTTCATTGGCAATAACTTGAGTCCTTTTGCTTTGCACTGCATTGCTGCTGTACAAAGAAAAAGGATGAAATGCAATTTTCTCCGTCAACCAGTTGTGTCCTGAGAATGATTTTAAAAAAAACAAAAAAAACATGAAGCCTGTTGGCAGCAGTGTCATATTTATAATGACTGGAGAAATATGTGTCATTAATTTATCTTTGATATATTTTAATGAATATGATTATGTCTGCTGTAAATGAATGTATTAAAACATATATACTATCGTGTCTAGAGAATTATTAAGCTAAAATGCTTTTCGCAATGCCCTTTTTGGAAACTATATTGATTTTTTTGTATTTAATTATGAACAGTGCCTTCTGTCCTAAAGTAATAGGCATCCTTGTTTTTTTAGATCATTTTTGGAATTGTTTGTGTAGCAAGTTTAAGCAACGGTCATGATTTGACGTTTTTGGATCTCATGTAGGTCCTGAATTACAAGAGTGTGTATCAGCTGAGAGAGCATTTATCACATACCTTTTAATGTATGAGTCCCGGGAATGTGGTCTCTCCTGCATACTGCAGGCAGGAAAGATAGCTCAGAGAGGTAAGCGTTTGCCTCAGTTATTTGTATGTAACCAGTAGCAACAGGTTCTAGTCCCTCCCCCCATTATCCTTCTGAGGTTGATCAGTTAAGTATGATTAAAATGTCTATTGGTGAGAGGGAGCCCCTCAGAGATAGGAACCCGTCATGAAGCGCTGTATGAAAAGCTGATTATTATATCAATTGCCAGTGATGGACTTGTTTCAGGTGTGATTCCGTAGGTCAGATTCTATGATGTTGTCACCTCTTATGTGGTTTATGAGGGAGTCATCGTACAATGCGCCGGAGTGTAAAAGTAAAGCATCAAATCCATTTAGGGTATACTTTTATGCCCCAGCACCTTTGATTGCCGTTCGGAGGCATAGGAGGGCATGATCTCCGCTTTTCTTTACTCCCCCTTCTTGGACGAGCATTTGGTTTTACGCCTTCATGAGATTTTAATGCAGGTGTAAAGCGAATGGATTCCAATGGAATAAGACTGTCATTAGTACCTGCTAATGAAAGGTGGATTGCATTGGAATATGATCTAAAATGCCGCCTGCAAAGCGTATAAAAGGGGAGAGTACTTTTACACTCTGCTTTGGAAGTGTTTAACATTGCATGCAGGGGACCAGCAACACAAAAGTGGATGTGTTGGTCGTCCCTTGCATGCCATTAACATTTTTAGAAAATGCCCCCCTAAGTGTTGGATCCAGTCTGGACAAAGTATCGTATTTTATTAGACAGGCCTGTCAATTTTTAAGTCAAATGCAATCAACAATGGATTTAACTATGAACCAGTTGGTTACCTTGAGGTGTCATTGGGTGTCCTTTGATGCCGGGGCGAGAACTTGTGGGCATGCTTAGCTGAGACCTCAAGTGGAAGTGAGGTAAGTTGTGCAAGTGTCAGCACTGTGACTGGAGTAGATTCATCAGGCATTGTGTGGCAGTGTGCAATAATGCCTGGCCTTATGGGTGCTTGGGTTATCACATTTTGATTGTTTTTTGCCAATGTAGCAAGGCTAATCCTTATACCTTCACAGCCTGATGAAGCTTCAAGTGAACTAATGTAGATATCACTCTCTGGCTTGTCTCAGGATTATTGCAGTTTGAAATATTTGTATTTATATTTATTTATTTGTAATGCGCACCTAACCCGAGGGTAGCCAGGCGCAGAGGCAGCAAGAGGGTTGCAAAGCTTCATTACATACGGTGTGGTGAGGTCCAGCTAGGGTTACATTGCCGGACGTATCACGCCAAATAGGGGGGTAGAACATGTACATTAAAGGCAGTACTATAAACATATTTACATTCAATGAGTAGGGGTAGAACATGTACATTAGGGCAATACTATAAACATATTTACATTCAATGAGGCGCCACATGGCAGTGGCGAATCTGGGTCTCTAAGTGTCGTTATGAGTCGAGAGGTTTGAGCCAGTGGACGGTCCTGGCTCTGAACTGGTGGTAGGGTAGATCCTCCCTGCACGACGGAGGGAGGGAGTTCCAGAATTGTGCTGCTTTTACTGGAAAGCTGTTTCCTCCAGATGTAGTACGTTTAAAACCTGGGCACCAGAAGAAGGTTGGAGTTGGCCGTTCTCGAGGGGCGGGAGAGGGTAGGTCTAGTAAATCTGGCGGTGAGGTATTGGGGGGCTGCTTGGTGGAGGCATTTATGAAATATACTGATGTACCATTGGAAGTGTCAAATAATGTGGACTTGATGCTCCTTATGTATTGGCAAGGAAGCCATAATTCACAGACCTTATTAGAGTGATTGTTCATTTTTTACTCGGTTTCCCTGTTGGAGCTGTATCGGTTCTTTCATGGAAATGCAGTCTAGTATTTTCCCTTGACATTCTCGGATGAGGATTATTTTGTGAGGAGGTCTTCAATGTAGATGGAGTCACCTGAGTCCTGAATGTCAGGTCATTGGTGAACATAACACAGTTGATGGTCTCTTTGCAGGACAAAGAAGGGAGGGTTCTCCGGCCATGAGGATGATAGCGCATCCTTGATCTTGTGTTGGAAGCCTGTCTCACATGTTGCACTGTTCAGGCATTTGGTGATATGGTACTATCAAAAGGAGACTTGGACTGCCTGAGGCATAGAAAGTTAGACTTTGGAAGTGATAGGCATGGGGTCATATCCAGGGTAATGTAGGTTTGCTTGAAAACTGAATATCCCTTGTGTGTCTTTGGACTTTTATTGTGTAGTTTCTGGAGCAGGGTTTTGCAATCATGTTTTGTTAGGTTGATCTGAAGCTTCAATGTGTGGTTCACCATCCTGGGGTTTCCAATGTATTTGGGGCATTACCATAGAAGCCTCTAAAGATTAGAGCATGGTTTGGGGAGCCAATTGAGGGCCAGGTAAGCACAGGAAATTGCATTCTCTTTTCCTAGAAGTAGATTGGCTGATATGATTTTAAGGTCATGAGTCCTATACACAGTATTAGGTTCATGTTTATGTACTATGTTGCAGCTGTCTAGTGTTTTTTTCTCCTCGAATTCCACTGGACCAAGGTGCTGTTCTGTTAAGGTGCTCATGTGGTTCCCCTGCTGTGTGTCTGCTGAAATATTTTTCCTTTCAACTGAGTTAGTGGCATAAGCCACCAGGGGGGCACACCTTTTGTTCATAATGGAGCTGACTGCATATTATTTCAATCTGCAGCTGTATAGAGGTAGATGTGTGTATGGTGTGTGTATGGTGTGTGTATGGTGTGTGTGTGTGTGTGGTGTCTGTGTGTGGTGTCTGTGTGGTGTGTGTTTGTGTGCCCTTCCTCCAACCATTGTGTCTTTCTGCGCCTTTCCTTCAGCCAATACGTCCTTTGGCCCTTTTCTTCCAGAATCACGTGTTCTCCTTTCCATTCCCCTCCCAGCCATCTCTAATTATCACAGCATGGCGCGGGTGATGGGCACGGAAGGGATATCATGTGCCAGTGCCCATGGCCTCCTCCTTCTGTGTCTGTCATGTTGACTCTACTGCCAAAGGGTAGGAAGGCTAGAGTTGTAGCTGAGGTAGGGGCAAACATAAAAGTGCTGTGCTCCTTCCGCACAGCCAGGTTCCTCCACTTTCTGAATGGCAGAGGTGCAAAGAATTTTGCACTCCAATCACTGGGCTACATCAACACTCCCTCTGCCAGGGGCAAAGTGGGTGGTTATGTGTGTGGGACAAGAGGAGCACAGGGACACTACACTCCTCTCACAAGGCAGGGCTCATGGAGAGGAGCATAAAATACCCACTCCCTCAACCATGCAGTACCAGTAGTGCTGATGTTTTGGGCTGCATAGCAGAGGGATCAGGGGTGTTGCTGCTTTGTCACACTCGGGGGAAATAGGAGCACTTGGGCATGTAATGATGTCACCTGTTAATGATGCGAGTACCTGTCTTTTTAATCAAAATAAATTGCAGTGATGTGAATACTTGGACAAACGCTGCCATTTCCTCGTATATGAGGTGAGTATGTAGGTTTTTGGTGACAAAACCCAGCACTAATAGTAACAGTGGTACAGAAGATGTTAATACTTGGTATATAATTGTAACACCTATAATACGTTGTAATTACCTGAGCAGATCATGTCAATACCTAACAAATGATGCGAGTACCTGGCCACATGATGCCATTTGCAGGCACATGGTGTGATTACATGAGGATAAGATGGAAATATCTGGTAAGACAGAACATATGATTAATATACACAAGTCAAAACTATTGGCTTGATCAGAATGTGTTTCCTCACAATATTTAGGTATCTCACATCTAGCTGCCTGTTACATGTTGCTGTTGTCTCAGATTTAGGTGTTTTCTCCCAAAATGAAGGTATCTCACATCAAACCATTTACTACCTGCTGCCATTGTCTCAAATTTAGACGTCTTCTCCCACTATCTGCTGCTGCTGCTGCTGCTGTTGTCTCAAATCTAGGCGCTCTCCCACTATTTAAGTATCTCACATCTAGCTGTTTGTTTTTGGCTGCTGTTTTCTCAATAGTAGGCGCTTTTCCCACTATTCAGGTGTCTCACATCTAGCTGTTGACTGCCTGCTGCTGTGATATTAAGTGTGGGTGCTTCTCCGACTTGTCAGGTATCAATATCTATGGTAATGACTGCAGTGCCTTAGACTTGGGGGTTTTGTCCCTCTGCCCAGGTACCACGGATCTGATGCACCCTACGTTCTGCTGTTGACTCAGACCTGAACATCTCTCACTTGCTGCAGTGTTCCCTTACACAACCATGACTGGGAATTCCAAACTGACAGGGACACCACAACGACTGAGACCTCCCCTTCACCCTCACAACTCTGATCCATCTGTACCACACTCACTCAGAGCATCACTCCTGCACACAGCCACTCACCACACGCATCCCAACCCACAAACAAAAGGAACCTTCTGGCAAGCCAAAAAGCACCCCATCCACCCTAAGTCCTTTACACTAGCACCTTCATTCATGAACCCTCTTTGCACGCCGCAACACCTGTTCATCTCCAACCCTTGCACTTGAACTTGCACTCTGACACACCACACCTCTCCTTCTCTCACCACACCCCTCCAACTCTCAGACCAGAGGAGCTGTCTGGCGAACCAAGAATCACCCCTCCCCCGCCCTCACCCATACACCTCCGCAGAGCCTCTCCTCATGCCCATTCCCTCCCTCCCGACAACCTGTGAGAAAGACCTAAATCCCCCCGCCCCCTCAATTATACACACCACCCAGCATCAAATTCTAAAGCCAGAGGAGCTCTCTGGTGCTCCAAACAACAAGGCCACCCCGCCACTACCGCAACAGCTGTGCCGCCTTTCAGGAACTCTCCCTCCAGCTCAGTCCCCCCACCCCAACCCTCTCCAACTAGGGCTCCAAGGACCCCTGCACATCACACCATATCAAACACTCCTACAAGGGGAGCTCCTCTTAACACCGAAAACCCTTCCCCTCCCTCTCACCCTGCACCCATACTCACTCTCCCTTCCACCTCTGACCCATCCCACCCCACCACCAGCCACACTTCCAAGAAAACCTGGCGTTACCTTGACAGCCATAACCCACTCGCACCACTCCCTACCGCTCCCCCTTCTGGCCCACCATCCTCTTCACCTGCTAAGCCCACACATACACATGCCCCTCCCAACCCCTCATCTGCACCCCCTCAACTTCCAACACCAGACTACCCCCCCTACACCCTACCCCTTAGTCATCATGGCACACCTTGCCCTTTCCAGAACTATCACTTGTTCCCCTTTCCCCTCAGATCCCCCTACCCTCCCTCACACACCTCTTGCACCCAAACACACAAAACCTGGGGGCAGAGACCGGCTTTCACCCTTTACTCTTCATGCCTCACCACACCTGCATCAGTCCACCCACATCACCTTCCCTAGCCCCTCTGTCAGCATCACTCTGTTAGCCATTCCCCGCTTCACCCGCTTTGAACACAACCTTTTGCCCGCTACATCTGCACCTCTCCCTCCCCCTGGACACAAACCCCACTCAGCAACAGGAAGGGTACCACCCACCATACCAGCACCACTCACCGGCCATCTTCCAACTTCCAACCCCCAGCCCCCACCTTTCCGCTCACACAAGCCGGCCACCGCCTGTTCACTCTTCCCACTCCTGATCCACCTCACACACTCTCCGCCCCACCAATAGAATCCCTCAACCGAACCATCACCATTCCTCCAGTCACACTGACTGTTCTGGCCCTACCGTCCACACCGCCGCCGCCTCTGACCCACACCTGCCCACTGACCACTCAGGCCCTCCGGCCATATGCACCCAGGGAAATACCACCATGTCCCATCAAGTCACTTAACTCTTTTTTAATGCCTGCTCCATGGCTAAAAACAGACACAGCATCTTTGACCTCCTATCCTCTGACTATCCTGCACTCATCTTCATCACTGAAAGATGGTTCTCAGAACCAATCGCATATGAAATATTCCCTCCTGACTATTCGCTCATCTCCCACAACAGACCTTCCAGAGGTGGCGGAGTAGCCATCCTCCACAAACCTCACATCTCCATATCACTCACCGAAACCCAGCCCTGCACAGCATTCTGTGAATCCCTTTAAGTCAAACTTTCTCTGTTGCCCACTTTCTCACACAGCTTCCTACTCGTCTACAGGCCACCTGGATATGGCAGATATTTTGCAAACAGTCTCTGCAACTCACTAGGAACTGCACTGGTTAACCACCCAGCACTCACCCTACTCAGGGATTTTAATATCTGGTTTGATGTGCCCAACAACTCCATGACCCAACCCCTGGTCGACAGTCTAGAGGCCTTCAACCTTTACCGGCATAGCACAGCTGCACCAACATTGGAGGCAACACCCTTGATGCGATTTTCAGCTCCTCCGACCTCGTTTTAGCATCCAACCCCAAACCCTGCATCTGGACAGACCACTCAGCCATAGCTTTCTCTGTCCGCACACGGCCGCACACGGCCCCGCCTCCCAAGGCCCTCCCTGTTCCTCCACATGATCACAAATTCTGGAACACGGTCATGGTACTACCTGACCTGGCTGAAGCACTGCTACGCACACTCCCGGCACTCCCAGCCACAAGTAGACCCATACCCATCAAATCCTTTAACTCCTGGCTTAATGACATACTCCTCCCTCTCACCTGCTCCTGCTCCACACTCACCCACAAAAGGCCAACCCCCAAATGGTTCACCCCCCACCTGAAGGCTTTCAAAACCCAAAATCGCTCCTCAGAACGCAAATGGCGAGCTTCCAAAATCCCTCGGAGCAAATCAGTGTTCACCCACCATCATCAAAACTGCAAATATGAAATCCGAAAGGCCAAAAAAGCCTATTACAATCAAAGAATTCTAAGCTGCCACAGCAGCAGCAAAGCACTCCACAGAATCATCACAGAATTCGTGAAGCCCTCGTGCACCACTGCCCTGACTACGCAAATGCTCTGCAACTCCCTCTCTCAACACTTCCACAAAACAGCCCTGGACAGGGCAGCTGCCCTTAATGCCAAATTTCCAACCTCACCTCGCCTAACACCCGCTCTGAGAGATTACACCCACCCCCCAAAACACCTTCTTTCTCCTCTTTCAACCCATTCGCGAGCGAGGAGTTCCTAAAACTACTATCCAGCAACAGACCTTCTGGCTCCCCCCTTGTCCCACCTCTCTCCTCAAAGAAATCTTCACCTCCACCTGTGCAGGAGAACGGTGAGATCCATACTCATTGACTCCCTCACCTCTGGTATCTTCCCAGAACCCTTCAAAATAGCACATGGCAAACCCCTTCTAAAGAACGCGTGCCTCAAACTTCTCCAACCAATCAATTAAAGGCCCATCTACAGCACCCGATTCTTGGTAAAGCTCATCGGCCACTCTGCATACTCTGAGCTCAAAATTTTCGTTCAATGCCACAACCTCCAAGTCCACGCACAATCAGGCTTCCAGTTGCACCACAGAACAGAAACAACACTGATCTCTATCTGGGATGATCTCAAAGTCTCGGCAGACTCTGAAGGATGTGCAGCACTTGTTCTCTTTGATCTCTCAGCAGTTTTTGACACCATTAACCACACAATCCTCCTTGACCACCTTCACCACTCCCTAGGAATCTGAGATTCGCAACTCAACTGGATTGCCTCTTTCCTTAACAAAAGTCTAATCACTTTCCTCCCCCTTTCCTCTCCACTGCATGTCCAGTGAACATTGGAGTACCCCAAGGCGCCTGCCTCTCACCTCTTCTCTTAAAGCTCTACATAACCCCTCTGCCCAGGATCATCAACTCGCACAACCTCACCTGCTCTAACTACGCTGATGACACACAAATTATCCTGAGAATTCCCAAATCGAGCTCTGATCCATGACCTGGCCTAGCAGCATGTCTCACAGATATTGACTTATGGATGACAAGTAACCACCTCCTTCTGAACCCAGGGACAACAGAGATCATGGCGTGCGGCAATACCGCTCTACTCCCACAAACATTCCCATGGCCCCCCTCCCTCGGCTTTCCCCCTCCTACTTCCACCATCATCAAAAACCTTGGCTGCACAATGGACTCGGGCCTAACCCTGTCCCACCAGATCAATAATGTATCCAAATCCTGTCACTACCACCTTAGGCTTCTGAAGGGCATCTTCTCTTACCTCACTTACCCCAACAGACTGGCTGCAATTATGTCAATTGTCATGTCCAGACTGGACTATGCACACTGCATCTACCTGGCTGAACCTGCCTACCAACTTAACAAACTCCAAAGAGTCCAAAGCGCGGCTGCCTTCTTGCACTGGAATGAAGGGATAACATCTCACCTGCTCACTGCACCCTTCACTGGCTCCCAACTGGACAAAGAACCACTTTTAAAATCGTATGCATTACCCACCGAGCAGTGTGCCAAAATTGGCCCCATACACCTACAAGAAAAGACACATCCAAGACTACATTGCTTTCCATAAAGCACTGAAAACCTGGCTCTTCCCCTAAACCCTTTAAGGGACTGCCTGAGGCCGCTAAACCCTCCACCAATGGCCAGAATTTGGCTAGAATGGCATTAACACATTACCACAGAAAAATAGGTACAGTCGGGTCACAAGGCCCACTCATTGTCCCCGAACAGACATGCACCATGCTCTAAGAACAGGAGTTGCCTATCTGAATCTATCAACCTGGAAACAAAGAGTTTGACTCCAAACTAGATCCCAACAGCACCTATATTCTCTGCCACAATTGAGCTTAAACATTATCTTCCCCTAAGTAAGCACAGCACTATGTGTCCAGGAGAGGCCAACTGCTGTCATACCAACTTATCCGAGAACGAAAGTGCAAAACTACAATCCCAGAGCGTATTAGCTCCTCTGTCAGTCAAATACAATTGGGTCTGTTTTTGTTAACCTAGGTCAAGCTTTACCTAGCTAGGGATTAACAGGACGCGGATGACGACATGGACGTTGTGACATCATCGCATCTTGGCGTCAGTAAAATTAATAAATGGGCACTTGCACTTTTTCACATTTTTCCATTGCAAGTGGATGCTGCAAGTTCTCTCGCACGGATCACCACAGATTATGCCATTGGGCTCTCTGTAAACCAAATGCTTAGGGTGAATTGTAAGTAATTTGAGAAATGTATTTGCTAATATTTTGAGCTAATGAGGATATTTTATTGATTTATCCTTGTAGGGGCCCTTATGAGGGTAGCTGACAGGACACTAATGCAAGTTGGTCCTGGTTATATATTTGCTTCGTAACAATGGGATTCCAACTATATCCACATTGCATCAATGGGAGTTTAAAGGATTTGTTGATTGTATGATGGGGTGTTTATTGTAAGTTTACTATCTAGCAAGTAGTGTGGATTAAAATATAAGAGTATGGTTGTTTTTGGGATCTTTTGCAGATATCGGGGATCATATTAATTAACAAGGAATCGATAACATGTAATCACGGCATGTGATTGTTGCAATAACTGCTTTTTGGAGACATTGAGGTAACAATGCAGCTAACAAGCTGGTGATATGCTTTTGTATGTTGGAGGTGTGTGTGTTTGATGGACATTATCCTAATTGATTAACAGGACCCTCAGCCCTTGAGGAGCCTTTTGCTGTTTCATTTTTGTAGAGATTTTGGAAGATTGATACATTTCAAGATTTCTGTTGGAATTGAGAAATGGTAATAGCAATTATTTTGTACTATGTTTGACATATGAGATTAGTTCTGAATTGGTTCTCTTATTTGTCTATAAGGGAACCAGTAAGGCTATATATTCAGTTGTGAGATTAAGCCACTCAAGAAATGCATGCACTTAGGTCCACTAGTGGTAAACACATGGGATTGGTGAAGGTTTGTAGGACTTAATGAGTGTTTTAAAGATATATTTTTTTCATTTGTATTTTGTGTCTTCTCTCACTTTTCTCTTTAACCCATGCTGGGATTTGACTACGATTCACATTGTGAAATCACAGAAACTTTGATGTATGTATATAATTTGGACTGCAAATCTTTTGGCAATGTATGAATTTGTTTGAATATGTCACGCATTTATGTTATTGGTGTACCTCTATTGGTAATACAGCCCTGAAGAGGACCTCATGAAAAGGTCGAAACACGTGTTGTCATACCATTAAATAAGATACATCAAGAACCTATAAAATACCAGTCTTGTTAATTTATGTTGCATTGACATTTTGGTAGAGATATTAGAAGATGCAGCGCATTTGGTACTTGGACCTTTCCCTTTTATGTAATTTAGTCTGGTGACTTCAGGCTTTTGTCACTACCAGGAGACCGGTGCTGCTATACACCAATATTATCAGGCAATGCACTGGTTCATTGTTATTATTGGTAGTCAGCTCGATGAGGAAATAACCCAAGTTATATTTTCCTAATCACAACAAACTCTGCACTAGTCAGGGAATTTCTCTCAGAGATCCATTACACCGAACCATCAGGATAGATATGGTCAGCTCAGCGGGCTCTGGAAAGCAACCAGGAATAGGGGTCTCTCACCATTAACCACAGACACTCATACCAATATGATAATTCTCTCATATACACCAACACACAATAGAATACAGCTATAACCCTCAATCAATTTGGCCTAGCTGCACACATGCCTACACTACTCCATGAACACCTCAACTGTTTTCAGAACACAGCTACACCCCACGAAAAAAATCTGTCGTGCTGCATACATAATCTCATACACTTCCTTGCTTGTATCTACTTGCTCTACTAATCTCTCACAACCACTGCGCCGCGCCTAGCATTAGAATGCAGCTGCTTATCAAGCAAACTACTCTGGCTACACATACTGAGTGCACCCAAGCACTATATACTACCCTACTCACTCCACTGACCTGGAGTACGGTCCCTAAGGGCATTCAACCGACAGTGCTGTGAGATCATACCAATGGTATATAAGGTGCTATATAAAACACAATAACATAACATAGCATTGTTATGGTCAGATAGCACAGCGAGTAGAGTGCTCGCTTTGACATTCGTGCAGAGCCTGCAGACGCAGGTTCAAATCCCAGTAAGGCCAAACTCAGCCTCTCATCCTTTCAAGGTATTAGATGAGCTACTCAAATGTAATTTGGTTTCCTACTTATTTGTACCCACCATGTTTTGTTGTTTGGGATATATTAAGGACTGTAAAAGAAGTAACCACTATTTTGATGTACATACGTTTGTGGCAGCATGTTGGGAAATTTGAAGTGCAAAAACTGTACTTATTCCCGGAGTAGATGTTATGTTATGGTACTGGGATATATATATATATACTTCACACTGCTGCCATGTGCATGCTCTCCAGCTGCCCTGCCACATCTATGCATCATTCTCACATAATATTGTCAGTCTATAACAATTTACAATCAAAAGCTGAAAAGAACATAAGGCCAGCTGATTATTATATACAAAGCACTGAGTGGGCCATGCACTTATTTCCTTTGTTTGAACTTTATTATTTCTTTGTTGCACTCGGATCACATCAGTGGTTGACACAGAGAGTATCTGTAATGTATTCTGCTGCTGTAAATAGACAGATTAATCTTCATAGTAAGCTAGCATTACATTGGGAGAAATCATTAGCGATGTAAGGCATGCATCCATGTGGCTAATGATAAAATGTGCACCTGCCTCGGGCATAATTAAGTGTATTTTGGGCAAACAATAAATGATGAGGCTGCCATGCTGCGGGCGCGAGAACAAACGAAAGAAAATTTGATGCGAGGATGAGACTTTAACAACCAACGCGAGCAGCAGGTCAGGACCAGAAGGAGGAGGAAGTGGGTGGATACAGATGCAAGCAAATGTCTGAAACGCACGACACCAGCCTAAAGGTTGCAGAGATTTCAGACCACCAAAGCCTTCCCATCCAGGCATACATTATTGACTGGAGTCCTTTTTGGCCAATAACAATGCAGTAGGGGTTGGCATTAGGGCAGGTCTGGACCCAAAGACAAGGTTTTATGTGTCCGCAGGATGACCAAGGAACAGCTGCCCTCCTACCAACAACCAAATGCTGCTACTGGTGCCCTGGGAAATCTACAGTAACCTGCATTGCCACCAGAATCCTCCCTCAACACTCAAGCCTCCTCAGACTCCACTTGTCAGGTCGGGTACCCATTGGCTGATCTTCATCTCTTCCCACACATGGAATTCTTCATCCCCTGATCATCAAGAGTTTTCCATGTCCCTAAGGATGAATATTTACATGTACTGAGTAAGGTTTCAGTCATTAGCATTAAGCATCAGTTCGTCGACAGATGAAGCGAATCCTATATGTTATACTGAAGCTGCCTGCAAGCTGGGTAGTTACCAAGTGCCCGTAGAGTCGGGACAGAAAGTGGGTTCACCTCTATTGGTAAAAGGGTGCAGACTTATGAAGCCAAGTTTCAAAAACAGCAAACTTCGCATTAGGAATAGCTCTGTTTAAAAAAACTCACAATAATATGTCAGTATACCGACTGATGTCCCGGAGCACAGGGCCATCTTAAGCATTTTTGGGGCCCTGGGCATGGACAACTTTGGCGCCCTCCTCCACCAAACCAAAGGAATTGAGTGATCAAGAATATCTGGTGGCACCCTCCACCCCACCGTGATAAAACCTATAGGTTGATATGCTGCTTTGCAGCATTCAAAATAAGCATGTTTACTCCCTTTAAGTGCTCTTACCCTCTTTTTTCTTGCTCTAATCAGAATGATAAACAAGTAGCATTTGAAGGCCAACATTAGCAGTCTACGAAAAGGTTACTTATATTATAGTATAGAAACAGGATACTTTTTATCACTAGCGTGCGGGAAGGTATGCAGCCTGTAGCATTAATGCAGGAATGTATGTAAAAGGTACATGTAGCCCAGAATAGGCAGAGAACATCAGTCGATTAAGGGCTATAATGACACAAACCTACTGGTAGCTTTAGCTTCACTTAGCATATAAATATGCCTCCTGCCTTGTGTTCATCCTATATATAACAAATGCTGTCTTAATGCATATCTTGTAATTATGAATATTGTAATTGAATGTTTTATGTTCAACCTTGTAACTGCACCTTTCCATATCTAATGCCAAAGATTTCTGTAACCACGCCTTGATACCCCAGGGTCTGGGCGTGTAACAAATGTAATAAATAAAATAAATAAATAAACTCACATTAGCTGCCTCAGAGAATGCAAAAGTGCTCACGCATGACCAATTGTAGGGAAGGAGAAAGCTACACATAGCATAGCATGGGTAGTGAATGCAGATTAGAATCTACCAGGAAGGTGTCTCTATCCGGACAGACTGAGATTAGAAGTGGGACATGGTTTTCAAATAGTGTTGCCATTAGAAATCAAGGGAACAAGTGCCTGTGGTGTGCAGTATATCAATACTCACTGTTATAGTGGAAGCAACCCTATAGCCAGTGAAACCATGAGTGAGGCTTTTATGAAGATCATACCCTGAGAAGGAAATCACTCTGAAGGGCTGGCCATTTTGAAAGATGTAGGGACTGGCAATTCTGAAGGTTTAGGCAATACAAGATTAAATGAGATGCCCAGGATCACAAATTGCTTAAGGGGTGAAGCTGGGATTTGTGCCAACTCTGCAATTTCTGCATTTGAACACTTTCTTTTCCGGCACTTACCGTGTACTAAAACAATCTAATTTTATAAAACTGACTTGCAAAGTACACAAATCACATTTCCAAACCTGAACATTTTTAAAACCAAAATATTACAGAAGGGTGTCATGCAAAATGGGAATGATTCTAGCTTCGTTCTCTCAATCATTACGGGAAGTATATAAGTACCAGCATACCATTCAATGTGATTTAATAGATTAAATCTAGGTATGACTTTTGTACTATTAAGCTTTAAATACTTCCAAAACAATGGCTTGTGAAATTGTCATTCATAAAGTGCAGAAAAAGCTTTGACCTTTATACAAAAAGCAAAACGTTTTTTGTGTCAAATGAGCAGGCCTTAAAATATGCTTGGCCAAGGCCTACTGCATCTGGTCTGCTCTCTCCTGTCTACTACCCCTTCCACTCAAATGGCCTACATAAGAAGAAAGATCAAGTAATGAGCTAAACGATGCCACCAGCATGCAAGAAGGCAAACCTCACAGAAGAAAGCACAGTAATGCAAGTGATATTATATGACTTGAGCAGGATCACTTTATCATTTGCTGGCGAAGCCAGGATACAAACATGAACACTTTGATACCACAGTCTTGTATTTGGATACGTATTCACCTCTTGAACTAGTAGTGTATGCTCATCTTTGGAGGGGATTGCCTAGGTTTTAGAACGCCCCATTTGAACAAACCAATTTCTAGACCTTCACCACATGAATGACATGTTCATTTTTATAGCAACTCCTATCTGGTGCAAAAACAAGTACACATGCAGGTAGGGTTATAAACTTCAGACACGGGAAAGGTTCAGCCAGCCTTGCTGGAATGTGCTCTTCTAATCTTTCACATGAACACATATCTCTGCAATGAGTGCTTAACACACTGAGCTAACTTCTGAACCATTGTGGCACTCAGTTTATCAATATGGATTTCAACTTTGGCTATTGCACATGATCAACATAATTCCCACAGGAAGGAAAGAATGCTACAGAAGTAACACACAAACTACGTATTCTACAGTGAACACAGAAAGCATTACATGATTAGTGATCAAGGCAGAATGTACTTGTCAAAACAGACAGGCAATAGGTTTAGCTCCTCAGCAGCATGCCATAATATCTCCTGGCGTGGGCTAATTAAGTCTGGTGAACAATGGAATCTTACTTTAGATAAGGCAGCCTTGTGGGGCCCCCCTTTAAGGTGGGGGCCCTGGGCAAGTGCCCATTTTGCCCTCCCATAAAAATGTCTCTGCCGGAGCATACCAATGAGTAAACAGCGAGATGCAAAGAAGCCGAGGTGTGTTTTGGTCGTAGGATAATTCTCACCAGTGAGAGCAGGACAGTAGTCCTCTGGTAGCGCAAGTTCTTTTCCTCACACCTTAGTGCAGTTAGGGTTCCACAGTGCTAACAAGGGACTCTATCACGACTTGGGCGTTACCCCGGTGGTGAATTTGCCGTAATACCACCCAACGCAAATTGCGTTACCGCAACTCAGTCAGATCCTAAATTGCCAGGGGGGTGATAAGTCCCCCATTCCCATTGGGGCCACTGGACCCAATGGCGCATTTTAGGCGCTATTAGCCAGCGCTAATAGCGTGGGGCTAATAGCACTGCAAACGGCCGGCAAGTGGCCAGATTTACCTCCAGCACCAACTGAAGGTAAACCTGCAACTTTCTGCCAAAACTCGCAATTTGTACCGCTTCGCCCAACACGTTATGACCCCCCTTTTTGCCATTAAAAAAACAAGAATTTTTTTAACAAAGTGAGTGTTAATTGCACACAGGGGACCCCAACATTACCATTTAGGTGAGCTGAGGCCCCGGCATGACATGTTTAACTTTTGCAAGGCACAGTGCAAAAGGAAAGACTAAAACCAGGCGAATTGGCAGCGACGTCATTTCACCAAAATGCCAGGGATAGCGGAAGTGACATCACACAACCCTTGACCTCTGGGGACATCACAGGAAGTGATGTCATTTGACCCCACCCGAAGTGAGGTCACGGGAAGCAATGGAACACAACCTTTCACCCCTTGACAAAACAGAAAGTGGCATCACATAGCTTTATTCCTAAGTACACTTCGAAAAATATGGTTACAATATCACTATAATGTGATATTCATTTCATACAAGAATGGATCCCCATATGTATCGTTAATATCAGTGTGTATAGGCCCATATTACCAAATGAATGTGAATGCAAGCAGACGGCCAAGGCCAAATGATAATGTTATGTTATTATATAGCACTTACGCTTAAGCGCTTTATATAGAACAACTATGCATACAATATCACCCAACCTGTGTTGGTACTCATTTGGCGACCTGAGAAGAATGAAAGGCTGAGTTGAGGTGTTTAAGAACAGACTAAATCAGTGACTCACCCCCTGAAGTGGGCCAAAAAAAAACTTTAATAAGTCTAGATAATCCCAGAAAGACACATTATTTGTTATTCCTATTCTTTCTTTTTTAGGGCCACTGCTCAAAATGTTACACTTTTGGAATCCCATGTTTTTTTAAGAGGCTTGAGCAAGAAAGCGAGCCTCTGCAGAAGTAAAGAGCCATATGGCAAAATGGCCGCAGCCCAGGAGCTTACATTTAAAAAAAAAAGATTTGTTTTAAAATCTTTTTTTAGGGGTAGCAAGGGAGACCACAGGGGTAGCAAGGGAGACCTCAGGGGTGACGCCCTTGCGAAATGGCCTTTACTCTTCACTGTCATGCTCCGTCTCATAAAAATATAAATGCTGCTTGCAAACTACGCTTTGCAGACGTTTACCGATTGATTTCAATACAATGGGCCTCATTAGGACCCTGGCGGTATGGGTTTAACAGCGCCGTGAAACCCATACCGCCCTATTACAAGTTTCCCTCACGGGAACTGCTCTGGACTGCAGGTCCCGCTACGGGACCAGGGAGCTAACAACAGGCCCGTTATTAACAGGCCCGTTGTTAGCTCCTTCCCCATTCCCATTGAGCCCTATGGGGCCTCGAATGGGAATGGGGATGGTCTGGGTCCGGAATGGCCCGGTATTTCCCCATTCAGGGAACCCGGACCCGAATTTGGAGGCAGCCATTAAGGGCATCGCTGCCTCCAAACTCCTAATTAGGCCCAATATGCCTAATTTTAGTAGGTGTTAAATGAAGGCGTATTAATTAGGAATCCATTTATTTTACACTTGCATGAAAACCTCACGCAGTCCTGAAGCAAACTTATTTTCAAGAAGAATCAGGAAAGCACATCAGAAATCTTACCTCCGCTTCATACCACTTCTCTACTTTGAAAGCAAATGAAAAAGGGGTGCATAAAAAATGAGGGCATGAAAGCATAACGCCTTCCTGTTATGCCTTCACTTCCTATTCTAACCCATGTAAAACCTATTTCAGCCTCATAACAATTGTTTCCATCAGGGGTCAGCAATCTCTCTATCTCCATGAATCCCATTGATTGCGCTGGCTAGTATGATTGAAGTTGTAGTCCAAACTATCTGGTTATATAGCTGGGATAGTGAGGTGAGAATGGTGTCCAACTCATTCACCATGGTGTAGGATTACCAGAACTCTTCTGCCATTCCCCATTGGCAGGTCTGACCCAAGAATGATCCATTCCATTCTTTTGGAAATATCCCTGACTGCCTCAAAGTGACTTCTTGTGAGGTGAGAACTTTGGCGGCTGCAGCTTAAGAGGCTGGACACGTCTTTAAGAATGTGTCCCTGTTGGACCAACGCAGAGGGCTGGAATATGCTTCTCCATTCCTTCTTGCTGCGTTGCAGATTACCCCTTAAAGTCTTCTTTCATAGGGATGATGACATTAATCAAAGGAAGGAAGAGGCCATCCTTTAACTAACCTTAAGGGTCACTGGCTGGAAGAACTTTAAAGTAGGCCTGCACTTAAGGACCATTTCACCAGGACAGCTAGGTACCCTGAGGGGTAGCAGTGAGTCTGTGGTTGAGTGTGTGTACTTGCTTGATGGGGGACGGGCGGGTTAAGTCTCTTGCTCTTTTGGGTTCTTCTACTAGACTCCCAGCCTTACCTCTGGTCATCGTTCCACCAAGAAGCATTGCAAAAAATGTTGAGACAACAAATCACATCCAGACTCCTGCCTTCTGCTATTTGATCCCTATTTACACCCTTTGAGCCTCCCCAGTGAGCCAGTCGACCTGCCCTGATTCCAAATCTCCCACACCAATATTTCCTTTCTGAGCTGCTTGTCACATCAAGACTTGTCAACTGAATCGTCTGTTTCTGCTACACAGAGAAGGATCAAGAAGACCTAATTGATGCAGTTAAGAGTTCTAAGGAGAATAAGGTAGTGAACTAGGTGCCCTTTCCCAGGCACCCTTAAGTACCATGCTCCCCTACCTTTCCCTCTGGACCATAGAAACTTGTTTAGACCCCTTTTCCTACCTGACTAATGACATTATAAAAGTAACCAGGGAGTGTTAGCAGAGTGTGGCTGAGCACTGAGGAAGCTGCAGTGC
The DNA here is from genome assembly GCF_040938575.1 of Ambystoma mexicanum. Classification (NCBI taxonomy): domain Eukaryota; kingdom Metazoa; phylum Chordata; class Amphibia; order Caudata; family Ambystomatidae; genus Ambystoma; species Ambystoma mexicanum. The sequence continues at coordinate 679,982,798 of NC_090924.1, read as the reverse complement.
TTTTTGCCTTTCTGCTGTGATTCCAGTATTTTTTCTCTACCTTTGTTTGGAGGCAGGTCCTTCTATTAATACCCAACTCCCGACATGGAGTGTTGGCAGAGTGTGGCAGAGCATTGAGGAAGCTGCAGTGCTTTTTGCCTTTCTGCTGTGATTCTTGTATTTTTCCTCTGGCCTTTGTTTGGAGGCAGGTCCTTCTATTAATACCCCACTCCCAACACGCAATGTTGGCATAGTGTGACAAAGCATTGAGGAAGCTGCGGTGTGTTTTTGCCTTTCTGCTGTGATCCCAGTATTTTTTCCCTGGCCTTTGTTTGGAGGCAGGTCCTTCTATTAATACCTCACTCCCAATAAGGAGCGCCGCAGAGTGTTGGCAGAGCGTGGCAGAGCATTGAGGAAGCTGCAGTGCTTTTTGCTTTTCTGCTGTGATTCCAGTATTTTTTCCCTGGCCTTTGATTGGAGGCTGGTCCTTCTATCAATACCCCACTCCCGACGCGGAGCATCACAGAGTGTTGGCAGAGTGTGGCAGAGCATTGAGGAAGCTGCAGTGCTTTTTGCCTTTCTGTTGTGATTCCAGTATTACTTCCCTGGCCTTTGTTTCGAAGCAGGTCCTTCTATTAATACCCCACTCCTGACATGGAGCATCGCGGAGAGTTGGCAGAGTGTGGTAGAGCATTGAGGAAGCAGCAGTGCTTTTTGCCTTTCTGCTGTGATTCCAGTATTTTTTCCTTGGCCTTTGTTTGGCGGCAGGTCCTTCTATTAATGGCCCACTCCTGATGCGGAGCGTCGCAGAGTGTTGGCAGAGTGTTAGCAGAGGGGTGCTAACAGTGCCATAGATCTGTGCCAACATCCAGAAGCAAGTCTCACGCCCTGCACACAAAGCCGAACAAAGTCTATAACAACGGAAGAACTTTTTGACACTGCTCATTGCGAGAGAGCGAGGGGGTATCTAGAGGTTATGGTTGCGTGTGACATGCTTCACGAATATCCGTAACAGTGGGATGAAAATGACCAAGATGAAGTGCCAGACATTGGAAACCCGAAAGATACTGAAGGTACTCCCCAAAACGAACCTTTCTACCCGCTCAGGTAGGAGAGCTTGCGGCCTGCTGCGCGCCATTGCCTCTCGCAACCCCTTCTCCCTCTTTCTCACGTTTTGGGCCGCTGCGGTGAGACTGTGTGTGGCTGAGCCGCCTCCCCCGCCCTGCATACGGAGATCCACAGGGTGGATCTGGCGGGCAGGGGCAAGGAGGCTGATGCAGTAGAGGGCGTGACACGCTTGCAGAACAACGGCGAGGAAGGTCTCCCAGAGGAGACTGAACGTGCACTGATGCAGCCCAGAGACCTGTCTAGCTACAGTCAGTTTCCCCCTCTTCAAACACAAGGCAGTATACACATGAACCTATCTCGCTTGGATCAGCCAAGCGAGACCAAAGAACAAAGACAAACAAACCAGCACAAGAAGAACAGTAAAAGTTGCACCGAAGCACCGAAGGATTCAACCCCTGCGATGCCTGTGAAAGAACTTATCAGAAGAAAGAGACACAATAAGCAGTACAACAGCAAAAATAAAGCGCCCAACCGAAAGGAATCAAAAGGGTATGAGTGTAAATACACCAAACATCGCCTCTTCTGAAATAATGAGAAAAATGAGCGGGGCAAGAATAAAATAGCGAGCCAAGTCCCTTTCAGATACAAAAACTATCAGATGGCACTTTAAAAGAAGGGAACATAGAGAAGGCAGCTATCAGCACAGACAAAATAGGAAGCACGGTACCTCAAGAAAGCACAGAGGACACCTGGAAAGGAATTTCAGATGCAGAGCTTTTAATAGCATCTGAGAGAACCAAGTGAGATTTACTAGGCAAAGGAGATTGCTGAAAATACTTCATTTCCAATGAAAGATCCGAAAAAAAGTCCTGACTTGCCCACAACGTGCAACAGGCAAATGCTGACAACGGATTGTAATACCAAGAAAATATCTCCAATAAAAAGTGTCATGCCAAGTGATTTGGCAACAGAGAGTATAATAAATGAGCCAACACACGTGGGAATAAAAGAAAAATGAGTACCTAATAGGGGGACAACAACTGTTAAGGTGTATATGTTTGTTCTTTACCCTCCTAATGTTGTTTGGGGGCTTCAGTTGCTGATTCACATCTCTGAAAAACGTGTTTTGCCATTAGCCTGTGCTATCAATATGGAGGTGAAGGTGATATACTAGTCTACCTGTTTTAACTGTAAAACTGAAACATCACTGAGCCGAGTTGTGGTTCAAGTTCAGGCACGGCAAATAGAAGCCTTTCCTATCCCTTATACCTCTTGTGACCAAAATCGACCTAATCATAACAGACTTTTTGATGTGAGATGAATTTTATGGAATGATTGAAGATGCAGTATTATAATCAATCTGCTAGGAGGGGCTCTGGCGGAAATCCTGTCTGGTTACTATGAACAGTCCGTGGTCGCATTGTTCCTGGTTTATAAGTGGTTTACACAAATCTCAAAATGGCTGTATCGGGCTTTGTACATGCTCAATTGATTCTATCCTAACCAACTGATCATCTGTTTTCTCTTGCCTCTCGTAATACAAGGAAATATAATAATTAATATGTATGTGCTTTCATTGGTCTTTCTTCATTGTCATTGCGCTGTCCTCTCCCAACCATTTTCCATTTATCAGTCTCTGCATGTAGCATATTGCATATTAGGCAATATCCTACTAAACTTGTGCTTTATTGGTGCTGGTGTGATATTGCTATCCTGATTTGGCATAAGAGCACAGTCACATCCCAATCACATTAAGGGATGTGTCTTCCTTGTATTTTTATTGTAAACAATGGTTCCTTGAGATATGTGTTGCCCTGTGTGCTTGACAAGTTGAATATCTGTTGCTGGATTCTTCCAAGAGATCTAGAGATCCTATTTTCTTTGGTCCTGTACACATATTGCATCTATCTCACTAACAGTGAGTCCTGTAGTATGCCAATATTCAGTCCAAATAACGCACATTACATCCAGTGGTTTCATCCAAATGAAGTTAACCTCAATTAGTAGATGTTCAATACTGATTTTTGTTAACCACTGTTGATAAAAAATCAAACTCAGTAGATGTGGTTACTTCAGTAGATATTTAATAGCAGCAACTCTGATGTGTGACATTCCTCATCTTTTGTACCCTCAACCCACATATCATCATACATTTGGAATTTTCAGAACATTGCAACCAATTAGCTGCAAAATAATGTATGACTTCATTAAGGAGGTTTTCACACTTTCCAATTATCACAATACTACCCTTAACAATGTCGTATTGTCATCAACACACCTGCGCCAGCAGGTAAGTTATATGGGTTTATTAGTTCAGTACACAGCAGGAAACACTGGGACATCCTTGCCAGCCAGCTCTCTATCTCCAACTGTCCCCCATGGAACACACATTCAGATGACAACACTCTAAGCACAGTGACCTCACCACATTCCACTGACCTCACCACTGCAGGGAAGACACAGAGGGAAGACACTCATTATAACACCACTGTCGATAAAAAATCAAACTCAGTAGATGTGGTGACTTCAGTAGATATTTAATAGCAGCAGCTCTGATGTGGACACAGGAAACTTACACCAAAAAGACACTTTTAGCTTTCCTCATCCTTTGTTCCCTCACCCTACATATCATCATACATTTGAAATTTTCAGAACATTGCAACCAATTAGCTGCAAAATAATGTATGTCTTCATTAAGGAGGTTTTCACACTTTCCAATTTTCACAATACTACCCTTGTTTGAAAGCAGCAAAGCTCCAGACTCTATCAGAGCACACATTACACCTCTTAAAGGATATTAGGGCACTTGTGCGCTTGCATCCTAATTAAACTTGCAAACCCGTATCAGGAATTTGATTGAAGTTAGGTCAGGTTGCACTAAGCTGGAAAGTAGCTATTAGCAATCATATCGGTAAATCTCACTTTTGCAGGCTAAAGAGGAACTCCATCTCACCAGGAAGCATATATGTATTTCAAAATGGAATATTCTATAACTATGCCATACATCTGCAAGCATTATATGGCCTTCCCTTCTTAAATCAGTATAATTTTTCTTTTCTTCTTGTCATCTGAATTCATTTACATTGAACACATTGCAACTTAACATTCTTGTGGCTCCTTCTGTTAACAACCGGCACTTGTTTCCATACCACCAGTCTCACATCTTTAAATATTTTGAGTGAACAGTACAAACAAGCTTGTGCCGTTTCTAAAAAGTGCTTCTGAAGTTTTCATCAAAAACATTTCATGTACTTTCAACATATTAACAGTTTTCTTCTCCAGGCATGTAAATGCAGATTTAACCAACAGGTATATGCAATATATCTCCAAGAGAACTGCAACAATTACCAATTATTATGGGGGATTCTAGTAAGCCAATCTAACTGGTTGGCCAGGGCGTCTCTGCGGCATTTAACAACTCGGCCAAACTCTTTAAAATCTGCAAGCAGCTGGCCAACCCTGCTGCAGTCCCCACCTCTCCTGTCCCCTCCCAGTCCCTCTGCACTGCCCTGGCTTCACATTTCACCACAAAATCCCAGGACATCCTGTCCACCCTCTCTTCCTCTACTCCTCTTCCTGTTTCTCCCTCTACTACCTCTACCCCCCCACTGCCACCTCTCCTCCATCTTTCTCTTCCTTTCCTCTGTTATCCCCTGATGAGATTTCTAGACAAGTCTGATCTATGAAAGTCCTGTCAAAACAGGTTCTTCCCTGTTCATCAAAAACCATCAAGGACCATATCGACACCCTTGCTCCTGCCCTGGCGATTTCTGCAGCCATTTCTTCGACACTGGAGCCTTCCCCTCCCCTCTGAAGCACTCTCTTGTGCACCCTCTTCTCAAGAAACCCAAAGCCGACCCCTAACCTCTGGCTAATTACCGCCCGATGCCTATCACCCTTTCCTGGGCAAACTCTTGGAAAAACTGGCCATCTCCCAGCTTAACCTCCACACTGATTCTGTTGGCTGTCTTCGCCGATCAGGCCCTGGCTTGGCTTACCTTTTTCCTCTACAAACGACCCTCCCAGGTCCAACTTGGTTCCTTCTTGTCCTCTATCTCACTTTCCACTTGTGGTGTTGCCAAGGGGTCTAACTTCTCTCCGTGGCTTTTCAACCAATACATGGCACCCCTTGCCCACTGCATTGCTGCTCTCTGTTGCAACTTTCAGTGCTATGCGGATGACACTCAACTCGTTTTCAGGCTACCCTTGGCCACCTCCTCTACCTCCCTCATCTCTGACTGTCTGTCTGCTATCCAGGAGTGGCGTGTTGCTAATGACCTCAATGCCAGTAAGACAGATATTCTTCTGATTGGTACTCCTGCACCTTCCTTTCCTGTCACTCTCTGGCCGGCCTCACTTGGCCCCCCTTCCTGCTCCCACCTGTGAGGCAAAGAACCTCTGGGTCATCTTCGACTCCACGCTCCCCTTTTCTTCACACATCTCTGATGTCTCTAACAAATCAAACTACCAACTGCACCTCCTAAGGGGTATTCTTCCTTTCCTCTCCTTCCCCCAGATGCTCACTGCCTCTAGAGCTCTGGTTCTCTGCAGGCTGGACTACTGCAACAGCCTCTTTATAAATATGCCTGTCTCCACTCTCCGCCCTTTGTAACTCATCCAAAACAGGACTGCCCGACTTGTCCTTGGCCTTAAACCCAGGGATCGTATCTCTCCTGCCCTGAACTCTCTTCATTGGCTCCCAGTGGCTGCAAGAATTAAATGCAAGACATTCTGCATTGTCCACAAGGCCTTCTGGGGCCTTGGTCCTCTATACCTTCAACTCTCCCTCCGGAAGTACCTTTCTACTGAAACTCTTTGCTCCTCTACCTCCAACTCCCTCAGGGTCAGTCACTTCTCCAAGCAACGATTTGGTGGTAGATCTCTTTCTTTGGCTGGGGCCTCCCTCTGGAATAGCCTCCCTGACTCTCTGAAACTTGAGGAGAACCACCTTCAATTCCGAAAGCACCTCAAGTCCTTCCTCTTTGCTCCCGCCTTCTATCTTCCTCTCCCCTGCTGATCTGTATTTTTCTGCACTGGGCTCCTGGTTCCCCTCTGTATTCGGGCCCAGATCCCTGCTTTCCCGCACTGCCTCTTGGCAACCCCTGCACTTGGGCCTGTATCTGCAACCCTACAGTCCCCTTACCTGCACTTATTCGACACTCGTTGCCTCTGCTTAAATTCTGCACTTGCCATCTGCCATCGCACTACCTGTTGTTGTTATTTTTAACTCCTGTTTCAGCACTTTCCACTCCTCCCCTGTCCTTTGCACTTTCCCCCCTCCTGCTCCCCTGCACTTGAGCATTCTCAGTGCCTAGTAAGATCGTTATGTTTTTATTGTTTTTTCCTCCCTTGTACCCCTCCCTTGCCTCGTCGCGCCCTGAAACACTTGTCTATGGGCGCAATATAAATAAACTCTCATATCATATCACATGGAACATTCAGTGTTCAGCATTTTCTTTACGCAGTATGGCCGTAGACCTTCTAATGCGAGAATTGATGTCAGTGAAGTAAACACCATAATTGTTTATAAAAGTACAGCACTCCAATCCCACGAGCGCACAAACAGTTCCTTTAATGGCCAGGTTGGTGTCCAGGGCCATTCTATTTTGCAAGGCCATGGTGGGCATAGCCACCTGTTCATGAGTGATCAGTGAAAGGGACATTATGGTATAATTTGCCACTATCTGAAGCAATATGGACAATTCCAGGATTTTATCAAAATTCAGCATAAGACCCACCCGTTATGTATCTCATATATCTCATGCTATCAATGAAAGTTTCCCAACCTGACCCTCTTTTATTTCTGGGAGGGGGTGCCTACTTAGAGGGGCATCTAATAGCAGGCAGAACGTAACCCATGTAACAACTTCCACTCATGTCCATGTGTAACCAGATGCCGTCAGTGGTCCCACACAGGAAATACGTTCCATGATAAATAGCATAACCGGAATTCACAAATTAAAACCAATGAAAAGAACAGTAACGTTTTTAATAGCCACACTACTACTAATGGATAGAGAATATCTGCATCAGCTTATGCTCATGAACAGGAAACCCTGATTAGTGTAGAAGAGAAAGCCTGTGGCAGGAGAAGATAGATGTATTGCAGCAGGTTTCTTCTGAGGCTGAAAAGGAGGGGGAACGTTTGGAGCACCTGAAAAACTCATTTATTTGAAGATAATCTCATATGAACATTCTCATACAGGGTCCCTGCTATTCAAAGTTCGTAATTCAGTCAGGTCTCAAAAAGCTGGTATGCTGAATATAGGACTATCAGTTAGAAAAGCAGTAGGAAAAACATGAAACAACAGTTGTTATTCGGGTCAGTCAACAGATGAACTGAGAGGTTTGCTGAATCTGTCACCTCTTACAGGCAAAGTCCCAGCAGATTGCTGGGATCTTCCCTACCTGTGATTTTGGGCATGGTGGTGCTGTAGGCGCTCTTCCCCTGCTCTGGGTCCTCAACTGTTCTGAAGTGGTCAGCCCTCTGCTAGCTCCGCCATCTGCCATGCTTTGTGGCCTGGAGCACAAGACAAACTCGAGCAGGACGTATTGGACTGCAGACTACAGTCTGCCCCCTTCGGCCCGCCTCTCCTGTTTTGCCATGCCCTCCACCACCCCTGCCCCCACTAACCCAGAAGCAAATAAAAACACCTCTTCCAGGGAAAGGCCCCAGCGAAGTCCGGGCAAAGTCCCAGCTGTTTGCTGCTGTTCACTGATGTTAGAAGTTCTCCTCTACTCTATTCACTATACTCTCCACTATCCTACTGCTACCACAGTGCCTTATAGAATCCTGCGCAAACTGCTACTGCTCTGGATGGCTGCCCATTAGTATGCCCCCTCCTTTCATCAGTGGAGGTCGCTCACACAGTAGACTCCGGTGTCTCCATTCTCTATTCCAGTCCAACAATACTGGCTTCTTGTCCTTCTATTCTTCTAAATCTGGACAATGTGTCCCTTCTCCACAGAGGGGAGCCACCCCCTTTGATGATAGGGAGGTGAGCCCGGTACGCAAGACCCTCCATAAAGGCCTGGGAAAGTGAGGCCTCACTGGGAGTGACTCCCCACCTGGGAACAAGGACTCCCATTCCAGAGCAGAACTCACAGTACTAAACACCCTGCCTAAATATATGGATGTGGAACAGACTTTAATAACTCCAGCAAACACTATATTTCACAAAGATTCTTCTTTTCATGTATTGGCTAGAGGCAATGCTGAACGCAACCGGAATGCCATGCTCAACGAAGAATTACACTGTTCTGTTTATTCCTGTGACATGTATGCAAGAGGAAAGCCCTACAGAGAGAAGGGAACCACTACAGCAGAGGTGAGCCTCCTCATCGTTGATGTCCTGGAGGGGCAGAGCCACGCTGGTCCGCGGTGCCAGAAGCCGCAAGCAGTGCGAGCAAGCAGGAAGCTGAACGCCTGAAGGTTGGCATTCTGCCCAACTGAGGAACCAAGGTCAGAGAGGGAGCAGAGGTGGGAATACACGCATCTCATCTGCTGGTGGGATCATGAACGAGCAGTGGTGGGCCAGAAGGAAGGTAACAGACACCGGTCTACGGGAGCCTGAGAAACAAGAGTGTGCCAATACACCATGAAAGGGGGCCCTAGAACAATACGACCATTGTGAGTAATGGCTGTCAAAGCTATCAAGTTTACGGGAGCCTGAGAGACCAGAGTGTGCAAACATCCTATGAAAGGTGGATTGAGAAAAGCACAAATATTGTGAATAACAGCTGGGAAACCTATGTTGCAGAAACCTGAGAATCCCAAGTGTACAAATACCCCATGGAAGGGGGATTGATAAAAAAAAACTAACATTGTGAATAACAGCTGAGAAAGCTATCCAGGTTACGGGAGACCTATAAACCTGAGTGGGCAACTACCCTATGAAAGGGGGATTGAGAACGAGATATGAATACTTTGGATTAAGGATGAGAAAGCAACAGAAGGTGCACAACAAGAGACAGTTGTATTTGACAAGAAGAAAAAGTGAAACCCTTAACTTGATACACAGACTGGGAAGTATATCCTTCTGTGGAAAAGGAGCTTTTAAACCCAAGAACAAACCGAATATAAATTGGTCCAGGCAGATGCCCTGCAGAGGCTATGGTGCAAATTACCCCATCCCCTTTCAGTTCAATGTTTTTCTATAGTGGTAGGGCCAGTGAGCTGGATAGGATTCAGACCGAAGAACTTTATTTTGGACTTTAAAGCCCACCCTTAGCTTTTGCTATGTTAGGTAGGGAACCTCCCTCATAATAAATAGGGCTACTTAGGCATTTTGATTGTTTTATTTTAATAAAACCTATTGAGAATGACCTCTCTCTGTCTGAGTCCTTCTTCTGGTTCACCACACTCCTCATGACTCTTCTAGTCTGCATTCCAGTCGCTCTCCTTCTTTCCACCCCTCCTCTCACAACTATAGCAATCTTATCTACCCCGCTTTCACTGGCCTTTCCCAAACCCTCAATGTGGCCTTTGGAACACATGCTCGCATTATAACAAAGCCCACTCTGCTCTTGATACTTTCTTCCGCCTTCATCTACACTTTCTTTGTTTTACAGAAATCTGGCTGTCTCCTTGCAATACTGCCACTCCAGCTGCACTATCCTATGCCCACTTCTTCTTTTCCCACACACTTGGCCCTCTGGCTGTGGCAAAAGCATGGGCATCGTATCTTCTGTACCCCCAACTCCAACCTCCCCGAACTTGCATTTACCAACTGTTTCGCCCTTTGAATATCACTATGCTATCTATTCCTCTGCTGCACCGCTCGCTTTTCTGGTGATCTATCACACTCCCAACACTATGTGACCATCTTGATTTACTTCTTTCTTGCCTTCTCTCATCTGATCACCCACTGTTTCGAATTGGTGGTTTTAATCTTCATATTCTCTCAACCAATGTGTATGTTCTTCTAGTTCCTATTCTTGAGTTATATTCCTTAAACCAAATACCCACTTCCCTCTCCCACATTTCTGGTTACTCGTTCTACCTAATCTTTTCTGCTATCCCCATCTTGTCCCAAGTATCTGTTTTCCCTCTTATTCTCTATGATCACTTTCTCTTGTCTTTTTCATTCTCCTTTCCTCAATCTCTGCCTCCAGCACCCTCTTCTTCATTGAGTTTTCTTAGTCGTGATCTTAGAACATTTGAAACTTTCTCATCTGCTCTCACATCTCTTCACCCCTCTCATGATACATTTGTATCGCCTTTAACTGACACTGCTTCTTTATTTCTCCCGCACAGTTTGGTGAATACCCTTGATCACCTCCATCCTTCTACTCCCTTTTGACCCTCACATAAACTATCCCAACTCTGGATGACTCCTTCTGTTTGTGTGACTCGCCCGGTTCTTCGCCAAGCTGAAAGATGTTGACTCCAGTCCATGGCTGCTACTAATCTCGATCTTATGTCTTCTTTTCGCTCAACTTATGATTCCTCATTACTCTCCACTAAACAATAATATTTTAACACTCTCTTTGACCCTCTCTCTTGTCATCTCTGTCAGCCATTTCTTAATCCAAACCACATTCCTGCCCTCCCCACCTTCCTCTCGCTGTCCTGCCTCACTCTCTTTGCTTTCAGATGCAGACTTTGTTATTTCTCTCCCAAAGGTTCTCTTCTTTGGTCTTCAATTTCACCACCTACCTACCATTCTTCCACTACTTCCATGTCTGCCCTATCCCTTTCGAGTTCAGCACTGGTGACCTCCTTTTTTCCTCTTTCCTACTCAGATATTTCTGCTGTTCTAGCTAAAGCTCATCCCTCTGCTGGCCCTGGCGATCCCTTGCCTTCCTCCATCAATCTATGATACCATTCATTCCTATCTTTCTGCCCTCTTTAATCACTATCTTCTGCTACTTCTCCCACCTCCTTTAAACACGCTTCAATTTTTCCTATTCTTAAAAAACCTATGCTCAATCTGTCACTCTCCTGAAATTTCCGTCCCATCTCCCTCTTATGCTTCTTATCCATATTATTGGAACCTGTTATCTACACTCAGGTCTCTTTGTTTGAAAGTGGGGAAGAAAAGAATGCTGGTTGACAATCTGGGTTTCAACCCTGTCACTCTACAGAAACTGACCTCCTGGAGGTCTCAGAGTCTCTTCTATACTCACATTATTCTAAACAGCCTCTTCTTGTTCTATCTGCTGCATTAGACACTGTTGATCACACTATTCTACTCTCTACTCTATCCCATCTTGGTTTACGGGGCCCTGTATTTAAATGGTTCCACTCTTATCTTTCTGACCGCACTTCCTCTGTCTCCTGTGCTGGTCATTCTTGCCAGGCCCTCCCACTTTCTCATGGCGTACCTCAAGGCTCTGTTTGTGGCCGTCTCCTTTTCTTTCTTTATACTTCTCCTATCTACTCTATTATCTGTTGAATGTTCCTATCATCTTTATACAGCCAATTCACAAATGCTTCAATCCTTTTCATCCTTCTCGGACTATATTCACTCTTTCCTCTTGGTCTGCTTACTTTCCATCCAATCTTGGATATGTTCTCACTATTTGCATCTTAAAGGAATGGTTCGGTCAAAAAATGTTTTTGCCCCTACGGGTCGGCCATGTGTTTTTAAGACTAAGTCGCTCGATTTTAGAAAAATTTCCTATGGACCTTACCTGAGTTTTCATCCATTAAACGCACGCGAAAACAGGCATCAGGGAGCTGCCATTTTGTGATAATCCTATCATTTCCTCCATCGCCCTGGCTGAACTGCTTTTGCGGCACTAAATCATATCCCCCGCCCCTGAGCCTGACATTATCAAAACATTCATATTCCCCGCCTCTCTCCGTGACGTTTCTGTGCTGCGTAGGCAAACGCGCCCAGTCGTCTTCTACGCGACTTCACACAGAACCCGGAAGCCAACACAGATCAACTCACAACACAGCGCGCCACAATTCGGAATTTGAAACTGTACTTTTAAATCAAACACCAACACGGTACATTTGGTGAAGTACATTTATTTGACATTAAATGTTTATAGAATATTCAGCAATTGCCATATGAACTCCGAAAGCCATTTATTTTCTTTTATCTCTATCCGCAAATCCGTAAAAGTTTATCGTGAGTCACGCGCTGTTCCTTTATGGTACACAGGGTGTTGGTTTTCGTTAAAAGAAGCACTTTTGTCGCACGTTGAACCGCAAAGCTGTTCTATCAAGTAGGCACTAGGCCAGCGTAAAGGTTGATATGTTGCTTCTAACCGCTAGTACCGCATAAGGGCATATGGGCCCTTGGCGATCGTCCCATAAAATCATCAGAATTGTGCAGTTGTTTACATTAAGCTGCAGCTGGCGGTTGAAAAAACCATCTGCCGGTGTCTGAAACTGGTGGCAGTAGCAAAAGGGAAGGATATACCTGTTTTGAAAACATAAAATTTATAATTAGTCTCGCCAGCCGATCTTTATTAATATTATTCATTTTATTTATTACGGCCGAGCTGAAACTATTTGCTTTCAAGGATAGTGCAATGGAGTATGTTCGGCTCTAAAATCAATGCGAAAAGTAACAAAATAAATAGAGGTTAGTACACAATGAGAAATGACTTTTTGTCTACATGCGTTTGGAATGTGGACCTGCATGTCCATGTGCCCGCTACAAGGACGATCCCACAAACGTTTTCCAAGCTCTTCATTCATTCATTTATTCATGCATCCATTCATTAATTCTTCATTCCGGTACAAAAGCGTCTAAAGAGTTACTTACATTATATTTGCAATTTCCATTGTGTCTCTGCGTAATGCAGTCTGTAAATCACACTGTGCTCTTGACAACAAATTTTCGTATACTGAACTAACATGAAACTCGGTCTAGTTTCAGAATTTTCTGCCTTATCGTCTCTTACGTTATTGCACCCCCCGCCCCTTCAAATGAAGTTCTTTCTGCATGGTCCCTGTCTCTCAAGGTCAAAAAACAATAGAACCTTATACTGCCAGTGGGAGTTGTTGGCCTCTTCAGGGCGCGAGCTGAAAATCAAAGCCACTGACCTTCACTAGAAATGAGCATACATTCTTTCTTTGCAACATCCCGTAGTAAAGCCATCTGTGAGAACTTGAAGTTTCGAATCCATCTATGTACTGCGGCTCAATGTGCAAATGCGAACTGGCTTCTCTCCCATTGCATTCGTAAGGATTACAATATTGAAAACACAACACACACTTGGGGTCGACCGCACAGGTACATATCAATGGCTAACCACGAATGAAACATGGTGTAGAACAATCAAACGCCAAGTGTTCCAGTCCTGATGATCACGGTCGATAGAGCTGTCAGTATCCATACCTCATGCTGCTTGAGAACATCTAGGGCTGTTGTCAATGTGGTGGACGCTTCAGCATCGCCCTGAAAGACAGTACTTGCATTAGTATGGATAACACTAATTATAACTGAAAACAAACACCAGGGGACGACAACTAAGGTGTATATCAATTGGAAAGCAATAACCAAACAATTGGTAAAATAATCACACGATACATAAAAACTATTACTTGACATGCATAAAACAAGTCTGTAGCGGAATAGCCAAGTATGATTACCTGATACGCGCTAGAAGTGGTTGATAACTGTGAGCACGTCACAGAAGTAGAATGTTCTTGCTTCAGATTCAAGGGATAGTCAAGAAGTTGTAAAGATAAATTATTGTTTGATAATGAAATGCCAATATTTAAAATTGCCATGTAAGGAGACAGAATACTTGAGTAATGCGCAATATAGCACAGTTCCCTGTGCCCATATATAGATTTCGTTTGTGGGTTATGAAATCTAAAAATAATATATTGATAAATGTCATTATTCAAAAAGCTATACACTCATATCAATGTAGAAAGTATTACAAATTGAAAACAACACCTAAAATATCAATGAATCGATTTGGCTACCTACACACTACCGCAAGGCCTAAAGCTAAAAACAGACACTTGACTCACCAGTGGCGGAATGTGGACGAATAGAGTGGGAAAAGCGTTTGCGAGCAATTTTCGTGTCGATCGCCGTTTATTCTTCTTTGTTACCCAAGATGTGGTGTACATGTTCGAGGGAAAGTGTCGGCTGCAGATGCGGTATCGATCACCCCTCTTGTCCTCAAAGACTTGTTGGACTCTACTTTCCAGCTCATCCAGTGGATATCCGCAATGTCTGACCCATTCTCTTATTCGATCAACAGTTTTCGGGAATACATGCATTGTAGTGCCTTCAGATTTAGCATGGGTCTTCGAAGGGCAACTGCTAATCGAACAGGCAGGCATTGTTGAACATTCTGAAAAGTAAATATCAAGATTATTATAAAACCTTGATGAATAAAAATGTCATAAAAAAGTAAATGGACCATACCATGCTCAATGCAAGGTTTGTTTTGGTCGCCGGAACTATGCCAGTTCATCATGTGCGGCTTAGTATTTGCATAAATTACAGAAATGTTTTTAATTATGTGACTAAACTCTGAACATGTGACTCGTCCCTTGGATGTTCTGTCTTGCACGAAAAGGAAACATGCTTACATTATAGACTGGACCCCTGAAGGATGCAATTTGATGACAATTGACACAGATGAAAATAAATAGATCTATTGATAGCATAACAATTGAAACTCAAGTCAATAGCAATGAGACAAATGACCATAGCTCTATTGGGTACTGCAATCGCAAATAGATAGAAATGTAAAAATGACCGAAATATGACTAGGATACAGGGCCTTACCTTGACCAACAAACAGTTGGATTCAGCAGGCCGAGCAGTATGTTGCAGGAGAACAGGTAGATGGCCACAGGTAGCAAACTGATGAGTTTGCTTGAAGCGGTCACAGATAGCACGACGACGAGCAGATTAGCATAGATCTCAGTGCTTCTCAGGTAGAAGGTTCAGGAGTTGACTTGAAAAGCACAAAGAGGTTCTCATGAGACATATCAAGTGGTTTATAAAGTATTAGAAACAGGGGTGTGTTTGTGAATGAATGACGTGTGTATGTCGTGGTATTATGTGGTTTGCAGGGGGGCGGCCTGCCTCAGGGGAGGCCTGCCTGGAGACACGGGGTATGGGGAGGCCATGTGAGCAATGGCCCCTGGGCGTGGGATACCTTTTGAAGTGTACATGCTGTTTGGCACCTTGGCCGTTTGCGCCCGTGACAGCCCCCCATGCCAGCGCTCATCCCCGGGTGCAAACCTCCTTTGATAGAGGGAGTTGGATGGATGGGCCTGGGGCGTGCAGAGAAGGCACAGGAAGACTGCTGAATGGAGACACACTTATGTTTATTGCAGGGGGGGCGGCCTGCCTCAGCGGAGGCCTGCCTGGAGATACGGAGTCTGAGGAGGCCATGTGAGCGATGGCCCCTGGGCGTGGGATACCTTTTGAAGTGTACATGCTGTTTGGCACCTTTGCAGTTTGCGCTCGTGACAGCCCCCCGTGCCAGCGCTCATCCCCGGGTGCGAACCGCCTTTGATAGAGGGGGTGGGATGGATGAGCCTGGGGCGTGCAGATAAAGCACAGGAAGACTGCTGAATGGAGACACACTTATGTTGATTGCAGGGGGGTGGCCTGCCTCCGGGGAGGCCTGCCTGGAGACACAGGGTCTGAGGAGGCCATGTGAGCGATGGCCCCTGGGCGTGGGATACCTTTTGAAGTGTACATGCTTTTGGGCACCTTGGCCGTTTGCGCCCGTGACAGTCCCCCATGCCAGCCCTCATCCCCGGGTGTGAACCGCCTTTGATAGAGGGGGGCGGGATGGATGGGCCTGGGACGTGCAGGCAAGTGTGTGGGAGCGAGGGGCCATCAGGCCTCTCTCATCCTTTACTTCTCAGTAGAAACTCGTACCAAGTGCCTCCAGTAGTGGGTTCGCCCCTTGCCCTTATGTGATGTCAACTTTGGATTATATTCGTGTAGATGGGACCACTGAGTAGGACACGGGGCATCCATTTTTGTACCCCCTTTCTACTCCATCTTGGTGACCAGGCCTCACTGCGCAGAGCACATGGCCCCCACCCTCATTCCCACTCTGACTGGAAAACTCCAGAGGTATTTGCAACAGCTAATAAATGTAACACATCACTCTGCCTCTGAGATCATGGTCCTGCATGTGAACCAGCCTGATCTAAGCTCATAGCTCGTTCATCTCCACAAAAGTGTCCTTGCCCACGCACCCTCGCCAGTGGAAACTTACTGCCATTCTGACCCTGTGTCCCTGCAAGGTATTCTCTTCATGTGCCAGACCACTGACCACGCCATGATGCCCACCTAGCAGATCCCCAACTAACATTAGACCCCTACTGCAGTATATCGTTGCCTATCAATAACAAATGCCACATACCAGAGATTCTTGTGAGCACAGACCCACACTTCAAACCGTGTATTATAGTGGTCAAGACCCTTAACCTAAGGCCTGTATAATCCAATGTTAATTGATAGTATAGATATATGTGTGATTTTTATAGAGACATAACCGACTGAAAGACTTTGAACAAGTATTATTTAGTGCATGCATTATTGAGAATATATCATGTTAGCTTAGATAGTGACCACCCTGCTTCACAGCGACCTGACCTTCACCCATTCGGAGCACAGATGTCTGACGTCCATCCTTGAATGGAGACACACTTGATTCATTTAAAAAATCGAAACAACCGTTGTTAAAATATATGTGGTGTTTTATTTTGTATCTTATTTTGATGACACAAAAATACAAGACTTTAAACATTGTACATGTCAGTTTGCAGCACAGTGAGAGAAAATCCCCTGTACTGACCACTGTCACTCGGGAACGTTTCTCTTATGGCACAAACGGGATAGGCGGGTATCACTCTTCGAACGCGGTGTCCAAGCCTCCCGGGAAGCCACCATGTAAAGGAACGATAGGCTACCAGCCTGTACCACCTGTGAAAAGGAATGAAGCAAACTGTTTTTAAATGACCCAGATAAGTTTAATAAACGTTTGTTGCCAATGACAATTCTTGTAACTAATGGCATTCTGCTCAGACAAATGCTATCTAGACAGGCATGACAAGCAGAGTATACTTACTCGTTACTCGGATTACGAGGGCGAACAGTTGCGCAAAGTTCGTGCATAAGCACCATCATTATCCTCGATACGGACCGTGTGAGGTAGGCTGCCCTGAAGTCTGGCAGCTCGGTGATGCATTGCGGTCATGGCTCGCCTTCCGAAATGTAGGCCACGCATCCCGAATTTTCACAGCAGCAGCAGTTCTCATCCTCGGTTGGCATTAGCTTGCACCGATTGCATGTGCACCAGGTGGAAACACCCTCCATGCGACTAGGTCCAGGCTCTTCAGCTGTTGAATCGTCCTCCCAACTGCCATCCGAAGAACCATCGTTTTCGCGTGTTTCCCTTTCCAGTAGTTCCTTCTCGGTATACTCGGGCTCGTACATGTAGGGCATTATTGTAGCCATTGTGTGTTAAACAAACTAAAATAATTTATAGCGGTGGTACTGGTATCTGTTCACACGGGCTACAAGCAATGAAGGTAGCTGACCAGAGCACAGAAACGAGTCACAGAATACTCAAAGTAACACAGAGAGAGGAATGGAATCGAAGATCTGCTGCTGTGTGTTGTGAAACGGTCTGTTTATACTTATTGAGGAAAGAGGCGTCCTGCCATTTCCATGGCGACACGTCATTAGCTGAAGCGCAGCGAATGTTGACACGAGACGTGCGTTGGCGTTGTGAAACGGGCGTTACGCGTCTGCTGATGACAGGCGCAGGGGCGGGGGATATGATTTAGTGCCGCAAAAGCAGGTTAGCCAGGGCGATGGGGGAAATGATAGGATTATCACAAAATGGCAGCTCCCTGATGCCTGTTTTCGCGTGCGTTTAATGGACGAAAACTCGGCTAAGGTCCATAGGAAATGTATCTAAAATCGAGCGACTTAGGCTTAAAAACACATGGCCGACCCGTAGGGGCAATACAAAATGTTAACCAAATCATTCCTTTAACCCTTCCTCCCCCTCTCCTCCCCTATCTGTTTCATTTCCACACTCTTCAATCTCCATCTCTACCTCAGCTTGAGATTGAGGAGTTGTTTTTTACCCTTCCATCTCCTTTTCACTTCACATCTCCTCTGTCTCTCATTCTTGCAGATTACATCTATATAACATCTGGAAAACCCACTGGTTTCTATCTTTTCATGCATCCAAACTCCTCATCTCTTCATTAATCTTTTCCCATCTATTCTATTGTTCATGTCTACTGCACAGTCTCTTGGCTACTCACCTTGCCCTCTTAGACCAATCTACCTCTCATATATTTGCGTTATCTGCACCCTCTCCACATTTGATTCCATCTCCATAGCTTTAAATTCTCTAAGATGGTTGTCTTTTGAAGCCAGACTTCTATTCTCATTCCAATGCTTACAATTTTAATGTCTCTACGGTCTGGCACCCACTTATATTTTCTCCTTTGTCTCCTTCTACTCTCCATTGCATCCTGTACTGTCCATCGCATCCTCTGCACTCTCATCCTGTCTTTCTCCTATTTGTCCCACGTCCACCCTGTGCCTCCTCTTGTTTCTACTCATTCTCCCTTCTCACCCCAAAGCACTAGAATGTTGTTCCTCGTTCTATGAAGTCTGTTACCTTCACTTTCTCTCTTCAAACCACATCTGGAGGAGCATATGCTCCTTAACTGATTTGTGTAGTTATCTTTCACTTGGTGTACCGTTTTTATCCTGTGAAGCGCTTAGGCATTAGACCCTATATAAATAAAATAAAACGACATAAAATACAAAAATAGTCATGAGCGTTCATACATGCGTATCAGGAAAAGAATGGCAAGCAAGAATAGAAACAAACCACTAGTTGTAGATCGGAAAACAGACAGGTTTCGAACAGATAATATCCGTGTAGTTTCTTCTATGGTTGTCTCCTACAGTTTCAGCACGATTGAGAGGAATGATATTGCTCAAGAACACTCTGCAAAGAGTATGACAGGTTTCTTTTCAGAACGCATCCTAATTGTGGCACCATCCTCTGTGGGGGTGGAGATTGTATCCTCCATGGGCTGGAGAATCAGAACCTTAGAGAGCAGAAACAGGCTGAAGCTGCTCTCCTGTGGCTTTTAAATCAGTACTACTGATGGGGAAAATCCATCACTTGCTGGCGTAGCCCACAGAGCCTCTGCTGGAGCATCAAGATGATTCTGAACAGATGAAGATCTGCATACCTCATCTCAGAGTCGCTTCATACAAGTACAAGGGGTGGATGCGCAGGAGTTGGCTGGCGCCCCTTTTCAATATCAACTGGAAGATAGAGCACAGATGTTGTTGTAGTCATTCCAGGCCCTTCTGGCGGAGGCTAGACTTGCTGATAGTTGGAGGCATGGACCCACATCAGATGCTGCTGACCCTTCACTGCTGTCTGGGTGGGGAGGATAACTTGCAAAGGTACACGCCAGTGCGTTTGAAGTGCTGACTTCTTCTGGTGAACTAGCAGGTAAACCCAGTTGGCTGGTTGGTTGGAATGGCAGGGTCTGGCAGATGGCTCTGGCAGTGCTTCCTTGACCTGCGAATGGGGAGACCAGGGACTTACAATAGTTCACAAAATGTTCATCCTCCTCTTCCAATTGCATAGAATATCCAGTCATTATCTTATAAGGTGACAGCTCATGCCTCTTACTGCGGCTATTTGGCATGAGCAGTAAAATTAAGCACATGGTCTCAGGCCATAGGAGGCCTGTCTCTGCACATATTTTGGGAAGGCGGTTTGTTATATTGCCATTGCAGCGTTCAACTTATCCACTATATAGGAGTGATAATATCACAGGATAGCGATCTGGTGAGGGCAGGAAAGCCTGAGTTCTTTTGATCCCACCACCCCTCCCAGAGGTTGGGTAGTGTGGGTGCCCACATGTCCCGGGTTTAATTCAAATCCAAAGCTTCAGTTAGGTCCAAGGTCTGAGCCAGGTCCCAGGGTGGTCTGGCTGGGGCAGAGTGGATTGCAAAGAACCTCCTTCTAGAGGAAAGGAGGCTGGCCCTAGCAGAGCAGTACAAGGAAGAAACAAAAGGAGTTTGTGATGCTGTGCAAGTTGAAACTTGAGGAACAGAGGGAGGCTTGCAAACATACCACTACTGGAGAGGAGAGTGTTTTCAGTGTAGGCACTCAAAGGAAGCAAAAACAAAGAGGTGATGGCTGTAAGGTTTAGAATGAATCTTAACCTCTGGCATTGCTCCGGGCAACCCTCCAGACCATCATTTTTTGCCTGCCAAGCCATTACAGACGTGGAAAGACCATATGGAAATCAGGCTTGGTCCCACTCCCAAACGGATAGTGTAGCCCAAACTGCTAGGTCACATCCCTTCTGCAGAAGACCACAAGCAAAACTACACATGTTTCTGCCTTGCTGGGCCTCATCAGTGAGGAGTAGCTTGGGCCTCTAGGCCCAGAAGGCACGGGACCCGCGTCAGGCTAGACCCGTCCCACTCGGGGTGACAAAGCAAAAACAAAGAGGTAACCCTCCAGACCATCGTTCTTCGTCTGCCAAGCTATCAAAGAAGGTGAAACACCATATGCAAATCAGGCCTGGTCCCACCCCAAAAGGGGTAGTCCATCCCGAACTGCTAGGTCACATCCCTTTGCACGAGACAAGCATCCACAAACATGTTTCAGCCTTGTTGGGCCTCATCAGTGAGGAGCAGCTTGGGTCTCTAGGCCCAGCAGGCACAGGACCCATGCCTGGGCATACCCTTCCCACTCGGGGTGACAAAGCAAAAACAAAGAGGTGATGGCTGGAAGGTTTAGAATAAATCTTAACCTGTGGCACTGCTCTGGGTAACCCTCCAGGTCATCGTTGCATGCCTACAGCCATTACAGAAGGACAAAGACCATGTGCAAATCAGGCTTGGTCTCACCCCAAAAGGGGGAGTCCAGCCTGAACTGCGAGGTCACATCACTTCTGCACGAGACCACAAGCATCCCCAAACATATTTCGGCCTTGTTGGGCCTCATCAGTGAGGAGTAGCTTGGGACTCTAGGCCCAGCAGGCACGGGACCCACGTCTGGGCATTCCCGTCCCACTCGGGGTGACAAAGCAAAAACAAAGAAGTGATGGCTGGAAGGTTTAGAATGAATCTTAACCTCTGGCATTGCTCTAGGCAACCCTCCAGACCATCGTTGTTTGCCTGCCAAGCCATTACAGAAGGGGAAAGACCATGTGTAAATCAGGCCTTGTCCCACCCCAAAAGGGGTAGTCCCGCCCGAACTGCTAGGTCACATCCTTTCTGCACAAGACCACAAGCATCCCCAAACATGTTTTGGCCTTGTTGGGCCTCATCAGTGAGGAGTAGCTTGGGTCTCTAGGCCCAACAGGCATGGAACCCATGTCTGGGCATACCCGTCCCACTCGAGGTGACAAAGCAAAAACAAAGAGGTGCTTGCTGGAAGGTTTTGAATGAATCTTAACCTCTGGCATTGCTCTGGGCAACCCTCAAGACCATCGTTGTTCACCTGCCAAACCATTACAGAAGGGGAAAGACCATGTGCAAATCAGACTTGGTCCCACCCCAAAAGGGATAGTGTGACTTGAACGGTACCCTTGGCTGAGTTCCCCCTGTACACACGCTCTCCTCACCTGAGCTTTCTGAGTCGATGGTATCTTGCAGGCCTCGACGTGCCAGGTAGTCTCTTTCCTTCTTCTGGTGCGTGGGCTTGTCACGGAAATAAGCCACTGTGGCCGCTGGGTGAGAACAGTGGCTCAGTGACCTCCTTTCCGGAACCAAGCCAGAAAATACAGGGAAAAACTCGCAAGGGGAAAAAAAACCCTGATAAGAGGTGTCAAGTCTTGTCTCAGAAGGCCATTTGTTAACAGATGAAAGAAGGAAGCGAAGGATCTCCAACAATGAGGGTGTGGCCACAAAACGTCCAAGTCCAACGGCAGCAGTAGGCCTGAAGAGCAGGCGGAGAAGGCAGCAGCTGAAATGGCTGAGGTGGAGGTAGAAATCTTCCAAGAAAGCACTGCGGAGGAGCACGGGAGAAAACCCCACGCTGACTGGACTCAAAGAGCAAGAGAAGAAGAATGGGTGAGAGAAAGAGAGAAAGAGAGAGAGAGAGAGAGAGAAAGAGAGAGAGAGAGAGAGAGAGAGAGAGAGAGAGAGAGAGAGAGAGACCGCCGGAGAAAAAGGCACAGGTAGCGCCGCCCAGGGAAGGCGGTGGAGAAGAGTAACCACGGGGAAAAAAAAACCCCTGAGTAGTTCCAAAGCGAAGTGCAGAGGAAGAGCGAAGGACCCAGAGTCGAAAGGTAAACAACAGAAGGGGTTGCAACGCAACGACCTGCCGGGAGGCGGGGATTTAAATACTCCCGGCAGCGTTGCGTCCCGCGTTTGGAGCTGCGGCTGCGAACACAGAAAAAGGACTAAAGTAACCTTCCTCTGCGTCCTCTCAAACTCCAACGTGGAAGACATCGCCAGTCACGGCGACGGCCGCGACTGCGAGCGACAGTATGCCCCCCCCCTAGAGTGCAACCACCCAGGCTTACCCGGGTGCAAGCGATGAAACCTGGCCAACAGCTGAGGGGCATGTATTTGGGAAACTGGCTCCCAGGAATCCTCCGATACTGGGTAGCCCTTCCAGGACAGGAGGTATTCCAACCGACCACGAAGGAATCTAGAATCACGAATGGCAGAAACTTTGTATTCATCCTGATCGTCAGCAGTGACAGGATGATTCCGGTTGAGAGGCCGGCGATGTGGATCTGAATAGTAGGGTTTAAGAAGAGAGGTGTGAAAGACAGGGTGTATGCGTTTGAGAGATGGAGAGAGTTGTAGACGATAGGCAACAGGATTGACCTTGGAGAGAATGGGGAAAGGTCCCAAGAAACATGGAGACAGTTTAGAAGGTTTTGTCCATCTGGGAAGGAATCTGGTGGACAACCACACCTTGTCCCCAGGTTTCCATGAAGGTGCTTCCCTGCGATGTTTGTCGGCTTCAACCTTATTCCGCTGTCTACAATCCCCCAAACTTAGCAATGCACTGTCCCTGGCCTCCTTGATATTTCTTAGCACCTCTTCCGCAGTTGGAGAGTTGGAGAAGCTGGGCACCTCGGGCATTAAATAACGCGGGTGAACCCCGTAGGTACAAAAAAAAGTGGATACGCCTGTGGCAGTGTGCCTGAAGATGTTGTAAGCAAATTCCACAGTAGGGAGTAGAGAAACCCAATTATCTTGATGCTGGGAAATAAAGCATCGCAAGTACTGCTCCAAGGTTGCGTTGAGTCGCTCTGTTTGGCCGTTCGTCTGTGGGTGAAACCCAGAGGAAAGGGCCCTTTCCACTCCAAATCGAGTACATAAAGCCGCCCAGAATTTGGAAATGTACTGGCTTTCTCGATCGGATATTATCTTGTCGGGAAGGCCATGAAGCTTGAAGATATCTCGGGCAAATGTTTCTGCCATCTTGGTGGCAGAAGGGAGTCCTGGAAGAGGAGAGAAATGTGCTAGCTTGCTTAGAGAGTCCACCGTAACCACGATACATGTGCATGACTCAGAATCAGGAAGTTCCACTATGAAGTCCTTGGAGATGAGTCCCCACGGGCGAGTCGGCATCTCCACTTGGGTGAGAAGTCCTAGGGGCTTCCCCGAGGCATATTTGACTCTGGCACAAGTTGGGCAGGTCTTTACGTAGTTGAACACGTCTCTCCTGATGTTGGGCCAAAGAAACGACCTCGAGATAAGTTCCAACGTACCATTTCCACTTCTGTGACCGCCTAGACGTGAGTCGTGACACCATTTAAGAACTTTCCGGCGCAGCGACCCTTCAGGGATATACCACCTCTTCTTGTAGAAGACCCAACCGTCCTTGATTTGGAAAGGGGAATCAGCTGAAAAAGAGATATGAGGAGCTTCTTGTGCAACCGCAGCCTTGACCTCCTGAAGGAAAGAACTCACCGTGGCTAGGATCCGATTTCTGTGGAACAATGGCTCAGACCTGACAGCTACCGTTTCCAAGTGGGAATCCTTGCGAGACAAAGCGTCAGCCATACGATTGAGAGACCCAGGGATGTACGTGATCTGGAAGTCGTACTGCAAAAACAGGTAGGCCCATCTAGCCTGCCTGGAGTTCGAACATTCCATGTCCTGTAAAGCCTTTAGGTTCTTATGGTCGGTGCGAATGAGGAACCGATGACGGGCACCCATGAGAAGGTGCCTCGGTTCCTCACAAGCCAATTTCATCGCCAACAATTCCTTCTCCAGAACTGAGTAGTTGAGTTGGCTGGGAGAAAGAGTCTTAGAGAGATAGGCGACAGGATGCTCCACCATGTTGAAGGACTGAAGCAACACCGCCCCGACAGCTATAGCGGAGGCGTCCGTCTCCAGAATAAATGGAAGAGTTTGGTTGGGATGCTGCAGAATCGGGGTAGAGCAGAAGAGGGTTTTCAGATGACAGAAACTTCTTTCCGCCTCAGTAGACCAGGAAAAAGGATAGGCCGTCTTCTTGAGTAGGCTGGTGATGGGAAACACCACCTCTGAAAAGTTTGGAATAAATCTCCTGTAGTAATTGGAAAGACCCAAGAACCTCTGGACCTCTCGGACGGAGGTCGGGCCGGCCAGTCAAGAATAACGTGCACCTTGTCAGGATCCATGGCGATCCCTCCTTCTGATAGAACATATCCCAGATAATGTACCGAAGGTACAGCGAATCTGCACTTCTCCTCCTTGACCAGTAGATTGTTCTCCTTAAGACGCTCCAAAACTCGTCGTACTTGTGCTATGTGATCTCTCATGTTAGGGGAAAAAACCAAGATATCATCTAAATAGATGATGACCGAGATGGAAAGCAGGTCCGAGAACATTCGGTCCATGAACCTCTGGAATACCGCTGGGGCGTTCACCAAACCGAACGGCATAACTTTATACTCAAATAAGCCCAGAGGAGTACGAAACGCGGTTTTCCAATCGTCACCCTTGGCAATCCGCAACAGATGGTATGCGTTGCGAAGATCCAGTTTGGTAAAGACTCGAGCACCTTGCACCGCCTCAATAATGTCCGTGATTAGGGGCATAGGATACCGGTCACGGACTGTCACTGTATTTAGGCCCCTGTAGTCGATGCAGGGTCTAAGGTCGGCAGAATCTCTTTTCTTAATGAAAAACAAAGGAGCTCCTGCTGGAGACTTTGAAGGTTGGATGAGACCATTTTCCATGTTGGTATCCAAGTATCTCCGAAGAACTTGTCTCTCGGTTTGGGTGAGAGCAAACATCCGTCCGAATGGAGCCAAGGCATTGGGCTCCAGATCGATAGTGCAGTCTTCTGGCCGATGGGGTGGAAGTCTGGCATGGAGGCACTCCTGAAAAACCTCTGAAAACCCAGAGCAGAAATTGGGTAAAGCATGGATACCCACATGGTTGTTGGGAAACACCTTGACTGGCTGAAGATCAGCTCAACCTTCCAGTGAAAAACAGTTGGTTGCGCAATACGGGGAACTGAAACTTATCTGATTCTCGGTCCAGTTAATCAGAGGATTATGTCGACGGAGCCAGGTAATGCCCAAGATGATGGGGAAATGGGCAGCCCTGATAATATCAAAGCTCAAAACTTCCTTATGTTGGTTGATCGTCAAGGAGAGATCTTCAGTGGTATGGGTGATGGGACCTGAGGACAAAGGCGAACCGTCCACACCTTCCACCTTCTGACCTTCTGCCCGGGGGATCCGACGGAGACCCACCTTGTCTGCCCACAGGGTGTCGACGAAGTTCCCTGCCGCGCCACAGTCCAATAGAGCCAGTGTTTCCACCTGATGGTGTCCGAGGTTGAGTTGTACTGGAATGACCATCAGCCTGGAGTCCTCCTTAGATTCGGAGGAGGTCACTGACAGAGAGACATAGGGACGATGAAGATTGCTCGAAGACCCTCGGTCGCTTGTCCCTACTGACGCCGAGGGTAGTTGTTTCCCGACCTCTTGCTTGACAGTTCTGTACAGTCTCTGAGAAGATGTTGCTCTGATCCGCAGTATGCACACAGTCCTTTCTCTCTTCTGCAACGTCTTTCAGCTGCGGACAAGGGCGCCCTGGTGGCACCGATCTGCATGGGTTCTTCGGTAACAATGTTAGTAGAGCGACCAGGGAGAAAGGTTACAGAGGGGTCTGAGGTATGGCCAGGAGTTCTTTGCTTACGACGTTCAACTCGTCTCTCTTGAAGGCGATACTCTATATGAAGGGCAGCAGAAAGCAGATCTGAAAAAGTAGGAGAACGAGGAGATCTGGCTAGCTCGTCTTTAATCTCCTCCTTCAGTCCTCTTCTGAAAATGGCATACTGTGCTGTCTCGGGCCATCCTGCTCCGACTGCTAATGTTTTGAAAGAGGAGATGTATGACAAAACGTCTAGCGAGCCTTGCCTGACATCCAACAGGTCTTTGCAGGCTGTAAAGGAGAGCTCGGGTCGTTCGAAGGTCTGCTTGAGAAGGTTCTGAAACCCCGAATAGTCCTGCAGAATGGCGTTTCCACTAGTCACCAATGGGGTGGCCCAGGACAGAGCGTTTCCAGTCATGTTGGATATTAGGAAACCCACCCGGGCCTGATCTGTAGAAAAGGTACGGGGTCTGAATGTGAAATGAACCAGGCATGCTTCAAGAAACTCCTTCACCTTCTTGGGGGAGCCATCAAATTTCCCAGAGGACAGCGCCATGGGTGGCAATTCCGAGGGAGTCGGTTCCCTAGCCGCAACCATTTGTTTAAGCAAAGCGTTCTCAGTCTTGACCCCTTGTAGCTCCTTGGACATGGCCTGGAAAGCCTTCCACAGCTCTTGGACCTGTTCCTCAGCTGACATTGTGATACTCTTTGGCGTTGCAATCTGTGACTTGAACGGTACCCTTGGCTGAGTTCCCCCTGTACACACGCTCTCCTCACCTGAGCTTTCCGAGTCGATGGTATCTTGCAGGCCTCGACGTGCCAGGTAGTCTCTTTCCTTCTTCTGGTGCGTGGGCTTGTCACGGAAAGAAGCCACTGTGGCCGCTGGGTGAGAACAGCGGCTCAGTGACCTCCTTTCCGGAACCAAGCCAGAAAATACAGGGAAAAACCCGCAAGGGGAAAAAAAAACCCTGATAAGAGGTGTCAAGTCTTGTCTCAGAAGGCCATTTGTTAACAGATGAAAGAAGGAAGCGAAGGATCTCCAACAATGAGGGGGTGGCCACAAAACGTCCAAGTCCAACGGCAGCAGTAGGCCTGAAGAGCAGGCGGAGAAGGCAGCAGCTGAACTGGCTGAGGTGGAGGTAGAAATCTTCCAAGAAAGCACTGCGCAGGAGCACGGGAGAAAACCCCACGCTGACTGGGGACTCAAAGAGCAAGAGAAGAAGAACGGGTGAGAGAAAGAAAGAGAGAGAGAGAGAGAGAGAGAGAGAGAGAGAGAGAGAGAGAGAGAGAGAGAGAGAGAGAGAGAGAGAGAGAGAGAGAGACCGCCGGAGAAAAAGGCACAGGTAGCGCCGCCCAGGGAAGGCGGTGGAGAAGAGTAACCACGGGGGAAAAAAAACCCCTGAGTATTTCCAAAGCGAAGTGCAGAGGAAGAGCGAAGGACCCAGAGTCGAAAGGTAAACAACAGAAGGGGTTGCAACGCAACGACCTGCCAGGAGGCGGGGATTTAAATACTCCCGGCAGCGTTGCGTCCCACGTTTGGAGCTGCGGCTGCGAACACAGAAAAAGGACTAAAGTAACCTTCCTCTGCGTCCTCTCAAACTCCAACGCGGAAGACATCGCCAGTCACGGCAATGGCCGCGACTGCGAGCGACAGTTAGTCCGGCTCGAACTGCTAGGTCACATCCTTTCTGCACAAGACCACAAGCATCCCCAAACATGTTTCGGCCTTGTTGGGCCTCAACAGTGAGGAGTAGCTTGGGACTCTAGGCCCAGCTGGGCATTCCCTTCCCACTCGGCGTGACAAAGCAAAAACAAAGAGGTGATGGCTGGAAGGTTTGGAATGAATCTTAACCTCTGGCATTTGTCTGGGCAACCCTCCAGACCATCGTTCTTCACCTGCCAAGCCATCACAGAAGGGGAAAGACCATATGCAAATCAGGCTTGGTGCCACCCCAAAAAGGGTAGTCCAGCCCAAACTGCTACGTCACATCCCTTCTGCACGAGACCACAAGTATCCCTAAACATGTTTCAGCCTTGCTGGGCCTCATCAGTGGGGAGCCACTTGGGTCTCTAGGCCCAGCAGGCATGGGACCCATGTCTGGGCATACCGGTCCCACTCGGGGTGACAAAGCAAAAACAAAGAGGTGATGGCAGGAAGGATTAGAATGAATCTTAACCTCTGGCATTGCTCTGGGCAACCCTCCAGACCATTGTTCTTTACCTGCCAAGCCATTACAGAAGGGGAAAGACCATATGCAAATCAAAAATAGAGATCAGGTGTTATTTACAACACTGCTACATTATGCATTAGCAACTTTATTCAAAGGCGTAGGAGGGCACACATAATAATCCTGATGATTTAAAAAATATAATGTCAATGGTTAGTTCTCTTTTGAAGTGCAGTGTATCATCATTTCAGGGAGAGAATTCATTTCCTTGTGTACCTCACCTCAAAGATAGTAATTCACTGTAATTTAATGAATGCACATGATGTATGTAAATACATTGCCTGCATTAAAGATTAACTGTTATTTCATGTAATCCTATAAAAAAGGTAGTGAAATATACCATGCATTGTTATTGGTGTGTGTTCAAAAGAAAGTCTATGGTACTATTCTCATTTATTTAATAGATGACTCACTGGCATCACCTTGTGGAAAGGCATACCAGTGAGCATAGGTCAAGATTACTTTTTGCTTCTTAAAATTGTCTTTTTAGCAGCGTTATTTGGCATTTCTTTACCAGCCCAATACAGACAGCTGTCAAGGATGCAGACAAGCACAGTTTTACCCTCTTTAAGGGTCATCAGTACATATAGTGTGATACGATTGTGGTAAAACAGCATGAAAAACCCTCACACTTCAAATGTAAGAGTACAATAGGCCATTTCAGCTGAGTTATACATGACACAGAGCCACCGAGTAGCCACCCAGGGAAGTTCACCTCCATTTCAGGGCCACTGAGCAATGCATTGTGGGTATGCACATAGCTCAAAAGCATGCTCTTTGCTGCAGAACATTGCCTTTATCTTATAGGGCAGCACTATCTTATTGATATGAACCCAAGGCAGAGAACTCTCAAGGATACAAACGACCACATAAGCATTTCACCCTTTTTAGGGCTCATCAGTATGGTATAGTCTGACATCCTTGTGGTTAAAGCATTAGGGTATGTATATGAATATGTATTTATAGCATTGGGGTATTTGTATGGGAAGTGAACTCTATGAGAGCCGTTTTGGCCTATTTTACACACACTATGTGATTACATAGTGTTGGTGGAGATATTTATCCAAGAACCTTGAGGATAGCTCAACGGAAGCTCTTTGCACACCTTCATGGAGTGCCTCCTTAGCATCCACAGAAGGGAGTCTAGACGCACAGATTGGCCAGTGGACAAAAATCTGGCTATAGTCAAACTTCCATTTAGGGGCACAGGCCTGACATGCGACTGACTGGAAGTGGAAGTGACATGTGATGTCTGGGGCAGGTGACTGGCTCTGTCTGAGGCGTTTTAGCCTCTGAGATGCACTGTCAAGCTCTCCTTAGATCCAGTACGTTTTACGACCGGATTTCCCACACCAAGGGTGACTTTCCTCTTGAAACTATCATCTCTCTGTTAAAAAGACACAGGAGACAACAGGGACGGGTGAAAAGGTGGGAAGGGTACCGCCTAGTAGCTCAAGGGTGAAATAAAAAGAAACCACAGGTTACACGATGCACTAGGGGGTACCCTCCAGTCACTTGACCTCCCTGCAGACACTTTTACGCGCCAAGGTAGGCCAACACATACTGCGGGAGTCCCGTGGTCCCAGTGGGTGAAGGGGGGGAGCCTGGAGGCTCTACCATCGTTGGTGTCGCTATTGCGGGGTCCATTCATACGCTTCAGTGCAGGGTATGCGATTTTGCACCAACAGCGCATGCATGCTAGTGTAGTGTCCCCGACTTGGCACCTGTGTACATGGGAGCATCCAGGCATTGCCTGGCAACCAACGGCCATACGTGTTTCGCTCCTGTTCCTTTCCCTGTTCTCCGTCTCCAGCCTGCAGTTCTGCCTCATCTCTGACACTCTTGCTGCCACTTCTTGCTTTTCTGCCTTATTACCTGTCTCCTGTTCTACTCAATCTATTTTGCTCATGTTCTTTGCTTGCTTTGCTTGACTACCTTGGAGCCCTTAGCATTCTGTGATTTGTTCAGTCTCTCTTCCTATTGCCTTCACGTGCCTCGGGCTCAGCGCCCTGCCACGCCCTTTGCTCCATCTACTCCCGGGGCACACCTTGCACGGTGCAGGGGGAATTGTGGCAACCTGGCCCAGCATTCATGCTGCCCCGACCGGATATCAGGTACGAGACGCCAGTGCTCTGTCGTGCTTGACAGACACCCTACCCTACCTGGAGTCAGTGGCTTGTTGGGTGGTAGCACCTAAAATATACACTCCCCACCTATTTTGTGTATTAGTCCATAGGCCAGAAATCTGCCCGCCATCACAGTGCCAGCGGAATGCAGATGCTAGTTTTAGTAACAATTTGTGTGGACCTCATGAGGATGCAAGACTAAGGAAATCAAATCCAGGTGAAAAACGGGAATGTCCTCTCGGGTCGTGTTGGAGGATGAAGTTTGATGATAATATGATTGGTCACTGGAATCCCAAAGGAGACGTCTGAGGCCACAAGATGATATAGTTTCGAGAGGTTTAGCAAGATCAAAAGAGCTGTGGGATACGAAATCTTAAGTGACAACAGAATAAAATCCAGGGCCAGGCAAGGTCAGAGAGTAATGCAGGCCAAGTTCTTTTCTATAATGTGAAGCAGTAGCTAGATCAGGGAAAGGCCTACTCAGAAATCCAATAGGAGCCAGTAAACAGTCCAAACATAAGGATGATTCAAGGGTCCAAGAATACGACAAGGAGGACAGACTGGGGATTTGCTGACGGGCGAAATTAGGTGTTCAGGTAGCCCTCAGAAGTCAATAAACACCAAGCAACAAAGTCAGAGAGGGCAGAACCATATATTCTGCATTGGGAACAGAAGACAAAGTCGGTACAGATTAAAAACAAAAACAATAATACAAGTGGGTACAGAACACACAACTTACTTCATTGAAAAGTGATATAAACCTGAGGGTATTCTCCAGAGTAGATCCCAGGAATCCCTTAATCAGGTGGCCAGGGAAGAACCACCCCTCTCAAACGCCAACCCTAGGGGTAGACAAATGAGGGAGGATCACCTGGGTAAGGGAACCCAGGTTTATGATCGGGGGAAAGCCCAAGGTGAGACACAGTATTAACCTGAAGAAGAAGAAGAAGAAGAGGACGGAGTCCTTGAGGCTTTTATAGGCTGTACTTCATCTGCCTCCCTTCATCACATAGCATCTCTCTTGCCCAAATCCAACAATCCTGTTGCATTCAGAAACTACCTCTCCCAGAATCCCTGTTTTCTTATGTCCTACCCGAATACTCCCAGTCATTCTGCTTCCCGTCCCTCTGATTATTATTTCCCACCCTCCTAATCTGCTCAGACAAAACACTGCAGTTCCCACAATCCCCCCTGTTCATTTCATAATGATAATCCCGGTCATTACCGTTGGTTTCGCAAACCATACCAATCTCATCCTTGTGAATTTACCAGCCCCCCCACCCCCTTTTCTGATACAAACACTTTTTCACACCGTGGATGACAGCAGACTAGCCCTAGGGCCATTTACCTGACATGTCCCGACACAAGGGTCAGACAAAGTCAGACAATTGACCAGAATCACACACACCTGATGGCCCTTTCCAACAGGGATGAAGGGTGTAGCACGAGAGCCTAATACGAGCCAGGCAGACCGCATGACAAGAGAGCTAATTCAGCATGGCAGTTCAAGAGGAGAGAAAGGCGGTGCGAAGCGAGAGGGTGACAAAGAGAGAAGCGGCTTTGCCCTTCCTGAGCCAGGCCCCTGAAACCTCCACAGAAGGAATCGTAAGACCACGAACCAAAGCTGACATGTGTTGCAGCAGATATAAACGGTACACAGGGCCCTCCTCCGCTAATAACCAAACTGGGAAGAGACATTTGCCACTGTGGTACCATCCTTGACTCCAGAGACAAGAAAAGCCAAGTGGTTCATCACAGCCGGTGAGTCGAGGGGAGAGCCGACAAGAAACCAAACTGTGTAGAACAAAAGTAGCAAACGGCAAAATACAAAGAACTGTTAATACGAGGGGAAAACCAGCTACAGGAGTCAGGCACCACATGGGTGCTCACTCGGAAAATGCTGGGCAATTGCCCTATTGTTGAAACTACTGTTACCAGAAGGCCTTGGGAACGGGTGAGAAAGGGGTCAAACTGATCATACATGGTCTAGTAAAATCCTCTGTACAGTCGAAAGTCTTTGGCCGGCAGATGACTGTAAAGCTAAGGGAAGTGAATCCTGCCTCATAAGAAAGTAAAAGGAATTGTGTGATTGGCAAAAGTTGGCAAGAGTGAACCCGATGGAGGGATGCCGATTAAAAGGGGGCGAAGCCTGAAGCCCCAATGAACATTGTGTTGACAAGAGCGAACCCGGCAGAGGGATGCCCACTGTGAACTGTAAAAAAATACATTACGATTTTGTGAATGCCAAAGAAGAAAATGTATGAAGGAGAGCTGTAGTGAACCCGACAGAGGGAGGCCGCTATTCGAGAAGGGTCTGAGCCCAGAGGAGGGGGATTCATGGGTGAGAAGCAATCACCCTGACAACACATAAATGTCACGGATAAAAGTGTGCAAATACAAGCCATAGTGAACCCAAAAGAGGGAGGGTGATATTCGAGAGGAGTCTGAGCCCGGAAGAGGGGGACCCAGGGGTGAAGAATCATCACCCCAAGTGCAATCCGAAAGGAACTTCTGTTTGTTATATTAAACCTATCAGGCCCTCAGAAGCAAGAGAGTTAACCACTGAAGGTCCTGACATCGCTAGGAACTTTTGAGGGTCTAAGCCCAGAACAGGGGGACAAAGGGCTGAAAGGTCCTCACCCAACGTACAAGCAGAAAGGAACTTTTGTTTATTATTTTGGAATACATCTGGTCCTCAAAGGCAAGAGACTTTTTTGTAGAAGAGAGACTTAACCAAAAAAGACCCTTGTAGCTGAGAGCGAAACTATTAGCTTGTGCTGGGGAAGCTCGAGCGTGTGCTGTGCTCAGGAGTCCCACCTTGTCCTGTGCTCAAAACTTGGCGAAGGGAAACCCACGGCTACCACATCCTGATGTATCATTCTTTCTTGTGAACATTATCCCACACTCTTTTTGTATTTAGTGTAAGGATTGGTAATAGGTTTTTTTCTGATGGTCGAAGCTTGCCTCCCATCTTAGATTTAGGTTTAGATTAGGCATTTTCCCAACCTGCCTATACAGTTTAATAGAAACCCTTGAACTGTGATCACTTGTGTTTGTCTTTACTGTTGCCACCACGAGTTCCTTACAAAAGCACCAGATGGCGTGTCAGTGCAGTCCTTTTCCCAGGCTTCCGAAAGTGACGCTTTGGGAGAATGTGATGACATCACCCGCAATGCTTTTCCTATGTGTGACATTGGCTACGTTCTGCCTGCTGGGAACGTGAGATGGCTGCAAGAGCAATGCAGTCTTAGTCGCCATTGCAAACTCCAGCCCATTCGCCACTCCGGTCTGCAGACCCGGCTCATGACATAGACCTTCCTAAAATGTGACTGACAATGCTCTGATCATGCTGGCCTTTCCAAGGCACAGGCCTAATACCGGATAAAAAAAAATAGTGCAAGTTACCTGGGAATTTGTGACTTCTAACAAGGGATCAACCCAGACCTGGAACTAGCATCGACTTGGGGATAGCATATGACATGGGATTGATTTTGTAAGAACTGGACTGACCTTGCAGAGGTGTCACCAATGTGGCTCACTCTCCCGCAAGCCTACACATCCTGCACTGCTGTGCCTTGCATGCAGCATGTTTACATGTGATCATGCAAATGACTCTGTCCCAGACCTGTAGGTTTTTTACAGAGCATATGACAGAGCACTTCCCCCAGGGCATCCCCAGCACCTCTATTTTGCCTCTAGCAAATCACCCTATATCTCTTAGGAGGCACTTGTAAAATTACTACAAAATTAATGTTCACTTCAGCACATCCTCATATACTATCTCATTACTATACACACTGAAATGAGGAATGGCACATACCCATGGGTAATTGATTGGGCAGCTTCCATTACAACATTTCACCATGTTTGTGTCATTCCAGACAGGGACCAGTCATATTCAAATTAGTCTTGGCCCTGCCACCAAAATGATCAGATCACCATGAATAGTTAGGCCAAGCCCCTTTGATTTGAAGTGTAAGCAATTGCAGACATTTTTCGGCCATCTTAGGCCTCATCTGTGTATAATAATATAGACGCCAAAAACGATTCATAGAAATCTGTGAAAAAATTATAACCAGTGGACATGTCTCAGGCAGCTACCATTCCATTGCTTTATTACCTTGTATGTGCCGTTACAGATGCCGACCATCCATGTGCAGATGGGGGCCATCCATTCTTATCCCTTTACTCAATAGGAGCTGTCATGCCCTGATCTGCTGG
The DNA here is from genome assembly GCF_040938575.1 of Ambystoma mexicanum. Classification (NCBI taxonomy): domain Eukaryota; kingdom Metazoa; phylum Chordata; class Amphibia; order Caudata; family Ambystomatidae; genus Ambystoma; species Ambystoma mexicanum. The sequence continues at coordinate 679,948,103 of NC_090924.1, read as the reverse complement.
GTAATGTACTGTTTAGAACTTGGATATGACTTAGTAGTTTGGTGACTTAGTAGTTTGGAGTGGATTGCCTTTTTGGGGGTGGGACCAATACTGATTTGCATATGTTTTTCCTTCTTTGATGGAACTGGAGGCTGAAAGCTATTAAATCAAAAGCTGTCTAGAATAACTACCATTGGTTGTGATTAATTACATAGTTTTCAACCCATCACTTTGTAATGTTGCAAACCTTAGGGCACCCTCATAGAACATCTTGCATGCCCTCATAGTGTCTCTGGCATTCCCTATTAGTCTTCAAAGCACACATTTAACGTTTAGTGCAGTGCACCTTCATATAGCTTGTATCCAAACGTTACTTCGTGAGACACCCTCACACAGCCACTAGAGGGCCCTCATGTGGCCTGTAGCATACTTCCGCCCCTCCGACCCCCAGCAGAATTCCTCTTCGCACACAGCAGTTCTTTCATTCATTTTACTGGTCTTCGTGAGCACTTGGAAACCTCCAATCTGGGAGCTATATGAACAGCGGTATTGTGTTCTGTTGCCAATAGTAATTACTTTGTGGTACTTTACCATGAAGTAGTTACTTCGTATTTTCATCAAATTGTTTAGGGAATTCTGGGGTAAGGGATAAAAAGGGGATTAATGGGGGGAACCCCCAAATTAAGGAGAAAGTACCACAGACTATTACTGCTAGCAAATGAACATGGAACCATCAACAGCAGTGATTTCTGCCAACAAGCTACCCCGGTCCATCCAGAGACAACGTTTCCTGACCAGGGCCTAGCTTAGCCAACCCACAACTCAAGGCTATACAGCTGCCAGCCTGCCACTCCTTGTGGCTTTCCTTACTTCCTTTACTTTGCTGCAGTTTGAACATGTTTTCATGGCACAGTTGAAAAAATACATGTAAAGTGAAGGGATGGACTGCATGTTTTTTTTTTTAAACGGTTACAGTGAGAGTGAGGAAAATACATTTCTTCAAAATTCGGCCCCTGGCAGTTCTTTATGAACAAGCCACAAACTTAGATGGCACTTGTGTATCCCGGGTAGTTGGGCAACATGCTAGCCCTCTGAGGAAACACACAGGAAAGAAAAGACGCTGACACCAGTGTAGTAATAGAGGTTTTATTAAGAGTGTGTGTGTGTGTGTGTGTGTGTGTGTGTCTCTCTTCTCCGGGTTCCTACATCCACGTGCCTCTGACATCAAGGCACCCTGAGTGCCCTGCACGGCTTGCCAAGCCGACAACCCAAGCCAGACTCTCCCATAACGCCCTCCACCAGTCAGACTGAGCCACCATCATGGATCGGGAACCACAACACGAGCAGAAACGAGGGCCCAAATCCATAGTGACTGCTGGCAGCATCCACCTTCCCGGGGCCTCTGGGGGTGGGCGCGGAGCGCTCTGGGCCCGACCTAATCCAGACCCAGTGTTGTAGAGGTGGACAACCAAACACCCAAACCGTTTGGGCTCCTGTGACCAAAGGCACGCAGCCTGCCCGAGACAAGCGACACAGGTGCCCGTGGAATTGCCTCACTGCATCAAGCGGAGCAATTACAGCCCTCACACATGACAGTCCGCACCCCCAGCACAGCAGGGAGCACTGACCCCTCCGACCACTCACTGTGATTAAAAATCGCCAATCCAGGCCCCGGATCCCAGCAGGAGAGGAGGAAGAAGGGAAACTTGAACCTTCCCAAGTAAGCTAATGCTTACGCTAAACCGCACCATGGGGACTGTCCATCTCTGGCAGGGGCAAACCCACAGAGGAACAACAACCACCCCACGTCTTCTCCGCCTGGGGCAAGCAGAGAGAGCGGGAACCTGCAAATAAGAGGCAACAGTTCACCAGGACACAAATTCCAAACGTAACAACCAGTTTGAGCTGCAACCCCGATCTGCACTCTGCAGCCAAGCAAGCTGAGCACACCTCGGCAGTGGGACGATCCTGCAGCACTGGGTACCCCTCACCGTAGCCCACACGCAACGAGTTAAAACTGAGCCACCAGCTGCTTCCCCCCCACCCAGACACCCACAGCACTCAACTTCAACCCGGAACGAGATAAGCCCTTCACTCCAACTGAGCACAACCTCCCCAGACCAAGCCCCCCCAAGCCCACCAATAGTAGGCACCACACATGGGGAAAACAGATAAGTCTCAGAGGAAACCTAGCTTCAAATCCAGAACTACCGCCAGGATCCACCGGCCACAATCAACGCCTGCGTCCCCCTGCGTCCCCCGAGACAACAATGGATCCAAACAACGACACAGCCTAGACCCCAGGCACCAACATCCGAGAGATCCTAGTAGACCTTAAAACGGGCATAGGGAATCTGGACTCAAAACTGGACACCCTATCCTCACCCTATACTCAAAAGTTGATCAACTCCAGCACCAGCATCGATCAAACATGGAGACAGATTAGACGCTACCAATCAGAGAGTGTCGGACCTAGAAGACAGCAAAGCGACAATCAGCAGCCGAGTGAATACGCTACAATCCCAGATGAGAGACATGATAGCCAAAAATGAAGATTTAGAGGGAAGAAATTGTTGCAACAACATAAGACTAATGGGGTGAGGGAGAAACAAATACCACAGTAGATGGAAGACTTTGTCGAGTCTGTGTGCAGGGGGCTGTTCGGAGAGACTGCTTTCTCCCAATTTTTTGTGGTTGAAAGGGCATACCGGATTCCCGCAACCCGCCCAATTCCGGGAGCACCCACGCACCCCATCTTCACAAGGCTACTCAATTACAAGGATCGGGATACAATCCTGCGGCTCGCTAGAGAGAAGGGCGAACTCCATAATGATGGTGACAAGATACAGGTGTATCCAGACTTTTCACAAGCAGTCCAGTCGTCCCGCAGATTCTTCACTGGAGTGAAGAGGCGCCTCAGAAACAACCAGATCGAATACTCCATGCTCTTCCCAGCTAAACTGCACATACAACATGCTGGTAAAACACAATTCTTCAACTCACCAGAAGCAATCAGCAGCTACCTGGACGACATAGGCTGTCAACCCGCACGCAACAACACAAGACCAGAAAGGGCTGACCGAAATCGCAGAGACCCGACCTGAATCCTCAAGGTATGTGGAGACCCAGCGCACTCTAGCCGCACTCCCCATATAACATCCACAGCAAACATCACCGACAAGAGAAGGGGTCCACCGGCTCACCCCTAACGTTCACCGGCCTGTTCGAACTACCTACACATCAATTGCAGGCAGAGCTAAGCATACTGTCACGATGAGAGATGGCTAGCTTGGCTGGGAACTAGTGCCCCGAGCGCAGAACTGTTCCAAAGTTTCTGGGCCAAAGGGTGGGTATATTTGACGGGCAGGTTGGGGGTTTTCCCGCGAGGAAGGGATTGGGTGGGAAGTTTTATATTGTTCTGGGGAAAATGCCAAATGTGGTCACACTCACCACTGACCAACCCCCCCCCCAGAAGTTCCTAACATGCAAAGGAAGCATGTGCTCACCTATCGCACTACATAAGCGAGTGGCCAGTATACCCTGGTGTAATATCCATGCTACTAGGAAGGAGAGCACGAGAAGCACGAGAAGCCAGCATGAGAGGACGGGAGCGTGCCAGTGACATTACGTATGAAAATGGAATGTTGAATACGGGTTGAAGATCAACTGCTGCCAGCCCGGGCTGAAGGATGCACAATCTCCCTCCTCCCTAATGTTTACTTTTACTTATAAATATAATTACATTTCACGTTAACTTACTCCGTAGTCTTTTCCTGTTTCTCCGCCGGACACTTCACCTGGTTATACATCTTGAAAGATGCAGTGACAGAAAAGTCACTCCAGCACGTGGGCTGCATTTAATATATGCACCTCTGTTCCCAAATTACACAATTATAAAACAATCACCATACTGGTGGCAGTTATAATCTTTAAACATAAGCCATACCCGAGTTTGGGGTAAGGTGGCTGGTAATTCCTCTAATTATTGAGGCAGCAGCTGAATATGTATCATACATGTGTCAACGCCCAAGGAGCAGCCCACCCAAGGACAGGCTGTGTATATTCCCCCAGACTGGCTGTCTCGGCTGCTCCGGCAGGACCAGAGCCAGTTGGGGATTTCTTCTTTTGACCCTTCATGAGGTTGGGTAACACCTGGCTCCATCAAGGCAGCCCCTCAGCAGGAGCAATTCTGGGAAACAAAAATCACACCCTATGGAAAAGGACTAGCCTCACACAAGGGTGTTGCATACCAAAGGGCCTTCGATGCTATGGGTCTGGGAAGGGGGCGGAGTTTGAGTAGCTAAAGGGAGCTCAGCACAAGTGTGGAAGGGTTATAAATTATAGCACGGACTGAACTGGATGAGGGTGGGCAGCAACAACCCCACCTAGTTACTATACATGTCCCATGGACTCCAGGTGACATGAGGAGCCTGGCTAAAGAGTTCCCAAACACCAGAGAAGAGTTGTAGCAGTTCATAGAAGATACATCCTGTCATACAGTGCTACTATGCCTCTTGGGCAGATATGAATCAGCTCATGAGGGTAGAAATTCCACCTAGGGTAAGTCATAGATTAGTCAAGTGGTCTACCTGGCCGGATGCTGAGCCAGCAACAGTGATGCCTTTGTTCAAGCCAGGTAGAGGATAGCCACCGCTATGCCTGAGATATGCCCAAGAAAGACCAATTGGGCTAAGATAGGGAACTGTAAACAAAATAAAGGAAAATGTCCGGCTGAAGGTGATGTTCATTCAACATTCAGGTATGACTAAGTCTGATGAGACCGCACAAGAAGCCATGGCAAATTTCCGATTGTACAAGCACAGATAAAGAATATGTCCATAGGATGGCAGACTGAACTCTTAGCTGAGTTGGTGGTGGTTGCAATCAACTGCATGGCATGCCAAGAGCAACGAAATGAGGGTAATTACCTTTGAGCAAAGCTTACAGTGACAGGTAGAGGGACAGATGCAAAATGCGCAGAATATTGGGAGGTGGGAGGTGACTGAACCAGAAAAGGAAGTCTACCTCCAGGACAGATGGGACAGGCAGGATTCGGGGGTCGCAGGGCTATATGGGGCAACAAGACCAACAGAGACAATGGGGAAAGCAGGGACCGCAGAGACAACGGGGCCATCAAGGACCCTGGTTCCTACAAGGACCACGAGGAGCACCTACAAACCCATTCATTTGTAACTATTGTGAAAAAGAACCATAAATAGCGGTGACCGTAATTAGTGGTCACCGCTATTTACGGTCACCGCTAATAAGCGGAACAGGAAGTAGCGTCATCGCACAGGAACGGGAAGGAGCACGGCGTCCATCTTTAAAAACACAATCCATTGACATCCTCACCACACAGGACCCCTGGGACACTACTGAGTGTTAGAAAACATCCACCTCCAAGACTACAATGCCTAAGGCCCTGAAGAAGGGAGCTGCCCGTCTGAGAAAGGAACGGTTTAATCAGGTTGAGCTCCAGATGCTTGTGGACACACTGCACGAGCATGCAGCCAGTCTTCTCCAGCAACATGAGGAGAGAGGCAGTGCTAAGGAAAAAAGAGATCTGGGCACTTGTTGCCCAGAAGGTTAGTGCTGTGGACAACACACCACACACAGTAAAAGACTGCCGTAAGCGATGTGACGACCGGCGACTAAGGGTGCGCAACATCCTCTCCGTCAATCACAGCCAGGCCATGGGAACAGGAGGAGGTCCTAGTTCCTCTATAAAGTTCACCCCGTGGGAGAACATATGCGCAAGCATGATTGGGACGGAATCCATCGAAGGTGTAGGCGAGATGGAGAGTGGCGCTACAACATCGGGCGATGGAGGTGAGTGTCCAAAGTAAACACTGCTATGCCAAATCTGATGAAAGTCAACCCCAATGTCAGTCTGAAGAATCACGCTATGGTCGCCCACACATACACACTCCCCGTAAAGTAGGCCGATGCATCACAGACACATGCTGATGCCTGGTGCAAGGCAATATCATACATGACACATACCACACAAAGTAGGACATTCTACGAGGCACAAAGGGTGCATGTGCAAAATAGTATGCATGTCAGACAGCACTGTTCCTGGCCAACACCAGTGATGCCGACATATGCCTGCATTTACCACCCATGTATCCAATGACATGCCCTTCCAAACACAAATGCCTATTACCCCCAATTGTGTGGATGAGCAATTGTCCCAATGTATGTATGATTCCTATCAAAACATCACTCATGCCGTCCCTCTCTTCCACCCCCACAGGCACTGACCATGACAGCGATGGGCAGGACGCTAACCCTGCACAGGCGACACCCCGGAAGAGGTCCCAGGAGGACAGCAACCGGCCGTCAACCTCCAGGGGACAAGCCAGGGGGCGCCGTGTACCAGCATCCAAGCCACCGCAGGTACCCATTGCACCTTTGCCACCAAGGCCCATGGAGGGCACAGCACCACCACCTCCACCCACTGGTCAGCCTGATGACACATGTGAGACACCACATTCGGGGGAGTCCAGTTTGGCTGGGGAGGTGGCAGCCACCGCACCCCTGTCTGTGGATGACACCCAGGAGGACATCTAGGGCACCATGGAGGACGATCTAATGGATGTGGTCCATACCCCAACTCAACTTGCATCCCCCCAAGTATCATCGGTCGATACCGGGAACACCACCACCCCGGAGGAGTCCGGCCATGACCACACAGAGGGACACCTCAGTCCAGTTTTCAGTGTTGGGAAGGCTGAGCAAGCTGGGCATGACAGCCAGGGGCCCAATATATCCACAGGTGCACCTGCAGGGCCGCAGCGGGCTGACCTGCTCACTGTACTCGTTCGTGAGTTCGTACAGGACAAACGGCAGGCCAGAGAGGAGTGGCGTACGGAGTTAGCTGCACTAGGCCGGTCCATTACGGACAACACTGCCTCCATGGTGAGATCTTTCTCAGACAAAACCAGCAGCCTCTGCGAGGAGGTCTCGGCCCTCCAGCAGGTGTTAGGGTGCATCGCGGATGCCATGGAGGCAGGGCATCCCACCACGCAACCTCAGCAGGCGGCCACACCGTCGTCCTGCAGTTCCACACAAACGAGCCCGCTCCACAGGTTGGCCCGTACACGGCGCCGACAAGACATGCCGCCCCCTGGGTCAGGTAGTACCGAGTAATTGTTATGGCAGCCTCAAGTAGGCTTCGATGACTCAATGGGACCTGTGTGGGGGAATTGTGGGGGGAGGGGAAGGGGGTCATGGTGTGTGGGGGAGGTGTGTGGGGGAGTTGTGGGGGTGAGAGGGACGGGGGAGGATGTGTGGGGGAGTTGTGGGTGAGTTGTGGGGGGATTGAGGGGAGGGTGTGTGGGGGAGTTGTGGGGGAGGTGGACGGGGTGAGGGTGGTTGAGGGTTTTGTCACTTAAGTTTACTTTGTTACATTTAATACAGCGGTTGTTTGGAAAAAAAGACCTGAGTGGACATTCATCAATGCGCATGTGTCAATTATTCAGTTACAGTGAATGGAGTAGTTGTACCCCCACACCCAGTGCCCTCTGTCCAACCATCATGTCACCCTCTGCTGCCATGTGTGTCACAAATATTGTGCAATCACGGACTTGCACACAGTACGGGCCTCCTGTGCATCGCCAACGCGATGATGTCCAGCCACGTCTTCTTCCTCCCCTTCATCATCAATAGGTGGTAGCAGTTCAATGTCAGGGGTCAGGGGAACATTCCGGCGGATGCACATATCGTGCAGCTCGACACATGCCATGATGATCTTGGCCACCTTCTCATGCCTGTAGTGGAGTGCCCCACCCGACCGGCTGAGGCAGTGAAATCGTACCTTCAACAGGCCAAAGGTCTGCACGATGTCCCCACAGGTACGGGAATTTGAACAATTGTAGTCCTCGTCGTGTCTGTTCTGTGGGTTACCGACAGGGGTGAGGCGACCCGGCTTCAAGGGATAGCCACTATTACCTGCATGCGAGGCAATTAAAGGTAAATGTCATGCGAATAATGATGGACAGCTGTATTAGACACACATGCCGGCAGATTATCGTTGGTCACATGCACATGTCCCTGGTTGTACGCAAGTTATTTTTTGGCCCTCAATGTGTCCTGTGCCATGGAATAATGGTGTGGGCTGCATCTTCAAGATGCTACATGGTGTGCTCTGCCGTATAGTAGCTCATACATTGTGTGAGCATATTTCTGTGTTTGTGTGATTTTGGTGATTTGTTGTGCAGGATTTTCTGATGGTGAGCGTTGGCAGTAGCCTCTGCAATTTTTGGCATTCTGCGCTGCTTTTTCCCATGTTGACATGCAGCATTCCTGTGGTTGATCCGGGATAATGTGCACCGCAATGTGTGATGGTCTTGCTTGCGTCACCTTCCATCTCCACCTGTTTGTGTTGGTATAGTTTGTGATTGCGTTAAACCACCTCCATGGCATGGAGTCCACCTTTTGTTTCTAGTATCTCCTGGGGAGTCTGTGGTAGAGATATGTATTCCGTTGTGTGCTTGAGGTGGAGCACCGACAGTACCTTCAGTAGAGGGGGGGGGGGTGGCGGTGTATATTTCAATGAGACTGACAGTCGTATATCATGTCCACAATGGTGTTGATGGTGTCACGGTCCAGATGGTACGGGGTGTGGTTGTGCTGCGGCGTTGAGTTGGGTTGGAGGGATGTCTATGATGTTTGGGATTGGGGGCTGCATGTCTGGTGAAGCTGGCTGCACTGGTGGGGCATGCAGGGCCTGTCTCACCCTCCTTCTCCTGCTGCGTCTCCTCTGTGGTGCCTGCTGTTGTCGTTGGTGTTGTTGCTGGTGTTGCAATGCATGCATGTCCTCCAGCTGAAGTGTTGATGCTGCTATTGTATTGGTCTTGGTGTGGTAAGGGGTGTGGGGTGTGGGTTTGCTCATTTTGTAGTGGGGCAAACTCCATTGCCTCCACCTGTGCTGATTGTGTGCCCCTGTGGCATTTTGGATCACTGCACATGGCATTTTACGGTAGGTCTGCGATGCCGGTATTTACAGCATGCCGGTAGGCACTTCTAACGCTTTCATGAAGCCGTAATTTGCATGTCCGCTTACCTTGTGATCTACTCCACTTTACAGCATGCCGCTATTGCCGACATGGTGGGTCGCATGCCCGCGCCCAGACCGCTATTGACGGCACCGTACTTTACGATGCTGTTAATAGCAGTCGGGCAGGTTAGAATAGCTCATAGCAGTATTCGATGCCCGTATTCCTTTACCGGCATCTTTGTTCCCTTAGCACCAACCTCGGAATGACCCCCTATGTGGGAAAAGCAGTGCCAAATAGGAAGTGCACCCTCCTCCTTATGGCCCTTGTGTGGTTCGGACAGACTTTCTCCAGCTCCCCTGTTGTAATAACTGGCAATACCTCCTTGTTATCCTAGATGTATTCTCTGAGTGGGTGGAGGTTTACCCCTGAAGAGGAGTGGCTGCCATGACAGTTGTAAACATACTTGTGAGGTACTTTGTGCCCATATTTGGAATGCCATTTAACATCAACAGCGATCAGGATATCAATTTCATGAATAGTATGGCAAAATCACTACTGTCCATCCTGAACACACAGCCTAATTGCCCATGCCCACACCACCCTCAATAAGCAGGAGTGGTAGAGAGACGTAATGGAGCAACCAAGAATACATTGGCTAAACTCTGCCAAGAGACTAGATTTAAACGGTTTGAAACCTTTCCCATTGTACTATTTATAATGTGATGGACAGCAAACGGGAAAATGGCCCTTTGCCCCTATTAGGTGATGTAAGGCGGACCTATGTGCTTACCCTTATCCTCACCTGTGAAAGCAGTTGTATACAACCTGAACTTGACTGATGACAGACTACTTGGGTATGTGAAACCCCTAATTTCTTCTGCCAGTTCTGTTCACAATCAGGCAAAGGCAGCATTACCAAAATACCTGCTTCTGCCTGGACTATCACTGCAACCAGGCAATTTAGTTCTTGTGAAGATGCATTAGAGAAAGTCAGCTTTGGCTCCAAGGTGGAAAGAGATACTGCAAGTGTTACAGATATCCAATTTGCTGTAAAGCCTCAGGGGGCCCGACCTGGGTCCATGTAACACAGTGCAAGCAGGCTGCACCACTAATATACTGAAAAAAGAAAACCGTTGTTCTGTATGTTCCTTCTGTTTTGCTCTCTCTTCTAATTTCAAATGGTGTCTATGATACATCCTCCGAAATGATGCAATCTAACAATCTGTCTAATATAATCACCACCTCAGATGTGAGAAACTGGCCCTGGTACAACAGATCAGCAGTGCCTGCTCTTCAGTGGCACAGAACAGGTTCAAATGTCACTGGTGCCCTCGTGACAGCTGGGACAGCAGCAACATCACTTTAGTGTAGAGATTGCATTTAAATCTGCACCTCTGTTCCAAAACCACATAATGATGGATTGTCATCCCAGTGGTAGTTTCATCTTTAAACATAAGCCATACCCGAGTTGAAGTATGGTGGCTGGTAATTCAAATAATTATTAAAATCCACATGTGATCTGTATCATACATATGTCAAAACTGTGACCCCAGGCCAGCCAGTCAGGCTGTGTGTTTTCCCCCTAGTTAGTTTGGCTCTCTCAGCTGCACCAAGCAGGACCATATCCACTGTGTGACTCTTTTGATCCTTTGTGAGGTTATGCAATACCTCTCTCCAGCAGGACAGCATGTCCGCAGGAGCTGTCCTGGGAAACAAGAATCAAATGGCACACCCTAAACAAAAGCACTAACCTCACACCAGGTTGTGGCATACCAAAGGGCCTTTGATTCTCTGGGTCTCGGAAGGAGGTTAGGTTAGTGTAGTCAGAGGGAGCACAGCACAGTTGGAGAAGGATTCCACCATCTTCTTTCTCACTATACCTCTCCTTCCTGCCTCCTCCACCTCCCTTAGGAAGCCAATTTGGCTATGATGCAACCAGTCAAAGACCATGTGTTTCAAGGGAAACGATTGGATCCCTTAAAGCAAAAAAAGGGTACATTGGGTGTGGCTGTTGCTGAGGACCAAGGCCTGTCACTCTGCCTGTAAACCTCCCTACGCCTGGAGAGCGGAACCTCCCCTGCAGTGGATCTCACAGCATCCTGAGATTCAGAACAGGTAGGATCCTTGTTTTCACCACATCAAACCGATCAGGCCATATTGGAGCCGTGTTCATCGCATTTGTACCAGAAGGAACAACCTGTGATGCCTTTGGCACTTTTTGGCAGCCATAGCAATCACTCTCAAGTCAGACTGCACATTGGTAAGAATGAGATTAAGGAACTAGATTTGTATGAAAGATGCATTTGACACAGATTTTATCTGAAAAACTAACACTACTGTGAAGATAAGCTTTAATCAAATTCCTGACAGCCAACACGAAGCATGCCATTGCACTCCATCCCCACCCAAAACATAACATCAGGCTAATCCAAGTTGATTTTAATCCAGTGGATAGTCATTTACTCTTCCAAAGCCTCAAACCACCTGCTGAAGCTGGTGTGGTTACCACCCAAACATGGACTCATCCAGCTGAAATAGAATCCTGCCATCATTCACATAGGAGAAAAACATAAATGCATAGAAGTGGATCAACTAGGTCAATGGGCCGATGTGTATGTTCAACGAAATGGGTGCTAGTGTAGAGCCAGATGCCGGGCAAGGATTATTGAAAAAAAAGAGACTGGAAGATAGCTTTGTTGTGGTCCAAAATTAATCATTGAAACCATTGTGCAGACTCCCACAGACACCAGAGTCAATCAGACAGCCCAGTAAGATTGCTTGGTTTGGGAGACAATGTTGGATTCCACTGAAAGATTGAAAAGCCACAAGTCAACAACACTTTTGATATCTATTATTGATATTGTCTAGGACCGGTTCTAAGAATGAGGATTCTGTTACCCTGGCCAAAACCCAACCAAGAAGGAGTTGCCAACAGTAGACCTGAGCATGAGGTAAAGTGACTGTGATACACTCCTCTTCACATATGGGATGACAACAACCAATGTATCCATTGTCATTTAGTGGTGAGATATAGAAAGGGAATCATACTCTAATATAAGCACTCTCCCCAAGATAGCCTCTCTCACCGGTCATTCACAGAGCACTCACCAGTTCACTCACACATCATTCAACACTCAGAACTCTCATTGCATCATGCATGCAGTCAGGGAAGGCAGAGTAGATAGAAAGCATGTCACAACACACTCCTTTGATGGATTTTTTTTACCCATGAACAGGGCTGCAGATAAGTGAAGTACCTGCCTATATTACTTCCAAAAATCAAGGCAAATACTTCGTACAAAAGAAAATATGGAGTAACAGATGGGCATTTGCATGATGTATTTTGCCACTTGAACTGCTCCGGAACTGTGTTCTGATCAGTGGCATGAGAAGTACCTTCCACATAGAAGAGGACTTCTGCTATAGTGCTGCTTGATCTCAAAATGGCTTATATGATGTGATGAATCAGAGATGATTCCCACAGAAAACATGGCCTGGGACCCTTCTCATGTGGACAGGGAAAGGCAGATGCTTCCTGATCCTGACCTTGGGGGTGGTGTTCTGTGGGAGGATCACATGAGGGAGGAGAGGGGCAGGTCAGGAGGAATGGGAAATCCCAATTTTTAACTTTGCCTGGGACCACTCCATTCCAATGGCTTATTGTAAAATAGAAGAAGTTAGAAAAGTTGATTTTGACATTGTGGACTCCAAGTCCCACAATTCCCAAAGTACTGGGACGAAGAAGAGAGCTGCAGGGACACAAAACTGCATAATGCAGCTTATGGGTAGAAATGAACCACACCAGAGGGAAACTGGGAGGCTTAAAAGGCCCCCTCAGGTGCAGGCCATCAAGAAGACTAGGTGTAGGAGGTGGAGTAGTTGTGAACTCTCCACGTTGCAGCAGAAGCAGACTCTGGAGGAAAAACCCGGACCCCTGTCGAGTAGCGAGCAGTGTCCTGTAATGAGAGGGTCTTTTCCTCTAGAAGCCAGAGGTCACGCAGTGGGAAGCAATGGAGTTGGAATCTTTCCCCCTGGAGACCGGAACTGCAGAGGTGGCACAGCGGGAAGTGTAAACTTTAAAAGGTTTCCCCGAAGTAAGGCTGGCTCCGGTGGCAGGCGAGCACCGGAATGTCTCTGGACTAGACACAGGGTCGGACTGGGACAAGAAATAGGCCCGGACAACAAAAAAAAAGTGGCCCACCCCTCGCCTCAAAAAAGTGGCCCACCCCTCGCCTCCAAAAAAGTGGCCCTCAAACCATCATCCGTGAATCGCATCAATTCATGGCTTTTACAGAAAATGCTACATATTGAGGGCTCATGTGTCCGTTACTTTACAACACAACTCATAAAATAACATTACTTTGCATACAGTTCTGTGACAGGGTCCGTCCACAGCTCCGAGGCGCAAGAGTGGCATGAACCAACCACCCCCACTGCGGTTTTGGGACCTGCTGCAAGTCAATGCTTATACAGGGCTCCGCAACCCCAGCAGGGAAGGAGGGTTAGGGTGACGATGGTTGGATAGGAGGGGAGGGGGGTAGGGAAACCGGAATGAGGTTTAGGGAGAGGTCAGAAAATGCTATGTATGGAGGGTTCATATGTCTGTTACATTACAACACAACTCATAAAACAACATTACTTTGCATACAGTTCTGTGACAGGGTCCGTCCACAGCTCCGAGGCGCAGGAGTGGCATGAACCAACCACCCCCACTGCGGTTTTGGGACCTGCTGCAAGTCAATGCTTATACAGGGCTCCGCAACCCCAGCAGGGAAGGAGGGTTAGGGTAGGGTGACAATGGTTGGATAGGAGCGGGGGTAGGGAAACCGGAATGAGGTTTAGGGAGAGGTAATTTATGGATAGGTTGGGGATGTGAGGGTAAGGTTTTGATCACTGCGCATGCTTCCAGCTAGCTGTTACACTCATAGAAACACACGTCTCTGCTTCTGACTCTACACACATATTACAATATCACTATAGCAGTATACAAAGGCACAACAACATAATAAACACACATGAGGTAGTGTAGCACTTAGCTTAGGTTAGTTGTCACCGGGGTGTCCCTTGTTGTCTCTTGCAATTTCATTGTGCCAGGATGTGTCGTAGTAGCTGTTCAAATGCTGCAATAAAGTGCTGCAATTAGTGCACATATCAAACACTGCCACATGTTGCTGTTCACATGCTTGTACACATGCAAGAGATTTCGAGAGGCGCCGTACGCACGTGGCTACTAAACATGCACAGTAGGGCCGCATGTGGCTCTGGTAAGTGGTGGTAAAGTGTTAGTGCATGCAGGAGTAAGCAGTAATAGTAACGCCTTAAGAAGGTGTTATGAAATTGTGTTCACACACCTAGCAAGCCGGCCCGCTATCCAATGATTTATGGTGCTGCGCATGGCTGGGAAGCGCTGATTAGTGTTGTGCTCTGTTACGTGGCATGCAGTGTTTTACTGGTACAGTTACCTTTGCAGGAAGCAGGCGCCAGTTGTCTCTGTCTGGTGGTGGTGGGACTGGCTGGGCCCCCCTGCGTGACCCCACTGCTCACCGTGGTTATGCAGAGCGTTGCAGCACTTATCTGTGTCAGGCGAGGGGCCGGGATGTTGATCCGGTGAGGCGTGGCCCCTCGCAATGATATGCAGCCGGAGTTGCTCTGAGGCATGTCTTCTCAGCAAGAGGACTTGAGCACAAGCCCTGTGCCTTTGCTCCTGGGCACGAACGATGACGTGCCACTCCCAACGTGGCCTTCCTGTAGTTCTGGGGCCAGTTGCTCGTGCTGCTGGGAAACAGTTTGCTGGGTGGTTGCCATACAAAAAGGGCAGAGAGAAGTCTTTTAAAAGTCTGGATTGTCCATTTGGGGTGCATTTTAGTTGTTGCTGTGTCTTTGGCACTATTACAATGTCTTTGGACTGACTATATATTGCTTGCTTGACTTTCTTGCTTTTTGGGTGGCGCCTCATCTTGGCCCCCAGCCCTATCATCTGTGGAAAGTATTTTTCTGTTGAAAGTCATGTAGCTGGCCTGGACTCCAAATCTGATGATACACTAAGATGTAAAGCTGAATGATTCATATATTGTCCTCACTGATGTTAACACTGTCTTGATGAATGGTACCGTCTTCACAGACACTTTATGATTCTAAGTACTGTGTCACCCTTCCCACTTTGGTCTTTGATTGGACACATCATCATGGAAATTCAGAGTACATGATGTATTGCACATTTCAACTGAACTAAGTCAAGGTCCTAGTGATTGAAGTGATGATGGTCAAATGCGAATCCTGAAGGTGCTATACAGTAAGTTTTTAAGATGTTAGTTGGTGACTTATCCAAACTTAAATGTTTTGTTTTACTTTAAAAGACGATATTAGGCTGTTTGCCTTCAAGAACATTGTTGCATGCATTGACAAGCTGGCTCTAAAGTCTTTGTGGAAATCCTGAAAAATCACTCAATCAAGAGTCCCTTCAACAATGCACTTTTTTGTGCAATCAGGTCGATTATGTCTGAATTTTGCAATTGGACAAGCAAATTCCGCTCCACAGACATGAGCATAAAGGATTCGAGGTTGTCCTGGCTGAGGTGGTTTCTTAGGCGGGTTTTAATATTCTTCAATTTCGAAAAACTTCTTTCACACGCTACCTGTGTGCAAGATAAGGTCAAGATGAACTTGTATGCCAAATACAATTGCCGGTAAGCACTACTAAAAAGTTCATACTTTTTTAGAATTGCGTAGCAACATACTGCACAGTTACGGCATGTATTGCATTTCTGTACTAAATGTTTAGGTAGCTCTCCATATTCTTCTTGTAGTGCTGGATCTTCACCATGTAGGGCGTCAAAGGCATACTCTTCTGGTAGTGTCCTCTTCATTTTAGTCCACTTGCTTGCAAAGTCTGAGAGTTCTTCCCTTAACCCCTGTAGCGTTATGGAGTCATCCAGTCTTTCAAGCAAGGAGCACATATTTGTAAGAGCATTGTCCGGTAGAATTTCATTGAAATTTTTGGGATCCAGGCATGCTATATCTGCGGCAAGAGATGAGTGGGGTTTAAACCGACTAGTTAGGCTTTGAAGAATGTTGTCCATAATGGCATTATGTACAGTAACTCTAAACCGGTCTTTAGCCAAGGTGATTGGCTCATCCCTTGCACTCATTCCAGGCATCCTCTTTTTGTGGGACACTCTCCCCTCTGGAAGTGCAGTTTCCACTCCTTTATCATAGCCTCTCTCATCCAATCCCACATTGGCCCATTCTGCAAATGTTTCTGCTGTTTCATCGGCATGGCTCGGGTTGGTATCCCCAGCATAGCACAATAAAAACAAATGGGTCTTTTTTATCGTCCCATGCTGGGAAATGTAACCCAAGCCCAGCAGCTGACTAACCAATGTTTCAGTACACTGCTATTTCATAGGTGCACATCGCCACCTCTCTGCACACACTACTCACCGCTCCCGGCAGGAAATCCATGCCGAAGTTGTCCCAGCACCCTCTTTTGGCCCGCCCCGAGGGCCCCCACCAGGGTGATGGAGATGTAGTCGCGTGTCCTGGCTTGCAGGAAGTTGCCGGTGGCCACGGTCACTTTGTACAGAGCCATGTCCTCGAGTAGCGGCAACTGCGCCGTGGAGCGTCAGAGCAAGTTCGCTCCGCCGAGCTGCGAGCGGCGCTTTTAGAAACTGCGCCGTGGGTTCCCTCTCAGCTGATTGGCCCAACTCCTGCTCACACCTGAGAGGCGGGTCAGGGGTCCACCCCCTCTAACTCTTTCTTCAAATCCTTATAAATACCCCACCCCAAGACATGCCAACATTTCAGATTACGCCGTTTCTTTCGCTTATTTACTTGCGTTAAGCTTTTTTGGTACTTTCCAAAACATGTGTAAAAAGTGGCAATTAAGGAAACTTGCCTATTACACAACAGGTGTGTGCGGTAAAGTAAACGCCAGAGTAATGTTAATACCCTCGACTAATTCCCTTCATTAACGCAGGAGAAGGCACGCAGTCGCAGGCAGCACAGGAGTGGAATTATACATGTTATCTTGCGCTATTGTTAGTTTTAAAACCGACATACAGTGCTTGGTGCAGCACAATTATGTGTCATAGAATTTAAGAATGAAACACGAAATCCACCACCTATGTCGTAGCGCAGTGCAACGTGATACAGGCTAGTCAACGGCAGTGCGTGGGTTTGAACCCTGCGGCAAAAAACAGTGGTTGTGGGGGCTGTTAGGGGTAGTGTGTGTGCCGGCAGAGCCCTGCTCGATTGAGGTTTTAGCAGCCTGCCAAAGCTCAGTCCCGGCCTACTTAAAGCACTGGGTAAACGCCCTTAAAGAGAGGAGCATTTTGTCAACCTAGAACTGGGAATGCTAAATTACGAGCAGAGCCAGAGAAAAGCACAAGCCCAGGGACATCCGTACTCACTCCCACAACACAAAACCAATACTTGTCTTTTGGGCCTCCCAGAAATCCACTTCACAAGACCTACACTGGGTGTCCTAGTATGGCACCACCACCCCCTCCTACCCAACAACACAAAACCCATAACTGTGCCGCCTCAGTTTCAATACAAAACCAACACCTTTCATCCTGGCTCCCAACTCTCCACAACATAAACGATACCAGTGGTATCCTGTTACCCCACCCCACAAAACCAATATCTGTGTTCTGCAACCTCCCCCCCCGCCCCCCATAACCCAAAACCTCTACCTGAAGTTGCAATGTGGTCAAATATGATGAGCTAGTATGATTTTTTTTTTGCTAATGGTCATGGAGTGAACATGTTGACAGGAGGTGGCGGTGGGGCGGTTAGTGGTTACACTATGGCCCCTCTGCTCCATCTCGAAAATCCCATTAAAATTATCCGGAACGTAAAAAAAGTCACTTGCCTGCTGCCTGGTGGTCCTCCTCTGCGGTGGTCCTCTGCTCTGCTCTGTGGCTGGCCTGGGCACTGAGCACTGGGCTGGCAGCGGCGGGCCGCAGCCTCCAAGTTGTCTGAGGTCCAGACTCCACAGTGGTGACGGTGTGCTTCTGGGCCTCACTCAGAGGCAGAGCTCAGCCTGGTGCCTGCCGCAGTGCCTGGTGGTGGTGGGTGGCTCTCTGCCTCTCTGCCTCTCTCGTCTCACGGTCTCAGTAGTCGTCTGGTCTCACTCTCTCTGCCAGAGTGAGTCGGCGACTCGGCGTGCATGCCCAAATAAATCAGGTGGGTCAGTGGCCCAAGGGCAGGCAATTAAAGCCCTTTGGCGGCACTGCCCGCCCAGCCGAATTTTCATTGTGTTGTTGTTCCGGCGCAGGCCCGGCGGCCCTGGCCTGGGCGGCGCCCCAGCCCCCAGGCACAAGTAGTTGCAAACAGTAAAGCAACTAGTCGACTAGTGTGAATGTCACTGAAGTGCCGCGGCCCCAGCTCAGCCTCAGGCCCTCGGCCCGGCTGCAGGCAGGCTGCCTGCAGTGCCCCCCCCACATTCCCCCCAGGGTCAGGAGGACTCGGAGGGAGGCAGGTGTTACAATTGCTTTAGTGTCAATTGCTTCAGCCTGCCTCCCTCCCAGATCAAAGTAACAGTCTGGCCGCCGCGAGCCAGCCAAGCACAAGGCACCAGACCCCTGCAGTGGCGGGCTGGTGGGCCACGGCCCCACGTCCGCGTGATGAATTATTTAATGCACATGCATCTGCATCTGCATGCATCATAAATTATGATGCATGCATGATGCAGATGCAATCATCAAAGCAAGGTAACATAGTGTTACCTTGCATGAAGATTGTGTGCAGACCGCAGTCTGCAGTCTGCAGACAGTGTCGCGCGCCGGTGCGCGGCGCCTCCCTCCTGGCTCCCTCTGCCGTGCCCTGCTGCAGACCAGCCCAGAGGTGGCCCAGCCCCCCCCCTGGCCCAGCCCCCCCCTCCACTCTGAATTCCCGGCCGGGGGCAGCCGCGACCCACGTGAGTCACACAGTACTCGCAAAGCGAGCTTCGCCTGCTGCTGCTCCGCACAGCGTGCGTGGTGCGACAACACAATATAAATATCACATAATTGAAGAAAAAAATGAAGAAAAAAAAACGGCCCAGAGGTGCCTGCCGGAAAACCGGCCCCAGGGACCCCCAAAATCGTTCAGCCACGGGCCGAAAGACCGAAGGGGTCAGTCCAACCCTGACTAGACATAGCTCCTTATTCAAGTGACGCGGGGGGGCAGAAGACCAAAGGAAGCAGGCTGCCGGACCGCGAGAAGCAGCAGAAGCAGAGGACCTGAAGGCAGCGAGGCGAAAGGACGTGCAAGCCAGACCCGGTGAGTTCAATAAGAGATTGTGACACTGGAGCGTTCTGGAACCTCAACCGCTTGCTTGCCAAGTCTGGGTGCCTTAACATTATAAGTAATGCAAGCAGAGTGAAATTTGAAAGGTAGTGTGTTTTTGAATACCGAACTGACATAAAGCAGACAAATCATTATTTTGTAAACTAAGCAGACTTTTTTAAAAGAAGCCAGTGGAATAATAAGAATTTAATCACCAGACCAAAAGGGTGATATTATCTGGGCCAGATTACAGATCAGCAATAATTTGAGAAACCAATACAAACCACTAGTGACAAAGCCAAAAGAGAACTGTAACAAGGCAAGTTAAAAAGCAACTATTGCCAAAGCGAAGTGGGGGCAAATGAGAGTCCAGATGTTTGAAAAATCTATTGCCCATATTTAAAGAAGTTGATGAAAGGAACTGGCTTAAACCCACATTGCCAAAGCCAAAGAAGTATCAGAGTGAGACAGAATCAGTGTCAGCATTTGGTTAAAGTGAAAGTGGGTAAACAAGAGTGGCAGGAAAGCTACCCTTCTGGTAGGAAGTACTCAGAAGGAGTGGAGCATAATCTGCATTTTGTGTGGCAATCACAAGTGTGTAACAAACAGCACCAGTGTTCTGGTTTCCCCTGAAGAAATTCTTAAACGTGATGTTGTGAAGCAAGAGACATTGCTAATTTGTTGGAAGTTAGCCTTTACCACAGACGTATGAGTAATTAGTAGTTTATTCTGTTCTGGCAGGAAATTACACCAGAGCAGAGAACTTTGAACTTTGTAGTACTAAGCCTGGCAGGTGAGTGGACCAGGAGGAAGTTGATGAAGTATTTTGGTCTAGTGGTGAAACGATGTAAAGAAGAAGTGGTAGAACTGCTAAAATGTCTTTATGAAGTATGACAGTATCATCCTGACAGACTTACATTGCTGAAGCAAGTGGTGTGTAAACTGCTTCAAGATTATCTAACATTGTCACAGCAAGTATTTTGTTGCAGAATTATCCTGACAAAAACAATTTCTGTTGATCCTAATGAACTAAGGAAGTGTTATTGGTTGCAGAATTATCCTGACAAAAACAATTTCTGTTGATCCTAATGAACTAAGGAAGTGTTAAGAAGTTGTTTTGAGTTAGTTGTATTGCAAGTGGAAAGAGAAAAAACCTTGTGGAACAAAGTATTGGATCTTTTTTTGTGAAGTTGAAATCAAAAGAACTGTATTGGAACTTTGTTACAAGACAAGATTTTCTTATTCTTTTGGAACAGAATCCTGCTTGAATCTCAGGAAGGGGGATTCATCCAGAGTATAAGGAGAGACAGTTGTTATGATGGCTACGTAACTGTTATATTTGTTGGTTTTGAACTGCAATATATTTGGGCAGGATAATCCTCGTCAGGTTAGGGATAGTGAGATGTTTATCCAAACTTTTGAGTTAATAAAGTGGCATCTTTTGAAAAATCTTCACAAACTTGTCTACTTCACATTTCTGCCCCCTCACAATTATACAAAGATTCTTGTCTTCATTTATAGCAATTGCTACCTACAAAGGGAGTTTGGGTAACACCAACATAAATACTTTAATATATAAATATCCATTGTGTTTCTTGATGTAACAGATGTTTACAGAAAACCCACTGGATCGAGCACACCCTTACACGCTAGAAGCAGTCATCCCAAGAGTCTCATTTGGAGTATCCCCTGTGGGGGATTCATAAGATTACATAGAAATTGTTCCACTCTAGAATCTTATGATAGAGAAAGTAAAATTACAGCAAACCAAGCATACCCCAAGAGAGTTATTGAACGTGCCTATATAAAAGCAAGAAATAAGTATAGGGAGTCACTCTTAATGTCAGTCATGCACAGATTCTGGAAAATATGGCAGCGTTGGAGATTTCATTGATGTGCCATCACATTCTAGACCGCATTCACATCTGTGGTCTAGTCTTTTCCAAGATGGCCGTCGCTGCTATTTCCTTCGTTGCTTGCAGCGGCTCGGAGCCTTGCAACCCTTGCCTTCTGATTCATGCGCTCGTAATACATTATTCTTT
This sequence comes from Ambystoma mexicanum, assembly GCF_040938575.1. NCBI lineage: Eukaryota > Metazoa > Chordata > Amphibia > Caudata > Ambystomatidae > Ambystoma > Ambystoma mexicanum. The sequence continues at coordinate 679,926,811 of NC_090924.1, read as the reverse complement.
CCTTGTGTCCTCTGCCTCCTGGCTTCTTTCCCCACCCCCTGGTCTCTCCCTCTCCGCCTGTGCTCCGTTCTGCTCCCAGTGGGCAGAGTCGTGGGTGCCAGCTCTCTTGTGTGCTTCGCTCCAGCTCCGCCGGCTCTCCCTCCTGTTTTTCCTATTTGGGTTTGCTCTTGGCTTCTCCCGGTTTTCCTGTGCTTCTTGCTTGATTCTATTTGCCCTGTTGTACTCCTGCATTGGACTTGGAGTTTTCGGCTAAGGCATTGCTTTGCTTCCTTACAAAACCTTCAATCATCAGACTTAATAGAAGCCTATTCTTTAATACTGCCATCTCTTCACATCTGGTCATCTGCCAACATCCTCGTGTTCTACACCAACCCAGTTTTTTTTAGCCATACAGCTTTTTCCCTGGCAGGGGTTGGCCCCTCGGAGTCCCCACGGCCCGGTGTGTTATACACCCGGGCAGAGCGGCCTCCGGAAGAGCTCGTCCCTACCTCTTCAAGAAGAAGGACAAAAAGACAGCCAAAACCAGAAAGGACAGAAGAAAGAAGCAGACAGAGACTACTGAAAGCTCTTCGGAAGATACAGGCGAAGAGGAACAGAGCGAAGAATTATCAGGGACTGAGAGATTGCAACGTCCAAGAACCATGGCCTCACTAGAGCAGTACCAGGAGTTGGTAGTGCCCTGCAAGGATTAACTGTTGAAGTACAGTCACTCAGGGCTGAGAATGTTGCTCTCTGGCAGTAAATCGCTGCAAGGGGAGACCATAGAGGCAACCTCCCACCGCTAACATTTACTTTTGGAAAATACGACAGAAATCCATGTCGTCTAAAGGAATTCTTGGATTCCTGCCTGGTCTATTTCGCTTTCTGTCCAAGGGCCTATGAAGTAGACAGGGCTAAGGTCGGATTCCTTACATCCAACTTAGTAGGTAATGCTCTTTCCTGGGCATCCCCCTTAATCAGTCAGGCTGACCCTGCCATGAATTATTGCACTTAATTCACTCAACAATTCAAAGCACGTTTTGACCGCCGCAAGGTTCAGCACTCCTCATATAAAGCCATGTTGGACATTAGACAGGGCTGTAAAGTCCTACGTTTCAGCATTTCAAAAGGTATCGGCTGACGCAGGTTGGCCGGACTCTGCTCAACAGACACTGTTCCAAAGAGATCTACACGATGATATTAAGGATGAGCTGGCCCATGTAGCCAGACCAAACACTTTCCAAGAATTGGTGACTCTGTCCCTCCAGATTGAATATCGTATCTCTGAGCGACGACTGGAACGGTGATGCACCAAACATTATCAGCCCTCCATCAGCAACCCTAGCACTTTCGCAGAGAAACCACCAGGAGACGAACCTATGCATCGGAACAGCTCGGGAACCCTTGACGGTAGAGGAACGCAAGAGATGGAAGGAGTTGGGTCTTTGCATGTACTGGGAAATCCCAAAGCACCTTCTCAGAAACTGCCCCGAGATTTAGCCACAGCGACAGGAAAATGCAACACCCGACCTTAATCAGGGGCAAGGTCGGGGGTGATCTCACCAATCCCTATGATACCACCCAACGAGTCGAGACCTCCTGTGATAACAGACTAATGGTCTTCAGCATTCTGCTATCCATTGAAAAATGTCCCCCCCTCAAAGTCCTCGCTATGTTAGATTGTGGGGCAGCAGGGAACTTCCTTGACATCACCTGGGAAACAGAAAAGGGCATACGCTTACAGGAAAAGAAGATTCCCATTCCAGTGGAAAGGGAGGATGGTTCCCCTCCCACGTCTGCGTCTATCATCCAGGAATATAGCCCCATTACAGTCACTATGTTCCACTACAGGGAGCAGATTGTCTTTTATTTGATACGTGCTGCTCACTTCCCAGTCATACTGAGCATTCCTTGGTTGCACTGGCACAACCCTAGTATCGATTGGGCTTCTTTCAGTGGTCTTACTGCAACCACCATTGTTTAGGGCAGCAGCCTCAGAAACATCAAGAGGGTGTGACGATATCCTTATCCACTTCATTGGTGCAGTCCACACCCCTGCAGTACCAAGAATATGCTGATGTGTTTGAGGACGTTATCCCCAGACAACTACCTCCACATCGGAAAGAGGATTGTGCCATCGATTCAGTTCCCAATGCTGTTGTGCCCTTCGGCAAGATGTATCCCTTGTCCCGGCCCGAAAGAAGATCCCATAAAGAGTACCTAGACACCAACATCCAAAATGGCCTAATCAGAGAGTCCCGGTCTTCTGCCGGTGCATCACTTTTTTTATACCTAAGAAAGGATCAAAGGAACTCAGGCCTTGCATAGACTTCCGCAGACTCAACACCCTCACAATCAAAGATCAGTACCCCATGCCTCTTATTAAGGAGGTCCTGGAAGCAGTCCAGGGATCCAGTATTTACACAAAAATCGACCTCTGTGGAGCATATCACCTCCTTAGAATAAAGTCACGGGACGAATAGAAAATGGTTTTCCGCCCCCCCCCCCCCAGGACATTTTGAATATCGGGTTATGCTGTTTGGCCTTACGAATGCCCCCGCCGTCTCTGAAGTACTAACCCACCTACGTGATAACAAGCTACTAGCCAAATCTGAGAAATGCTACTTTGAAGTTTCTACGGTCTCCTATCTGGGGTTCATCCTTTCTGGGGACGGTGTTCAGATGGACCCAGGAAAGACCAAAGCAATCCTTCAGTGGCCAGAACCCAAGAATACCAAGCATATTCAACGTTTTCTAGGTCACTTCCATTCTCAAGAAAAGGGACAGGTATTGTGGGATACTAAGGTCACCTCTGCCGTTCGGACACTCAAGAAGGCCTTTGTCTCAGCTTCCATTCTCATTCAACCAGACCAATGTCTTCCCTTTGTTGTTGGAGCTGATGCCTCAGGAGGCGCGCTGGGAGCTGCGCTTTTGCAAGAAGGAAAAGACGGCTTGGAATATCTAGTGGCCTATTTATCTAGGACACTCACACCCAGCAAGAGGAACCATTCTGTGCTCGAAAAAGAGCTTTGTAAAGCCTGTAAGGAATGGCAACATCTCCTTTAGGCGGCCACGTATCCTTTTCTTGTTCGCACAGACCATAGCAACCTTTGTGTACACCAACAAAGGAGTGTCGCAATACGAGACACACCCGATGGGCGTATTTCTTCTCCGGCTTCGACTTTGTGATCACCCATATTCCTGGCAAGGACAATACACTTGCAGATGCCCTATCCCACAGTCTAGAGGGCAACTCTTCTTTCTACCAAGATACAGAAAAGATACTGGAAGGAAAGAGAATCATTGGGGAGAGCAAAGCATTCCCATGTGATGTTCAGCAGACCTCAACACTTACGGAGATTCCCTGTTTTCCAAGACATTCATTAAAAAAACAAAATGGACTCTATTTTTACGATGGAACATTGTATTTGCCTTCTCTGGGATTACAGTCCCTGGCCTTGACCTGGTGTCATGTACTTCAGTCGGCTGTTCAAAAGGGACAGAAGGCTACCCTGGATTTGGTTTCTCAACACTTTTGGGGGCCTACCTTCACAAGGATATGAAGACTTACGTTGCCTCCTGTCAGGTATGTGCCAGAAGCAAGTGTTCCACCTCCAAACCAATTGGCCTGCTCCAACAAGACTCCATCAAGTCCGTGGCAACATGCATCAACAGACTTTATCGTCAATCTAGCGCCCTCACAGGGACACACTGCAATAATGGTTACCGCTGATTCTTTTAGCAAGCTGACTCACTTCTCTTCGTTGAAAGGACTCCCTTCGGGCTCCTGAAACTGCCAACATATTCTTACGAGAAATAGTCAGGCTGCACGGACTCCCTTGCACTATCATGTCAGATCGTGGTACACAGTTCACGTCTATATTTTGGCCCACCCTTTGTAAACAACTGAGCATACAACGAGCGTTATCATCAGGATACCATTCCCAAAACAATGGACATACTGAAAGACTCAATGCCACGCTCAAACAATATCTTAGGTGTTTCTGTAATCAAGAACAGGATGCCTGGGCTGATCGTCTCCCCATGGCGGAGTTTACGTATAACAACACCAAACATATGGTTATTTGGATGAGACAATTCTTCTGTAGTGTATGACCCCAAGTATATTCCTTACACAGGAATCCTGTCCACCAAGACACCCGGGATTGACCAACATATTTAGGATATCAGACGTGCCCACAAGGAGGCTTTTCTATCCCTAAGGGTACAAGACCTGGGGAGACAAGAAAAGGAGGCAAACCCCTCCTTGGGACATTGGAACCAATGTATGGCTTGCTACTAAATACCTTCCCATGTGGGTGCATAGAGGGAAGTTCTTGCCCCGCTATATTGGTCCGTTCCCTATTAACTCCCGGACAATCCAGTCGGCTTTCGACTCCGATTACCACACAGATTGAGGAGAATACACCCTGTATTTCATAAATCCCTTCTGAAACTGTATGTACCCGATACCTACTCTAGGAAGATCCCAGGTCTACCTCCCTGCAAGGACCAGGACCCTGAAGAATATGAAGCGTCCCGAATAGTGGACTCCCAGTACACATGTGTGACATTACAGTTTCGTCTATTGCGAAGGGTATACAACTGATGAAAGAACTTGGGAACCGAGGCACCACATACATGCCCCTCGGCTAAACTGCCACTATCATGAACAACATCCAGTCAAACTTGGGGCCCCCCAAGAAAGATGGGTCATACAGTTATGCACAGATCCTGGAAACTATGGCAGCGTTGGAGATTCCATTGATGTGCCATCTTGTTCTAGACCGCAGTCACATCTGCGGTTTAGTCTTTTCCAAGATGACCATCGCTGCTTTTTCCTTCGGTGCTTGCAACGGCTCAGAGTGTTGCAACTCTTGCCTTCTGGTTCAAGCGCTCTTAGTAAGCTACTCTTCCCTTGTGTCCTCTGCCTCCTGGCTTCTCCCCCCCTGGTCTCTCCCTCTCTGCCTGTGCTCCGTTCCGCTCCCAACGGGCACATCCCTGGATCCCGGCTCTCCTGTGTGCTTTGCTGCGGCTGCGCCGGCTCTCACTTCTGTTTATCCTATTTGGGTTTGCTCTTGGCTTCTTCCTGTTGTCCCGTGCTTCTTGCTTGATTCCATTTGCCCTGTTGTACTCCTGCATTGGACTTTTCCATAGCTTCGAATTGGAGTTTTCGGCTATGGCATTGCTTTGCTTCCTTACAAAACCATCAGTCATCAGACTTAACGGTAGCCTGTTCTTTAATACTACTTCTCTGTGGAATCCTGACACCATCTCTTCACATCTGGTCATCCGCCAACATCATAGTGTTCTACACCAACCCAGCTTTTTTTTGCCTTTTAGCCATACAGCTTTTTCCCTGCCAGGGGTTTGCTCCTCTGAGTCCCCACTGCCCAGTGTGTTACCTCTTCAGAAGAAGGAAAAGAAGACACCCAAGACCAGAAAGGACAGAAGAAAGAAGCAGAGAGTCTACTGAAAGCTCTTCAGTGAGGAGGGACAGAGGGACAGAGGGAAGAATTATCAGAGACTGAGAATGTCTAATGACAGAAAAAGCCAACTCGAGAACTTGATGACACTATATTTATCGTTACATTTGATACCCATTCTAAATAAATCTGGGAAATCTTGCAGACCATGCCAATGACGATTCAATTGGACAAAAATCTAGTACCAGTTTTGGGAAAACAACCTAGTATATTACCTATCGTAAGTCTACTTCCATCAGAGATACACTGGTATCAAGTTTCGTGCATAGTGAGAAGAAATCTTTGGGAAATGAATGGCTTAACGATTCTGGATTAGGTTTTCACAAATGCACTAAATCCAAAGCCTGCCATATGGCGCAGAACTGCACTTCGTAAAGACATCCTGTGTTGAAACATACAGTCATAATTGATCCTAGGATAAGGATAACTTGCAACACAGAATATGTGGTCTATGTTTTTATATGCACATGTGAAAAATGGCATATAGGAGGTACGGTGTGTAAACTAAAAGTGTGAATGTGACAACATATTAGAGTCATTTAGAATAATGACCACAATGACCCAATGGCCAAACATTTTATAGTAATACATAGAGGAAACTTGATAGGCTTTCCGATTTTTTGGCCTCCACTCAGTTGCAAGGTCACAAAGAGGTGGTAACAGGGAATTACCTCTCAGACAGTATGAAGCTAGGAGTATATTAGATTTTGAGACCCAATACCCCAGGGGACAGAATATTGATTAGGAGTGTATACATCTTCTGTTGAAAAATAAATGTCTAGTCCCAGTTTTGAAAGTGTTATAGATCTATATCTTTTGACTAGCAGGATTATATATTCGAGTCAGATGAAAACATTTTATTCTTTCTTTGTATGGTTATATTTTCATATAAAAAAACATCTTGGTGTTTTTGTTTTTGTTTCTATGTTTCCATGTTCTCAGGCTATCATGCATCATTGTGAAATTTGCAGTGTTTTAATTGTTAGATGATGTCTCTCAAATATTATATTCCCAGGCATTATTTTATCCTTTTATTAAGAATTTGAATTTGTGCAAATTTGGGTTTTGTAGGTTTTTTTCAGTTTCTTAACCAAGTATAACACACTTTTCTTTTAGGGTTATTTTTAAAATACCCTACACTGGATATGTAAATGTTTTGGGTTAGTGTTTATTTTCTTGTATGTTATTTTACCCTGATCTGGCTCATGTACCAAGGCTCAAATGTAATTATCCAAGTTCCAAATGTGTTGTTATGTTTGCTGTGCTTAGCACAGTTAGCACAAGAAATTAACATTGTCACATCATACATAAATCTATGCAGGGCACTTTCAGCACTATGCACTTTAAATGTTTTGACAAGGTCGGGCAGTAACCAATTGATCGAACATGTGAACAACATAGGAGGAATAATGTATCCTCATTTGAGCTACTATTCCTCAGAGGTTTCCAAAACTTGGATGCTGTTCAAGGCACAGCAAAAATACTGAGTTTGAATATTGCTGCTAATGCTGCCGTGGAGCAATTGTGGAATCCAGTTCTAATACTTATGTAGATATGTCATTCTATTTTATTGGCAATGTGAATTTCATGATAGAGATATTACTGTCGATCATATTAGAAATGAGTATTTGATCTTTATAGATACTCTATTGTAGAATTAATCTTCAATTGTAGAATTTACACGTATAGGCACTGTGCACTTTATACAATGGTAATTTCAGACGGTGGAGGCTTGTGGATTATGAGACGTGTTAAAATGACTGACACTTTCGGAACTAAAGAAATACATTATATCTCGAGTTGAACTGGATCAGAAAAACGGAGAAAGATTGTCTGCCGTTTGATGCACAACATTTGGTTCCATTCATGGACAACTCTACGGATGTCTGGACACAAGCTGAGGCAAGTAGATCGTCTCCGTTATCTCCTAGAGCAATATTTACATCGGTGGATGGGGCAGGCTGTACATCTTTCCCACCAACCACATATATAAGGGCATGCTGGGAGGATCTCCTGAGGAAAAGCAAAAAGGATTTGGCTGGCAACAGTATTACTTCAACTGGTTGAATCCAGACATAAAACTGGAAGGGAAATCTCTACTCTGGCCTAACTGGCTGCTCAGTGGTATACAGTGGCTGGATGATCTTCTTCTGGGCAGGAAATGGATCAGCTTTAAGAAATTAACTTTGGAAAAAGGTCTCAAAGACTGCACACTGAGGAAAATATAGAAAGCTGAAGAAAGCACTAGTGAACAAAGTTCCAGAGGCTGGCAAAGGGTGGCATGTTTGGTTAAGAGAATATAAATCCAAAGGGCACCTGGCTTCTAAGGTGTATAAGAATTTGGAGCAGTATAGGGTTCTAAATAAAGATCTATTGGAAAAGCGGTCAGAAACACTAAGATCAGAAATGACTGAGGACAGGTGGAGCAATGTGTGCAGGACTGTGGCTCTTACCTCTTTGAATCTGGGTGAAAGGAGTCGCCAAATCAAAATATTAAACAGAGTTTTTTGGACCCCGCAAAAGTTATTTGCAAGAGGTTTACTTGATTCAGAGGCCTGTTGGAGGTGTAAGCATGCCTGGGGAACCTTTGAACACATGATCTGGGAGTGCTACGAATTAAGAAGCTTCTGGAGGGAGGTCACATTTAGAATTAATAAGGTTCTTAAGGTTCTTATGCTGAATGAAGACTTTGACTATGAGAGTATCATTTTGGGTGAGGAAGACTTAGTGAAAGATCTTTCTTTCCCACAACGATGCTGGTTTTTCAGGGCAGCGAACTCTGCAAAACAAATAATTCTGGGGAAGTGGAAAAGTGAGGAAACACCAGATGTGGTGAAATGGTTGACTGTTATAAACCAAGTGTCAAGAATGGAGAAAATCATTCTTCGCAAAGATAGGAAAATGAACTTATTTGAACAGATCTGGGGAAGTTTTCTTTTTTTTTAATGCATTTCTCTATGGAAATCTGTTTGTAACGCTTGATTGTTTCCTGAAAAGATGTAAATAACTAAATGTGTTGGGTACCCTATATGTGATGAACTTAGTTTTAAGTTTGTGGGCCTCATTACAAGTTTGCCCATCTGGTAACAATGGTGCCGGTAAGCTACCGGCACCGTTATACCGGACCGGAAAACTACGAGTTCTGTTTGTGGGTGCCTTTCCGGCCGCCAGGTTTGACCAGGCGGGCGGACTGGCACCTACGAGCAGACCTCAACGGATGCACCTGCGCCATTCGTGAATGGTGCAGGTGCATCAGGCCTCCCCATTCCCATTGAGTCCAATGGGACTCAAATGGGAATGGGGAGTAATAATTACCGGCACCCGGCAATGGAGATGTACCGGGTCCGCTGGGGCTGTAATGCCCCGGTACGTCCCCATTGCCGGGTGCCGGTAAATTCATGACTCTGGTGTCAGCTGTGCCGGTATTTACTGGCACAGCTACCGCCAGGGTCATAATGATATGGTATGATATGGCATTCATAACGCGCCTATACACAAGTGTTTCAAGGCGCGGAAATGACCCCGTGTCTTTTATTATGATGGTTAATATATGTTTTTTTGGATTTTGTTATGTATACAAATGTAATAAACATGTAAATAAAATAAAATAAAAAATTGGAAAAGGAGAAAAGACTGTTAATGTGCAAATGGAGCCATAGGGATCTGTACAAAGGATGGGTAAATTCACTTAGATTCTTTGTATGTGATCAAGCAATACAAAAGTTATGAAACACGTTGTATGGCCGCTATGTGATTTTAGTCACAGCGATGAATTGGGGATCAGAAAATAAATTTACTTTGTCATTTGAAGACCTTGTCCATTTGGTCTTTTTGTTTGCTGCCGGGTCTTGGAGCGCTATTCACGGTACCGTCATACCGCATCTTGGAGTGTATGATATAGATATACATATATTTTACTTGCCTAAAAATATACCAGCTGTGAATGAACACTACTTTTTATTCTTTTATTCCCAACTTGCCAAAAGATGTAATAAAATACTGTTACCTCTTATTTTACCTCAATTTATTTGCATTACAATGTGCATTTTGTATTTACAGAACCCCATTGTCAGCATTGTCAAGCAAGGCCCATGAGGATTGTGCTGATGTGTTGTTGGAATTTGCAAGTGCATTCCCTTACAATAGAATAGGTGTTTAAGCCAGGGGACGAAGGGGTTAGAATGCAGTTGGCCGTTTTATGCTATTTCGCGTGGCATCTTAGTGCTTCTTTTTTATTTATTTTTTTTATTTTATTGGTTTTCACAAACCTTTAAAATCTGACACAAATTCTCCACACATCTTTATCAAAGTTCCTTAGACCCATCCACATAACATCCATTGCTATAACTTTGTCAACTCTTTTCCATCTATGGTAGTTCAACCAAGTTCACCATTCACCAGAGAACTTTCAACTATTGGTAGCAGACGTGCTTCTATAATTTCCAGAAACCTTGTTAAGGGCAGGATTAGTTTTAAGTCGGTTCCCTGGAACATTAAGCTCCACCACTCGTCCGCACACAATGATGGATGAGCTAAGCTCCAGGTCCCCAAGTGTATGGTCCTCTCAGATCTTAGTTTTGTGCAAAATAGGACTAGATGTTTTAGTGATTCGTTTCCCTTTAAGCACAACCTACATTCAGGTCTCAGGTGGGAAAAACCCCTCCATGAGCGGAGGCGATCATTCGTTTTGAACAAGTTCAGTCTGAACAGTATAAATAGTCTGCGTGCCTGTGGATTGGGGAATAGAAGCACATATTTATGAAGGCTGTTAAAGGCACGTGCTTCTAATGGAGCGTTGCGCGAACTACTAGCGGCAGCTCTTTCCGCACAAGTCTCGTCCCAATCTGTACGCCAGATCTTTAGTTTAGCTGCATCCGGATTCTCATGAAGCAAGTCGACTGTTATGTCGTATTTCTTCAAGATTGCCTTGCATCTGTTCGACCACATCTGGAATATTTTGTGATTTCCAGGTTGGGCATTGTAAAAGATCTCAAATTGTGGGATCTGCGTCCGACTACAGGTCTTTCGATGTAAACTCAACAGGCTCCAACATATGCTTGCATGCAAGGATATTAAAGCCAGTTCATATCTTATACAAGAGGTTTTCACACCCCTAGGAAGTGTTAAGACTCTCGTCCAGAAACAATTTTCCAGTGTGGCCCAGGTCTCGTGAGGACATCCCAGCGCATTTTCTGCGCCATATGTCACAACCGGTATGACCTTCTGTTGGTAAAAGGCCAAGACTGGACGTAATGAAAATTTGCCAAATTTCTTGTTGATTATCAGTGCTTGGTTTGCTAGTTGGTTACATTTCCTTTTGATTTCCGCAAGCCATGGCCCGTCATTAATGGCCGAACTTATTGTCATCCCAAGATACTTGACACTTTGTGAGATCTGCAACGTTTCATGTCCCAAAGCCCATGTTATGCTTTTTCTGTTACTCACTCCACCGCCATTCAAGTTCTGCAGGACTAATATTTCGCATTTTTTGGTGTTAATTGTGAGTTTATTGGACGTGACGTATCGTTGCACAGCGTTTAGTTTCCTTTGCAACCTGATCGGCGTCACGTCCATTACGATCAAGTCATCTGCGTAAAGCAGCCAGCTTAGGTGTGTGTTGGCCACTTTAGGTGGGAAGGATTTTACTTCATTGATTGAGTCGCCGATGTCAGAAATGAACAACCCAAAAATGGCTGCTGCTAGTGGGCAGCCCTGCTTCACTCCCTTGAATGTGTCGATGGAGGAGGATAACAAGCCAGATCGATCCAGTCTCACTTGAATGGAGGTCTTTGAGTGGAGTTCCTTGATAGCTGCCATTAAGTATGGTGGACATCCCCAGTTCTTCAATTTGTCCCACAGGAGCGTTCTGTCGATGGTGTCAAATGCATACGAGAAATCTATAAATGCTAAATATACCTTTGTATTCATTTTGATTGCCTCCATTTTGATTATATTTAGCAGTAGAAGATTTAGCGAGCAACCCACTTGTTTTACAAAACCTGATTGACGTTTGTCAACATGTGATGATGATTTTGACCAAGCTAATAGTTTCTTTTGTAGCATTGTGGCGTAGACTTTGCCTAACACGTCTAATAGTGCAACAGGCCTGTAATTTTTAGGGTCCGATCTATCGCCCTTTTTAAAGATTGGTACAATAATCGCACACTTCCAAGATTTAGGTGTTTGCCGATTTTGTGCTATTCTTCTAAAGAGTGTCTCACACAGTCGTGCCCATATCTCTGGGAACTGTTTAATTGTAAAGTTCGTGAGACCATCGGGTCCCGGTGCACGCAAGTTTTTTGCTTTCTTAATGATGTCTATTATCTCTTCTTTTCGAAATTCTAGATCCCATGGTTTAGAACATTCCTCCGTAGAGGCATCCACAGGCTCAGTAGAGATATATAGGCTTCCAAAGTGCGATATCCAGTCAGCCTCTGACACCATGCAAGCTTGAGTTGCATCTTGGGGCGCGTGCACATTGTTAATAAGAGACCAAAAAGCTGATGTGCTCTTATTTTGTAATGTCCTCATCATCGCTTCGGCGTCGTTTTGGAGTATAATATGTTTGTGCGATTTTAACCAGTTCTTATACGATTGCTTTGCGGCCTTAGCAGCTTTTAAGCGAGCTTGTTCACCTAAGGACTTTGCGTGTCTTAGATCGCTGCGTAGCATACGCTTGTGTTTCAGCACGTCCAGGTCGAAGCTGTGAGCACGCACATAGCTACTGTTTTTTAATCCTGCCATTTTAGGTTTAAACTGCTTCAGCAGCTGCTCGTATTCCAAACGTTGACTGACACTGCAGTATTCACTGGTAAGATTCTCCATCTCATCTCTCTTCAGTATTAATCGCACTCTATTTGAGGTAGCCTGAATTTTATGCTGCCACGTGCAAGTTGGAACTTTTTCAAGTGTGGAAAATTCTGCTACCAGCATATCATGGTCGCTATCATTTTTCTTTGTGACCTTCAGTGAGACTATTTGCGGGTGTAACAGCTCTGAGACGAACATATAGTCAATTATGGAGGCCTGATTTGCACGGTGCCAAGTGTTTGCAGGGGGCACGTCATTATGGATGTTTCCGTTTAACATTTGAAAATTGTGTGCAGCCATCTCTTCTAACCACGACTGCTTCAGGTGTTTTTTTGTTATCGAGTTCAATGTTTTCAGCAGGTCAATTTTAAGGTCTCCACATAACATTATGTTAGGCCAACCTGATAACACCACGAGAGAGTCCAGTATTTCCATAGTCTTGTCTATAAAGACTTGTTCGCCGGCCCTTTTATAGTTCCAGTAGATGTTTACCACTATTAGGGAATCGGCCGGCGAACCTGCTGGGCCAGACCATTCTAAGGAGGTAGACTGAATGAATGGCGAGTGATTCGTTGAGCTTACAAGTCTCCAGCCTGAAGATCTTCTGATCATGGTGGCCAACCCTGCCATAGGGCGACCTTTCCTAGATTTTATGGCAGGATTGAGCGCAACCTCAAAGTCGTTCGAGACCGGGGCTTCTGTTATCCACGTTTTGTAACGCTCATCTGATTCCCGTAGAGGCGCCGGTCTTGACTGGGCGTATACCGTATCTTCAAAGGTGATGTGTACCACACGGCTGGCTCTTTGGGCTGGATCTCTGTGCACTGTATGTCTGACTCGAAGGGTAAGATGTCTGCAGATAGAAAATATGGGATTAATGAACTGGGTTATTAAATGTCTCTCTCTTCTTCCCTTTCTCTTCTCCTGTAGAACCCCGAAGGTTAACGCTCTCACCTAAGGTAAGTGAACGCCGTGCTCTGCATCTGCCTCGGGGCAGGGTGCTGTAACCAGTTTCTTCACTGGATAAGGGGAGCAGGCCTCTTGACTTCAGAGGACTGCTGTCCATCGTTTACTGCACGAACGGTAAGTTTCGAGTACTTCTAATGTCTTTAAAGTCTTTAGTAATGATGTCTCTTGTTTTGCAGGGTTCCGGCGATGGTGGATGACGGGCTGAAGTGAGTTGAAGATGGAGCCCGAGTGATGAATAGAAGCGCCTGGAAGCACGTAAGTAAGCGCTTGTTGCCTGCTTCACGATGCGCTCTAACTGTCTTTTTATTTTGCAGGTACAAGTTCGGAGCGGCTGCAGGGTGCCGGAATACCCACTGGGTTAGATGTGGAAAGGAGTAATGGCACGTGAGTATTAAAGTTCCCCAATGTCTTTAAACGCACCTTGTTTTGTCTTTCAGATGCGGGATGCAGCGCCGAAGGCCTCCGGAGCGTGCGAAGAGTTGGTAAGCTTTTGTCTTTCAGATGCCGGAATGCAGTGTGAAGACCTCCGGAGCGCACGAAGAGTAGGTAAGCCTTTGTCTTGCAGATGTCGGAATGCAGCGCGAGGCGTTGGTGACAGCCGATGGACCAGGTTAGTGAAGAGCTGTCACTGAAGACCGTAATGCTAACCTGTTCTTTCTTGTCTTTATAGGTGTTGCTGAAGACTGGATTCAGGATGGTAAGCCTTTTTCCTTAGGCCCAGGATCAGATGCAGAAGACACGATGAGCGTTCTGCTGCAGAGGATGCAGAATAACGCAAAGCAAGATTCATCCATCGGGTGTGGTTTAAATAGCCTCCTGTAGTGCTTAGGTGTCTCCTTCCACAGCCACGCCTAGGTAAGAAAAGAGTTCCTGCTTTCCAGAAGAGTTCCAGTGTTCTGAACCTAGGGAGTGGCTCCTGCCCCACCCAACAGGAAAAGTAGTTCCAAACAGAAGAGGATCAGAGGCTCAACTGGCAGACAAGTAAGCAGCATGGTCTGCTGCAGGTAAGTCCACCCAAGCATTATGAGCCCGGCGCTTCCAGCGCTGGGACTGGGCATATTTATGAGCGGCGCCAGGACTGGGTCCAAAAGGTCCCAATTGGGACTGGTTGGCACTCGGAACCTGGGTTATGGATCTGCTTCCAAGGGAGTTGGGAAAACACTGACCTTTTGGAAGCAGAGATCATGACAGTACCCCCCCTCAAGGCCCCTCCCAAACCGGGCTTCTCCGGGGGTTTTGGCTTGTCAGGAAATGTTCGGTGAAATCTTTTGATTAGGCGAGGAGCGTGGACATATTCAGCAGGTTCCCAGGATCTCTCTTGGGGGCCGTAGCCTTTCCAGTCAATTAGGTAGAATAGTTTATATTTGGAGATCTTGGAGTCCAGAATGCTTTTGACTTCAAACTCGAGTTCTCCATCAATTAGGATAGGTTTTGGAGATTTAGTTAGTCGGGTTTGAGGTTGCACGGGTTTTAATAGAGAGACGTGGAAGACCGGATGTATCTTCATGTGCGGGGGCAAGTCCAACTTGACCGCTACTGGGTTTACTATGGTAGTGATGGAATAGGGACCAAGGTATCTTGGGTTGAATGTGCGTGGCCCTTTTAGAGGTAGATATTTGGTGGATAACCAGACTTGATCCCCTACTTGATATTGAGGGGCTTCCTTCCGATGTTGATCTGCTCCTTTCTTGTATTGTTCTTTAGCCCTTTGAAGGTGAGAAACAGCTTCCTTAAAGGCTTGGGTGATTGTAGAATGCAGGTAGTCTACTGCTGGTGTTTCAAGATCTTGGAGAGGATCCAACTCCGAGGTTCGAGGGTGACTGCCGTACAAAAGAAAAAACTGTGTTTTCCCAGTTCCCGAATGGACAGAGTTATTGTAGGCATATTCGGCTATCCAAAGGATGTCTTTCCAAGTTTTTTCAGTTTGTTGCAGCATGCAGCGTAAATACTGTTCCAGAGTTTGATTGGTCCTCTCGGTTTGTCCGTCGGTCTGAGGGTGGTGACTGGTCGATAGTCTCACATCAATTTGAGCCGACCGACAGCAACTTCGCCAAAAATGAGAAATAAATTGACTACCTCGATCCCAAATTAGAACCGAAGGAAAACCGTGCAGTCGGACGATGTTTTCGAGAAACTCTCGGGCCAGAGTTGCTGCTGTTGGCAAGCCTTTGAGCGGAATGAAATGCGCCATCTTGGAGAATAAGTCCACGATTACTAGAATCGTATTGTATCCGGAGCATGGAGGTAGATCGGTGATAAAGTCCATAGAAAGCGTATGCCAAGGGCGAGGTGGGATGTCAATAGTGCGTAAGAGGCCTGCTGGTCTTTCCTTTTGACTCTTGTTTTGGGCTCATACTCCACAGGACATTATAAAGTCTCTGATATCTTTTTTCCAAGACGGCCACCAGAAGTAGCGCTTGATCTTTTCTGAGGTCTTGGCTATACCGGGATGTTCTTCCATTAAAGAATCGTGATAACAAGAGATTACATTTTTCTGTAAATCTGTGCTGGGTAGGTATAATCGTTCTTGGAAATACAATAAGTTGTCCTTTACTGCAAAGTCCTTTCCCTGCAGATGCCAATTCTGTATGTCTGCTGGAGTTACAAGTTGCCTGGCTTTATCCTTAACTTCCTCTATGGATTGTGTGGCGATTACACCCAGAATTCTTTGTTCGGGAATGATTGGTACAGGTTTAGGGTTGATCAAGTGTTCTTCCACTCCCATCCGAGAAAGGGCATTAGCTTTACCATTTTTGTACCAGGTCGATAGGTAATTATGAAGTCAAACTCGGCAAAGAATAATGCCCAACGGAGTTGTCTAGAGGATTGGGCTTTTGCGGTTTTCAAATATAGCAGGTTTCGGTGATCCGTAATCACAGTCACGGTGTGTCGGGCCCCCAGCAGATAATGCCGCCAAGCCTTAAAGGCAGACTTGATAGCCAGAAGTTCCTTGTCAGTAATCGTGTAATTGATTTCAGGAGGCGAGAATTTGCGGGACCAAAATGCCACGGGATGCAACTGATTGGTTATCGGGTCCTTTTGTGATAGAACTGCCCCCATGGCAAGGCTTGAAGCATCAGTTTCCACGATGTAGGGGAGTTCGGGGCGAGGGTGTTTTAAGATTGGTGCAGAGATAAATTTAGTCTTTAAATCCTGGAAAGCTTGTTCCGCCTCGGTAGACCATTCAAAACATTTGTTTTTCTTTAACAAGGCAGTGATGGGCTGGACTATTCGAGAGAATTCGGGGATAAACCTGCGGTAAAAGTTAGCGAAGCCTAACATGCTTTGCACACCTTTTACGGAGGATGGTGATGGCCATTTGAGAACTGCATCGACCTTCTTTGAATCCATACGCACTCCGCCAGGTGATAATATGAATCCCAAGAATTCAACTTCAGTCACGTTGAAAACACATTTTTCCAACTTAGCGAAAAGTTTGTGTTGACGCAATCTTTCGAGGACCATTTTCACGTGTTTCCGGTGTTCAGATTCCGATGAAGAATAAACGAGGATGTCGTCAATGTAAACAACAACACACACATCTAAGAGCTCTCTGAGGACATCGTTCATAAAATATTGAAAGGCGGCCGGGGCATTGCAAAGTCCGAAGGGCATGACCTGATATTCAAATAGCCCATACTTGGTGCGGAAGGCCGTCTTCCATTCCTCGCCCTCTTTTACTCGTACCAAGTGGTAAGCTCCTCTAAGATCCAGCTTTGTATATATGCATGCTTTTCTGACTTGGTCCAGGAGTTCAGGGATCAAAGGTAACGGATATCTATTCTTAACGGTGATCTGGTTCAGGGAGCGATAATCTATACAAGTTCTAAGGTCTCCTTCCTTTTTTGGAACGAAGAACAAAGCTGAAGAAGCAGGGGACTTGGAAGGACGAATAAACCCATTTGCCAGGTATTGATCCAGGTATTGTCGAAGGTGAAGGTTCTCAGGCTCGGTGAGGGCATAAATTCTACTACAAGGAGGAGTAGATCCAGGTATCAGGTCTATCTGGCAGTCATAAGACCTATGAGGAGGTAGAGAGTTAGCCTGATCCTTCCGGAAAACATCTTGGTATTCTAGGTATTCGGGAGGTAACTGGGGAGTCTCTGAAGAAATTGCTGCCAGTGCAACACCAGGTGGAGGGTGACAAGTAGAGACACATTCTGGAAACTGGACCGTTCTTGCTCGCCAATCGATCAGAGGATTGTGTTTCTCTAACCAAGGTATTCCTAGAATAATCTGAAACTGAGGGGCCTTGATCACATCGAACACGATCTTCTCATGGTGTCCATCTTGACTTACTAGCGTCACTTCTTGAGTGGTATGCGTTACTGGCCCGGAGGCTATCTCCGTACCATCCACCGTAGTAATGACGTCCTTTACTGCCTTGAGACAAAGAGTTAGATTCATCCTCAAAACCAATTCATAATCCACATAATTGCCGATGGCACCGCTGTCGACGTAAGCTTCAATTGCATGTAATCGATCCGGATTATCAGGGCTAATGAGGACCATAGGTATCACGAAATGCGAGGTCACGGAACTGGTTTTCAAGCTCGGCAAGAGGACCTCTATTCTTGTCGGGCGAGGTCGTTTCCCTGCTCAGAGTTTGTAACTTTGGTAACTGCAGCTCCTACTGCCTTCTTGGCAGGTTTCACCGGACAGTCTCGAAGAAAGTGCCCTGAGTTTCCGCAATAGAGGCATAATTGCAACTGTTTTCTCCTTTCCCGCTCCTTTTGTGTTAGAGGACCTTTCAGACCCCCTATTTGCATGGGTTCCCCGCAGTCTACTCCTTTGGAAGGAGTTGGCGGTTTGGAAAATACTCGAGCATCAAACTTGGAACGATCGGCCTTCCTGTTCTGCAGTCTGTGATCTATTTGAACGACTAAGTCTATATAGTCCGAACAATCTTGTGGGGGATTCACTACTTGGGCTAACACATCTTTGAGCTCTCCGCGTAGAACTCTATAAAACAGCGTAATCCTTTTGTCCTCAGGCCATTGAGTTTCCACTATCAGTCTGTTGAAAGACGCAATATAAGCCAAAAGGTCTTGATTACCTTGTCGCAACGAAAGAAGCTCATTGTCCAAGGCCTGCCCCTGTGAATGTCTTGCGAACAGTTTTTCCATACTGAGCTGAAAAGCTTGAAAATCATGGAGGACCGGATCATCTTGATTTACTAAAGGGATCGACCAGTCTGCCGCATTGCCACTAAGGTACGAAAGCACGAAAGCTACTTTAGCTTGATCAGTTGGAAAGGCTGCTGGCCGGCATAAGAAATGCAACCGGCACTGATTGATAAATACTGCAAACCTCTTTGGGTCACCAGAAAATCGTTTGGGCGGAGCCAGAGGTACATTCCCAGGTAGGTTGATCTGCACTGGATTCATAGAGGATGTAGAAGGAAGATTTCCCCCAGATGCGGGTAACGGGGTCTGTCCGGCTTGTGACTGTAGCAATTGTCTAGCAAGATCATCTGTTCACTCCTTGGAAATAATCAGTTCCCTTCTTAGAGCGTTCGTTTCCTGACGGGCTGCATGCACTTCTGCCCTTAGTTCCCCAAGTAACTGGGCTAGTTGGTCGGTATCCGAGGTTTCCATAGCGCCTGGACGGGAGTTTTGTGGTTGGCTTTGCGTTCTGTAACGCTCATCTGATTCCCGTAGAGGCGCCGGTCTTGACTGGGCGTATACCGTATCTTCAAAGGTGATGTGTACCACACGGCTGGCTCTTTGGGCTGGACCTCTGTGCACTGTATGTCTGACTCGAAGGGTAAGATGTCTGCAGATAGAAAATATGGGATTAATGAACTGGGTTATTAAATGTCTCTCTCTTCTTCCCTTTCTCTTCTCCTGTAGAACCCCGAAGGTTAACGCTCTCACCTTAGGTAAGTGAACGCCGTGCTCTCCATCTGCCTCGGGGCAGGGTGCTGTAACCAGTTTCTTCACTGGATAAGGGGAGCAGGCCTCTTGACTTCAGAGGACTGCTGTCCGTCGTTTACTGCACGAACGGTAAGTTTCGAGTACTTCTAATGTCTTTAAAGTCTTTAGTAATGATGTCTCTTGTTTTGCAGGGTTCCGGCGATGGTGGATGACGGGCTGAAGTGAGTTGAAGATGGAGCCCGAGTGATGAATAGAAGCGCCTGGAAGCACGTAAGTAAGCGCTTGTTGCCTGCTTCACGATGCGCTCTAACTGTCTTTTTATTTTGCAGGTACAAGTTCGGAGCGGCTGCAGGGTGCCGGAATACCCACTGGGTTAGATGTGGAAAGGAGTAATGGCACGTGAGTATTAAAGTTCCCCAATGTCTTTAAACGCACCTTGTTTTGTCTTTCAGATGCGGGATGCAGCGCCGAAGGCCTCCGGAGCGTGCAAAGAGTTGGTAAGCTTTTGTCTTTCAGATGCCGCAATGCAGTGTGAAGACCTCCGGAGCGCACGAAGAGTAGGTAAGCCTTTGTCTTGCAGATGTCGGAATGCAGCGCGAGGCGTTGATGACAGCCGATGGACCAGGTTAGTGAAGAGCTGTCACTGAAGACCGTAATGCTAACCTGTTCTTTCTTGTCTTTATAGGTGTTGCTGAAGACTGGATTCAGGATGGTAAGCCTTTTTCCTTAGGCCCAGGATCAGATGCAGAAGACACGATGAGCGTTCTGCTGCAGAGGATGCAGAATAACACAAAGCAAGATTCATCCATCGGGTGTGGTTTAAATAGCCTCCTGTAGTGCTTAGGTGTCTCCTTCCACAGCCACGCCTAGGTAAGAAAAGAGTTCCTGCTTTCCAGAAGAGTTCCAGTGTTCTGAACCTAGGGAGTGGCTCCTGCCTCACCCAACAGGAAAAGTAGTTCCAAACAGAAGAGGATCAGAGGCTCAACTGGCAGACAAGTAAGCAGCATGGTCTGCTGCAGGTAAGTCCACCCAAGCATTATGAGCCCGGCGCTTCCAGCGCTGGGACTGGGCATATTTATGAGCCTGGTGCCACTGGCGCCAGGACTGGGTCCAAAAGGTCCCAATTGGGACTGGTTGGCACTCGGAACCTGGGTTATGGATCTGCTTCCAAGGGAGTTGGGAAAACCCTGACCTTTTGGAAGCATAGATCATGACACGTTTCTTGTAAGCAGATGATCTGCAGTTCGTTAGACCAATTTGAGTTGAATAGGTGCATGAATCCCCGAGTGTTCCAGGATGCGAGACTGCACACATTTCGTGCAGTAGGTTTTTGACGTTATTGATGGGATGTGTTGCCCAAAGCCTCCGACAGCCAGAGCCACAAAAGGGCTTCTGTACTAGGATTTCCAGGTTGAGCTCCTAAGAGTTTTGTAGAGATCTGAGATGAATTTCCATTTATTGTTATGGTTATCTTGTCTTTTTGAGTCACTGAAACCATAGTTTGTGTCAGTGCTTCCTTATCAGTTGGTAGTGAATTATTTATGACGCGCGTTGGCCTTTTGTTGTTACTTTGGCAAAAGCTTGTTTTTCTGGTGTCTTCGAGCACGTTATTCTCTGGCAATGTTTTCAAGATGGATACTCGCGCTGCAGGCTTATGGTGGACAGAAGCATCGTCTGTGATGACCAATGACTGCTGTGATTCATTCAGTTCATAAACATCGAAGCCCAATGAAAATAATGCTGCATTCGCTTCCAAGATTGTTGCCACAATTAGTGAGGACAACACGTGCAGTACTACCTTATCATTTCTGTTCTCATCATAGAATTCCACGATCTTCAGGTCGTTAGAACTTATGGACCGTAGTGATGGTACAGAATGAAGCAGTCTAACAATGTTACCTCGATTCAGTATTAGCTTGTCCGAGTGTTCCAGCCTCTCAATTATAATTTTATGAATCGGTATTGTCGAGAAGTTCTTTTTGGGCGATGAGCCTTTACTAAATCGCACGTGTTTTGGCACCTCTTTTGTGTTGGAAGGACGACACATGTTTCGTGTTGGTAACTGCGATCCAGCAGAACCTATTTGGCCATTTTTTTTCTCCAGTATTAAAGTGCTCATGATGGTGGACAGCTAAGGGCCGCATCCTTTTTTCTTGTAAAGTTAAAAAGGGTGGACTCTCAGGACCATTTGAGAGTAACAACACGCGTTTGTCTTTGTTGATGATCTGGCATGTTCTGCCATGTGGAGTCTTTAGCCGTCGCGCCTCTTGAGGAGGCTCTTCTTGGTTTTGAGTTTTATTTGTTATGTCGGGTTCCATTGCAGGTGCCTGGTGTCCATTTAGACAATCATGTGCGTTTATGCTCGTCAGATACTCGGTGCTAGTGGGCACGTCTCTCTCAGGTGGTGTCGATTCATTTTCAAGATCTATATAGTCTACATCTTCGTAAGTTGACATATTCAACATTTCGCTTGAAATGTCCTGAGCTTGGTCTGTTAAGACCGAATCAGTGTTGCATGTGGAAGTTGGTTGACTGGCTGATGTTTGTTGTGATGGCTTGTTTAGCAGAGCTGACCCAAGTATGCATTTATTTAAAGTGCTGGCTACGTTTTGTACAACGTTGATATTTCGCAAGAATTTTCGCGCACCGTTTAAGGGCTTATGTTTCCGGCTCGGTTGGTTTTTTGTTTTTTTTGGTTGAGTTGTTGGATTCACATTTGTCCGTTTCAGTTGAGGTAGGTTTGCCACAGGTAGGTGACCTCCGTTAAATAACGGGTAGGTGGCTGTTTGAGCCCCTTCCAAATTCTTTGAAGTAGGCTCGGCGGAAGAGTTTACACTCAAAGCCTGCTGCGAGCAAGCTGCCGCCTGGATGTCCGTTTGCGCTTGGTTAGAGATGCTCCGCGCTTGTTCAAATGCAGTATTAAAGGAGATGTCTAAAGAAGGGTCATATCCTGTGCTCCTAGAGGTTTGAGGAGCTTTACTTTGATGGTCAGTTTGTAGCCGATCTGTATTTCTCAAGGATTCCTTCGTTTGCACAATTGAAACAAGCAGCGGTACCGACTGAGCTCCGGACTTGTTGCCCACTTTCGACAACGTGCTAATCTCAGCAGCCGTATGCACTTCCTTGTCTAGATTGGTCACAAGCGGGCCTTGTACGCTCTGTAAGTCAATGATTGGGGCCGGTAGAGTTTTCTCGCCCGCCCCTTCTTTAGGGTGCCGTTCTCTGGTTGAGAGGCGGTCTTCTGATTTAAATATCGCGAGTGCCTCTCTCGCAACATCTGTCAATAGTTTTTTGTCCAAAGTATAATTTTTCCTTTGCTCGTTTAAGAGGTTAAAGGATAAGTCAAGTCTCTTGAATCCTTCTTGTTGAGTATGGTATGAGCGCTCACACACTTGCTCCAAGTAGATTAACTTGGATAAAACTAAGGCCACCGTTGTTGATAGATCCCTAGTTGCTTCGTGCAAGTTTTCGTATAGTTTCATAAATGGAGCCAACACAATTGTCGTTGATGACATCAGGATGGCTTGAAGGTCTTTCGGTGATGTACAGGTGTCTTCCTTAGGAGAAGACTCATGAACTTGATAGGCCCTAGTGTTTGTTGTTGGACCTTCCTTACATTGACGTATTTTAGGGAATGGCCGTTCCATGAAAGAAGAGTCTTGCGATTCGTCTCGGTTTGTCCCGTTTAAACCAGGAGACACTGACATAGCCGTAGACAAATCGTTAACAATGTTTGTGTTATGACGAGTCGAAACTAGCCTCTTTTGAGAGGATAGTAAGTGGGTGGATGCGTCATCAAAGTTAACATTAGACTCACAACAGCCGTCAATTTTTGCACGCTTATAGCGCACTTTGTGCCATATGTCCTCATTTGCTCCTGACAGCTGGCAGTTTGGTCTTTTGACTAAAAGTCTTTCCGTTGAAGGTGGCGACTGCAGTAATCCCCTGTGTATAAGTTGACGGCATGATTTGTTCATTGCTATCAAGTTAACCAGGACTTTGTCAGCGATTCCCAAGGAGTCTCTCCTATTATCTTCGTGCACGTGGTCATCGTCCTTGGGAGACTCACTGACATATGTGCTTGTGGAACAGTTTGTCGGAGGAGGCGGCGCCACAAACACTTCGTCTTGCAACACCTCACCCAGGAGTCTGTCAGGCCATCCCGCTGGTTGGGCGGCGCGGGGCAAGGTCTCATGGGGAAGTACCTCATCAGCTGCAACCTCGCCATCTCCAGCTATCTGTAATGCTGCGCGTTCCCCCGCGGGGCCCGACCCTCCCTCCCCAGGTTCCAATGGCTCGCTCGTTGGGGCGCTTACTTTATTTTCACCCTCAGGTCAACCACTTTCGCCATCTGCTGGAGGCAACCCGTGCTCCCCCAGCGTTGACAGCCGCTCTGCAGCTTCTGTACATACCGTCGACACCGCAGTCCGAGCACCCCCTCCTGATGTTAAATTTCCGCATACACTGCTGTTTCCGACCACCGGTTCAGCCCCAAACATCTCAGAGGATGCAAAGGGGGGA
Source organism: Ambystoma mexicanum (assembly GCF_040938575.1). NCBI lineage: Eukaryota > Metazoa > Chordata > Amphibia > Caudata > Ambystomatidae > Ambystoma > Ambystoma mexicanum. The sequence goes on along the minus strand of NC_090924.1, from coordinate 679,903,170 downwards.
GAGGTGGTCTCCACACAGGACGAGATCTCAGAGTACGCGGTAGAGTTTGTGGCAGCTCTGCCTGCGGTGACCATTGTTCCCTGATTATCATCGGTTGATAGGTCCGTTTGTATAATTTGATCGTTGTAAACATCTGTAATCGGGCCAGATGATGTATGAACATCGGGCCCGCTCGTCTCGACTATGTAGTGCTCGCTCGGTTGTAACTCAGTCAAATTTGGTGGAACAGACACAACCGCTGGCATGCTTGAGTTAGAACAGTCGCGAGAGGCGGGGGAGGGTGGACAATCAAAGTCCTCTGTGTTTGAAACACAAGAAAAGTAATGACTTACTTTGTTAGTCGGCCCCCTGTGGCTAGGTACAGCAGATTCTACGGGTGCCTCTCGCTTCTTTTGTGCGCGGGTCCTTGATGCTGATGGAGCCGGTAATGATGGTGTAGTAACCGGCATAATTCACGTCGGCAGTTTGTATGGCTCGCAGCTCGCCAAACAGCCTAACAGCAGGAAAGAAGTTCACAGCCCTTCACTCGCAGGGCTTAACGCCGCAAGGGCGCTTGAGGGCGGCCACAAATAGGCAGGTGAAGTCAGGTGACACAGCAACAACTTCCCCTTAAGGGCACACGCACCTCAATGGAAACGAGTTCGTAGTCCAGTTACAGTTCCAAAAGGCACTCCAAATAGGCGCTCACCACAGCCTAACAGCAGGAAAGAAGTTCACAGCCCTTCACTCGCAGGGCTTAACGCCGCAAGGGCGCTTGAGGCGGCCACAAATAGGTAGGTGAAGTCAGGTGACACAGCAACAACTTCCCCTTAAGGGCACACGCACCTCAATGGAAACGAGTTTGTAGTCCAGTTACAGTTCCAAAAGGCACTCCAAATAGGCGCTCGCCACAGCCTAACAGCAGGAAAGAAGTTCACAGCCCTTCACTCGCAGGGCTTAACGCCGCAAGGGCGCTTGAGGCGGCCACAAATAGGCAGGTGAAGTCAGGTGACACAGCAACAACTTCCCCTTAAGGGCACACGCACCTCAATGGAAACGAGTTCGAAGTACAGTTACAGTTCCAAAAGGCACTCCAAATAGGCGCTCGCCACAGCCTAACAGCAGGAAAGAAGTTCACAGCCCTTCACTCGCAGGGCTTAACACCGCAAGGGCGCTTGAGGCGGCCACAAATAGGCAAATGAAGTCAGGTGACACAGCAACAACTTCCCCTTAAGGGCACACGCACCTCAATGGAAACGAGTTCGTAGTCCAGTTACAGTTCCAAAAGGCACTCCAAATAGGCGCTCGCCACAGCCTGACAGCAGGAAAGAAGTTCACAGCCCTTCACTCGCAGGGCTTAACTTAGTGCTTCTTGCGGACCGGATATTTTTATGCTTGTATTAGGGGCATATCCTTTTGAATGTTTTCAGGAAGGCAGTTTGAGAGTGTGTCTTTATGACATAAAGCCTTTTCAGAGAGTGAGTGCGCGAGTGTGTGTGTTCGCGCTGCATGCCATTTGTGTTTTGTCTTAGAGTGCAGTGTGCCATTCTACAGTTTGCTCAGTTGCAGTAGTCACCTTTTTGTATCTTTCAAATGTTCAGCAATGTTAGTTTTCATGATTATTGAATCACATTAACCGGGGTTAACAGCCTTGCTCGAGAGCGGCCCCTACGTCCATGCGTTATTTCAAAGGTTGGTTTGCTCCATGTAACCCTTTGGCACACAGTATAGACATGTATTACAGGATTAAAGGCGCAGAGGTGTCCCTATAGTTACACTGTAAGGACAAGTGACCTTCTAGGACTACAGGACAAGTTTTAAGGTACTTTAGTATAGAAGAAGGTGCTGGAGGTAACCATCCCAACATACCGCCATGATGGCAATGAGCTATCTTCTTTAGTAGGAGTTCCCATGAGACAGCTGAACCTTGATGCAGACATGTGATGCCGACATTTGCCTAAGGCATGCGTGTGGGCAGGATAGGTGGGCCACAGTCTGACAAATTACCTAGCTATCATGTCTCAAACAGTAGCGTTTCCCACAAAATATTCATCAGAGGCGAGGCGAGCTGCGGCTGTTATAAGATAAATAAAACCTAATGGCCACTTGCTGAGAGAAGAAAAGAGCTCCGCGCAGGCCACAGGAAGCATACAAACAGGCTGACAAACTGCGTGCACACAGCTGGACCACACAAATGCAGCAATGCGCAGATTTCTGCTTGTTTTCCTGAACAATTCCAAATTATTTATCAGTGAGTTCTTCCATAGATCATCCTTGGCACTGGTCCCATTAATTGAGTAACTGATGCTTCTGTTTGATGTTTTCCAGAATCAGTTGCATTCAATGTATTTTTTATTTTTTTATTTATGTGTCTTATTTATTTGTGGTGTTCGATGCCTTCATGAAAGTGTCATCAACAATTACAGAATCAGGCATGAACACCTGACTATGTGGGCCAATAGCCGAGGAAGGGTACACATAGCTCTCAACCATTCGTGTCGCAAAGGCGGGTGAAAACACCCGATTTTAATTTTGGCGGGTGAGAGGCCCATTGAAACGAATGGGCGTGCAGGAGGCTTGGCGGGTGAGTCAGCTGTTTACAAGGCGGGTGACACCCGCCAAAAGCGTGTGAGTTGAGAGCTATGGGTACAAGAGGCTTGACATAACATTTTGGGGTGAATGGAATGCACAGTTCCCGCGCTCGTGGATTCCCTCCTCAATTCATCTCTAAACTTGTACTGCCGAAGGATGCCAATGGCTCGGGCCAGAGGGCAGTAGGTTAAGCACAGCTTTCAAAGACAGAAACATACTTGTCATGCTCCCATCTCTGTGCAGTCCACAGTGTTCTAGACACTTCTAGGGCCTTTTATAGATTGATGGATGTGTGTTTCACTTGGATGAGGATTTGGAAAAGTGAAAGGGAAAGGTGGTAGTATGACCCCCGACTGGGGACGAAATTAGGCCTGTCAGCTACAAATACATTTCAGATGGCAGCCACCAAATTATGGATGATGAAACGGTATCGGGTCTGTTTCTTCCCAAACAACCGGAAGACATGGTTAATTAATTAGTCGCATACGGGAAGTTATCAAAGCTGATACTAGGCCAAGGGTGACCCCTTGTTATGCTATTTCTTTTTGCATGCTTCCACCCTTTCCCACTCCAAACACCCGGCTGATCATCTTTGTAAATTAGAAGATAACCCTAATAATATTTATTTGAATATAGAGTTTCTTAATGGGGTCATCAATTGTGCCCATATTCTCACCACACACCTACACTCCCACACAAAACACAATCCATAATTGTTAGCATAATTACAAATTTAATTTAATACTTCTGTATATATTTTCTTTACTTCATTTTAGGATTTTTATTTACAGTTTGTTTACAATTTGTAATTAGTATAATATTTAATACACCATGATAAAACACTAACTATACCCTGGCGTGTTCCTAACTAATGAAGAGCAAGTCAAAGTTTCTGGAAAAGTTTGGACAATTCCTAAAATTAGTAGTGTGCATATTTCGATTTTCCTTTAAAACGAGAAAGTTATTTTGACTTAAGAAAATTAGGCTTTCTTTAAAACAATGCATTATGGATTTTGTTTTTCTAAGATTTATTTTTATTTTACAGTACAAAAACAGATGATCATCTTGAAAAATGATGTACATTAAGCAAATAATGAAATAGAAATGTTTCTGGTTATAGGAGAAGGATTGTCACTGTGGCTTGCAGTGCACCCATATACATTCACCCCCATTCTCGACAGCCATCATGAAAACCAGAATATAGAAATGCCACCTGTGATCAGTTTCCCAGTAGGTACAGCCACAGGATATATACCCCATGTCAACAACAAGAAGATTTTCCATCGACAATTGTCTCGTAATCCTCTTTTATTGGGCCAAGGCTTCCCTCTAGGATGTTCGAGATTTGTGGCACCCCCCATCACATATGGCCCAGGATCCAAATGTCATCACACTTTTGCAAACTCAACAGTTGCGAACCTGGATTTATTTGCATGATGATGAAACATTGTTTATTTGAACATTAGGTGCCTTAAGCTAATACCAACATAAATATGGGTAATCTACACAAATGTTACAGATTATATTAAAGTAGGCAAGTCTGATAAAAAAAAAACAAATGCAGCATCTAAGCAGACGATTCTAAAGAAACATAAGCGGTTACTATTTCCGTGCCTTAGTCTCAGGCCGCCTAGTGCAGCGGTTAATCATCAGTAACGCATGCTTCGTTCTCTTTAAGGCATGGGCCTAGTATGTTGATGCCTAGTTTCTTCAAGCCTCTTTATGTATCCTCAAGGGCAGTGCTTCGGTTGTAAATACATAAGTGCCAGGTTGTAAATATTTTCTAGCACACTTGTGTCACATTCGGACCGCGGCGCTGCTCGCCTCCTGCTCCACCCGCAGAAATAATCGAATATTAATCGAATGCAACATTACCGAATGATAAATGATCTAATTAATTTTATCGAATTTGTTAGGGATTTTTGTAGATTTGTATTAATATATAGATGGGGGTGGGGTAAGGGAATAGGAGGAAGTGGGTGAGGAAGGTGGGGGTCTCGAACCGTATTATTAAAAAGAAATTCAGTCATTTTTCATTAGGTATTTTATTTTTGATAATTTCATGGTAATTCCCACCCACTGCTGCTCCACACCATTCATATATTTTCCCGCTCGAATTTGCGAGCCACTGCAGAAGGAATATGGAGACACGCGTTGATCTGTGGACGCTTACCCTGTAAAGAATGAGAAGGACAGCAACAAGGCAAACTGAGAGGCTGAGTGAGTGAAATCAAGGTAGCAGCCCCCTGCTTTTAAACCGGGAGTGAGTGGGTTGCATTGCAAGATATGGGGTTTTCTAAAAGTGCATGACAGGAATCACAGCTCTTATGAAGCCCCAAATGAAAGGTTCCAGTCAATCACAATATCAGCAGGGTAGGCTACTGCAGTGCAAAAAGACACTTGATGTTGGGAAGTGTGTTGGTGTTGAGTCAGTGGCATTGCAAGCTGGAGAGTGCTTACTAGAGTGGCAAGGAGGATAGTGCAGAGGGGGCGGTGGCAAAGGTGGATCAAGTGGTGTGACGTGCAGAGGAAGTGCTGGCAAAGGAGGTAGTTAGAGACACAGATGAGATGGAGGAGATGATAGAGAAGGAGGAGGTGGAGAAATGGCAGATAGGGGAGGTAGAGAAGGGCAATGGAAATTGTTAGAAGGGAAGATTAACCAGCGTAAAGGAGGGTGGCAAGAGGGAGTTGGTGGAGATGCCAACTAAGCCGATGAAGAGGAGAACGAAAGCAGCAGTAGGTTCGCAGCTAGAACTCCTAAAAAGAGGAGATGAAGAGAACCAGTTGTGCCGCTAAGGGATCTGGGGGAGAGGTGGACAGAAGAAAAGTTCAGAGGGGAGGAAGAGAGGAGCAGTGCTTTGTGAGTCATCAAGGAGGAGAGAAGAGATATGTCTTGAGAGTAAGAGAAGGAGTGAGAATACCAGACAGTTAGCAGCAACAATGCTACACTTGATGATTCAAAGGCACGCAGCAGACTTGGCAAAGAAACTTTGGTGCTTAAAGGTTGGGCCAAGTGAAGGTGACTAAGAACCAAGGCTGATGGTGTGGGCTTCACACACCGAGGAGAAAGATATCATGACAAGTGCAATGCAATATCAACCATCCATCCCAAGTACCAGAAAATAAGTGTTGGGACACCTAAAAACACAAGAGTCAGTGAGTGACTATTCAAAATCTAGTTGGTGAAGCCAAATGGAGAGAAGGAGAGATGGACTGATGGAATGCAGTCCTCCATACATTCTGAATGACTACTTTGCTTAAGTTTCCCACCATGTTTAATCAGTCTTACTGAATCCTATAACATTTTGTGTTTAATAAATACACTTGAACCTTGGCTTTGTGTTGTCCGTTTAACCCTCCACTGTGTCAAGCTGGAGAGATCATCACAGAGAAGGAGAAGGAGGAGAGGGTGACATAGTAGCAAAGGATGTGAGAGGCAGTGGGGAGAAGAACCCAGAGAGAGACAGAGGCCCTCATTACGACCCAGGCGTTGGACCATGGTGCTAATAGCACCATGGTCCATGCCGGTAACTTACCGACTCCGCCATGGCGGAATGGGGAATTACCGCCCCATTCTGAGGTTGGCGGGGCGGTAATTCGCCATGCCGCCATGGCCCTTCCCCATTCCCATTTTTGCCCCATAGGGCTCAATGGGAATGGGGAAGGCGCTAAGTACGGTGCCGCAAATTGCGGCACCGTACTTAGCACCGAGGTCCCTTTGCGGGTTGGTTTTTTAACGCCTGCTAAAAGCAGGCGTTAAAGTGCCACCCGCAAAGGGACCTCGTAATCAGACGTTAAGCGTTTAACGGTGCCGCCACCACCTTTTACGGCGTCGTTAACCCCTTAACGCCTGGGTTGTAATGAGGGCCAGAGACTGAGGAGGCAGAGGAGTAACGGAGGTGAGAGCCGTTGGAAAGAAAATCCTAGGGAGATGGTTCAATGTGATATTTTTGAATATTAAAGGCAACACACAAAAAAGACCAATTAATTTTGGCCGATTTGGAGCGGCCTTGAATATTGCCCAATATCTGCCCCCCCCCCAACTTCCCCGGAAACCAATCTCCCACCCAGCTTCACCATTAAAATCATGGGGTATCACCCCTTGAACCCTACTTTGCCCCCCTGCTCCCTCTCCACCATAAACATTCCTAAGCCAACCCCCACCTCTTCCTGTGACTCATGAGGAGTCAAGTGGTGGCACTTCCCCGGCTTATTTCTGAGCTAAAACCGAGCCTTAGGAAGGCAATACATCCAGTTATTCTTCTAATTGAAACACAGCGTAGCTAGACAGTTCTTTAATAGTTCATTCATGCACTCCACGATCCTGTTAGGTTGTAGGTGATACACCAAACACAACCAGTGACTTATGCCGAATTGAGAAGTAATTTCTGCAAAAATCTCATTTAAAAAGTGAATCCCATTGTGAGATTTCAGGGCCTCACATATTCCCCACTGTAGAAATATCTCAAGCACCAAGAATTTAGCTGCTGATTTTGCATCAAGGTGTGGAAAAGGTCCAACCTCAAGCCATCAGGAAAATTGACTAACTAAAACAATAAGGTAACACTTGTTTCTACACCTGTTTATCATGTCCACATAGTCAATGTGAAGTTCTTTGAAAGACCTGAGGGTCAGTGAACTGTCCTATTCAAGGTTCTCAATGTATTTCCAGCGTTGAACTGATGACATGTCGACGTTCTCTGGGTGACGACAGCTGTCATCACCTGCCCATTGAATGTGAAAACAAATAAAATGGCTTCTTGTAGTCCGGTGTCGCCAAGACTGGAGCATTACTGATCACAACCGTAAGCTCCCGGAAATAAGATTCCATCTCTTTTGGTGACTCAATCAGACCTTTTACTTTCTCTGCTTCCTTGAGTCCTTGGAATAGGGTCCTTATGTAACTAGAGTAGTCAAAAATCCAAGACCTACAATAGCTACAGAGTCCCAAAAACTGCCGCATATGTTTTATGGTAACTGGCTGTGCTGTACTTTGAACTGAACTGCTCTCTCAGGCATCACTTTTCTTCCTGTGAGTGATATTACTTGCCCCAGGCACACTACTTCTGTCTGGCAGTACTGTAATTTCTCCTTGTCCACCGTGTATCCCGTCAGTGTGAGCAGGGTGAGAAGTGTTATGGAATCTCCTCGTCAATGCTCCTCTGAAGTGCTACAGACTAGCAACTCATCCACATACTGAACCACTGCACTAGGCACACACTTTGGCCACGATACGTAAATGCAGTAAGGTACTGAGAATCGGGGTGCAAGGGAAATGAGAAAAATGCATTGTTCTGATCAATTACAGTAAAGTGGGTAGAACCAGTAGGGATGTTACAGAGAATGGTAGCAGGATTCAGAACCACTGGGAACTTAGCCTCAACAATATTATTCAAAGGACGCAGATCCTGCACCATCCTCCAACTGGACCTCTTTCCCTTCTTCACAGTATAGATGGCCGTTTTGCATGGGGACACGGAACGCTGGATTATACCATGCTTCCACAACACTACAATGGTCTCATAGAACCCTCATCTGCCACCCTAGATATGGGGTATTTTCGTACAAGTGGCAATATCGCTCCAGGTTTCAACTTTATCCGCGCTGCTCATTTGCTTTTCAGGAACCCCACACCTTGAGGATTACTTGTAAATAAGTGACTAGGCACCTCCTCTAAATCTTCCTTCCAGTATGGTGATGCAGTTCTGACAATAGATTTAGTCTGAGGTATCCTTCTATGCTCTATCATTATCTGGCAAGGTACACCAATCTCAACCTTTCTCCTCAGCATCCTCAAACAAGTGTTCATTAGAAACCCCCTTAGCGATAGCGTCGGATCAATGCACTGCACCCCACTCTTCTCCTTCCTCACCAGTGCCCGAGAGAACCACCTTGTCCTTTTTGATGACTACTGTGATGCTGGAAATGCATCGGAGGGACAGGGCCTCCGTATCCTTGTCCTTTACTGCTTTTTATTGTGTGTTCTGTCATGTTTTCCGCACAGGAGTTCATGTGGGACTCCTGGCGGTGCAGCTCTCTTTCTTTTGGTTTGGTGAACGGACCCGTGGGATACCCTTATGGCACCCATGGGTGGGGGTATAACCCTGTGCCCCTAGTGTATGTTTTTGGGCACCTGTGGGTGGCCCACAGAGCAGGGTATGGGCTGGTGGCAGCTCCATGCTGAATTTGACAGGTGCGCAGAGTATCCTCCATTTTGGGATACCCCGGCCCTGCCATTGGGATCAGTTGATTCCTGATGGAAAACAAGATGGCCCCGGTGGCCTCTTGCTTTCTATTACCCATTACCTTGTTTTCCCAAAGTCCTGGGAAGCCCTGACTTTGTCACTTCCCCCTGACTGGATGGAAGTGCCATATATGGTGTTGTTGTGAAGGCCCAGTCAGACTAGCTGGAGCCTTCCAGGTGATGTATGTTGTGGGTACCTCCTGTGGGTGGGACCTGGGTGAATAGAGTGTGTGACGAATATGCATTCTATGTTGTGGGTGTCTAGTATCTGTTGATTGACACAATGACTGAGACAACCATGCCCGAAACCGGTATGAATGCAGCTTGGAGTGTTGAATGGCTCGGTACTTGTCCCAATACACATAACTTGTTGTGAGTGTCTGGAGAGAAGTGAATGGCCTGAATACCTCGTGTACCTGATTGGCTGCCTGCCTGCATGAATGCCCGTAGTCATGATTGGATGCTTGAGTGTGACCCAACGGAATGAATGGGAGATGAACAGTATATCTGGGAACCTCTCACTGCTAGGAATCGTGTTCAGAAGCTGAAGTCCACTACGACGAGTAACTGGATTAACTGACGCTTGACCTTGAAGCCCTGCTGGACGAGAAGAATTGCTGTTGCTTTCCTTCACAATCTGAAAGCTGCTGTGCCTCCAAGGACTGTCCCAGAGAGGACCCGGTAAGGCGCCCTCTTCCCGAGCTACGAGGGACCATCGTGCACAGCTGATCTTTGCCAACGCTCCTTGGTAGACAGACCTTCGACAGGCTGCCGACCCGATACGGGGTCTGCTGCAGAACTCCAAGGAGAAGCCCTAGGACTGTTGTCCGCCACTGTCGACGACCGCCGTCGCCGACCGGAGCCGCCGTGCTCCCGTTTGCCTAAGAACTTTCCTTGATCATCGGATGCTCTCGTCTGCATCGCTATCCGCTTGTCTCCCGCTGGAGAAGGCCCAACCATCGAAGTGCCAAGGAGCATCCACCGGTGGGTTTCCCGCCACCTACAGACTGCAGAGACGCCGACGACTCGACGCCCTTGCTGGGCCACAGTTCTTCATCATCTCTTTGCGGTCCAGAACTATTGTCACCGAGGTGCCCGCACGCCTCCTCCTTGCAGGACGCCAACGCTCTGTCGTCGACGAGCACCGCTAGGACCGAAGCTGCGATTTCCCTGCCATAGTTCACCCTGTTCACCGTCGGACGTTCGACAACCCGTGATTCCTGCCTTAAAGGGAGGGCACTCAAGAAGGGCCGTCGATTCCCCGAAACCGAACGCCAAGTTCCCCGACACCTCTCGACAATCCGTGGCTCCCGCCTGAAAGGGAGGCACTCAAGAAGGATCGGTCGGCGCCTCTACTCCACCAGGTACATTGGGGGTGTAAAACCTTAACAGGAAGAAGTAAGACTATTGAACATTTGGACTGGGCGTGTGCTATATATCTTTATTTACAGGTTGCCCAGGTGGGGGGATCTCCACAAAGAACTGTGCCTAGTGGTAGGGGTCAGTATTCTGCCTATTGTTTCAACCATCTTAGGTTCCTTCCTATCTCTATTGCTGGTTTACTCATTATTGATCCGTGTGACATTTTAACCGTACAGTTGATGCACTTTAATGAGATTTGATAACATTAGTGGTACCACTCTAGACGTGTATATATTTATCATTATTGACTTCCAAGTACAAAGTGCGTTATTGTGATCGTGTACATACCTTTGAATATTAATTATATAAAGACTGTGTTTTCAGTAATACAGTGTGAGGACATTCCTTTGTGGGGGTTCAGGGACTACACTGTACTTAAGAACCAGCCCGCATCACCTCCTGAGAAGCTAGGCCTTGATTGCTCGCTCATTGCTACCCTAAAAAGAATCTTGGCTGGGGTCCGCTGTGCCTCTCCTCTACCATATAGAGAGCGGAAGTACAGACACCCCCACCGGTCTTTACAACTACCGCTTCTAGAAGTATGATAACTATGGTGCCTGGCGCAACCTCTTGTGGAACTGCAGGACAAAATACAAATTCAGCTGGTACCCCACAATGCTCTGTTTCTAAACTCAGGCACCCATCCCAACACCACCATCACTGCGTAGAGGAACAAATCTGAATGTACAGACACCCCCCTTGTCACGCTGTTACTATAGCATGCTTGCAAAAGCACCATTGCCCTGGTTAGATAAAAACATGGAGTTGGGCATACTATACCTTTTTCTGCAAATTAAATTGTCATACAACTTGCTCAAAAGATCCCTGCCCAAGAGATTCACTGGGGTATCTAAAATAAAACAAAGGAGCTGTTACATCCTGTGTACCTACCTTAATAGATACATCCTCCATGTAGAGAACTGACAGGATATCCCCAGAGAATCCTCACATGTCCATCATTTTTACTGAAAGGGGAAACTTAACTTTCTTGATGCAAGATTTAGTTGCCCCTGTTTCAACCATGAATGAAAAGGTTTGTCCACCTATCGTCACACCTACCTGGGGTTCCTCTTCCGGATCGGCAGTAACAGACAGGTCTAGACACATCAGAGCTCTCTGTGGGTTGTCCTACTCAGGATATGTGCTTGCCCCCAGGAGCAGGAAAGGACTTCCTCCCAAAATGCACACTCCAGTATAATGTGTGACTGCACCCTGAGGCAAGAAATTCCTATCCCATGGCTGTACCGGTGCCTGTGCTGGCACAACTGACTGTGGCACATAGGTCTGTGCAGCCTCAGTCTCTGTGTTCTGTCCTACCCGTGCTTGCTGTGGCTGTACAGAACCTGGGGCACATGGCATGGTTTGGGAGTGCATTGATTGCAAGGAATAATCAGCAAACCTACTTGCTTGTCTATTGGAATTGACAGGTGGGTCCTAAAAATATGATGGCCTAATTCTACAATCTTGCGACAAATGTCCCATCCTCTCACAGGACTCCATATGATCCCCCCATATTGGCCTCCTATCTGCGTTCCAAACCTAGGTCTCATTCCCCCAAATCCACCAAATGCACCTCCTCCGCCTCTCGGAAAACCGCCCATTTCCATCCGATCGGGAGAATACCCATCCAACCATCCTTGTGCAAAACTGAATTCAAATGGTCCCTGTCGTCCCTGCAGTCTTTCGTTGGGTCTTGTGATTATTGCCCATTCTAAACTTATTTTAGCTAGTTTCTTTTGAACCAGCTTTGCTTTGGCTCTCTGCGCCTGCTCTGTCATTTTCTTTCTTTATCCTGCCTCTTTTACAATGATATGTGCTTGAATTTCTGGACAGTCCGTCGCTTTTATCCCCACAGCTTATCCACATCATGTTGTACCTCCTTTGTTTGTGAGTCCCTTCTTTAGCATAGGATCAAATATGCCCACATTTGTATCCAATGCCCCCCTGTTTCTGCTCTCCATATCTCCTGAGTCTGTTGTATGTATGCGGCGAGATCATCATCCGCCTTCATGGTTTTAGCCATAATGGAATTAATATCCGGCATATCGGGATATATGACTCTCAAAGCTGCCCAAACGTTTGCCCGGCAATTATTAAAAGATGACCCATCATGATTATTAAGGTCTAATTGTACCCCTGGATATCCTGCTTTTTCCCCAATTTCAACCACTAATTCCCCAATAAGAGCAGTAAACTAATTTTTCATATCATTTCTGATGGCCAACATAACTCCTCCTGTTTGTTTTTCTAATGTGTAAATCCACTACCCCTGCAGTGAGTGAGGGTAGCAAAATCATTAGATTATTCCAGTCCTTATGTGACCATGGCACATAATATGCTCTCCCCAACCCCTTCTGAAGTAACAGGCACTTCATCCCTTTTACCCTTGTCAGGATCATTCCCATTTTCCCCATACACTTCATTACTGCTACATGATCACCACAGTACGTCCTAAGACCCCAAGGTGTGATTTCCCTAATGGCTGCTTCTGGCGTTGCTCCCTGTTCTCCATCAGTTTCCCATTCTTCCTCTTCATCATTACACTTTCTGAGCATACTGAATCATATCCTACACTACCATGGTGCACCAGTTCTCTTCCTGGAAGTGCAAGTTCTGCTTTCAATGCAACACTTCCCTCTGCAGGGCCCACCTTGATATTCTGATGGCTGCACTACATACTGTCCCGACTTCCACTGATCCAACCTTGTATCTGCTACTTGCTCGTTATCTTCTTCCTGCTCCTCTCCTCTTTGCTGTCTTACTTGTGCCAATTGTTTCTCCACTTTCTGCAGTGCTTCCTCTAGACCTCTGTGTGCTTGATTTTCTACCTCCATTCTCAACTGTTCCTCTATCCTGGCCATTGGACCCACATTATTCCATCTTCTGCTTCCATTTTTACCCATTCTGCTAGCCTAGCTATTGCGGGTGTTGTTTGATTCCTCCTCAAAGCTGCTGCCGTGGAGGATTCAGACAAAGGAGGCTCATGCTGGGGATTAATACATCCCGCAGCAGGCGATAAAGGAAAACTCCCATAAGGTGGTGGGCGTTAGGGTCTTTGAGCCCCCCTCCATATGCCCTATTTCACCAACCTTATCTCCAGGGGCCTTCCCTGCCTCCTCAAACTCCCTTCAAATCTCTAATATGTTCTGTCTTTTCTCCATGTTCTTTCCCTTGTACCTTGCTGATAAAAAGGTATACCTATTTTCTAACACACCTTTATCATATGTCCCCCGTTTGGGCCAAGATCTGTACATCCTACCGTTAGTCTCTTGTACCCACTGCTTGTGGTACTTCATAATCTCTTCATTGTAACTTGGAAGCATTTGGTATATATGATCAAGTAGAGTATCCATACTCCAAGACAACCTTTATCTAACAATACCCCAAAACACAATTCTTTTACTAAAAAAGATCCTGCAGCCCTCCAAAAATTACTTACATTCCAGAACAAAAGTCAATGCTTCCCCCCAAATTCTTTTAAACTTCTCAATAATTACTCACCTCGCTGTCTTACTCACACCACAATCACCTTACTCAAAACTAATCCACATAAACACTTTTACACAGGATAATATCAATAAAACACAATTACCATGGTTCCTCATTAATATATCTCCTTCACTCGAGCACAAAGGAGTGCAATGTTTTCCACTACAACATCGCTCTCTCTCTTCTTTATCACTAGTACAGCGCTTTTTGCTACAATGCTGTCTTTTCCCTGACTATGGGAGGGTCTGCTCTCACTACTTTGAACACCAAAAAAGATAAGCAAAGTAAAAAATGGAAGAAGAAAAAAGACTTACTACATATAACAATTCACCATAACATCACACTCATAAAATAAGTCTTTCACTTTCATTCGGTTTCCATTAACACCCTGACTCCAAACAAAACTCAACAACCTCTCTGACTCTATACACCTTTTGCACAATCCTCCACATTAAAATATAACTTTTTCCCTGTATCACCCTTGGTTTTCTCTCAAAGTGCACTCATATAAATAGACGTCCTTTGAAGCTCTCCAAAGTGTTGTCTCATCAAATAGCCTGCACAGCTGGACAGTGGCACATTGGCTGAGTGAACAGGTAGGTTTTTAATCAATACGTCACCTGCAGGACATTCTTTGATGTGTACATAAACTGATCAATTGCAGATCTGAGCCGCAGCCGAGCATGTGTGGCCATGAAAACCCCCAGCGGGGGGCCTGAAGCTCACGTGGCAGGATCACCGAATGTAGGAATGTGACTCCAAAATCCAATGCAAAAAAACAACTCCAACAGAGAGTAAATGCACTTTGTCAGAAAAGGAAGTTTATTGCCTTCTGATGGCCAAAAGGGGTTAGTCAGCCTTGTGAAGCTGAAAACACACAGTTCCTTCCAGTGCTCAACAAAGTTACAGCTTTTATACACATTTGAACAATTTACATAATCACAAATATTCTGTTACAAATTCATTCCTAAAAATCCCATTGACCAACCCTGTACAAGGAAATCTAATCCCCCTACATTCTCAAACCTCATTGGGCACATTGACAAAACACAGTCCCCTTTCCCACATGCTTCTTTCCATAATCAGTCACAACATTTTAAACATAATCTCCTTATTACCTAAAAACAATTCCATTTATTACTTGTCCCATTTGGTAAGAAACCTTTAATCCAGTATGTGATGCGCAAGGCTTTTAGAGGAACACTTGAAACAAGAGGAGGGAGAGGAAAAAACAACCATGTCTTTGATCAAGTAATAATCATCTTTTGTCTCAGATGCGCTGGCGTCCCATGTTATTCTTTCTGCATTACTTCATGTCATCTTATTTGCGGCTACCATCTCAGATCATACAGCTTTCAACACACATCCTGTTTATCTTCCCGAGAGCCCAAACGAAACCCATAAAACGCCAGCAAACTCTGCCTTGCAGCACCCCTTCCATGTGTTTTATTAACTAAGCCCAATTCGACTCACCATTTGGCCAGACTTAACAACAAGTCTCCATGCTCCCAGGTAGAATGGTTCTCTATATCCACAAACCCACAACCCAATGGCACTTCATTTATTCTTCAACACAAGAAACCATCGGCTACTTTTACCAGCTGCCCAAATGTGTTATGCTTCATTCTTCCTTTCTTGACCTGGTCATTCAAACCTTCTGGACATGCACATTTCAACTCTCCAAACTAAACTCTCTGCGGCCTAAAAAAAACCCAGCTATGGGGGAACAGTGATCTATGATATTTCCATGTACAACAAATTTCATACTCCCCCAATTTCCCTGAACCTGTCTCCCATCTAAACATCATCAAATCCCACATTTATATTGTTCAGGACAACCACACCCCAGCTTCTCTCTTCACACTCTAAGCACTACACATTGTACATTTCCCAATTATATTGTGTCCTGATGACTTCTATTTTGTTGCTATGCGATGAAAATCTAAAATGTATGCAAACTAAACACAAAGTAACACTTATAGTGAAATGTATCCCAATCCATTTACCTACACTGAGCACATGCTAAATTACAAGATTGTGTCAACAATGTGTCTAACTTAGCCACACCATTGTTCAAATACGACGTGTGCAACATGAACCTCTTCCCTACGTTGGGACATGAAAAGTGCATACCAACACCTAGATACGATGCACAAGCATTGAAAAAATAATCATGGCAGTTCAAGAACGCAAAGATGTTTATTGACTTGATTTGAATGAAATACCGGATTGGAGTTGTCTGGAAAATCTATATATCTATCTATATAAATGAAAATGTAAATCTATATAAATAAAAATGTAAATGTTCATTTGTTCAAAATCTTAAATCTCTGAAAGTTCTTCACTGATTGCTTTGAAATTTTGACACAGCGTTGCATTCGAATAGGTGCATGTTTTTATATACCTGTAACAGGTAAAAACATGCTTTTTCTGAAAAACTGAAAAACACCACCATCTGTTGGACATAAAAGCAACACACGCTATCCTAAATATTTTACTGAAAAACAGTGCCATCTGTTGGACGTAAAAGCAACACACACTATACAGAATATTATACGATTCCATTTTAATGTTTCCGATTTAGAATGGATTTAAAATGGCTCAAATACGAGCCGAGGAAGCAGCAGAGTGACGTGCAGCCAGACGTGCAGCCAGAATTCAGGATGCACGGTTGTGAGCACGGCGATCGCGTTCTTCAGCTTCAGATCTGCTTCATTCTCAACAGAATGAACGCGACAGGCTGAGAGTGGCTGAAAGATGTCAACGAGAAACAGCAGTTCAGCGTCAAACACGAATCCATGCTCAGCAATCACGTGATTACAATTGCCTTGCATTCCGGTACAACCCAGCTGATGATTATAGTTTGAGCCGGCATGTTCTCATCGGCACCATGACTGAAGTGTGTCCTTATTGCAAGGCTCTGAAATTTAATGGAAAAACTAAAGGAATGTGTTGCACCACTGGGAAAATCAAACTGCCTCAACTTGGACCGCCAGAGCCATTAAAAACTTTGCTTGCCGGATAAACCTCTGAATCAAAGCATTCCCTATCTAACATCAGGAAATACAACTCATGCTTCCAAATGATGTCGGTCGGCGTAGAAATCGTAACAGCTCAATTCATGCCAACTTGCGTTTGCAATCACCATCAACAAAGCTCAAGGTCAATCGTTAGAATTGTGCGGTTTAGATCTAGACACGGATTGCTTCTCACATGGATAATTATATGTTGCGTGTTCTACAGTCGGCAAACCAGACAATCTCTATATCTGCACAGACAATGGAACAACAAAAAATATAGTATTTTCTCTTTTCTTTCTTTTCCATTTAACCATACAGAGACACAGCAACACGTGGCCGGGGACAGCTAGTTAATTAATAAAAAACAACCTCACTAATACATTTTTGGAATTGAGACGGTAATTTAATACAGCATTCTCAATCCTATGCACAGAATTGCTCTAATTGCACTAGGTAATTTTATTTTATTTGTTTATTTTATCAGAGCCTTTCCAGTTGGATTAAATTATGTAGAAGCTATATTAATCAATGAATGAGAGACTTTGGGAAGGTGACTCCCATTGCTTAATGCTCATAAATTTAAGTTGGCAAGTGATCGGTGGGGCAACAAAGTTAAAGAGTTATTGCAAAATGTCCCAAACATCAAGCCAAAAGGAACACACACATTTACAATACAATATCATATTAACGACGTTAGCATTCGTGGAAAATGGCAGGACCAACATAAATCAGAACCATTTGTGGCAAGCATTGCAATTTTCCTCTCTGAAAGGTCAGCCTGGTGCATAACAGAGACCAGGCTGCCAGCATGAAGGAGCCTTTAAAAAGCTCCTTTGTGCTGGCATTGCAGTGGCGCCCTATGTGACTCCTGAATGCTAGTGCTCCAGTTGCACCCTACGTATGTGGAACATCTGCCCCCCCCCCCCCCCGTGAGAGGAACTTTTCACTTAGTTTGGGTGAAACTGCCGCGTCATCATGGGGGGCCGCTTTTCTATTACAAAGGGTGCCACTGCCATGCCATCTTGGGATCCTTTTAAGGGCTTCCCCGAGGTGGTGTGGTGGATGCAACCTATTTAAATGAAAGGTGCCTACTCTTGTGCTAGCGCGGGGCGCCCCAGTACGGGAGCGATGAACATTTCACTTGAATAGGGCATCACTGCCAGGCCAGCATGCGGCAGGCAGCCTTTTCAAGGCTCACCCGAGCTGGCGTGCTGGCAGTACCCTATTTAAGTGAAAAGCTCCCCCCCTCCAGAGTTGGAGTGGAAGCTTTTCACTTAAACAGCGGTCTGCTCCCCCGAGCTAGTGTGGTGGCGGTGCCCTATTTAAGAATGAAGCTCCCAGTGCTGGAGCGGAAACCTTTCACTTTCATAGGGGTCCGCTGCCACAGCAGTCAGGGGCAGCCTTTGAAAGGCTCCCCAGAGCTGACGTGATGACAGTACCCTATTTAAGTGAAAAGCTCCCTTCTCCAGTGTGGGAGCGGAAGATTTTCAATTTAATAGGGGTCCGCTGCCACATCGGCCAGGGGCAGCCTTTGAAAGGCTCACCCAGAGCTGGCGTGGTGGCAGTACCCTATTTAAGTGAAAAGCTCCCCGCTCCAGTGTTGGAGTGGAAGCTTTTCACTTAAACAGCGGTCTGCTGCCACACCAGCCAGGGGCAGCCTTTGAAGGCTCCCCCGAGTTAGTGTGGTGGCGGACCCCTATTTAAGAATGAAGCTCCCCGCTCCAGTGCTGGAGCAGAAACCTTTCACTTTCAAAGGGTTCCGCTGCCACAGCAGTCAGGGGCAGCCTTTGAAAGACTCCCTGGCATGGCGTGTTGGCAGACCCCTATTTAAGTGAAAACTTCCCGCTCCAGTGCTGGAGTGCAAACCTTTCACTTTAAAAGGGATCCACTACCACACCAGCACAGGGCAGCCTTTGAAAGGCTTCCCTGGGCCGGTGTGGTGCCGGTGCCCTATTTAAGGGGGAAGCTCCCCCATACTCCTGTATTGCAGAGGGAACCTTTTCACTTAAATAGGGAACTCTTGATCAAAAATAAAATAATCTGGGCTCTCTCTTTTCCCTGCGGGAGGATGAGGGCGGGCCGAGGGTCGTGGCCAAACCTGCCATTTTGCATAAAAGCAAATAACATTTTGGGAAAATAAGGATTTCTCGTGTTCCCAAAATGCTATTTGTGTTTATGCAAAATGCATGTTTTACATTTAAAATTGCCCACAATGTATTATTTGAAACATGTCTGTGATAGTGATTCAGCAAGAAATCATTTTGGGTGAGTAATGAAAGTTGGACTCTGCTCGCCTCATTAGTCACAATACTCACCCTAACAAAAAAAGTCTGTAAATTGCAAGACATATATACCAATGTGTACATCTTTTGAACAGGATGGTGAGGCTGGCTGTTTCTGCATTCAGTTCTCAGGACAGAAAAGCTTCCTGTGCTGGTGCCAAGAGCTTTTCTTTTACATAGGGCGCCATCCTGAGCTGGCGCGCTGAGTGCGCTAGCCTCAATTTTGTTTAAGGGTGGCTGGATAACAGTTTTGAAAGCTTGTCTTTATAGGTATAGGGTATTCATATCGCCTATGCAAGCTTTTGTCCTCTGACACATTGTGTTTGCTGCTGCTGCCATATTAATGAATGTTTAAATGTAACTAGTCGGCTCTCCCAGGTGAGCAATCTGATAGGATCTTGGTAGCGCCCCATTCCCATCTGAGCCCAGGGCTTAGAACTCAGACATCAAGGCAGAGTACTGCCTTCTTCCTACAACCTCCGCAATGTGGGCAGTTAAGCTCTCTGAAGGCTGGAGCTGGCGCCACCCTATTTAAGTGAAAAGAC
This sequence comes from Ambystoma mexicanum, assembly GCF_040938575.1. Taxonomy (NCBI): domain Eukaryota; kingdom Metazoa; phylum Chordata; class Amphibia; order Caudata; family Ambystomatidae; genus Ambystoma; species Ambystoma mexicanum. The sequence goes on along the minus strand of NC_090924.1, from coordinate 679,883,597 downwards.
CCCTACTCATGCTGGCGCCAGGGTGCGCCAAATTCTGTTTCTCCTGAGGCGCTGTCAGAGCCTAAGGCCTTCCCTGCCAATATTGAATGGATGCCAGTCTTTTCACATAATAGCACTTTTCTTTGCTTTACACTTAATGCACCGGCACTTACTGTGCATCAAGGGTACAGCAAACCTGGCAAGTGTTACTACTCAGAGATGCTAACTTTTCACAGTGGCCTCGAGAGTCATGTATGTGTTGCTCACACTCCCATGGGTCGCCCTCCAAGAAAGTGCATAATTTGCAGATATCGGCCCACCTCACTAAAAGGACAAACTGCATTGTGAACTCACGACATTGAGGACAATTCTGTTAGAATTAGAAACAAGCACAGTTCCATTGTATTTACATTTTTGTAATAGTATTTAATAGCATAGATAAGTGTATTTACCCCAATAGATCTGACAATTTCATATGATTTGTGATAAGTTTGAAAGACAAGCATGTCATCGTATTTGCATCACTCAGGTAAAGTGTGCATTGCATTGTACTTTTGAGTTGCCCTTTTAATTGGTAATTCGAAGTGATGGGATTGCACTGGAGTGCCTTGAAACCTTGGGCAAAACTTTTCTGGGAATGTGTGTTTACTAGCAGTGACTCTCTTGACAAATTGAAACATCAGTAATGAATATATGAAGAGATGGGGCAAACACAATTATCTGGATTTACAGTTAACCCAATTGTAAACACTTGAATGTCAATGATTTCCTTTCAGAATTTTACCCAGAACCACCAATAACTTGTGTGTCTGACTCCAAAGCCCTTACATCTTTTTTGGGAGATATGACAGCAAGGCTATACCCATCTGGGCTGTGAAATTTGACAAATTTAGGAGGTCACAGCGGTCAATGCTCCTTCACTGGCAGAAGCAGACCTCAGTAAAGTCATTGTAGGAGAAGAAAGCTTGCATTGCATGTTAAAAAGTCATCACATTAGTAAGTGATGACCGCTTTTCTCCGCCTACCCTGCTTGTGGGTTTTCTGACACAATTGCGGCATAGAGGGTTTGTTGTTTTTTTGCGGGTCAGTTGAAAGCGTTGTTACCCACAAAAGTGTTGTCAATGTAGGCCAGTCCAGTCAGCTTTCTTTCTGTGGCATGGCATTTTTTTAACTGGTTGGAAGTCCTTACATGGTAATACTAACATATTGGTGCAGCATGCATGGGCATGAATGGGCTCAGCTAGCATGAAAATATTGCATATACTAGCATATGTTGTGGGCAAAGGTGTAATGAAACCGCATTGGGAAATGGTCCTGGGCACTGTTGGCGTCTTTTGGGTTTTTCATGTCCTAACATACTGAATTGATTGCAAACTGTGTGGCTTTTTATCCAATTTTTCACAGAAAGTGCTGTAAAATTCACCATTTGAAACCATTGAAACCATTATTTTAAAAAATTCCCCCCAAACCCATTGAACTCTTCTGCTTTGGTTCAGGTTCCATCGCTACGTTCTGTCGCCCACGCATTTTCGGCATATACATTTACGCCCGACCAGTTCAAAAATTCATCAGCCGCCACTGTATACCAGTAGAATGGATAAGTCAGCATTAACAAAATTAACGTTTACATGATTTGTGAGTTGGAAAGTGATGAGGACAGTTATAATACAAAATCTTACAAAAACTCATTTCTGCTGACAAGAGTTATTAAAACGGCAAATAATTCAAGCAAATGTGAGCAACTTGTTTGGTGCAAGCAGAGCTTTTATCTTAATCAGTTAATCATACAGCACAGCCAAGCAGAGAAATGCACGATCGGTGTGGAAATCATACAGCACAGCCAAGCAGAGAAATGCACGATCGGTGTGGAAATCATCCAGCACAGCCAGCAGAGAAATGCACGATCGGTGTGGAAATCATACAGCACAGCCAAGCAGAGAAGTGCACGATCAGTGTAGAAATCATACACTACAGCCAAGTAGAGAAGTGCACGATCGGTGCAGAAATCATCCAGCAGAGCCAGCAGAGAAGTGCACGATAAGTGTAGTAATCATACAGCACACCCAAGCAGAGAAGTGCACGATCAGTGCAAAAATCATCCAGCACAACCAAGCACAGAAGTGCACGATCAGTGCAGAAATCATACAGCACAGCACACAGCACAGCCAAGCAGAGAAATGCACGATCGGTGTGGAAATCATACAGCACAGCCAAGCAGAGAAGTGCACGATCAGTGTAGAAATGTTACACTACAGCCAAGTAGAGAAGTGCACGATCAGTGTATAAATCATAGAGAACAGCCAGCAGAGAAGTGCACGATAAGTGTAGTAATCATCCAGCACAGCCAGCAGAGAAGTGCACGATAAGTGTAGTAATCATACAGCACAGCCAAGCAGAGAAGTGCACGATCAGTGCAGAAATCATCCAGCACAGCCAGCAGAGAAGTGCACGATCAGTGCAGAAATCATCCAGCACAGCCAGCAGAGAAGTGCACGATCAGTGCAGAAATCATCCAGCACAGCCAGCAGAGAAGTGCACGATAAGTGTAGTAATCATACAGCACACCCAAGCAGAGAAGTGCACGATCAGTGCAAAAATCATCCAGCACAGCCAAGCACAGAAGTGCACGATCAGTGCAGAAATCATACAGCACAGCACACAGCACACCCAAGCAGAGAAGTGCACGATCAGTGATGAAATCCTGAGGTTACTGGTCAGTATTGTCAGGTTATGTTCAGTTAAGGAAGTGTAAAGCCGTTTCTTGATGCAGAGCAGATGTTTCAATTGGTTTGAGCAAATCTTTTCCAAGGATAGCACATTATCCGAATACTGATGACAGCCAGGATGCAACAAAAAAGAACTAGAACATGTTGCTTAAAGGTTAGTGAGCCTGATTTACAAAATCGTTTTGCAATGGTACAATCCCATTGAAAAACGCTTTGTGAATCCTGCCCAGTACCCTTTAAATAATCTGGAAGGGTTGCTGCTACACAAGAAGCAGGGGCAGGCACCTCACAGAGAGACTGCCTCTGAATGTCAAAGAACCAGGAGAGCAACACTGGTATGCCTCAGTCTAGAGGCATGGATCCCCGGTGTGGCTGCAGTATCATGCCCCAGGCCTGCATAGGATAATAGCGATGGCAACAGTGAGAGCCATGAAATATTACCAATTCTTGACTGTAACAGCGTAAAATCCAACATGCGATCAACCCACCATTATGTGGAAACACCTATGAGGGAACAACATGTGCCTCAATCTCTGAGAAGAGAGTTCCAGAAGCAGGAGGAATCACACATCATCAGGACCCCGACGAAAGGTAGCTCCCATATTATCAAAGGAAGTTACACAAATACAATGTAAGGCAAAATAAATCAAAAGTACAGAACGGTGTGATGGAGAAGAAATCTTAGACAGCCATCTAGCAATCTGCTGGACAAGCCCCACTCTCATTTGTTTTCAAATACTTTTTGTTCTGCCCAATTTTCGTAAAATCAGTGGATCTCTCTTTACCCAAGTAGCTGTACCTGTGCTATACTAGTATTCTCCTACTTGCCCAAATGGTGCTTATGAGACATCTTCAAAATGGGCGTAGACTTATTGATATTTAACTCATATGCGGACATCCTACTACAGAAATTGCTAATCTTCCTAACATTAAATCGAGAAATTACAGTGTCACCTATAAATTGACCACATTTCCGAAAGTCAATAGCTCGCAGCTGCATTCCTTGTCAGGGTACCGTAAACCTCAAGTGGCAACGCGGCCCCTGAAGGCAATGAAATGGATATGAAATTGAATGAAGTAAAAGCGCGGTCCTGGAACGTCATTGCTTCTGAAGGGAAAAGTGGTTGGTAGGAGAAGTAATGTTGTGGCACCGGGGAATTTAACCGGAACCTTCCTAGAATGTATCTGCTTTGATCTTGATATTTAGAGCAAAGCAGTCAAACATGTTTGCTTGTTTCCAGTTTTTGAGTTCAATATTGGGACCTACCACAGTTATTGGCTAATATAAGCCAAGCAGGCAAGACTACCCGAATGCGATCCTGGACGATTCCCTTCTCTGTTGAAAGCTCAGCGAAATCTTTGTCTGGGTCTCCATCCCATGAAACAGAGGATCTGCTTTGAAGCGTTTCTCAATATAATATTTGTTAGAACATTGGGGAGGTGTTATGGCACCGCCCTGCATGGCCACACACTGATTCCACGTGCACATACACAGTTTGTGCGTCACACTAGAGCAACACAAACTCTGTGCACTATTCTTTCAGCTGTATATTTGCACGGGCGGAAATGCATATGCACGAACGGTGGTCTGAAGGTTGGACACTGTTTCAACGTGCATATGCACATTTTGCGCATGCACAATCAGATCAGCAGAGTGCATTATCATTTGTGATGTATTGGTGGCACAGTCAGGCGCTCATGTGACAACCAATGGAGGATTCTAATATTACACCGAGTTATTCTTTGACATGTTCAACAGCAACCATTCATAGTGCACACTGCTACCCAGGCAGGCTTTATCCTTTAAAACAGACTTTGCAATGGAAATGGTACATCTACCTTCAAGCTAACCAGAATAATTTCAACGCTGAAGTTTACAGGTGGGATACCTAATTTTAGGCGAATTGCACCACTAGAGTACTTCATCTTACAACCTGTGTCTAGAATGTTCCTTCTGTCCTATCCATGTTTTTCCAATCAAACGCCCCCAAATAGATAAGGCGTGTGTCAGTATGCGGGCCATTTTCAAGGAATATGTTCTCTTTAAAGGCTTTAGTGGGCTTGCGAGTCATGGTACTCTGGACCATATCACAGAAACTTTGCACTGGTACTCGCTATTCACAGCGAGACAGATTAAATCCCCGTGTGCAAATATGTTATTTCAAGAGATGTTTGCACCTGGGCAAACTTGCCTGAGTGCAAACACGGCACAACATCTCACTGCATCCGTGAACAGGGATGTGTTTACAGACCTAATGTCGTAAGAGGCAGAGAAAGGAGACCTTCGCGTGAAGATGTCGGGTTCCTGCAAAGCATCTGGGGACAGACAAGAGAACACACGCGGCATTAATTATGTTACACACTAAGACTGGGGACAGCAATCCAAGCTCTTTTAATGCGGTGAGGGTAGAGCAACATTTTTCAAGCATGTGATAGTTGAAAAAAACACCCTGTTTTGGTTCATTTTTTGGAGAGATGCTTAGGATGTTGTCCCTGTAACGTGATCAGGGCGATAGCGCCAGGCACATGATGTGCGAATATTCCGATGTGGGGCTGCGGGTCCCTAGCGGCATTGGAAGCACAGCCTGTGAAGGGCTGTTGACATATGAGAGCTGTGCTTCTTGGCTGGAAAGCTGTACTTGAAACATGCCTTTTGAGTACATTTATGGATTCAAGGTCGCCAACAATGATTAATTACCTGCTTTAGGAGAACACAAAGGTCTATCGGGCTGACATCGTCCACCCATGGAATTGCATAACAGCTTTCTGGTTATTCTGAAAACCCAAATCGGTTTAACTATTCGTTTTTTGATAGGAGACCAAATTGTATATGAAATGATTAACAGTACAACTTAGCTTTCCACACACTATTTGGGGTTAGGGTAGAAGCCAGAATGCACCGGAACAGTACAAACATATACAAAATAACTGAAGAAGATGGAAACACTCATGGAAAATACTTTGGAGATGATACATCGGGAATATTGTGCTATCATTAACCCGTTGGTGACCAGAAGGTGCATTTAATAGATAAAGGTGCCTGGATCGGCGAAAAGCAGTATAAACGTGCAAACGTGTCTAATTAAAAATAACCTATAAAATCAGGCACACCTTCGAAGAGTATCTTGGAAGAGGAACATTTGAAAGAAGAAGCTGTTATTAACCCGTTCCTGCACGGACACTTCCTTTCTGCGATAAAATATATTTGATGAACGTTTAGCAGAATATGAAAGAAGATCTGCATTGCTAGTGCAGTGAAACCTACATGCCCGCAACTCCCCAACTGCCACCCTCTTTGTTTAAGATTCCTTTTTCCCATTCCAGCAACTTATGTAGTACAATCTTTGAATCTGACACTGTAGGTGGCTCTAAGCCCCCCCCAACCTCCTCCCCCCATTTCTGGGCAATGTCTTTCTTAGTGCTGATCAACATCATTGCGATAAACCACTTTTCATACTTTGAGCACACAGTATCCCCCAACACTACGGGCAAACCCTGTTACATACCAAGACCGCTCTTCAGCTCAGCAAAGTTCCCTCCCCAATATACTTGAAGCAGGGGACATGACAGCTCACATGTATTTAAGTACCTACTTACCCCTTGCATTTAGCACAGCTCACATTTGCCCATCTTTCTAAGCCTGTCGGGTGACATTAGACCCTATGTAAAATTGTTAATTGAATGAGGTGGAGCCTCATGCATATCACTATTTCTTGGGGAGCATATGATGCCTCAGACCATTCCCCAACCAGTCCCATTCATACACCCCAAGTCTGCTTCCCATTTTTCTTTCAAATTAGTCATTGATCTGAAGTATTGTTCACAAAAGCCTGGTACAATGCAGAGACATGTTTACATGGAGTTTCTGCTTGGGTAACTCTCCTTTACTTTGGGGAGGCCTTTGGACGCTCATCTCCCCCTTCAACCGGGATTCACGTAACATGGGCATTCCTAACTACATCAGTTATCTTTGTCATACCCAGCTGTGCCATTGGTCTTCTATATGGTGCATTATCGAGCTCTCTCAAGAAGTACTTATTCCACAGGGGAGTCTGAAGTGCAGCCCTATTACCCCAGCCAGTCTTACTCCTCATTTCCTTCCAAATACTCAACACCGCTGGTGGGAGAACACATATGTCAAGGTTAGCACAGAGAGCCTAGGTAGGTTGGTGTCCATCTTTTCTTGAGTTCCCGCTCCAGTCTTGTGTCTCGCCTATCTCTCTCAAGGAATATACAATCATTGGCAACCCCCATGTGTTAGGACCAATAATATTTCAAAGGATCTGACAAACCCAACCCCCCTTCCCACAAGGATCTACAGAGCGTCTTTAGGGTCACTCTAACAACCCTGTTACCCAATAGTAACTTAATGATTCCCACCTCCAATTTATTGAATTCAACTTTAAGGAATTTGTATGGCATGGCATGCAGGATGTAAAGGAAGCATGGCAAGGTGATCATTTTAATAATCACAACTCTATCTATTAGGGAGAGAGGCATTGTGACCTCAACATCCTCCTTGATTTCCCCTACCCCTCATCTCTGCTCTTTCGCAACCTCTGTGATTCCCTCTCCTTCTCTATCCTCCCCTCTGGCCTGACGCATTCTGCTGGACACACACTTGATGTGATGATCTCCCCTGGCCTCCCCCTCTCTATCCCTCTGACCACTCCTCTCTCCTGGAGTGACCACTCCCTTCCCTCCTCCCATCTCTCACTCTCTTCCCCCCAAGCCAACCCCACCCCAACACTGCCACTTACTTTCTCGGACATCCGACCTATGAGGCATGTGTCAGTTGAGGCTTTCGCTGCCACCTTCTCTCCCCCTCCTCCTCCTCCTCCTCTGGGTGACTCGCACCCCAACACAACTCTGTCCTTTCTCTAATCTTCTATATCTGATACTCTTGATAATCTTGCCCCTGTCATGAGGATCCGCTTGAAGTCCAAAGCCAAGTGCAATTCCTGGTATGACTCTGACCTAGCCACACTTAAACATTAGTGTAGGGCGGCTGAGAGGAAATGGAGGGCTTCTTGTTCATCCTCTGACAAACTGGCCTGTCGTCTGCTCCAAAGGCAATACCGACTCTCTGTCTGCACAAATTCAAGCCCGTGTCTCTGCGGCTTCTAACAACTCAGATTAACTTATTAAAATCTGCAAGTAGCACCGGTATCTGTGCATAGGATTAGTGAATTCGGGAGCACCATTGAAATCACATTGCACCAGCCAACAGATGCCAAGCCAAATGGAGAGTGGGGTCCCTAGACCCAAGGCGGAGGCCCCCTCCCACCCACAGGCCCCCAACCTACGGGGGGCCCAGCACGTCGACCCAGATCCTACTTCCAAACGCCATACAATACGGTAGTACAGAGGGTAGGGCCCCCATAACTGGGGCGTGTGCCTCCTCGCACACGATTGCCATATGAACGTTAAAAGCAAGTTGGCCAGATACACATATATTCCGCTTCTCCCGAGCCCCGACCCCGGAACCGCAATGTCATTGGAAGCCTCGGAGACGGGAGTGGCAGCCACCAAGGGCGACATCGCTGCCCTCCTGAGCGAAATTAAAAACATGGGGGCCAGCCTCGGCGGCAAAATTGATAGGATGACACAGAGAGTGGATAACATTGAGGAGAGACTGGAGGGAGTCGAGAACAATCAAACCTCGATAGATACCCAGGAAACCCAAATGGATCTCAGAATACATAACATAGTGAAGAGAGAGGATGAAATTCGCCTTAAGAGGGACAATTTAGAAAACAGAGAAAGAAGGAACAATGTACGGTTCATTCGGGATACCGGAGCGCGAGGGGGAAACTGAAGAAGACCTCAAAACAACAGTACATGATATCATTAAAATCCTGGCAGCAGATGAGAACATCGACGAGCCTAAAACTGAGAGAATACATAGAGCCGATGGCCCACCAGGCGGCCCAAGGTCAGATCTCGACAGATTCCACCGATATGAGGACAGAACAAGGATATTCACGAAAGCCAGGTCTGTGGGGCTCCCTCACCCTCGGGGGGGCTCAGATCACCATCTTCCTGGATCCATCCTCGCTTACCCTGGCCCTGAGATGTCTTTGCAGTCCCCTAACGAGATGGCTCAAGGAGCAAGGCACGAGATACAGGGGGGATACCCCTTCTCCCTCACGTTTGAGCATGGAAGCTGCGCTCCGAAGAAGAGATTCGAGATTGTATCGCGGATCTTGTTGGAACAGGCCCAAAAGAAGGAGCACGAGAGGAGCCTGGGCAGGACACAGCGAGATGGGAGCTTCAGGGTCCGAGGAGGAAAAGATTAAAGGGATCAAGAAAGTATAGACGGCCCAATGACACACCAGACAGTAACAAATGATACCGTTTACCAATGTTCCAAGCCTCTGCAATGACTACCTGGATATTATTGCATACACCGGTGCCCAGCATACCCCCGCCGTGGGGCCCAACCCACGCTGGGCCCACCGCCTGGATGGCAGGGAGGAGCAGTCGGCGGGTGAACCGGGAAACCGCATGTATCACTATATTTTTCACTTAGGAGTAAAAATCTTTGTTGCATATTAAAGTGTTTGGGGGAAGGGGAGGCTCAAAATGTTATAATGATAATAGTTGCGGTAGGGGTTGTGAGGTAACGGCCCCCACTGGTGGTCCGATACTGGACCGGCTGTACACACTCAGTCCATTTCGGACACCACCGAGACAAGATGCAGACCCTCATGGAAAATGGGAAGGACCAAGAAACCGAACTGAGGGCAAGGGGTATCATGTTTAATACCTCGAAAGGGAGGGAGGGGGGAGGGAGGCAGAAAACATCACAGCCCCAGCTAGTCAGAGGCATCTATCAGGCTACTCCCACTGCAGCGAAATCCAGCGGTGAGCGACGGGACCCGACAAGCAGACCAAGAAGACGCACCACTGATCAACATAGATGACAGATCAAGTGACAGGCATGGCACAATCAAAATTGGCACATTGAACGTCAAGGGACTTAACTCCCCCACCAAAAGGTTGCTAGTGTCTAGAGAGTTCAAGAGGGCGAACCTTGATATACTTTTCCTGCAGGAAACTCGATACAGCAAGGGGGAGGAGAGGAAGGTCTTATACATCAAAGCAGGCTCCGAATACTGGGGCTCAGGCCCACTCAAGAAAGCTGGAGTCGGCAGATTGGTCTGCAAAGCGATTCGGTTCAAAATCCTAAAAACCTGGGCTGACGTAAGCGGCAGAGCACTCGTGTTGGTCGGCAAAATACAAGGCACCACCATCACACTTGCATCCATATATGCACCCAATACCGGACAATCCAGGTTTCTACAACAAACATTTTCTAAAGTCATGACTGAAGCAGAAGGTGAAGTGATCCTGGGAGGTGACCTTAATTCATGGATGGACCCAGAACGGGACAGACAAGCCGGTAACCCACTCGTAGCCGTACCGTCCGGATCCAGACGCACACAGGTTGCGGACATGATGGACGCCTACAACCTCAAAGATGCATGGCGACACATGAACCCGAGGAAACCAGGCTTAACGTTCTACTCTGCACCGCACGCCACGTTCACTAGAATTGATTATATATATCTTACCTCAGAACTCATTGAGGCGATGTCCGAATCCAGTATATCTCCTGTAACATGGTAAGATCACGACATGGTCACTGCCACCATTAATCGGATGGCTCTCCCCCAGAGAAACTCTAAATGGCGATGCAACAAGACACTCCTAAAGGACCCTATTTTCCGGGATCAACTCGAGCAGGACATCACCCAATATTTTGAGCAAAACAACACAGGTGAAACCTCCGTAAACACAGTATGGGAGGCAGGTAAAGCCACTTGGAGAGGAATACTCATTAAAGAGGGGGCAGCAAAGAAGAGAGAACGCCAACTCATTGAAAACAGGCTCCGAAACGAAATTACCCTAACTGGACCTCATCGCCCAATCCTCAGGCCCCCATAGAACCCAAAAATTGAGGAAGCCAACGACAAGAGGGATGAACTGCGGCGATTAGAAACTGACAGCATTGTTCACAAACTCCGATTTCTAAAGTAAAAACAATACGAACATGGGGACAAGGCACTACACAGCAGTTTTCTACAAGACCTTTAAGGACGCCCTCCTCCCATTCCTGGTCGAGCTCTTCAATAACATGGTCCAGTCCAGCGTTGCACCCGAATCCTTCTCAGAAGCGCTTATAACGGTCATACCCAAGGAAGGCAAGGATCCCACACAGTGCGCATCCTAACGCCCAATTTCTCTCCTAAATACTGACGCCAAAACGTATACAAGAGTTCTCACCAGGCGGCTCAAGTCACACATGCCTGCTATAATCCACAATGACCAAGTGGGTTTCATCCTTGGCAGACAGGGAGCGGACTCTACTCAGAAGACCCTTCACCTCATACACGAGGCCAAGAAAATGCCGAACACTCCTGCATTATTCTCCATCGACGCGGAGAAGGCGTTCGACAGAGTTGAATGACACTTCCTGGAAGCCACACTAAAGAAAATAGGTCTGGGCCCCACTCTCCGACGAGGAATCAAGGCTGTCTACACAGCGCCTAGAGCATCCGTTGTGATGAACTCCCAGTACTCCCACTGGTTCCCCCTCAGTAGAGGGACAAGACAAGGTTGTCCCCTCTCGGCAATACATTTTGCGCTATCACTGGAACCGCTTGCGCAAACGCTTCAAACAAACAACGGTGTAGAGGGGATGCGAGCTAATGGTAGAGAGTATAAGCTAGCCTTGTACGCAGACGACATCCTGCTGCGTGTGCAGAATCCGATGACATCGATCCCCCAAGCGATCCGCCTTATAGAAGAATATGTCGTACTGTCAGGATTCAAAATGAACAAAACCAAATCCATCCTTTTCCCGCTCCACGAACCCACCCCTGACCAACAAATAGACCAGTCCCAGATCAATTTTTCAAACAAGTGAAGAAGGTAATATCTGAATTTTTATGGGATGGAAAGAAACCAAGGATATCTTATGAAACCCTGATACTACCAAAGGAGCAAGGAGGGGTGGGCATTCCGGATATCGAGCGATACTACCAGGTGGCGCAACTTAGAATCCTTATTATGGATGCGATAGAAAGGACCTGCAATGGGTTCAACTGGACAATGACAATCTAATCCCCGCAACTCTCGCAGAATGGTTATGGGTCCCCAGACCTAAACTTTCAAGAAGTCTACTTAATCATCCAATACTGGGGACAATATGGAACATATGGAGGGAAGGGAAAGGAATGTCCGGAGACACCACATGGCCTTCTCCTCTAAGCCATCTCTGGTCCCCCGGGATCAGAGAGGAAATCCCTGAACACGCCAGATACCAAGCTTGGTTCGCCGCTGGACTTCAGAGCGTCGGCCAGTTATGGAGAGATGGAAAATTCATAACAATCACAGAACTAGAAGAAGCCTTCCAGCTGCCTGCAGCCGATCCCGATCTTCTTGTACCTGCGATTGAAAGGCATCCTATCCAAAAGGGAGTGGAAGGTCAAAACACAAAGAGAGCTCACGCCCTTCGAGACAATCCTGGACACGACCAACACAAACAAAGGCTTAATAGCACGCATGTACAGCGCCTTGATTTATAGGGAATGAACTTCGAGTCTCCGCCTCAAAGAGAGGTGGGAAAAAGATTTCGGCAGAGAATTTGATCAACAGGCATGGGACAGAATTTGTGCAACGCCATCTTGAATATCAATCGCAGCTCAATATAAACTACATGCAATAAAGCTACTCCACAGATGGCAATATGACCCATACAGGCTTTCCAAAATGTTCCAGACCTCTAGCCCAAGATGCTGGCGACAATGTGGCATGGGCGCCAATTACTGGCACATGTGGTGGGACTAGGATGGATCAAACAGATAGACGGCATTGAACGGGCGCCATCCCCCCTCCTGACTCTTTTTGGTCTTGAAGAGGAGGACGAGGAACTGATCAGGATAAAAGGACTGGCATCTCCTTTGCTATTGGCTGCGAGAGCGGGCCTGGTCATCAAATTGAAATCCCCACATCTTCCAGATAAAAAGGATCCGTTAAAGATCGCAACAAACATCTCCACAATGGAAAAAATTACGGCAGCCCTCCATGGCAAGGCCGCACGACACGAAGAAATTTGGTGCAACTTCGCCAATCACTACATCGCAGGCTCAGATGGGACTGACCCAACGCACCAAGGACTTTAGAAAACACCTCATCCTAACACAAACTGAACATCACCAGACAATTTACTAGCTAACCAAGCCTGTCAAAAACTCAGTCACTAACTCTAAACCCAAATGGTCTAACAGCGATAAATGTCACATCGCCCGTCACATGTAAGCAAAACGCACGCCAATGAACTGGAAGAACGAAGAGCATTGGTTAAGGGAGGGAGCGGGGAGGGAAGGGGTTCCAAAACAACTCTTCATTAGGACGGGACAGTTATTTGTTATTAAAATGTTATTACTGTGGAACAGTATTGTATTGTGATGTAACCCTGTGATCATGATACGCATCCATCTGTATGTTCTACCTTTATGTTTAAAAATTAATAAAACTTAAATTTAAAAAAAAATAAAATCTGCAAGGAGCTTGCCAACCCTGCGGCAGTCTCCACCCCTACTCTTGCCTCCCAGGCTCTCTGTAATGCCCTTGCCTCGCACTTTATCTCAAAAACCCAGGACATCCTGTCCATGCTCTCCTCCCCTGCCCCTCCTATTCCCTCTCAGTCTGTGCTTGCAGACCCCCATTTAACCACCCCCCCAACGTCCTTCTCTTCCTTTCCTATTTTCTCCCCGGACGAGGTGGCAAGACAAGTCTGATCTATGAAAGCCTTGTCAAAACAGGTTCATCCCTGTTCCTCTAAAACCATCAGGGACCACATTGACACCCTCACTCCGGCCCTTGCCAATTTCTGCAACCCCTCCTTTGCCTCAGGATCCTTCCCCTCCCCTCTTAAGCACTCCCTTGTTCATCCTCTTCTCAAGAAACCCACAGCTGATCCTTCATGTCCAGCTAACTATCGCCCAATTTCGATTATCCCCTTTCTGGGCAAACTCCTGGAAAAGCTGGCCATCTCTCAGCTTAACCGTCATTCCGATTCTGTTGGCTGTCTCCATGATCACCAATCTGGCTTCTGATCAGCCAAAAGCATGGAAACTGCTCTCCTGAACATCCGTGAAGATCTGCTCTCCAACCTGGACTCTAACATTCCCTCTGTCCTCATCCTTCTTGATCTCTCTTCTGCCTTCGACACAGTCAACCACACCATCCTGCTCAACCATTTCCGTGATAACCTGGGTATCACTGATCAGGCTCTGGCCTGGCTGACCTCTTTCCTCTCTGATCGACCCTCCCAGGTCCATCTATCTTCCTCTCTACCTGTGGGGTTCCCCAGGGGTCTAACCTCTCACCCTGGCTTTTTAACCAATACCTGGCAACTCTTGCCCACTCCATTGCCATTTTCTGCTCAAATTTCCAGTGCTATGCTGATCACACGCAACTCATTTTCCGGCTGCCCTCGTCTACCTCCTCTCCCTCTCTCATCTCTGACTGCCTAACTGCCATTCAAGATTGGTGTGCTACCAATGATCTTTGTCTGAATGCCAGCAACACTGAGATCCTACTCATCGGCACACCATCTCCATCCTTTTCCCTCACTCTCTGGCCGGCCTCCCTTGGCCCCCCTCCTGCCCTTACCTGCGAGGCTAAGAACCTTGGGGTCATCTTTGACTCCACACTTTACTTCTCCGCCCATATCTCTGAGGTCTCTAAAAAGTCAAAATTCCTACTGCACCTCCTCAGAGGTACTCTGCCTTTCCTCTCCTTCCCTCAGAAGCTCACTGTCTCCCAAGCTCAGGTTCTCTCTAGGTTGGACTATTGTAACAGCCTCTTTCTAAATCTACCTGCCTCTACTCTCCGCCCTCTGCAATTTATCCAGAACAGGACTGCAAGACTTGTCCTTGGCCTCAAGCCCTGGGATCGTATCTCTCCAGCCCTGAAATCTCTCTATTGGCTCCGAGTGGATGCAAGGATTAAATTCTAAACCCTCTGCATTGTCCATAAGGCTTTCTGGGGCCTGGGTCCAAAATACCTACAGCTATCCCTCTGCAAATACCTCCCCTCTCAAGCTCTTCGCTCCTCTACCTCTAACTCTCTCCGGGTCAATCGTTTTTCAAAGAAACGATCTGGGGGTAGATCTCTATCTTCCGCTGGGGCCTCCCTCTGGAACAGCCTCCCTGACACTCTAAAACTTGAGGAGAACCATCTCCGGAAGCACCTCAAGACCTTCCTCTTTGCTTTTGCCTTCTCTCCCCCTCTCCCCTGCTGACTGGCTCTCTCCTGGCACTGTGCACCTGGCCACCCTCTTTTCCCTGGGCCCAGGCACCTGCTCACCCTGCCGCCCTACTGCACTGCTTCCTGGCCACCCCTTGCACTGGTGGACTGTATCTGTACCCATACCGCCCCCCCTTTTTCTCTTTTTCTGCACTTGACAGACTCACCCAGTCTGCTGCCATAAACACAGCACTTGCCACTTGCTGGCTGCACTACCACTGTTTCTTGCCTCCTTTTTCTATTTACTTTTATTTATTATTTATTTATCTTCTCTGCACTTCCACTCTCCCCCTTCCATGCACTTTTCCCTTTTCCCTTTCCCATGCACTTGCACGTTCTCAATGTCACTGGGCTTAGTAAGATCGTTGTTGTTTTTGTGTTCCCCCCTGCTCCCCTCCCTTGTCTAGTTCTGCTCTGAAACACTTGTGTACAAGTGCGATACACATAAAATATCATATCATATCATTGTAGTGACCATCGCTTAACGTCAAACCAGACTTTACTAAGGAGACACTCTTCTTAGATCCTTGCTATGCAAACCCCAAGGTATTTAAATGAGGCCTGTTCCCACTTCAAAGGACAACTTTCTATTCCCACCAAGTCTTCTTCCCTCACTGTGTGGCTGAAGAATTTCTCATAATGGATCCCAAGGCTGCTTTGGTCCCTAAATTCCTTGATGATATCATAGCTCTAGGAATCGACAGCCTTAGATTACTAAAATACAATGGGAGATCATGTGCTTATAATGACAGCCAGTCTTCCGAACCCAAAGGCAAACAAAAGCCCTCCAGAATCAAACAGGTCTCTCCCCATCCATTCCACCAAGGCTGCCATTACCAAGGGGAAAATGAGACAGGGAATCGTGCTGTGTTACTCTTCTCATGGGGAATTCTTTCAAGGGGTGCCCATTAACACTCACTCTGTGGGGCCATGTATAATAACTGCACCCAGCTCAGTTGAATTTTCTCCATCTGGGCCCAGCAAAAGGACTACTCGATAGAATCAAATGCTTTTTGTGAATCCAATGACAGAAGTTGGCATTTGACCTGGCAATCCCTCAGCCAAAACCAGTGAGCAGAATAACTTCCCTTCATAAAGCCACACTGGCCCAGGTGGACCAGTGTAGCAATCACACCCAGTGGCTTGTACACCACGTTTTGAGCTAGTATTTGAGTTTTTCCATTCAATAGAGAAATAGAGCAATGATATCTGCATTGAGCAGGTGGTTTCCCCTCTTCACCCATCCGCACAATTTTTGCTGTGCGGTGGCCCACCCGTAGAATCCAATGATCCCTTCTCTCATCTCTTTACACATCACCTTCCACAATTCCCTGGGAAACAATTCAGCTCTGCCGTGTTTCAGTGTTGTAACTGCTGCATACAATGTTCCACTTCTGTCAATGGCAGATTTGCCGTTTAGGTTTCTCTCTGCTGGGGCACCAACCGTGCAACTTATAGGCCTCTCAGAAAGGTGTCAAACATCTCATCCTCACTAACTCTGGCACTCCGGTACAGTATCTCAGAGTACACTGAGAAAGTCGTTGCAATCTCTTCCTCCTCTCTTTTAGGGATACCCTGGTCATCCATTCCCCAAATACCCACCTAGCCATCTAATCCCTATATGCCAGCCAGGCCAATAACTTCCCTGTTTTAACTCCATGGTGATTGAATCTCCCCTTAGACAACCCCCCTTTAAGCCTGATATGGGCTTTCTCATCCCTTATTACAGTCTTATAGGCCTCCGATAATATACTGGCATCAATAACCAACCTCTAATTTTTCTTAAAGTTGTAAGTGGTTCCCTCCTTAATCTTTGCCATCACTTCTGCATTGCCCAAGTGGGGTGCATCCTGTCCCCAAATGCCAAAATGATGTGGGCCACAAAACTCTGGTGTGACCATTACAGCAAATGATCGGAGATCCCCCTAGGGCAGTGGTCTTCAAACCTTTTTGGCTGGGACCCCCCTGAGCAAAATTTGGGCAAGCCGGTCCCCCCCAAAAATGCCAAATTGACAGTATGTACAAATGCCTATGAACTATTGCGTGTCGTCACTGCACCCTACTCCCAGTATAGTCCATTGGCTCCCCACCTGCTCCCATCACAGTCGCTGGGCTCCCTCATTCCACTCCTACCCAGTCCCTGGGCTCTCTCCATCACAGACCCTGGGCTCTCCCCATCACTATCCCAGTGCTCCAGTCCATCCTGCTCCCACCACAGTCCCTGGGCTCCCCCTACCCAGTTCCCAACACAATCCGAGGGCCAGTGGGAGCTGGTGAATTTTTTAAGTGGAGGAGCATAAATATTTCCACCAAAAATGCCATCTCGATCAAGTACAGCGAGGGAGCCTGAACCAATCAATGGGGGTTCGTGGGGGGTTTTCCGCCCGTGATTTTTTTAAAAATAATGGCTTAAAATGCATGCATTTTAGAGCATACTTAAAAAAAAAAAAAGTTTAAAAAGCCAAACAGTTTGCAATTAGCGCTGGGGGTGCACGGGGGAACACACAGTATTTTTCACTGGACATCTATGATAGATATCCAGTAAAACAAATACCATCCCTGTCCCCTGGGATCCACAGCGATTCAGAAGGAGTGCTGATTTTGGTAGTGGGGGTACGGCGAGTGTGCAACAAAGGCATTTTTAAAATGCCTTTGCTGTAAAACCCTCCTTCTCCCCTTCTACCCCCCACTCACCAAAATCAGCTCAATGACCAACCCAAACACCCAAACACACATTCACACAACAATCCTTCTATCATTCATACAAGCACGCATCACCATACACTCACTCAGAACACAAGCATACACGCATCCATACACATATTTAAATAGAAAATAAACAAACATAAACGTACCTTCTGCAGGGGCCTGCGCATGGGTGCTGAAATGCCCTGCTCCAGGTTGCTCTGTCCGTATGTGCGAGGAGGCGCAGGAGTTCCCCCTCACACATAAAACATGCAGTGCAGTGGCCCAACCAGAATTTCCAATGGGCTATGCAAGGCTGGCACAGCAACACCCCCCCCCCCGACCCCGTCCCATGGCGGGGGAACTGAACTGTCAAAGGGAAACAGTGTTTCTCTTTGACAGTTCAGCCAGCCCAGAAGCACTCCCTCAGCTGGAAAAAGCAGCCGAGGGAGTGCTCAGTGTTTCACTGGGCTGGCTCCTCAGCTCCTCCATAATGGATGAGGGGGTAACTGGATGGGTGCCCCCTGGCCAATTATGGATGACCCCCAGACTCGGACTGGCCTAAAGGGCAATAGGGCGATACCTGTACCACAAATGCAAAATGCTAGTGTAGGCAAGTCAAAATGGGCCACTTTTTTGGCCAATGCGGGCCAGATTGACGAGTTACTTCACTATGCAGATAGTTGTTGTGACCATTGTTTCAGAATAAATATTCTTTAAATATCATGATTTGCTTACATTCTAACATAAAACACCCCCTTGGGTACTATTCAAACTGTGTGTGACTAAAGGAATGAATATCCATTTGCAATTACGGATTACGGAACACTTTTTCATTGGTGCCTGAGACAGTTTTATGTGGAGATATTTCAATTATCGAGGAACACTTAATATATTCAGATTAGAGTATGTATGATCTGGAGAGATCAATTAACAGTCCACTTTTAGATGCAAGGTATGCTAAGCATCTACCAGACCAGGAAATGGGAACTCTCATGGAGACCCTCTCATCTCCACTAGTCTGGACCCTCTCATCTCCACCAACTCTACCCTACTTGCCCGTTATTACTAGATACCACACACAACGGGTTAAATATCAATACATTTTATTAAAATTATTTTCTTTTTTATTTCTTTATTACCACTAATTTATCCCTCCAACCAATGCGAACTAGCCCTGGAACACTATTTCCCTAAGAAGTGCTGGTGGGCAGCCAATTTAGAGTGAAAGATAGGGAAAAGACACTGACCCTACCTCTGTACGAGGCAAAATATGTACCTATAATGAGTTAAAAAAAAGTGGAGAAAAACAAATTCTTAAAAAAGGGAGGCCAAATTGGTGAGCATGGAAGGGAATGATTATCTAATATTTAATGCTCCATTCTCATATGCTCATGAACAAATCATTTTGAAAACATCCAAAAATGGGCACCCGGTTTATGTTTGGGCATCCATTAATAGGGGTTGACTGGTTTCAGTGCAATTTCAATTTCTTTTGCCACTTTCTTCAGGACCACACAACACTTTTAATTTCAGCCCTCCTAATTATTATAGTTCCCCTCTTTTTTGACTCAATGCCTAAAAGAACAGGAACAATAGACACATAATCCACTATTTATTAATTTGCAAGTAATATTGATTGTTGCTAAAGTTTTAATGTCTGATGTTAATTATTAGCAGAATGACTGCTATAACACAAAAACACAAAATAAGGGGCTCCCCTTTCGGTGTTCTGATTGTCACCTGTTTATTTTGGGCAGCGGCACATTTGATCATCAGCACACTGAGTGTTATCGTACCGATCCATGTCCTTACTCAGTCGTAGAAGAACACATCAAATGCGGAATCTAGATACCAACATTCTTTGTCTCTTGCTGTGACTAGAGGAACCCATGGGAGGTGCATAGCCTTGCTCCAGACACAGCCTGTGAGTGCCCAATTTCACTCAGACAGCCCAGGTGAGTGTTGTTAGCACAGGGACCCTCCCGGGCCTTGTTTCCATATATTTTTTAAGTTTGTTGGGTCACCCAGCACCCACGTGCAGTGAATCTTCCCCGTGTGCCCCGAATCCACATCCCGCCTCTGAGCCCGCCCCCTCACCCCTGATTGGCTGTTGCACTCTCGGTGGCTAGCCTTGCTCCCGACACAGCCTGCGAGTGCCCAATTTCACCCAGGCAGCCCAGGTGAGTGTGGTTAGCACAAGGACCCTCCCGGGCCTTGTTTCCATATATTGTTAAAGTTTGTTGGGTCCCCCAGCGCCCACGTGCAGTGCATCTTCCCCGTCTGCCCCGAATCCACATCCCGTCTCTGAGCCCGCCCCCTCGTCCCTGATTGGCTGTTGCACTCTCAGTGCCTAGCCTTGCTCCGACACAGCCTGCGAGCACCCAATTTCACCCAGGCAGCCCAGGTGAGTGTGGTTAGCACAAGGACCCTCCCGGGCCTTGTTTCCATATATTTTTTAAGTGCAGTCCTGCGGCTAAGTGCCCTAAGGCCAAGGGAGGCTCCAACAGAGGTGCCTCCAAGAAGTGTCAGCAGGGGAAGCCAGTGGCCAGCCATCAACCATCAACTACAAGGACCAGTAAGGTAGGAGTGGATCTACACAATCTAAAAACTAAAAACAACAGACCATATATAAAGCACAATTTAACTGTTGAGGAGAACAAAGCTCTCACAGAACGGGCCTCAAATGAGGCCATAGTGATCAAACCAGCAGATAAGGGTGGGGGAATAGCCGTGATGACTAATACCCAATATTTGGAGATGGTAAATAATTTACTAGCAGACTCAGTGAGTTACAAAAAACTGAAAAGGGATCCAACGAAAGGTATTAAAGTGGAGATTGACCAAGTAGTCAAATATGCATTTGACCGCAACTGGGTGACGGAGAATGAATATGATTTTTTGACAACCAGTCAGGGGCGTACTCCTACTTTATATGTGCTACCTAAGGTTCATAAAAACATCACCAACCCACCCGGGTCGACCAATAGTCTCGGGTTGTGGTGCACTACTCGAACCATTGTGTAAATTCATTGATCCTTTTTTAAACCACTTAGTATCCAAACAAGGACTTACTTACGGGAAACAATGAATACAATTTGAATCTTTGAACATCTTGAATTTGATCCCACCAAACATATTCTAGTAATGATGGATATAACTTCTCTACATACCAGCATTCCTCAAACACAAGCCCTAGACTGTATGTTGGAACATCTAACAGAATCAAACACACAACAGAGGGTTCCAATCAATTTCATCATGGAATTGATGGAATTAGCATTATGCAATAACTATTTTGAGTTTAATGGAACCTTCTTTTTACAGACTAAAGGCATCGCGATGGGTGCCCATACAAACAAAGAAAGAGGGGGGGGATTTGCCCCATGAGCAGAAAAGGAGGGGACAAAAGACCAAAATAACACCGTAGATCCCTTACTGCTATGTATCAAAATCAACATGATTAAATTGTTCAAAAAAGTACCAAACTCTGGTATCATGCATTTTTATGAAATTCTCTGAAAACAAAAAGGGCAAATTTCTAGAAAGTTATTTGAAAAGTTTATTATTTAGACAAAGAAAATCCTGATGAGCATAAAGGTTGTAATAACAAAGAAGTATAACAGAAATTGTTAAAACACTCACAGTTTACGTGTAGGTGTCAAAAAAATATTTCAAGAAAAATCAAGGTTGACATCATCACAACAACGTTTCGGCTGAAATGCCGCCTGTCTGGCCATAGTTTCTTTACATAGTTGAAAGTTGCCTTCCTCAGGGCGAAAGAACCTCACAACAGTTTAACCCTGTGGGGAAGCAGACATGAAAGAAAATGAAATTAAATTTAAAAGCATAATGGGAGCGAACTCCAAAATTTGAGTAAAGTTGCCCTTGTTGTTTAAAAGAGAATAAATTAGGAAATAAATTACCTCAATTTTGTAGGCTGTGGATAAGTTAGAAAAACAGGCGTGAAAACTGGCTCAGGGGCCCACAACAGTAATGCCTGAAGAGCGGAACCAACAGGGCCCTTGGTGTAACTGCATCGAGTTAGGACTCACATTGGAAAAAAACAACAACTGAAATGGAAGGGGGAACTTATCAGAATAAAAGTGAAGAAAAGTACAAATAGAGGTTATCCAAATGGGGAGAGGAGTGTAGAGGTATGTACTCACATGTGGATTAAATCCTGTAACTAGATAGCATGCACAGTTGAAAGGTGCAGTCTGTGGAGTATATAGTGCGGAGAGCACATGCGTCGGGTAGCCTAGTGTGGTCCCATATCACTGGCATAGAAGGTGTACAGCCTCTGAAAAATAGAAAATGATGAATAGTGTTAGAAGAATGGACAGATATATACTGTAAACACTAAACTGTGTTTAAGAAAGAACCCACGAGAAATCGTGTTAGAAGAATGGACGGATATATACAGTAAACACTAAACTGTGTTTAAGAAAGAACCCACGAAAAAATCGCGTCTTACCTATAACGACTTGACCAAAGTATAATGCAGATGTACGAGGGGAACAGCCTTTCTTGAAACCCTCTCGCAACACTCTGCAAAGCGAGCACGAATGTTCATATAGCCTAAAGAGGGCAGGAGGCCTAACTCGCCATTTCATTGGGCCTAAAAACAAGATGTGTGGATAGGCTGAGAGCTGCCCCACCTGCATGTCACTCACTTGGGTGGATACAAAAGGGCGCCATGACAGCGGCCTCTGTAACGTCAACTAAGAGAAGCTGCCGCGCCGGAAAGCAGACAGAAGCCTGCGGAGAAGCGTCCGGCTGGGGAGCAGAACACATGCTGCTGGAAGGAGGCAGCCGCCCGCAAGGCAAAACCCAGGTGTGGGATGGAAGCCAAAACATGTTAAATTGGACTGAAATCCTCATTAAGTCCATTAATGTGAGTGGATAAACGATGGATCCATCGAGCCTCCTTCTGTAGGAGGCAGTGGGTTATGTTGGGCGTATTTTTGACCACATCCAGAATCCACCATAATATGTCATTAGCAGAGTGCTGTAGCTCAATGTAGTGACTTACTAGGGGTGCGGTAAGTGTTTTACACCTGATTCTAGATCGATGTTCTGATATTCTAATATGTACCGGTCGTGAAGTTTGACCAACATACCGAAGGCCACACGGGCATTGGATGCAGTATACCACATGTGCGGTTTTGCAGTTTGTCATAGTGGTAAATGTCCATGTTTTTGGCCCAATTTTGAACTCCTTCATTTTCCTGGTGAATTGACAGACAGAGCAAGATCCACAAGGGAAATGCCCTGTGGTGGTCCTCAGGTCCCACAGACCTATTCTGGGGGCGGCTTTCTTAAGGGAAGAGTGCACAAGTTTGTCACGAATATTGCTGCCCCTCTTGAAAGCAAAGCGGGGAGGAGGTGTGTCTGGCAGATTTATTTTGACAATGGGCCAGTATTTCGAGATGAGTTTTTTAATCTCGAAGGTCTGAGGCCCATGGGTCAATACACATGTCATCTGTGAATTGTTCTTATCCAGTACTGAATTGGAATTTTGTTTGGGCGTGAGCAAATTGTCACGGTCAGTAAACCGAGCCCTTTTGTACGCTTGTGTGATCAATCGTTTAGGATAACCTCTGTCTCTAAGGCGACTACTAAGCTTATCTGCTTGTTCATAATAATCAAATAACTCGGAACAGTTTCGCCGGATCCGGAGAAACTGGCCATAGGGTAGATTATCCCTAATATGCCGAGGGTGATTGCTGGAGTAATGTAGGAGAGTATTACGGGCTGTGGTTTTACGGAAAAGCGAACACTTCAATTTTCCAAAATCATCTTTAATTATTAAGTCTAGAAAAGGGATCTGAATATTGCTAGACTCCATGGTGAACTTGATATTAGGATCAACGTTATTCAACCAATCAAAGAAGAGTATTAGCTCGGCTTTAGTGCCTGTCCAAATAAATATGATGTCATCGATATATCTCTTCCATTTGGTTATAGAATAGCGGAAGGGATTGGTGGAAGATAGAATGTGACGAGTTTCAAATTTGAACATAAAGAGAATCGCTAGGCTCGGCGCAAAAGCAGCCCCCATGGCCGTACCTTTTACTTGTAAGAAAAACTGGCCATTAAATTCAAAATAATTTTTGTTGAGAGCTATGGCCATAAGTTCCAAGATGAAGTTATGTGGAACGCGATCCTGAGAATCATATTCCAGGAGAACTTCTCGCATGCATTCTATCGCTTGATCTTGTGGAATGCTAGTATAGAGGGATTGAATGTCCATTGTCACCAGTAATTGAGTAGTGTTGTCAAATTCAAGATTTTCAAAGATAGTAATAGTATCTCTGAGGTATGTCTCAGTTTTTACGCTAATAGGTTTCAGAAATACGTCAATAAATTTGCACAGTGGTTCTAAAATCGAACCACAGCCTGACACTATTGGTCTTCCGGGTGGGTTTTCCTGATTTTTATGTATCTTAGGTAAAGAATACATAGTCGGAATACGACTTTGACTGGTAATAACGTTGATCCTAATATCAAGTTCACCATGGAGTCTAGCAATATTCAGATCCCTTTTCTAGACTTAATAATTAAAGATGATTTTGGAAAATTGAAGTGTTCGTTTTTCCGTAAAACCACAGCCCGTAATACTCTCCTACATTACTCCAGCAATCACCCTCGGCATATTAGGGATAATCTACCCTATGGCCAGTTTCTCCGGATCCGGCGAAACTGTTCCTAGTTATTTGATTATTATGAACAAGCAGATAAGCTTAGTAGTCGCCTTAGAGACAGAGGTTATCCTAAACGATTGATCACACAAGCGTACAAAAGGGCTCGGTTTACTGACCGTGACAATTTGCTCACGCCCAAACAAAATTCCAATTCAGTACTGGATAAGAACAATTCACAGATGACATGTGTATTGACCCATGTATTGACTTCACGACCGGTACATATTAGAATATCAGAACATCGATCTAGAATCAGGTGTAAAACACTTACCGCACCCCTAGAAAGTCACTACATTGAGCTACAGCACTCTGCTAATGACATATTATGGTGGATTCTGGATGTGGTCAAAAATACGCCCAACATAACCCACTGCCTCCTACAGAAGGAGGCTCGATGGATCCATCGTTTATCCACTCACATTAATGGACTTAATGAGGATTTCAGTCCAATTTAACATGTTTTGGCTTCCATCCCACACCTGGGTTTTGCCTTGCGGGCGGCTGCCTCCTTCCAGCAGCATGTGTTCTGCTCCCCAGCCGGACGCTTCTCCGCAGGCTTCTGTCTGCTTTCCGGCGCGGCAGCTTCTCTTAGTTGACGTTACAGAGGCCGCTGTCATGGCGCCCTTTTGTATCCACCCAAGTGAGTGACATGCAGGTGGGGCAGCTCTCAGCCTATCCACACATCTTGTTTTTAGGCCCAATGAAATGGCGAGTTAGGCCTCCTGCCCTCTTTAGGCTATATGAACATTCGTGCTCGCTTTGCAGAGTGTTGCGAGAGGGTTTCAAGAAAGGCTGTTCCCCTCGTACATCTGCATTATACTTTGGTCAAGTCGTTATAGGTAAGACGCGATTTTTTCGTGGGTTCTTTCTTAAACACAGTTTAGTGTTTACTGTATATATCCGTCCATTCTTCTAACACGATTTCTCGTGGGTTCTTTCTTAAACACAGTTTAGTGTTTACAGTATATATCTGTCCATTCTTCTAACACTATTCATCATTTTCTATTTTTCAGAGGCTGTACACCTTCTATGCCAGTGATATGGGACCACACTAGGCTACCCGACGCATGTGCTCTCCGCACTATATACTCCACAGACTGCACCTTTCAACTGTGCATGCTATCTAGTTACAGGATTTAATCCACATGTGAGTACATACCTCTACACTCCTCTCCCCATTTGGATAACCTCTATTTGTACTTTTCTTCACTTTTATTCTGATAAGTTCCCCCTTCCATTTCAGTTGTTGTTTTTTTCCAATGTGAGTCCTAACTCGATGCAGTTACACCAAGGGCCCTGTTAGTTCCGCTCTTCAGGCATTACTGTTGTGGGCCCCTGAGCCCGTTTTCACGCCTGTTTTTCTAACTTATCCACAGCCTACAAAATTGAGGTAATTTATTTCCTAATTTATTCTCTTTTAAACAACAAGGGCAACTTTACTCAAATTTTGGAGTTCGCTCCCATTATGCTTTTAAATTTAATTTCATTTTCTTTCATGTCTGCTTCCCCACAGGGTTAAACTGTTGTGAGGTTCTTTCGCCCTGAGGAAGGCAACTTTCAACTATGTAAAGAAACTATGGCCAGACAGGCGGCATTTCAGCCGAAACGTTGTTGTGATGATGTCAACCTTGATTTTTCTTGAAATATTTTTTTGACACCTACACGTAAACTGTGAGTGTTTTAACAATTTCTGTTATACTTCTTTGTTATTACAACCTTTATGCTCATCAGGATTTTCTTTGTCTAAATAATAAACTTTTCAAATAACTTTCTAGAAATGTGCCCTTTTTGTTTTCAGAGAATTTCATAAAAATGCATGATACCAGAGTTTGGTACTTTTTTGAACAATTTAATCATGTTGATTTTGATACATAGCAGCAAGGGATCTACGGTGTTATTATCGCGATGGGTGCCGCCTTTGCGCCAGGTTTGGCTATTTCATTTATGGCTAAATTTGAAACTGAACACATTCTGTGTGAATCCAATCCTTTCTACAAATCTATTTTGAATTGGAAGCGCTATACAGATGACATTATTTTCATGTGGGAAGGACCGGAAAATTAATTCCTGGAGTTCTTTTCCTGGCTCAACCGGATTGATACTAACATCCAATTTACACTTGAACATTCTAAGAATCAAGTCATCTTCTTGGATCTCATCATCAAGCATCAAGATGGTGAGCTCAAATGTTTTCTACACTGCAAAACTAGTGCTAGGAACACATTGCTGTACTACACGAGTGATCACCCCCGGCATCTTAAGGACAATCTTCTGTACGGGCAATATTTACGAATTAGGAGAAACTGCACTGACACTCATGATTTCAATCAGCAAGCAGAGGAGTTAGATACCAGACTAAAAGAGAGAGGTTATCCGAAAACACTCATTAAAAGGTCATGCAAGCGGGCTTGCTTTACGGACCGAGACTCTCTACTTACCATTAAAACCCAACAGTCAGGGAACAAAAAGATGACCTGTGTTCTAACACAGTCAGTTTTTCAGATTAAGAAAATTATTTTGAAACACTGGGACATTATTAAACTGGATTTACCGGAGGAGCCCCCACCTCATTTTGCCTTTAAAAGGGCTTCAAACATTCGAGACAAACTGATACACTCGAGTTTACGCAAAGATCTATCTAAAACCGGTCTATGGGATCTGCGTTCAGTTAAGGGTCATTACCCATGTGGTTCCTGAAGTGTTTGTACCTTTACCAGAAAGATGAAGGATTTCAAAATAGGGGAACGGGTATGGACCTTGTCCAACCTCAGCAACTGTAAAACCAAAAATGTTGTTTACTGCGTTGAATGTCCCTGCGGACTAAGGTACATTGGACAAACAAGCAGAGCAGCATATATTAGAATTGCGGAACACCGATTGCGCATTAGATGCAAAATGGTTACGGCACCCCTTGTCATTCATTATATGACTCTGAAACACTCACTAAATGATATGTCATGGTGGGTATTGGAAACAGTTAAAAACTCCATCAACATACACAAAAGTTTGTTGGATAAAGAGGCACAGGGGATTTTTCGATTAGGCACTCACACTCATGGACTAAATGAGGAAGTAATTCCACCTTTGTAACTTTGCAACACTCTAAGACTACATTGCCCTCTGTTGGCACCTTTAGAGGGCTCCTTTTAGTCCAGTTCCTGAAGTTTCGATTTTTGTTTTAACACATAGCCATCATCCTTGCATATATAATGATATCATTCTTGAATACATTTGTTTTCACTTCCCTTTTACTATTTATTTGTTAGCAAACATTTTTGCATTACTCTTGCAAACATTATGACAGCAATTTTCAAATGCTTTCAGCATTCCTTTAGGTTCTTACTCACTTGTCAGCATACACTTCTGCTATATTCATTAACACTCACGTCATGTACTGGATCGTGGATTTACTCTTTTTAAGTGGCTCATTACATTAATTGTTTCATGTATGGCTTTCTTTTTCCGCACCCGACGGAGGCAGCTGCCTTAGCTGTCTCCTTGGGCGGGTTTTCCTTTTCTGTTTTTTACCCCCATTCGAGCGAGCCCGCATCATTCAGGCATTGGACACTCCCCTTACAAAGGGTGTGTCACTGACACCTCTCCTGGGTTGGCCGTCCAGCGAGCAAACCAGCAGGGGGGGTGTCGGTCTCTGACCTATGCGGCTTTGTCATCTAGCAGCAATATTCAACCACTGAGCGTTGCTTCCGGGGAGGGCGTCATCACGCCTTTCCGATTATATCAACAGGAGTGACTGAAACACACTTCTGCTGCCAGACCTCCGCGTGCGCTCGCAAAGATTGGCTGCAGCGTTTCATGCGCAGCTTTAACTCCTTCATTGTTGAGGGTAAGTGTATTCGTTCCGCAGATCTGTTTAAAGGTTACAAGTATGTCCTAACATCCATTGGACAGGCATCTATTTCAGCTTATTTACATGCACTTGTAATGCTGGATTTACGAGTACTACAAGCTTCAACGGAAAGGGCTTATCTTGCGTATTTTGGCAGATTCCTAGCTTGTTTGTATGCACTCGTGAAACTGTATTTCATTCATTACAAGTACTATCAGCTCTAATTGAAAGGGCTTCTTTTGTGTTTTTTTCGGCAGGTTTTCATTACTGCCAATGGAACTAGCCAGTGTTTACCTATGGGGAATCTCTAATTTGCAAAAGAACTAAGCAATTCTGGGCATCCATTTTCCAGCGAAGATTTAAAAGTTTCGCTAAAGTAAGCATTTCTTCTTTATGTTTCATAAGGTGGTTGCCCTGGTAATGCACCACATTGAAAAACCTCCTCTCTTTCATGTTTTTTTTAATCAGCAGATATTACCCTCTCTAGATGGATCTGGCACCTAATGCTTCAGGATTTCATCTTTTTCCAGAGCTGAAGGCAATGTCTTTACCCAGGTAAACACAGGCCTGCGAATATCCTCATACTTTGTATTGGCGAATTATTAAACTCCAGGTAATATTATAACAATTTGATCTATAGGTTTTTGATTTGAGTGCGTGTCTCTGGTCCTCGACTAGATACTGTTGCCCATGCTTGACACCGAGGTGACTCTGACGTCTCGAAACCCTATCTTGAAGAATTCCCCCCACATTCATTTGGGTAAGGTTCCTCTTCAAGGTAGAACTACTGAGTAGTCTTTATTAAATAAAACATTTTTAAGTAGCAAGTGTTTAGACAACTTGGCAACCTGAGATTTTCATTAGAGAATCATACAGCAAGCTATATCCTATTTTTATTCATACATTATTTTGATCTTTTATGTTTTGTCTGCTTCCCTGCAGGGATTATCATTACTTACTCTGCCCCAAGGAAGGCGTTTCTTTAACATCAGTGGCCTTACAGGTGGCCCGCCGAAACGTAAATGTGGTCTTTTTCTGTTGGAACATTAACTTCATTTCCAACATCATTTCTTTGAGACCCTTTCTTTTCAACTTGAATATTGTAAAAAGTTGACGTTGGCAGACCTGTACAAGTGAATTTACACTTTTGCATAAATAAATTGAATTGAATTGTTTTTTCTTTTTATATATATTTTTTGTTCTCATTTAAATGTTAAACTATGGCAAATTTGTCAATGTGGCAGACCTGTACAAGTGAATTTACACTTTTGCATAAATAAATTGAATTGAATTATTTTTTCTTTTTATATATATTTTTTGTTCTCATTTAAATGTTAAACTATGGCAAATTTGTCAATGTACACCCTGGTTTATATGTATTGAACATCTCATTGATGTGTTTTTTCGAATATTTGTTCTCCAAAGAAAATGAATCTTGGTGCTTCCATTCATTTGTTAAATGCACCCTAATTTTCACTGTAAATTTTATGTCAGCTTGATATCACAATGTTCTTTTCTTGTTTTTGTGAAATAAACTTTTTGAAAATGTCTTTTTAATTTGGCTTTATATTGTGTTAGATTTCTCTCTGATTATCTCAGGTTGCTTCAAGGAAGAATAATTAGGATATCTTTCTTTGGATACCATGTAAATTAGGATTACAGTCTATTAATTTATTTTTTACAGCGTTGGAATTTCTTTGTGTGACCCAGTAAGGTTGGAGTGGCCTGGGTCAGGAGTAGAGCAACTACTCTACCTTAGATTCCGATCCACTTACCAAACCCATCGCAAACAAGGTGACTACTCCCCACTGCATCTCTCTCTCCCTCACCCTCAAATTTAATCATTATTTAATACTGTACCAATCTGACTGGCTAGGCACAGACCCCCCTTCCTCTGTATAGACCTATACAGGTCTCTCAAATCTAGTTGAGTTTTGTGTCCAGATTGCATTGTATGATATTTAGATTGCATTGATAGGCCTCTCTCCCACTATACAGGTCTCTCAAGCGTAGCAGGGGTTCTGTCTCCAAATCGCATTGTGTGATACTCAGATTGCATTGATAGGCCTGTCTGCCAAATCTAGCAGGGCTTCTATGTCCAGATTGCATTAAGTAATATCTAGAATGCATCGATAGGCCTCTCTCCCACTATACAGGTCTCTCAAATCTAGTTGAGTTTTGTGTCCAGATTGCATTGTATGATGTTTGGATTGCATTGATAGGCCTCTGTCCCTCTATACAGGTCTATCAAATTTAGCAGGGTTCTGTCTCCAAATGGCACTGTATGATATTTAGATTACATTGATAGGCCTCTCTCCCACTATACAGGTCTCTCAAATTTAGCAGGGGTTCTGTGTCCAATTTTCATTGTATGATATCTAGAATGCATTGATAGGCCT
The DNA here is from genome assembly GCF_040938575.1 of Ambystoma mexicanum. Taxonomy (NCBI): domain Eukaryota; kingdom Metazoa; phylum Chordata; class Amphibia; order Caudata; family Ambystomatidae; genus Ambystoma; species Ambystoma mexicanum. The sequence goes on along the minus strand of NC_090924.1, from coordinate 679,852,933 downwards.
CTCTCCCACTAAACAGGTCTCTCAAATCTAGTAGGGTTTTGTGTCCAGATTACATTGCATGCTCCCGGCTGTGCACAAGTGAGGCCCCCCTTCTAGCCCCTCGCTTTTTGGTGTGTTCTTCCCATATAATTGTGCAATAAAGCACTCTGGTGCTTCCTTCGTGCCCGTGTCCCTTCCTTGTTTCTCGCCGCCTCCGTCCCACCCACCCATAGCCCCTGATTGGCTACCCGACAGCCACACTCCAGCTGGGACTTAGTCCCGCCGCAAGCCGCCTCTGCACGCCACTTTTGCTCCCGGCTGCGCACAGGTGAGGCCTCCCATCTAGCCCCTCGCTTTGTGATTTTGCCCACAGGCCCGCTTCCCTCCCCTGCTTGCCACTTCCCTCCCAGCTCCCCCTTCCTGGACCCCAGCCCCCCTGCCTCCCATCTCGCCCCCGAGCCCTGACTGGAGCTTTGCTCCATGTGACACCTAGATTTGGTCCAGAAGCACGGTGAGTTCCGTGCCCTCATACAACCGTGCTTCAGCAACATCTGTGTTGGCCCTGAGGCCCCTTCCTAAACCGCAGTAGTCCTTCCCCACCCGCACCCCCTTCCTGTTTTCCCTACCGTCTCGCCCCGCGACCCATCCCAGAGGCAGGTAAGTGCGGCCGCTTCCAGAGAGCCTCCTGGGCCCATAGCATCTACTTTCTGTGCCCATTCCAGCGCCCCAGCGCCGTTGCTGCCCGCTGACCCTCTCCCCCACCCCCTGCTTCCCTCACTGGGAAGCCTTCTTCACTGGTCTTCCCAGTGCAGCCCTCTGCCCGGTAGCCCCTGCGGCTAAAGGCCCCAACGCCAAGGGCGGCCCCAACAAAGGAGGATCCAGGGAGTGTCGGCAGGAGTCCACAGGGGAAGGCATGTGCCAGCGGTCAACCATCAACTACAAGGACCAGTAAGGTAAGAGTGGCCTGGGTTAGGAGTAGATCAACTACTCTACCGTATAATCCTAGCCAATTAAACCGATATAAAACAGTTCCAAAATTCATCAGAGTTTCTGTTCCCAAATTGTATTACAAGATATTCAGATTGCATTGATAGGCCTCGCCTCCACTAGACAGGTCTCCAAAATGTATCAGGATTTCTGTTCCCAAATTGTATTATATGATATTCAGATCGCATTGATAGGCCTCCCCCCAATAAACAGGTCTCCCAAATTTAGGAGGGTTTCCTTTCCGAAATTAAATCGTATATTGAATCGTATGACATTCCGATTGCATTGATAGGCCTCTCTCCCACTATACAGGTCTCCCAAATCTATCAGAGGTTTTGTCCACAAACTGTATTGTATGATATTCAGATTGCATTGATAGGCCTCTCTCCCAATACATAGGTCTCCGAAATTTAGCAGGGTCTCTGCTCCCAAATTGTATGGTATGATATTCAGATTGCACTTATAGGTCTCTCCCCCACTATACAGGTCCCCCAAATTGACCAGGGGTTCTGTCCCCAAACTGCATAGTATACAGGTCCCTCAAATTGATCAGGGGTTCTGTCCCCAAACTGCATAGTATGACATTCAGATCGGCGTGATAGGCCTCTCTCCCACTATACAGGTCTCCCAAACTTGGCAGGGGTTCTGAACCCAAAATTGCATTGTGTGACGTTCGGACTGCATTGGTGGGTTTCTCTCCCGCTGTGCAGGTCTCCCTGATTTAGCAGGGGTTCTGTCCCCAAAGTTGCATTGTGTGACGTTTGGATTGCGTTGTCGGACCTCTCTCCCACTATACAGGTCCCCCACAAGTTCATCATGGGTTCTGTCCCCAGGTTGTACTGCGTGGTGTTCAGATTGCATTGATGGGCCTCCCTCCCACTGTGCAGGTCTACCAAAATTACTAGGCGTTTTATCCCAAAATTGCATTGTATGACATTCAGAACGCTTTGATAGTTGTATGATTTTCAGATTACACTGGTGGGCCTCTCTCCCACTATACAGGTCTCCCAAAATTATCAGGGGTTCTATTCCGAAATTGCATTGTATGACATTCAGATTGCATTGATAGGCCTCTCTCCCACTATACAGGTCTCCCAAATTTGGCAGGGGTTCTGCTCCCAGTCTGTATTGTGTGGCATTCGAATTGCATTGGGGGCCCTCTCCCCCAGCGTGCAGGTCTCCCAAATTTTTATCAGGGGCACTGTTCCCAAGCTGTATTGTATGATATTTAGATTGCATTGATAGGCATCTCTCCCACTATACAGGTCTGCCAAATGTAGCAGGGCTTCTAGCCCCAAATTGCATCTTGTGCCATTCAGATTACGTTGATAGGCCTCTCTCCCACTATACAGGTCTCCCAAACTTAACAGGGACTCTGCTCTGAAATTTTTGAATCATAAGGATTACAATACTCCTCAGGGTCCCCCCCACCACACGAGACTCTAGAACATAGTCACAATTAGTCTCAAGCACAAACGTAGCCTAACCACCTTAACATACTCCTAGTGAGGACCAGACCGTGATAGAATAGTTCGACCGCCCTCACCCCTTCCAAGAGACCTACATAGACAGCACTGAACTTTGACCTACATCCCTGACGACAGTACCCCAGCACCAAAACACCATCAGACAGCGTTCGGAGGATACACAAACCGACCCACCGGAAGAACAGATGGCACAAAAGCACCCAAGGCTACCAACACAAGACAAAATACCAACACTCCCATCACAAGACACAGCAGCCAACCACTCAACCGGCACCTCCGCACTGAGCACCAAAATTACCCAAACCAGAAAGGGACGCCGAGAAAGGGCACAAGACAAGGCCGCACTGGACACAGGCACACAAATCCAAACTACCACCAAAGCAACAACCTCAAATGGAGGAAACACAACACTAAAAACCAAAACAACCAGAACAAAATTCCAAAGGGAAAATTCCTTATATCTCACACCGTACCTCGCAACAACCCAAGAACCAGGATACCCCAATGACACAGAGACATCAAGACACACAAAGAACATCCCGAGACAACCAGGAAAAAGACGGGAACACCCAAGAAGAAGGTGGCTAGAGTCAAATGGAGGAAACAGCACCAAAAACCAAAACAACCAGAACAAAATTCCAAAGGGAAAATTCCTTATATCTCACACCGTACCTCGCAACAACCCAAGAACCAGGATACCCCAATGACACAGAGACATCAAGACACACAAAGAACATCCCGAGACAACCGGGAAAAAGACGGGAACACCCATAAAGAAGGTGGCTAGAGTCTGACCCCATCACCCCATACATCACAAGAAAAGAAGGACACCCTCAACACCCGCACCATTCTGGACATAACGACGATGAAGATCTTATAACCAACAGCCCAAACATGAACCTAACTGACCAATTCAACGAAGAAGAAGCCTTCACAGACCTTCACCTAACCAGCACAAACGGAGAAGCAACACCACCGAACAGCCAAGCTTTCAATCTAGCAGACCACTTCAATGAAGATGCAGCTTCCGCTGATCCTCATACGCCCTCCTACAATGAAGATACAGCCTTCGCTGATCCTCATCCACCCCCAATAAACGCTAACAATGATGCACCGCAACCAAACAACCACAAACCAAAACAGGGAACAACCAACAAGCAAAACCACACCAAAAAGATCCACTGCAACCTCATCAATGCAAGATCAATGTCCAAACATGCCACCGAGATATACGATCTGCTGTGCGACGGAGGGATCGACATCCTATTTGTAAGAGAAACTTGGCTAGATGACAACTACAAGATCACCCTCAACAACTGCTTTCCTGAATACTTCAAATGCGTCCAATCAAACAGAAAAACCAAGAGAGGAGGAGGGCTGGCAATCATTCACAAGGAACACCTGTATCAAACTTGAAGACCCACTAATCATCGATAAATGCAAATCCCTAATCATACGTCTAGCAGTAACACCCAAAACAAACTTGAAATTCGTACTAATATATAGACCACCAACGTATGATGCAACCTTTGTAGACTCCTTCACAGAAGCAATCACCGTCCTAGCCATCAAACACAATCACCTGATAGCCCTAGGAGACTTCAACATCTAGTTTGAAGGAGAGAGCACGACCATACAAAAATCGTTAACCAGCCAACTATCAGCAATGAACCTACAGCAACTAGTCAAAGGAGCAACCCACTCGGCAGGGCATACACTTGATGCAATCTTCGCTAACAAACTACTCCTCACCATGGCACCCCCAATTCAAATACCCTGGAGCCTCCCCTGAACATCCCCTTCGTAATAAAAATTACCACGCTAACAATCAACTAGGCAAAACAACGAAAACCATGAAAAGAAATTGGAGAACCATCAAAAACTCCAACCTGAATGAACTCCTGGAGCTAAACAAACCGCACCCAACACTCATGGAAGAAGATGACCTGGACAAAAAGGTAACCCTGCTGCATTCCTGGATTTTAACTACTATAGACAACATCACCAAAGAAAAACCCTTTGCTTCTTCTAATAAACGGCCAATGGCAAAATGGTTCACCCCACTACTTAGCACCATGAAACGAAAAAACCGAGGACTAGAACTTGATTGGAGAAAAAAGAACGACGTGGCGAACAAACTGAAATTCCTACAACACTACCGGGTTTACAAAAAGGAAATGCAAAGAGGAAACACTATGACAACCGAATCTTCGAAGCACCAAACACCCAAAAAGAGCTCTTCAAAATCATAAACGAAATCAAAAACCCTCTGGGATGCAACAACACACCAACTCCATCCACAAAACTCTGCAACGACCTTGCAGACCACTTCAAAAACAAAATCACCAACATCCAACAAACCATACAAAGCAGACCGTCTGATCTGACCACGACCCCAACCTACACCCGGGAGGAGCACCCAAACAAACTATGAAGCTTTCCAGAAATATCAGTGGAGACATTCGTCAAACTGGTGAATGAAAGCAATAACTCAGGGTCCCCCGAACACCCCTGCCCACCAGACATGCACAAATTGATCCTCAAACAAGGAACGCCCATGGAATATCACAGGAATGTCCTCAACCATTCCATCGCAAGTGGGAAAGTGCCAAAAGCCTTCAAAACTGCATACATCAGGCCACTACTCAAAGATACAGCGGGAAAGGTAGAGCACCTCTCTAACTACAAACCCATCTCCAATATCCCGTATACAGCCAAGCTGCTCGAAACGTACTTATACAAAACAACCCAAGAGTTTATAGAAGAGCATGGCCTACTAGACCATGCACAAGTTGGCTTCAGACCATTGAGAGGAACGGAATCAGCTCTACTCTCAATATGGGACGATCTAAAAATCACGCAGACTCGGACAACAGCACTGCCTCATACTCCTAGACCTATCGGCAGCATTTGACACAGTCGACCATGAAACTCTCATAACGAGATTAGAAGGACTTGGAATAACAGATATGGATCAAATCTTTCCTAACAAACAGAACGGAAACCGTATGGATGAAACCCTTCAAATCCAGCCCGAGAGATTCCACCTGTGGAGTACCACAAGGATCATCCTTCTCCCCGCTACTATTCAACATATACCTGTATCTACTGATCAGAATCATCAAAAGCCATGGCCTCACCTGCTACAACTACGCTGATGATACACAAATAATCTTCAAAATACAAGACAACCCGGATAGAAACTGAACGCTAGAAAACTGCCTCCGCGATGTATTCTTCTGGATGAATTCTAACTCCCTCAAAATCAACCCAGGCAAAACTGAAATATTGATTGTCACAAAAAATGGAGGAGAAAACCAATTCATCCCTTGGCCAAGGGAACTCGGGACAACCCCAGCACCCTCACAGATTGTAAAAAACCTGGGGGTTCTGATGGACAGTAATCGCACGCTAGAGCCACAAGTAAACGCACTCCTCATGAAATGCTTCTTCCTCCTACGAGCGGCAAAGAGAATCTTACCGTTTCTATTGTTCACCAACAAAACAACCACCATCATTGCCCTCGTCATGTCCAAAGTAGACTACGCCAATAGCCTATACCTAGGCATGCCTGAACGACTCCTAAAAAAAATACTACGCATTCAAAACGCGGCAGCCAGACTACTTCTGAAACGACCCCGAAGAGAACACACCACACCAGCGCTGAAAACACTACATTGGCTACCAATAAAACAATGAATAGAATTCAAAACAATGTGCATTACACACAGAGCAGTACACAACGAAGGTGCTGAGTTCCTAAGAGACAAATTGCACCTACATCAACCGACAAGACCGCTCAGATCAAGCATGGACATCCGCCTGGAACCGAAGCCTTACAACAAAAGGAAACTAGGAGGATCCTCCTTCTCTCACCTAGCCCCGAAAACCTGGAATGACCTTCCAAAGTACATAGGTAACACAAGAAAGCACCTATTATTCAGGAAATTACTCAAAACATGGCTCTTCACGTCATAACTAGAAAGACTGGCCACAGGGGCACCGAGATAACTAAAAACATCAATGAGCGTAGAGCGACCGCGATACACACTGATCAATCAATGGGAAAAGCCAAGTTAAATATACCACGACATACCAAAGGACCAAACGGGAGACAGTCGCAATATGATCAAAGATAGCAAACACAGCAAACTAAGACAAAGACTAGAACGAATCATCAAGAGGACCATGACCTTAACTATTACCTTCCCCAACAGCCCTAAGCACAAAACATAGAGAGGGAAAGGAAGCACTGCACCATGGGCCCCAATGCAATGGGTGAGAAACAGAATGTTTCATCACTACACACGGTTCACCAATACAAAGCAGCAAACAATGCCCCACCACAAACTACAACTAAACAACAGTCCCGAGGATGTTCACCCCACGGAAACCAAAGAACCAGTCAGGACAGAAGGATACGAATGTCTGAATACACAAGCTCACCAAGACGGATCCACTAGGACAACACATCAACACAACCCCGACCTTGTACCATTCAAAGCCTCAACCGACCAAGGTCACACTAGATCACCTGAGAATAGATATCACCCACCCGGTCCCACACCTGAAGATCAGGTTCAGACGCACCCACCAATCCAAACCACACTCAATAGGATACAGTTGGATCAGCGCAACTCCACCAAAGCGAGTCGGCCCACGAGGAACCAGCAACATCCCAACCAACAGGTATACAACACTAACGGAACCATAAGTACCTAAATCAGGATACTGATCCCACTAACCCAACCCTCAATCTTCTGCATACTTAAACCCGCACAAAACCACACAACCATTTCTCTCCCAGCAATCCGCAAGTACAAGTACCGCTAACATAACATAACATAACATAACATAACATAACAAGATCCCTACTGCTTAGGAGCCTCCTTAGGAGACTCTCATGAACTCTGCCTATAAAGAAGCATTCTTCACCTGCCAGGTGAGTTTCCTATAAAAGGAAAATGTCCGGTCCTGCCCATACTAAAAAACTGCTGCACCCTTAACATTGACACACATGCTGATTACTTTCTAGGAGAGGCTTTTTAGGTGGTGCACTGGCCAACTAATCCAACCCTTAGTCACCAGGACCCACACCCCATATACTCCACCACCTAACTCTGTGTAACCGTGTCCTAGCCCAAACCTGTCCTTGATGTTTAGAACAATTCTCAAAACTACTAAAACACTTTGTTCCTCCTAATCTCCCCACAACACCTTTTCCTAAGAAGCATCTGCCAACCAATCTGAGCTCCAACAGTTCCCCTTAACCACAATCTCATTGATCCGCTATAACGATTCCCTATTCAGCCCCGCCCAGAAATCTTTGTAAACTATTAAATGTGCCCAGAATGATCATGAAAGAGATGGTAATTCCAATGTCTATTGCAATTTAACTGAAACAAGGATTAACACTCAAATATGTTTGCAGTCTCTGGGATGCTTCCACAGGAACCTGATGCACTGAAGACTGCATTGTGTTGCGCGTTGCACAGTGAGTTGGGATTCGGGGTTAGCGACATGGAGACCATATCAGAAAGCAGTGAGGTTCTGAGGGAAAGTAGTGGGGTGAGGGGCGGACTCGTGCGGCGGGGCTGTGCAGTGTGAGCAAGGTGCAATGGGCCCCCCCCCCGAAATGGACAAGGAGGGGGGGGCCATAAGACGAACCTTGCAGAGGGCGGCATTCTCGGCTTCCTTCTGAAATGTCTGTCTTTTGTTCATGAACATTCTCTTTCCAGCTGAGGAAGTTTTCATTGCTTGTGTTAATTACATTTCGGGCGGCAGTATACGAGCAAGTTTACGCACCTGGGTTCTGGATTCTTGATTCTTATCAACATAGGCATGCGCAGTTAGCTTAAATAGAGCTTGACTTGCGGTTCCCGTCAGCCAGCCTCTTTTGTGCAGACTGCCTACACGCATGCGTGGCGTTTTGAGTGAGGAAATCTATTTCGGCTCGCAGAGTCAACCTTTTTGACCTCTATTATCCACTTGACAGAGATGAATAATTGTTTGATGGAGGTAAGCGAGCGGCTAGTTCTTCCGCTTTGTACACCTTAGTTGTGGGAATTCTGAGCACTTTTAAGAGGGGCTGCATTTTGGATGACGGTTCAGTGCTGCCATGCACATTCTTTAACAGGGCAGTCATTCGAGCATTCACGTGAATGCAGTGCATGTAATTTTAAACGTGTATAACAACACTCTTGGCCCCCTTGAGGGATAGGCAAGTCTTCTGTGGGCTCTCACAGCTTGACATCCCAAAGCAGTGTCTGCTTTCTGCTTTGGCATTTTTTGCCATTTTCTGCTAATTCATTTTTTGAACATCCACGTTAATGCTGCACATGTTGTTCTGTACTGGCATAATACTCTTGGCCTCCTTGAGGGATGGGCATGTCCGCTGAGGACCCTTACAGCACAGCTCTGTTTGTAATTTTACCAAAGCAGCGCCTGCATTCTGTCTAGGCATTTTTTGCCATTTTCTGCTATTTCATCATTATAATGGGCTTCTCAACTGGTTTGTTGTAGTGATCTACAGATGACACTGGTGTTTCGGGTTAAGCTGTGCTGCTTTCCCAACTCCCAACATCTGCAACTTGGCTTCCCCTAATTCAATAGGGTGCCTTTTCAGGTGAGCCACCATTTTTTGCTCCAGTTTCAAGCACTTGATATAGCACTTTTTGTTTTGTTTTATTTCATTTTTTGCATGTCGGTCTTACTTTAGGTTAGGATTTGTTCCTGGCTTCCCCCAGCGTGACTGACCATATCACTTCATTATGGCCACCATAGCAATTTGGCATTCATCAGGTTGGTCCAGTACTGGTCTTCTTTGGACTAACAATCATATGTTTATATATAATCTGCATTGTGCACTTATATACTTGTCGCAGATTAACCATGGTCCTGAAGGTTCCCCACCATTCTGCACGGTCTTCTTTTGGGAGTCACTAACCCTTCTCGCTCTGTCATATATAGCTGTTAGATTGGGATTCCTATTTTGCTTTATTGTTATACGGCATATATGATCCCTGAGTTGTTTCATAAAGAAAATTGGGCTGCTCTTTTGTAGTTGCCCTCTCTGTTTAGTTGTATTCAGCAGACAGTCAGCTATGACTCATATGTTCTATGCAGTAGTCTATAGCCATGTTTTTGTGTTTTACAGAATGGTAACATCCACCTCCTGAGAAAGACGTTGTGTTTACTACCACTACACGTTGAAACCGGTCGAGAGATATACCCTACAGGGATGTGATCTTTTGCACTTTTCCTTCTGATCCACCCTGACAATAGATTATTTATTAATTAATTCTATTGATTATGAATATAAAAATTATGTCTGTTTGATGGGGACCAGTCATGAATTCCTTCTCCCCACAGGTTTTTTAGCATGATTCTTTTGTCTTTTAAGCTTTTGGATGTATGTCACGGTATGTTGGGTTGGGTTTGAATGAGTGCACTATGAATGGCAAGTATGTGTGACAATGTTTTAGCCGACTTTAGGCATACGGTTGCTGCTGTTTTGCTGTATTAAAGTGATCAGTGTTTAATTATTTGTGATTGACTCACCATTGTTTAAATTGTTGGTATCACTTTCAATAAATTTTGATACACATTTTTTCAAATTGATTTGTTTCTCTGGACAATCTTTTTCTGTTGTTCTATGCAATTGTAATACTCTGGTCCAGAGGCTAGAGTTTCCCTGCCCTTTTCAGATTTTTCGTTTTGTTCATGGTCTACAGGCCTCCGAAGCATCAGATCTCCCATGGAGATGACGTAGGGAAGGCTCAGTCACACAGTTGGACATGTGGGGTATTTTGATTTTACTTAACTGAGATGCTTAATAACGATACACATACATTTTAGGCAATGCTAAAAACATGTGAAAACAGAGAGAAACACACCTCAGTGTCCTCAATGGAGAGTCATGAAGGGTCTGTCCTGTAGGTCCTGTAGGGACACAAAGTGGCTGAGCAGGCAAAGTCAGAGTAGACCAGCAAGTTCAGAGGATTGCTTACTAGACAATGGTGTATATGAAACTTAAGTTTAATTTTGGCAACATCGGCATTGATGCAACTCGCACACAAAGGTCCATTGCTCTGCAAGTGGAGGTCAAACACCCGTGCTCATGTAACTCTGGTCTGGTATCCTGGGGAGACCACACAGAGGACCCTGGATCCTGCACCCCCTCATCTAACCTGGGAAACCTAAACAAACATTATGAAGTGTGGGAACTGAAATCATTCGGCTTATCTGAACTATGTTTTGGCCACACGGGGACATTTGTATTTATAGTATTTGTAGAGCGCACTACGGCCAAACGGCATCAAGGTGCTAAAAAGCCAGGAAAACCAGTAAGAATACCTCAAGCCACCTAGAACAGATGCGTCTTCACCGTTTTGCGAAACTGGGAGTGGCCAACAATCTCCCACAGCTTCGGGGGCAGGGTATTCCATTGAGTAGGAGCCAGGAAAAGGAGCGGCCCCTGAGGTGCACTTTGCGATATTGAGGGACTCTTAGACGATTCTGTGAAGCCGAGCGTAAATACCTGGTTGGCTGATAACGAGTCAGCATGTTTTGCAGAAACTCTGAGCAATCATCATGAATCGCCTGGCAGCCAGTGTAGCTGGAACAACATGGCCTGTGAAGAATTGAGGAAGGGAGCCCCAAGTGCCAGGCACACTGCCGAATTCTGCAGAACTTGCGGTCGCTGGATTTGGAAGGCTGGTTGGCCCAGATAGATCCCGTTGTAGTAGTTCAGTAATCCCATGGTCGATGACGTGACCACCTGCACTCTGCCAGTATCCGGCAAGAAAGGAAGAATCTTCCTTAAGGCGTTAAGCTTGGACAAGCCAGCACTACAGGTAGCTGTAATCTGTGCACCTCTCGAAACTGAGGGCAGCAACTTCAGCTTAGGCTCTTAACTGGGCAGCTGGGAGTGCGGTAGTGACCTAACACATCCATCCAGAAATAAGCACTGCAGCTGGTAGCAGGGCTAGGGGTTCCGATCACCAGAACCTCTGTTTTCCACCCTCTGAGATTTAGCCAATTCTCTGCCATCCATCTCCCAATAGCAGCAAGGCAGTTTTTCGGCTTTCCCTGAGGCTGCATAGTCGGTGAGTCCAGACCAAACACTAACTGCATGTCATCAGCATAGGTGCAGAAGTGACCCCCTTACTGAGTGGTAAGGTCAGCCAGAGGCTGCAGATAAAGATTAAATACAAGCAGAGAAAGAGAGGAGCCTGGGGCACACCACAAGTGAGAACAGTAGTGGCAGATTTAAAGGGCCCCAGTGATACCGTTTGTTGTCGATCCTTTAAAAAAGACAAGAACCATAAGAGTGGGACACCCTGAATACCTGCCTCCTTCAGGCGCTGCAGGAGAATCGCATGGTCGACTGTATCAAAGAGGTCAAGGAGTATTAACACCCCGGCCTCCCTGCGTTCCTGAAGTAGCATGAAATCATCCAACAGGAAACCATGACTGATTCCGTCCCTTTAGGGGGTCTGAAGACCGACTGCAATGGATGGAAATGGAGACTTGAGGTGTTATAATCGCCTCCATCAGCTTCATGATAACAGGGAGGAGGGCGATAGGGCGAAAGTTAGATGCCACCGAAGAATCCAGGCAGGGCTTTTTTAGAAGCGGAGTGACAAGAGCGTGTTTAAGAGAACCAGGAATATAGAGAAAGGAGTGCTTGAGAGTCGCAGTGAGCAGAGGAACACTTTTTTCAGAAAGAGACTGTTGAAGATGAAGAGGCATAGGGGGTCATTACGACCCAGACGTTAATGGTTGACGCCGGTATTTTAACAATTGAGCCATGATGGATGGCGGAATTACCGCCCCATTCCAAGATTGGCGGGGCGGTAATTCCCCGTTCACCATTGGCCCTTCCCCATTCCCATTTTTGCCCCCATAGGGCTCAATGGGAATGGGGAAGCCGGTAATTACGGTACTGCAAATTGCAGTACCGTAATTACCTCCAAGGTCCCTTTGCGGGTCCAATCCTTAACGGCTAGTAAAAACCAGCCGTTAAGGTAGGGACCCGCAAAGGGACCTCGTAATTAGGCAGTAAGGGGTTAACGGCGCTGCAACCTTTTACGGCGCTGTTAACCCCTTACTGCCTGGGTCGTAATGAGACCCATAGTGTCCATCTGAGAGGCTGGCTTCATTTTATACAACACAGTGGACACTATCCCATCAGTAATGGGCTCAAATTGACAGAAGACAGCATCACTGGCATATGTCGGTACAATAGACCGACCTGGGGGTTCGGGATCTCTCTGTATATTGGTTCCTAGGGAGTGCCTGATTTTCTCTTAGAAAAACAGACTAATTGCATCACATTGCGTTTGAGACCAAAGCGCATGATCTCTCGATCGAGGCCCTGATGAAAGCTCTTTTGCCACTCTAAAGAGCTCTCTCAAAGAGCAGGGTGCAGAAACTATCCGGTTGGCAAAAAAAAGAACTTTAGCCTCTTTAATTGCATTATGATAGGAGTGTGCTTCCTGCTTGTAGGCTAATCTAACACCTGGATCATAATCGCTGTGCCATCTGCGTTCAGCACGCTGGCAGTCCCACTTCCGGGCCAGCAGGTCTGAGATAAACCAGAGAGCTAAAGGTTCGGCCTGGCATAGACGCGTCTCCACTGGGGCCATCTATAGAACTGTACAACACTGGAATCTTGGCAACATATAAATGTTCTGGCTACCAGCTATTTCAATTGAACATTACTTCTAGGCCTCAGCAGGAACCGGGAACACACTTGACCGATTTTGGCATGCTGTCATGTAGACCTGGCCTCTGTGCTTAGTTATGGTGGATCATCAGCATGCGGACACCTGTTGGAGGTCATGCATCTCTTCAGTTGTAGTGACATTGACCGCCTTTGATTAGAGAGAAGGTATTTATATCTGTAAATACTTAAGCAATAATAACGTGTTCTGTGGGCTTCACCGGCCAATAACGGCATGGGGCCTATGTTATAGGCCCGTGCGAAGCAAAGGCCTTAACGCTGTGCCCCGATGCTGATGCTGTTGCCAGGCCGTTATTATTGCTATTAGCACCCCGAGGCAAACCCTCAACGTGCTAATAGCAATTGAAAAAAAAGAAAACCGCCTGCGCTGCTTCGTTCGCAGCAGTGGCTGGAGAGAGTCAGTATTGCCATGGAAATGGAAGGTAGGGCTCTGCCATGTGCGGATGGTCTGGGCTGAGCGGAGCAGCCATTTCCAGGTAAAGAGAGTTAGATGGGGTGAGAAGGGGGTGTTGAGGGTCTGGAGTTGGGGCCAGGAGGCCAGGGAGGAGGGAAGACAGCAGCACTGTGTGGAGGGTGGGTGCACAGCTCTGAACCCAGGCTTGCATCATTAGATTTAGCCCAGGTTTGGTGCAACCTGATTGGCTGCCTCCCCCGCCAAGGAAGCTAATAGTTCTTATTGCTGGGTGTACATTCAGTCCACATTGTTTGATTATACACCTATGCTGTCTTTCTCTCCTGGTTGTTTTTCTTCTTAGTGTTACTCCCTTGTCAGGGCCTGTGATGTAGGATAGAGATGTGTCCCACTACACCTGGATTCTCGGCTCTTACGATTGTGGAGTAACTTTAACAAAAATGTTGGGGGGCACAAGACAACTGAAGCAAAGGGGCGTGGCTGGAAGAAGGGTGGCTGGAGGAAGGGTGGCTGGTGGCTCTGAGGGATAACGCTAAACTACGACACCCAGTGCTTTAAGTGGGCCGGGGCCTGCCGGGGCCGGGCCCTGGCAGTCTCCAAAAAGTGAGGCTGAGCCGGGGCCCTGCCGGGGCCCCCCAGCCCCACCACGCCATGGCAGGACGCATTATCCCGCCGCGGCCGCAGCCGCAACGAGAGATGCGCCCACCAGTTAAACGTCAGGCAAGCTGACAGAAGTGCCAGCCAGCCACAATTCAAAGCAACTTTTATAAAGCTTTGTCGACGGACAAAGCCACCTTGGGTTTTGTCCGTCCTCAACGCTTTATAAAAGATGCCTACGTTTCAAGCCGTCTTTTATAAACATAGACATATGTTACAAATGTCTATGTTTATAAAAGGCAGCTTGAATAGTACACAAACCATAGTAAGGTAAGCACACAAGTGTGCGTAACTTACTATGGTGTGTTCACTTTCAAGCCACCTTTTATAAACATAGAAATATGTAACATTGCTATGAATATAAAAGAAGGCTTGAAAAATACACAAACCATAGTAGTACGCAAACAAATATATAAATGCTCAAATACATTTATATATTTGTTTGCGCACCTTACTATGATTTGTGCACTTTTAGGCCATGCCCACAATGGAGGCCACGCCTCCAAACGAGGGCCCCCCCTCAATTTCTTACCCCACTTAAAGCACTGACGACACCACAAGAGTCCCTTTCTGATACTCTGTTATAACTTTCGTAAAATTGGTGGGGATCTTGAAAATTAAATTATAAAGACACGCCAGTCTTCTGAAAGTTTTAACACCACTGTGTTTCTTTGGAATTCACTGCATTAACAACAGTAAAACATGCCAGTCTACCCAATTAATAACACATACAATGCTTGCTTTATGAAGATGCCCACAATAAAGTCATGTCACAGTAAGAAAGAGCTAGACTGGCTGACCCAAAATGCCAGTCTGAGTCTAGCCATGTAATAATTTATATTTGCCTTCCTGATGCCCATAAACAAATGCTGCAGCTGGCAAGCGCCTCTCACGCACACATATACATAGATAGATACATACATACATACACACACACACACACACACTCAAAATTCATGCTCATTCACCATGGATGGCATCAGGGCTTTTCAGTCTGAAAAACTTACAGAGGACTCGGGTTTTTTTGAAAAAAAAGGCTTAAGACAGTGCCCTATACAAAATGTTTAAATTACAACAAAATGGTCTTAACTCCTCTCAGAAGCTCACCCTTTAAGATCTAAATTCATCTATGGGGAAGCATTATGAACTGTACTCCTCAATTGCAACAAATGACACTACAATCATGATTGAAAATATATATATATATATCTCTTTTTATTTTATGCGTACATTAGGATTAAAAACCATTTTATTAAAGACATTGTTTTTTAAAAAAATATATAAAAGGACGGTGTACAAACCGTCACACCTTATAATATGCTAGACAACAACAATTAAACCAGGGCTTTTCAACCTTTTCAAATAAAAGAGGCCTTGAGCTTCAGGGGTGGCCCCCAGCACCTGCCTCATGTTGCCTGTCAGCACTCTTGTAACACAACAATATATTTATTTTCGTTCTGGTGCTTAAAATGTGCACTTTGCAGCGCTCGCATTACAAACTGCATTTTCTCTTCCCACGGGATACACCAAAGTGTTATCACCTCATTGCCTTCTAACACTGGTTCCTCCACATCAGCCACTTGCTGACAAAGAAGGGTTTAGAGCTCGTCAGTGGGAATTTAGTGTTTAAGCTCCCTGCTGGCTGGCTGCCTCGAGATAATTGGCAGCTATTACCCTTATCTTTGTCACTATTGTAACGTTTGCACCCAACGTGTACCTGTGACTTTTTTCACTCTAAGCAGGGGCCCCCCAACCATCACGTTGTACATGAGACCCCACACATCCTCATTGCTGCCTGCCATTTACCCAGTGACACAACAACTTAACATTCACAAACTTCATTCCACCCAGAACATACAAACAATGCATTATTTATCATTCATTCAGACAAAAAAGTCGACACACATATGCTTGCACACACTCACACACACACACATGCACCCAGCACCTCCATTGCAATGCACTGTGTGCTGTGCGCACAACATTCATATGTACATTACATACACAATAACACACGCTAACAGTGGCACAACGGCCATTGAGCAGACCATGCTTTATCCCCCTTGGTCCTCATATCCGAAATGTTGGGCTACGTTGACTTGACCTGGCTGAAGTATATTGCCATTGCAGGACAGACCCTGACAAACAGTTCTTCGGTGGGGGAGGGGTGCACTTTTAACAAGGGCCTGGAAATGAGTGATCATTTAACACATTTCATTGTTAGCACCTGCATTTGTATGCATACATGTTTAGACAATTGAAATCATGATGGGTGACTTGGTACTTGGACTTGGTTCAAATGCTGGTGGGCGAAAACTTGAGCAAACAAGCTTTTTTGCGTGCTGGCCTCAAAAACACCCAAGGGTGATGGAGTCGGCACTGTGAAAATAAGTGAGCGACGCAGTCAACCCACATGTAATCTCAACATGTACCGTGAAAATCGACACAGGACTAGGTAGAACATCTTCCGTCCAGCAACCTCTCTTCCCACATCCATGGACCTGTTAAATCATCTCAACAAATATGCCCTCTGCTCCTTTTCCCCTCCTCACCACATTTGGTTGGCTTTCAACAATACTTTGTTTTATAAATCGGACCTGAAAAGTGCACACATCATAATTAAAGTACTCCAGCAATAGAGGAATCCTTATTGAAATATGTCAAACCATAAGAGTACAAATGTTGCGTTATTTTCACCCCATCATAAAGACTACAAATACCAGAATGCAATTCCATAAAATTATGAAAACTGGCTTGTAGGCTGTCTTTGAAGAGTTAATCATAACAAAAGATACGGCGATATGGTAACCTTTATATGATGCAAGTGAAAGGTGACATTCTCCCCAAAAAATAAAGAAATGTATTTAACACACTAAATGCGAGCATATGCATAGTATTGATGAATACTATGAATACCACCCAGTCCAGCACCCTAGCCGTGGCTTTCCACTGAGGGACTGAGCAGCGCGGGGTTTCCCTGCTGCCCGCTTTATGCAAGGGACAGGCTTGCGCTGTCCAATTACTTAATTGATGCAGTGGCTGCAATGTGGCCCCCTGGCCCTGCGCTGCCCCAAAAGATGGGGGGAGACAATTTGGTCTGCCACAAAAGTTGGGGGGCCTTGTTCCCCCGTCCGACCCTTTAATTACGATCATGAATGTACTCCTGCACAGCCCAACTCATAATGAGCCCCAATTTACACATATACATTCCAAGATTCATGAAGTGCATTACCCAAAAAGGATGAGATTGCGATCTCTGGCCACTCGGTGGTTCAGCTGAGGTTATCTCTGGGAGGGGTGCCTACTGCTGGGAGTATCAGAATTTCCAAAGGTATTTTAACACGCCACTTAGAGCCCGATTCACAGAGCGTTTTCCTATTGGATTGCACCATTATAAAACACTCCCGTGAATCAGGCCCTTAATGTGGAATGCATAAAGTGCCTGTTCGATATACCTAGAACGTTTTGAAATGACTGTATTCTTCATCCAGAAGCCCTGAAATAAATTCACTTGCAAGATAGTGCCAGCAAAGTGTCTTACCGAACCACATGGGTCAAGTCTTACAATGTTTGGAAAAAACAACACGATTTCAGGGTTGTCTGCATTTTTTAGGCTAGCATTGTAGAACATTGCTTTTGTTGACTACAATCCAAACGGTGTTGGATTTAGCTGGTTTTGCTCTGGCCTGTTAGGGTGTATTGTTATCTCTTCCCACTTTAACTATAGAGTCCTCTGTGCTGACAGAAAGGAGTAAAGCACAGCAGCATTAAACACTTGTTTCCTTTGTCCGGCTCAACAAAAAATCCCATAGAAAAACGTCAATCCTACAATAATGCAAACGATTCCATGCAATCATACGCAGATGTACTTCTCTTTCAAAACACTGAATTACGGAGTAAGATCCAGCTATGGACTTTGGCTTAAAGTGCCAGGTTGTTTTTATCCCTGCCGGTTTGATCCGATTGTTCTTACTGTGTTTCTTAAGCAATTCATCTCTTCTTGGGGCGTAGGTCCAGAAAGAATGTATTTTCCCAGGACTGCTGTTGAAGGGCCCATTTTATAGTATTAATGCCTGCCGCGTTGTTTTATTAATCTGTTTGGTATTTTATAGCATGCTACATGCATGCAATGATGCTTGGGAGTGCAATGTATTAATCAAGATTAAAGATGTTTTGTTAGGCAGAATCCTATGCAGTGCCCTCAGGGACCACTTCACAGAGTTAAGACCACAAGTGATAATACAAGTTCACCTTTGGTACAAGCCTGTACCACACAGAAAGAGTGGTAGCAGTGACTGAGCAGCCAGACTTATCTCAAGAGCAAATGAGCAGTAGTAGAGATTACACAAAGGACTGCAATTACTGTGACTCAAGCAAACACTGACTCAAGGTCTTTGGTTAAAAAGTAAAAGTACCTTTATTTTAAACAATCTGTTCACAAAACACTTCACTTCTATTAAATTAAGACCACACTTCAAATACACTACACACAACAAATTCCCCTTGTGCAGAACAACTCAAGGTAAGTACCTTAGGATTTGACAGACCGGTGTTATGAAACAAAAGACGTTACCGGGAATACATATGTGATCACTTTTTGACAGTAATGACAGTTCGGTCTTACTAAAGATACGCGTACCTGCAGGAAGAAATGTTACCGGAGTTAAAACACACTTAGCACCTGAGTTAACACAAGAGAGTTGGGGATAAAAATCATAGGCAATACTTTTGTCCAGGCAGAGAGAATCAGAGAACACTTTCTAACAAGAAGATAAAAGTTAATAGGCCTGCGCCAGTGTCAAGTGGAACAGGGATCCTGTTGTCGAGGATCACACAGTCAGACAGTTCAAGGTTCGAGGTTGCCAGGAGTACTTGGATATTGTCAAAAGAGGAAGCAAAAGTTATAAGAAGGAAGGAAGTAAAGGACAAGCCTTTAGTGAGGAGAAAAGGGTTCACCCTAGTTCCTCGAAGTCGGACACAGTACCTTATTCTTTGAAGAAGCTGGTGCCACGGCAGTTGTTCCTGGTAGTTTCCTGCAGACCCACGGTTCCTGGAGCTTCAGTTGTGGGGACAAGAAGGAGGACGTCTGGAGTGATCTGCACTACCCAGGGATGAGGCCAGCAGCAGCGACGGTGAATAAAAGGTGCGCTCCTTTGAAACAGGAGAGGCTCTTCAGATGGCTATCCGGACCACTACAGCAGTGGGCAGCGATTTTGACCACGAAGAGGATCCTCTGGCTACGGAAGATGAGCTGGTTGACCCCACCAGGCTCAAGGGAAGACGACTCTGAACTGGATCTTCTTTGGTCGTTGAAGGGTAGATAGCTCAGGACTGCAGCAGGGTTTCACCGGGACTCGTGGTTGCAGCAGCCGTCGTCTTCTTCTCCGTTTCTCTTCGGTTCCTTGCAGTTCCAGTGGCGACTCAGACTTCCAGCCCAAGAGTCCTGCCTTTTATGCGAAAATCCCCCATTCACACAGCCTGGCTGTCAATCACATAGCAGAGGGGTTGTCCAGCCCGGACAACCACCTCAGCCAATCAACACAAAGTGCAACCTGGGTCTCCATGGAGACCCTGTGCAGAGGGTGACTACACCCTTCCCTCACATTCAGCCCACCTAGACACCCAGGTGCCAAGAGGAGGGCTTCTCTGTAGAAGCCCGCCAAAAGACGGTGAACCAAAAAGGCAAACCTGGTTTGAGGCGCAAAGTAAAACACAAGAAGGACTTTAACAAAAAGAAATGGTGACTAAACCCGACCGGAGCCAAAATAAAAAGTATTTGGGCAAGCAGGTTTAAGTTCTAGGCTACCATAATAGCCTGGTACAATACCACGTTTATGTTGTATAATCACGGTAGAAAAGTAAGGGTAGATACCACTGCCACCAGCCAAGTCTAAATGTTAATCGAGCAAAACAAAGCTCAGAGAGGCACAGACAAAAAAAGGGGTAGGAACTAACCCTTCCCAATACTGAGGGTAAGATGGGGTGTACTGGGTCTGTAGTTTTAAAGTGACTATATAAAGTTAATGGCAACTTTACATGTTTCTGGGGAACAATAGCCAGCCCCAGAAAAATGGAGTCAGTGGGAAGTCTAAAAGAGCTCACACAAAGTGGGTCTCATGGAGTGGTGTGCTCCAGAGCCCAAGATCACACAAACAGTAACAATACACATGGCAAAACACATGTAAGAGTGGGAAAAAGGCTCACACTCTTACCAAGTGGAAAAAATAAACTCCAGAAATCCAGCAAAGCTGCTGGGGGACTCACTAGGTGAGGGGAAATCCCGATAAATGAGAATTCTCCCTAACATTGTTTAATCCAGGTGTTTTCATCCTCACACCCGCTAGCCATCAAGAATTGTTCCCCAGAGAATACTGGTCAATATTGCCCATTCACACAGTACATATCCATCTGCTCGTCCCCCGTTCCTCGTCAATGTCAAAGTGATCGACCAAGCTCTCATTTCTTTCAGCTCTCTTCCCTATGACGTCACCACCTTGCGCCAACTACTTCACTGCACCCTTCCCAGCCCGCCAACTCCGAACTTTCCTGAGAAGGGATGGATGCCCCATCCCTCTGCGTAATCTCTTTTTTCTAGGGGTGTCCTCTGTCGACCTTAATAACGTGCCACTGCTGACCAATCGCTTCTCCCCCATTGTTTGGTTAATCACAGAGCCCTGCCCCATTGATTCCCCGTTATGACAGCTTCCTTGTATCTCTCCCTCCTGCTTAGCCCTCGTGACTTCATTCCTGGTCCTGTCATGCCACCCCTACAGCTCCACTCGAAACACAGTGCCCGCTCATTATCAGCTTCCACATGTCCAGCAGAGGACAGCTGATTCAGGCTGCAAGATGTCACGTTGACGTCTCTGTGACAACGGGGGGCGGGAGGAACTGAGGGGAAAGGGAATTGATGCATGGGGGCGGGGGTTCAAGGTTGAAGGAGAATAAAGGAAGACGCATGTTTGAAGAGCTCCGTGTCCGACTCCTTTATTTCTGAGCCATAGCCCGCGATACCGCGCGCCACTATCACAATGGTGACGAGGATGGGATGGCGGGCAGGGCAACGCTCCTAAGAGCCCAGCAGCCCGCCCACGGTAACCGCGACCGGAGCGCTCGTGAGCTGGGACCCGCCCAAATGGTGCACAGTAACACGCAGCCCGGGCCGTGGCGATGGTAGCACACCGAAGCGTGCATCGGTGCTTGGAAAGAGGCACCGCCACGTGGCGCAGAGCGGGGAAAGTAATCCTCACGCAGCGGTCGGCTGCAAGCAGAGGCCCACGTGTTCATGCAGAGGTCGGCTGCAAAAAGGGGCCCACGTGTTTCTCCTACGCAAAGGAAGCACAGGGCCAGTAGGCCCAAAGAAGGAAGAGGCACACAGCAAACACAGGAGGCCAGGCAAAAGAAGCCATGCAAGCAGCAGCAGACGCCCCAAGCACACGAGGGCCACAGTACACGGTGCCCAATACCGCGGAAGCCCCAGGAGGGGTCAGTGTGTTTCGTCTCTTCGATGGTGCTCGTGCCACGTGTGGCAGCCATCCAACACTAGCAGAAGACAGAACTCCCTGAAAGGAGGTGAGAGGATAATTAGAGAAGCTTCCTCACAGACATCCAGCACATCCACGGAGCAGAGATTGTGGCAACCTAAGAAGTAAGCACACACCCCCTTCACCATGTCAGGTCAAGATGACGACCAAGGAGGGCAAGTGCAGGGGAATGCACCCCCAGGGGCACCCACACCAGACCATATACCACACCAACTGCCAGACACCCTGGCAGCTCAAATGCCGGGAGCATTCGACTTAACAGACACAAGCAATATGGGCACTCGGTGGACCAAGTGGATCAGGGATTTTGAACTGTACATGGGAGCCACAGGGAGAGTCACCGACGCAAGACAAGTATGTCTCCTGAAACTAGCTGTAGGGTCAGCAACCCGAGACATAATCGATGAGATGCCTCAAGATTATATAGACTCAATCCAAAAACTCAAGGACGCGCTAGATGTGTACTTCGCGCCCCGTACTAACGTAGACTATGAAAGGCACCTGTTTCATAGCACCAAGCAGGCCAAAGAGGAAACTATGGATGCATATGTGATGCGATTACGCACCAAACTAAAGCATTGTGACTTTGAAAATTATTCGAACACCGAAGCCTTAAGATCACAAATCATCTCCGGATGCGAGTCTCAAGCTTTCCGCCGGAAACTACTTCAGAAGTCCCGCACGCTAGAAGAAATCCTAGCGCTAGCGAGAGTTGAGAGAGCCATTGACTCCCAAGTCGAGAGCTTTGGCAACACCAATACGGGAGAAAACATCAACAGATTGCAACTGGAGAAGAAATCTGAAGAACTCTTTTGTTACAAATGTGGGTTTGAATACCCGCACAAAGGGACGTGCCCAGCCGTAGGTCAGAGGTGCACTTTGTGTGGCGAAGAAGGACACTTCAAAGCAGTGTGTCGACTGTTCCGTGATCGAGGCAGAGACAGGCCCAAAGAAAATACATCTCGCCCGAGGAGTAGATACGGAGGGGCGTCAACCAATAACCCAGCCCCCAACAACCGGAACACTCAAAACCAACCCACAGGTGATCAGCGAGATAGGGAATCGGGAGAAGACCGGCAGAGGAGAAGAGAAAGAAGAAGGCTTGTGATGCGTGCAAGACCTGAACGCAGATCCCGATGCCACCTGCAGTACTTGGTGGAATAGTCCCCCACAGACTCTGACCCCAGCTTGTCAGGGAGTGACCAAAAATAAAAGGCCTATGTATACGCGCTGGGCAACCCCACGGCAACGGCACACAGCCCAACGCTCATCATTAAACTGCAAGAGAGGCCGACGGAATTTCTCATAGACACAGGATCCACTGTCAATGTGGTGAGTGAAAAGATATCCAATGACCTTCTGCAAAAACCCAAGTTATACCCGGCAACCGTGGACATATGTGCATATGGAGCCAAGAAACCCTTAAAATGCCTGGGACAATTCAGTGGAATTTGCCGGTACAAAGGCCACGAAATGAGGGTACCAATACATGTCTTAGCCACCGAGACAGACAGTGGTTGCGTCCTCAGTTTCAAGGCAGCTGCTGACATGGGTCTAATAAATATCCTCTACAACATTATGGTCGACAAATACATAGACCCGGTTGAAATGATAAACAACCTGTACCCCAAACTTTTCAAAGGAATAGGAAAACTCCAAAACAGACAAATAATGCTCCATGTAGACTCAATCCGCCCTGTAGCCCAGCCATACCGCGGGATTCCAGTCAACATTCAGAAGAAAGTTGAAGATGAACTCCAAAAACTACTGGAACAAGATATCATCGAAAGGGCCACCGGACCACTATGTTGGTATCACTGATTGTCCTCGTTCCAAAGAAAGACTCTGAGGCCATAAGACTGTGTGTGGACATGCGACTCCCGTATCAGGCCATCAAAAGGGAGAGACACACCGCGCCACGCATCACGGACATGATACACCTGCTGAACGGGGCAAAGGTCTTTTCCAAACTGGACCTGCAAAAAGGATATCATCAGCTAGTCCTACACCCCGAGAGTAGAAACATCACAACGTTTGTCACGCACGTCGGCCTTTTCAGATACAAGCTGCTAAGCTTCGGGGTGTCCTCGGCAGCAGAAACATTCCAGGCCGAAGTTCATAACATTATAAAACACATCCCCAACTGCCTCAACTATTCGGACGACATATTGGTTTTCGGAACTGATGTGAACAAGCATGATGAGACCCTAATGCTGGTATGCAAGGCCCTACACGATGCAAATCTCACGTTAAATAGAGACAAGTGCGAATTTCGGAAAAACACCTTAAAATTCTTCAGACATGTCTTCTCCGAATCAGGAATGACTCCTGACCCAGACAAAGTGGCAGCACTGAACGACACGGCAGCCCCATCCAACGTGTCAGAGCTGCGGTCGTTCCTAGGCCTAGCCAGCTATTGTAACCGGCACATACGGGACTTCGCGTCAGTCAGCGAACCACTCAGACAGTTGACACACCAGGACGTGAAGTTTGAGTGGACACAGGAGTGCCAAAAGGCATTCAAACTGATAACGGAAAGAGTCGCGAAAGTGGAGAATATGTCATACTATGACCCTAACAGGAATACTGAGCTCACGGTCGACGCCAACCCCGTTGGCCTAGGCGCCATACTGGCACAGCTAGTCCCAAAGGATCCTTTATGAAAACACCTAGTGGCCTATGCCAGTCGCAGCCTATCCACCACAGAAACTGCCTACTCCCAGGCGGAGAAAGAAGGACTTGCCGTTGTATGGGCATGCAAGCATTTCCATCTGTTTCTGTATGGGGAACCATTTCAAGTTGTCACGGACCATCAGGCCCTATTGTTCCTATATGGCAACCCTCAAGCCAAAATGCCCCCATGAATCACCCGATGGGGTCTGAGACTTCAGGACTATACATTCGAGATCATCCATAGACCAGGGAAAGGCGAAAACCCGGCTGACTTTCTATCCAGGAGACCACGGGAGAAGAGCATACCAGAACCATCAGTGGCCAACAGGTACCTACGGTACCTCATTCATCAGTCCGCTCCGGAGGGCATCAATATGGAAGCACTCGCCAGAGAAACGGAAAGCGACCCAGCCTGTCGCATCATCTGCAAGGGTTTGGAGACGGGATGTGGCGAAGGGCAAAGGAAAAAGGGAGAGCTGCAGGTGACAAGGTGCGAGAGGATGTAGTACTACAAGTCAAGGACGAGCTCGCAGTGTCAGAAGATCACCTGCTCCTAAAAGACTGTAAACTAGTCATTCCCGAAGCAATGAGGGCCAAAGTCATAGAGCTCACACACGAAACGCACAGGGGCATGGTGTCCACTAAACGTACGCTCCGCCAGAAGGTATGGTTTCCTCACATGGACACGCTAGTAGAAACAGCACTAAAAGCATGCCCCACATGCTGCCTCATCATGCCAAACCGACACCCTGAGCCACTGCTCATGTCGAAGCTCCCACAGAAAATATGGGAGGCAGTCGCGGCCGATTTCTTTGGGCCCATCGAGGGAGGGAAATACGTCCTGGCCGTGATGGATGAGTACTCACGATATCCTGACGTGCGGCTCATATCATCGACCGCCGCTCATCAAGTCATCCCGGCTTTGGACCACATGTTCTCGGCCTATGGAGTACCTAAAATAGTTAAGACAGACAACGGGGCCCCAGTCTGTGGACATCAGTTCACCCAGTTTGCAGAATATCTTAGGTTTAATCACAGAAAAGTCACTCCCCTGTGGCCACAAGCCAACGGGATGATCGAACGATTCATGGCCAACCTGAAGAGAGCGCTCCAGATCGCCAGACTCACCGGCCAACCTTATGAACAAGTGTTGAACCAACTTATGAGAGATTATCGAGGAACTCCTCATAGCAACACAGGGAAGACACCGGCCAAACTGATGTTTGGATGAAACACCCAAACACGCATACCACAGGCGGATGTCATCACCCCATCACCAGCTCTGGATCATGAGGTGCGAGAAAGAGATGAAGCAGCTAAGGCTCGAATGAAGGAGTATGCGGACACTCACAGGCGAGCACAGCCCTCACAAATAGAGGTAGGGGACTTAGTGGCGGTTCGGCAACCAGTAACGCACAAGCATACGTCCCCGTTTCATGAGGAACCTCTGCTTGTCACTCAAAGGAAAGGGTCCATGATCACAGCCCAAGGGTCAGAGGGATCTGTCACGAGAAACTCGCCCCACTTCAAGGAACTTCCACCAAGAGGAGCCAGACGGCTAAGTGGAAGAGTATATGTACCCCTGGCCAATGAGTCGGATGACTCCTATCAAGCAGATCAGTGGGACTCGGAGGAGTCAGAGCCGGAGGTGGGGCAAGAGGCTGGGGAGAGTGGGCCATCACCAGGGAGGAGTCAGGCACGTCCGCAGAGGGCTCGGAACAGACCTCGCCGATGGATCGAGGAAATGGACTAGAAGCCCACCAAACCGCTGCTTGTTGCAAAGAGTTTGGTAACTGTTTAAAAAGGGGGGAGATGTCACAATGATGTCTCTGTGACAACAGGGGCGGGAGGAACTGAGGGGAAAGGGAAGTGACGCGGGGGTGGGGTCGGGGTTCAAGGTTGAAGGAGAATAAATGAAGACGCGTGTTTGAAGAGCTCTGTGTTCGACTCCTTTATTTCTGCGCCATAGCCCGCGATACCGCGTGCCACTATCACACAAGCCTTCATGTGTCTGCCCTAGAGCTAATGCGTGTCCTCAGGGCTGGCACGCACCGGGCCTCGGTTCTCAAAACCCCCCCCCCCCCACAAAAAGAGTTATTTCTTCATCTTTTACA
Organism: Ambystoma mexicanum; assembly: GCF_040938575.1. Lineage (NCBI taxonomy): Eukaryota > Metazoa > Chordata > Amphibia > Caudata > Ambystomatidae > Ambystoma > Ambystoma mexicanum. The sequence goes on along the minus strand of NC_090924.1, from coordinate 679,826,333 downwards.
GAAAAATTATGGTCGACCTGCGTGACATGTCGACCATTTTTTTGCAACTAATTAATTAAACATGTCTTTCGGTTGTTTGGGAATAAACAGACCCGATACAGTTTCATCATCCATAATTTGGTGGCTGCCATCTGAAATGTATTTGTAGCTGACAGGCCTAATTTCGTCCCCAGTCGGGGGTCATACTACCACCTTTCCCTTTCACTTTTCCAAATCCTCATCCAAGTGAAACACACATCCATCAATCTATAAAAGGCCCTAGAAGTGTCTAGAACACTGTGGACTGCACAGAGATGGGAGCATGACAAGTATGTTTCTGTCTTTGAAAGCTGTGCTTAACCTACTGCCCTCTGGCCCGAGCCATTGGCATCCTTCGGCAGTACAAGTTTAGAGATGAATTGAGGAGGGAATCCACGAGCGCGGGAACTGTGCATTCCATTCACCCCAAAATGTTATGTCAAGCCTCTTGTACCCTTCCTCTGCTATTGGCCCACATAGTCAGGTGTTCATGCCTGATTCTGTAATTGTTGATGACACTTTCATGAAGGCATCGAACACCACAAATAAATAAGACACATAAATAAAAAAATAAAAAATACATTGAATGCAACTGATTCTGGAAAACATCAAACAGAAGCATCAGTTACTCAATTAATGGGACCAGTGCCAAGGATGATCTATGGAAGAACTCACTGATAAATAATTTGGAATTGTTCAGGAAAACCAGCAGAAATCTGCGCATTGCTGCATTTGTGTGGTCCAGCTGTGTGCAGGCAGTTTGTCAGTCTGTTTGTATTCTTCCTGTGGCCTGCGCGGAGCTCTTTTCTTTTCTCAGCAAGTGGCCATTAGGTTTTATTTATCTTATAACAGCCGCAGCTCGCCTCGCCTCTGATGAATATTTTGTGAGAAACGCTACTGTTTGAGACATGATAGCTAGGTAATTTGTCAGACTGTGGCCCACCTATCCTGCCCACACCCATGCCTTAGGCAAATGTCGGCATCACATATCTGCATCGAGGTTCAGCTGTCTCATGGGAACCCCTACAGAAGAAGATAGCTCATTGCCATCATGGCGGTATGTTGGGATGGTTACCTCCAGCACCTTCTTCTACATTAAAGTATCTTAAAACTTGTCCTGGATGTCCTAGAAGGTCACTTGTCCTTACAGTGTAACTATAGGGACACCTCTGTGCCTTTAATCCTGTACTACATGTCTAAACTGTGTGCCAAAAGGTTACATAGAGCAAACCAACCTTTGAAATAACGCAAGGACGTAGGGGCCACTCTCGAGCAAGGCTGTTGTTAGGGAGAATTCTCATTCATGGCTAATTTCCCTCAACTAGTGAGTCCCCCAGCAGCTTTGCAGGATTTCTGGAGTTTATTTTTTCCACTTGGTAAGAATGTGAGCCTTTTTCCCACTCTTACATGTGTTTTGCCATGTGTATTTTTACTGTTTGTGAAATAATGGGCTCTGGAGGACACCACTCCATGAACTCCACTTTTTATGTGTGTTACACAGCACCTTCCGTGCAGTAACACAGGGTTGTCTTTGAGACTTCCCACTGACTCAATTTTCTGGGGCTGACTACTGTCCCCCAGAAAACAGGTAAAGTTGCCATTTACTTAAAATAGTCATTTAAAACTACAGACCCAGTACACCCCATTTTACATGGAGTACTTTAAAGGGTTAACTCCTATCCCTGTTTGTTTTTGCCTCTCTGAGTTTTGTTTTGCTCTTTTAACATTCAGACTTTGCTGGTGGCAATGGTACCTACCCTAACTTTTCTACCGCGATTATATTATATAAACGTGGTACTGTTCCAGGCTATCACAGGAGCCTCGAACATAAACCCGCTTGACCAAATGCTCTTTCTTTTGGCTCCGGTCAGGTTTATTCTTCATTTGTTTTTGTTAAAGTCCTTCTTGTATTTTACTTTGCGTGGCAAACCAGGTTTGCCTCCTTTGTTCACCGTCTTTTGGCGGGCGTCTTCCAAGAAGCCCTCCTCTTGGCACCTGGGTGTCTAGGTGGGCTGTATGTGAGGGAGGGATGTAGTCACCCCGTGCACAGAGTATCCTTGGAAACCCAAGTCGCACTTTGGCATGATTGGCTAAGTTGTATGTCCGGGCCGGACAACCCCCCTGCTGGGTGATTGACAGCCAGGCTGTGTGAATGGGGGATTTTTGCATAAAAGGCAGGACTCTTGGGCTGGAAGTCAGAGTCGCCACTGGTACTGCAAGGAACCAAAGAGAAGCAGAGAAGAAGATGGTTGCTGCAACTACCGAGTCCAGGTGGAGCCCTGCTGCAGTCCTTCAACGACAAGAGAAGATGCAGTCCGGAGTCTTCTTCCCTTGAGCCTGGTGGGATCAACCAGCTCATCTTCCACAGGCAGAGGATCCTCTCCTTGGTCGAAATCGCTGCACACTGCTGTAGTGGTCCGGATAGCCATCTGTAGAGCCTCTCCTGTTTTAAAGGAGCGCACCTTTTATTCACCGTCGCTGCTGCTGGCCTAATCCCTGGGTAGTGCACATCACTCCAGACGTCCTCCTTCTTTTCTCCACGACTGAAGCTCCAGGAACCGTGAGTCTGCAGGAAACTACCAGGAACAACTGCGGTGGCACCAGCTTCTTCAAAGAATAAGGTACTGTGTCCAGCTTCGAGGAACCAGGGTGAACCCTTTTCTCCTCATCCAAAGCTTGCCCTTGTCTTCCTTCCCTCTTATAACTTTTGCTTCCTCTTTTGACAATACCCAAGTACTCCTGGCAATCTTCAATCATGAACTATCTGACTGTGTGATCCTCGACAACAGGAACCCGGTTCCACTTGGCACTGGCGCAGGCCTATTGACTTTTATCTTCTTGTCAGAAAGTGTTCTCTGATTCTGTCTGCCTTGACAAAAGTATTGCCCATGATTTTTGTCCCCAACTCTCTTTTGTTAACTTAGGTGCTAAGTGTGTTTTAACTCCGGTAACATTTCTTCCCGTGGGTACGTGTATCTTTAGTAAGACCGAACTGTCATTACTGTCAAAAAGTGTTCACATATGTATTCCCGGTAACGTCTTTTGTTTCATAACACCGGCCTGTCAAATCCTAAGGTACTTACCTTGAGTTGTTCTGCACAAAGAGAATTGGTTGTGTGTAGTGTGTTTTACGTGTGGTTTTACATTAATAGAAGTGAAGTGTTTTACAAACAGATGGTCTAGAAATAAATGTACTTTTACTTTTCGACCAAAAACCTTGAGTCAGTGTTTGCTTGGGTCACAGTAATTGCGGTCCTTTGTGCAATCTCTACTACTGCTTATTTGCTCTTGAGATAAGTCTGTCTGCTCCGCTACTGCTACCACTTTAACAGTGTAGTACAGGCTTGTACCAAACGTGAACTTGTATTACCACTTGTAGTCTTAATTGTGTGTAGTGGTTCCTAAGGGCACTGCACAGGATTCTGCCTAACAGCTGTTAACCTGGGTTAATGTGATGCAATAATCATGAAAACTAACATTGCTGAACCTTTGAAAGATAAAAAAGGTGACTACTGCAACTGAGCAAACTGTAGAATGGCACACTGCACTCTAAGCCAAAACACAGATGGCACGCGCCGCGAACACACACACTCGCGCACTCACTCTCTGAAAAGGCTTTTATGTCATAAAGACACACTCTCAAACTGCCTTCCTGAAAACATTCAAAAGGATATGCCCCTAATACAAACATAAAAATATCCGGTCCGCAAGCAGCACTAAGATACCACGCGAAATAGCATAAAACGGCCAACTGCATTCTAACCCCTTCGTCCCCTGGCTTAAACACCTATTCTATTGTAAGGGAATGCACTTGCAAATTCCAACAACACATCAGCACAATCCTCATGGGCCTTGCTTGACAATGCTGACAATGGGGTTCTGTAAATACAAAATGCACATTGTAATGCAAATAAATTGAGGTAAAATAAGAGGTAACAGTATTTTATTACATCTTTTGGCAAGTTGGGAATAAAAGAATAAAAAGTAGTGTTCATTCACAGTTGGCATATTTTAGGCAAGTAAAATATATGTATATCTATATCATACACTCCAAGATGCGGTATGACGGTACCGTGAATAGCGCTCCAAGACCTGGCAGCGAACAAAAAGACCAAATAGATATTTTCTGATCCCCAATTCATCGCTGTGACTAAAATCACATAGCGGCCATACGACGTCTATTATAACTTTTGTGTTGCTTGATCACATAAGAATCTAAGTAAACTTACCCATCCTTTGTACAGATCCCTATGGCTCCATTTGCAAATTAACAGTCCTTTCTCCGTTTGAAAGTTTTAAATTTCTTTTATTTACATGTATTATATTTATCTACATAACAAAATCCAATAAAACATATATTAACCATCATAATAAAAGACACATGGGGTAATTTTCACGCCTTGAAACACTTGTGTATAGGCGCGTTATAAATGCCATATCATATCATATCATTATGACCTTGGAGGTAGCCATGCCGTTAAAGCAGCCTACCTGCAGGTCCAGCACTTCATTGAAGAGAACAAACTCCTGGGACGCCGTCAATCTGGCTTCCGCCCCAGACACGGGACGGAAACCGCCTTACTTGACCTGAAAAACCAGATGGACGATGCCAGAGACATGGGCAAACCAACACTTCTCCTACTTCTCGACTTATCCGCGGCTTTCGATCTTGTTGATCACGACGTCCTTTGCCACCACCTCTCCTCCACTGCCAAGTTCTCCCCTGACGCCACTGCATGGATCACTTCCTTCCTACAAGACAGAACCATGCAAGTATTCTCTGACCTAGCCTCTGCCTCACCCTCCTTCATACTCTGCGGTGTGCCCCAAGGCTCCTGCCTTTCTCCCACCCTGTACAACATCTTCACACGGCCCCTCTTCCTCATCCTCGACGCTATGGGTATCTCATACACTAACTATGCTGACGATACCCAGATCCTCCTTACCCTCACTGGCAACTACGACACTGACTCACGCTAAACTAATCAACGCAGTCAGGCCCTTTCTCTCCAAAGAGAACTGCACAAACATAGCCAGAGCCATCACTGGCTCCAGGCTAGACTACTGCAACGTACTCTTCCTAGGAACCTCCAACAAAAATCTGGAAAGGTTACAAGTCATACAGAACAGTGCTCTCCGTGCAGCCCAAGGCATTGCTAAAAGAGAACACATCTCGGAGGCCAGAAAACTAGCCCACTGGCTCCCAATTAAGGAAAGAATCGTCTTCAAAGCTCTTACACTGACCCACAAGTGCATTCACCTCACTGCTCCCGCTTACCTCTCCGAAAGGATCCACCCTGTCTCCTCCACAAGGCCAACCAGATCACCCTATACCAACATGCTCTATGTGCCACTAGTAAAAAGAGCCAGAGCGGGGGGTTCCAGCTTCCCATATCTTGCACCCACACACTGGAATGCCCTACCCCCCACTATCCGAGGTGAGGCCTCCCTCATCGCCTTCCGTAAAGCTATGAAAACCATCCTCTTCACATAAGGTCCCTCACATCAGCATGAATACTATACATTTTGACCCACTGCATAAGCTGGAATGTAATGACCAATCGCAGAAGCTGTAAGTATTGTATTATGTCTGTAATACTTATAATGTACCAACAACTGCTACCATTCCTGTACCTCTGTAACTAAGCTCTCACAAGTAACAGCGCCTCAATGCCCGTGGGCTGCTTGCGCGCTATATAAATCTAAATAAATAAATAAATAAATGAATTTACTGGCACCCGGCAATGGGGACGTACCAGGGCATTACAGCCCCGGCGGACCTGGTACATCCCCATTGCCGGGTGCTGGTAACTATTACATTGGACTCAATGGGAATGGGGAGGCCGGATGCACCGGCACCATTCATGAATGGTGCCGGTGCATCCGTCGAGGTCTGCTTGCAGGTGCCGGTCCGCCTGCCAGGTCCGACCTGGCCGCCGGAAAGGCACCCACAAGCAGAACTCGTAGTTTGCCGGTCCGGTAACAACGGTGGCGGTAGCTTACCGGCACCATTGTAACCAGACCGGCAAACTTGTAATGAGGCCCACAAACTTAAAACTAAGTTCATCCAATATAGGGTACCCAACACATTTAGTTATTTACATCTTTTCAGGAAACAATCAAGTGTTACAAACAGATTCCCATGGAGTAATGCATAAAAAAAAAAAATCACAGTTCCAAAAACCTTCCCCAGATCTGTTCAAGTAAGTTCATTTTCTTGTCTTTGCGAAGAATGATTTTCTCCATTCTTGACACTTGTTTTAGATCAGTCAACCATTCCACCACATCTGGTGTTTCCTCACTTTTCCACTTCCTCAAAATAATTGTTTTGCTGCGTTCGCTGCCCTGAAAAACCAGCATTGTTGTGGGAAAGAAAGATCTTCCACTAAGTCCTCCTAACTCAAAATTATACTCTCATAGTCAAAGTCTTCATTCAGCATAAGAACCTTATTCATAATGTGACCTCCCTCCAGAAGCTTCTAAATTCGTAGCAATCCCAGATCATGTGTTCAAAGGTTCCCCTGGCATGCTTACACCTCCAACAGGCCTCTGAATCAAGTAAACCTCTTGAAAATAACTTTTGCGGGGTCCAAAAAACTCTGTTTAATATTTTGATTTGGCGACTCCTTTCACCCAGATTCAAAGAGGTAAGAGCCACAGTCCTGCACACATTGCTCCACCTGTCCTCAGTCATTTCTGATCATAGTGATTCTGACCAATTGTCCAATAGATATTTATTTGGAACCCTATACTGCTCCAAATTCTTGTACACCTTAGAAGCTAGGTGCCCTTCTGATGTATATTCTCTTAACCAAGCATGCCACCCTTTTCCAGCCTCTGGAACTTTGTTCACTAGTGCTTTCTCAGCTTTCTATATTTTCCCCCAGTGTGCAGTCTTTGAGACCTTTTTCCAAAGTTAATTGCTTAAAGATGATCAATTTTTTGCACACAACAAGATCATCCAGCCACTGCATACCACCCAGCAGCCGGTTAGGCCAGAGTAGAGATTTCCCTTCCAATTTTATCTCTAGATTCAACCAGATTGAAGTAATACTGTTGCCAACCACATCCTTTTTGCTTTTCCTCAGGAGATCCTCTCAGCATGCCCTTATATATGTGGTTGGTGGGAAAGATTTACAGCCTGCCCCATCCACCGATGTTAATATTGCTCTAGGAGATAACAGAGACGATCTACTTGCCTCAGCTTGTGTCCAGACATCCGGAGAGTTGTCCATGAATGGAACCAAATGTCGAGACCAAACGCCAGATGATCTTTCTCAGTTTTTCTGATCCAGTTCAACTCAAGATAGAATGCATTTCTTTAGTTCCGAAAGTGTCGGCCATTTTAACACCACTCATAATCCACAAGCCTCCACCGTCTGAAATTACCCTTGTATAACTCCACCGTCTGAAATTACCATTGTATAAAGTGCACAGTGCCTATACCTATAAATCGTACAATTGAAGATTAATTCTACAATAGAGTGTCTATAAAGATCAAATACTCATGTATAATATGATCGACTGTAATATCTCTATCATGAAATTCGCAATGCCAATAAAATAGAACGACATATATACATAAGTATTAGAACTGGATTCCTCAATTGCTCCACGGCAGTCTTAGCAGCAATATTCAAACTCAGTATTTGTGCAGTGCCTTAAATAGCATTCAAGTATTGGAAACCTCTGAGGAATAATAGCTCAAATGAGGATAAATTATTCCTCCTATGCTGTTCACATGTTCGATCAATTGGTTACTGCCCGAACTTGTCAAAACATTTACGGGCCAATTCATAGAATCAGGCGCAGATGTAGCGCACGCCAACATGCGCCACCCGCGTGCGCCAAGCAGCATTTTGTCACACTGTGCATTCATGGATTCCCTCTAGCCATTTGCAGCCATGGCTCAGCGAACTTCTAGCAGCGCCAGTAACGCCCCAAAGAATGCCCCTTGCACCATAAAAACCCATACAAATCCAAAATATGACGCTAAGAGGCATGCCAACCCTGGACCAGCATACAGCCCCCCTACAACCAAAGCATGAAAAACAGTGCAAATCCTGCATGCGGCAGCCAAATCGCATTAAAATCTCCATGCGCACCCGCTTGAATATGCATACCCCGCTTGAATACACGTATCGCGCTCATGCCAGCCAAATTGCGGGAAAATCTCCACGCGTACCCCTCTCGCGTCAGCCAAATCGCGTGAAAATCTCCACACGCACCCCCTGGAATACGTGTAGCCCGCTCGCGGCAGCCAAATCATGAGAAAATCTCCACGCGCATCCCCTTGAATACGCATACTCCGCTTGCGCCTGCCAAATTGTGTGTAGAGTGCATCGTGTGCTGGAAGCCACCGCTAACACCCTCCGCAGGCAGCCCCCACCACCAGGGACCAGCCCAACACCTGTGAGCATGCCTGCAGGCAGCTCTCACCACAAGGGACCACCCCAACACCCGGGAGCATGCTCACAGGCAGCCCCCACCGCAAGGGACCACACCAACACCTGGGAGCATGCCTGCAGGCAGTCCCCACCACAAGGGACCACACTAACACCTGGGAGCATGCCCGGAGGCAGCCCCCACCACAAGGGACCCCCCATCAAACGTCACCATGCCCGCAGGCAGCCCTCACCACAAGTGACCACCCCAATACCTGGGAGCATGCCTGCAGCCAGCCCCCACCACAAGTGACCACCCCAACAGCTGGGAGCATGCCCGCAGGCAGCCCCCACCACAAGGGACCACACCAACATCTGGGAGCATGCCCGCAGGCAGCCCCCACCACAAGGGACCACACCAACACCCGGGAGCATGCCTGCAGGCAGCCCCCACCACAAGGGATCGCCCCATCACCCGTCACCATGCCTGCAGGCAGCCCCCACCACAAGGGATCGCCCCATCACCCGTCACCATGCCTGCAGGCAGTCATTACCACAGGGACCACCCCAACACCTGGGAGCATGCCTGCAGGCAGCCCACATGGCACCATACACCACAGGCAGGCCCTGACTCATGTCCCTCCACCCCACCAGTGACGGCAACCTCCCAGCAGGCCCTGACTCATGTCCCCCCACCCCACCAGTGACGGCAACCTGCCAGCAGGCCCTGACTCATGTGCCCCCAACACATCGTCACAACATACAAACATGTAGTAAATGTCCACCCAAATGGCCACACACGCTGCCCACCCCATGCAACTACACACCCATCCATTGGCCCCACCTCACAGTACTGGCCATGCCATACCCAGAAGCACACCTGCATGCATGCAAATACATGTCCAACATAGCCACACAGCGGTGACACATGCCTGAGCAAGTGGCGATTGACACATGCAACAAACAAGTGTGAGCAGACAACACTCAGATTTGAAGAAATGTAAATGTATTGTAAATAATGAAAATACACGAAACAGAAATACAAATAGTGAATGCAAATGAAATGAACGTAAAAAAATTAAAATGCTAAAATAAAAATTAAAAAAAATAATAATAATAAATCATGAAAAAGGCCCTTGTCAAAAACAATGTACTCAGTCCAGGAATCCAAAAAACAAACAAGGAAAAACCATTACTCCATGGGCAATATAAAAAATAAGAGTAAAATTCACATAATTTCCAACTATTCATAAAAAATGATGAAGGGTCCAGGTCCCCAAAAAACAGATTGGTCCAACAAACAACCTACAAAAAACAACTATATACAAAAGAGTGGAGCAATGTCCGGGTCCTCTGCCGCTCTGCATCCATTTGCTGGACCCATCTACTGCCACATGGAAGGCACACTTTGGCCAGGGTCCTCCTGCCCTTCGGCCAATGCCTGCCCCTATGATGTTGTAGGCCCTAAGTCTGGACGCCTCCTACGTCGAGCCTGCTGCTGCTGCCTTGATGTTATCTGCCTGTGCCACCACGACTGTGTCTGGGATGCTGACAACAACCAAGGCCGTCGTGGATGTGCCCTGCTGGAAGGTGCCTGCACAACCTCCATTGCCAGGGCTCCTGTACCTGGGGTGACCACCTCTGCTGAACCTCTGACTCCCGACTGTGGCAGGGATGTGATCTCCACCAGCCTGGCCGCAGTGGATGAGCCAGGTCCACGGGGTGCCCTGGTGGCATCTGGCCCACAAGACGGCATGGAGGACGACTGGCGCATAGTGGGTGCAGAGGAGGAGAGGGTCGCAACATGGAGGAACCCTGAGACAATGAGCCGTTCTAGCCAGTTCTGGATGGCACCCAGCTGTTCATGATGATGTGTGTTGTCCTTCCTGGAATCATGCACATCATCACGAATCATAGTTGTGTGCAGCGCGACACCGACTAGGACGGGCTCAACACTGTCATGGATTGCCTGGTCCACACGTAGATGAAGGTCAGTTGACGTGGACACTTCCGCTACCCGCAGATGGGCCTGGACTGAGGCACCCCTGCCGGTGCAGAGTGATGCAGTTGCAGAATCAGGGACAGGATTACGCATAGGCACCTCCGCGGCGAACTGTGCTGCCTCCTGCCTCTGCCCCTGGACTGCACCAGGGGAATCACCCCCACCAGGCCCCATATGTGGGTCAAATGCGGCCTCCTCCTCACCCACCACCAACCTGGATTCCTCTGCATCGTCTTCTGCATTGTCCTGACCGTGTGGGGGCTCACCTGCCCCTTCCGCTGCCACTGAGCCCACTTCCAACCTTGGCCTCTTGGGCCTCCCCTCAGCAGCTGCGGCCGTAGTGGTGGACGCGGCACCAGTCCCCTCGCTCACAGAAGATGGCATAACCTGGGAGGGTGACTGGGCCTTGCGTCTCCGGCCGCTAGAGGCATCCCTGCCGCTTTGCTCCACAGCGCTGTCTCTGCCCTCTTCTTCACTCACCACTGTGGAAAGGGAGAGATTGACCACAAGCATCAGGGTACTGAACCAAAGTCTGCTAGACACAAAGCAAATGCACATGAATGGCACTGTTGTACGTCATAGCGATCATCACCTTCCACAACACACGGGTCCTTGCAAGCAACACACATGCACATACACCACTGCACAGTCATGCATCCGTCGCTGTCCACCTCCCATCACAGTGCAATCATGGACAGCTAGGCCACAACAGTCAATGTATGCATAGAGATTTGCATGTGTCATGCATCCACCGCGTTTCCCAGTCACACTCTCACCACACAGTATCACGCACATGTACACCATGCACATCCATGAGGGTGACATCAGCATCCATGATTCACACAACAGACATGGCCAGGTACAGACACAGGCATGCAATCATGTGTGCGTTGTCACATGCAGGTGCACATCATGCACAGGAACACACACACCAATGGTCGTTGCACATGCTTGACCGTACTCACATGCTTCACTTTCATGTATTTGTATTTGTATTTATTTAAATTTAAATTTAAAAGACTGGGAGGGGAAGTTAGAAGGAGCGGAAGCGGGAAGGGGCACAGGGTGGAGGAGGAGGAGAAAGAAGGAAGAGATCTGCAGAACAGAGACAGCGAGAAGGGGTGTAGAAAGTGAGAAGGGAGGATGGATAAGGAGGGGCAAGACCATAGAGGGCTTTGAAATGGCCATAGTCACGGGATGCCACCCCCTCCGCATTGATGGCATCCACAATGTCCTTCCAGATCCTCCTCCGTCCATCCCTGTCAAGGCACGAACTTGAGGAGAGGACATCATAATTCCCCAGGACTCGCTACACCAGGATGCCAACTTCATTTTCATTGAAGCTGGCAGCCCTCTGCCTCTCTGACTGGGGGTTGCCACTGGCCTCAGATGGTGTTGAGTCGGACATGGCAACCCCAAGGCAGATGTTGGTGGGCAACTTGGTCCTGGGGCATGGCTGTGGAGCGATGGTACACCAGTCGAGAGTCTTCTGGGTCAGTAGAGGTGGTCTCAGGAACAGGATCCCTGGCAATGGCTTCTTTGCAGGCACCAAATAGCAGGGCACCTTGGCAGCAGGCAGGCTGGCAGCAGCAGATGGCCCGTAGGAGGCTTCTCAGGGCTCTGGGGGGCAGGTAAATGGCCTTCTGGGCAGGAGCGTGGTCTTCTGTGTGTTGTCGCGTGACCAGCTTGATGCAGAATGAGTCCGCACGTGAAAAACAGCATGTGAGAATGTAATTCAAGGAAAGCGCGTATGTGACGTGATGCATGCAGGCGTTAAAGGTCCGTGCGGCAAAGCAGTTTGCTGTAGGTGCTTTTGGTGGAGTCCGACGCGTGTGTTTCCACTACTTGTGGGTTCACACACGACATCTTCACAGCGCTTAAAGTTTGTATTTCTTGTTTTGGTGGGGGAGTTGCCTATGCGTGTGTTTTTCTTTTCCATGCAAGGCAGACAGTGAGTCGTGTACGCTTATTTTCCCACTGTGGTTCCCCTTGTGTGTCGTGTACCCCGTTTTCGAGGTCAGAGTAGCCTGCGTGTTCCACTGTATGCTTTTTTTTTGGGGGTGCCTGAGCATTGTGTCACCCATCTTTATTCACCAGGGGTCACATACAGCCTTGCAGGAGCACAGGGGCGCGTCTAACATCACGTACCATGCCCCCTTCACCCCAATTGCCCAGGACAATTGTTGTGTGCCCCTCCCATTGGCAATAGTACATCTGGGTCCGCACAACCGGCCAATAGGAGGAAGTGTGCTTCTGCGCAAGAGGCTGGGACCCCAGACACGGCTCCGGCACAGCAAGGAAGAAGCCTTTCAACAAACAGGAACTGAACTTCCTTGTGGACTATGTGTCAGCACACAACAGCAATATGCTGGTGGGCTCAGGTTGCCATACTACGCCTGCCCAGCGTCAGGTCCACTGGCAGTTCATTGTGGATAGTGTCAGTGCCATGGGATATCAGAGGCGCACAGCTCAGGATTGCTAAAAGTGTTGGACTGACCTACAACGCTGTGCAAAACAAAAGCGGGCCTCTAATTACTCCCTGACTCTGGTGACTGGCAGTGGGCCACCACCAGAGGAGGATGAACTCACTCTGCACGAGGAAATCGCTGCGGAGTTCATCGATCAGGGACAGATCCAGGGAGTGGGAGGGATGTCAGATTATGATGCAACATCCGGTGAGTGTTGATGCTTATGTGTCCAGCCCATATGTGTGTAGCTTGTGTGATGTGTTGTGATTGACTGCCAGTACAGGCTATGTATTCATGAGTGCCATGTGTGAGACATGCAATGCTTGTCTGATGCGTGCTTGCAGTGATGCAGTCTGCATGCAGGCCATGTGCTGCACACGGGGGCAGTCCTCATCAGTACACATGCACCCTACTTACATGCAAGTCACTCGGTGGCCTCACCTGTCCATGCTCAAGCTCACTGACATGTTAGCATATAGCCTGTGGTGTAGTTCCCCTCAACACTCGGCCTATGTCTTCACATGACTGACGGCTATGTGAGGTCACCCTGCAAGCTGCTCCTCCTCACGGGCATGCTTCCTTGCCTCTCCAACACCCTGCAGCTCACTGTCTCCATGTTACTGGTGATTTCCGTGTTGGACTACTGCAATGGCGTGTTCGACATTCCTGTGTACATGCACACTTCTTTTTTTTTTTCTTTTCTTGGTTTGTTACAAACCTTTAAAAAAGAGAAGCACATATCTTTAACAGAACATGATCATTTTCAATTACATTCAACAACCATCATTGACAAAGATAACCCTCATACTCTATACAGATTACATCCGTTAAGGACAATCATTAAATGTTTTTTAGCTTTTCTACTAACTTTTCTAAAAAGAATGACAAATCAATTGTTAATTTCTGATCAGAGTCACTATGTAGTTCTCTCCACCAATCTTCTAGGTCTAATGATGGTCTTATGGTTACATATTTGGCAAAATGGTGAGATCTCTCTTGATTTAAAACCGAGCATTGTAGCGTCAGATGCTTTAAAGTTTCATTAGATCTTTCACACAAGCGGCATGAGGCTGTTAAAGTTTTATCACTAGACCAGTAGTTTATTTTCTCTCTAGTCTGCAGCTGATTTAGCCAAAATTCTAGGAATAACAGTCTACGGGATTTCTCAGGAAACTTTTCAAGATAATGTTCTGCCATGTTGTATTTTTTCACTTACATGGGTACTACATTCATGGCTCTATGTTGTCTGCGAATATCGATCGTGTCGATCCAGTCCTGAACCCACAGCATGGTCTTAACTTTGTTTGGATTAGTTTCAAGTGTTAAGAAGTCTGTACTTATGTCAGTCAAAATTTTATCACAGCGTGTTGCCCATATAGTAAGCACGTTCAATTGATTTCCTTTGTCTGGATCTTGCAGTATTGCGTATTGTGGTGCTGACTGTTGGCTCTTCATTTTTCGATATTCGTTTAGAGTGTTCCATGCTATTCTTACATTGATGGATATTTAACCTAACTCATATCACAAGCATGCCGTCAATACACCTTTAGAATTTGTGTTCTAATGAGTTCCAAAATTCTGGTTTGCACCAAACGCTGCTTCTGTTTCCGCACCATGATTTAAAGCCGGCACAGCCTTCTGTTTGTAGAAATTCAGTGCAGGAGTTAAAGAGAATTTCCCAAATGTTTTGTTTATAAAACAAGCTTGAACTGTAAGCTGCTTGCATTTGTCTTTTGTTTTCTGTGCCCATGGGGTGTCGTTGATGCTGGAACTAATACACATTCCTAAGTATGTCGTTTGTCTTACTAGTTTAATGATTTCTGTTCCAATTTCCCAGCAAAATTTTTTTGAAGCTGATAAATGATTAGTCTTCTGTAAATGTTGTAATATTAGTATTTCTGATTTATTTGTATTTATGGAAAGACCATTTTGTTGAATGTACTGATGCAAAATGTTTAATTTTCGCTGTAGACCAATCGTTGTTAAGTCTAACAGTACAAGATCATCTGCATAAAGAAGCCAATTAATTTCCTTACCATTGATCTTAGGTGGAAAAACTTTGGCTCCTATATATGCCTCGCCGATATCCGAGATGAATAAGTTGAAGATTACTGACGCTAACGGGCAGCCTTGTTTCACTCCTCGGCTGGTAAAAATAGGCTTAGCTAATAAACCCGCTTGTGTCAGTCTCACTCTTATGTGCGTGTTAGTATGTAGCTCTTTTATTGCCATGAGTAGGCCTTCAGGACATTTCCATGCAACCAACTTTTGCCATAAAAGTTCTCTGTCAATACTATCAAAAGCTTGCGATAGTCCTATAAAGGCAAGATAAACATTTTGTCCAGTTCGAATCTCTTCAATTTTTAGAATGTTAAAAGTGAGCAAATTCAAGCCACATCCAACTCCTTTCACAAATCCAGTTTGGCGAGGATCTAGATGTCCACTGGATTTTATCCAATTTAACAGATGTTTCTGTAGTTGCACAGCGAAGATTTTACCCAGGACATCTAAGAGCGCGATCGGTCTATAGTTGTTCGGATCTGCCCGATTTCCTTTTTTGAAAATTGGGACAATGATCGCGCTCTTCCAGGAGGCTGGTATGGTTTTTTTACTGGCTATTATTGTGAATAGGGTAAGGCACAAGGACGCCCACTCTTTCGGGTTCTGTTTCAAGATGTAATTTGTTAAGCCATCCGGGCCTGGCGCTCGAGATGAACTACAGCGCATTATGTTTTCTAGAATATCTTCTTCCTTGAAGTGCATATTCCAATGTTCGAGTTTTGGTAAGGCCAGTTCTTTTGTGGATTCTTTTTTCTCGTACACTTTTGTAAAGTGCATTACCCACTGTGCTTCAGTTACCATATTAGTTTGAGTGGCATACTGGTCGCCACTACTTTGATTAATTAATTTCCAAAAGTCTTGCGAGTTGTTTTTTATCAAGCTGCACATCATTGCTTCAGCGTCTTGTTGTTGAAGGAGTCCCTTATGTGAAATTAACCAGTTCTTATATTTTTGTTTACATTTTTTCACAACAACTTGTTGTTCTTTGTTGAATGGGGCTTTGAATAATCTCAGCTCCTGACGTAATTGTGATCTTCTTTTTACGAGGCCACTATCGTATTAATGTCTTGCTTTAAAGGCTCAATTTTTTAGGCCATTTTTCCGGTATGTATATTGCTGCAAAAGGTGAGAGTATTCTACTTCTGCTGATTGATGACTATTTACATAAATGTTGTACGCATTCACCAATGATTTTATCTCATTTGGTTGGATCTTCAGTCGAATTCTATTTGATTCTACCAGAACCATCTGTTTCCAGCTATCACTCTTTGCACAGATATCATATGCCAAGGTGAGTTTTAGTTGGCTGTGGTAATTTCAAGTGATTTTACCTGTTGTGTGAGTTCGTTCGAAACATAGAAGAAGTCTATAGTTGACTTAGACTTCCTATCACTCCAGGTCGAACGAGCTTGGATGTCCCCTTTGGTGTTACCATTTAGGATTGTCAGATTTCGATCGTCCATTGCATTCTCCCATCTGGAAACTAGTTTTCATAACTCAAGTTTTACGATGTTCCAATCAAAATTTATTTTCAAGCACTCCATATTCAAGTCCCCACAAAGTATGATGCTTGGTATGTCTCGCTCACTGTTTATCTCATCAATTATTTCACAGATTCTCGTTATAAATTTAGTTGTGCCTGCAAGGACGTGGTGCCAATAAACATTGATTAAATCAATTTGCATTTCCTTTTTGGTCTTTTTCCTATTGATTTTATGATCGTGTGTTGTATAAAAGCTGAATGATTGGTTGATGAAATGATTTTCCAGCCTGAGTTATTTTTGATCATAGTCATCAACCCTGCCGAGGGACGACCTTTTTTTCTCATTATCGCAGGGTTCAATGCAATCTCAAATTCTTCTGAGATTGGACAGTTAGCCATCAACGTTTCCTGGAGGCATATAAAAGAGACATCTGCAATCCATTTTGAGCAGTCTTGAAATAAATGATTGAACCCTCTAGTATTCCAGGATAAAATATTAAGTTCACACATATCTTGCTTTTCCTGGCATTAACTTTGAATTCCACCCAGTGCGCCTGCTAACCAGTTCCATTGAGTTGTTGAAGCAATCAAGCTGGTTACATTTTGTTGACTCTCCTTTGACTCATATGTAATAGGGGTGCATTTGAATGTGATCTTAATTTGTTCACCTGAGCTCACTTTATTTGATGTTTTGTTGAGATCACTGACTGGAGATTGAATACCATTCATTACATTTTGTTCTCATTAATATTTTTTGGAGCCTCAGGCTGAACATGTTTGAATCCTGCCTCCATGATCCTTGAGCGTGATCTTTACTTTGATAAAGCATCATGTTTTGTAGTCACTTTCTCTGGGCATTCCGCTACTTCCTCGTGAATGTCAAAACCCAATGACAGAAGAAATGGCACTGCTTTTATTAGAAGGTCACATATTAGCCTTGAATCAATATGTAAGCCTGCTCGATCGTTACCGCGCTCATCAATAAATTCGACGGTTTGAATGTCACTAGATTCTATAGACCTCAAACCAGGTACGTGATGTAACAAACGCAACACATTGTTTCGATTGAGAGTCAAATCATCTTTGGCTGTCAATATTCTTTCAAGTATTAGGTGATATTTTGCTGATTTGTGTTGGCGGTTAAGAGTTTTATTTTGGGCCTGAATTATAGCTCCTTTAATGTTTTCATCTTTGTTATTCTTGTTTGTGAAGCTATGTTGTTTTTGTTTTTGCTGTTTAGATTCTGATGAATCGGCTTTATAATTATATCTTGCGAATGATGGAGATTCAAAGGATTGTTCTCTTACATCCCACTTCACAACGTGTTTGTCAGGCGTCAAGGCATTTTCATTAGATCTTATTGCTATACGTTTCCTTTTTTGTTCCATGGTACTAAACTTGGGCTCTAGCGTTGTTGAATTTGACGTAGTTTGATTTTCTACTGGTACAATTAGTTCGCAGAATCTCTCTTGTATAGAAATATAGTTTTCCTTATTTATAGGCATCTCTGATTTTTCACTGTTGTCGCACTCTACGTTCCCATTTATGGGTTCTGCTGTCTCATTTTCCCACTCTTCCTGAGGATCTTCTTGATTCTCATCTACGTCAGGTTCTTCTTCATAGGTTGACATATTCAATAGGTCATTTGCAATTTCCAGATGTTTTAGATCCACAGCAATTTGAGTTGGTACCGGTTGATTTGCTGTTTGTTCAGGTTATTTTGGCTTTTCAGAAAGGCTTTTAGTATTGACAAACACATTTACTGCTTTAAGGTTTCTGAGGAACTTTCGAGACCCAACATTGTTCTTCTTCTTTGTGCATTTTTTGTTTTTTTTTGTTTTTTTTCCTGTGGCAAACTATTTCCTGTGACTATTTTTTGAAAAATTGAGTATGTTTTATCAGTGTCCTCAACTGTTTGTTGCAAATCGAGAGCCGGATTTCCAATCAGCCCTTCACCATTTGCAGAGGTGGATTGTTTTGGACTAGAAGGATTTTTCTTTGCATGATCCGGGTGTATTTTATCAGCATCCACGCTTTTTTCCAGATCAATTACTCCCTTTACATTTGTCGCTGCATCAGATATTTTTATCTCACTTCCTTCCTTCAAATCATTATTTTCACTAATATTTGGGGATTTTGTCCTAGTTACTCTGTCTTGCTTACTATCCGACTTTTCAAGATGTTGATTTGCATCGGAATCCCTGAGTGTTATCTTATGTGTACTTAAATTTTGTTTAAATAGACCCATCGCTTCTCTAACAACATCTGCCAGCAATCTTTTTTCTTCACTATTGTTTTTTTTTGGTCGGTAAGTTCTTTCAATGCTCAATCTATTCTGCTTATGTTTTCCCACATTTTGGGTTTTGCAGAATTTTCATTATATTCGCCATTTGTTAATTTTGTATTCATTAATGCGGATAGCGTTGTTAAGACTTTTACATTATCATTCAGTTGCTCGTATAATTTCATCATAGGCGCCACCGCAATTACCAATGATGACATTATAAAAGGCCTGATTTCATCTAAGGCCTCTTTAATGCAATTTTGAGTTAGACTTTTTTTTTGCATTTCTCGTTGCATTGTATCCTGTTTTGATGGCGTCTTATTTTTGGATACTCGCGGTCCATTAAGGAAGAGTCAAGGGAAGATTCATCAGAAGAAGAAGATAAAGAAGACGAAGACTCAATTTCTTTAATCTTTTGAGATAAATCAAGATTGAATTTTAAATTCGGAATTAACACTGCATTGCTAGACAAAGAAGCTTTAATTTCTTTATTTAGGTCGAGGGCCGGCATTCTCTTTTGTGAGCAAGCCATCTCTACTGATGTACCCCTTTAAATTTAGGAATGGTAACATCTATGATGGTACTACTGGGCGAGGGAGTCGTTTTCAGCTCCTTGTCTTTTATCATTACTAACAGTTGGGAATTCATTGGTCACCGCTTTGCGGTTCAGATCACCATTCATTTTTGTTAGGTCTTTTAGAAGTTTATTTACAACTGATATAGAGTCTCGCCGTTTGTTTGGGCTATGTTCTTTAGAGAAACATTCAGAACTTGAGTCAGGATTTTCTGCTTGTTCCAATGGGATCATGTTTACAGAGGAGAGCCAATTTACAATTTCCCCATTTGTAATCCGGATCTCTTTAGGTGTTACAGCGTGGTCCACACATTTACACCTAAGTTGCTTTCCTTTGGGTGCAATCGCATCGGCATTGTCTTGCCCTTCAATGTTGTTAAGAATCATATTGTCCTTATTATATATATGCATTTCCTTGTATTACGCCACTCTTTTGTGGGGAATTAACACATTCTATCCAAGAACCAGTATTTTCTGAAGTTAAGCGATGCATCTGACTTTTGGCTTTCCCAACCTCAGACATTTTGCAGTTGTATAGTTCTGCCCAAGCCAGTAACCTCAGTGGCGGAAACATTTTCGGGTTTGGATCTCTTTGGTCCGATATGTCGTTTGTTATTTCACTGGCCAAGGACATTATGTCAATATTCATATATTGAGCTACTTCGAAGACACGTAATTGATCATATAACCAGTTTATTTCATTGTTCTTATTTAGCACCGCCCCACATTCAGACACAAGTTCATGTTGTAAATTGCGATCTTTGAAATCGCTATTCTCAATATTAAAATTCAAAGAACAGGTATGTATTAGCTCACGATTGTTACTCTTCAAACTCACGCTAGCAAGAGACGGCTTCATGACTGGCTGGCTCTGATTGAATGTAGAATTGTCAATGCTTAAATGCACACGCGAGTCACAAGCCGTGTTCTTTAGTCTTGTTTGAGATTTGCTATTATAAGTGTTTATTTCATTAACGTGACCGGCATTACCAGCTCTATTACCCTCGCAGGCATGACAAATCTGTAGTTGTAGTCGCGTGCAGGGTTGTAAAATTTGACGGTCAGGTCGCTTATCTTGGGACATAATGAGGAAGGTTAAGCCACCAGATGTTATCAATATTGCACGGCAATTGCCAGGAAAGGCCCTATATAGTTTTTACTTTTTTCACTTACTTGATGAGGTGACTGCAGTCTTAAGACTCTGTTACTGCAAGAGTCAAGATGTAAAGGTATCCTCACACCCCACGCGCCAAAGCCGCCAAACAGCTCAAACAGCACTGCCCAGCCCTTCTGTCCTCAGGGCTTACGCTGCAAGGGCGCTGTGCTGGTAGCTATGAGTGCGGCGATGTGTCACGTGATTCCAAGAAGGAGGGGTCTGTGAAGGTAGGTAAACACACCGTCCTTTTCACCGTTCGCTATTGCCTTAACAGCAAAATTCCCCAAAAGCAAGTAGAACAGTGCAGGCACAGCTGGAGATACTTAATGCTGTGATGCACACGCAGCTCCAAGATCAAACAAAAATAAAATCCAATTGCTCGAGTTCAGTCTCCTCGTGATGCTGCCACAGCTCAAACAGCACTGCCCAGCCCTTCTGTCCTAAGGGCTTACGCCGCAAGGGCGCTGTGCTGGTAGCTATGAGCGCGGTGATGTGTCAAGTGATTCCAAGAAGGAGGGGTCTGTGAAGGTAGGTAAACACGGCGTCCTTTCACCGTTCGCTATTTCCTTAACAGGAAAATTCCCCAAAAGCAAGTAGAACAGTGCAGGCACAGCTGGAGATACTTAATGCTGTGATGCACACGCAGCTCCAAGATGAAACAAAAAGAAAATCCAATTGCTCGAGTTCAGTCTCCTCGTGATGCCGCCACAGCTCAAACAGCACTGCCCAGCCCTTCTGTCCTCAGGGCTTACATCTTCAACCCTGCCAAAACTGTACTGTGGGGTACTTCCTTTGTCCTTGATGCAGGGTGTCTCATTTAGACCGTGCAGATGGAACAGGCTCAAAGTGGACATGAGTGTCCATTTATGGACCATGTGCATTCACTGCAAGCCCCTATGGGTCCGTGGAAGGCTAATCATTGTACTACATCTCCGGTATTTTATCCATCTTATGGTATTTGGTCATCCATATCATGCTCACTCAGGGTCACTTCCTCATCATGCACATGTTTAGGGTGTCTGTGTCGAGCACAGGCCTACCTCTGTTACAGCCATTCTGCCTCTAGGCTACTGGTGTTGTGGCTTCTGCATGTATAGATGTACTTGTGATGGTTCCTCATGTGTCCTGCTTACTGTCCCCCTCTCATCTGCTGTAGTCTCAGTTGAGTGAGATGACGCAATTGACACCTGCCAACACTGCCTGCAACTTCACAGTACTCTGGTCAGCGTACTCGGGATCTGTTCAGTAGGGGCGGTCTCCCAAGCAGCCAGTTGTCGCGGTTGGTGTCGGGTGTCCCTTGGGCCCAGAGGGTACTTCCAATCAGGTGGGAGGAGGGGTTTTATGGCGGTTTCAGTAGCCGCCCTGGGTGCTGTGTGTGGTGCCCCTGTCTCCCGCAGCAGACACCCAACAACAGTCTGCGCTCCCTGATCTCTTTTCTGGTCCTGGGTCCCGCACTCCAGGCTCTGCGGGCTCTTGCAGCTTGTCGGCAGGCGGGCTGCTTGCCACCTTGGTCCACAGCGAAAATGGCGGCCGTCGCACCGCCGACGGTCGCTTGCCCGCCTTGCACCTTCCGGGCTCCGATTTTTGTCGTGATTGCTGGAGGCAATGCCCGGGAGGTTCCGCCACACAAACGTTTCGTTTCCCAATGAAAACGGATTCAGGGGACAATTATATTGCAGGATATTGGCCGCCGGGAGCTGGTTCCTCTAGTTCCTCATGCAAAGCTTGCTCATGTGCAGTATTCAGTCATCCTGTTCTTGATTACAGAAACACCTAAGATATTGTTTGAGCGCGGCATTCATTCTTTCGGTCTGTCCATTGTTTTGGGGATGGTATCCTGACGATAACGCTTGTTGTATGCCCAGCTGTTTACACAGGGTGGACCAAAATATAGATGTGAACTGTGTACCACAATCTGACATGATAGTGCGATGGAGTCCGTGCAGCCTGACTATTTCTCGTAAGAATGTGTTGGCAGTTTCAGGAGCCGAAGGGAGTCCTTTCAACGAAGAGAAGTGAGCCAGCTTGCTAAAAGAATCAGCGGTAACCATTATTGCGGTGTGTCCCTCTGAGGGTGGTAGATCAACGATCAAGTCTGTTGATACATGATGCCACAGATCAGATGGAGTAGAGCAGGCCTATTGGTTTGGAGATGGAATACTTGCTCCTGGCACATAGTCCAGGGTAGCCTGCTGTCCCTTGTGGCCAGCCGACTGAAGAACATGACAACAGGTCAAGGCCAGGGATTGTAATCCCAGAGAAGGAAAATACAATGCTCCATCGTGAAAATAGAGTCCATTCCGTTTTTTTAATGAATGTCTTGGAAGACAGGGAATCTCCGTAAGTGTTGAGGTCTGCTGCACATCACGTAGGAATGCATTGCTCTCCCGAATGAATCTCTTTCCTTCTAGTATCTTTTCTGTATCTTGGTAGAAAGAAGACTGGCCCTCTAGACTGCGGGATAGGGCGTCTGCGAGTGTGTTGTCCTTGCCAGGAATATGGGTGATCACAAAGTCAAAGCCGGAGAAGAAATACGCCCATCGGGCATGTCCACTCCATTGTTGGTGTACACAAAGGTTGCTATGGTCTGTGTGAACTAGAAAAGGATACATGGCTCCCTGAAGGAGATGTCGCCAGTCCTTACAGGCTTGCGTATAGCGAGAAGCTCTTTTTTGAGCACAGAATAGTTCCTCTCACTGGGTGTGAGGGTCCAAGAGTAATAGGCCACTGGATATTCCAAGCCGTCTTTTTCTTCTTACAAAAGCGCACAACTCCTAGCGTGCCCCCTGCGGCACCAACTCCAACAACAAAGTGAAGAGATTGGTCTGGTTGAATGAGAATGGGAGCTGAGACAAAGGCCTTCTTGAGTTTCCGAAAGGCAGAGGTGGCCTTAGTATCACATACAAACCTGTCCCCTTTCTTGAGAATGGAAGTGACCTAGAAAACGTTGAATGTCCTTGGTATTCTTGGGTTCCGGTCACTGAAGGATTGCTTTGGTCTTTCCTAGGTCCATCTGAACACCCTCCCCAGAGAGGATGAAACCCAGATAGGAGACCGTAGAAACTTCAAAGTAGCATTTCTCAAGATTTGGCTAGTAGCTTGTTATCACGTAGGCGGGTTAGTACTTCAGAGACGTGTCTCCTATGTTCTGTCATAGTGGAGGAAAAAAACAAGAATGTCATCAAGGTAGACCACTACCAAGATGTACAAGAGGTCAGCAAATATCTTGTCCATAAATCGCTGGAATACTGCGGGGGCATTTGTAAGGGCGAACAGCATAACCCGATATTCAAAATGTCCTTGGGGGTCCAGAAAGCTGTTTTCTATTTGTCCCCTGACTTTATTCTAAGAAGGTGCTTATGCTCCACGGAGGTCAAATTTTGTGAAAATACTGGATCCCTGGACTGCTTCCAGGACCTCTTTAATAAGATGCATGGGGTACTGATCTTTGATTGTGACGGTGTTGAGTCTGTAGAAGTCTATGCAAGGCCTGAGTTCCTTTGATCCTTTCTTAGGTATAAAAAAGGGACGCACCAGCAGAAGACCTGGACTCTCAGATGAGGCCATTTTGGATGTTGTGTCTAGGTACTCTTTATGGGATCTTCTTTCGGGCAGGGACAAGGGATACATCTTGCCGAAGGGCACAACAGCGTTGGGAACTAAATCGATGGCACAATCCTTTTTCTGATGTGGAGGTAGTTGTCTGGGTATAACGTCCTCAAACACATCAGCATATTCTTGTTACTGCAGGGGTATGGACTGCACCAATGAAGTGGACAAGTATATCGTCACACCCTCTTGATGTATCTGAGTCTGCTGCCCTAAACAAAGGTGGTTGCAGTAAGACCACTGAAAGCTGCTGGTATTAGAAGCCCAATCGATACTAGGGTTGTACCGGCGCAGCAAAGGAATACGCAGTATGACTGGGAAGTGAGCAGCACGTATCAAATCAAAGACAATCTGCTCCCTGTAGTGGAACATAGTGACTGTAATGGGGCTGTATTCCTGGACGATGGACCAAGACGTGAGAGTGGAACCATCCATCCCTTCCACTGGAATGGGAATCTTCTTTTCCTGTAAGCGTACGCCCTTTTCTGTTTTGATTGATTGATTGATTGATATTTTATTTCTATTGCGCTCATACACAAGTGTTTCAGAGCACGACAAGGCATGGGAGAGGAACAGGGGAGAACAAAACAGCGATCTTACTAGGCCCAGTGACATTGAGAATGCGCATGGGAGAGTGGGGAGGGGAAAAGTGCATGGGAGGGGGAGAGGTGGAAAGTGCGAAGCAGAGGAGAAACAGATAAATAACAATAAATAAATAATAAAGGCAACAAACAGTGGTAATGCAACCAGCAATTTGCAAGTGCTAGGTTTAAGACAGCAGACAGGGTAGGCCCGATAAGTGCAGGAAGAAAAAGGGGGGGCTGTATGGGTACAGATACAGACCCCAGTGCAAGGGGTGGCCCGGAGGCAGTGCGGGAGGGTGACAGGATGAGCAGGTACCTGGGCCCAAAAGACAGAGGGTGGCCAGGTGCACGGTGCCAAGAGAGAACAGATCAGCAGGGGAGAGGGGGAGTGAAGGCAGAAGAAAAGATGAAGGTCTTGAGGTGCTTCCGGAACCAGAGATGGTTCTCCTTAAGTTTTAGAGTGGCAGGGAGGCTGTTCCAGAGGGAGGCCCCAGCCGAAGACAGAGATCTACCCCCAGCTCGTTTCTTAGAAAAACAACTGACCCTGAGTGAGTTGGAGGTAGAGGAGCGAAGAGCTCGAGAGGGGAGGTATTTGCGGAGGGATAGCTGAAGGTATTTTGGACCCAGGCCCCAGAAAGCCTTGCGGACAATGCAGAGGGTTTTGAATTTAATCCTTGCATCCACTAAGAGCCAGTGAAGAGATTTCAGAGCTGGAGAGATACAATCCCAGGGATTGAGGGCAAGGACAAGTCTCGCAGTCCTGTTCTGGATTAGTTGCAGAGGGCATAGAGTAGAGGCAGGTAGACTTAGAAAGAGGCTGTTACAATAGTCCAAGCTAGAGAGAACCAGAGCTTGAGATACCATGAGCTTCTGGGGGAAGGAGAGGAAAGGCAAAGTACCTCTGAGGAGGTGCAGTCGGAAATTTGACTTTTTAGAGACCTCACAGATGTGGGCAGAGAAGGAAAGGGTGGAGTCAAAGATGACCCCGAGGTTCTTAGCCTCGCAGGTGGGGGTAGGAGGAGGGCCAAGGGAGGCCGGCCAGAGAGTGAGGGGAAAGGATGGTGAAGGTGTGCCGATGAGGAGGATCTCCGTCTTGCTGGCATTCAGACAAAGATCATTGGCGGCACACCAATCTTGAATGGCAGTTAGGCAATCAGAGATGGGAGAGGAGGTGGCAGAGG
Source organism: Ambystoma mexicanum (assembly GCF_040938575.1). Taxonomy (NCBI): domain Eukaryota; kingdom Metazoa; phylum Chordata; class Amphibia; order Caudata; family Ambystomatidae; genus Ambystoma; species Ambystoma mexicanum. The sequence goes on along the minus strand of NC_090924.1, from coordinate 679,800,529 downwards.
GCAGCCTGAAAATGAGTTGAGTGTCGTCAGCGTAGCACTGGAAATTTTTGCAGAAAATGGCAATGCAGTCGGCGAGAGTTGCCAGGTATTGGTTGAAAAGCCAGGGCGAGAGGTTAGACCTCGGGGGAACACCACAGGTAGAGAGGAAGATAGATGAAAGGAAGGACCCAAGTTTGACCTGGGAGGGTCAATCTGAGAGGAAAGAGGTCAGCCAGGCCAGAGCCTGATCAGTGATACCCAAGTTTTCACAGAGACAGTTGAGCAGGATGGTATGGTTGACCGTGCCGAAGGCAGAAGAGAGTTCGAGGGGGATGAGGACAGAGGGAATGGTAGAGTCAAGGATGGTGAGCAGATCTTCACAGATGTTTAGGAGAGAAGTTGCTGTGCTTCTGGCAGCTCTGAGGCCAGACTGGTGGTCATGGAGACAGCCAACAGAATTGGAATGAAGGTTAAGCTGAGAGATGGCCAACTTTTCCAGGAGTTTGCCAAGAAAGGGAGTAATGGAAATTGGGCGATAGTTAGCTGGACAAGAAGGATCAGCTGTGGGTTTCTTGAGAAGAGGATGCACAAAGGAGTGCTTCAGAGGGGAGGGGAAGGAACCAGAGGCAAAGCAGTGGTTGCAAAAATCAACAAGGGCCAAAGCGAGGGTGTCAATGTGGTCCTTGATGGTTTTAGAGGAACAGGGATGAACCTGTTTTGAAGAGGCTTTCATAGATCGGACTTGTCTAGCAACCTCGTCAGGGGTGAAAAGAGGAAAGGACGAGAAGGATGGTGGGAGGGTGGCTAAAGGAGGGTCAGCAAGCACAGATAGAGAGGGAAGAGGAGGAGTGTGGGTGGAGAGGGTGGACAGGATGTCCTGGGTTTTTTAAATGAAGTGAGAGGCAAGGGCATTGCAAAGAGCCTGGGAGGCAACAGGAGGGGTAGAGTCTGCAGCAGGGTTGGCCAGCTCCTTGCAGATTTTAAAGAGTTCGGCCGAGTTGTTAGATGCCGCAGAGACACGAGCTTGAATGTGGACTCTCTTCTTGGTGAGGACAGAGAGTCGGTATTGCCTTTGTAGCAGGCGACAGGCCAGTTTGTCAGAGGATGAACAGGAAGTCCTCCATTTCCTCTCTGCTGCCCTACACTTACGTTTAAGTGTAGCTAGGTCAGAGTCATACCAGGAATTGCACTTGGCTTTGGACTTCAAACGGAACCTCATGACAGGGGCAAGAACATCAAGTGTATCAGAAATCTAAGAGTAGAGCAGAGACAGGGTTGTATCAGGATGAGAGACAGCCAAAGGTGGGGGGGGGGGGAGAAAGTGGGGGCAAAAGCCTCAACTAACACACGCTTCATGGGCCGGATGTCTGAGAAGGTAGGTGGCAGTGTTGGGGTAGGTTTGGCTTGGGGGGAAGAGAGGGAGAGATGAGATGAGAGGAGGGAGTGATCGCTCCAGGAGAGAGGAGTGGTCAGAGGGATGGAGAGGGGGAAGTCAGAGGAGATCAAGACATCGAGTGTGTGCCCTGCAGAGTGAGTCGGGCCAGAGGGGAGGATGAACAGGGAGAGGGAGTCGCAGAGGTCACAGAAGAGTACAGAGGAGGAGCAAGGAGAGTCTAAATGTATATTTAGGCCACCGAGGAGGAGGAGTTGAGTGGTAGAAGCCAGGAGGGAGAAGGAGAGGTCTGCCCACTCAGAGAGAAATGAGGTGATTTGACCAGGAGGCCGGTAGATGGTAACCACAGTAAGAGAATGGGTAGGCGAGAGAGAAAGCCTACAGACAAGCCATTCAAAAGAGAAGTAGGTCTGAGTGGGAATGATAGAGGCAGGAATCCACTCAGGAAAGATCAGGGCTACCCCCCCCCCACCGGACCGGGATGGGTGCTGAGAGGATCTTGTAGCCATCAGGGAGGAGAGTGTCAAAGCTCGTAACAGAGCTGGCCGTGAACCATGTCTCAGTAAAACCAAGGACATCAAGGTCTAGTTCTTCAAGGAGGTGGCAGATGTCGGAGGAGTGTTTGACGGCAGAGCGAGAGTTGAGAGTGGCAATATGAAGAAGGTTGCCAGCCTTAAATACCTTCCGGGGAGGGGTACAGATCAGAGGTACGCCCTGCGGAGGAGAAAGAGCCCTAGGAGGGGCAGAGGAGGAGGAGAGAGAGGGCAAGGTAGCCAAGGGGGGAGAGGAGGGTACAGCAGGAGATGAGAGGAAATTGATGAGGCGAGGGAAGCGCCTATCAAAGAGGAGGAGATTGGCCTGAGGGCCTTGAACCATGACAGTGCCATGTAGGTAGACATTAATGATGACTGTAGAGGAGTCAAAGGAAGCCATGAGAACTTCCCAGCGAGTGCCACCATTAATGGGAGAGGAGGAGATAGGGCAGAGCACAGAGACCATATGAGGAGTACACAGATCTGGAACTACAAAGAGGATGTCAGTAAGGGTCTGTCTGGCGGAAGCATTGGAGTAGGTGTCGGCGATACGAAGACCATGATTAGAGGCCGAGATATCCTTTTTGAACTTCTTCCTACCAGACTTAGTGAGAAGGGAAGGATAGTCAATGGAGAAACAGAAAGCGCCATTGGGGTGGAACTAAGGAGAGGATGGAGATACTGGGGGGGGGGCTAAGGCAGGTAGGTGTGAGACAAAAGAGAGTGGTGAGGTCACTGGGCTGGCAAGTTACAGAGAAGAAACAGTATACAGTATACAGTTTCCCAGGCGATGATAAGGAAGTTCCCTGCTACCCCACAATCTAACATAGCGAAGACTTCGAGGGTGGGACATTTTTCAATGGATTGCAGAACGCTGAAGACCATCAGTCTGTTATCACAGGAAGTCTCGACTCGTTGGGTGGAATAGGGATTGGTGAGATCACCCCCAACCTTGCCCCTGATTAAGGTCAGGGTGTTGTGTTTTCCTGTTGTCGTGACGGTATCTCAGGGAGTTTCTGAGAAGGTGCTTTGATGATTCACAGTACATGCAAAGACTTAACTCCTTCCGTCTCTTGCGTCCCTCTGCCATCAAGGGTCCCCAAGCTGTTCCGATCGGCATAGGTTCATCTCCTGGTGGTTTCTCTGCGAATGTGGTAGGTTTTCTGATAGAGGGCTGGTACTGTCTGGTGCGTCGCCGTTCCAGTCGCCGCTCAGAGATACGATATTCGGTCTGGAGGGACAGAGTCACCAACTCTTGGGAAGTGTTAGGTCTAGCTACAAGGGCCAGCTCCTCCTTAATGCGTAGTGTAGACCTCTTCGGAACAGTGTCTGTTGAGCAGAGTCCGGCCAACCTGCGTCAGCCGAAACCTTTTGAAATGCTGAAACGTAGGACTTTACAGCCCTGTCTAATGTCCAAGATGGCTTCATATGAGGAGTACTGAATCTCGCGGCAGTCAAAACGTGCTTTGAATTGTTGAGTGAATTAAGCGCAATCATTCATGGCAGGGTCAGCCTGACTGATTAAGGGGGTTGCACAGGAAAGAGGATTGCCTACTAAGTTGGATTTAAGGAATTCGACCTTGGCCCGTTTCAGTTCATGGGCCCTTAGACGGAAAACAGAATAGACCAGGCAGGAACCCAAGAATTCCTTGAGATGACAAGGATTTCCGTCATATTTTCCAAAAGTGAATGTTAGCGGTGGGAGGTCTCCTCTTACAGTGATTTGCTGCCGCAGAGCAACATTCTCAGCCTTGAGTGACTGTACTCCAACAGTTAATCCTTACAGGGCAGCTACCAACTCCTGGTACTGCTCTAGTGAGGCCATGGTTCTTGGGCGTTGCAATCTCTCAGTCCCTGATAATTTTTCCCTCTGTGCCTCCTCACCTGTATCTTCCAAAGAGCCTTCAGTAGTCTCTGTCTGCTTCTTTCTTCTGTCCTTTCTGGTCTTGGCTGTCTTATTTTCCTTCTTCTTGAAGAGGTAGGGGCGAGCTCCTCTGTAGGCCACTTTGCCCAGGAGTGTAACACACCGGGCAGTGGGGACTCCGAGGAGCCAACCCCTACAGGGGAAAATGTGTATGGCTAAAAAAATAAACTGGGTTGGTGTAGAACAAGAGGATGTTGATGTATGACCAGATGTTAAGAGATGATATCAGGATTCCACAGAGAAGCGGTATTAAAGAATAGGCTTCAGTTAAGTCTGATGACTGAAGGTTTTGTAAGGAAGCAAAGCAATGCCTTAACCGAAAACACCAAGTCCAATGCAGGGAAAAGTCCAATGCAGGAGTAAAACAGGGCAAATGGAATCAATCAAGAAGCACCAGAAAACTGGGAGAAGCCAAGAGCAAACCTAAATAGGAAAAACAGGAGGGAGAGCCGGCGGAGCCGGAGCGAAGCACACAGGAGAGCTGGGAACCAGGGCTCTGCCCACTGGGAACAGAACGTAGCACAGGCAGAGAGGGAGAGACCAAGGGATGGGGAAAGAAGCCAGGAGGCAGAGGACACAAGGAAAGAGTAACGTACTGCGAGCGCATGAACCAGAAGGCAAGGGTTGCAAGGCTCGGAGCCGCTGCAAGCACCGAAGGAAATAGCAACAACGGCCATCTTGGAAAAGACTAGACCACAGATGTGACTGCGGTGTAGAACGTAATGGCACATCAATGGAATCTCCAACGCTGCCCTATTTTCCAGGATCTGTGCATGACTGACAAGAAGAGTGACTCCCTATTCTTATTTGTGCTTTTATATAGGCCCTATCATTAACTCGCTTGGGGTATGCTTGGTTTGCCGTAATTTTACTCTCTCTGTCATAAGATTTTAGAGTGGAACAACTTCTACGTAATCTTAAGAATTGCCCACAGGGGATACTCCAAATGAGACTCTTGATATGACTGCTTCGAACGTGTAAGGGGGTGCTCGATCCAGTGGGTTTTCTGTATAGATCTGTTACATCAGGAAACACAATGGATATCTAGATATTAAAGTATTTATTTTGTTGTTACCCAAGCTCCCTTTGTAGTTAGCAACTGCTATAAATGAAGACAAGAATATTTGCATTATTTTGAGGGTTCAGATATGTGAGGTAGACAGGTTTGTGAAGATTTTTTAAAAGCTGCCACTTTATTATCGCAAAAGGTTGAATAAACACCTCACTATCCCTAACCTGATGAGGATTACCCAGCCCAACTATATTGCAGTTCAAAACCAACAAATATAACAGTTAACTAGCCATCATAACAACTGTCTCTCCTTATAATCTGGATGAATCCCCCTTCCTGAGATTCAAGCAGGATTCTGTTCAAATGTTCCAAAAGAATAAGGAAATATTTTCTTGTAACAAAGTTCCAATACAGTTCTTTTGATTTCAACTTGACAACAAAAGATCCAAGACTTCAGAATTTTTCCACACAGTCTTTTCTCTTTCCACTTGTGATACAATGAACTCAAAACAACTTCTTCTCATGAACCGAGAACACTTCCTTAGTTCATTAGGATCAACAGAAATTGTTTTTGTCAGGATTATTCTGCAACAAAATAATTGCTATGACAATGCTAGATAATTTTGCAGCAGATTACACACCACTTGTTTCAGCCATGTAAGTCTGTCAGGATGATTCTGTCATATTTCACAAAAACATTTTAGCAGTTCTACCACTTCTTCTTTACATCTTTTCACCACTACACCAAAGTACTTCATCAACTTCCTCCTGGTCCACTCACCTGCCAGGCTTAGTACTACAAAGTTCTCTGCTCTGGTGTACTTTCCTGCCACAACAGAATAAACTACTAAGTATACATATTTCTGCGACAAAGGTTAACTTCCAACCAGTTAGCAATGTCTCTTGCTTCACAACATCACATTTATGAATTTCTTCAGGGAAAACCAGAATACTGGTTCTGTTTGTTACACACTTGTGATTGCTACAGAAAATGCAATTATGCTCCACTCCTTCTGAATACCTCCTACCAGAAGGGTAGCTTTCCTGCCACTCTTTGTTCCCCACTTTCACTTTAACCAAATGCTGACACTGATTCTGTCTCACTCTGAAACTTCTTTGGCTTTGGCAATGTGGGTTTAAGCCAGTTCCTTTTATCAACTTCTTTAAATATGGGCAATAGATTTTTCAAACATCTGGACTCTCATTTGCCCCCACTTCGCTTTGGCAATAGTTGCTCTTTTTAACTTGCCTTGTTATAGTTCTCTTTTGGCATTGTCACTAGTAGTTTGTATTGGTTTCTCAAATTATTTCACCCCTCTTGGTGCTGGTCTGTAATCTGACCCAGATAATAACACCCTTTTGGTTTGTTGATTAAATTCTTACTATTCCCCTTGCTTCTTTTGAGAAAGTCTGCTTGGTTTACAAAATAATGATTTCTCTGCTTTATGTCAGTTCGGTATTCAAAAACACACTACCTTTTAAATTTCACTCCGCTTCCATTATTTATAATGTTAAGGCACCCAGACTTGGCAAGCGAGCGGTTGAGGTTCCGAAGCGCTCCAGTGTCACAATCTCTTAGTGAACTTAACGGGTCTGGTTTGCGCATCCTTTTGCCTCGCTGCCTTCAGGTCCTCTACTTCTGCTGCTTCTCGTGGTCCGGCAACCTGCTTCCTTTGGTCTTCTGCCCCACGTGCCACTCGGATAAGGAGCTATCTTGACTCCAGAGACATACCGGTGCTCGTCTGCCACCGGAGCCAGCCTTACTTCGGGGAAACCTTTTAAAGTTTCCACTTCCCGCTGTGCCACTTATGCAATTCCGGTCTCCAGGCGGAAAGATTCCAACTCCAATGCTTCCCAGTGCGTGACCTCTGGCTTCTAGAGGAAAAGACCCTCTCAGGACCGGAAACTGATCGCTACTCGACAGTGGTCCGGGCATCTCTATTTTCCTCCAGATTCTGCTTCTGCTGCAACGTGGAGAGTTCACAACTACTCCACCTCCTACACCTACTCTTCTTGATGGCCTGGACCTGAAGGGGCCTTTTAAGCCTCCCAGTTTTCCTCTGGTGTGGGTCATTTCCACTAATAAACTGCATTTTGCAGTTTTGTGTCTCTGCAGCTCTCTTCTTCCTCCCAGTACTTTGGCAATTGTAGGACTTGGAGTCCACAATGTCAAAATCAACTTTTCTAACTTATTCTATTTTACAATAAGCCATTGGAATGGAGTGGTCTCAGGGAAAGTTAAAAATGGGGATTTCCCATTCCTCCTGACCTGCTCCTCTCCTCCCTCATGTGATCCTACCACAGAACACCTCCCTAGGGTCAGGAAGCATCTGCCTTTCCCTGTCCACACGAGAAGGGTCCCAGGTCAGGTTTTCTGAGGGAATCATCTCTGATTCATCACATCATATAAGCCATTTTGAGATCAAGCAGAACTATAGCAGAAGTCCTCTTTGTGGAAGGTGCTTCTCATGCCACTGATCAGAACACATCTCTGGAGCAGTTCAAGTGGCAAAATGCATCAGCACATGCCCATCTGTTACTCCATATTTGCGTTTGTACAAAGTATTTGCCTTGATTTTAGGAAGTAAAATAGGCAGGTACTTCACTTATCTGCAGCCCTATTCATGGGTAATAAAAGCCACCAAAGGAGTGTGTTGTGACGTGCTTTCCATCTACTCTGCCTTCCCTGACTGCATGCATGATGCAATGAGAGTTCTGAGTGTTGAATGCTGTGCGAGTGAACTGCTGAGTGCTCTGTGAATGACCGGTGAGAGAAGCTAGCTTGGGGAGAGTGCTTATATTAGGGTATGATTCCCCCTATCTATATGTCACCACCCAATGACAATGTATAAATTGTTTTTTGCCATCCCAGATTTGAAGAGGTGTGTATCACAGTCACTTAACTCATGCTCAGGTCTACTGTTGGCAACTCCTTCTTGGTTGGGTTTTGGCCAGGGTAACAGAATCCATCATTCTTAGAGCAGGTCCTGGACAATCTCAATAATAGATATCAAAAGTGTTGTTGACATGTTGCTTTTCAATCTTTCAGTGGAATCCAACATTGTCACCCAAACCAAGCAATCTTACTGGGCTGTCTGATTGACTCCGGTGTATGTGGGACTCTGCTCAGTGGTTTCAATGATTAATGTTGGACCACAACTAAGTCCTCTTCCAGCCTCTTTTTTCCAATAATCCTTGCCCTGGCATCTGGCTCTACACTAGCACCCATTTCGTTGAACATACACATCGGCCCATTGACCTAGTTGATCCACTTCTATGCATTTATGTTTTTCTCCTATATGAATGATGGCAGGATTCTATTTCAGCTGGATGGGTCCATGTTTGGGTGCTAACCACACCAGCTTCAACAGGTGGTTTGAGGCTGTGGAAGAGTAAATGACTAACCACTGGATTAAAATCAACTTGGATTAGCCTGATGTTATGATTTGGGTGAGGGTGGAGTGCCATGGCATGCTTCGTGTTGGCAGTCAGGAATTTGATTAAAGCTTATCTTCACAGTAGTGTTAGTTATTCAGATAAAATCTGTGTCAAATGCATCTTTCATACAAATCTAGTTCCTCAATCTCATTCTTACCAATGTGCAGTCTGACTTGAGAGTGATTGCTATGGCTGCCAAAAAGTGTCAAAGGCATCACAGGCTGATCTTTCTGGTACAAATGCTGTGCACGCGGCTCTAATATGGCTTGATCGGTTCGATGTGGTGAAAACAAGGATCCTACCTGTTCTGACACTCAGGATACTGTGAGATCCACTGCAGGGGAGGTTCTGCTCTCCAGGCCTAGGGCGGTTTACAAGCAGAGTGACAGGCCTTGGTCCTCAGCAACATCCACACCCAATGTACCCTTTTTTGCTTTAAGGGATCCAAACGTTTCCCTTGAAACACCTGGTCTTTGACTGGTTGCATCATAGCCAAAGTAGCTTCCTAAGGGAGGTGGAGGAGGCAGGAAGGAAGGAGAGGTATAGAGAGAAAGAAGATGGCCCTTTGGTATGCCACAACCTGGTGTGAGGCTAGTGCCTTTGTTTAGGGTGTGCCCTTTGATTCTTGTTTCCCAGGACAGCTCCTGCAGACATGCTGTCCTGCTGGAGAGAGGTATTGAATGACCTGACAAAGGATCAAAAGAGTCACACAGTGGCTATGAACCTGCTTGGTGCAGCTGAGAGCCAATCTACGGGGAATACACACAGCCTGACTAGCTGGCCTGGGGTCACAGTGTTGACATATGTATGATACAGATCAAATGTGGATTTTAATAATTATGTGAATTGCAAGCCACCATACTTCAACTCGGGTATGGCTCATGGTTAAAGATTAAACTGCCACCAGGATGACAATCCATCATTATGTGGTTTTGGAACACAGGTGCAGATTTAAATGCAGTCTCTACGCTAAAGTGACTTTGCTGCCGTCCCAGCTGTCACGAGGGCATCAGTGACATTTGAACCTGTTCTGTGCCGCTGAAGAGCAGCCACTGCCGATCTGTTGTACCAGGGCCAGTTCCTCACATCTGAGGTGGTGATTATATCAGACAGATTGTTAGATTGCATATTTTCGGAGAATGTATCATAGACCCCATTTGAAATTAGAAGAGAGAGCAAAACGGAGGGGACATGACATACAGAACAACTGTTTTCTTTTTTTCAGTATATTAGTGGTGCAGCCTGCTTGCACTGTGTTACATGGACCCAGGCCGAGCCCCCTGAAGTTCTACAGCAAAATTGGATATCTGTAACACTTGCACTAGCTCTTCCCAGCTTGGAGCCAAAGCTGACTTTATCTAATGCATCTTCACAAGAACTAAATTGCCTGGTTGCAGTGATAGTCCAGGTAGAAGCCGGTATTTTGGCAATGCTGCCTTTGCCAGATTGTGAACAGAACTGACAGAAGAAATTAGGGGTTTTGCATACCCGAGTAGTCTGTCATCAGTCAAGTGCAGGTTGTATACAACTGCTTTCACAGGTGAGGATAAGGGTAAGCACGTAGGTCTGCCTTACATCACCTCATAGAAGCAAACGGCAATTTTCCTGTTTGGTGTCCCTCACATTATAAATAGTACAATGGGAAAGGTTTCGAACCATTTAAATCCAGTCTCTTGGCAGAGTTTAGCCAATGTATTCTTGGTTGCTCCATTACGTCTCTCTACCACTCCTGCTTATTGAGGGTGATGTGGGTAGTGCCAATTAGGCTGTGTGTTCAGGATGGACAGTAGTGATTTTGCCATACGATTCATGAAATTGATATCCTGATCGCTGTTGATGCTAACCGGCATTCAAAATATGGGCACAAAGTACCTCACAAGTATGTTTACAACTGTCATGGCAGCCAATCTTCTTCAGGGGTAAACCTCCACCCACTCAGAGAATACATCTAGGATAACAAGGAGGTATTGCCAGTTATTACAACAGGGGAGCTGGAGAAAGTTTATCTGACTGACAAAAGGGCCATAAGGAGGAGGGTGCACTTCCAATTTGGTTGGCACTGCTTTTCCCACATAGTTTTGGAGAAGGTTGGTGAAACATTTACAATATTTATATTCATTGGGCAGTTTGGAAAATTCGGGTGCAAGCCAGGATCTATTCAGTGGTATGACCATTGCTTCACTACCCACATGGGCTTGGCCATGATACATCCTAACAAGGTGTGGTGATATTTTGGGTGCCACTAATCGATCTTGGTCATCTGGCCATAGAGAGTCATCATGTAATTGACAGCCCTTTCTTGTCCATTTCTTTTTCTTGCACTTGGCTCAGATCTTCCAGAGTCTGGTATGGAGAGAGAATGGAACTGATATTAACAGGGAGGACATATTCCTCTTCTGAGTATAATAGCTGTGCTAGTTTGCCAGTTTGGTCGGTACATCCATTGCTACAACCGACATCATCTCAAAGCTGGTGTGCTGCACACTTGATAATGGCTATCTTTTAAGTTTGCATTATAGCATCTAACAGGGCTTTCGCATATTGGCTGTTCTTAATAGGGGACACTGTCAATTTCAAGATTCCCCTCTGCTTCCAGAGTTGAGCAAAGTTATGGGGTACCCCGAAGGCATAACAGGATACAGTACATGTGTTAACAGACTGCTGTGCAGCCAAGCTGCATGCTCTCATTAGTGCCATGAGTTCTGCCACTTGGATGTGGTGACCTGAGGTAGCTTTCTGCTTTCCATCACCTCCCCATGCTCACACACCACATACCCTACCACTAATTCCACATCATGGTCCCGGTAACACGACCATCAACAAAATAGATTAGATCTGTCTCAGGTAGGGTACATCAGTTAAACCTGTTTGAGGAGTTAATAAGCAATCAGTGGTGATCACACAGTCGTGGATTCAGTGTTGTTCAGTTCCCAATCTTCAGGGATAGGAAGTAGGGATGCTGGGTTCAGCACTTGGGATCTAGATAAAGTGAGAATGGAGGAGTTCAAGAGAAAAATCATATATTACCTAGCACATGATACAGGCATGTTGGGTTTTAGTTTTCAGTAGTAGGGAGACAACTGAATGGGGCGCTACACCCTCAAGGGGAGATCGCAGTGCATTATTCTTGCACAGTTCTATCACAAATGCAGTGGCTGAAACCAATTTTAAGCAATGCAGCATTCCAGCAGCAACTGGTCTAATTCTGTGTTGCACTTAGCCCTGGTCTATGGTACATGCCAGGTTTCTGAGTCAGAATAACTAAAGCAAAGACTTTAGTTTCAAGACAGTATAGTGTGAAACCCTTCCTGTATTCAGGCAGCCTTAATGCAGGTGCACTAATAATATTCCTTATCACAACAACATCTTCTTTAGCCTTCTGAGTCCACTGTAGGGAATCCACCGTGTTTATGCTTGTGTATTGCTGTAGGGGTTTGATAATCTCAGTTTATCTGGAATCTGCTATTGGCATCCGATTATATACCCAAGAATGCTCTCATCTGTGTAATTGTCTGGGGTTTCAGGATCATGTACACAACCTCCTTGCTGTAAGGAGCTATCAATCCCTCAGTATATGCCAAGTCCTAAGTAGGGCACAGCTTGTTTGCATCACTGTACTGTAATTTTGTCTTGGACGCCCAATGCCCCATTCTCAACACGAGCAGTCAATTAAACCAGTGTGTCCTATCCTTTTTTGCACGCTTCATTGGATGATGAGGCAGTCAACAAAACATCTACATATTGGATCATAACTGACCCCTCGGAAACTTTCTATCATCTAGGTTCTTCTTAAGTTGTTGGGAGAAAGGATCAGGGGATTCAGTGTACCCTATGGGACAAACAAGCAAAGGTGTACTGAACTGTCCTGTTTGAAAATGCAAATATGTGTTCACTATCAATAGGAATGGAAACAGAGAGAAATGCTGAACATAAGTCTGAAACTATGAAATATGTGGCATCCAGTGGAATATATGACAGTATGGTTGCTGTGTTTGGTTCCACTAGGAATGAGTGAAAGACCACTCCATTCACAATTCTCAGATCTTGGACAAAACGGTAGGTGGTCTTTCTGGGCTTTTTGACCAGCACTACTGGAGTGTTACATGGACTGACAGTAGGAACGATTATACTTAAGAATGCTTGAATAATGGTGGTAATCACTTGCTCTACTTCTGGTTTTGGGGCATACTGAGGAATTTGGGAACCTTTCTTAAAAGGGATCAACCTTTATCTCAATTTAACGGTTCATTGGTGTGGATGTATCCTACCTGATTTCATGTGTGGGCCATAGAGAGCCAGGTATGGAAGGAATCAACTCCTTCAAATAATCTGGCAATGTTTTCATCATATGCTGGTTCCTCTTCTGGATCTGTTTAGAGTGTTGCTAGGACTGCTTCAGTGTTATAGTGAGGGGAACGTAGAGATGCCACATTCACTGTGCAACAGATGGTGCACCTAAGCTGGCAAAGTAAGTCTCTGCTTAGTAGGTTAACAGAAGCTGAGGGGCTTAAACAAGTTATGACTGTCAGTGATAGATCCTAAGGTGATAGAGAGGGGCTCTGTGAAGGGGTATATTACAGGGGTGTTAGAAATACAAACTGATATTACAGTTTTGGTGGCTATCGTTAAATTCAGTAAATGATCTTTGCACAGGCCTTATTTACTTGCTCCAGTGGCCACTAAACAAGGTACTGATATTTGTTCTACATTGCACTGTACTTACGTGCCATCTTGATAAATTGGGAACAATGGCTCTATAGGGAGCACACCATCCTGTAATAGTCAGAACTGATCTTAGTCATTCTAGGGAATGTGGGGCAAGTGTCAGAGCATTCAAAATCGGAAGTGGGTGGGGGCACCCTGGTTGGTTTCAAGAAAGGGGGTAGGGATACCCATGGGAACCCTCACTGCATTTTTCTGTGCTTTGTTGCTCTGAAAGTACGACCTTTGTGGTCTATAGGATCCCTTGTTCTTCCAATGCCCCTCTTGTTCACAATAGTTACAAATGAATGGGTTTGTAGGTGCTCCTCGTGGTCCTTGTAGGACCCAGGGTCCTTGTTGGCCCCATTGTCCCTGCTGCCCCCATTGTCTCTGTTGGTCTTGTTGCCCCAGATAGCCCTCCCACTCCCGAATCCCGCCTGTCCAATCTGTCCAAAATGAAACAAACATTGGCAATGCCAACAGTTTGGGCTTTTGAGAGCATTTCATAGCAGTGCCTGCCAGAAGCCTAATACTTATACACATGGTCAATCAATGGGTGGGCAAATAACCAACAAGCTTTGTGTTGTCTCCAACATACGGTACTCACACAATCCAAAGAGATGCAACAAAATGCACCAAAATGGAAGCGCCCACAACTTCAGGTAATCAACACTGAACTCTGCTTGGCTCCAAGATAAACTAGCAACCAAAAGAGTGTTTGCTGCTGCGCCTGCAAGAGAAACCGAGGTTTCAGCTCTGCGCTACTAAACAAAATAGAGACATCCCAAACCGTGTAGTCTCATTAATTCGGAAGCATCTCACAAAGTCTGGTGGTGCCAGATAATGCCTGCACATTCATTTTAAAGATTTTCAGGGTGTACCGAATAGCAAATTTTAGTATTTGGCAGTATACTGTATAGTTTGGCTTCTTAGTTGAGGGTATATCACTCTGCTTCACGGCTAAAAACCTACCTCTGTCCTACAGGTCTGAATCGTTCAAGCTATATAACCATTTCTGGTAGGAACAAACCAGGCTCCCCTCTCTTAACCTCTCCACTACCTCTCACCATTACGCAAACAAATGCATCTTAGTCTTAAGTTTGTTATGTTATAGGCATGCTTGCAGACATTGTTTCATTTCAATACCTTTTGCAGTCTGCACTTCATATTTGCCTCTTTATGTTGCTACATTGCATTAAAATTAAAAGACGAAGCATTCGGCTAAAGCCGAATAGCAAGAAATCATTAAGCCAGAGTCAAATTGCTTTTTTTCAGCCAGAATTCGGTTGACAACTCACTTGAAGCCTACGTTCGGTACAACGCTATAAGATATTTCAGTCACTAGCCACATATTAAACAGCCTGATCAATACAGTGATCATTGGTTATGTATACAGCGCGTTCACCAAATAACTATACACAGAATAACTTTATATACAGTTTGTGGTGCCTAATTGGAAAATTGACATCATTTTGATCAATTACGGATGGATGAAATCCTGATCCCCCCTCACTGGGATTCACTGGGATTCAAACATGCGACCTATAGATTGCATTCTGTGCTCAGTCAGCAGCCCTAGCTAGCAAAAGGAAGTACACAAATAGGAACACGCATCAACTATGATAGGAATTTAACAGGACCTCTGTGCAAAGAATACATATGAGGACACATATTACTTACAAATCTAGTGGCTGAAAGACATTTTGATTACACCAACTACTCCTCTACACGAGCAACTAGGCTGTTCACTCTTTGAATGGTACAAGCAGGGGTTGCAGTGGTATCCCCCGACCCCCTTATTTGGCATTATGGGCTTCGGGTGTTGTGGGGGTGTCCCCCGCTTCCATGACATTGGAAGCAGGGGACATAAAAGTAAAAGAAAGAAAAATAGAAGAAAGGGCCCTGCAGTGCCAGCTCCGACCGACGTTAGTGGGAGGGAACAGATGCCCCAGGGAAGAGAGGGAATCGGCCGCAAACTCTGAAGTGTGCCGCCGAAAAGGTAAGTAGGTGGGAATGTGGTAGGGGATGCAGGATGCCAGGGCAAGGGATCTATGTGATCACTGCGCAGCAATATTTTGAAAATCGATATTTTCGGATTCGCAATTTTGCACCGGGCAGCAATCACGTAGATCCTAAATTAACGACAAGTGCAAGAATTAAGCAGTGAACACAATATATTACGGATAATAACTGAGAGGGATGCAAACTATCTCTGTGGCCAGTATTTGGGGTCCCCGTACTTGTGAAGGCATATGTTGGCGTCCCCCCGGACCTTAGTCCCTTTCTCTTTTGGCAAGCAGCACACTTTCACTCAGTGATGAATTTATAAAGGTGTAGTCAAAAATGTGCGTCCACAACCAGGATTTGTGAAACACTGCTATTCAATAAATGCACGTCCTGTGTCACACAAGCATTCATTGTTAACAACTAATCCGAATAGTGCTTTATCTGTTGTCCGTACAAATGAGCATTCTGCATGCTTTTTCATTGGTGAGTGGTGTTCCTTATTTAATGGGCAAGCATTAAGGCATTTGCCAATTCTTTCTTACCATCGTCTCCCATGTAGGTCAGCAGGACACCCTCTTTCAAATGATCAGTATGTCTCTTGGTTAGTCGGATAAGCTAGTATCTATGGGTTTCAATGGCATGAATAGAGTACGAAATAGTATTTTAGGGATTTGTATAGTGCGTGATGCCATATTCCCCAGACTTCTAAGTGCTATAATTATCGGTGTTAGTAGTATTTGCAGAGCCTATATGCATGCTGTGTGACATCCTCAGTTCTCTGGACGATGGAGCTGAGCATAGCGCATGTGAACAGACACAGAGATAAATAATAAGCAGGATCTTCGTCCTCTCTCCATTCCTTACCAGGACACCCTGGGCAGGGTCTTAGTTGGCAGTGATAAATCAATCGCCAGGTACTTGTGCTCGCTATTTTTCAGCTATTGGTTTTCTACTGCGACACACCTCCTCGCTATGTCCACGCTGGTTTCCTCTTCAAAGATCAGCATTGTAAGGGATCTGTTGGATGTTGTGTGGAAGACCCTGCAAACACACACTCTAGTGGAAGTAATATTTCAAGGAAAGCTGGTTAGCACTGCAGTCTCAAGGACCGACTAGTTTCCCGGTAAGTATTTCACAGCACTGCACAAGTACATAAAGCAATGCTTTGTGGAAACAGTGTAAGGACGAGCTTGACAAACGCCCCACCTAATTCACAGAGCAACCTAATGGAAATGGAAAGAGTAAAATGAGACATCGGTCATTTCCCTAACATGATAGATTATGGCAACTACAAGTGAGCCATTTTGTTCAGAATCGCATGAGTTATCAACCATGAACTTTTACAAATATGTATTTATAATATTTTTAATAACATAACAGTGCAAATAAACAATATCTCATTAAAATGCTAACTGTTCACAATAATATATGAATCTAGGTATTAGCTTAGTGAGGAAGTGCAGAGCTGCCTTCACTAGACACGTCATTTTTCCATTAGCATCAATGTTAAAAGATGGCCGCTGGTTATACTAGATGTTTTGATAGGGCACTGTGTGTTGTGACAAGGCCTTGGAAACAAAAGGTGGGCGGGGCAGGAGCTCTATTACTGATGCTGTCAGCTGAGCACTTGCCCTCTTGTAAATATCTAAAAAACTGCATTACTCTCCTTCCTATCCCCACCTACTCTATGGTGCTCTCTGTCTCGCCTATCTTTTCTAACTGCTTCTCTATTTGACAATCCTTCTCTCCTCACTAAATCTGGTAGGAAGAAGTTTAAAAGGGAGATCCAACTCTCCCAATTTTTGAAATGTTCTTTTAACTTTCTTTCTCCAAACTAAAATGTATAGCTTAGCCAGTAAGATGGCTCAGCGGGTTAAGCGCTCGTTACTGTGATCTGTGTTTGATCTGCAGGTCTCAGGTTCAAATCCCAGCAACGTTGACTCAGCCTTTCATCCGTCCGGGGTCGATAAAGTGAGCACCAATGTCGATTGGGTAATGATAATAATGTATGTAAAGCGCTTTGTGTAAAAGTGCTATATAAATATCAAATTAAAAATGGTGCACCAGCCAGAAATGCCTGTAATGACTTACGGTCAGATTCTGCTCACGGTGTTGCTGTGTGTAGGTGAGTGGGACGCTGTTTTTGACAGTATCTGCTCACTTTCTGCACAAATAACCTTTCTTTGCCTTGTCTGCGCCCTCACACCTATGGGTTTATGGTTGCGCTATACAAATGTATTCAAGTAAAGTAAAAGTAAATTCCAGTTCAGGTGACGATGCGTAGACAACAGAAAGCTGGGTGATTGAAAGTGGAATTACTTCACCATTGTGACTCTTTTTACCCACTGCACACACACTCTGACGTAGTTGCAGATGCTGCTCTGAAAGCTCTGCACAGCAACATCCTGAAACCTTTGTGAATATACATTTTTCTTATAACTCTGGGAAAGTTTGGCCCTTTTCTTGTGAACAGTTGTGCTCTGGCAGAGGAATGAAACAGAAATGTCCTTGACATGTAAATGTTTGCAACTAGAACAACTATTTTCTTTAGCAATGATCTTTCTTTCAGCACATCTAGAAATAAATCAGATTATCAAAAGTGGGAAACTAGATTTACCTAGCAGGAGCTAGAGTCGCGTTGATAAGATATTATTTTTTATGAAGCAAAATGTACCTGGTGTTTGCATGCATTACACACTGCGAACCTCGAGGTTGGGTAGTCGGTTCATAATAAATGGGGGTTTGGAGGCCCGCCCACCACCTATTATGGAGCAACTGCAAGGGAAAGGCAGAATGCTTCCCTCAGCCTGCCAGGGAGCTAAGGGATGTCCTTTGGCTTCAACGTGTGTGTGGCCTGGTGCAACGCTCCCTCTGCAACACATGGGGGCCTGCAGTGCGGATGTCCTTGGGGTTGCCTTCCCATAGTCACGCACCAGACCTGTGCAGAACAATGCATAACTAGACTGTGCGGCAAGCTCCGCACGGGCCTCATGGGTCATGGCAGGGAAATGACTCGAGGCGTCATTACATTGCCAACTGTCTCTTCTTGTTTCCGTGTGTCAAGAGCATAGACATGGTGGCAGCAGGAAAAGGAGAGGAGAGAGAGAGAGAGAGAGAGAGAGAGAGAGAGAGAGAGAGAGAGAGAGAGAGAGAGAGAGAGAGAGAGAGAGAGAGAGAGAGAGAGAGAGAGAGAGAGAGAGAGAGAGAGAGAGAGAGAGAGAGAGAGAGAGAGAGAGAGAGAGAGAGAGAGAGAGAGAGAGAGAGAGAGAGAGAGAGAGAGAGAGAGAGAGAGAGAGAGAGAGAGAGAGAGAGAGAGAGAGAGAGAGAGAGAGAGAGAGAGAGAGAGAGAGAGAGAGAGAGAGAGAGAGAGAGAGAGAGAGAGAGAGAGAGAGAGAGAGAGAGAGAGAGAGAGAGAGAGAGAGAGAGAGAGAGAGGAGAGAGAGAGAGAGAGAACGAACTGCGCCGGTGCCAATCTAGGGAAAAGGAGATTTCTGGGGAAAGGAGAATGAAATGGGGCAAACACATATGCACTCCGAGTGAGATGGGGCAAATGAGAAAGCGATTCAGCAGTTGTGGGACCAATGAGAGACAAAGAGCCCAACTCAGGGCAGTGGGCCAGTTCTAGAGGAAGAAGAGTGACTTGGACAAATGGGGCAATTAATCAACACAAGTGAGATTAGGGGGAACAAGAGGAAAGTGGGACATAACATGGGACTTTTCTAGGGGCAAGGAGAGACATTTGGCAATGGTGTCGTTCATAGGGCAATGCAAGTGAATTGGCACGAATAAGGACACAATGGGACAGGGCATAATGCAAATCCAGCAGCAGTTCAAGTAACTTGAGACATATCTCCAGCAACGAGAGCAGCATGGAGAGTCAGAGGACATTTAGGCAATTCTGGGGTAATGAGAGTGGCATGGGGTAATTGAGGGTGCATTGGGTAGGGGGATAGGGACTAGGGTGGTTCTAAAGGAAACAAGATCAAATGTGACAAAATTGGAGGCGATGAACTTTCCATGGGGCAAGTCAGAGAACAGCAGAACATGGCATGGGGCAGGTCTAAGACAAGTAGATTGTCATGGACCAAATTAGGGGCAGTGCCTAGATGCAGGAATAATCAATGGATGTGTGTGCTCAAGCAGCAGGGAAGGCCACAAGCCCAGTCTGTATTCCTTTGGGTCTCTTCCAGTCAAAGCCATTTGTATGGGTTCCTGTTATTTGTATCTGGTTCAACTCAGTTATCAGGACAGGAATTGTTCTATCATCTTGAAAACATTCTGCAATTGTTCCAGCTCTTAAAAAGAGGGATAAAGGTAACCCAGATAACGATAAGCACATTTTCCTCTTGTATGCCACTAGTAAGGTCACTGCCAATGTCCTTTCGGACACAATTCAGGTTCGGGAAAGGGCTGGCCATTTTATTATCCATTCAGAGGGGTTTCTGCTGGGGCTAAGGTACCACTAAGCTGGGACGTTGACCAAGGTAGCTAATAAAATAGGTTTGCCTCTGGAATAGGGTCATGTATATGGGTTTCATGGACAAACGCTTATGCAATGCTAAGCCCCCATCGCCACTGGATGGTTCTAGGCTGCCTAATGCACTTTTCAAAGGTGGCAGTCCTCTTTCTCTCTGCCACTAACACTAATCCTACTTACTATTCTCCGATCTCGTTCTTTAAGAACCTCTCCCCTCAAGTCTTGCAACCTTAGAGTTCTTTGACAGTGGCCTGAAACACTTCCAGTTCATCATGGGCAATGCCACTACAGCCAGACTAAACCTCCTCAGCATTAAAAAGAAATCCACACTTCACATACCACTCAGCCAACATCCGTATGTCTACTCTTGTGCTCAGAAAACTGCACAGCTCCATGAGCCTACTTCTTGCTCTAGCACTCTATTATTTTGCTGCTCCCCTCAACAAAGTTCTAAAGTTCTCAACTTTGCAATGTGTAACCTTTTCTACCTACCCAAATTATCCATTACACCCCCCTCCTGCAACTACTGTCAAAATTCAAAACGACCCCCTCTTTAAATTCCTGCTACTCGACTGTAAAATTCATCTGTGGTTTTGCCCCCAGTACCTTGCTGACTACATCTCACTGTACACTGTATTTCAAACTCTCGCGCAACATTTCAGTTCCCTTCTCCCCATACCTCCTCCCGTTTTCACTGCTTTTCCCTACCTGGCCCACTTGACTGATATGCTTACCTACAGGTCATTAAAGCCATCTCTTGCAGCTAAGAATCAAACGTCATCTACTAACGATGCAAGGAGAGCCCACAAATCCTGCACCTTCCTCTCTAAACTAGCCACACAACCCACCTCTCTTGTATTCAGCACAGATGGCTACTCGATGGAAATTGTAAATATGTAAATTCTGGCCTTACACTCGCAATGCTAAAATTACGATGTCCTCCAAATCCTGTCTCTGGCATATTTCTCCACTTCTACCCCTTCAGCACATGGTTTACCTCAATCAATCCAACAATGTTGCTGCACTGGCACCTTCCCCAAGGATTGCCTCTTCTCTCTGTTATTATGTCAGTTTATTTATTTGGGACTTGTAAAGCACAATGTTCACACCCCAGGGTATCTTGGCACTGACGATGACTGTGAGATGGAGCAGTTTGGAATAGGAGGAAGCAATCAGATTATTGAGATTGGCAGTGGATACAGCTCCTTCGTGATCTATACAGTCAGGTGAAGCCAAGGTGGTCTATACAGCCAGGTGCTCAGCTCCTTCGTGAAGCCCAGGTGGTCTATACAGCCAGGTGCTCAGCTCCTTCGTGAAGCCCAGGTGGTCTATACAGCCAGGTGCTCAGCTCCTTCGTGAAGCCAAGGTGGTCTATACAGCCAGGTGCTCAGCTCCTCCGTGAAGGCCAGATGGGCTATACAGCCAGGTGCTCAGCTCCTTTGTGAAACCCAGGTGGTCTATACAGCAAGGTGCTCAGCTCCTTCGTGAAGCCCAGGTGGTCTATACAGCCAGGTGCTCAGCTCCTTCCTGAAGCCCAGGTGGTCTATACAGCCAGATGCTCCGCTCCTTCGTGAAGCCAAGGTGGTCTATACAGCCAGGTGCTCCGCTCCCTTCGTGAAGCCTAGGTGGTCTATACAGCCAGGTGCTCCGCTCATACTCGTCTGTACATAAAAAAGTTAAAAACAATAAAAAACAAAAAAAACAAAAAACAAAAGTCTATACAGCCAGGTGCTCAGCTACTTCCGGAACCCTAAGTGGTCTATACAGCCAGGTGCTCAGCTCCTCCCTGAACCCTAAGTGGTCTGTACAGCCAGGTGCTCAGCTCCTTCATGAAGCCTAAGTGGTCTTGTAAGTCACGGATGGGAGAGTGATCCAAAGGTTGCTGGCTTGGATTGAG
Organism: Ambystoma mexicanum; assembly: GCF_040938575.1. Classification (NCBI taxonomy): domain Eukaryota; kingdom Metazoa; phylum Chordata; class Amphibia; order Caudata; family Ambystomatidae; genus Ambystoma; species Ambystoma mexicanum. The sequence goes on along the minus strand of NC_090924.1, from coordinate 679,779,168 downwards.
TAAGCACGGCTGCCCTTTAATAAGAGAAAATAGTGTTCACTTTGTAAGTAATTTCTGCTTGGAATGTCATCTTTGTCCTTCAATGAATACAAATAAAACAGTTAAGCATCTGCAAAATTAACATTACATTCAGGTTGCTTAGCCAATGCATCTGTGCCGCAAATATACGAATAACATTAAAGTTAAAGCACACCAATGTTAATGCAAGACAGATATCTAAACATGTGCAAAGGCACTGTAAAAATGAATGGAAACATACCCAATACACATATAGGCCGCACAACTTTGATGCAATCTATTCCTAGAATGGCCAAACTAATCTTGAATGCAGGGGCCGGACTTTGTATAAGAAAACTGAAGACTATTCCTGCGCTGCACTCTTTCCATGCAATAGTACAAGTGCCACAGTCACAAGAGGTTTAACCATGGATTGGCCAAGGTGGTAACCAGTCCCTTGTTCGCCCACACCAATCTAGTCAGGCCTGAATGTCGTTTCTAGTTTGGGCTATTAGGTGTTGCTATTCTAGGCTAGAGGGTGAGTGGTCCCTGCTCTGTGTGGTTATAGCAGCCCAAACTTGCTTGCCCAAAACGCGTTCTTCTCAATTTATTTGAAGCCAGGGATGAAGATAGATTTTTCTTTTCAAGAAATAAAAGTGCTGTGCGCATGTTTTGATTTGATAATTTACCAAAATAAAATGGCAGGTATAGCTGTTGTGCGACATGTTGCAATAGGAGGACGTTCCAGTGTGTATAATGCGACATGAAGTGTCTATAGATTTACACATGCCTCATTGTGTTGTTTTTTAATACAACCAGACATTTGTCCGAGTGTTTGCCTTCTTATAGGCATGATAGTATAAATCTGTAATTCTTTTAATGTGTGGGTTCTACACACCTGGTTGGATTGACTGCAGGTGCAGAGGATGTGCCGGTACATTTTCTAGCCCCCCACACCCTCCTGCTTCATGGGGTTGCGTGTACTGAGGTATTTGTCTTCGTCATCAAAAATATTTTAAACCTCTTCTACAGATTCCCAGGTACAAATATATGCACAGCAGACAATAATCTACCTTAAGAACATGGTTATTGGCGTCACCATCGCTGTGCAACATATTTACCAACATGAAGCAGTTAGTGGGGTATTTCTCGGACCGGGCTTCCTCTGCTACCTTTACATCAACCAAATAGTTTATTTTCCTGGGATGTGTGGGGCAGGTGGGCCAGGTGGTTGGACACCCTGCTAATGGATGCATGGGGGGCTCGGACAAGAGCTCTCTTAATATACCCTTAGTGTCATGACAAGGGGATCTCACATTTTATAGGTCTCTAATATCTGAGAATGTCAGGTGGATCAAAGAGCACATCGGGGAGGGGAGAAATGTTCAGTTCAAGAAGGGCTTCTGCAGGTTGGCCAGCCGCATACCCTCTGCACTCAGTTTGCTGGTGCCTCAAAGCCAATTATATCCTTTAGTCTGTAGGGAACAGCACAAGGAGGCAAGTGCCCCGTGTGCCTGTTGTGCCCAACCTCCAGCAGTTTCTGGAAAGGTCTGACGACCCCTCTCTTATGACATACACTTGTGCTGATGTCCAACTAACCTCTTGATTGTTTTTTGTAAACTCCTTGCTCAGGACCTGCTTTCATCCGACTCATTTTCATCCGACTCATTTTATCATCTAATGTTCTGTAATATCACTAATGTTGCTATTTGTGCAAAGGGAAGGGGGGAACACATCGTTTGCTGCCCAGGGCCTTGTAAATCCTATGGCCGGCCCTGGGTGAGAGCCCTCTTGGTGGTGGCATACTCTAACCCCTCAATGAAAGCATGTGACTTCCCATGATACCTTTGTGTATTAAAGACTCATTTTATTTAAGCAATAAGCCCCGAGCCACAGGGGCATTATCGAGTCAGGTAAAGCCCCGGGGCCCATAGTTACAATGTCAAACAAAAATGGCTGCCGGGGAAGGGGAAATGGAGCCCGTTTTCCCTTTCCATGGCGGCCATTCAAAAAAAATGGAAAAAAGTAAACAAATAAAATGACCGCCATGGAAAGGGAGACGGGACTACAAGTAGTCCCGTCCCGTTTCCCTTTCCATGGCGGCCATTCAAAAAATAAGAAAAATGTAAACAAAGAAAATGGCCACCATGGAAGGGAGAGAAGGGACTACGTGTAGTCCCTTCTTCCTTTCCATGATGGCGTTATGCGGATCGGGAGCAGACGCTCTGGGGACAGAAGCAGGTAATTGGGGTTGGGAGGGCGGGGGAAGGAAAACACTTACCTGAATCCCCGGCGGGGGAAGATGGCAGCCTCCAGCCGTGTGGTGGCTCGGAGCAGAGATAACCCCATTCCGAGCCTCCTCATTGGCTGAGGGGCTGCCACACCCCCACCCCCACCTGGAACAAAGGAAAAGAACGTCAGGAGAGGGATTCTTGGTCGGGTAAAGCCCCAGCTAGGGGCAATCAGATTGATTGTTACAATCTGATTGTCTCTCGCCGGGTACTAATACCTCATGTTATGTAATAACTCTAATGTCGCTATTTGTGCTAATAACGGGTGAGGGCACACATCTTTTGCTGCCTAGGGCCCTGTAAATCCTAGCGCTGGCCCTGGTGAAAGCCCTCTTGGTGGTGGCGTACTCCATAGTCTTCTCCTTGTTTGGGGGCATGCTGGTCTGCCATATAGTGATCAAAAACAAAAGCATGTACTCTGCATCCAGCTCCTAGCTGAAACTATTGCATTGGAGTACAACTAGGGAGGAATGGCATATGAGGAGGAACACAGCATTTGAACTGTGTACTCCAGAACTTAAGTGGTGGTGCGAGTTATGGTTGCTTAGCTTACCATAACTAGCGAATTTCTGAGGTTTTTCAGTTTTACCTGTAACCATAACGTCCCTGCAACAATGTTTTTCCATTGAATTTTATAGGTTTTTACTAGTGCAACTTAACCATAACGTTCCTTTTACAACGTTGTTTGTCAGTGAATTTCATTAGTTTTTAGCAGGATACCCTTAGTGTGTAAAGAAGGACTGTGCAACATAGTGCAACTGCTGGCACCATGTTAATGCAGACACCAGTCGCAGACTATGCATCTGTTTGCAGAGATCGTGTGGCATCCAACCGGCTGAGGAAGGCAGGTGCTCTCTTACATAGTGGTACCAATCACCAAGCGCATATAACATAGACAAAAAGCATCATGTGTAAACATTGTCAGGGGAAATAGAGTATATTTGCAAATTGTGCACTTATGAAGCAAACAGGACAAAGGCATAGGGAGTACAGCATAACGGAATGCATCAACAACAGAAGGGACGTCTGTTTTCACCATTGTTACCACACTGCTACTTTAAAGAGGAACAAAAAACAAACTACCACAGTAACTATTGGAAAATGCAAAGACCTGAATGTCAGTACAATGTATTGAAGACCCTAAACTTTGTAAAATAATTGCACCGGTGCTGCAGTATGCAATGGTACGGAAGAATAATGTGTCTTGGTGTAGTGCAGCAATGGGAAGTATCTTACAGTGGCACAAAGAAAATGTTCCTCATGATGCAAGTACTTGCTATAGTAACCCCATTTGTACGCACATTGCTGTGAACCGTACAATATGTAATATATATTGCTGCATGTACATCAAACACATTTTCTTTTCGGTAAAACAACATATTGGAATGGAAAGGAAGGCAGTACAAGCAGTAAGATTTCCACAACAGCATACAGGCATAGGAAAGGAAAGAAACTCTATGCAAAGGGAAATGGACAGCTGGGAAGTCAAACTGGAGAAATTGGTGAACAATTGTGCCGCTTTAAAGGGTGAATACAAGGATATAATTTGGACAAACTAACACAGCACTGCCACACATGCATGTGTACTCCTTCCCCATGTCCGAGCCCGCCATTCCCTCACAAACCGTTTCATGGGAGACATTACGGTAATACATCAATCTCTTCCTCCCTTCACAACCAAATTGTGCAAATCCCCATTTCCCCACAATAAGTACTTCTGCTACCCCTTCCTTTCCAAATATGGTGTATGCATGTGTACAAGGAAACAATAATAATGAGAATGTTGCTGACTGTTTGAGTGGTTATTTTTTTGTACCTGAAAAGGAGTTCTAACTCAGCGGCACACAGTTCTCATTGCAATGAACGCAAGTAAGAAAAGGTAGGTGCCCTATGTACACTGCAGCTGTCCGACCTATCCGCAATGACAATGGAGATATCCGTACGCTGCCAGAATGCTCAGCATGTCCGCTTGTTGTCCACTACCAAGCAATGCGTCTACGGCCAGACCTTTTTGCATTGTGCAAGTGCACGCATGTGTATGTGTTCCTCTGTATCCTGGCGACATCGCCACTGTGCAGCATATGCGAAGGAACGTTAATTAGGTAGGTGCATTCACCCACAGCCTACAGTTAGCTATGCAGATAAACATCCCATCTGCTGTACCTTATAAATACCCAGCATCTCCCTAAATTATTTGCGCACCTGTGGCACACTTTTAGTCAGTAAAGAAAAACCAACGGTGTGCATACGACACCCATGCACGTGCGCACAATGTATTTGGTGCAAAATACGTGCAGCGGACAGCTGTCCCAAAGGAGAACAGTGGCGACGTCACCATGCGACTGCACCCACTCTGGGCATGAGGCCTTATTTCGGGGACAGGAGACAGACCCTCATACAGTGGGAAAGTGCAGGGTTGGGCAAACTACAGTGTTTTTCAGAAAGTACACGCTTACAGACACACCACAATGTGCCGTTGCACATGTATGTATGGTTTGCAACAATGTACACCTGCTTTCCGGGTGAAAGTTGTCCACAGTAAAAGGGCACACCGCAGAGGTGCTGTGCAATCAGTTTACAGCTTTACTGAAGAAAGTAGCAGGCCACATAGGTTTGCCCTATAAGTAATAGTGCACCAAATCTGATGTGCTACAGTGCGTCTGCAACTAATAGAAACCATGATAATCCGTCTGAGTACACACAGTAATGGACAAAATTATGAACGGACCTTGTTGTAACACATGGAAACGCAGCTGCGATATTCCCCATTGTCCCAATCGCATGGGTAGCTAGCGGCAAAGTGGAGTGAGCGCACGTGCTTTTCCTCAAGGACGACGAGGGCCGTATCCCAATGAAGCAGAAACATTCCTTCCATTTCCAGTTTGTTCTTTGCAGCACGCGGTCATTGCGTACTGTTAAAAAGTTCCACGCGCTTTCACCAATGACATTGAAGAGCTCTCCATGTAACAGTTTCAGTTCAGTACAACAGTCCTCTGCGTGTTGAGGGCTCTCAGCATTTGCTCGGCATCTTGTTGGTACAGTTGGAGTTTGTGATGTTTTAACCAATGCTTGTACTTTTTTGTTTCCTTTTGCCACTGCTCCCATGCTTCTTTGGTGTTTGTTTTCTTCGCAGTTCTCTTCGCTTTACGCACAATTTTCCTCTTTTCGACTACCAGTTTATCATAGGTATGTTTAGGATGCGTCGCCTGTCTTTGTTTGCCAGCGACTACTCTTCTAAATGGAAGCAACATCGGTAGATAGTTTGGATGCTCTGTGCCGCCATTAGTTGCGTCTACTTCGGTCGACCACCCATAGTTTCTGGATATCTTTGTAATATCTGTTTCCGTCAGGCGTAATCGAGTTTGCTGGATGTTCACCTCCACTTGAAACTGATATGTTGGGTTGACCGGCTGCTTCCCATTCCATGCGCACATCACGAGGTTATGATCACTGTGCGTGGTTCTTTGTACTTTGAATTCCAGGACACTCGTCAGAAGACCCTGGGAGGCGTAGATGTAATCCAAAGTGCCTTTGGAGGACAGGTTTTCCCAAGTCGGGATGTTCACTTGGTTAGGGAATAGTGTTTCGATGTTATATAAATTTCGCGATTTGGTAACCGCCCTACAGGCCTTTCCCCGTTTCACTGTGTTACCTTGTGGGGCCTTGTCTTTTATGGTCCACTGTGGTTCTGCACAATCAGCGTTCAAGTCGCCACACACGATAATGTCAATCTTTTCGAACTCCGAGTAGATCCAGTCTATTGTCTCACCCATCTTTCTACAATATGCTTTTGTGTTTATCCGTTGGGGGTTCCAATATGTATTTATTATTGCTAGGTGGATAGTGTCTTCCTGTTCCCTCGCTGTCGTTTGTTTGCTCCACGTTGTGATTGTCACCAACAACTCATAAGATTCCATTATTTTCTTTGGCGAAGACAAACCGGAGCCCATTTTTATTGCGGTCAACAGTCCCGACGATGGACGATCCAACAAGCCTTTTATGGCCGGTGATATTTCCACTTCGAATCCATCTAGTGTCGGTTTCTCTAATAGCCATGTCTCTTGGAGACACACGATATCCATGCTGGTTAGGTCCACGTCGCTCGCCACTGTCAGGTGAGCGTGACCTTGCGTGTTCCATGAACCTAGGGTTATTCTTTCGACGCTTGCCTCTCACTGTGTGTTGACTGTTCCTGTCTGCGATTGTGCCGTAGACAAATTTCGCTGCTATCTCTGGGATTTCGGGTTTAGTGTTGCTTTTAACCAAGACCAAGGACCTTGTGGTGTTGCAGCTGCCTTTGTTTTTTTCCAAGTTTCTCATTTGATTTAACTCTGGTGACTTCCTACGCGTTGTTCTTCTTGGACTAAGGTTTGTTGCCCTTTGAGGGTCCTCTCTGTTCCACCGTGGGTTATAATTTTGCTGCTTACTCTCTTATCTTTCTTTCTCTCTTTTTTCTCTCTTTTCACAGGGGGGTCTGTTTTCGGAGGTATAGTTGCGATGGTTATACCGGTGCTCCAGGTCCTCCTGGCGGGTATATCTGTTAGGACTGAAGCGCCTTTTTTCACGCTATTCTTTGCCCAGTCGGTTTGCTTTATATCGATCTTCCGTTCTAGATATGTATCGATGTGTTCGTTCCTCCCTGTCTTGTACCTTCCTCGTTGTATCTTCGCTGTAACTTATGGTTTTTATTTCTGTTAATGTAAAGCCACTTTTTTTCCAATTCTCTCACTGCAATAGGGTTAATGTATTGAATTCCCACCGCCTTGACATGGAGGTATGCCTTTGCTGTATTCCCTCTATGGTACGGCTCCACTACTGTGATGTCTTCCGACTTGATGCTTTTTAACGTCGTTGTTTTGCTCATTATTTGAAGGATAGTTCTCCTATTCAAGACTATGTAGTCTTTGATTGCTTTAGTTTGTTCGATTTTGAATGTGCGTTCTGCATCATCTGTTCTTGCATTTTTGCTTTGCTGTCTGCTTGCATTTTTGTCCTCTCTTCTTGGCTCTGGAGTTGCTAGCCTTCTTGTTCTGACCCTGTCCTCTTTGTTGTCTCTTTTGCTGCAGAGTCGCTTCTTGTTTTCGTTTTCCTTTGCATTTGGATCCTGACCATCTTTCAGGCCCGGCCGTTCCTTGTTTCCATCTGCTTCCTTCACTTCTTTTCTGCTTGCTGGTTGTTCATGGACTGAAGTTTTTATTTCTTTGTCCTTTTCGATGATAAATACCTCCTGGTCTATGTCCTCAGGGTTTTCTTCCCAATGTTGCGAGAGATTCATCAAATCTGAGTCCTCCAAAAACTCTTCGGTTGCACTTGGGGAGCCCTGGTTGTGGGGCCTCTGTTTCAGTGATCCCACAGTTTCTACGGAATCCTTTTTTTGGGTCGGGTTCTTTGGGTAATCCCTCTTTGGTTTTTGTTTCGCTCCTGTGGGTGAACGAAGTGGCATGATCTTCAAATCGTTGGCTGATGTTTTGACAACCCTTGGGTTGCTTGTGACTAGGAGACTTGGTTCTCCCAAATTCGGTGCTGACGCGTCGGTGGTGCTTGAAGAGACCCTGTTTTTCTCTTTTGCCTGTTCTTTTGACTCTTGCAAAGCGTCCAGTTCTTTCAGCCTTTCTCTGATGTCGTTTTGATTCCGTTGTGTTTGGTCTATTACTGTTTGCCTTTTCTTCTCAGCTTGGAGCGAGTCTACTAATTTTTTAAGATCTTTTTTGAGGTCTTCTACTTTTTTCTCCCAGCATTTTTGTTGGTTGTTATTTCTCTCTTCTAGGGCGGTAATGTATCCTTCGATATAGGTCATTTTTGTTGTTAAATTAGCCAGGATTACGGTGTTATCTTGTACTCCTTCTTTTATCACCTCGTACAGTTTGCAAAAAGGAGCTAGGGCGATCGTCATGGCTGACATGACCGTTTCCATATCCGATTTTTTACTAGGAAAATCTTTTAAGGTTGATGAAGATGTTTCAGTGGTCCGTCTGGGTTTCGGGGATGATGTCAATGTCACTTGTCTGTCGGCGTTTCGGGGCCCCTCCCTCAATGCGTTCTCCCTTAAATGCTTTCCCGATTGGTCCTGGTCTGACCTGTTTACTGACGAGGATCTTCTGTTCCTGTGCCCTAGGTGGGCATTTGGGTCTTGGGCCCCTGATCTGATTGGGGTCAGAGAATCTTGATTCCTACTAATGTGAATTTTGGTCCAGTCAAGGCGATGATCATTACTCTGTAGTGCTTTTGTGCCGTCCCCCTGTGTACCTGGTGGCCTTTCTATAGTTGGTGACTGGTTCTGTCGACTTCTTTCCTCGTCTTGAGGGGTCTTATTTCTCTCTCCCGACAGGCCCTTTATAATTTGTTGTGAAGCAGCTTTTACCGCATTACTCTCTTCACCGTGTTTCTCCCCACGGAGTTGGTTCCCTGCCAGGGCATCTGATGTGGTGGTGTCTTTTGGTGCTTGATTATTTTCTGTATTTTTCCCTATGCTCGGTGCGATTTGAGGTGGGCCGGGATCATTTGTCGGTGGGCTTGCAGCATGCCATCGTACTGCGTTGGTCTTGCGCGAATTGCTGACCGGCGAGATTTCCTGGACAGCTTCCAAAATTTCTGCGTCTGACCATTCTGTTTCTGTGTCTAATTTTCTTTTCTGATGTTTGCAGAAAAAAGCTTCTAGAGTGCCTGACATCAGGGGTGTAGGAAGCCATTTCAGTTGCACCTCACTTTTTCCGCGGTTTTTGCTGCCTGCTTACCGCCCCTTTCCCTTGGTTTGTTTTTTCCTTTTCTTGATTTCTTCTTTTTTGTGATTTCAACTTTGTCGTGCCAGCTTGAGCCTTTCTTTTTGTTATTAGTTTATCCGCATTTTTTGTTTTGGCGTTTGCCAGCAGTTGTTTGTCTTCTAAGTCTGAACCCGACTCTGAATTTTTTTCTTCGTCGGATTCTGTGTTAGTGGATTCGCTCTCATTTGCTTCCATATCGTCATCACTTTCCTGGTTTATCGGTCTGAGAGACCCTTTGTTGTTGTATTTCGTCAGGTTTTCAGGTTTTTGTCTAGGAATTCCGCTTTCCTTCTCAGTGGTTTGGTTGGGAATCTTATCTGCCAGACTGGGCTCCCTGTGTACTGTGGCCATGATGCACGTCTTCTCTCTCTCTGTTTGTTTGTTCAGGCCTGCGTCTCCGGCCTGTTCCCCATTCAGAGGCCGACCTCCGCCCCCCACACCCTGCGACGCCGTACCTGGAGCGGCAACTCCAGTGCTGCTCACACACGAGGCCGACTCCACCCCCTCAGGCAGCGTTTCTGCAGCCGATGGCGTCCGCACCATCGTGCTTTCCTGGGGGGCCAGGGGGGCCGGCGTCGTGGGCGGTGCGAACACCACGGTATTGGCGAACGCTGCGGTACCAGCACCCGCGCCCTCCCCGGCGTTCAAGACCGGCGCACCACACCGCTCAGGGCCCAGCAGGAGCCGCCCTCCGGCTGCCCCCGCTGGGCACCCACTCGCCATGCCAGCGGTCAGTGGTGCGCGGCCCGCAGAATCAGACGCATCTCGCAACGGGAAGGGTGAGTGTGTAGGGACTCCACTGCTTGCTTTGTTGCTTTCTTTTCTGATTTGTGGGGTAAGCTCTGATTTCTTTGTTGTTATTGTTCTTGAATTTCTCGGATTTCGTCCTGAATTTTATCCTCATCCGCCCTTTGCTCTCCTTGGGGCGAGATCTTAGAAGCCTCCCCTAGCCTGAATGGTTGGCTGTGGGTGTGGCAGTCTTTCATGTTTCGCGACTTTGTCTTTGCGGTCGAATTTATGTTAAAGTTTGTTATTGTGTTTTTGGTGTGTTTGGTGCTTCTGAGTCGGCGAGGACTCAGCTCTGCGTCCCTCTCCGCATCTGTGTCCGTGTCCACATCTGTGGCAATGGCTGTGACTGTGTCATCGTGCTGCTCTTGCTCCGCTCTAGCATTTTTCTTTTCTGGGAGCTTTTGATGCCTTAAGGATTTCCCATTAGGCTCCATACCTCGCTAGATCCTCGCGGATCCCGCAGATTCCTGCAGACTCCAACTCTCCTCACAACTCCGCTGAAATGAGGTGTTCCTCTAGAAGCATCTAAAATACAAAAAATAACAGAGCTCTTTTGAGAGCCACCCCTTATAGCAAACTTCCCCTACCCTGGTTGCACGTTATGCCCCCACGCTCGCACGCAGCACGAAAGCCACATCCGGGCACTTTCAGGATAGCAGTGATGGAAATGATGGAAATGGGACTATTGAGCCACAGATATTGCGCAATAACATTTCTGGGTGGGCTGTGTACGCACATCACAAACTCCAACTGTATCAACAAGATGCCGAGCAAATGCTGAGAGCCCTCAACACAAAAAAGTCAAGCAATTTCTGGGCACTAATCAAAATTACGAACTCGAACACGGCCACAGAAATCGCAAACTCAGTGTCAGAGGAGAAATGGGTGTCATATTTAACGGCCCAATTCGACCGCCCGCAAGAGAGAGCACCGGAGAGTGACGAAGATGCCACAGTAGAGTGGGTAGATGTGTCGAACATGGCTGAAATCGAAAACGCCATCCTCAAACTAAAAACCTCAAGAGCCCCCGGTCCGGATGGATTGACCAACGCAGATCTGAAAAAATCACCAAAAGCATGGGCGGGCGTGATCAGCAAAATCTTCTCCCACTGTAGGAACACTAACATGATCCCTGAAACCTGGCTGAAGGCTATAATCGTCCCCATTTACAAGAAAGGTGGCAGAGAAAATCCAGAAAGCTATAGGCACATAGCCTTGCTAGACATCGTGGGGAAGATTTTTGCATCACAGTTATTGGACCACTTTAGAACCTGGGCCAAAACGGCCCGATGCAACGATGCCTTTCAAACAGGGTTTCAGAAAAATGGGAGCACTTCTATAAACATCCTATTGATCAACATACTAAAGGCCAAAGTGAGAGAAGGTGCCCCAAAAGTGTATCTTACATTTGTAGACTTGTCGAAAGCCTTCGATAAAATAGATCGGGCAAAACTCTGGGATAGCTTAAATCATTGGAATTGCCCTCCGGCAATCTTGAACCCAATCAAAGCACTCCATGCAGACACGAGAATCAGGGTGAAATTGAACAAACAAGGTGCCGTGTCAAAGGAGATCCAGGTGAAGCGCTGCTTTAAGCAAGGATGCCCCTTAGCTCCGGCCTTGTTTATCACGTATTTGGGGGACTATCAATCGGAGGAGGAACAAATCAGAGCCTTTCCGCCCAGAATAGGTAAAGTACAAATATCACGACTACTCTATGCAGATGATGCCATCATCATCGGACTCCAGCGCAAATTAACAAACTTGGAAAAATATATGGAAACGAACCACTTGGAAATCAATATAGCAAAAACAAAAATGCTAGTTTTCGACAAATCAACAAAAAGTCGGCGCAACCACCAAAATGCTATCTGAACAAAACAGAAATTGAGGTTGTGAATGAGTTCAAATAATTGGGGGTGATCATTGATGGTTCAGCAAGAGACAAAGCAATACAAGAACACCTATGGAGCAAGGTGAGAACGTTAACAGCACAGACGAGAGCGGTGGACAGAAAATTTGGAAAATTTTCTATGCTACCGGCCATCAACTTTTATAAAGGGAAGGTGGTCCCATCGATCATTTACGGCATGGGAGCTTCATTAAACATCCCCAGAAGTGTGTGGCAGAAGCTGGAAGGCCACGTCTGGAAGTCAGTTTTGGGTCTACCGAAGTCAACTTCCATGCCCGCGATCAGGCGGGAACTAGGCCTTGTCTTGCTAGCCTCACTGGTAGAACAAAGCAAAATGAGACTATGGAGAAAAATCTTGATGTCGGACACCCTACCAATTTACAACATTATCGCAGAAGAACTCTAAAGAGTGGCTCATGTAAGGCTTTCAAGACTTGGGCAACAAGAGTCCAACTCATCTTGACAGAAATAGCCTGTACAGAAGAAGGTCTGATATCTAATCCGGACCGGGAGAAACGGAAAATGGAATGGATGGACTGGATTTCGACAATTGAAAAAGCCAGTACTAACAAACTATTGGCCCACCTCCCGCCAACATTTAACAAAGTCAAAAAAACGCAAAACTATTGCCTGAAATTCCCAAACAAAGGCATGCGATGTATGATCTTGAAGGCTAGACTTAATCTACTAATGACGCACAAAATCTTAGCCATCCGCAGTCCGGCAATGGACAATAGCTGCAGTTTATGCAAGAACATGGACAAAGTGGAAACCTTGAAACACTTGACGCTCCAGTGCCCGATGACCACACAAAGCAAAGCCACATACCTTCAACCTCGACTCCAAGGGGTAACAACATTAGTGGAAGAGGTTTTGTGGAACAGGCTAATCTCAGGAGAGACAACACGTTGGTCCCTGACAATGGTGAAACTAATAGAAGCAGCCTTTAGATTGATAAACCAGCTAGGCGCAGCGAGAGAGTCACTGAAATCCGGAGACTAAATCTCAGAGGCAAAGAGGGAGGTATCTGCATCGCTTAAAAACCAAACAAGAAAAGAGACTGTGAGGAAAGGACTCCGGACTCAGAAGCACACGTTTTTCGCTTCGGGATTCTCTAAGTTGGGAAAAACCCTTGTAAAAATTAAAAATTTCTTTTTAATTAAAATTCAAGTAAAAAAAAAAAAAAAAAAGAATTCTTTTTATTTTCTGTTTTCTTGTGCGGACATTGTTACAGTAAAATCTTCACTGCATCTTGTAGACGGGCAAACAAAACAGCATTACCAATGGTCGACAAAGAAATGCCATCTGGTTTGAAAAAAGTCTGCATTTTCACACCTAATGAGGTAATTGTTGCAGAAGAACATCCCATCAGCGGACAAAAAAGTATACATGTTTCTGTTGATCAGACACCTTCCTGTGTCTGGCTCAGAACAACATCCATGAGCAGTGGGCCACACTATTCGTGATGTTATCGATGAGAACAGCACCTTGGCAGTGGGAAAAAGCCTCTTCACTAGCTTTAGCAACCTCTTTAGTCGACGGAACAAGCCTAAACAAGACATGTAACCCATGTGCATGCCGCCGTAGTGGATGACGATAACCTCGCCTCTACTGAAACTTGCCAGGTCTTTGCAAAGTGCATCCATGTAGGTGAAACTGCGCTCATACACACCGTTCCATAATGCGGCCACTCCTTCCAACCCGAAAATTGCCATCAAAGTATCTTTCCAGGGCATACTTATGCAGATCTAGTAGAAAGGCATCACCTATAGGCAACACAATGGGTTTTGCCATGGCAGCCAGCCTCACTACGCAGAGAATAATGTACAACAGTTTGAACCCCCCTTCCTGTGAACCACACCCACAGTACCTGATTGGATAATCCCGAAAGTCCCATGTTCATTGGACAACCAAGTAAAAAGCGCAGATAGTGGCACATGCAGTTCCCAAAGTACCCCGGGGGCTGCACCCCAGGAAAGCAGAAGCAGTCCTTCTTTCCTTTCCACTACCTTTTGTCCAGCACCACCTCATTGGGTGAGGGTAAATGGGCACACACGATTCCACCAATGCCATCCAAGACGCCACCATCCAACACTGTCTGTGCTGCACAGCACTTCATAGATACCGTTAGAAAATCAGCCTGCTACTGTACTGTCACTTGCCAGCACGTCCAGTACAATTTTTGGTAATAGATTGCAAAATGTGTGCATCCACATTCATCCACATGTGCACCCACTACCACAAATTTAAGGTACGAGAAATATTTCTGCATTATGCATATAACTGTGATGTAAGTGCCTCTGCGCATGGTATCTGCCACTGAGCGGCCATTACGGTCTTTAAAAGCATACTGTTTTTTTCCCATCCACTACCATGAAGTGGCACGTTAGTCATATGTGCTTGCGACGTTCTGATTGACCCATATCATACAGTGTAATATCGACACAGGAACTCCCTGCTTTGCTTCTGACAATGCTATGAAATGTTTTCCCCACTAACCCACCTCCTACATAAATTGTACGAAAATAGCATCAATAGCAGCATTGAATCTATCGGACCCAGGGAAAGGAACTTTCCAAAAGATCATTGTCTACACAGCTGTACTTCTGGGTAGGCTGCACTATTACAGCAGGCTCTTTTTAAATCTGCCCCCTTGTACTCTCCGTCCTCTGCAACGCATGCAGAAGAGGAGTGCGTGACTTGGGATGGTATCTCTCCTGCACTGAAATGGCTGTGAGGAGAAAAGTTTGAATACTCTGCATTATGCAGAAGGCCTTCTGGCCACTGGGACCACAATACCTTAAAATGTAACTCCCTATATATCTGCATGCACAAGCTCTTCCCTCATCCCTCTCCAACTCCCTCAGAATCATGCGCTTCTGCAAAAAACAGTTGTTGGTAGATGTGCTTTTTCACCTGGGGCCTCCCTCCGCAACATGCTCCTTGCCTCCTTGAAACTTGAGGGGCACCATCGCCAGGTCCAGAAGCACCTCAAAGTCTTTCACTTAGCGTCTGCTGTTTCTGCTCATCTCCCCGGTTAACTGCATGACGTACACTTAATCTGCACTACTTACCTGACGACTGTGTGATGTCAGACCCATGTCACCTCCCCCTGCAAGGTGAACCCCTAGACTGGCTTTCTAGCAAACCACGCACTTGAGGACTGTTTCCTGTATGCATAACAGTGCATCCACCACCTCATGTGTGCACTTATCGGTACATTTGGCACAATTGGCCCGTATTTTTACTTATTTTTACTTATTGTCATTTGTTCTTCTTCCCATGTACTGTACCTTCCCCTCCCTCCACCCATGCACTTGGGCGATCTAAATAACACTTGGTCTAGAATGTTCATTGTCTCTGTCTCCATACCATCATGGCCACAACCCCCTCCTGCATCATCAAAGCATCACCAACACCTCACACTCGCCGGCTAACTCCTCACAACTACGCCCTCGACCAAGCAACATCGCACATGCTCTCTCCCATATTAAAAACATTTTTAATATAAACTTTATATTAAAATCATTTTAATATAAACTTTATATCAAACTGATATAAATGATCCCCTTTTGATATCAAAACAAATCAAAACACACTCCCTATAAAAATATACATTTGATATCATTTTGATATGTCTTTGATAACAAGCATTTTTTATGTTGCAATTCATATCAAAAGCCTATTAAAAGGGGGCGGGACTAAAGACACAAAGGGGGAATTCCCACCTGTCAAAATTCACTTGACGAGGAAAGGGGACCCCATCTACTACTGTGGGTTAGGATCCTCGTTGACGACATTCTGAAGACAGCCACTTATCCACCCTCATGGCAGACAGCTTATAGTGTACCAAGCTATAAAGCTGGTGGTAGAACTGAACCCAAAAACTACCGACCAATTTCTATTCTGGATTTCGGATAGTAACATTTTTGCAAGACTTATTTTGAACCATCTGGAAGCCTGGGCAAATGGTAAATATTTGATCTCAAGGAACCAAACAGGATTTTGTAAATGTCATGGTACCAACCTGAATGGGTTTGTTTTGAGCTACCTTCAGGATTTAGTCGTCAGGGGGGAGTATAAGGTCATTCATTTACGTGCAGTGGATCTGTCTAAAGCTTTTGACACGGTATCAAGGTCAAATCTATGGCAGAAATTAAAAAACTGGGGAATATCGGTCGGCTTATTAAAATTGATCATGAAACTGCATGAAGACTGTAATGGGAGGGTAATGCTAAATCAGAAGGGTTCACGCTCTCAGAAGATACCCACGAGTAATGGATTGAGGCAGGGGTGCATTTTGGCCACCTGCCTCTTCAAGTTACATGTGTTTGACGTGGGTAAAACGCTGGAAATTGCATCTTTTGTTCCGCCCAAAATTGGGAATATGTCTATGTGTTAGTTGGCATATGCCGATGATTTTGTTCTGGTTGATTGCACAGGAATAGGGTTACGGCGACTTTTGGTCACTTTTGAAGCTTTTGCCAGGGATTTTTTTTTTAACTATAAACCCCCAAAAAACTCTGATTTTGTCCCTGCTAAAAATTAAAAGAAAGATCACGCTATGATGTGCTTTGAACGGCGCTATCCTGAGTAGGGTCAAACCTATCATTTATTTGGGATTTCTGTTCACAGGTTCTCCGTCTATATAGCACACCTCATTACTTACTTGAGAGAAAAAGTAGACTGTCTAATCCCACAGATAAAACAAATTCAGTATCATTATTGTAAATGTTCATTTGTCCACCTAATAAGTTATTTGAGGGGAAGGTGTGTCCGTAACTATTGTATGGCATTGAGCTATTTAAAGACTGAGTATTGGGCTATTTAACTTTGCTGGAGGGGGTGATTTGGTGTAGGATTCTCAATGTCCCCAATTCTGTTCAAATTTCAGTTATGAGACAGGAATTGGGCTTAAATTCCTTGAAAGTTAAAGGTCATTGGCGAATTGTGTCTCTTTATGGCAAATGTTTACAAGCCCCAGAAAATACTTTATATAGTGTGTTAGCTGAAGCTATGGAAAACTCTCAGGTTCCAATGCCGGTGGAATATTTAGAGCATTGTAAGTCATTGATGAAGAAGGATGATCTTTCGAATGTAGACCTGGTGTCAAAATATACAATCTGTGCATGGTTTTATCAGCCTGAACTACTTGCAATTGGAACACAAGTCTAGAGGTTCCACATCTCACTAGTTAGAAATATTCCTGAGTGCAAAGGTTAGAACAGACTTCCTACGCTTCTGCTGGAACCTATATCGAACGCAAGAAGTATTGTTAAGACAAAAATTGTTTGATGAGAATGGGGCGCATTGTCGATTTTACAAGCAAGGGAATAAGGTCAAAAATCTGAGGCCCTTACTGGTGGAATGTACTACTCTTAGGTCATCAAGGTATTTGCATTTCCAAACGTTTTTTGATACTTATACTAATATGGATCAAGACTGTTTTTGGGAAACATGTGTCACCGGACCCCAAACATTGATTGTAGTATCAGTGTTGAACTTTCTGAATAGTTTGAAGTTGAATTAATTCTTTTATCGGGTGGGATATGTTAAATTTGTGCATATGGAAAGAAACATTTTATGATTGTTGTGTGATTTACATTTTAATATTTATGTATGCATTTTTATGATATATTTGGTTTCATGAATTGTTTCTTTTCTTTTTCAATTGAGTGGTTTGTGAAGGTTGACTATAGTTTAATCAATAAACAAATAATTTAAAAAAAAATCCTACCAAGATCAGGAAGACTTTGATGGACATACAGTCTGCTCTCATGTCATCTTCCAGAAGTACTGTGGTCCTGTGAAGAAGAAGATTGATGGAGTTTTTTTTAACATTTTTTAGTTTATTAATGTAGTTTATTACAAACCTTTATCAAAACATCATTAAAAAACAAATAAAAACATCTCATAAGTCCATATTTGTAAACTAAATCAAATCCTCATCACTAACATCCAAGCACCTCTCTCAGACTTAAACATTCATTCCCCCTTCCCGAACACTTGAGGCTTCCCCAACCATTTCATTTAAAAAGTACAAATGTCTTTCAAAAACTTTCTTCCTCTTGGCATTGATGAAGTTATACAAACTATTGCTTTGGGAAGTACAGAAGGTACTGGCAAGAGGTGGCCTCAAGGATGTACGAAGAATACCCAATGAACACAACAAAGGACTGTGACACTCTGCTGAATGGAATAAAAAGAGAGAAAGGACCGGGAAGTGGGTGTAGCAGGCGAAGCAAGCGTTAAGCCTGACAGACTCAGGAAGTTCAAATCTGGGAGGAAGAAGGTACATCAGAGAAGCAACCCTCTAGTCGGGAGGACACTGAAAGCAGATTGCTGTAGTGTTTTACAGGCTGACCCAGAGCAGGCCTGACTGGAAGCTGGAAACCGATCGACCGTGGCACAACCTCAAATAGATGGACCGAGCGGTCCATTAACTGTGCCAACACCGTCTGGCCGGGGACCCAGCAGAGATAAAATACCATGGCAGCGGGGAGCGGAAAGTGAAGCAGAGAGAACAATCCATGAGAACGCATCGAACCAACTCCCTAGGAAGAACCAGTGTCCTGTCCCCAACAAAGAAGAGGTAACGGAAGTCATGGGAGACTGGGTAGGTGTTTGGGGAAGGGTGCTGAAGCTCAAGAAGACATCAGGAGTTATCTCCCTTGTCTCAGTAATTGTATCAAGAGTACTGAAAGGAAAGAAACCGTCAGGAGTAAACTCCCTCAACTCAGTAAATCTATCAAGAGTATTGAAAGGAAAGGAAAACTCCCTCATCTCCAGGGTTGAGATAGAAGTATTAAGTGTGAAGACTACATCATTAGGGATCCTCCTCATCTCAGTTGTGCCAAAGAGACTGAATCAAGGACATTACGGGAACAGTTTCCCTTGTTTTCACCGACAAGAGGAGGGGGAAAAAAGACCCGAAATAACATGTGTGTTGGAAACAACAGGATTGTTTGACTTTTAAAGAAGCCCTAAGAGAAGCCGGGAAAGAAGTGCAAAGGTTGATAAAAACTGTTTCAGGAAACTATCCAAAGTTAGCCAACGGCTGAACCAACTGAACCAGAAGAAGGGCGTAATTCTCCTGGTTCCCTCACCTAAATTGTTAAATCAGAAACTAGCCCACAGCAACTTGGAGGCTGACCAAATCGACCAGGAGCAGATAGCAGTTGTTGAACTGTGCGGCCAGGAGAAGGGAGCCGTTCTCCTGGTATTCTCTATAAATGCAGAACTTGAACTATTATCAGAGACTAATAGAAATATGCCCCTTGTGCTGATCCCATTGCACCAGGAGAAGGGAGTCATCCTCCTGGAGCCTTTTATGTTAATATCTTGTGTTAGTGGTAGGGCTAGAGTAGGTTAGTTTGGACAAAAGACAGACATTTTGAGTTTGGCAACCACCCGGACGATGAGCACCCACGTTTTTCTTTAGTTAGGTAGGGAAAACCCTTTAGAGATAGGGGAAGATAGGCCTTTTTCATCATTACTTAAATAAACATTGCTGTAAACATGCCACCCCTTTGTCCGACTCCTTCCTCCAGCACGCCACAGGAGGCATTGAAAGATACAAAAAAGCATTTGCATGGATATTTAGAAAATGTGTACAAGAAGCAGAACAATGATGGGACACATGTTTACCTTTGGTCCTGACAGCAAAGCGAACTGCAAGTCTTTCACCTCATGAACTAGTCACAGATCGAAAGATGTCCTTCCTCAACATTTACTCTTTCATGCTCCTGAACAATAACTCCACAATAGTTGAATGCACCACCAATCTGAGAAAACGTTTACAACATGCATTCGCTGAGAGCAATTTGGATAATCAGCCCACATTACAAAAACCTATTCGGATAGAGCAGTGTTTCCTCCTGCGGGTGACTAATGATGCAAACGTGTGACATGATTGAATGTTACTGAGCGGAACATTCATTAAGGGTGTCCTTAGTGAATGTTTCTGTGAGTTGGATCTGATGGTGTGTTCACTGGGTGTACTCTTCCTCAGAACCAGCCGGCCTGCCTATCCTCATCCTGTAACTGAATCTGCAATCTGCACCAGAGTGATTTGTATAACCCAGACATCAACATTTTGGCAAATAGCTAAATAAAACACTACTGCAACTACATCTCTGTGAGGTTGCAGACAGGAACACCCACCACCGATCAAGTGAAACACACCATCATCAACAAAAAGCAAGAAGGGCCAGCCAGTTCCACATGCAGCTCTGAATGGCAGATGCTAGGGAAATGTACAAGACCTATTCAGTTCACACTGTCGCACTGCTTCCTGAGAGGAACAGGGGCGGTCCACCCCAAACATGGTAGGTCAGCCCTCCAGGTGGTGTGGGCCAGGGCAGGACCCACATTATTCTTCATATGGTTGGTCAAACTCACTGGACTCCAGTCCACCCCAATATACAAGTAACCCCTATCTCAACGATGTGAGTCAGGCGACATCTACCCCACAAAAGGGAACAACTCCTTGTGCCTGAGGGGCAGGGGAGAGTCAACCTTTCTCTAAAGGGACAGCGCTCCATAGGGTGAAGACTGTGATCAGACGGCGATGGCGCAAACATGTATGAGCAACAACCTCTACACTAAGGACAGGATTGGATGCTGTGGACTGCTTTTAACCTCTTATGCGGAAGGACTGTCTGCAAGGTCAATGTAGCACCCATTGTCACTACTGGGTAGCCAATGGCAAGGACAACAATCATTCAATTGCGTTTGTGAGTCAACTTCTATCTGCACTCCCACAGGTGAGGAGCAAGAGGAGGAGGAGCGTGCCCCCCATGGCTGCAAGTGCAGTACTCAGCACTCAAGATTATGACGGTGCTGGAATCTTTTGTACTTACAGCCCGTGGGAGCACCAGCTTATGCCAGCCAACTTCTTTATCATAACTATGCCTGCATGCCCTCGTTGGGCAAGTGCCACAAGAATGGCCAATACATGCCTGTTTATCCCCCTTCAGCTGCAAGCGTTCAAGCCGCCTTCACAAGAGTGAGGGTAGTGCTGCTACGTGCTGATGCATACTAGGTGTGTGCCTCCTGAAGGAGGTGATGTCAGGCTTACTGTGCTCTGGATCAGAAGGCATGCAGCAGTGCTGGAATGGTTTACATAGCAAAAAGGAAGCACAATACCACGTGGTTTCAGGACACATGGTTCCCATACCTTCAAGAAAAGAGGACAGTGCTGTCCAAGTTCCACATGTTTGCCCCCTGTGTACCATCATGTGCAAAGGTGTGCTGAGCAGGCCTTCTGCGCTGCCAATGCCCGATGGGCTCACACTCTTCCTTGAACCAGAGGGCCAGGCAGTTGATGCATTATTAAAGCTACTGTGTCCAGTGTGTGTATGTATGTGCACATATGTAAAGGAGTGAAATGTTGCATCCTGTGGTTGACTGATGAATCTGGCGAGTGCCATTGCTGCATGGTGCTGAGTCGAATGTATGAAGTGTGTCCTGGGTGAATGCTCTGTGAGTCGGTGCCTGTGAGCAGGATGTGATTGTGTGTCTGGTGGGTGTTCCCTTCCACATACCATTCTGGCCAACCTGTACTAATCCTGTAACTGAACCTGTAACCCGGGTGAGAATAAAGCAACATGGAACAATCACGTCAGGCTCTTGATTGATTTGGGTACAAGACTTCAACAAACAGCTCCTCTGAAGGAACATATGATTGAAGACACAATCTGTTCCAATTTCACTATCAAAGAAACAAATCAAAATAAAGGTGCTTCCCTTTTTGGTCAGATCCACTTTGAATTCTAGATAAAAACTTCCCAGTTGTATATATAATTTAAATGCAAAATGGCAATCATACACTTCAACGCTTAATCCAGCCCTACAGATAAGGGGTGTAGCGGCCACTTTTACTCCCTAGAAATTGGCAAATACTCCCCAAAAAATAAAAATAGGGAGTAAAAAGACTCTCAACAAAAAATAGTAAAAAGACATGTAGAATCTTGCGCCCCTGTTTTCACCCTTTACTGCTCCATGGATCTGTTTGGACCAGTAGTGCACGTGGTACCACAGGAAGAAACTACTATTTTAACTGCCTGATTGGAAGAAGTAAACATGGATATTTTAATGTGCATGAATAGCTAGATGCAAAGAAATACATATTACAAAAACATTTACGTTTTTCAGTTAAAACCGATTTTTACTCGCATAGAAAATACTCTCATTAGGAATTGGACTTACATTGTTACTCCCTAAAAAATAATTTTACTCCGAACTTTATCTAGAGCAGTCGCTTAGTCAACATCAATCAGCTGAAACTGTTCCATCTTCAAAGTGACAGAAGAAGGATTAAAGAGCATTTCAATTAGAGCGTGGAGTTGGAATGAAGATAACAAAAGAAAAACCTGGATTTTTTTAACAT
Source organism: Ambystoma mexicanum (assembly GCF_040938575.1). NCBI lineage: Eukaryota > Metazoa > Chordata > Amphibia > Caudata > Ambystomatidae > Ambystoma > Ambystoma mexicanum. The sequence goes on along the minus strand of NC_090924.1, from coordinate 679,757,028 downwards.
GCGTAAAAGGGAAAATTATATGTTTAGTGTGAAAGGAAGAATGAATGTAAAATAACTTGAGGGGATCAACATTAACATTTGATTAAAAACGTTTACTTAACCTCTCTGTGTGCTTTTATTTGTAATAGAGTATTTAATTTCCAAATTGTTTTCAAGGTGGCAAAGTCGAATGGAAAAGCCTGAAATGTCTAGACTTGAGGCCACCGGTGTGGCCCTATGTTGCGGAAAATCACACCTTGGTGACGACACTGCCACATATGATGACTCTATTCTTCATTCCATCCCAGAAGAACCTATCATTGAACCTGAGGTCTTTGCCGCACCACCCAGGACGTTAAAAATGTCATCACCTTTGAGGTAACAAAATGGAAATTCCAAGTCAGCTGATTCTGAAACTAGGGAAAGCTTTTTCCCAAAGGTTGATAATCCTATTATGCCCGAAATAGCCAAGAAGATAAAGCCCCGTCATAGAAGAAGCCCCCTTTCAGATGTTCATCGATTCTGCCTTGTTCCCATAGATGCCGCAACTGGAGAAAGTGTGACCATATAGGAACGATTTGAAGAAAAAAACTCGACAAAATGTGAGTGACTGAAAGGAAAGAGGCCTGAAGAAATGTAATACAGTCTTTCTACTCATTTCAAAGAAAATATTGTCACAAATAATTTTAGTTATACAAAGGAAATTATAGAATTCCTAACTTTGGGACATTCCCGATCAACTCAAATCCCAAAGTTGGAACTGTGTTCTGCAGGTGAACTGACTGCATCTGTTGATGTTGATTTGAACATGTCGTCTTTCCTGGCGAGCCAATGGAATGAACTAAGAAAGTTCATGACCCCCAGGCAATAGGTTCTGGCTGCTAGAGGCTTGACCTATCGGTGAATAGAGACTGCACTGTCATACTAATACTAATGAAGATTGAACAACTAACATTAGAAAACAAAGAGGAATTGGGAGAACTCTTTTTATCTAGGGCAACAATGAATGAGGTTTCGTTGAATCTATCAGAGAGGAAACATTAAGTAACAGTTAACATCTAGAGTCTGACATCTTGCAGCCAAGAACTACAATACTACAATAAAGTGTTATTGTGCCCAAGGGGATAGGAGTCGATGTCAGCATTTTTGGGGTTAGCTCTTACTCGCAATACTTATTAAAAGATATTTGTAACTTGAACCGCTGCAAAACAAACATTGTATTTAAGTGGCATGGTAAATGCATATGTGCCACACATGCAAATAACATGCATTACAAAGAATGTGCACCAATTTCATTGAAATCCGGGTGCCTAGACATATCCAAAGGCATGATAAAGCTGAATGGAAACAACCCCAATACAAAAATAGGTCCAAAAGATGGCCAAATTAATCTTGTGTGCAGAGGCCAGAAATTGTATGGGGAAACTGAAGTGTTCTCAAATGCTCCACTGTTTTTATGCAATTGTTCTAGAGCCACATTCACAAAATTGAGATGCTGTATTTTTTGTAGGAATGAGACCACACAAAATTAGAACGTCTGCTAGATGAATAAATGTATTTTTTTAACATACATCATACACATTAATATATGATATGATGTGATATTTTATTTATATTGCGCTCATACACAAGTGTTTCAGGGCGCAACGAGGCAAGGGAGGGGTACAAGAGAGGACAAAAACAAAGATCTTACTAGGCCCAATGACATTGAGAACGTGCAAGTGCAGGGGAGAGGGAGGGGCAGAGGAGGAGAGAAAATTGCACAACAGGATCAAAACAACAAAAGGTGGTTCGGCCATCGGGTGGCAAGTGCATGACTTAATCACAGACAACGGGTGTCTAACAAGTGCAAGTGAGGGGACTGTAGGGTTGCAGATACAGACCCAAGTGCAAGGGTTGACGAAGGCAGTGCATGTAAGTTGCAGGGTGGGCCAGGGATCTGGACCAGAAATCAGAGGGTAGCCAGATGCCTAATGCAGAAACAGAAGGAGATCAGCAGGGGAGAGGAAAAGAGAAAGCAGAAGCAAATAGGAACGTCTTGAGGTGCTTTCAGAACCAGAGATGGTTCTCCTCACTTTTCAGAGAGACAGGGAGGCTGTTTCAGATGGAGGCACCAGCAGAAGAAAGAGATCTACCACCAACTCGTTGATTGGACAAGCAACTGACCCTGAGGGAGTTGGAGGTGGAGGACTGAAGAGCTCGAGTAGGAAGGTATATACGAAGAGAGAGTTGGAGGGGTAATAGCCCAAAATGTTGCCCACACAGTTACGACGGCCGAAAATGCTGATTTTTTTTTATTTTTAGACCCCACTTACACCATATATATATGTGGGGGGTATGTAATATAATGGTGATATGGGGGGGTGCGGAGGGTCCTCCCCCTGCATATGTATGTGGTGTAAGGTTTTTTTAAAAAAAAAAATAGCAAAAGAAAATGTCAGCATTTTTGGCCGTCGTAATAAAAGTGGTTGCAATAATCACATACATCCATTGGAGGAACTGAGGACCCAGGCCCCAGAAGGCTTTGTGGACAATGCAGAGGGTTTTGAACTTAATCCTCACAGCCACTGGGAACTAATGCAGAGATTTAAGTTCTGGAGAGATACGATCCCTGGGTTTGAGGCCAAGGACAAGTCTCGCAGTCCTGTTCTGGATGAGTTGCAGAGGGCAGAGAATAGAAGCAGGCAGATTTAGAAAGAGGCTGTTGCAGTAGGCCAGCTTAGAGCGAACCAGAGTTTCGGAGACAGTGAGCTTCTGGGGGAAGGAGAGGAAAGGGAGAATACCTCTGAGGAGGTGTAGTTGGTAGTTTGATTTCTTAGAGATGTCAGAGATGTGAGGAAAAAAGGAGAGTGTGGAGTCGAAGATGGCCCCAGGTCCTTAGCCTCACAGAATGGAGCAGGAAGAGGGTGACGGGAGGCTGGCCAGAGAGTGACAGGAAAGTAGGGTCAGGTGTGTCGATGAGGAGAATCTCCGTCTTACTGGCATTAAGGCAGAGATCGTTGGCGGCACAACACTCCTGGATAGCAGACAGGCAAAGATGAGAGAAGGAGAAGAAGTGGCAGAGGGGAGCCTGAAAACGAGCTGAGTGTCATCCGCATAGCACTGAAAGTTGGAGCAGAGAGTTGCAATGCAGTGGCAAGAGGTGACAGGTATTGGTTGAACAGTCAGGGAGAGAGGTAAGACCCTTGGAGAACACCACAGGAGCGGAGAGAGATAGAGGGAAGGAAGGACCCAAGTTGGACCTGGGAGGGTCGATCAGAGAGGAAAGAGGTCAGCCAGGCCAGGGCCTGATTGATGATACCCAGGTTATCATTGAGACGATTGAGCAGCATGGCATGGTTGACCGTGTCAAAGGCAGAAGAGAGATCAAGTAAGATGAGGACAGAGGGGAGGTTAGAATCAAGATTAGAAAGCAGGTCTTCATGGATGTTCAAGAGAGCAGTTTCCGTGCTTCTGGCAGCTCTGAAGCCAGACTGATGGTCATGGAGTCAACCAACAGATTCAGTGTCAAGAAGTGTGTCATGATGCCTACCCCCGGAGCACCAGGACAGACCCAGCACCCCCGGGAGCAGGCATCATGCCCTCGGGTAAAAGCCCAGCGGCCCCTAATAGGGGCTCTTTGGACTTTGTCCTGGCGCCTTTGGCGCCAGGCTCATGTTGGACATCAGTCCTGGCGCCATAGGTGCCAGGCTCATAAAAGAGGGTATTTGGTGCACTTACCTGACGAAGACCATGCTGCATGAAGCCTCAAGCCAAATGAGGCTTAGGAGGGACTATTTTATCAAAGGAACTATTTTACTTGGGTGGGGACCGTGGAAGAATACTTACCTGGAACTTCTTCCAAGGCTATTTAAACCACGCCCGGACTGCCACACGTGCTTCGCGTTGCTGTGCATCTAGCAGCTGAACGCTCACCGTGCCTGCTCCTGCATCTTGCCTCCAGCCACGCCCGCCTCGATCTTGGGATACCTGAAAGGAAGGAAGGGAAGAGAAAAGGTGAAAACCAAGAACTTAATCTAACTTCCTACCTGTGTCCGGAACCATCACGCCAGCGATCCTGAAGATAGACATTCTTTAAAAGCATTGCGCTACTTTTTGCAGCGCCGCGCATCACTCACCTGCCTCTTGGGCTCTTCACTATCCACCGCGACCTTCTGGGCATTCCACCACATCTCTGCACCTGCAGGGGAGAAGAAGAGACAAAATGTGAGCAGGATGAACAAATGAGGAAAGCCTGATTTTCCGTCACAAGACTTACCTGGCCATATTTGACGGAACCACTCCTCATTTCGGGTCGGCGCCACTTCTTGGCCTGGTACCGCACCCCGGCCCCTAAGGGGAAAAAAGAAAGACATTACTAGAGGGATTCAAAGACATTTAAAGGGATCATTTTATCACAAACTCACCTGAGTTTATCTCCGGCAATATCCCTCGAAGCATCACTTCCGCTCTGCACCTGAAAATAAGGACAGATCGCAGGTTAAGAAAAGCAAACAAAGAGAAGACCCTACTCTGAAACTTTTTAAACTGCATACTTACGGCATTTCGCCTTCCGAAACCAGTGAAGTAACTGGTCAAATACGCGCCCCTGCACCAGAAGCAAGATGGAGAGCTCATCCATTCAAACATTAAGGTGAGCCTTGATTGTGGATTTCGGAGGTGGTCAGAGAAGAGCAAAGGGGAGGTGGGAAGCAATCACAAATCTCTGCAGTCAGTTAATCCCCTTTCTCCATCTACAGAAAGATTTTTCTACGGGCCAGACAAGCCAGATTTGGGGGTCCAGTTCAGTCGGTGTTTCGAATCCTGCGCATCACGCTTGAAGAGGTCACAGCAATCCAGACCAGGTCAGCGCCTCCGTGGGAGCCAGGTGAGTGTTACAAAGTGATGGAGATCGGGCGATAGTTAGCCGGGCAGGAGGGGTCAGCAGAGGGCTTTTTGAGAAGAGGGTGCACAAGAGAGTGCTTCAGGGGGGAAAAGAAAGCTCCAGTGGCAAAGGAGTGGTTACACAAATTAGCCAGGGAAGGATAAAGGGTGGCGATGTGATCCTTGATTGTTTTGGAAAAACAGGGAAGGGCCTGTTTTGATGAGACTTTCATAGATCAGACTTGTCTAGAAACCTCTTGTGGGGAGGGAAGGCAGAGAAAGGAGGAGGAGAGGTGGCCACAAGGGGGCCGCAGGTAGAGAAGAGAGTAGAGGGAGGCGGAGGAGAGAACGAGAGGGTGGACAGAATGTCCTGAGTTTTAATGAAATGAGAAGCCAGGGCAGTGCAGAGGGCCTGGGAGGGGACAGGAGAGGTAGAGACTGCAGCAGGAATGGCCAGCTCCTTGCAGATTTTAAAGAGTTCAGCCGAGTTGTTAGATGCCGCAGAGGCACAGATGCAGAGGCACAGGCTTGAATGTGGGCTCTCTTCTTGGTGCAGACAGAGAGCTGGTATTGCCGTTGGTGCAGGCGGCAGGCCAGTTTGTCAGAGGATGCACAAGAAGCTAGCATTTCCTCTTGGCCACCCTGCACTTGCATTTAAGGGTGACAAGGTCAGAGTCGTACCCGAGTTGCACTTGGCTTTGGGCTTCAGGTGGATCCTCATGACAGGGGCAAGAACATCAAGAGTATTGGAAATAGAAGAGTAAAGCATGGAGAGGGCTGTGTGAGGATGTGAGTCAGCTGGAGCAGGAGGAGGGAGAGAGAAAGTGGTGGCGAAAGCCTCAATTGACACATGCTTCATGGGTCAGATGACCGAGAAGGTAGGTGGCTGTGTTGGAGTTGGAATGGCCTGAGGGGTAGAGAGGGAGAGATGGGAGGAACGGAGAGAGTGATCACTCCAGGCGAGAGGAGTGGTGAGAGGGATAGAGAGGGGGAGGTCTGAGGAGATCAAAACATCCAGAGTGTGCCCTGCAGAGTCAATAGGACCGGAGGGGACAATAGAGAAAGAGAGAGGCAGTCGCAGAGGTCACAAAAGAGTCCAGAGGATGGACAGGAAGCATCCATGTAGATGTTGATGTCACCAAGGAGCTGGAGTTAAGTGGTTGAGGCTAGGAGGGAGGAGGAGGAGAGGTCAGCCCACTCGGAGAGGAAAGAGGTAGTCTGACCAGGTGGCCAATAGAGGGTAGCAATGGTGAAAGAGTGACCAGGAGAGAGGGAAAGCCTACAGACAAGGCATTCGAAGGAGGAGTAGGCCTGCACAGGAATCACAGAGGCAGGAATCCACTCAGGGAAAATCAAGGCTACGCCACCACCCGGTCGGTTGGGTCTGGGTGCAGAGAGGATCTTGTAGCTCCAGGGTGGAGATTGTCAAAGCTTGTGACAGAGCTGGCCATGAACCATGTCTCGGTGGGACTGAGAACATCGAGGTTGAGTTCTTCCAGGAGGTGCAGATGTCAGAGGAGTGTATGACAACTGAACGAGAGTTGAGAGTGGCAATATGGAGACGGTTGCCACCCTTGAAAGACTTCTGAGAAGGGGTACAAATCAGAGGTATGCCCTGTGGAGGTGCAGAAGGAGCCCGAGGGGGGCGGCAGAGGAAGGAGAAGAGGGCATGGTAGCCATGAAGGAGGCAGAGGTGGGGGCAAGGAAGCTACAGAGGAGAGAGAGGGCACAGCAGGAGCAGGAAGGAAGTTTATGAGGCGCAGGAAGCGTCTATGAAAGAGGAGAAGGTTGGCCTGATGGCCTTGGACCAGGACGGTGCTATTTCGGTAGACATTAATGATTACCTTAGAAGTGTGGAAGGGGTCCAGGTGTGATACAAAGTGAAATGCCATTGGCCTCCATGTTGTTGAAATGGTTTCTCAAATGTATTGAAATTTGAGAATTACTTCATTCTGATGGCTGCTTCCGTACATAGAACTTAAATGGAATGTAAGGTTTGCAAAATGTCAGCATACTCATTAGCACCCGGGGTGGGGGGGGAGCAACCAATCAGGTTGCTTGGATTATGGGTGGAATCCCACAATCCAAGCCTGCGTTCCAAGCAACCTAGCTCCTGATTCCACCGCCCTGCCATCTTTCCCCCACCCTCCCTTCCCTTCATGTTAAATTTCCTGTCCCACCCACCCCCACTTATCTTTTCTTTTCAGAGGCGGCAGCGCTCTGTCTCCATCCTGGCTGCCATGGAAATGGAATAAGGGCTCTGTGTGGACCCTCCCCCCCTTTGTAATTCATGGCGGCCATTTTAAGAAAGTACATTGGTTTTAGCACCCCGGGTTACCGGATTGGCAACCCGGGTTGCTAATAGCAATAATCACTCGTTCCAGCCCATGGAACGGGTGATTATTGGTTAATTGTCTTAGCTTGAGAAGACAAGAGTTTAAGCTATGTGAAGGGGGGCAAACAGTGTCCATTGGTGTAAATCCTACTTGTGTGGGCTGCTAAAAATACTTCCACAAAGAATACATCCATGATAGCGCAGTGTCCGCTGTAGTGAAGAAGCGTATGCTCACTCTGAATGAATAAGCCTTCATATCCAAACACTAACACAGGCACATTACTCCAATCCTGGAAACCACTCTGCAAACCCCGAAGGACAGCACTGCTTGGCTTCAAGAAATTGCAAGTTCAAACAAGTTTTCTCCTTGACAGGCTCCATGCCACAGAGTGGACCAGACACTGGGGGGTCGCTGCTGGACACTCTCCCAGGGAAAGATGGCTGGATACCAGTCTAACCTGGTAATGACCCAGAGGGCTCTAATCTGTCCTCTGCCTAGAAATACAACCAAGGACTGTTGCTGCGTAACCATAGCATCACCCTGAAATCTGGAATATCAGGGAAACCTTTCTTTGATGGCAACCCTGAATAATTTGAAATGAAATAGAAACACCACTCCCATCCAGGGATAGATAATTGTCATTCTCTGGAAGAACATTTACACTCCTTTTGGTTCTGAAGTTGTGGTGTTAATCTCTGTGCCCCATTCCAGCCAAATTGTCCTGGGCTTTGCTGCCTCCCTTCCAGCAGGAACCCTTTAGAGAAAAACCCAACTAAGAGAGCCAACATTCCTGGGAAATCCTGTGGGTCCCATTGCAAAAGACACAAGTCTCTCGCATTGTGTGTGTGTATATCAACAGGGTCTGAAATATGTTAACACATAAGTGCTATTATTTTTTTTTCCAATTATAGCTACACTTTTATGGAGGAAGTATGACTACTCACAAATATTAAAATAAATGCTGGAATAACCATTGCTAGATCACAGAATGCCAAATGACTGTTACAGGTGTGATTATTAATGAAAACACGTTAATTTGAAATTGCTGAAAAGAAATCAACTATTGTCAAATACTAACCTAAGTCTTGTATATGGGTAATTGCTAAAAATAAAAGTCTTCCTATTCGGAAGAGGCACACATATGTGGTGTTGTCAGAATGGAATTCCCTGCGCTTTCACAGCACTCACACACTGAGATGTGGCATTCTTTCTAGGGTCCCAGGGGTGTTGCCTCTATAACTAGACTGTGGCGTAAAAGCATGACCGTCAGTCAAATAAAACGGGAAATAAACAGAATCCACTAAAGAAATACTGAATCATTCCAAACACTAGAATTACATGTTTGAGTGGTTTGTTCTCAATGTGTGGGTGAAAAATCATGGAGACCTACCTCCTAAATGAAAACTCATCTTTTTTAAATGTTGAAACTTTCCACGGTATATTTGGATTGGCAATGGATTTTGCACTAATAGCAATTATTTAAATTAAGACTATATTTTGGAGATAAAACAACAGTTTGTATGATTAATTATTCTAGTTGTCAATAAGGACTATGGGGGTGGGGGGGCTGCGGGCCAATCAGAAGGCTCGGAACACGGGCTGTATGGTATGGTACAAGCCCGCAATATGAGCTGCCTGGGCAGGCAGCACCCCCTTCCCTTGTCTTCCTTGCTTCCCCTTAGCACCAGTGTAGTTTCCTAACTGGGTGCCAGCTGTGTCTTTTTAAACAAAAAAAAAAAGAAACTTACCTATGTTGCGCGTCCCCGGCGCCGCACAGTGCTGCTATCAGCAAAGTCCCTTTTCATGTTGGTGACGTCACAGTTATCAACATGGAACATTGACTACATTGACAGAAGCACTGCACAGCGCCAAGCCGTACAACAAAGCCATGTTTCTTTATTTATTTTTTAAGCCACCATTAGCACCCGTGTAGGGACCTCCATCATGGGCGCTAATAGGGATATTAACCTCACTGGCGGGTAGACCCTGTCAGTAATGGCACCACCGGCCAAATTAAGGGACCCTTGCTGCGCTCCGGCACTTAACTTGGGCAGCGGGCCATTACAGACAGGATTGGCTCACCACCTCGGTTAATATCGCCTCATTATTACATGAAATAGAAATCTACTTCCCATTTGGAACCAAAGACAATGCCAGAGTCTCTAGTACATGTGTTCGAAGTCCACTGAATAAGAGTGGGCCCAGACTACATTCTGGAATTATAATTAAGTGACGACATGACTGTGCTAGTGGGTGCCAAAAAGAAATATGCATAACCCTACACGCCACATCATTCATGTGCCCCCTTTTTATCCTGACAGAATCTTTGTGAGATCTTCGCATGTTTAAAAGTGTGCGTGGGGTTCATGGTGTGTGTCCGAGGCTGTGTTGCTGGTGAGAGGGTTACAATCTTCTATTCCTCTATGTTTTAGTAAATTCTCTCATCCACCCAAAAGTATCACACTCTATCCTTCCCTATACCGACTCATTATACACTCGGGTGTTCCCAAACTCACCCATGCATTCACTAACCCATGCATCTATCCCTCCATCCATTCATGTATCCACTCAAACATTCCCTTACGCAAACAGACATTGCGCTCACTATTAATGTTTGATTTATTACATAACTTTACATAGCGCTGCACATACAGGCAGCAAAACTGAAGGGAAAGAAAGGTGTTAGAAGTTGCACAGTGGCTAGGGTGACCAGATTTTCAAAACAAAAAACCGGGACGGCCAACAACATAAAAGAGGGACTACCCCATCGCAGCCCACCAATTACCGCCCCTCTCCCAACACGCCCCCACAACCACCCCCCAACCATATTTCCAGCACTTCTCCTTTCTATAAACTGTATATAATCTCATTTGTGCAGTTTTGTCTGTGAATTGTAGCATGTTAATTGAAAACGAGCGTTAGCTCTAATTGATATCACATGGCTTGCTGTACAGTAATTTCCAAGCCAGTCTCTGCGGCACAGTCAGTAAGTGTTCTGACTGGTACCTGAGAGGTTGGGGGTTCGAGCCAAACCTCCAAATAAAATATTCTGTTATTTTTGTGAAAAATAATTACGGTTTTAATTACCGTAGCCCTCCAAACATGCAAACCCCGGACGCGGTTTCAAAAATGAAAAAACTTTCGGGACCCCGGGACGGAGGGTGATTTCCCCGGACTGTCCCGGGAAAACCCGGACGTCTGGTCACCCTAACAGTGGCAGGTCTGAATTCCAATAAAACTGTATCTCTCTGGTGTTCAGAATAAGTCTGTCTGATTCAGTGGTTTAGGTGCGCATGGGCAGAAAAGGTGATGAGTTGGGTGTTAGTACAGAAAGAGGGTAGGTCTGAAACATTGCAGAGGGTTAGTGAGAATCAAGAGAGATGAGACATGGTTATGACTATCTGGCAGTCTCCAATGTCTATATCCAGGGTTACCACAGCTCATTCAAAGGCCGGTTTAGGCAGTTCACTTTTCAGAGACTTTAGTTCCGTACTGCATGCAAGTGCGGCATTAAGGGTTTAAAAGTCTAGCAATATGAACCACAAGGATTAACATTCCCATCCTTATATAAACAAGCACATTTTCTTTCTAAAAAAAAAGCCATATTCATGGTCTCTATGCTATTGTGTGAACAAAAAGGCATGTCTGCGTGGTCTCTTGGCGCTCTGGCGGTTCTGCAATGGAAGGAGGGTTGGGGGATGTCAGGGGGATTGAGAGGGAAAACAGCAAGAGACCTTTGATGTGCGGTTGGCAGCTTCAGTTCTGAAAAAGACGGTCACTGAGCGTTGGTGTGTTTTTGGTTGGTAGCCGTCATGTGGTGTTGAGGTAGGATTGTGCTTTGTTTGTGCTTGTTTGGTTTCATGCTGGGTGTTGGGGGGGTGTGTGGTAGAGGTAGGATTGTGTTTATTTAGAGTTTGAGGGAGAGTATGCAGAATATTGAGTTTTTAGTATGGTTAGTTGAGTGTAGCACATGTCCTACCCCCCAAAAAATCCATCCTAGTGCAACACTTTTCCTACCCCTGAAGAATCCATCCTAGTGCAAAACATTTCCTACCCCTGAAAAATCCATCCAAGTGCAACACTTTTCCGACCCCCAAAATCCATCTAAGTTTAACACATTTCCTACCCCCAAAATACAGCTATGTGCGACATGTCTACACCCCCAGAAATCCATCTAAGTGCGACAAATTTCCTACCCCCAAAATACAGCTAAGTGCAACACATCTCCGCCGCAGACATCCATCTAAGTGCAACACATTTCTCACCCCTAAATATAGCTAAGGGTTACACATATACTGCCCCCAACAATCCATCTAAGTGCAACACATTTCTTATCCCCAAAATATAGCTAAGTGGAACATGTTTCCTATCCTCCAAATATAGATCCAAATGCAACACACAGATAACTTCCAATAAATGTGACAGTGCATGCAATGTGGGGTTGTAGTCTAGGAGTCCTTTTATGGGTATGGTACATCACTGGTAAATGCGGTTAGTACCTTCAAATATTATGGCAATGCCTTGTCATATAGGGTGATACTTTGTAGATCATGTCAATGCCTGCCAAATGTATAGTCAGTATGTATGATGGCACAACAGTACTTGTGCATGTGGCGCCAATATCTTGCATATATTGCGAGTAGCTGACCAAATGCTGGCAATACCTATGATAATGTGTGAGTTCCTGGGTTATACCACGGCAGCTATGCCATGTACGGTTTGTGCCAGAGAAATACTTTCCCTATGAAGGGACTTCCTGGACGTAGCACAGCAATGCTTGCCATAAGCTTGAAGTACTTGGCCATATGATGGCAATACATGGCATGTGGTTTGAGTACCTCGGGTTCATGAATATATGCCAGTACATAGTGTATGAGCAGATTACATTAACATATTTTGGAACTTTCTTGCCAATAATCCATGCAATCACACAAATCACACACCAAAACTCATTACACCCCATGTGCGCACACAAAGGCATTTATGCTCCAGAGATACAGGTCTCGATAGCACACAACACATACACCTAATAGACGTCAAAGCTTTTGGCTTTGTCAATGCTTGTTTTACATTTCCTCTTTGACATGTCCATCGAAGTATCACAATGGATTCACAAAGTTTTGCCCATCGCTAAACAAAATAAGTGATGAAAATCTCAGAGTCTTGGGGGAGGATAAAAAAGGGGTGGGGGGGAGAATAAAAAAGGGATGTTTAATGAATTTGCATGTATTACTTCCGGTAATAGGGTAAAACTAATTTGCCATTACTGCATGCGTTCCAATTCCAGTAACCAGAAGGGTCTGCATGATCCAAGACTGCTGTGGTGAGCATGTCACTTTAAAGCCACTTCCGAGCATAGCTTTGTTTTAATGAGCATGTTTAAATCTATTTTAACTGATGAACTATTGTTACTGAATTGATTTACTGGCACCTGCTGCTTTGCAGTGAGAAGTGCAACTTGACTCCTAGAGTTCTATTTTGGACGCGGCTCTCTCACGCAGTCCTCTTTCTATTACTGGTGAAGGGGTGGGCTTAGCCTCCCTTCCCTCCACGCTTCGGCATTTACATGCTGCGCTTACCCCCAGCGCAGCAGGCGGGCGCAGCGGGCACGCCGTCAGCACTCTGAAAGCGCGCTTAAGGCAAGCCCGTCTGTGCCTGTCCGTGCACGGAGGGAGCAGGATGGACAGCACCCTTTGAGTACACTCGATACCGCAGGCTGGGTCAAATGCAGTCTTCTGCTGTCCCTTGCTCCAGCTACGACCAACTGGCCTCTTGGCTTCAAGTTGGCCCCCACTAGTAGGAAGGTAATGCCTGTGGCCACATTGGATTGCGCCCTACTAAACACACGCTCCCTAGTTGCTCACCACATGGACTGCTATGACCTTTTGTCCTCTCAGGGGCTTGACCTACTCTTTCTGACTGAAACATGGCTTCAGGAGACATCTGGCCCGGTGCTGGTTCAAACTCTTCCCGAAAACTATGCGCTAGTGCATGAAGATCGCTTATCCCTCCACCCGGAAGGTGGGGTAGCTCTAATCTATAAATCTAAATACAAAGTTATTAGACTGGTCCCGAGGCACTCTCGTCATATGGAATGCTTTCTTGTCCGCATCTCCATGTCTCCCACCTCCACCCTCACAGTCCTGCTGGTCTATTGCCCTCCAGGCCCTGACATAGTGTTCTACACTGGATTCCCAGCTTTTGCAGCTGAATTGCAAGTAAAGTACCCTGATTAGATCATCATGGGTGACTTCAATCTACCAATCAACCCTGCCACTACTAGACTGGTTGCCAACTTTACACTATTAATGGCCGATTTAGGCCTCTGTTAAGGGGTTCTCACCCCCACTCACAAAGCAGGTGGTGTTCTAGATCTGATTTTTACTCCCTTTTCCTATGCGGATATTGATATACCCATCCCTCTTATATGGACAGATCACTCTTTGGTCCCTTTCTCCATTCCCGTTGAAGCCCTTTTTTCTGCTACACTAAAACCACCTATTTGCAAATGTTGCTGGAAAGGTGTCTCTAATTCTCAATTGATTGATATGCTACAATCACATTGCAACTCTGTGGACAGGTGCTCTCTTACCACATTACAGGATGCCTTCACTATGACGGCTGACATATTGGCACCCTATAAACTGTGTAAACAATGCAGTCGCCCTTCGGAACCCTGTTTCTCGCAAACACTCAGGGATAGTAAATTCTGCTGTAGGCAAACTGAGAGAAAGTGGCGTCACAGTTACTCCGCCAACTATAAAACTCTCTACCGGAGCACTCTCGCCGCCTACCACTTAGATGTAATAAATGCTGAAAAAGCCTATTTTGCGCAGACAGTGGAGGTTGCCATAACTAAACCTAAGGCGTTATTCAACCTAGTCCAATCACTCTCCATGCCTTAAATAGGTCAAGATGCAGTTCCACCCTCTCAAGAGCTCTGTGATTCCATCTCCACCGTCTTTCTGCCTAAAATCACCACCATTCGGGACAACTTTGCCACGGAAGCTGGGGCTATTAAAGCCGTGCCAGTGAACCCTTCTCCTACAGGATCATGGTCCTCTTTTCCACCTTTTTCTAACACGCAAGTTTTATCCAACATAAAAAAACTCAAATCTGCTTCACCTATGGATGCCATACCTCTTGCCCTTTGTTAGGCAGAAACCTGTGCAGTTCCCTTGGGGAACACTGCAAAAGATTTAAGACTACAGGTATAGCAGTAAACCCACTTGGTAGCAGTCTGCACCACCCAGATTTACTTGGTAGCTGTGGCTGAGCAGTCAGACTTCCCTCAAGAAGAGTTAGGCAGTATGTAAAGTATACACCATAGGTACTCAAACACAATAGCACAAGCAAACACTGACCAGAGCTTGGTTTCAAAAGTATATAGTTATTTATTTATTAAACACACATAAGTTGAAATCACTCTAGCAAAAATATAGTAAAAACACTTCAAACACAGTTATAATGAAAGCAGTTTCAACCCTTACTCCTATCTAGACAACTCTAGGTTAACACCACATAATTCGAACAGAGGTGAGTGCTTAACGTTAGATGACACTCTAGTAGGTTCAAGAAAGGGATAAAAGAAACGGAAATAGGTTAACCACACCACTCTAAGGTCCAGAACACTTGCAATAGGCTCAAAGAAGTACAAAGTCACAGGTGAGCAAAAGTCACTAGGCAGGGCCCACTCTTAGAGTAGCCGGAGCGAAAATGTGCCCAAGATCACACTGTTAGTAGGGATTCAAAGTCTTGCAAAGAGTTAGAAAGGGTTTAGAGTGGCTTAGAAAGTTTAGCCAGGGTGTCCCAGGCACTCCCAGGTTCGAAAGCCGGGGGCTAAATCTACCCCGTACAGTCGGTGGCAAGGGAAGCCAGGCGGAACACGGTACCTTAAGCGGAAAGGATCCTCCAGCGGTGGCAGTTGTTCCAGGCAGTGGCAGCAAGGCTCGACGTCGGTCAGGGGAGAAGAAGTTCTCGCTGAAGAGCAGAAGAAGAAGGTCGTTGCACTGCCCGGGAAGAAACCAGCCGCGGAGTCCTCCGGTTAAAGGGTTGTACCGACTTTCGCGGTTAGGGGTAAAAGTGTGGTATTCCGGTTGCCGGGGTGCTTGGCACGGGCAAGGCGGCCACGAGATACCTCGAGAAGCGGAAAGAAGGTGAAAACTGGTTGTCCCCACCAGTCAAGGGAAGGAGCCACTCCGTTAAGAGTTCTCCTCGGTCGTCGGGAAAGGTGGTGAGACGGTTCAGCAGGGCTCCACCGGGTGGTGTCGTCGAAGCAGGTCGGCTCAGCTCTTCCCTCGTCGGATTCTTGGTCCTGTGGCGACTTCTGAAGTTCCAGTCCCCAAAGCCCTGCTTTTATGCAGCAAACCCCCATTCACCCAGCCTAGCTGTCACTCAAACATGCTAAGTGGTGAGCCGGCCGGCTCACCACTTGGGCCAATCAGGACGGAGTGCAACTTGAGTTACCAAGGTAACTCAGTCCAGGGTGCCTAAATCCCCCTCCACCCCTCCTAAGTACCCCAGACAGAGTGGCACCACTTTGGAGGGCTTCTGTGGAGAAGCCCGCCAAAAGTGGAACAAAGGGCTCCACTTTGGGTCAGAGTTACAGAGGCGAACGCCAACGCCATTTTAAAATCAAGTTTTGGCAAAAAGTCCCAACCGGAGTTATAATAATAAATATATAAACCGGCGGTATGTTTAAGGCTACCGTAAATAAATAATTAAATGTGTTAGCCTAAAACAATGGGAAATCCCATAGGGAAATATTCGCGGTCGAATATAAAAAGTAGTTTCCACTGCCACCAGCCAAAACTCGATCAGGGGGGACGGAGACGTGCCCCCTCGACTAACAGACCCTGGGGCAATCGAATTGCCCCAGCCAGTACGTCCACAATATGATGGTTTGTACTGGTTCTGTTCAGGATTCAAGACTAGCAAAGTCTTTGGTGACTTTACATGCCCTGGGAGACAGTAGTCAGTCCCAGGGTATGGAGTCTATGTTGGGGAGTCCCTAGGACACCCCTGGGTCACGGCACAGAGGGTGCTGTGTAACCCACATCACAAAAATACATGAGGCCCTATGGAGTAAAAGACCCCATAGCCCATTCAACACAAGGTTTAACCAAGAAAACACACTTCAACAGGTCCAAGAGTGAGGGTAAAAGAGTCTCACTCTTGGCAGGAGAAAAAAAGAAACCCCAGAAATCCAGCAAAGCTGCTGGGGGACTCACTAGGTAGGGAAAGTCAGCCCAAACAGAGAATTCTCCCTAACACTCGCCCCCCCCAGACTAAGGGACAGGAGGATTTAATCCACTCCTGGATGAACCTCATACCTCTAGTCGATGATATACATCCTAGAGAGTCCATCAGCATTTTGATGGTGACACCCTGACCTATGCTTAAGGGAAAACTCAAAGGTTTTCTTTTGCAAGCTAAAGGACCTACAAACCCTTTGAGGAACATCAGTCTTTTTGTTACAGGGGGTCTGGTTGACCAGTCCCTCAGAAGTTGGTACAACTTCTGAACCTATGTTAGGCTTTTTGAAGGGGTCCTTATAAAGGATTCCCTTAGATCTAGAGGGGCCTCCAAGGTTCCTCACCACCTCTCTTGTGGGAGCAGGTTGGGTCTTAGGCCTCTTGGTTGGAGGGGTTGGGGTTAGGCAATGCACCTGCTTCCCCTTCCTCTTAGATCTACCCTTACCTATTTTAGGAGTTTCCCCCCTAATATTAGGATTTGAGTTGGGGTCTTCAGTAGAAGGTCCAACAGTCTGAAGGTTTTTGGCCTTAGACTTTTCTTTTCTGGTTTTCCACCAGCACTGAGAATTACCAGTTCTCTCAGGTCCAGGTAGGGGGCTAGTTGGTCTATCCACCTCTTCCTCAGAAGCAGGGGGAGTCAGAGACTCTGAGACTAGGGGAACAATGATGGAGCTTGGTTGGGGCTCCCATGTTCCTAGCATACTATCCTGAAAGGTGCCTGGGTCAGAGGTCAACTTACTAAACCCAAGGCGTGTAGTGGGGTTCTCAGTAGAGGGTCCCACAGGCTTAGAAGGGTCCTTCAAGGTAGCCTTTCTAGCCAATTTGGTTAAGTTCTGCTTCTCCATACTGGGAGGCCTGGGGGTATGTGACACTACTCCTAGAGTTCTTAGGTCATTCCCCAACAGGACCTTCCCAGGTACCTCAGTCTGAACACTGACAGGGATCCTCACTGTCATGTTGTTACACTGAATGAGGGCTGGTAGAATAGGAACCATTTGGACAGGGCCTCCAGACATCTTAGTGGGACCTTTGGGTGCTTTGGCTACATCCTCAGGTTGAAAGAAGCTTTCATCCACTACTGTTCTGCTGGCCCCAGTGTCTCTCCTGGCAGGAGTATCCTGGCCATTGACAAGAACACTGTCCACATAATACACCTTAGAGTTAACAGGTAGGGAGTTATACACAACCCTATTCTGGGGACTAACCAGACCCATAGGCTCTAAGTTTACAGTTGCTTGAAGACCCAAGGGTTCTTCAGCAAAGAGTTCAAAGTGGGCACTAGCCATCTGTACTTCATCCTCAGGAGTGAAGGCTAAGGAGACTGTGCTGATCCCTGCAGGTTTACCCTTGCACTTGGGATCTCCTTTGATATGGTCAGTACCCTGACAGACATAGCATTGTCCAAATGCTCTCTGGAAGGGTGGCTTGTTCTGACCTCCTTCTGGCTTGTGGCCAGAAGGTACACTAGCCTGATTCGGTTTACCCTGGGGCTTACCCTGGTTATTTGGTTGTTTGTGGCCCTCTTTGGTATGGGAGGTATTAGAATTCTCTGGATTCACTTTGGGTGGCTGCTTTCCCTCCTCCTTCTTCTGAGTTACCCCAGAATCCTTGTGAGTAGCCCTGTTGGCAACCCACAAGTCAGCAGCCTTAGCTAGCTTCCTAGGATCTAATTCCTGTGAATCAGCCAAGTGCTGTCTGAGCTCAGGAGAGCAGGCATCATAAATTGACTCCAACATAAAGAGATTCCTCATTCCCTCATAAGTGTTCACCTTGTAACCCTTAATCCATCCCTCTAAGTTTTTCAAACATTCACTCACCCAGGTAGCCCAAGGGGTACCATCATGCTTTTTGAGGCTCCTAAACCTCTTAAGATACTGGGAAGGGGTCTTCCCAAACCTAGCTATCAAAGCTAGTTTCACACATTCATAGTCCTTCCTATCCTCCTCCCCCATCTCCATTACCACATCAGTTGCAACAGGGGGAAGCCTAGAGAACAACCAGGTGAGTAAGTCATTTCCTGTGATGTTCTGGAGCCCATGATTATATTCAAACAGAGACAACCAATCCAACACATCCAACTTAGGCTCATACATACCAACCAATTCTTTAGGCATCCGGGGTCTTTTAGGACTGGAACTTCTAGAGGAGCCAGAGAGAGAAACATTCTCAACAGATAATTTCTTCATTTCTAAGTCATACTTGAGCTCCATTTCCCTTAGCCTTAGTTCTTTGTCAGTTTGAGCATTAAGTTTCTTATACTCCAATTCTAGTTTCATTTTCTCCAGTTCAAAGTACTGAGGACTAAATGTGGGACCTGGTAAAGGTCCAGTAGGTACAGCAGGTAGAGCAGGCAGAGGCCTATGGGGGACAGTCACAACAGCCTCACCCTCCTCTTCTGACTCTTCCTCAGAATCATCAACATTTTGCTCCATGTTAACTTCAATACTGTCATCTACAGTTGCTGGAGTGATAGGTTCCTCTGAACCATCACCCAGACTTTGGTTAGCTAACAATCTTTCAATCAGCTCCATTTTCTTGCCCTTAGTCAGGAGATCCTTATGTTTACAGAGCACTCTTAAACAATCAGCAGTTTTGGCTGCAAGGGACTCTTGACTATAGCTTTCTATAACTGACATGTTAGAGGTTTACTTTTACAGTGCTAAGCTTTGTGGTTAGTTGCACTAAGGTATTCAAAGCACAACAAAATGTATACTCAATACAAATCCCACCGCTGTACACCAGTGTTAGGCAGAAACCTGTGCAGTTCCCTTGGGGAACACTGCAAAAGATTTAAGACTACAGGTATAGCAGTAAACCCACTTGGTAGCAGTCTGCACCACCCAGATTTACTTGGTAACTGTGGCTGAGCAGTCAGACTTCCCTCAAGAAGAGTTAGGCAGTATGTAAAGTATACACCATAGGTACTCAAACACAATAGCACAAGCAAACACTGACCAGAGCTTGGTTTCAAAAGTATATAGTTATTTATTTATTAAACACACATAAGTTGAAATCACTCTAGCAAAAATATAGTAAAAACACTTCAAACACAGTTATAATGAAAGCAGTTTCAACCCTTACTCCTATCTAGACAACTCTAGGTTAACACCACATAATTCGAACAGAGGTGAGTGCTTAACGTTAGATGACACTCTAGTAGGTTCAAGAAAGGGATAAAAGAAACGGAAATAGGTTAACCACACCACTCTAAGGTCCAGAACACTTGCAATAGGCTCAAAGAAGTACAAAGTCACAGGTGAGCAAAAGTCACTAGGCAGGGCCCACTCTTAGAGTAGCCGGAGCGAAAATGTGCCCAAGATCACACTGTTAGTAGGGATTCAAAGTCTTGCAAAGAGTTAGAAAGGGTTTAGAGTGGCTTAGAAAGTTTAGCCAGGGTGTCCCAGGCACTCCCAGGTTCGAAAGCCGGGGGCTAAATCTACCCCGTACAGTCGGTGGCAAGGGAAGCCAGGCCGAACACGGTACCTTAAGCGGAAAGGATCCTCCAGCGGTGGCAGTTGTTCCAGGCAGTGGCAGCAAGGCTCGACGTCGGTCAGGGGAGAAGAAGTTCTCGCTGAAGAGCAGAAGAAGAAGGTCGTTGCACTGCCCGGGAAGAAACCAGCCGCGGAGTCCTCCGGTTAAAGGGTTGTACCGACTTTCGCGGTTAGGGGTAAAAGTGTGGTATTCCGGTTGCCGGGGTGCTTGGCACGGGCAAGGCGGCCACGAGATACCTCGAGAAGCGGAAAGAAGGTGAAAACTGGTTGTCCCCACCAGTCAAGGGAAGGAGCCACTCCGTTAAGAGTTCTCCTCGGTCGTCGGGAAAGGTGGTGAGACGGTTCAGCAGGGCTCCACCGGGTGGTGTCGTCGAAGCAGGTCGGCTCAGCTCTTCCCTCGTCGGATTCTTGGTCCTGTGGCGACTTCTGAAGTTCCAGTCCCCAAAGCCCTGCTTTTATGCAGCAAACCCCCATTCACCCAGCCTAGCTGTCACTCAAACATGCTAAGTGGTGAGCCGGCCGGCTCACCACTTGGGCCAATCAGGACGGAGTGCGACTTGAGTTACCAAGGTAACTCAGTCCAGGGTGCCTAAATCCCCCTCCACCCCTCCTAAGTACCCCAGACAGAGTGGCACCACTTTGGAGGGCTTCTGTGGAGAAGCCCGCCAAAAGTGGAACAAAGGGCTCCACTTTGGGTCAGAGTTACAGAGGCGAACGCCAACGCCATTTTAAAATCAAGTTTTGGCAAAAAGTCCCAACCGGAGTTATAATAATAAATATATAAACCGGCGGTATGTTTAAGGCTACCGTAAATAAATAATTAAATGTGTTAGCCTAAAACAATGGGAAATCCCATAGGGAAATATTCGCGGTCGAATATAAAAAGTAGTTTCCACTGCCACCAGCCAAAACTCGATCAGGGGGGACGGAGACGTGCCCCCTCGACTAACAGACCCTGGGGCAATCAAATTGCCCCAGCCAGTACGTCCACAATATGATGGTTTGTACTGGTTCTGTTCAGGATTCAAGACTAGCAAAGTCTTTGGTGACTTTACATGCCCTGGGAGACAGTAGTCAGTCCCAGGGTATGGAGTCTATGTTGGGGAGTCCCTAGGACACCCCTGGGTCACGGCACAGAGGGTGCTGTGTAACCCACATCACAAAAATACATGAGGCCCTATGGAGTAAAAGACCCCATAGCCCATTCAACACAAGGTTTAACCAAGAAAACACACTTCAACAGGTCCAAGAGTGAGGGTAAAAGAGTCTCACTCTTGGCAGGAGAAAAAAAGAAACCCCAGAAATCCAGCAAAGCTGCTGGGGGACTCACTAGGTAGGGAAAGTCAGCCCAAACAGAGAATTCTCCCTAACACCCTTCTGCAGGAGACATCGGATGATCTGATTAATCACGAGCCTCGGCAGTTAACATCTCCTTCTCTACTGGAACTATCGCGAGTTCACTCAAGCATGCGTTAGTGATTCCTCTGCTCAAAAAGCCCTCTCTGGACCCCGAAGTAATGGCCAATTATCGCCCCATTTCACTTCTTCCCTTCCTTATGAAGGTTCTTGAAGCCCTAGTATCTCCTCTGTTGTCTACATTCTTGGAATCCTCCAAGTTCCTTGACTCCTTTGAATCTGGCTTCCGGCCGGGCAGACGCACGGAATCCGTTCTTAATTCAGTGCTGGACGATCTTCTGTACCTGGCTCACTAGGGAGGTGTCGGAGCAGTCCTGCTTTTAGATCTGTCGGCTGCTTTCGACACCGTCGATCACTCTTTCCTTATCCCCCTTCTTATGGAGGCCGGCATTTCCGGCCAAGTTCTCAATTGGTTTAGAGCTTTTCTTACTGATCGCTCTCAGTCAGTCTCTCTTCCCCCCTTTTGCTCGCTGCCTGCCCCCTTTTACTGTGGGGTCCCCCAGGGCTCGGCATTGTCCCCCATCCTGTTCAACATCTACATATGATATCTCCTGTGCCTTATTCAATCTCATGGGTTTCGTTTCTACTCTTACACCAACGACACCCAGATTCTGGTCCGTTTGGACCTGACAAAATCTGAGACAGCTAGCAGGCTCAAGAAATGCCTGGAGGAACTCGGAACCTGGATGACTCAGAACTGTCTTAAGCTTAATGGTAGCAAGATCAAGGTCCTGGTTGTTGGAACCTCTACTCCTCAGCTGTACTGGACATCCTATTTTTGGCCATCGTCACTGGGGTCATTGCCCAGACCTGTCTCATCAGTTCAAAACCTAGGAGTTTGCTTTTCTGCCACTCTGACTATGGATGAGCAGGTTGGTGCGGTCTGTAAATCTGGCCACTTCAAACTCTGGGTGCTTCGGAAGGTTCTCCCATTTATTCCAGCAGCCTGCCAGGCCCCGTTGGTGGGAGCCCTGATTCTCAGTGTTTTGGATTACTGTATTTCTCTCTATCTGGCGCAACCTGCCTATCTTACTAGGCAGGTGCAGCTACTCCAAAATGCAGCTGCAAGATCCATCATTCACCCACCCTTTGGAGCCCATATGACTCCCTTGCTGAGACAATTACACTGGCTCCCCGTTGCCCAGCGGATTATGTTTAAATCCATGTGTATTATCCATCGGGCCTTCTATGGGGTGGGAGCAGAATATCTGCAAATGAAGTTCCCCCCGTATCTTCCTGCATGCACTCTACGCTCCCAAACTGCCCGACAGGTGGCCGTACCTCGCTTCAGATGGGCCTGCAAGGGAGGCTATGCTTTTTCGGTGGCTGCCGCTCAAGCCTGGAATACTCTACCTCTTCCCTTGCGTGATACCACTGATCACCTTGTCTTGCGTCAGAATTTAAAAACTCTGCTTTTCTAATCATCCTACTAATAGCATGTCTCTCACCTCCTTCAGTGCCAAGATGCCTTCGGGCGAACGTGCGCTTACACAAATACCTTTAACATAACATAGCAACACATGCAAACCCATCCGTTCTTCCCCATTTTGCAGCCCCATAGGACTATATAGGGATCAGTAATTACCACACGTTGTAATGGTTTTGTGTGAAGCTTGCTGAAAAAGGTGCACAGTTTCACGGCACAGTCCCAAGGAGCCTTCAGGTGCATGGACTGGCATGACCGACGGTCCTGGGAGCCATATTCTTCCCCCAAACAGTAAGTGCATATTCTGTGAAGGGCAGAAATATACATCTGATGCCTGCAGTATGCACAATGACGAAGCAGTGTTCCTGAAACACTTCATCTTCATCCTCCGTGGGGAGCTCACATGACTCCGCTGCTGCAACAACTTCACTGGCTCCCTGTCGAGCAGCGTGTCAGGTTCAAAGCATTTTGCATTGTGCATAGGGCTATTTATGGTCTGAGTGCTGAGTTCCTTCGGAAGAAATGTGTACTGTACATTCCTGCTCGACCTCTTCCGTCCCAGGACCTCAAAACCCTACAACTGCCTAGGTTTAGGCTCTCCCGTACTGGTGACTGTGCTTTCTCGGTGGCTGCCGCTGTAGCGTGGAACCAACTTCCATTCCTGCTGCACAGCACAGAGTCCCACATTGCTTTTCGTCGAGCTCTTAAGACCTTTCTGTTTTAATGGTGTGATCCAACCTGCTCCTCCCCTCCTGTTAGCACCAAGAAGTCTTCTGGCTTATGTTGCGCTCTATAAAACTAGTTAAGATAAGAGTAGTGTGTGTGTGTGGAAAAAAGGAGCTGAGGTCAAGGGGCTTGGCACCTCAACATATACTGGCTCCTACGTCGTATTCGGCATGGATCACATAGGGGCAATCAGGCATAGGCGCGATGCACCCCCTAGTGGCGGAAGTTTTTCCAAAGAGCAGCTGCGCCAGAGATATGGATTATAATAGGTGAGCAATGTGTGAGAGGAAGGGTTCCATTAGAAATAGGGTAGGCCTTACGATCACACCAGGCGTGATCATCTGCCCCTCACCCAAGGTTTGACTTCCTTCTATCCTTTACATATTTAGGTTACACTACTTACACCAACCCCACTCAGAAGTCACCAAATCCATTCCTCCTCTGATAGTACTAAGTCTTTCTTTCCTATCCACGACCTCTCCCTCGAATTCCGTCTTCCAGGTCTCATCTTCCACACCTACATAAAGTAAACATGCTTTGGAATTAGCCTAGAGAACGGCCATTAAATGTTTCACCTTTGCAATACTTGGCTTCTGAAATCCCAAAAGATTGTATTTTCTCTCCACATAGCCTCAACATCCTGGCCACGCATGTTTGGGTTCCAAGATAAACTGCTCTATATGCAAGAAACATCCATTGTCTGGTAAAGGCACCTAGAAGGCAGTAATGCTAGGCAAAAGGGGTGTGCGGCCTGTTTTTCTTCCTACCCATCCATTTTGGCCAAGTAAAAAAAACCTTGTGCTCCACCATGGAAGGTGGCCATTGTTTGCAGGTCTCCATCACAAATTACATCCAGATTACATCCAGATGTAGAGCAACAAGAGGCTGATCTAAATCTGATAGGTTTATGCCCAGGTGCTAACAACTCTGTAACACCCCTTTATTAGAGGTTGTGTGCAGATCCTGTTGTACGGGTCGTATTTACATGTGGCGCGCACCCATGCATATGTGGCTCCTGCTTCTTGCTAGCCACATTGGGCAGAAGGTCTCAACGGCAAGGTGCTACTCCGCCAGTGGGGGGCTCAATCCAACACTTTCAGACTTGCTCGGCACTGCATCCATTTTCTGTGGCATTGGGCATGCTGTTTAAGATATAATTTGCCTCTAATGAGACACCTTTTGAATGGGGCAGTATCGTATGGCTCTCACGCCTTAGAACCTAACCAGGCTGCAGCCTATAGAACTGAACAAAGGGACCATTGGTGTAAACTTTGGGAGGCCTGTTACCTTGGCATTTCCTGAGCCACCTCATATTAACATTAGCATCTAAATTGCAGACAAAATCATCCTTCCCCAGGAACTGCTGAATCCTGGAGAGGATGACCGTTAAGTAATTAGAGGTGAGCAAGGCGATGAAGGTTCCAGCAAATAAATGCCTGGCTCGGCTCTAGCTCATGTGTTCAACACCCAGCGACCTCACCTCTCTGCTCTGTCTTCTACAGGCCCTTTAATCCTGACCATTGTATAGTGCTATGTCAATAAATACTAAATGCTCGATTCATAAAAATGTTTAGCGCACTGAATAGTGACTTTGCACACTAATCAGCGCTCAAAACGCCTTTCGTTGATTCATGGAAAGCACTTTGCGTGCCTTTCCGTCGCTTCGCACAGGCCCAATACGTCTTTGCATGAAATCGAGTGCTGTTCACGAGACTCCACACAAAGTGTGGGACGGGCCTATGCAAGGAATAGGGGGCGGAACATGCAGATTCCTCATTCCCCACGCAGAACGAGGAAGAACAAGGAATTATATGGACGTTTTGAGGGGCGGGCCACGCAAAGAAACCACATGCCCATTCAAGCGCAAACATAACTGAAGTTATGAATTTCACCGCACAACGTCACGTCGGGAAAAGTCACACGCAAAGCTCATAATCTCACCACCACATGATAGTACATGCAAAGTACAACATGCAAAGGAAACAACATGTATAAAGCACACAATGCACGCCATTCCAATGTTGGTCAGCCACAATGAATGCAGGAATACTGGGAGCCATCGTACATGGACACAGGAGGAGGTGGATGCGGAGACCCAGGATTTTCACAGCACACACCATGCTGTTTGGGATGCCAGATACCAGGTGTATGCAAGGTACCGGTTTCCCACCCCATGTCATATTAAACCTGATCAGGGAGTGGGAGGAAGACCTTACCTCCCCCACCATATGCTCCATGCCCTCAGGTATTTACAGCACTCCATTTCATAGCCACAGGCTCCTTCAGTGCACCACTGCCATAGTTATTGGCATATCTCAGGCCACACAATCCTGCTGTTTCTCACCAGGTGTTGGCCTGCATCACATCACTTGTGTGTGTGCGCATGCACATACACATGCCATGCACACTGCAGGAAAGGCACAGAGTCTGCCAAGAGATCTATGCTGTTGCACATTTCCAACGTGTAATCAAAACAATTGATTGTATACATGTTGCGCTACGCCCCACCGATAGACAGAGCACATCTTCTGCAACCGGAAGCACTGGCATTCCATCAATGTGCAAGTCGTCTGTGATGCATATGGAGTCATCATGCAACTCAATGCCAGTTGTCCTGGAAGCACACATGACAGCTTCATTTACCACCAGTCACCAATCTACCGGGCCCTGGCACTGGGACAATATGGCAACACCTGGCTGATTGGTGAGTAAAAACTGTTGCACACGTGCATGCACATGACACACTGAACAACAGACCATGACAATAAATGCTAATGACAACCATTGACACATTTGCTGGGGATGGTGCCTACCCGCAATCAAGATTCCTGACATTCAGGAATCCTGCCACACCAACGGAGGTAAGATACAATCCAGCACATACAGCCACTATGGACATAGTGGAGCACACATTCAGGGTACTTAAAGGAATGGTTCAGTCAACATTTTTTATTGTCCCTAAGGGTCGGCCATGTGTTTTTAAGCCTAAGTCACTAGATTTTAGAAAAATTTCCTATGGACCTTACCCGTGTTTTCGTCCATTAAACGCACGCGAAAACAGGCATCAGGGCGCTGCCATTTTGTGATAATCCTATCACTTGCCGCATCGCCCTGGCTGACCTGCTTTTGCGGCACTAAATCATTTCCCCCGCCCCTGGGCCTGACATTATCAAAACATTCATATTCCCCGCCTCTCTCCGTGACGTTACTGTGCTGCATAGGCAAACGCGCCCAGTCGTCTTCTATGCGACTTCACACAGAACCCGGAAACCAACACAGATCAACTCACAACACAGCGCGCCACAATTCGGAATATGAAACTGTACTTTCAAATCAAACAGCAACACGGTACATTTGGTAAAGTACATTTATTTAACATTAAATGTTTATAGAATATTCAGCATTTGGCATATTAAATCGGAATGTCATTTTTTTTCTTTTATCTCTATCTGCAAATCCTGTTCCGTTTTATCGTGAGTCACGCACTGTTACTTTATGGTACACAGGGTGTTGGTTTTCGTTAAAAGAAGCACTTTGGTCGCACGGTGAACCACAAGGCTGTTCCATCAACTAGGCACTAGGCCAGCATAAAGGTTGATATGCTGCTTCTAGCCGCTAGTACCGCATAAGGGCATATGGGCCCTTAGCGATCGTCCCATAAGATCATCAAAGTGGTGCAGTTGTTTATGATAAGCTGCAGCTGGCGGTTGAAGAAACCATCTGCCGGGGTCTGAAAATGGTGGCAGTAGCAGTAGGGTAGGATATACCTGTTTTGAAAACATAAAAATTATAATTAGTCTCGCCAGCCGATCTTTATTAATATCATTCATTTTATTTATTACGGCCGATCTGAAACTATTTGCTTTCAAGGATAGTGCAATGGAGTATGTTCGGCTCTAAAATCAATGCGAAAACTAACAAAATAAATCGAGGTTAACACACAATGAGAAACGACTGTTTGTCTACATGCGTGTGGAATGTGGACCTGCATGCCCATGTGCCCGGTACAAAGACGATCCCACAAACGTTTTACTTGCTCTTCATTCATTCATTCATCCATTCATTAAGTCTTCATTCCGGTATAAAAGCATCTAAAGAGTTACTTACATTATATTTGCAATTTCGATTGTGTCTCTGCGTAATGCAGTCTGTAAATCCCACTGTGCACTTGACAACGATTTTTCGTATACTGAACTAACATGAAACTCGGTCTAGTTTCAGAATGTTCTGCCTTATCGTCTTTTACGTTATTGCACCCCTCCTTCAAATGAAGTCCTTTCAGCATGGTCCCTGTCTCTCAAGGTCAAAAAACAATAGAACCTTATACTGCCAGTGTGAGTTGTGGGCCTCTTCAGGCCGCCAGCTGAAAATCAAAGCCGCGGACCTTCACTCTAAACGAGCATACATTCTTACTTTGCAACATCCCGTAGTGAAGCCATCTGTGAGAACTTGAATTTTTGAATCCATCTATGTACTAGGCCTCAATGTGCAGATGTGAACTGGCTTCTCTCCCATCTGCAACGGCTCGCTTGGCGCGTTCTGAGGCCCCCAATTTTGTCCTCGTTGTCCGCGAGCTTTGCAGCCCTAGAGAACCATAACTATGGAGACATTGACTTTTTAGGGGAAGGTCAGGGAAATTATAACGTACCCGAGGAGTTGAGTTGAAAGTGAGATTTATTGTTTGCTTTATTATTTGCAATACGCAAGCCTTGCAAAACTTAGTTACAGCAACAATAATATATACATACACATATTGACAAGGACAGCGATATGAGGTGAATAGAGAGAGAAGTCAAACATGACACCCAGGTTGTTTGCCACCCAGGATGGTGAAGGGAGGGGTTAGGGTTAGCATACTTTGTATGTACACTGTACAATAACATGTATTTACAAAAAGACAATCATATTACAATTATTTAAACCAGGATTTGAACTTCACAACCAGCTCTGCTTTGGGTGGACATGGCACAGTGGCAATGTTTGGTGGCAATGCATCAGTGCTCTGCACAGAAATGTTCAAAATTCCATATCTGTGCTTCTCAAGTACAGCAACAATAAGGCTTTTTACAAAGTCGAACTCCATTTCCTCATAGACTGGTTTGATGACCCATTGCTTACTTCTTTTAGAAAACACCTTAGTGTAGCGAGGCATCCTTACATTACCCGTAGTCCTAGATTGTTCACGGCAGAGATTATCGTTATGGGCCAAGACGGCAAGTAGAGTCCTATGTCTCATGCCCTGTATGCTGAAATGCAAGTGCTTTGGCCTCTACTTAAGGCACATATTGTGGAACACCTCCAAACCTCCTGTGTGACAGAATTCTGTCAGTCCCCTCAAATCTCTTGATAGAGTTTTATCGAAAACAATCTTCTCAATGGCTTTTTGTGTCGGTGAAGATGGAATCAACCACTTCTTCTTCATTGCCTCCTCTGGGGACAAAGGGCCATGCTCACATTGGTGGAAATGTAGGTTTTCTGACCAGCGGTGAACGTTGGTACAGTGGTGCATCAGTGACCGTCATTTTTCAAGTAGTATTTCCACTGACCCTTCAGAAGTTTTGGAGCTCCACCAAAGATGGTTGCTGATAGACTGGGACCACTGTGAAATACTTTCCAAACCTTTTTTTTTTCGCTGCAGCCGAGATTTTCTTATTGATTGATTTAGCAAGATGCCATGCATCAAATTGATGTTTAATATGTGGGAACTGCTCTCTCATTGTCTTGGCAATTGAAACATGTCTGTCCGTGGCTATGAGATCGATGTGCATTCCCCTCAATTGTAGATATTCCACTGATTTTATAAATCCTAGTTTCTCCATGGCCACTGAGGATGTACATTGTGTTACCTGCACGACCACCGAACTCACAATTTTCTTACTATCCATGTCCTGAAAGTGGTAGGTGCAGTACTTGCAGAAAATCCAGGGCTGTCACACTGTCCATCGCCGGCTAGCCTGAAGCGTTTCCCTTCGAATGTACTTGCTAGAGACAATTTTTCAATTGTCCAAGCATCACTAATGGCCGGAAACAGATAATCATGTTGGTATTTGTAGTACTGCGTTTTAGAAATGAAATGAAGTCCCAGAAACTGAAAGAAAGACTCTAACTTTCTAAAACTGGACCCACTAAAAAGTGATGCAGCTGCACACAGTAGATTGCCTGCTGGCAGCTTCCCGAGCATCGGTTGTGCAGACCATGAGAACGCATGATTTAATCTACAGGTGGCATGTATTTTGACGTTACTGCCTTGTTTTTGACAAGTCACATGAATCAATGGCCTCCGACATACTTTCCCTCTGACGGAATGCCCACATTTCAGCATAATTATGATATCCATCAAACAACTGTCGAATACTATGTATTTGCCCTCTTTCATTAGACTGTCATCCGGTGTCACACTTGTTTCGGCCTGCATCGTTGAGGACATTTCACCACAACTGAAAGAAATATCGCCGATATCAGGTTCTGATGCGTCGGTGAATGCTGATGTTGGTTCATTCTCTGTAATTTCAACATCTGTTACTTCAACATTGATGGGAGAACACAACATTGTCGACAGCTTTTTTGGTGGCAATTTTTTGGCGGGTGTAGATTGTGTGAATTGATCTGCAAGTACTTCCGAGCTATCCTCAATACATTCAGTATCATCTTCTTGTGGTGGTGAAGTCGCACTGTAGCAATGGTCCATAACAACTTTACTGGATTCTCCGGCCACATTCATTTCATGTTCTGGCCATTGGATATGAGCATCTCTAGTCTCAACACGCGGCGTCTGAATTAATAGTTCCTCCATAGTGTAAATGGTCTGGCAAGCAACATCTCTCATTCGCTTCACTGTCTGTGTATGTATAGTTCGTAGACCCACGGGTAACTAAAGGACAGATTGGAAAAGGGATGTTCAGTTTAAACACAAGATAAAGTATAGTACAATTGACTGGAAAAGACATAAAATAGTCCCCAGCACAAAGAAATTCTAAAGTTATGAACTGTTTGTAACTAACCTTATTTTTGTTTCTTTTCTTTGCAACTTTCTTGACTCGACCTTCAACATCTGCACGCTGTAGCTCCGATTCGTTTCCGCATCTCTTCCCTTCCTCTTGTGCTGCAACGACTATATTTTCTGTATCCGCGTAGACAGCACGGAATGAGGCTCCATCGATTCCCTAAAACATAGTACTTTCATTAATATGTATCACAATATTGATAACATAAAACACACGTGAGGATGAACACACAGGTACATCTCAATAGCTCAACACGAATTGAACATTGTGTAGAACAATCAAACGACAAGTATTCAAGCTCTGATGACCTAGTTCCATGGAACTGTCAGTATCCATACCTCTGGCTCTGCATGGACTGCCATGAATGTTTGTATTGGAGAGGAGGCATCAGCAACTCCCTGAAACACAGTACTTGCGTTAGTATGGTTTTCAATATTGTAAACATAACACACACTTGGGGTCGACAGCACAGGTACATATAAAGAGATAACCACAAATGATGCATTGTCTAAAAGAAGCAATGACTATTTAAATATGATCAGATTTAATCGACTTATTTCTCCGATTTCTTTACATCTGCATCATCTAAATGGGATCTTGTGATTGTAGTGGAAGCTCCATCGTCTCCCTGAAACAGAGTACTTGCGTTAATAGGGAAGAAAGTATAGCAAATGGAATCATGTTATATGATCACGCTCGATGGAGCTGTCAGTATCCATAACTCGTGCTGCTGAAGAATATCTATGGATGTTGTAAATGTGGTGCGCACTTCCGAAAGCTGTTGCGCCGATTCGTATCCGCATGGTCCCGCTTCCATTTCCCCTGGAATTACTTGAATGTCAGGCTCCGCATATAGTGCGTGGGTTGACGCTTCAACAACTGCCTGAAACATAGTATTTGCATTAGTAAGGATTACAATATTGAAAACACAACACACACTTGGGGTCGACCGCACAGGTACATATCAATGGCTAACCACGAATGAAACATGGTGTAGAACAATCAAACGACAAGTTTTCCAGTCCTGATGATCACGGTCGATTGAGCTGTCAGTATCCATGCCTCGTGCTGCTGAAGAACATCTAGGGCTGTTGTCAATGTGGTGGACGCTTCAGCATCTCCCTGAAAGACAGTACTTGCATTAGTATGGATAACACTAATTATAACTGAAAACAAACACCAGGGGACCACAACTAAGGTGTATATCAATTGGAAAGCACTAACCAAACAATTTGTAAAATAATCACACGATACATAAAAACTATTACTTGACATGCATAAAACAAGTCTGTAGCGGAATAGCCAAGTAAACTGACAGAATTCTTGAGAATAATGCTATTGAAAATGCGCAATATAGCACAGTTCCCTGTGCCCATAAATAGATTTCCTTTGGGGGTTATAAAATCGAAAAATAATTTATTGATAAATGTCATTATTCAAAAAGCTATACACTCATATCAATATCGAAAGTATTACAAGGGACACAACACCTAAAATATCAATTAATACATTCGGCTACCTACACACTACCGCAAGGCCTAAAGCTAAATCCGGACACTTGACTCACCAGTGGCAGAATGTGGACGAATAGAGTTGGAATAGAGTTTGCAAGCAATTTTCGTGTCGTTCGCCGTTTATTCTTCTTTGTTACCCAAGATGTGGCGTACATGTTCGAGGAAAAGTGCCGGCTGCAGATGTGGTATCGATCACCCCTCTTGTCCTCAAAGACTTGCTGGACTCTACTTTCAAGCTCTTCCGGTGGATATCCGCAAAGTCTTACCCATTCTCTTATTCAATCAACAGTTTTAGGGACTACATGCATTGTAGTGCCTTCAGATTTAGCATTGGTCTTCGAAGGGCAACCGCTAATCGAACAGGTAGGCATTGTTGAAAATTCTGAAAAGTAAATATCAAGATTATTATAAAACCTTGATGAATAAAAATGTCATGAAAAAGTAAATGAACCATACCATGTTCAATACAAGGTTTGTTTTGGTCGCCGGAACTATACCAGTTCATCATGTCCGGCTTAGTATTTGCATAAGTTACAGACATTTTTTAAATGATGTGACTAAACTCTGAACATGTAACTCGTCCCTTGGATGTTCTGTCTTGCACGAGAAGGAAACATGCTTACATTATAGACTGGACCCCCGAAGGATGCAATTCAATGACAATTGACACAGATGAAAATAAATAGATCTGTTGATAGCATAACAATTGAAACTCAAGTCAATAGCAATGAGACCAATGATCATAGCACTATTGGGTACTGTAATCGCAAATAGATAGAAATGTAAAAATGACCGAAATATGACTAGGATACATGGCCTTACCTTGACCAACAAACAGTTGGATTCAGCAGGCAGTATGTTGCAGGAGAACAGGTAGATGGCCACAGGTAGCACACTGACGAGTTTGCTCGACGCGGTCACAGATAGCACGACGACGAGCAGATTAGCATAGATCTCAGTGCTTCTCAGGTAGAAGGTTCAGGAGTTGACTTGCAAAGCACAAAGATGTTCTCTTCAGACATATCAAGTGGTTTATAAAGTATTAGAAACAGGGGTGTGTTTGTGAATGAATGACGTGTGTATGTCGTGGTATTATGTGGTTTGCAGGGGTGCGGCCTGCCTCAGGGGAGGCCTGCCTGGAGACACGGGGTCTGAGGAGGCCATGTGAGCGATGGCCCCTGGGCGTGGGATACCTTTTGAAGTGTACATGCTGTTTGGCACCTTGGCCGTTTGCGCCCATGACAACCCCCCATGCCAGCGCTCATCCCCGGGTGCGAACCGCCTTTGATAGAGGGGGGTGGGATGGATGGGCCTGGAGCATGCAGATAAGGCACAGAAAGACTGCTGAATGGAGACACACTTATGTGGATTGCAGGGGGGCGGCCTGCCTCAGGGGAGACCTGCCTGGAGACACGGGGTCTGAGGAGGCCATGTGAGCGATGGCCCCTGGGCGTGGGATACCTTTTGAAGTATACATGCTGTTTGGCACCTTGGCCGTTTGCATCCGTGACAGCCCTCCATGCCAGCGCTCATCCCCGGGTGCGAACAGCCTTTGATAGAGGGGGGTGGGATGGATGGGCCTGGGGCATGCAGATAAGGCACAGGAAGACTGCTGAATGGAGACACACTTATGTGGATTGCAGGGGGGCGGCCTGCCTCAGGGGAGACCTGCCTGGAGACACGGGGTCTGAGGAGGCCATGTGAGCGATGGCCCCTGGGTGTGGGATACCTTTTGAAGTGTACATGCTGTTTGACACCTTGGCCGTTTGCGCACGTGACAGCCCCCCATGCCAGCGATCATCCCGGGTGCGAACCGCCTTTGATAGAGGGGGTGGGATGGATGGGCCGGTGTGCGTGCAGGCAAGTGTGTGGGAGCGAGGGGCCATCAGGCCACTCTCATCCTTTACTTCTCAGTAGAAACTCGGACAAGTGCCTCCAGTAGTGGGTTCGCCCCTTGCCCTTATGTAATGTTAACTTTGGTTGACATTCGAATAGATGGGACCACTGAGCAGGACACGGGGCATCCATTTTTGTACCCCCTTTCCACTCCATCTTGGTGACCAGGCCTCACTGCGCAGAGCACATGGCCCCCACCCTTGTTCCCACTCTGACTGGAAAACTCCAGAGGTATTTGCAACAGCTAATAAATGTAACACATCACTCTTCCTCTGAGATCACTGTCCTGCATGTGAACCAGCCTGAACTAAGCACATAGCTCGTTCATCTCCACAAACGTGTCCTTGCCGACGCACCCTCGCCAGTGGAAACTTACTGCCATTCTGACCCTCTGTCCCTGCAAGGTATTCTCTTCATGTGCCAGACCACTGACCACACCATGATGCCCACCTAGCAGATCCCCAACTAACATTAGACCCCTACCGTAGTATGTCGTTGCCTATCAATAACAAATGCCACATACCGGAGATTCTTGTGAGCACAGACCCACACTTCAAACAGTGTATTACAGTGGTCAAGACCCTTAACCTAAGACCTGTATAATCCAATGTTAATTGATAGTATAGATATATGTGTGACTTTTATAGAGACATAACCGACTGAAAGACTTTGAACAAGTGTTATTTAGTGCATGCATTATTGAGAATATATTATGTTAGCTTAGATAGTGACCACCCTGCTTCACAGCGACCTGACCTTCACCCATTCGGAGCACAGATGTCTGACATCCATCCTTGAATGGAGACACACTTGATTCATTTAAAAAATCTAAACAACTGTTGTTAAAATATATGTGGTGTTTTATTTTGTATCTTATTTTGATGACACCAAAATACAAGACTTTACACATTGTACAGGTCAGGTTGCAGCACAGCTAGAGAAAATCCCCTGTACTGACCGCTGTCACTTGGGAAAGTTTCTCTTATGGCACGAACTGCACAGGCGGGTATTACTCTTAGAACGCGGTGTCCAAGCCTCCCGTGAAGCCACCATGTAAAGGAACGATAGGCCACCAGCCTGTACCACCTGTGAAAAGGAATGAAACAAACTGTTTTTAAATGACCAAGATAAGTTTAATAAATGTTTGTTGTCAATGACAATTCTTGTAACTAATGGCATTCTACTCGGACAAATGCTATCTAGACACTGCACACTATTGAACGACTTTCATTCGTTACAATGATATGTATATGTAATTTTGGATA
Organism: Ambystoma mexicanum; assembly: GCF_040938575.1. Taxonomy (NCBI): domain Eukaryota; kingdom Metazoa; phylum Chordata; class Amphibia; order Caudata; family Ambystomatidae; genus Ambystoma; species Ambystoma mexicanum. The sequence goes on along the minus strand of NC_090924.1, from coordinate 679,721,858 downwards.
TAGTAGAAGACCATGAAATAGGAGTGGCATGACAAGCAGAGTATATTTACTCGTTACTCGGATTACGAGGACGAACAGTTGCGCGAAGTTCGTGCATAAGCACCATCATTATCCTCAACAGGGTCCGTGTGAGGCAGGCTGCCCTGAAGTCTGGCAGCTCGGTGATGCATTGCGGTCATGGCTCGCCTTCCGAAATTTAGGCCACGCATCCTGAGTTTTCACAGCAGCAGCAGTTCTCGTCCTCGGTTGGCATTAGCTTGCACCGATTGCATGTGCACCAGGTGGAAACACCGTCCATGCGACTAGGTCCAGGCTCTTCAGCTGTTGAATCGTCCTCCCAACTGCCGTCCAAAGACCCATCGTTTTTGCGTATTTCCCTTTCCAGTAGTTCCTCCTTGGTATACTCAGGCTCGTACATGTAGGTCATTATTGTAGCCATTGTGTGTTAAACAAACTAAAATAATTTATAGCGGTGGTACTGGTATCTGTTCACACGGGCTACAAGCAATGAAGGTAGCTGACCAGAGCACAGAAACGAGTCACAAAATATTCAAAGTAACACAGAGAGAGGAATGGAATCGAAAATCTGCTGCTGTGTGTTGTGAAACGGTCTGTTTATACTTATTGAGGAAAGAGGCATCCTGCCATTTCCATGGCGACACGTCATTAGCTGAAGCGCAGCGAATGTTGACACGAGACGTGCTTTGGAGTTGTGAAATGGGCGGTACGCGTCTGCTGATGACAGGCTCAGGGGCGGGGGATATGATTTAGTGCCGCAAAAGGAGGTCAGCCAGGGCGATGGGGCAAGTGATAGGATTATCACAAAATGGCAGCACCCTGATGCCTGTTTTCACGTGCGTTTAATGGACGAAAACTCGGGTAAGGTCCATAGGAAATTTTTCTAAAATAGAGCGACTTAGGCTTAAAAACACATGGCCGACCCGTAGGGACAATAAAAAATGTTGACCGAACCATTCCTTTAAGTCAAGTTTCTGCTCCCTTGACTGCCCTGGTGTGGTATTGCTATATGCCCCCCCAGTAGTATGTAAAATCATCATGGTAGCATGTGCCCTGCACATTGTTGCCACACAGTGTGGAATACCAGTCGATATGAAGGAGGGTCATCGCCCTCAGCCACAGGCACCACCCTAGCCCTTGGTTAGCCAAAGGGCACAATGAGAGGCTGCACGCAATCAGCTTGTGCAAACATACGGTTCATGAAAATCAGCCCCTGTGGAGCACATACAGTGAAGCCACATCCCTGGTGCCATTCAATGATGACTCAGGGCCAATCCTCTGTGCCCATAACAACACCCTGAGAATGTATGTCTGGGAGAGGCAAACTGTGCATGGCTTTAGCCATAAAATCAACTGCAACAAATACTGACAGTCATAACAACTGTAAACAACAGTGTCCATGTTGCACACACCAAAGCACACTACATAAGCAACAAAATCCCCAACCACATTCACATGGCCACCACCAACAATAGTGTATGCAGAACCACACAATTACACAAGATAACACAATTAGGAAGGCACAGCACAAAATTAAATCTGCAACTAACACTTGTGTGGACTGCCCTGGCCACACTATTTGTAATCACAACAATATACAGCTTGAGTGGTCACCCCATTCCCTCACAACAAGTATGCCCACAATACACATCTACATTAAAATAGTCACACAGAATGCAAATATTACAGGTTCACTACAAGAAAGATGCACATCTCACCTCATAACATTTCCCTCGTGAGCCTGCTGCAGCTTCACCCTACTATGCTGACGTGTTGTGTGCAGGCACCTGACAGCACTGTACTCCACAATATAAGCAACCATCTTCCCTTGCAGAATGCCTCAGTATACAAAAACAACACAAGGTCAGAGCAGGTAACACATCCATGCACCCAATGACACTGCAACGTTGCCCCCCCTGAGTGCTATGCAACAAATGCAAGCAAGACTTCTCCAGCCACCCATCACCATGTGTCCCTGCGCCCATGCAGCCAGACCCACTCACCTCAGGCCAATGCAATGAAAACAACCCACACAGTGACACCTTACCCACCCACAACACTGCCTGTCCTCCTGAGTGCCATGCAGCGAAGGACCAGGGATCACTTACTGCTTTTTCTTGGGAGGGGACATTGTGAACACTCAGATCCAGCAGAAGTCTGAGAGGACTCCCAAATAGAGATCACTGAGAGGTTGGAAACCCAGCATCCCTGTGGAAGCACTCCCAATGCCACAATATGGCATCCCCTGATTAACGTGGCATCAGGACAGTGCAGTAAACACTGGCAGGGGAGCCGATGATGGAAAGTCCAAGACGACTGAATGCAAACATCTCATCAATTACAGTGAAGACACAACCTGGCAGAAGGCAGCTGGACAAAGAGGCAGCAGTCATACACAAAGGCATGCCCAGACACAACTGGCCTAAAAGAGAGAAGCAGACAAGAGAAGGGAATGAGAAACGAAGGTCAAGTTTACTTCCACCCAAAAGGGAGCAGGGAACAGGCAAGAGGAAGGGAAGGCAGAGTTCAAAGGGACTGGACTGAACGGGGACCAATGTGCTGGGAACTGAAGGGAGTGATGAGATGCACTGAGCAGCTGTCCTCAGGCAGCAAAATATCTGCCAGTGTACGGTGCATGGTACATGTCTCCATGGCAAACAACAACCCCAGGCCCATGGCGTTTGCCTGGTGTCTGTGGTGAACATGGCATCACCCCTACTGGACTGAAATGCTGTGCTGAGTATGGATTTGTCTGGGGACAGCATCCCCTGAAGGTGGAGAAGTACCAGGCATGGATTGCCAGCGTTGGTAGAAATGCCATGAAAAGATGAGTGAACGGGATGCCACGCAGTGGGCAAGACACATGCAAAAACTGCAACCAATCACTTGCCAGACTCCCATCACCATGTGTCCCTGCTCCCATGCAGCCGGACCTGCTCACCTCAGAATAACTCAGACATCATTTGGGGGTAGCCAGGGGTTGCAACTGCAACCCCTGTTTTATGATATGATAAGTTATTTCTAATGCGCTCAATACCCAGAGGTTTCTAAGCACAGACCCAGGGATCGAACCTGTGTTTCTCCATGTTGTCCTGCTTCCAAGGCGAGCACATTACAGCTGAGCTATCCTCCCAAGTTCTCCCTTGATACCCCTAAAATATGTTTATCTTTTTCTTCCTAACTTTTAATTGATGATCTTAGTCAAATGTTAATTAAGTTGTTAATTAAATAATTAAGTTGCTGTGTTGGTTAAATTCTGTTTTGTTTGTTCGTAGTTCTTTTGTATTTGTGTTGTTTTTAAGTTGTGGTATTGTTAAGTTCTGTGTCCTTTTTACATAGAGCGTGTATCCGTTTTATTTTTTTGTATTCTGTATTGGTGTATTTGTGAAAAGTCCTTTGACTATAACACAATAAAAAATAAAAAAATTAAACATTTAAAAAATATATATTTTTAAATGGAAGCTCCTGAGCTGTGGCCAGCGCCATGTTGCTCTTTGTTTCTGGAGTGGCTGGCATTCTTTTTCAGGCCTCGTAAAAAAACAGGGGGTTCCACAAGTGTAACACTTTGAGCAGTGACCTTAAATAAGAAAGAATAGGGAATTCTATACAATAATTGCTAGACTCATTAAAGGTTTATTTCAGGCACACTTCAGGGGGTGAGCCAATGATATAGTCTGCATTGTGAATTTGATGTGTTTAAGAACAGACAAAAACTTCCAAAAAGCTTTTTGAGTAGAATAAGCATCCATTATCCAGACTAAGTATTTTGCTTTTCGCAAGTTGGAGTTATAGCATATTTTTCTGCCTCTATATGTTACGATTATCACAAGACATTCCATCTCGGTGTCCTCAGTCGCTTGACGAAATCTGTGTGCCTAAAAGCTTGTGTGCATTGTAGAAATGTTTGACCATAGATATATCTTTCCCATCTCCCTGGCAGTCATATTTGGATATTTGTTTGCATGTATGAGGTAATGAGTGCCCAGAATACGGGTTGTCGTGTGAGTGCGCTGCTCTCCCTGGACTACTCTAAATTCTTTAATACACAGTTATGACGGCTCCCAATGGTATGTATTTTTGCCAACCTCTGAAGCCTGAAAAGTAGATCCACGCAGGCTTGAATTGTGGCCAACTTTGCACTTTGCACCAGACCTGCAAACAAACTGACCTCAGTTAACAGTTTAATGATATCCACTACAGAGTGTAATTTGCTTTCTGACTTTGGGAACATTCAAACATCTAATTGCTCATTTTACTATAGCTGATAAGATAGTCTTAGCCGGTAAGACAGCTCAGTGATTTGAGTGATTTGAGTGCTCGCTGCTGTGTGTGTGTAATCTGCAGGTTCGAAACCTGGCAAGGCCAACTCAGGCTTTCATCCTTCTGCAACCGAACAATGAGTACCAACACAGGTTGGGTGATATTGTATGTATATTTGTTCTAAATAAAGCACTTAATCATAAGTGCTATATAATAATTATCATTTGGTCTTGGACGTCTGCTTGCATTCACAGTAACTTGGTAATATGGGCCTATACGTGCTGATATTAATGATATATATGGTGATCCATTCTTGTATGAAATGTATATCACATTAGTGATATTGTGACCATATTTTTGGTAGTGTACTTAGGAACAATGCTATGTGATGCCACTTCCTGTTTTGTCAAGGGGAGAAAAGTCATCTACCATCGCTTCTTGTGGTGCCACATTGGGGTGGGGTCAAATGACATCACTTCCGGGGATGTCATCAGAGGTCAAGGGCCATGTGATGTCACTTCCACTGCCTGGGCATTTTGGTGAAATGACATCCCTGAAATGCATTGCATTAAAGTAAAGAAACTGGACAGCCTTGAAAACTCCCGTATGGAATAAGGTAACCGCCATGGACCACCCAGTTTCAACGTACGGGAGTGCGAGCAACTATAAAACTTACAACAGAAAAACTCACCAACAGAGAAATCACTGGCAGTAAAGCAAACAGGTTTCAAGACCAGAGCGGCATGCACTCTGGAAACAGGTGTCAGTCACCCCCCAGATGCGGGCACAAGTGGGACCATTGATTGCAGGCATACAAGTTCTGCACGCCCACTGTCAGGTGTCACGTGTGCCGTTGGGCCACCCATGGGTGCAGGGAAGGAAAAGGACACCAAATGAGGAGGGGAAGGTCTGGGGAGTGGAAGTACAAGTGTGGTGGCTGATGTGAAGGATTACAGAGGGGAGATGAGAAGTGTAGAGAGAGAGGGGGATAGAGGAATCGTGGTTCAACAGTGGGGAGATGAGGGGAGAATGGTGGCTGTTGCAGAGGTGGAGGCCAGAGAGACAGTATTGAAGAGAGGAAGACAGAAACAGAAAGACTGGATAACAAATTAAGCATGGTCTTAAAGTTTGTAAGGCACATAGATGGAAAAATAGCACATGTTGGGGATGAGGAAGGACAAAAGTGGGTGAGGGAGAAGGGTAGACTGGGAAACAAAGAACACGTGTGAAAGGGCAATCCACAGCTCCTCACAGTGCTCCAGATAAGGTGCGTATTGTGTACTAATAGCAAATACAAAACATTTCACTTTCAACTGCGTACTGTTTACGCAATGTTTTAAAGGTATTTGTTCATTAAAAAAAAGTGCACTTTCCTCCACTAGATGAGGCTGCATCATGGGGGTAGAGTGTGTTATTAATCTGAGTAATCCAGACAACGACCATTCAGGTTTGGAGATTGCATGAAGACTGTCAGTAATTTTCAAAGTTTCCTGGTCAGAACGCGAAGAAGCACACGTTTCCTCTATTCTGGAATACAGACATCAACAGGCAGCAGTAAGAGAAGGCTGTGGCTGCCAGCTGCAGTGGTCAAGTGAGTGGGAGCGCTGCTCCTCTACTTTTTTTAAAGTTCAATAGTTCCTATTCTTTCATTTTCAAAAGAAACTGCACCGGAATGGTTTCTTCTCAAAATAAAAGTCCAGGAAAACAGAACGTTCTCTTGAAGTAAGTGCCATAGCAAACTGTTATTTGGTCAGTCATGCGTCAGGCAACATCCACCAGATTGAGGCTTGAATGCACGTTCTACAGCAGCAGCCATTCCACTCTGATCCCACTTGCTGAAATCGGTGCTAATATGATTTCCGGCCATGCAGGCTTCTAGGGGAGGGTGTCCTTGCGGCACAATCAATGGACTGCTGCAGTAGAAAACAATACAACCATGCGTGCAGCTGCCAGGGACAGGCCCACCATTGCTTCTTCCAGTATGAAATCTCCCTTGGCAGCTTCGGCCTGGCCTGTTCCATGACATTCACATCCAGCCTGATACAGCGGCATTCAGCTTGCAGGTATGTACCTGATTCTGCAGACGCTGTTCACGAGAGTGTAACCTATGGCCACAGTCCAGTTATTTTAAATATTTCAATTCGGTATTGAGCAGATGTCAAAAGCATCTAGAAATTAGTGATGCAGTAAATTATTTCGTCCCTCTGTCCGCACAACCGTTTGAAATATTTTCGTTCTGTCATATTGATGAAAGGATTTCATATGTTACACACATTATGCAATATATGCTTTTTCTCAAAGGTACCCCCTCCTCCCAGTTTTGCAATAATTCTTTTAAGTGTTCTCACAAATATAGACAAAGGAAAATAGGTGTATTCAGATCAGGTACTCTATACTGTGGAAAGAGGGACTAGCTAGAAGTCAGTGGGCCTCATTACGAGTTTGGAGGTAGCCATGCCCTTCCTGGCTAACCCCAAACTCAGATCTGACACTGGGTCACGTGAAAGGGGAATAACCGGGCCCTTCCGACCTTTGCGGGCCCGGTAATTTTACTTGCGGAGGACCTGGTGCCGGTACGTCCCCATTCCCATTTGAGCTCCCATAACGGTACCGTTGCTACCATCCAGTTCTGCTGGATGACCAGGCGTGCAGCGCGGCGCCCGCGAGCAGAACTCATAATGTGGCGGCAAGGTAACAACAGCGCTGGTAGTACTACCGACGCCGTTGTTGCCTTACCGCCACAGTTATAATGAGGCCCAGTGTACTTTTAAGCAACTACCGCTCGCACTGCCAACTAAGTTAAATAGTAGTCGCTTGTGAAACATCCGATACTGGTCCTCTGCACTGTGCTCAGTTACCTTCGTTGTGAACACAGCTTCTTCTCAATATTGAATTTCACTAGCTTTGCCTTTATAATCGTGCACAGTACTGTGCTTCCCTTCAGGCAGTGTGTGCACTGTTGAATAAAGGAAGCACAAGCAAAATCATTCCAGTTTCAAAAACTGAGATGAAATGCACACAATTTGGGAAGCTCACGTATGCAGACAAACCTTTCCCAAACTTCCCTCCCGGCAACTGCAGCATTATAAAGGCTCTTGGTCTGCCACTGACTGCAACCGTTACCCTCCAAATTACACTTCAGGCCACTATCACCCTTCCTGTCACCTTGTGCCCTACTTGTTGCCTGCTTTACCAACCGCTGCATTCCAGACCTCTGTTGGCCTCATTTGAAACACTCACTAAATCGCTATGTTACTTTGTTTCTTAGTTGTAGCACAATCTGTCAACATGCCACCACAGCTGGTATAATAGTGCAGCTTAATAAATTCTGTGCTTGCTGCTATAGACTGCCCCCTGCTTCGCCCCATAGACTACATTTGAATCCGGACAGGACTGACACATCCTCTCAGCCTTCCGAGATATGTACATTCAGCGTGCGTCATTAACTTGGGTAGCAATGTATTCCATTATTTACATCAACATTGCCACAATACTTTTTTTACTTTCGGGAGTGGGCCTAACAATACACTTGCACACCTTTAAGCCTTTTTCAGAAACTAAAACATAATGGGTAAGAGTAACATTGTGACTTTAAGGAAAGTAACCCAGCACATCAGAGTTTGTTAAAGGCACATCCCCATGTTCCTGTTTACTCACAGATATAAAAACACCTGCGGATATGGTAGCTCTTCCATAGTGCACAATGCTACCTGAACTGTCTGAAGGATGAAATGTGACACATCAATAGCTGGCATGGGGGTTCCTTCCATTTCAGTCTGATCTATCAATGTCTCAGCAAAACACACCCTTTTCTCACCACAATACACAGTTCCACTCTGCCCTACAGATAAGGGGTGTATCAGCTACTTATATTGTTTCCGGGAGGACAGCTCAACTGCAACATGTTCACCTTGGAAGCAAGACGACACGAAGCAACACAGGTTCGATCCCCAGGTCCGTGCTTAGAAACCTCTGGGTATTTAAGCATGTCATAAACATGCAACTAAGACAAAAAAAAACAATTATGCAACTAAAAAACAAACAATTCCTGTAACAGCGCGTCGATGCCCGTGGGCTGAGTGAGCGCTTTAAAAATGCAAATAAATAAATAAATACTCCCTAAAAATAAGTAAATACTCCACAAAAAACAGGGAGTAAAAATACCCTCAACAAAAAATAGCTTTCACCCACAAAGCTCCATGGATATCTTTGGACCAGTAGTGCACGTAGTACCACAGGAAGAAACTACTATTATTACTGCCTGATGGGAAGAAGTAAACCTGTAATGGTTTATGTGCATGTTTAACTTGGTACAAATAAATGATTATTACAAAAGCATTTCTGTTTTCAGTTTAAACATATTTTACCTGCTTATAAAACACTCCCATTGGAAATTGGACTCCCTAAAAAATTAGTTTACTCCCAACTTTAACAAATAGGGAGTAAAATACTCCCCCTTCCAAATCTTATCTGGATCCTCATTAAAAAAACACCATGCTCAACCCACCATGGCAAGTACACCAGAAAGAGACCCATGTCCGCAACATCCACGCAAATAAGTCTCTTCAACTACATCTCCAGCTGTTATCTCACCGTCCAACAGACCACGCATCCTGGACGAGACAGTCCCAGTAAGTGTGCAGGGATCGTAGAGTGCACTGGCAACACCTACAGTGGTAACAGATGAACAGAAGTTAGAGGGAATGGATGATGTACCACATGCATGTGCCCACAATCTACACACACCGTGCAGTCACTCACAGTGCTGGATTTGAACAAGCAGAGCTCCAGATAAGATTTTGAGTTAGGAGTATTTTACTCCCTATTTTTAAACTTTGAGAGTAAATGTGATTTTAAGAGAGTAAAAATGACTTTTCTTCTTTGCAAGAGAGTAAAATGTATGTGACATCCAGCCGATGTGTGCAAAAACTGTATGGAAATCATTACAATGCAGCAGCTTTCTGCATCGTGGCAGAATACACCTTTCATCATTTCTCTAAGGTCTGGCCATATGATCTCTCCTGCATATATTTAAATGTTGAAAACACAAAACTGTAGACAATTACATAGTAAAGCAAGCATACATTGTATTGTATTGTGTGTTTTGAGGTTCAATAGCAGAATTGTCTTATGATGTTTAATGAAAGCCTTCATTTCCTGGAGCCATTACTACCTAATGGTATGCCAATGTTGTGATACAACAGTGCAGAGAGGTAAAGACTCTATGCTAAATTCTATATCTAATATCATGGTTAAATGGTTATCTATATAGTGCTTTTGGCAGAATGCTGTACATTGAACATATTTATCACAATTATCAGCAAACCGAAGTTGGTACTCCTTTATCGACCTTGAAAGGATGAAAGGATGAGTTGCCCGGATTTGAACCTGCAGCCTACAGATCACAGCAAAGAGTGCTCAACCAGCTGAGCTATCTGATTGGCTAACATCCTTCAGAGGTCGGTTAACTGAGTATCGACTGAGGTATAATAATCACAGTGCTTAGATTTTGGACCAACCATGTATGAAGCACTACATAAAGCTAAACACATATCTGGATTATGACAGGGACTGGTTTTGCAGAGTTTCTATTTCAATTACAAATGTAATCATTTTGAACAGCGTTGCACTTCCTGGATAGTCAGGTTTTGGATTTTTTAAATGTCTTGAAGATTTGAGAGGCTAGAACACCTGTGATTGGCGTAATGACAATCACTCACTCTTGAACAAAGCCTCTGCTGTGAGTGACCCTTTATAGTAATGTACCCCATTGATTGCAAGGTTGAATGGATGTAAATTAGACCGGGCATACTCATCATTTTACACACATTTTATAATTACAGTGTAAATTAAATGATAAGTGTTAAATTGATCTGCCTTCACATGATTATGCACACAGCTCAGGAACTCTGAAAAATACAATTGTGCAATACTGGTTTGCTTGTACTGGAGAAGAAATAAAAGCATAATTTGTTACAAAATATGAATTCTCAATCGCAACTTAGTTTTCCATTTTATTAATTTCACAATCCTAAAATACTAGGAAAATAAATATGCACAGTGATTCTGTTTGCTCCATCAGCATCAACAAAGCAGAAGCTGAACAGAAAGAAACCATTCCTTTTATCATAGTGTGCAGTTTCTTTTTTTGAAAGGCTTCAGAGAAATGCATTCTGTTTCAGAGGCGTTTATCCATGGCTTGCACTTACATCCATGTAGATAAACATCGAAAGAAGTGTTCTGGTTTCCATCAAGTAACCTGACCTTTGCACTGCCCTCTGCTCTAAACTTGTGTGTAAATGTACACACGAAAATAATAAACCTGCCGTATTTACAAGATTTTCATGTGTAAAAAGGCCTCTTACGCTCCTTATATGCTGGCCTGAGAACAAGTAATGGAAATAAAAGGAATGCAATACATCCAGGTGGAGAGAACATACCGAAAACAACAATGAACAACAGGTGACTTGATTGGGGAACACAGGTAAAGTCTGTCAGGGCTACGCATGCACAAACCAGCACAACCCTAGATGCACCAAGTGTGCCAAACCTGTCCTGTGGAGTTAATGGAGACTATGGACAGATATGTGTTACCAGAGGCAAGGTCATGTAGACCTAACAATGGACGTGTGTGTAAGATGTGGAATTGTGGCAGGGCAAGTCTTGTGAGCGGATAAGGGTGTGTACAAGGGTACATAAATACATGCATGTGGACAAACACACATCTGCACTGACATTCAGAGTGACTAAATGATTACACCCGCAGAAAGCAAATGTGTGAGAATGCATGCAAAGATCATGGTGACCACTAATACAGATGTTACTGGACTGACAGTGCTCATCCTTACCAGCTGACAGAGCTGCCCTGATGTGATTCCCTCATCACCTCCATTGTAAACTGTACCTCCACACTTTTGAGTAGAGGGCCAGTGCCTAGCAGAGGGCATGGGGACTAGGGAGGTGAAAGGGTGCAGGGTGGACCTCCCATGGAGTGCAGTCACTGGATGAATCAGTAAAAGAGGGAGGTGTCACCTCATTCACAGTGCGCTGCACAAACTGTAAGAAACAGATACGGGTAGTACAAATATATAGCCATTCGTTTTCCAAAATGTATGATTCAAGCAAAGAGTCAAAGTCATGAAACCATTTCATTACATAGACAATAAGGTTTATAATGATATTCTGAACAGATCTGCCGACACGTGTTTCGACCGAAAACGGGTCCTTTTCAAGGCAAAGCTCTGTGTAGATCAATCAAATAAAACACATAGGTAGCATAAAGTAAATCATAGATCATAAAAGCCCCCAACACAAACCAAAAAGAGGGGGGAATCAGGATCACTGTAACAACATGGGACATTGTATGTCACCAGCTATAGTAGCAAATTATGCATACTGCACATATGTTCAATAAGACAATCAACCCATTGATACCTGCACATGTTATCCTGTTGTAATCAAGTCAATCATGGCAATTCACACCACTGTGCATGGCTGCATATCCAGTACTGAACTCATTATTCCCTTGAGAGGACAACAGCGCATCTCTCAATGTCGGAAAAAGAAAATAAAAACAGCCCATCTCAGAGAGTGGAAAAAACAACATATGCCTTCATCCTGGACAGGGGTATGAACAAATCTGAAGAATGTGTCCATCCCAATCAAGGCAGAAAAAAATATCAGACCACTTCGGTCAGGTTCAAACCAATAAAATAATGTCCATCCTGGACTGGGGGTAAAAGAAATTCCACCCTGGAAGGGGGAGGGTGCATGTCCATATCCACATGAGTGAACCACAAAAATCAACAACAAAAACACACAAAAGAAAAACCTCCATGGTCTCATGGACATCGCAGCAGAGGTGGTTGAGGTGGTGTGGGTGCGCTGGGACGCCATCCTGCAGTGGATCCTCAGGTGGTTGTGGGGGGTGGATCCAGTCCATGCAGTGTCAAGGTCTGGTCTTCATTCGCTAGGGCTAGCCGTGACACAGATGCATGCACCAGCACCCCCAAGGTGGTGAAGTGATGATGCACTTCATCCTGAATAGCCACAGAGTCTGTATGTGTGCTCACTCGTGACGCCTCAGGTTGTTGGGACAGTGTCTGCCTCAAGGCATTCATCTCTTGTGGAACTGTGTTCTTTTGACTGAGAGTTAATTGTGCAGTGAAGCCCTTGATCTATCCATCTCATAGCGATTGGATTTACGAGATGCCAACATCTCCTGCCTCATGGCCTCTCTATATGCCTTAGCATCTGCATGCAGAGAGTCCTGCAGACACTTCAGATCAGCCGATCAGCCCTTGTTGTTGACCTCCACGCCCAGTCTGCGGGAGAGCCTTGAGGACCACATGCGTCTCTGCTGATGCGCATCCTGGGCTGCTGGTGTGGACATGTCCTTGGCCGGGCGATCCAGGCCCTCTGCAATACGACTCAATATATCACCATGTCGGATGGCGGCACGCAACATTTGCTTCTCCCACACTGTCTCTCCAGCATGCAAATGCCCACCACTTGCGCGGGGCCCATGGTGATATGATGCAAGGGACTAGGTCTGTTGCTGTGGTGCCCCTGTCGTTGGTTGCAGGTCTGCAACCCTCAGTTGGACATCAGCCCCAGAACCTAACATTAATTTGTGGGAGGGAGATCTTGCAGTTGTAACCACGGCGGACATGGGACTCACTACTGACTGGCATTGTGAAGCCTGCTGCACCACCACAGATTTAAAGGCCCCATATGATCTGCCCATTGGGGCACTCACCTTCTCCCTGTGTGAATCATCCACTTCTGGTTCTGCATCTGAATCAGCAGAGTCAGAAGGGTCTGAAGAGGCAGGAGCACGACCGATAATCGCCTGTAGCACATGTGTATTTTCATGGCAAAGCACACCACTAGCCTCCACTGGTGGACTGACATACCAACTCCTCTTCTTCCTCCTCCCCCTCCTCCGTATCCACTGCATCATCACCTGCACATGGACAGAGAACAACATTTTGGGTTATGTGTTTCATAGTGCGGACACACACAAAATGGCTGGACACCCATAGATCTGACATTGTGACTTGGCATACTGGAGGCTCTACACCACGGATGTATGGCATTTCCTGAAATCCTGCACCCCCGGTCCTGGCCATGCCATTAGTGGACACACTGACGTACAAAAGTGGCATACACAATGGGCCTCATTACAACCTTGGTGCTAAGTGCACCAACTTTACCACCATGGTGTAAACTCTGTTTACACCATGGTGGATGGCGGATTTACCGCCCCATTCCAAGGTGAGTGGGGCGGTAAATCCCCATTTCCCATTTTCCCTTCCCCATTCCCATTTTTGCCCCATAGGGCATAATGGGAGTGGGGAAGGCGCTAATTACGCCGCCGTAAATTACGGCGGCGTAATTAGCACCATGGCAGGTTAGCGCCATGGATTTTAACGCCTGCTAAAAGCAGGCGTTAAAATCAGAATCAGGCGTTAAGGGTTAACGGTGGCGTTAGCCCTTAACGCCTGAGTTGTAATGAGGCCCAATGACTGATGGGCTATGCAACAAGCATTTCATCACACAACCCAGGGACAAGTACTGCAAATGGGGCATTGTAATGCTGTAGGCCAGCACATGGCATCAGTTAGCCAGCCGAATCCACATATACTACCAAGATCGAAATATGACGGACAATACATGATTCGAAATTTGTACTTGTACTTGATACCATTTCATGTCAATTCACACATGTAGACTGTTCAACCATTTCTCTCCATTGCTACATATGCCGCATGCCTGAGATGCCAAACAGGGATGCCCTTGCAAAAGTGCTCTCTCACCATTGGCATCCTCTCCATCTACCCAACATGCCAACCACTTCCATATTTCACCTAAATGTGGCTCTGCACCCTGTTCAGGACAGCATAGTCCATTGTGTCAGTCCATGTACAATCAATGACGTGATTTGTGTGCAGCAATGATGTGTGCGCTGGCCAATTCAAAACACTCTCATTGAAGGCCTCCCTGTGTTTGACCTAAATGTGACAACTCATATGACTGTTACCGTCTGGTCTGTCACCTCAATGACTACACCAGATCTATCAGCACCCTGTGTGTGGATTCACGTGGGCGTGAGCCTCCTGCTGTATGTCTAGCACAATTCATAGATATGCATTGTCAATTCACATTGTGTGTGATGACAGTGCCATTCACATGACATTGTCAAATGAAGTGTCAGGCGATGACTGGCCGTAAGTGACTGACAGTCATTGACTGTCACTTTGTATGACACTGTCATGTAACAGGCGCTGTCATCTCACACAATGCAAAGTGACACTGTACGTTGGGCCTCATTATGACATCGGCGGGCTGCCGCCGGTGTAATTGTTTTTCCTGCCCCCGCAAATGGGCAATTACCGGGTCATTACGGCCCTCCGGATCCGGTAAATGCCCATTTGCGGGCGCTGCAAAAAAGATGCTCCGCATTTCCATTCAGCCCTATAGGGGCAATGGGGAGGTCGGATGTACCGGCACCGTTTATAATGGTGCATCCGACATGCTGTGCCTGCCAAGTCCGACCTGGCGGGCAGAAAAGCACCCGCAAGCACAACTCATAGTTTGCCGGTCCGGGAACTATGGTACCAGCAAGCTTACCGGTACCATAGCTCCTGGATCCGCAAACTTATAATGAGGCCCATTGTGTGCGTTTGCTGTGCACTATATTCGTCCTTGCCCTGTGTGACCGCACAACTTGGTAGTCACTTGTGCCAGCTCTATGCCATTTGTACATTCAATAGCACACTGGGAACATTGACATATGCAACTACTACGAATGTGCCATACTGTACCCACACTCAATCACAAGGATCAATCACAGAATTCTCTTCAAATTCAATACTCCACTGTACAAAACTCCCTTGCCACAACGCCACAACGCCACAACGTAGTATTCACTGGCTGCAGGCCAGCACTGAGTAGAGATGCTAATACCAGCACTGTTGGATGAAGCATGGTCATGCTCTTTTGTGCACGATTCACCCATCAGGCATGCCTGATGGTGAGTAGGCTGTGACTGTGTGAATGCAGAGAGTCAGCATTGCCATTCATGCTGCTAAAGACCATTTATGGTCTGAGATTAGTACGTAGATACAACAATCATTCCCTCCATTTATGGTTCATGTATAGGTGATTTTAATGGGGCATCTGTCCCCGTCTATGAGCATCATCCTACGATGTGTCAGTATTCTTGACCAGGCATGCTCGGACTGAGCACCAGCACCTCCTCATCTACAAATCCCATGACACAAGGAGCAACAGAGCCCTGATGCCACATCTGATTTGTCGATGTAGCTGCCATGTCATTACATATCAAACAGATTACACATGTCTGGACAAGTATGCATGTCTCAAGTACACAGACAGGCCAATATTTGTGTGAGTGTCGTCCACAATGTTGCGAGGAAGAGGCATGTGTCTGTCATGCATCGAATGATGACACATGCAGGCCTTTCATGTCAGACTGGTGTTTTTAATATGAACTGTTTTAGATATCTGAAATTCGAACATGCAAACACATGACATGCAATGCAGACAGGCCCACTCATTGCCAAGCTTCATGGCCGTAACCTTTCACATGAGCTGCCTACAGACATTTCAATTGGAGAGTACCACACTGGCCACAATGGTGTGATGACCCACCATCAGCTGTTTTTCACTATGTTTCGTCTAGTGTTGTCGCTTGCAATATATAAGTTAAGTTGCATCTACAGAACACCTGCCACACAGGGCAGTGTTCTGTGGGCACTAATGCCCCGGCAGGCTAGTCACACCACAGTGTGTCATGGCAGGCAGCTCAGATATGAATTCTGACAAGGCATCCCGTAAGAGCAGGTGACAGTACAAACATGTAACTCAGCAGCAAATGATGTGTGTGGTGGATTTATATTGCATGTACTTCATGTAAAATGCAAAGAGAAATGGCCCCAAGAATGTGGCAATGATCGATGCATGTGGATGTGGCATTTTCTGGTGTGATACAGGGGTGTGCCCTGTGGTTGATGTGTGCCTGTCAGGAGTGCACGTCATGGGGTCTTGCAATTTGCACATGTTTTTGATGTTGAAACCCTTCATGCAAGTACTGGCACAGATGCGAAGGCCAGCAGGCAGAGATGTGTACACTAACATGTGTGACACATGTGAACCACATAGCAACCTCCCAGAATGCAGGTCCTGTGACAGAGTCTGCACAGTAGCAAACATGCATTGCCCAAGGATGGCTAACAACTGCAGCCAGCTGTACTACTACACATATATGGGTTGGTCAACCATGATTGTCCACACATACAAAGCACACAAATTCCACTCATCAGATGTGTCCTCATAGGTCTCCATGCCTCCCACGACTTGCACCTGCTCAATGGTGATGCATTGACTTGTGCCCTCTTCAGGTGGAGTCAGCTGCTTCTCCTCTGCTGGCCCGCCTCCAGTGGCCAGTGCAGAGGCCAAGTTGACACTGAGCCTATGCTTGGTTCTTCTTCTTCGATAGAAATCATTCATCCACTTCTGGACCTGTTCAGCAGAATACCTCTTTACACCTAAGGCGTTGATGAGTCCTGTGACATGCTGTCAATGCACCATTTGTCGTGCGGGTGTATGGATGCTCCCTGCATGCTGGTATATCTCATGATGGTGATCAGTAACAGTCAACGAGGATATGGTACCCAAAAGCAGAATTATGCGGTGTGTGATACACAGAGCAACCCCAAGAGTCACAAATTGCATACGTGATACCCGGAAAACTTCAGAAAGGTGAAAAAAGTGGTACGTGATACGCAGAGGCACCCTGAAACAAAATAATTGCATACACGACGCACTGTAGGCTTCAAAATGGTCAGAAATACATGCGCTGGGGCAACCCCCAAAAAGAAAAATGTGGTACATGTTACTTGAAGGAAACGGCTTGCATAGCACCCCCAAATGCGTGCATGCGAAACTCATCCATCTTCGTACCTTTGTGTGCACAACCAGTGATGCGCGTCACACCCCTTAAATATCACTGTCATTGCCATGAGCTGCGTTGGCATGCTGCATGCAGCAGGCGTGTCACATATCGTACAGTGCTAGGAGCCTTTACTCTGTATTCAGCTGCCTCCGATGTGAGACATAGAAGGAACCCCTTCTACTGCCTCCAGTGCCAATTCTACTGTCTCCTGCTGCCCTGTTCTGCCTCCCACCTTGCCATCTGATGATGTCTGCCCAGAGTGAGTGCCTGCTGCCCACCTGCACTGCATTGGAAGTGCCCGTTGACCCACCTTTCCCTGTGCTCCTGTTTCTGGCTCTGTGACCACCTCATCTGCTATGGCAGATTCCCACCTCTCTATTCCACCACCACTGATCCACAGCCCATTTCCAGGACCAGTTTGCCCACCCACACCTGCCTTGGGAGTTGCCATGTCTGGGCCATCTTCATCTTCACCAAGCGACACTCCCATGTCAGCGAGGCAGAAGTTTAGTGTTTTTAGTTTAGTTTAGTTTTATTTGTATGGCGCGCCATACCCTGGAGTATCAGGGCGCAAACAGACAAGGTTATACTCAACTTAGTTACAGGTACATAGAAATCAGATGAAGGTACAGATATGCTCGGCTAATTGCAAGTACAGGAAAAGGCAGGAAGTGTAGACATAGACATCAGCAATATTACAGCAAGCAGATATGAACAGGGAGAGATCAAGGACAGGGGAGCAAGGAGCATGCTCCTGCATGGTCCTGTTCACGTAATATATAGTTATATACAGTAATGTACAATGTGACAAGTGGACTAGTTAGCTGTCATTGGCTCTCAGCCACCTAGTGAGGTTTTGTCTAAATTTTGCGAAAGGCTGAGGTTCTCTGACATCATGGGGGAGGGAGTTCCATAACTGCGCAGCCTTGACCAGGAAGCTATTTCCTCCTATAGTGGCAAGTTTGAAACGCGGGACTTGGAGGCAGTTTGCGTTGGCTATTCTGGTAGGTCTGGAAGAAGTCCTTTTACGTAATCTATCCATGAGGTAAGGTGGAGCTTTGTTGTTGATACATTTGTGGGTGAGGGAAGCGATTTTGAGATGAATTTTGTCTACGGTGGAGAGCCATTTGTATTCTCTTCTTGTAGAGGATATATGCTCGTTTCTATTAATCTTAAGTGCTGCTCTCAAAGCATTGTTCTGGAGCACTTGGATTTTGTGGATGGTCTGTTTATTAGCTCCAATGTAAAGTCCATTACAATAGTCTAATTTGGATAGTATCAAGGCTCTGGCAAGTGTAATGCAACTATCTGTGGAGAGGAATTGTTTACTCGCTCTGATAAGTTTTCATGTATATGCTGTGGCAGAAGCTAGAGAGTTAACTTGTTTGGTAAAGTTCATGGTGGCGTGTAGGTAAAATCCTAAGGTTTTTACTTTGTGAGCTACTTTTATGTTGTTCCCATCGATAATCAAGTTGTCGTAATCAGGGCTGAGTTTGCATATATAGGTAGTGGTGCCCAGGATGATAAGCTCAGTTTTATCATTGTTCAGGCATAGGCCGTGTGTCGCCATCCATGCCTGAACGATGCTATAGATCCTGTTCACTAGGGCCAGGTCCTTGGCGTAGTCTCCTGAGAGCGGGAGGAGGATCTGGGTATCGTCTGCGTAGTTAGTGTAGGCGATACCCAGATGATCCATTTCATCAATGAGAGGCTTCGTGAAGACATTATAGGGGGTGGGTGACACACAAGACCCTTGTGGAACACCGCATGTTATGGGAATTGGATCTGCTGAGGCTGATGGAGCGAAGACTCTCATGGTCCGATTACTCTGGAATGACTTGATCCAAATTATGGACTCTTTTGAAAAGTGGGCTGCCAAGTCGAGGTGACTACAGAGGACTGTGGTCCACTAAGTCGAATGCCGCTGATAGGTCCAGGAGGAGAAGTAGGGCCGCTTGGCCATTGTCTCTGCAATCGTCTATTTGGGCCTTAAGGTCTATTAACGCTGTCTCGGTCCCATGTTGCGGGCGGAATCCTGATTGAAGGGTTCCAATAAGTGGTTAGACTCTAGGAAGCTTTGAATTTGCAAGTAAGCCACTTTATCTAAAATTTTTAGAAGAAAGGGCACACTCGTGATGGGCCTGAAGTTAGTCGGATTAGCAGGGTCAAGGGTTTGCTTCTTTAGTAGTGGCAGTACCCAGGACTCTTTAAGGTTGATCGGTACTGAACCTGAGGTAAAGGAAGAGTTGATTAGTTTGGTTATAAATGGCGATAGTTCTCTCGCAGCATCCTTGATGAGTTGTGCTGGGCATTGGTCGCCTTTGCAGTTGGACGGTTTAAGTCCCAGGATGACCTTTTCTACCTCTATGGTCGATACCTTAGAAAAGCAGAATCGGGCTCCCAACTTGGGCTGTGGCGGTGGCGCTGAGCTCTGAGGGATGTGTGGTGTTAGTGATGCCTTCTTGATGGCAATTTTGGTTTGTAGGTTTGCTACTTTGTTTGTTAAAGCAAGTTGTATGCTAGAGCACCATTTTTTATCCTTGGTGCAGTTTTCTTGGGGTACAACAGGTGTTTCCAAAGAAGGCTGCCAACTTCATCTCCTAAGAAGTTGGCATACTGGTGGATCCTGTCCTGGAGAACTATGATGCCCTCTTCAACCCAGCAACACAGCGGGGACTGAAGGATGCAAGCAGATCTGGGTGAACATCAAGTCCAGAACCCACACCAAGGCTTTGCAAGCCCTGGAGGCCAGTGTCACTGTGGAGGTGCACCGTGTGGCAGGTGCATGTTTTCCACCAACAACATGCAGCTCCTGGTGAGGTTCTACCCGGAGCTATATCCCCAGATCTGCGAGTGGAAACGGCATCTGGATGCTGCCGGTGAGTAGCCATGTGGTGCACTGCTCTACAGTGCATGTGTGTTGTGCATGGCCCTGCATGATTGCAGTTACATCCTGATGTATGCAGCATGTGTGTTTCAGTGATCCACAGCAGCATGCAGCCCTCAGACAATGCTCGCCATGTGTGAGGTCAGACATCTGTTGATTGGACATGCGCTGGTACGTGCAGGGGTGGTAGTTGTACAGTTGAGCCAACCATGCACATGCAATGTCCCTTGATGGTTAGACGTGCTTGGACAGTAAGGGTGCTAGATTACGATGTTGTGCCCATGTGAGGGTCATGCATGATGGACATATTGTTGTGTGGACCATTACAAAGTGCAGCCATCCACCCTCAACGTAAGCGTAGACCTGTCCCGTACATGGGGGCTGGATACGCTATGCACTTATCTGCTACAAGTATGCACATTGATTGTGGGAGTACAGGACAGGGTTTGGTGCAGGGCTTTGGGTGACCTTCTCTTAAGACGGAGCTGAAGTCTTAATGTGAGGCTACACTGTAGCTGGGGCTGAAGGGAATCGTAAATTAATGAGCTTCATTGCTTGTACGTTAACCACTAAAATGCAGCCAATGGCTCCTGAAACATCAGTTCATGGGATTTCGGATAGGATTGCGCAGACCTGTATGATAAGTGCTAAAATGGCACCTATCGTCTCCTGCAGTGTCTGCCTTCACCCTGTGCACCTAAGCACAGTGGTCGTGGACAGACGGGCAATGCCCACAGTAGTATGCATGAAGATGCAGGGTTGGGGGTGTAGGGTGGCCACATTGATGGGTGTTGTCCTGCTATCCCAACGTGCAGAGAGTGTTAAGAAAACGTATCAGAGAGTTGTGATGTCATTAAACTAAATAGGTCTGATCTATTTCATGTAAAATATATTAAAATAAGAAGTCAAGATGTACCAATACTGAGATGAAGGCTAGATTCCCATGGGGGGGTTGTGCGCATTTATCTTTAGTGGTGGTGTGGTAGTTTCATTAGTTTCTCTTCTTTTTTTCACTCGGACTTGCCGGGTGGGTGCAGACATTTATTCTGTCCTTAAAACCTGTTAAAGCTTGTTCAGTTAAATATATGAGACACATCAGCCTGCACGGAACTTGGATGTTGTTCTGGCCATTTCGCCCATGGAACTGCCTCCAGCGGTACTTCACAGCTACCACGTTCACTACAGGAGTGAACATGCCCTCTGTTTAAATGCAGCTGCCATTATATAACCTGTGCCAGTGTTCCTCTGACACCTTTGCATTGGGAGAGCCCCTGACCCTAGTGCTGGAACGGGAATGTGATAAGAACGGGCAGAAGTGTTCACAACCTTCAAACCACTACCTTTTCCTATATTAACATCTGTACCCCATCAGGATTTACAATTAGGGAGAAGTCACTCAGAATTAAAAAAAAGTAGTCCCACTCAGCCCTGTCCTGAACCCCACACCTTTATTTATACAGTATTCTATAATCCACTATGTGGGTTTTAGGCATGGGATTTTATATAATCTAGCCTCAAAGTGTGAGCTTGCTAGTGATAATTGAATCTTGGCGAGTAAGAAATAGTGAGTGTGCTGTGTGTATGCGGAGCTCTGAGGGGCAAGTAACTTTGTATACCTGGGTAGTAGCATTTATCTTTGCATTTTTACCAGTAAGAACCATGTCAATTCCAACAAAACTTTCTTTAATATTCAAGAAAATAAATACATATACCCAAGATGGCCAAATACTATTGTGAATGACAATGACACAAAATAAGCACTAACAAAATTCAAATATAATCCTTCCAAGACTGAGACCCAACTTGCCAACTTTCCATTTTGGATGCTGCATTTGGCCCGTGGCTTTAGCCAACCACACACACACTACAAACTAGTGATGAATAGAGCAAGAGCAGCGGTGTTGTAGTGGATAACATTGCGCTCCTTCTATGCTCGAGTGAAGGAAATATCTTGCAGACTATGGCCGGCATGTGTTTTTTGGGATAAAGTAAGATGCGTGATTTCGCCTCGAAACACATTGTGTATAGGCGCATTATAAATACCCAATAAATAAAATAAAATTGTGGGGGAAGATTAAGAAACCAGAAATGGGGAAAAAAAAGGCAGGATCTTTGGGTGGAACCTCTGTGCCGCAGGTTCGGCTGCAGTGTTACTGTTTGTGAAATAATTTTGGGTAAATTGGATTGGAGTATGGAGACTCCCCTGAATCATTTGTGTCAGGTACTTCCTGGCCATGAGGTGAAGATTTTAAAGTACCATCGGGAATAGCTGCAGGAAACTAAGGGTAAAATGCTCAATTCTTGGCCTAATGAGGGGACCTATGATAAGGAGATATTGGAAAACCTGCATACTTTTTTAACTGTAAGCCTCAAGGGTTCAAAGTTAGAGAAGCGGTTAAACATTGCAGAGCTATGGAGGATGTATGAGAAAGGCGGGAAGGCCCATAATGTTAAAGGGCCTCATTACACGGACGGCGGTAAGGGTTAACGGTCACCATTAATGGTACTGGTGACCGTTAACCCTTACCGCCTTACTACGAGGTCCCTTTGAGGGTTGGAGACTTTAACGCATGCTTTTTGCAGGCGTTAAAAACCAACCCGCAAAGGGACCAGGGAGCTAATTACGGTACCGCAATTTTCAGTGCCGTAATTAGCACCTTCCCCATTCCCATTATGCCCTATGGGGCAACAATGGGAATGGGGAAGGGCAATGGGGGAAGGGGGAATTACCGCCCCACCAACCTTGGAATAGGGCGGTAATTCCCCTTTCCTCCAAGGCACTGCCGGAATTTTACCGGCATGGACCAAGGTGCTAATAGCACCTTGGTCCACCGCCGTCCGTGTAATGAGGCCCAAAGTCTCAGAGGGGGGGCTAAAAAAGGAGGGTGCAGGAATTCCCTCCACACCACCCCCATATCGGTGCTATCCTTTATCGCTCACAGAAGGGTATACAGACCCTGAGCTCGAACCTACATTTTATCCAGTGGCCACTCCAGTGGCTGCAAGACGAACACAGTTAACGCCTCCATAAACTACAATTCCTAGAGGATATTGAGGAACATGGAATGATAACTCCTTCAATGGTTAGAGCTGAAGAAAGGTTGAGAATGGAGAACGGAAAGGGAATAGCTCCCCCGCCTCCTAGGTTAGCAGAGAGATTAAGGGTGGAGGAACGAGAGAGAGTGAGGCCGACTGCCAGAAGAGTAGATGAAGGGTCAAGAAAGAGGGAGAAAGGCGAGAGTGTGCTTTTTACCGCTAGGATATAGGATAGGCTGTGGATGGTAGTAGAGACATAGGAGCAGAAAAAATTGGAAGAAACGCTGAGGCTAGCAGAGGAAGAGATAGTGCTGTTACGACAGCAAAGAAGTGAATAGACAGGCAAAGGACGTAGAAGAAGGAAGTTAGGTTGGATAAATCAGTTATCAAAGAGGTCAATGGGGATGTGGAGGACAGAAGTATTGCTATGGGTACAGGATTCGAGCAGGGAGAATGGGAACCAGCACCCTACAGTAGTGCTGAATATGCCTCTGTGCCTGTAGAAATATCAGGCAAGGTGATAACAGGAATAGAAGAAGAAAATGAATGGGAATCGGATGTTGAGCAGACCCACCTTCTGCTCCAGTAACAGTGACAGATAGTACACCATGGAGTTGCAGTATGTGCTGTGGTACTTGCATGGTCGTAGTAAGTAGCAGGGGAGTCATGAGGCAAGCCCCAGTAAAATAGGATGTAACTCAGTTTCCGTGGCTCCAAAAGGGTCAGGGAAAGGCATATTGTGTCGCGTGACCACACATGGAGAAGAATAGTTTGATGAAGACACTCCCTTTGCTCACTGCAGGTGTGGGGAAGTAGATGTATGCATTATAGAAACACGTTAGCGATGTCATGTTGGCCATAGGGGATATTAAAAGCTTATTCATGGCTCTAATGGGGAAACGGTCAGAGAAGCTTTGGAGGAGAGGGGGGTATGCAGGAGTTCAGCTGGATACAAATACCCACGATGGGTGCAGCATTTAATAATTACAGGGTGCAGGTATGAGGGACCCTGTGAGTTATGTATCCCGATACACCCAATATAAATTCTATTCCAGCTAAAACAATTAAGTTACATGATGATCTTGCCGCACACATCCAGTTAATTCAGGAGATTTGGAGGGCAGAAATAGGAGAAGCATGGGGTATGTGAGAAAACAAAGGGTGTCTCACCCACTAGTCCTCGGGGACTTGTCATCCAGGTGGCCAGGACACGGCCATCGCTTTTGGATCCAGTTTCTGGGGGTGGACCAGTGTGGGAGGATCACCTGGGTAAGGGGTCTTTGGGGAGTGGGTGTGAGGCAGCCGATGGTGAGATGCGATATTCCCCCCTTTTTGTACACCTAACCCATCCTATATTTCAGGATTATGCAAGGTCCCAAACCCCCCCGCACTTCTACACTTACACTGGGCCGCGGAAGAGGGCGACAGAGTAACAAGACTAACTTTTATACTTCGCATTGGACATGTCCCACTAATCAGGACAGGCAAAGTCAGGCACTTGACTTTAAGTGCATACACCTGATACCAATTAGCTCTAAACACAAGGATAAAAGGTGGAACCTAGAGGCAGAACATGTGTAAGAGCAGAACTTCTGGGGTGAAGGTGAACCTACTGGAGCAGAGCGACAGACCAAGGGATGAGAGCAGTGGGCCGAGAAACCCAGGAGGTCCCTACAGGAGGTTGTTGCCTCCAAAAGGCTGCGAAAGATACATGGAGAAGGCCAAAACCCATTGCAGAAAGCTGCATTGTGTTTCAACGATGCCACCAACCTTCCTGGGTGAATGGCAGAGTTGGGGAGGCGAGGCCAAGCCTGTGGTACTAACCTTGACTCGTGAATTGGAAACTTGTAAAGAAAAGAAAGAAACGCACACAGCTGGTGAGTTGGCAAATGACCTGAGAGACCAGTGTGTGTTAAGGAAAGATTAAAGTTGCAACATTATATCGCAAGTGAATGCTGCACGCGTGTGTGTGAGACGCGAGTAAAGGCAGGCCCGTGAATGAACTTTGAAGTAAGGACAGCTGTGAGATCAGCGATACTGAGTAACAGAGTGATCCGGCAAAAGGAAGTAGCCCACTCGAAAGTCTCTGTGAAACGTACATTGTTGTGACGATAAAGTGAATGAACTGTAAAAGCGTAGTAATCAGAATTAACCCAGAGAGAAGGGGATGGTAAAAAGCTGAACATTGAACTTTGAGTCGAAATGGTCCTGCTGAGGTCTTTAAAGAAAGTCACACACATTAGAAAGTCTTCGACATTGGAAAGCGGTCTGAGCCCGACTGAGGGAGACCCGAGGTGTAATACGCTTGAGGAAGGGAGCCCCTACAAGGATTGATGAACATTTGTTGTGAAGCGGTCTGAGCCCGACAGGGGGAGACCAGCGTGAACCTTTTGTGAAACGTTGTTTGAAATGCTGGGAAGAGCAACTTCAATGCGGAAGGCTAGGCGGTCCTCCATCCACGTTTTAAACTGTTCATGTGTTAAAACCCTGAGCCAGAGTGTGTCATCCTGCCTACGAGGACAGCCCTATTCCGTGCTATCTGACGTCGGGAGGAGAGCTGATTCAGCCACATTTATTCTTTAAGTTTGAACACTGACTTTTCCTTTACATGCATATCTCCTTTATACACTTTTTATAAACGAGATAGGACAGGCATTTGTTTATTTTTAGCATAGGCCATTTTGATTTGACAGACTTCACTAGGACTGTTTTGTTTATCGTTTGATGGGCGAGACGACTCCCATCCTAGTCATAGGGCAAAGTAGTAATTTTTCCAAATAATTTTTCCAAATAAAGGTTTTACAATTGTATAATTTGTGTCAGTGTCATGCTTGTGATACCATGCCTCTCCTGCAGGTATGAATGTGGTGATTTTTTACCAGATGCTAAACAAGGGACTATCTAAGGAAGTCCAGCATTATCTAGATACTGTAGTAGGGATGAAGGCCAAGAGTTGGCCAGAAATGCAGGCACATATTGTGCATTTTTGTAAAAGAAGGCAAGAAAAGGAAAAGTAGAGTATAGAACAGTCACAAAAGGCAGAGGCCAAGCTTGTTCAGAAAAAGCTAGCAAAAATATGTTTGGAAGGAGCAGTGATTATCAGCACCACAGAAGGACAGCAGGGACAATTGAGGCAACAGGGACGCAATGAATCGAGTATGATACAAGGTTGGATGGACGGGGATGCTCCCGGTCCAAGGCAAATTCAAGGGATTCCAAGGGGTAGATGAGGATTTTCACAAGGAAATGGGTCATTTGGTGGGTTTGGAGGAATGGAGCCCCGGTCTAATGGTCCAATGGGAAATAACTGTGGAGTGCTGTATGGGATTCATTGTTGGTTGTGCGGAGGATGCAACACGTATCATGAGATTGCTGGAGCACGCCACAGTATTTTAACGTAGGAGCTCAGCAAATGCAATCCCAACAATGCTATATGCCCCAGGCTCTGTGCAATCGCAGCAGACATGGGTTGAACCAAACCCAGAAAATGGGGCTGCACAGAACTATGTGATTCATCTGATCATGCGGGCACAGGCACCAAGACAAACATGGGAGAAAAATCCTTTACCCCCAAGGAACGGTCATTTACCAAAATGGATCAAATGTTTTTGGAGGGAAGCCTTTTCCACTACCCGGTGTTTAATATGTACCAAAAGTAGGACAGCCAGCAGGGATCTCTGATGTGTCCAGACCTGTCCGTTACCACCAATCCAGAAGAGGAACCCCAGATAGGTGTGCAGGTAGGTGATCAAACATTTTCATTCATGAGTGATACAGGGGCTACAAAATCTTGCATCAAGGAAGGTAAGTTCTCTGTGTCAGGCAAAATGATGGACACACAGGGATTCTGTTGGTTTCTTACACTGAAGATCTATGTATTACTGTAGGTACACAAAATGTTTCTGCTCCTCTGTTCATTGCACAGACACCGCAGCGAATCTCTTGGGCAAATATCTCCTCAGTCGATTCCACATGTCGATCGCTTTCACAGAGGAAGGTACAGTATGCTTGACTCTAGGTTTGTATCCAGTATGAGACGTGGTCCATTTGCATGCATACTGTAGTGACAGTGTGATAAGGGGGGTGCCTACCTGTACATTCAACTTTGTTTCTCTATGGGGTAATGGTTTTGTTGAGTTGAGTCCTGGGAATCGGAGATCAGATATGGTGGGTAAATGAGTTTTTGTTTCGGACTGTTGTTCTGCAGGAGGTGACGCCAAGTACCATTGTTACGATTCTCTTAGAAGCAATAGTTATCAAGAAGAATAGGGTGGTTCTCTCAGGCACTGATGAGGAAGGTAAAGAGTTGCGCACAGTTTTGTGCATCGTTCCACCCTTATCGCTAAGGGACGTGTCCGACAAAGCAATTGTTTGAAGACACAGGAGAGATGGTTTCTGAGATGGGGTGCCTTGCCAGATAGCGATAGAGCAAAGGGAAGTACCACAGACCATGCTCATAATTAGAAATACATCGCCACATTGGAAGGAGGATTTGGAAAAAGTGCCAGACCATTTATGGACAAGCAGTCTTCATAATGTGTTGCTGCTAAAGAGTGTCGGAGCAGTGCAGATAGAATTGAAACCTGGTGTGATATTACTACAGGTTAGGCAGTACTCCCATGTCTGGAGAGGCAGATGAAGGAATTTATGGGACTATTATGGTGTTGTTGAAGCAAGGCATAATACAACCTTCTGTGTCCCCATGCAACACAGCCATCTACCCTGTGATGAAGGCAAAGTGGTCAAGTTGGAGGATGGTCCAGGATTCGCGCACCCTCAATAATATTGTTTAGGCGGAATTTCCGGTGGTACCGAGTCCTGCCACCATTCTCTGTAATATCCCTACTGGGTCAACACACTTCATGGTGATTGATTTAAAGAATGCATTTTTCCCTGTCCCCTTAGACCCCGATTCTCAGTACCTCACAGCTTTTGCGTATCATGTCAGAGATTCGAGCACACAAGGTTGCCCCGGGGGTACTGTGAATCTCTGAGGGTGGTTCAAATGGATTTGGGAAATGTACATGCGTTCAGCACAGTAACCTAGTATATGGATTATTTGCAAGTTTGTAGCACTTCAGAAGGGCAGTGTAAAGGAGATTCAATAACGCTCCATGCCCTGCTTGTGGAGAAGGGGTACAAAGTGGACAAAGAAAAATTGCAGTACTGCCAGACAGAGGCAGTATATTTGGGGCAAGTGATATCACCCGCAGGAAGGAAAGTAATGCCAGAGAGAGCCACTCCAGTTCAAAATACGCCGCAGCCAGTCACGGTGAAACACATGCAGCGGTTTTTGGGACTCTATAACTATTGTAGATCTTGGATCTTTGGGTACTCTAGTTACAGGAGGCCCTTATTGCAGGGATTTTAGGAAGAGCAGTAGGTGAAGGGTCCAATCAAATGGTCTGAAGAAATGGTGACTTGCTTTTAGGAACTCAAAGCTGCGATCAGCAAAGCTCCAGTCTTGGCAAACCCGAATTACAAGAAACCATTTTATTTGTTTTCTCGCTCAAATGGGCAGGTGATGACAGAGGTCCTGACCCAGCAAACATCGCCAAGCCATAGATTTTTATCATACTATAGCAGACTCTTAGACCCAGTAATGCAGGGACAGTTCCCTTGTGAGCAAGCTTTAGTGGCAGCGGCTTTTGCAATTCAAAAGTCTTCAACCATAACCATCGGTTTCCCGGGTGACTTTTTACAAGGAGCATGAAGTCTTTGTGATCTTGGAGAAATCCAAGTCGAGTTTGATGACCCAAAGAGTTTCAGAATATGAGGTTATTCTATCAAATGCATCTATTCATCCTATATGGTGTTACCTAGTCAATCCTGCAACATTTGTAGCCAAGCCAGTGAAACCTGATGACATTATCCACGATTGTGCGACATATGAGGGAGAAGAGGGAGAGAGGACGTGTGTTAAGGAGGATGCTTTGGTGGGAGGTGGGGTACTTTTTGTTGATGGGTGCTCGACAATCAATCAGACACTGATGAGAAACAAATGGGTGCAGCTGTTGTGTGCCTTGTGATCGGGCAACCCCAGGTCAGACTGAAGAAACGGTTGCCTTTGCATTACTCTGGCACTTATAGGGGCACTAGTAATTAGTAAGGGGAAGGCAGGCACTATTTATTCTGACTCTGCATATGTAACCTACACTGTGCATTCAGGTTTATCAAGGGGACAGAGAAGAGGGTTTAGGAGATCTGATGGGCCCCTGTCCAGCATGCTGCGCTGCTACACAGACTAATTGAAGTGTTAACCCTGTCCACAGAGGTATATGAGGGGTCAGAAATATGAGGCGGACAGCTTTCTGAAGGTTTTTCAAAAGATGCCATTTTATTAAATGCAAAAGGGTTTGAGAAATGCCTCACTATCCCTCACCTAACAAGTAGTTCCCTACCTATAAAATAAGCTAAATGAAACACTCTAACTAAAGGATTCTGTCCCTCACACTTACACATACCATAATCTCAACAAGGTAATGCATAGCAGTTTAAACATAACAAAGATGATCTTTGGCCTGTAAAACCTGGTAATCGTTCCACCTTGTAATCTGGATGAATGCTCCTTGCCTAGATAGTTCAAAAAGATGAGGAAATCTGGTAATATTACAAAGTTCAAGTAAAGCTCCTCCGCTGTGATAAGTGTCCCACTTGTGATTAACCAACAGTTCAAACATTTTCCAAGAGTCTTTTTTCTCTACACTGATAGTAGATGGTTCCACACAACTACTTCTTGGCAACAAACAGCTATAATTCCACAGTCTATACATGTCAGCAAAGATATTTCTGTCAGGATGATTCTGCAACAGTTCATGATGCGCTATCATCAGCAATGTTGATTAGCCAAGATAATTCTATAATAATGAATCGTGAACTTTGGTAGTATTGCCACTTCTTCCTCAACACTTTTAGTAAAACTACTGTACTTTAAAGAGTTCTGCTTGGTGTACCCACCTGACAGGCCTACACTAAAACAATCCTTTGCCCTGGTGTACTCTCATGCCAGGATAATGAAAAACGACTAATACTACAAGTACTTCTGTGACACGGTTCTGCTTTGTGCAACTTATAAAGTCTTTGATTTTCCACAACCTCAGTATTGACTAAATGTGGGAAAAATGGAGACATATTGGTGCTATTTGTTCCACACTTTTGATTGCCCCATGCAATGCAGGTTATGTTCCTCTCCGCTTGAACTCCTTCCTTCAGGACGGTAGCCTTCCTGCCACTCTTGTTCTCCCACTCTGGTTTTAACCAAGCGCTGATACTTGGTTTCCCTCTCGCCTGCTCTTATTTGGCTTAGGAAATGCTTATTCAGGTCAGTTCTTTCTATCGCATTTATTTCTCTTTTACCGTAGGGTTCATACACAGTTGGTTGCTTAACTTCCACTTTTTGACTTTGGCAATATTGGTTCTCTCTAACTAGATTCACTGTCGCTCTCTTTTTGCTATGGAAAATAGTTGTTGGCTTTGGTTTTTAGAACTATTGCCAATGGTTTGGCCCCTTCCTCCACTTCATATCAACATGACATTCAGCATAAATATCTCTAAGCTTTTCACCAGTTCGATTCGCAAAGTGTTTACTTTTCTGCCACTTACTTTCTTTCACTATAGTTCGGTATTCAAAAGGCCAGTGTTTGGCTAGCAGGCAGTCCCGGGGCACTTTGGAGCCATAGTACTCAAGAGAACTCACCAGGTTTGGCTTGCGTGTCCGCTCTCTCTGCTGACATTGGGCTCTCGGCTTCTTCTGCTTCAGGCTGACTGGAAAGCTGCCTCGCTCGTTTTTCTTCTTTCTGCGCTTTTTGAATTTGGAGCGTTTCTTGCTCCCCTGGCGGTCAGGTGCTCACCTTCCACCCGAGCCTCTTCTGCTTTGGGTAGAGGGTTCCTACTTCACACTTCCCGCAGCACAATCTCTGGAAACATGATCTTCAGGGGGAACGCTTTACATAAAATGCTTCACGCTGCGTGCCTTCTGCAAACAGAGTCCCTGAAGGGAGAGACTCTCGCAGAACCGGCATCCGTACAGCAAAAGCCAGCGGTTCTGGCATCTCTGCTTCCCTTCAGCTGCAATTCCGCTGTGGATTCATGGCAAGTAGTCCACCTTCCACTACTGCTGCTACTCTCTATGGCCTGCACCTGAGGGGGCCTTTTATGCCACTCGGCCTCCCTCAGGTGTGGTTCATTACCTTAATGGACTGTAACCTACAGTTCAAAACCTCTGCATCCCTCTTCTTTGTCTAAGTACATTTGGCATTGTGGGACTTGAAGTCCCCAAGGTTCAAATCACTCCTTTTAAAGGAATAATTGTTACAAACTTTGTTTCTATCCTTAAACCCCCTTTTAAAAGGAGTGTGGTAAGGTTTTACTGCATGGTTCTGCTCTTTAGGAAATGTATGACTTTCAGAATCTAATATGGTAATATTCACAGATTCATGTTTCATATTACCTTGTTGGACACGAGAACTTTCACCTCCACAATTATGCTTAACCTTGGGGAAATGATTTCTATTTCCAATACAGGCCTGTTCAGAACAGTTTTTATCAACATCAGAATAGTTAGCTTTGGGGAAGAAAAGCTTCTTCTGGCAAAAGGCCATTATCGATTCTGGCATGATTTCCTCTTCCTCATTAATAGGAAGAAAAATACTGCATCTCTCGTAATGGAGCCCTTCCGTTACCTTGGGGACCTTCTCCTCCCAGGTGATCCTCCTGGCTAACATGACCCCAAGGTTCAGGATCAGGTAGCAGCTGCTTTCCCCAGGCCACCTGGGAGAAAACCTTTGGTAGGGTCTTTGTGAGGACTCTGCAGGATTCATCACAGGTAGGAATCGTAAAATGTGCTGTGCACACTAATTGTACTAACTCAATAGCACTTGGAAATGATGCCGCCGACAGGGCAGTAAAAGAAGCCACATATTTGCAATTTACAGATTCCCACAAAATGGAAACTGTGTCCCCACAGGTACAGTTGCCAGCTCCATACATTGCACTCCCGTTGCTTCAAATCATAGAAATGCAAGGAAAAGCACCTAAAGAGGAACGGGAGCTTTGGGCAAAGAGAGGATGTGCCCTCTCGCCCACGGATTTGCTGTGGAGACAGGAGCGGACGGGAAAGGTAGTAATTCCTATAGAACTGCTCTTGTGGCTCTGGACTACATTACCCATTGCACACTTCCTGATGACAAATTGCAGCAGTGCTCTTGGAGGAAAGGTTTTTACCAAACCTCAGGATAAGCTAAGTAGATTTGTAGATAACAGCATAGTTTGTAGGGAATTCAATCCTGGAAACACTGTGAGGTCAATAAAGGGATTTTTGCCTAGGCCCTGTGGGCCATTTCGGGAACTACTCTTGAAGTCCGACAATAGAACCCACTTTTTTGTACTGCATTTATGATATGATAAGGTTTGTTCAGTTCTTTATTTGTTTTATGAACTGAAAGCGTAGTATCCTGGTTAGGAGGAGAAAAAACAGTGACATGAGGGTTCTGTAGTCTTTGAGTGTCCTTTGCTTTTGTTGTGGATGAACCATTATGTCATTAAATTGCCCCACATCTCCCTTTTGGTCTTTTGTACCCACTTTTTTCAAACCTTGTTTTCAGAAATCACTTTGCTCCTGGGAATCAAGCAGAGGTTGTGTTGACTATACCACCCACAGGCCAACGAGATCATGGAACATTTAAATCAGGTTCTTAAGGTCCGGTTGGCAAAAATGTGTAGTGATTTAAGTAAAGCGGGGTTATACTGTCTGCTTTTGGTTGTAACGCTCACCTGATTCTCGCAGAGGCGCCGGTCTTGACTGGGCAACTACCGTATCTTCAAAGGTGATGTGTAGCACCTGGTTGGCTCTTTGGGCTGGACCTCTGTGCACTGTATGCCTGACGTGTAGAGTAAGATGTCTGCAGATAGAAAATATGGGGTTAATGAACTGGGGTTATTGGGGTGTCCCTATCTCTTTCCTCTTCTCCTCTCCTGTAGACCCCCAAAGGTTAACGCTCTCACCTTAGGTAAGTGAATGCCGAGCTCTCCATCTGCCTCGGGGCAGGGTGCTGTAACCAGTTTCTTCACTGGATAGGTAGCGCAGGCCTCTTGACTTCAGAGGACTGCTGTCCGTCGTTTACTGCACGAATGGTAAGTTTCGAGTCATTCAAATGTCTTTAAAGTCTTTAGTAATGATGTCTCTTGTTTTGCAGGGTTCCGGCGATGGCGGATGACGGGCTGAAGTGAGTTGAAGATGGAGCCCGTGTGATGAATAGAAGCGCCTGGAAGCACGTAAGTAAGCGCTTGTTGCCTGCTTCACTATGCGCTCTAACTGTCTTTTTATTTTGCAGGTACGAGTTCGGAGCGGCTGCAGGGTGCCGGAATACCCACTGGATTAGATGTGGAAAGGAGTAATGGCACGTGAGTATTAAAGTTCCCCAATGTCTTTAAACGCACCTTGTTTTGTCTTTCAGATGCCGGAATGCAGTGTGAAGACCTCCGGAGCGCACGAAGAGTAGGTAAGCCTTTGCCTTTCAGATGCCGGAATGCTAACCTGTTCTTTCTTGTCTTTATAGGTGTTGCTGACGACTGGATTCAGGATGGTAAGCCTTTGCCTTTCAGATGCCGGAATGCTAACCTGTTCTTTCTTGTCTTTATAGGTGTTGCTGAAGACTGGATTCAGGATGGTAAGCCTTTTTCCTTAGGCCCTGGACCGGATGCAGAAGACACGATGAGCGTTCTGCTGCAGAGGTTGCAGAATAACGCAAAGCAAGATTCATCCACCGGGTGTGGTTTAAATAGCCTCCTGTAGTGCTTAGGTGTCTCCTTCCACAGCCACGCCTAAGTAAGAAAAGAGTTCCTGGTAAGAAAAGAGTTCCTGCCTTCCAGAAGAGTTCCAGTGTTCTGAATCTAGGGAGTGGCTCCAGCCCCACCCAACAGGAAAAGTAGTTCCAAACAGAAGAGGATCAGAGGCTCAAGTGGCAGGCAAGTAAGCAGCATGGTCTGCTGAAGGTAAGTCCACCCAAGCATTATGAGCCCGGCGCTTCCAGCGCTGGGACTGGGCATATTTATGAGCCTGGTGCCACTGGCGCCAGGACTGGGTCCAAAAGGTCCCAATTGGGACTGGTTGGCACTCGGAACCTGGGTTATGGATCTGCTTCCAAGGGAGTTGGGAAAACCCTGACCTTTTGGAAGCAGAGATCATGACAGTACCCCCCCTCAAGGCCCCTCCCAAACCGGGCTTCTCCGGGGGTTTTGGCTTGTCAGGAAATGTTCGGTGAAATCTTTTGATTAGGCGAGGAGCGTGGACATATTCAGCAGGTTCCCAGGATCTCTCTTGGGGGCCGTAGCCTTTCCAGTCAATTAGGTAGAATAGTTTAGATTTGGAGATCTTGGAGTCCAGAATGCTTTTGACTTCAAACTCGAGTTCTCCATCCACTAGGATAGGTTTTGGAGATTTGGTTAGTCGGGTTTGAGGTTGCACGGGTTTTAATAGAGAGACGTGGAAGACCGGATGTATCTTCATGTGCGGGGGCAAGTCCAACTTGACCGCTACTGGGTTTACTATGGTAGTGATGGAATAGGGACCAAGGTATCTTGGGTTGAATGTGCGTGGCCCTTTTAGAGATAGATATTTGGTGGATAACCAGACTTGATCCCCTACTTGATAGTGAGGGGCTTCCTTCCGATGTTGATCTGCTCCTTTCTTGTATTGTTCTTTAGCCCTTTGAAGGTGAGAAACAGCTTCCTTAAAGGCTTGGGTGATTGTAGAATGCAGGTAGTCTACTGCTGGTGTTTCAAGATCTTGGAGGGGATCCAACTCCGAGGTTCGAGGGTGACTGCCGTACAAAAGAAAAAACAGGGTTTTCCCAGTTCCCGAATGGACAGAGTTATTGTAGGCATACTCGGCTATCCAAAGGATATCTTTCCAAGTTTTTTCAGTTTGTTGCAGCATGCAGCGTAAATACTGTTCCAGAGTTTGATTGGTCCTCTCGGTTTGTCCGTCGGTCTGAGGGTGGTGACTGGTCGATAGTCTCACATCAATTTGAGCCGACCGACAGCAACTTCGCCAAAAATGAGAAATAAATTGACTACCTCGATCCGAAATTAGAACCGAAGGAAAACCGTGCAGTCGGACGATGTTTTCAAGAAATTCTCGGGCCAGAGTTGCTGCTGTTGGCAAGCCTTTGAGCGGAATGAAATGCGCCATCTTGGAGAATAAGTCCACGATTACTAGAATCGTATTGTATCCGGAGCATGGAGGTAGATCGGTGATGAAGTCCATAGAAAGCGTATGCCAAGGGCGAGGTGGGATGTCAATAGGGCGTAAGAGGCCTGCTGGTCTTTCCTTTTGACTCTTGTTTTGGGCGCATACTCCACAGGACATTATAAAGTCTCTGATATCTTTTTTCCAAGACGGCCACCAGAAGTAGCGCTTGATCTTTTCTGAGGTCTTGGCTATACCGGGATGACCTTCCATTAAAGAGTCGTGATAACAAGAGATTACTTTTTTCTGTAAATCTGTGCTGGGTAGGTATAATCGTTCTTGGAAATACAATAAGTTGTCCTTTACTGCAAAGTCCTTTCCCTGCAGATGCCAATTCTGTATGTCTGCTGGAGTTACAAGTTGCCAGGCTTTATCCTTAACTTCCTCTATGGATTCTGTGGCGATTACACCCAGAATTCTTTGTTCGGGAATGATTGGTACAGGTTTAGGGTTGACCAAGTGTTCTTCCACTCCCATCCGAGAAAGGGCATCGGCTTTACCGTTCTTTGTACCAGGTCGATAGGTAATTATGAAGTCAAACTCGGCAAAGAATAATGCCCAACGGAGTTGTCTAGAGGATTGGGCTTTTGCGGTCTTCAAATATTGCAGGTTTCGGTGATCCGTAATCACAGTAACGGTGTGTCGGGCCCCCAGCAGATAATGCCGCCAAGCCTTAAAGGCAGACTTGATAGCCAGAAGTTCCTTGTCAGTAATCGTGTAATTGATTTCAGGAGGCGAGAATTTGCGGGACCAAAATGCCACGGGATGCAACTGATTGGTTACCGGGTCCTTTTGTGATAGAACTGCCCCCATGGCAAGGCTTGAAGCATCAGTTTCCACGATGTAGGGGAGTTCGGGGCGAGGGTGTTTTAAGATTGGTGCAGAGATAAATTTAGTCTTCAAATCCTGGAAAGCTTGTTCCGCCTCGGTAGACCATTCAAAACGTTTGTTTTTCTTTAACAAGGCAGTGATGGGCTGGACTATTCGAGAGAATTCGGGGATAAACCTGCGGTAAAAGTTAGCGAAGCCTAACATGCTTTGCACACCTTTTACGGAGGATGGTGATGGCCATTTGAGAACTGCATCGACCTTCTTTGAATCCATACGCACTCCGCCAGGTGATAATATGAATCCCAAGAATTCAACTTCAGTCACGTTGCAAACACATTTTTCCAACTTAGCGAAAAGTTTGTGTTGACGCAATCTTTCGAGGACCATTTTCACGTGTTTCCGATGTTCAGATTCCGATGAAGAATAAACGAGGATGTCGTCAATGTAAACAACAACACATACATCTATGAGCTCTCTGAGGACATCGTTCATAAAATATTGAAAGGCGGCCGGGGCATTACAAAGTCCAAAGGGCATGACCTGATATTCAAATAGCCCATACTTGGTGCGGAAGGCCGTCTTCCATTCATCGCCCTCTTTTACTCGTACCAAGTGGTAAGCTCCTCTAAGATCCAGCTTTGTATATATGCATGCTTTTCTGACTTGGTCCAGGAGTTCAGGGATCAAAGGTAACGGATATCTATTCTTAACGGTGATCTGGTTCAGGGAGCGATAATCGATACAAGTTCTAAGGTCTCCTTCCTTTTTTGGAACGAAGAACAAAGCTGAAGAAGCAGGGGACTTGGAAGGACGAATAAACCCATTTGCCAGGTATTGATCCAGGTATTGTCGAAGGTGAAGGTTCTCAGGCTCGGTGAGGGCATAAATTCTACTACAAGGAGGAGTAGATCCAGGTATCAGGTCTATCTGGCAGTCATAAGACCTATGAGGAGGTAGAGAGTTAGCCTGATCCTTCCGGAAAACATCTTGGTATTCTAGGTATTCGGGAGGTAACTGGGGAGTCTCTGAAGAAATTGCGGCCAGTGCAACACCAGGTGGAGGGTGACAAGTAGAGACACATTCTGGAAACTGGACCGTTCTTGCTCGCCAATCGATCAGAGGATTGTGTTTCTCTAACCAAGGTATTCCTAGAATAATCTGAAACTGAGGGGCCTTGATCACATCGAACACAATCTTCTCATGGTGTCCATCTTGACTTACTAGCGTCACCTCTTGAGTGGTATGCGTTACTGGCCCGGAGGCTATCTCCGTACCATCCACCGTAGTAATGACGTCCTTTACAGCCTTGGGACAAAGAGTTAGATTCATCCTCAAAACCATTTCATGATCCACATAATTGCCGATGGCACCGCTGTCGACGTAAGCTTCAATTGCATGTAATCGATCCAGATTATCAGGGCTAATGAGGACCATAGGTATCACGAAATGCGAGGTCACGGAACTGGTTTTCACGCTCGGCAAGAGGACCTCTATTCTTGTCGGGCGAGGTCGTTTCCCTGCTCAGAGTTTGTAACTTTGGTAACTGCAGCTCCTACTGCCTTCTTGGCAGGTTTCACCGGACAGTCTCGAAGAAAGTGCCCTGAGTTTCCGCAATATAGGCATAATTGCAACTGTTTCCTCCTTTCCCGCTCCCTTTGTGTTAGAGGACCTTTCAGACCCCCTATTTGCATGGGTTCCCCGGAGTCTACTCCTTTGGAAGGAGTTGGCGGTTTGGAAAATACTCGAGCATCAAACTTGGAACGATCGGCCTTCCTGTTCTGCAGCCTGTGATCTATTTGAACGACCAAGTCTATATAATCCGAACAGTCTTGTGGGGGATTCACTACTTGGGCTAAAACGTCTTTGAGCTCTCCACGTAGACCTCTATAAAACAGCGTAATCCTTTTGTCTTCAGGCCATTGAGTTTCCACTATTAGTCTATTGAAAGATGCAATATAAGCCAAAAGGTCTTGATTACCCTGTCGCAACGAAAGAAGCTCATTGTCCAAGGCCTGCCCCTGTGAATGTCTTGCGAACAGTTTTTCCATACTAAGCTGAAAGGCTTGAAAATCATGGAGAACCGGATTATCTTGATTAACTAGAGGGATCGACCAGTCTGCCGCATTGCCACTATGGTACGAAAGTACAAAAGCTACTTTTGCTTGATCAGTTGGAAAGGCTGCTGGCCGGCATAAGAAGTGCAACCGGCACTGATTGATAAATACTGCAAACCTCTTTGGGTCACCAGAAAATCGTTCGGGCGGAGCCAGAGGTACATTCCCAGGTAGGTTGATCTGCACTGGATTCATAGAGGATGTTGAAGGAAGATTTGCCCCTGATGCGGGTAACGGGGTCTGTCCGGCTTGTGACTGTAGCACTTGTCTAGCAAGATTGTCTGTTCTCTCCTTGGAAATAATTAGTTCCCTTCTTAGAGCATTCGTTTCCTGACGAGCTGCATGCACTTCTGCCCTTAGTTCCCCAAGTAACCGGGCTAGGGGGTCAGTATCCGAGGTTTCCATAGCGACTGGGCGAGAGTTTTGCGGTAGGCTTTGCGTTCTGTAACGCTCACCTGATTCTCGCAGAGGCGCCGGTCTTGACTGGGCAACTACCGTATCTTCAAAGGTGATGTGTAGCACCTGGTTGGCTCTTTGGGCTGGACCTCTGTGCACTGTATGCCTGACGTGTAGAGTAAGATGTCTGCAGATAGAAAATATGGGGTTAATGAACTGGGGTTATTGGGGTGTCCCTATCTCTTTCCTCTTCTCCTCTCCTGTAGACCCCCAAAGGTTAACGCTCTCACCTTAGGTAAGTGAATGCCGAGCTCTCCATCTGCCTCGGGGCAGGGTGCTGTAACCAGTTTCTTCACTGGATAGGTAGCGCAGGCCTCTTGACTTCAGAGGACTGCTGTCCGTCGTTTACTGCACGAACGGTAAGTTTCGAGTCATTCAAATGTCTTTAAAGTCTTTAGTAATGATGTCTCTTGTTTTGCAGGGTTCCGGCGATGGCGGATGACGGGCTGAAGTGAGTTGAAGATGGAGCCCGTGTGATGAATAGAAGCGCCTGGAAGCACGTAAGTAAGCGCTTGTTGCCTGCTTCACTATGCGCTCTAACTGTCTTTTTATTTTGCAGGTACGAGTTCGGAGCGGCTGCAGGGTGCCGGAATACCCACTGGATTAGATGTGGAAAGGAGTAATGGCACGTGAGTATTAAAGTTCCCCAATGTCTTTAAACGCACCTTGTTTTGTCTTTCAGATGCCGGAATGCAGTGTGAAGACCTCCGGAGCGCACGAAGAGTAGGTAAGCCTTTGCCTTTCAGATGCCGGAATGCTAACCTGTTCTTTCTTGTCTTTATAGGTGTTGCTGACGACTGGATTCAGGATGGTAAGCCTTTGCCTTTCAGATGCCGGAATGCTAACCTGTTCTTTCTTGTCTTTATAGGTGTTGCTGAAGACTGGATTCAGGATGGTAAGCCTTTTTCCTTAGGCCCTGGACCGGATGCAGAAGACACGATGAGCGTTCTGCTGCAGAGGTTGCAGAATAACGCAAAGCAAGATTCATCCACCGGGTGTGGTTTAAATAGCCTCCTGTAGTGCTTAGGTGTCTCCTTCCACAGCCACGCCTAAGTAAGAAAAGAGTTCCTGGTAAGAAAAGAGTTCCTGCCTTCCAGAAGAGTTCCAGTGTTCTGAATCTAGGGAGTGGCTCCAGCCCCACCCAACAGGAAAAGTAGTTCCAAACAGAAGAGGATCAGAGGCTCAACTGGCAGGCAAGTAAGCAGCATGGTCTGCTGAAGGTAAGTCCACCCAAGCATTATGAGCCCGGCGCTTCCAGCGCTGGGACTGGGCATATTTATGAGCCTGGTGCCACTGGCGCCAGGACTGGGTCCAAAAGGTCCCAATTGGGACTGGTTGGCACTCGGAACCTGGGTTATGGATCTGCTTCCAAGGGAGTTGGGAAAACCCTGACCTTTTGGAAGCAGAGATCATGACATGGTTTGGTTTTATTTGAGGAATCAGCCAGGGAAAGAGCACCGCCTTAGCCCTCACGAGATTGTGATGGGGTGTAGATTACACACACTGCACTCACCTGCACTGTCAGGAATAAGGGCAAGCGTGTGTATCATGGGCTCAGAAAAGGGCTAAAGCACTGAAAAGACAGCAAAGACTACAATTCCCAGCAGTACCTGGGAGGCTGGGTAGTTTACTGCTGTGCGCGTGTTGGGCGAGCTGATCTTGATTACCAACGGTTTATGAGGGGCCCACGTCGCACGGCAGGTGTGGCTTATTTTGTTTCAGAGGACGAAGCTGCGTCGGAGAAGTCAGGGGCCGCTTGCTTATGGAACTTGCAGGGACGCGGAGGCAGCGGGCGTGAGCATTTTCGCAGCGATGAGAGAAGTGATCACGGCGGCTGCTACGGGCTACTGCATTCAACGTCCGGGAAGGCGCAGGAGCCTCCCGGACATAAGATAAGTGCGGGAAGGGCTTTATTTCATTGAAAAATGCACACGCTGACCATGAGCATGTTAACAGAAGGTCCTAGTGCTTGTTAGGGTTGGGGCAGTCTGCATTGTGAAGCACAAAACTTGTTTTTTCTGGGTTGTATGAATTACGCATTGGGTTACGTGAGAATCTGCATTATCCCCAACATTGCTCCCAATTGGCATGGGCTGCTAACTGGGTGCTAGTGGAGAAAACTACATGCTGAAAGAATGCACTTGGCAAATCTTTATGTTCATGCTGAAAGAAAGCACTTGGCAAATCTGTATGTTCTATATGTTAATTACCGTTTATGTTCTTGTCTGTAAGTGTTGTATATGCCAGCCCAGGGGGCCATGTGTTATGTCTTCATCCTGGGAGCATTCCCATTGTATGTTTCATCCTGCTTACAATGCTTATGTGTAATGTCATTGGGTAACGGAGGTACAGGTATTAAGGTGTTCTCAAGAGATATGTTTGGAAGGTAACAAGTAGTACTGAATGCGTATGGTATTAAGTAATCAGAGCATTTCAGGGTATATGTTAGGCTGTTTCCCCTTTGCTTCCCCAGTCCTATCCAAACTAGGTTTTCCCCTTACCCTCTATCCGGTGTTCCTAAACCTCCCTATCCTGTCCACAACCTCTCCCTAACCCTCTCCCCCCCCCACTGGCTGTCACGTGGTGTCCTGTCTACTATAGATATCAGGTACCTGTGCCAACCACGGTGGGAGGGTCGACTTGCAGAGGTTTTGAACTGCAGGTTGCAGTCTATTAAGGTTAATGACCCACACCTGAGGGTCGACTTCATTCGGCTTCTGCGGTTTGGGGGAGAGTGTCGACCTCTCTTCCCCATTATTGTGTATCTTGACATGCACACAGCATAAGATGCACATACAACACCTTAGGTCCTGGGTGAGGAGTTTAGGGAGTACCTTAGGGCCTTAATAAAAAGTGTCTGAATTATACATTCAGAGGTTGTGTCTTCTTACCAGCAGCCTACAGAAGGATATCGGGGTGGTCAAGGAGGGTCCCCTTTATTGCAAGGGATTCATGTTGCGCACACCATACTGATGGCAGGAGGGATATGACAGCAAAACTGGGATAGGGTCAGAAATCCATATCAATCACGTAGGAAGATGCAATATTAAAACTGCAAATGCAACCCAAACTCATACAGGGGGGTATTTTTTTACACTGGCATTCTAAAATGGCAGGGACATTCTTGACGGGAAAGAGAATTAGTTACTTAGTAATAAGGTTGTACGAACAAGACATGGTTCACAGTACTTGCAAGTTCACAGATGTTATTGAGCCATTTGTATTCAAATCTTTAGAGCGGCTTGGTCATTTGGTCAGTGGTAGTAAACCTAAGGCCGAGGCCGGGGTCCGACGGTTTAGTATTCCATACGGTGTATGTAGCCGCATAAATTAGATTAAGGTGCAAGAAGTCTGTGGAATGAGAGGTCTATCTGTGGTTCAAAGAAAAATCATGTTTAAGCAGACCTGTTTCTATTTGCAAAAATATGTCAGTAGAACCATGTGCAATCACACTTAAAGTTAAAGGTTTTAGGCCAGTAATTGCTAGCAATGAATTGTGTTTTCAATAGCAATGTTTAACCATGTACTGATGTCAGGGTCTACTACAACGAATCCCAAGAAGATGTGTGTTATGAATATGATCTGAAGATAATAATGAAGATAAGCCTGACCAATAAAAAGGGAAGAATTGGGGAAAGATGGGATTTCTTTGAAGAGGTGTTGTCCAATTTGGGGAGTGCAGGGTAATACATGTATCTGGGAATCTGGGAGTGTTTTAAATTGTTTCAAAAAGTATATAAACTGCCAACTGATGTTGTATTCTGGGTTAGTTTGGTCCTGAAACACCATCTAACCGCTTCCCGGAGCTTTGTACAATAAACTTACTTTATGTACAACCGTGTACTCGCTTCTTAAGTGATGGGCCTGTTTCTGAGTTAAGGTGATTAAAGGTCCACCCCCCCCGGGAAGCAGTTAAGAATCTGATGATCTGCACAAGCAACTGTTGTTCCCCGGGGACTGGATTTTTATCCGTACCTTTGTGTGACGCTGGAATGAGCTGCTTTTATATGGGCCGCACCGTGAGATTTTTGCACCTTCAACTGCTCTGAAGGTGGAGGGCAGCAAGACTTGGGTTCATATCAGTGACGTACAAAGGGATAACAGTGCCCATCCACCGGCACAGGAGCAGACTCAAAGTTAAGTATGCCCTAAGGATTTGCAGCTCATTCCAGTGGAAAAGGGGTGTGTGAATGAAAATCAGGGATTGGAATGTTCAACAAGAAGAATAACACTTTGGATTTATAATGTATAGTAGAGTTATTGTTTATATGTCTTTTTTGTTTCTTTTGTCATCATGTTCAAAGATGGCAAACAGTATGAATGTGAATGGTTTAAATGTATCTAGAATCATAGCATTTGATGATATATTATTGAGGTCACAAAGAAACATTGATGCTGGTTTCTTGGACAGTGAGGACAATGTAAATGTACAACCAACAGTAGATGCACATGGGTTTGCAGCAGATAATGTATGGTAAAGCCATATGAGGAGAGTTGGGAGAGAGAGATCTGCATGATTTTACTACATCTGCTCTCTCATCCCCCATGCTTCTGGTGTCCCTAGGGTGTTCATCCCAGATGAAAAAGAGTTAGCAGATGCACCAAGTCTAGTGCTCCTTGCTTTGTGCAGGGTCCAAAGGCAGTTCTAAGAGCAATCAGTCACAGCATCTATTTGACCTGTTGACGAAGAATGTTCAGCTACAGATCGTAAAGAGCAGAAGAATGTTTGGTGTACACAATGAGTCCAGTTGAGTTTAAAAGGGGCTATTGTCATTAATAACCAATGGGAGCAAGGGGTGAAGAGTTGTGGAGCTGGAGAGTTGAGGGGAAGAACGATTGAAAGTATCTGACAAGGCTCAAGGAGCCACGAAAACCTGTTAAGATACAGACACTTACCAATTTTTCTCTGTGTTTGTCATGATGCCTACCCCCGGAGCACCAGGC
This sequence comes from Ambystoma mexicanum, assembly GCF_040938575.1. Taxonomy (NCBI): domain Eukaryota; kingdom Metazoa; phylum Chordata; class Amphibia; order Caudata; family Ambystomatidae; genus Ambystoma; species Ambystoma mexicanum. The sequence goes on along the minus strand of NC_090924.1, from coordinate 679,678,086 downwards.
CAGGCCCAGCACCTCCGGGAGCAGGCATCACGCCCCCGGGTAAAAGCCCAGCGGCCCTTTATAGGGGCTCTTTGGACTCTGCCCTGGCACCGTTGGCGCCAGGCTCATGTTGGACATCAGTCCTGGCGCCATAGGCGCCAGGCTCATAAAGGGAAGTGTTTGGTGCACTTACCTGAAGCAGACTATGCTGCATGAAGAACCAACACAAATGAGGCTTAGGAGGGACTATTTTTCTGAATGGAACTATTTTGTTACTTGAGTGGGGCTGTGGAAGAATACTCACCTGGAACTTCTTCCAAGGGTATTTAAGCCACACCCGGACAGCCACACGTGCTTCGCGTTGTTCTGCATCCCAGCAGCTGAACGCTCACCGTGTCTGCTCCTGCACCTGGACTCCAGCCACGCCCGCCTCGAACCTGGAACACCTGTAAGGGAATAAGAGAAGAGAAAGGTGAAAACCAAGAACTATTTCAACCTTCTTACCTGCATCCGGAATCTTCCCGCCAGCATTCCTGAAGGAAGACTTCCATTTAAAAGCACCGCGTTGCTCGCTGCAGCGCCGCGCTTCACTCACCTGTACCCGAGACGCCGCCCGGCTCCATCGCGGCTCTCAGTGCCGGTCGCCACATCTCTGCACCGCACCTAAGGGAGAGAAGAAGAGACAAAAGGTGAGCAAGGGAACACAAGAGGAAAGCCGGATTTTCAGCCATATTACTTACCGGCTATTCTTGGTGAGCCATTCCACATCTCGGGTCGGCGCCACATCTCTGGCAGGTACCGCACCACAGCCCGTATGGGGAAAGGACAAAAGACATTACTGGGGAATTATAAAGACATTTAGAGGGGTCGCCCTCATCACTGACTCACCTGATTTTACCCCGGCAATTTAACCCCTCAACGCATCGCCTTTGTTCTGCACCTGAAATAAAGGACAGAAAAAGACAACATAAAAGGAGGCTCACACTTGAACTTTTGCATCTTCATACTTACGGCGTATTGCTCAGTAAAGTCAAGTGGATTTGCCAGCGCCATTCTGAAAACCAGTGAAGTAACTGGACGAACGCGCGCCCCTGGACCAGAAGCAGGATGGAGAGTTCATCCTTCCAAACCATAAGGTGAGCTTAAACCGGGGGTTTTGGAGGAAGTCAGAGGAGAACGAAGGGGGAAGGGGGGAGCAAGCACATTGTTCAGCAGACAGTTAATCCCCTTTCTCATCTGCAGAAGGATATTCCTACGGGCCAGACAAGCAAAATTTGGGGGTCCTGTTCAATCGGTGGTCCGAATTCTGCGCATCACGCTTGAAGAGGCCACAGCAACCCAGACCAGACCAGCGCCTCCGTGGGAGCCAGGTGAGCGTTACAGGGTTTTAAGGGTGATGACATAGTGCCTGTTGCCACAAATGTGAACTGCAGCCGCACGCTTTGCATCACCAATCTGGCTGGAGGTACAGCTGTGCTCCTCAATGATTTTTGGACTTGTGGACAGTTCGAAACTGTATTGTTTGTTTAGTCATACAGAAATGCTATTTTCGTCCCTCCTGGCACCTGGCATCCAAACCGCGGCAATTGCAAAGTGTCTCAAGGTGACACGGTATGAACTGCTATTTGTGTGTGAATCAGCTTTCAGTGCCAACAAGGAAGAAATGCGGGCCCCGAGGCTCATAGCCTTGCAGAACAGGTATATCCTCGACCACCCATAGAGGGAGAGATCTGTCAGAAGATAGGGAGATCCTGCTGCATATTTGTGCTTTCCAATAATTCAGAGAATGGGGCCCTGACACAAACAATCGCCGCCTTGCACAAGCTCAGTGTAATCATGGAGAACGAGGCAGGAATTACAAATGACCCTTGGTTGGACTTTTTTTTTCTTGGGTGCCATCTTGGATGAGCCTAGCTGTAAAAAATGTCATGCCTATTTTTGTCTTTTTCCTTATTATCTTTTGCTCTTGTCAAATGCTCTTATGATGCTGTTCTGCCCAGGTACCGAAAGCAGCTGTCATGATGACTGTGACCCTGTCCAAAGCTAGAACCACTACCATTTCATATCACATGGGTACTCAGACTGAAGCTGTCTTGTGTTCACCACCAAGTTGGGTTGATTGTGTAGAGCAGCGGGTAGATTGTGGAAATGGTGGGGGGGACATGTTGGGTTTGTACAGTGGAGCAGTATGCCCACATTAGGACCAATGTGAGAGATTATTGTAGGGTTTTTCCCAGAGAAGATGGTTTTAAAGAACAAGAATGTGATTTATTAATTAAAGTATTAACTAAATGGTAGAATGTTGGGGTGGTCGGAAAAGGTCCCACTGAGGAAGTGGGATTCACCTTGTGCGTGCCATATTTGTGACTGGGAGAGCAGTGCAACTGGCACAATGACAATCATTTTTGTGCTATTACTCACAGCATCTATGGCTTTTCATGAAAATCGTTTTTGGCTGTGTGTATTGTCATCCTATATCTGGATTCACTGCATCTGTGGCCTTTCATTGTACTTCGATTTTAGCTGTGTGTATTGTCATCCTGCACCCTGATTCACTGCACCTGTGGCCTTTCATTGTAATTCGATTTTAGCTGTGTGTATTTACATTCTGCACTCTAACTTCATTGCATTGTGTTCTGTGCTACTGCTAGCCCACCTGTGAGATTAGGTCAGAACTATGCAGTGCAGTCACCCTCTCTCCTTTCCACTTCTCTCTTTCTCCTTAATGACACTCGCCATCTCTCCTATCTTCTCTAACTCCTACTCAATCTCCTATTCCCCCCGCTCTCTCTAAGTCTGGAATGAAAAAGCACAAAAAAGGCATCCTGCGTGAAAACCCTGGCTTTCCCATCGCAGACACTTAAGTCAGTGCTACCTCCAGAGAGGTCTTCACTGACATCCTCTTCTCTGTCCCCTCTCCAGATCTCTGGGCTCCTCATCTCATCTCAACCCTCTCCCCTTTCACTTCCTCTCCTATTAATGGTGGGACCAAGTGGGAAGACCCTTTGGCTGGCTTCTCATCCTCACCCTGCATCATTAATGTCTACCACACTGGCACTATCCTGGTCCAGGGTCCTCAACTCAAACTCCTAATCTTTGATCAGATCCTGCCTTGCCTCATTAACTTCCTTCCATCTGCTGCCTCTCCCCTCACCACTCTCACTGTCCCGACTCCCCTAGTACAACGCCCCTGTACTCCTCCTCAGAAAACCTTGAAAGACAGAGCACGCCACATCCTGGCAACTCTTAACGCCTTCTCTGCCAACAAACACTAGGCTGACATCTGCCTCCTTCTTGAAGACACTAACCTCGACTTTCTCGCTCTCACTGATTCTTGGTTTAATGCCAGCTCAGTCACTGCTGTTGACTCCCTCCTCCCTGTCAGGTTCAAGGTCATTTCCAAGCCTCGACCTCACCGTGCTGGCGGTGGGTCGCCTTAATCTATCCTGAGTGGGTTCCTTCTTCCATCGTACCCACCCAACTCTATACTTCCTTTGAGAGCCTGGTCTGCAAGTTGGTCATCTCTCCCTTCTCCACTCTCCCCATTGCTACCATCTACCGGCCTCCTGGTGCTACCACCCTGTTTCCCTTGGAATGGGCTGATTTCTGCTCCTCCTTATTTTCATCTACTTTCTCTGCTCTCAGCAATCTTCACTCAGCAATCACCAATTCCCTTGACGTACTTGCCCCAGTAAGGAGGATCCACCTGAAACCTGCCTCTAAGCGTAACACCTGGTATGACTCCAAACTTGCAGCCCTAAACGAAAGTGCAGAGCAGTGGAACGGAAGTGGCAAACCTCAGGTTCACCCTCTGACAAACTGACCTGCTGCATACTCCAAAAGCAATACAGACTCGCCATCCATGCCAAAAAAAGGGCCCACATTCAGGCACGGGTATCAGGTGCATCCAATAACACGGCTGAACATCTCAAAATCTGCAGGGAGCTAGCAAACCCTTCTGCAGTCTCTTCCGTCCCGCTTCCTTCCCAGGCCCTCTGCAATGCACTGGCCACACACTTTACCACCAAAACTCACGACATTCTGAACACCATTATTACTCACCTACCCAACCCATCCCACTCCTCCTTGCCTCACTTGGTCCCTCCCCCTCGTCCCTTCCTCTCCTCCTTCCCCCGTCACACCTGAAGAAGGCACCAGAGTTGCCCGCTCTATGAAGGCTTCTGCCAAACAGGTTCCCCCCCTGCTCGTCCAGAACTTTCAAGGACAACATTGTCTCTTTTGCCCCAGCACTTGCTGATTTCTGCAACCACTCCTACGCGATTGCCTCTTTCCCCTCCTGCCTCAAGCACTCCCCTTAGGCGCCCACTACTAAATACAGACTCGCCATCCATGCCAAAAAAAGGGCCCACATTCAGGCACGGGTATCAGGTGCATCCAATAACACGGCTGAACATCTCAAAATCTGCAGGGAGCTAGCAAACCCTTCTGCAGTCTCTTCCGTCCCGCTTCCTTCCCAGGCCCTCTGCAATGCACTGGCCACACACTTTACCACCAAAACTCACGACATTCTGAACACCATTATTACTCACCTACCCAACCCATCCCACTCCTCCTTGCCTCACTTGGTCCCTCCCCCTCGTCCCTTCCTCTCCTCCTTCCCCCGTCACACCTGAAGAAGGCACCAGAGTTGCCCCCTCTATGAAGGCTTCTGCCAAACAGGTTCCCCCCCTGCTCGTCCAGAACTTTCAAGGACAACATTGTCTCTTTTGCCCCAGCACTTGCTGATTTCTGCAACCACTCCTACGCGATTGCCTCTTTCCCCTCCTGCCTCAAGCACTCCCCTTAGGCGCCCACTACTAAAAAAGCCTTCAGCAGACCCTGCCTGTCCATCCAACTACCGCCCTATTTCAATCACCCCTTTCCTGGGGAAACTGCAGAAGAAGCTGGCCTTGCCCCTAACTCACCTCTCACACTCAACTTGTCAGTGATCTCCACGATCATCAATCTGTATTCCGAGTATTCAAAGGCACAGAAACTGCTCTTCTGAATACCCGTGAAGAACTGCTTGCATCTCTGGACACCAACTCCCCAGCTGTCCTCATTCTACTTGATCTCTCTTCTGCCTCTGACACTGTCAACCATTCCATCCGCATACAAAGGCTCCATGATACCCTTGGTATCTCAGAACGGGCTCTGGAATGGCTGACCTCCTCTCTAACTAACTGCTCTTCCCATGTCACCTTCTCCTCTCCTACTTCCTTCTTCTCCTGTGGTGTCGCGCAAGGATCTATCCTCTCCCCCTGGCTCTTTAACATCTACCTTGCTCAGCTGGCATGCCTCATCTCCTCTTTCTCCCCCAACTTCCAGTGTTATACACCCAACTCTTTCTCAGGCTTCCTGCTGACTCACTCGCTCTCTCCTTAATCCCTGACTGCCTGTCTGTAATCCAGGCTTGGTGCTCTTCCAATGATCTCTGCCTCAATTCCAGCAAAGTTGAGATATGTCCGATTGGGACCCCTGCTCCCACCTTCTTCCCTTCTCCCTGGCCTCCAACCTTGGGCTCTCCCCCTGCTCCTTCCTCTGAAGCCAGAAACCTTGGAGTCATCTTTGACTCTTCCCTCTCCTTCCTCCCTCACACTCAGGACATTGCCAGGAAGTCCCATTTCCAACTCTTCCTTCGCAAAGGAATTCTCAGTTTTCCAACCTTCCCACAGAAGCACAATGTTTCCCGAGCCCTGGTTCTCTCTAGGCTTGACTTTTGTAACAGCCTCCTCCTCAATCTACCTTCTTCCACTCTGCAACCCCTTCATCTAATCCAGAGTAGAGCAGTGAGATTTATCCTTGGCCTTAAGCCCAGGGACTGCATCTCTCCTGCCCTTAAAAGCCTCCACTGGCTCCCAGTTGCTGCAGGGATCACATTCAAATCCCTCTGCATCATCCACAAGGCTGTCTGGGACTGGGGACCACACTATCTGCAACTCTCTTTTACCAAATACTCTCCTTCTAGACCTATACGCTCCTCTGGCACCAACTCTCTGTGTGTAAAGCATTTCGCTAAACAGAGAGCAGGAGGCAGCTCGCTTTCCTCAGCTGGATCCCTCCTCAGGAACAGCCTCTCCCTCCCTCTGTGCCTTGAGCAGGACATTCTGAAGTTCCGAAAAGCACCTCAAGAGTCTCCTCTTTTCCTGTCCCTTCTATTCTTCCTTCCTCTGCTAATCCCACAGCTGTTGTGATTTGTGTCTTGGACCCTTATGCATCTTCTGGGCCTCTGACCATTCACACCCAATCTCCACAGCATATGTCTTCGTCAGCACTTGCCTCGGCACACCTTATGCACTGGAGATTCGCACTTTCCACCCAACGCGGCACCTGGCCGCATAGCACTTACCATACCTTGCCCTTCTTCTGTGGCTCACCTCGAGCACGGACACCACAGCACCTACCCCACTGCCCTCTTCCTTCCTGCACTTGCACGTTCTGAATACTCACAAGGCATAGTAGGTTCGGCCGTCCCTTCCCCTCTTTATTTCTTATATTTAATTGTACTACTAACCCATGTTCCCTCCCTGCTGCCCTATGGGCGCTTTGAAACAGAATGTATTCCCTGTGTAAGCGCCTAACAAGCAAACAATAAATAAATAAAGACGTTGCAATTGTATATGTATCCAACGAGGTTAATGGGAATGGGTTATGTGTTACTTTAAGTGTTTCTTTTTTAAGGTGATATATTTTAGATTTGCACAGGCGCAGCAAGCTAAATGTCAAAATCGCCAATGAAATATAAACACAATTTAGATATGGGGTACATAGAAGCTGGGCAGAGAGGAGTTTCATAATGTGCATGCGAGGAAGGGGACATGTCATGCAAAACCCACTGTGAGGAAGACACAATAATTATTAAACATGCATGCACAGATAGGCACACATGGGGATCTTACAAATCCATATGCAGTGAGCTTTTTTATAAATTGGTTAATCTCCTTAGTCAGGGGTTTGCGAGGCGAATTCTGAGTGACTGGGAAAAACTGGTTTTGAAGGTTTTGGAGGCCAAAGGCGAGCTGATTATCAGCCACGACATTAATGCATGGTCACCCAACAAGCCGGGCCGGGATTTTAATGGCTTGGTAGCATCGCAGAAGGAAGATGTCATTTTTCAAGTGCATGGGAGCTTGTTATTTATTGTTCAGGGGGATTCGCCCATTTGCTTTTGACCAGCAATACACCCAGAGTGAAGGGACCCCTGGGAACAGAGTTGACGGATACCTTCATTGATTTCGATTGTTTTCTCAGGATGTAAATGGAGGCCATGTGTCTTGAATTGACAGTGGCTTAGATTAGAGTGTTCTGAAGATGCCAGCAAGTCGGGGTGGGTGAGATGGCTATCGCCAATTCAAAAGGAACCTGATTAGTCTTCCTCTCCTCATGTTATTTGAAGTATTTGTGCAAACCATGTGCAATTACGTTAGGGTTAAGTCTAAGGCCAACTGGAACTTTTAATAAATTATGCTTTTATATGACTATGTAACTCTGTGATGGTGTCACGACCTACCACGGACAAATCCTAAAAGAGGGTGTGTTGTACACAAGAGCTGAAAATGGCTTTTAAGATTATTGTAACCAATGAGAATGGGAGAATTTGAGAAAAGATTGGATTTCTTTTGTATAAGTCTTGACCAATCACATGTGGGGTGTGGATTGTAATAAAATATATGGGTGTGTTTTAACTGTCCAAAAATGTATACGATGTGTCACCTTGATTCATGGTTCATGGAGACGTGGGTTCGTTTGACTCTATAGAATCATCTAGCCCCTCCCGGTTGATTGTACAATAAACTTGCTTTACATACAAACATGAACTCGCTTCTTAAATGGTGGGCACACCCCCATGGTCACTTTACCTATGAAAGAAAATTGCCGAGATTCTAACAATTATTAACAATTCTAACACCATAAGATGTTCAAGTTTGAAACATTGCAGAAATGTAGCATTGCTTATGTTATCTATTTCTTCTATATGTGAGGCTGCCACTGCATACAAAGTGTCATTATTTTTCTTATAACCAAATCAAAGTGTCAAATGTAGTTGTTTAAAACGAGTAAATGAGGTGTCTGCCACCTACGGCTCTCCAGATATTTTAGACTACAACTCCCATGATCACTCACCATTGATTAGGCTGGCCCAAGCTGATAGGACTTGTAGTCCAAACATCTGGAGAGCCAAAGGTTGCAGACAATGCTATGTTCAGCAAGGTTAACATCATTATGAATGGCTCCAACTAGCTTTTTTCCACAGATGGACTGACTGAAGATCTTTCTATTAAAATGTGCTTAATGTAATGCTTGTTATCAAATCAAACGTTATCTTAAGATGCATACAGGCAATCATAAATAGTTTGGAGTAAAGTATATACTAGTGTAACTGTGAGGATGCAGCACTTGTGAGTGAAAACCTACAACTTGGTTTGGAATAAGGTGGTGCACCTGATCAAGTGAAATATACACAAACAATAGAAATGACACTATAGTGAAAGTAAAACCCTAAGCTAATAAGCGGCTGAGGTTTAGTTGTGAAACACATGCACCCTGTAACACTAAAGATAAGGGAGTGATTAAGCATCCTCTTGTTCTATTGATGTCTGCCCTTTCAATATTGTGAGTGATTAAATATCCACAATCTAATGGAGCCAGAAAAAAGAAATTGAGCAGCTAGCTCAGAGCTGCTTGAAACATGCCATGTGTGTGGCTTTGTCCCTAGTATACTGTGAATAATTAAGCGAAATGTAAACCCAGTTTAATGGGGCCAGTGCGAATATGTGAGCAGGTGGCTCAGGTGAGAAGCTAGGTTAATAATGGCTAAAAAGTAAAGGAGTGGGGGAAATGAGTCCCTGTCATACTGTGAAAAATTGGGTGAAGTTTAAGCTTGTAATGGGTCCAGTGTAGAATATGAGCAGTTAGCGCAGATATGTTTAAATAAGGGGAATGTGTAGAGAAAGTGTGCCCTGTCATACTGGAAGGGGAAAACAATTGAATGGGTCAGTGCAGTGTGTGAGCCGTTCACTGGTCTCGGATATAGTTTTAAACTGTTATGTTGAATTATACCATGCACCGCTACCACCCAAGGGCAATCTCCAGGTGCTCACGTGGCTCTGCAAGAAAGAGGACAGGGTTGGTTAGTGAGGGAAGAGTGATAGGATAGGTCCAGAACCATGAGAAACTGGTGTCCGTGTGTGTGTTGGCTTGCAGATGGTTGGTTGTGTGCACTGGCCTATTGTATCCATACAGGTAAGGTCCAATGCCTGGGTTGTTTCTATGCGACTGTTTGTTATGTAGGAGTGTGTCTGTGTGTTTTATGTGTAGATTGGAGGGGATTTCAGGTTGTGCGCACTGGCTTGTTGTACCCTTGTGCGTGAGGTCCAGTGTCCAGGATTGTTGTTGTAAGCGTGTGTTACTTGTGTTGGGTGTGGGTTAGTGTACAGGTTGGCTAGCCCAGTGGGTGTGTATAGTGTTTGGTGTGTTTTGGAGAAAGCAGGAGCGGGTGGTTAGTACATTGGCTACTCTCTAAGTTATTTTATGTGGCTAATCTACACAATACTATATAGTAATGTGCATGGTTAATTTCACAGTGTAAGTGTGACACGTGGCTAATCTTCACAATTCTATCTAAATGTGCCACATGGCTAATCTACACAATACTATATAGTAATGTGCATGATTAATTTCACAGTGTAAGTGTGACACGTGGCTAATCTTCACAATTCTATCTAAATGTGCCACATGGCTAATCTACACAATACTATATAGTAATGTGCATGGTTAATTTCACAGTGTAAGTGTGACACGTGGCTAATCTTCACAATTCTATCTAAATGTGCCACATGGCTAATCTACACAATACTATATAGTAATGTGCATGATTAATTTCACAGTGTAAGTGTGACACGTGGCTAATCTTCACAATTCTATCTAAATGTGCCACATGGCTAATCTACACAATACTATATAGTAATGTGCATGGTTAATTTCACAGTGTAAGTGTGACACGTGGCTAATCTTCACAATTCTATCTAAATGTGCCACGTGGCTAATCTACACAATACTATATAGTAATGTGCATGGTTAATTTCACAGTGTAAGTGTGCCACATGGCTAATCTTCACAATTCTATCTAAATGTGCGTGGCTAAACTTCACAACCTATCTAAGTGTGACGCGTGATTAATCTTCACAATTCTAAGTGAGACACGCGGGTGGTCCTTGCAATTGCTAAATGCAGAGTGGGGCTACATGTTATGTTATTGGGCATTTGTATAGCGCCTTTTACCATTGGTATGATTCCAAAGCGCAGTGGGTTGAACGCCCTCGCGGACCGTAGTCCAGGTCAGTGGAGAGAGTAGTGTAGTAAATAGTGCTTGGGTGCCCTCGGTATGTGAAAATATGAGTAATAAAAGTCCCTCAAGAATGTGAATAATTGGGAAAAGACTTTTCCCAGTTTAAATGGGAGGAGTGAGTGATCATATTAAAATCCTAAAATAGTGAAAAGGGGAGGAGATATCGTGCCAACAGGAGTTGTACATTATTATGGATGCAACAAGGAGTTGCAAATTTGTATAGTGGTACAGTTGGGGTAGTAGCAACAAGGTGTTGTAAAATGGAAAAGAGTACCATGGAATTCTATCATCTAACGTCCTTGAAAGCAAGCATTAGCAATGGCAAAGGTTTGGGCTTTTGTGTAGGCATGGTAAAGGCACTTGCCAGGCACAACCGTAGTGGTATTAACTGACCACTGATGGTAGCCAGTGCGAGTACCTGGGCATCTAATAGCAGTGCCTGGCAAATGCGTAATACTTATACACAGGCCAAAACGGCTGACTTTGCCAATCCTTGTTTTGAACAGGACTTCACTGAAGGACACGCAGAGTGCTTATAAATCGAGATTGCTGAAGGCAGGCCTGGTTAAGACATTTCTATTACACCAGTAGTGGGTTTCCAACTCTAATTACCTCATTAAGAAGACTGCTTTGAAAAATAACTGCCAGGCACTTTGAGTGCAAAGTTTGATTGTAAGTCTTGATTAAAGCGAGCTTAAAGAGCTCCCATGCAGAGATGTTTTGGGCAGGGAGAGGCAGGAACTGGGTGGTAATAGCCATGGGGGTAGCATGGCCATGGGCGGTCAATGAGTGGGCATATAACCAAACAACACCTCTCCTCATATGCTATTCCTCCCTATCTGTACTCTAATGCAATAGTTTCAGCTTGTAGGTGTCGCAAGCAACCCCCAATGGCTCGAACTAAGAAAGGACAGTCGGATGTGGTGTTGAGTGAATGTTGGTGTTCTGTTTTCTTCTCATTGTGGCTTGTGGGTGGAAAGTGGCTCAGATGTCTAAATGGTCCCTTTTCTCCTGGAATCAGCTGGGGCACATTGCTTTTAAGTTCTATTTGCACCTGGTCTTTTATAGGGTGACAGTGCGTCTGCTGTGCTCTCGTTCTCCACCTTATTCCCTCTCTCTAGAGGATGACTTCGATGTGTCGTTCCGGCGGGAGAGGGAGGGTAAACGGGGAGGTTTTAGGATTTGGCTTCCCGTTCTCTCTCCCTGGGAACGTGTATGCTTATATGTGTGGTGTCATGTGTGGCCTGTAAGTAGGTGGTCCCTGGTTTTCTGCAGTGGCAGCTGGTAGAGTACCTGGGTGGTGGGCATCGCCCGGTCTCCTTATATGCACTGGAATACTATGTACTAATCTTAATAAAGGGAGCACCTGTAAACTTACCTGAGCCTTCAGGAACTTTATCCTTCAGAACCCTGTCCTCACACAATCACGACTGCCCTTTGTTGTATCTGCCTGCAGGCGGGGAGCGCACCTCTCCGTTCCATCTGACAGAGATGTTCCATGCATTTGCTATAGACCGCTCTTGGTATTCTTTGAGCATCACGGCCGCAGCTACATAGTTTTGCTAGAGGTAGGTCTTTGGTAACACAACCAGTGTGATTAGGGGAGCCCCCTATTCTTCACATGGGAAATGCTAATCTTGGATGCAGGAGGCCATATAGGGGGCATAAGTGACAGGAATGGTACGCTCTCGCATCATTCTGGCTGTAGTAGGGATCGATGTCTGAAAGGAAGAAAAGCGGGTACCCCCGCAACCATCTCTTACTATAGGAAAAGGCCATTGGCACACAGACCCAGAATCTCGCATTGCCCAAGTCTTGCAAGAATCCACAACTGCTTACAGCGCGCTCTCAGATTCCCTGACGGCCACAGTCCATTTGAATGTAAAATGAACTTGTTTTCTAGAATCAACATTCAATTATTACCGAGACATGTTTCCAGCGATTATTGAGATGATGGCCACAGGGTTGTACTGTGATAATAAGCCTGGTGGTCAGAGGGCAACCACCGTGGGCAGCAGACTATTAACTTGCTGATGCCCACTACTGGGAAGAAAATAAAAAATAAGTTTATTTCCATGAAAGGAAGATCCAGCAATTCATTAAAAAATAAAGGAAAGATGGCAGCCATTTGGGTGCATAGCAAGGCAGAAGCTGAGGTAACTGAGGGCGTTTGGGGATTGGAAGTTGGGGTCTGGAAAGCGTGGGGAACAGAAATAAGTGCGAGGCCAGTGGCAGGATGACAACCATGCAGTCATCCTGGAATGGAACTAGGTCGCTCTATTATCTACTTGCGCCCTGATTGGTTGGAACTGCCCCTCAGGATAATTAACACTGCACCAGGTTGAAAACGCCAATCACTGCACAACAGAACTAGCTGATGAAATCAGCATCTTTTAGAAAGCGACCTTTTTCAAAGACCACCTTGAGTTGTTGGAAAACCAGTTCCAACCCACCTAAAGTAGACGTGAGGTAGCCAGATATTTCTTTGGTAGGCACGGAACCAGAGGGTCTGGCTTAGCTGTACAAGTCAAGCACGAGCCAAGCCGTCAAACAACGCATACCATGTGGTGTCCCACTTCCCCAAAGCCCGACAACTCATACTTGAAGGCCAGCCTTTCAGTCCCACCACAAAAAAACAAGTCCTGACGTGCCTTCTCATCTCCACCACACACACAAACCCACGACCTGGTGCCCTGCCTCCACTAACCCAGCAACACAAAAGCGAGACCGGACATTCTGTCTCTCCACCCCACAACAAAAAACCCATACCAGGTGTCCTGCTTCCTAACCCTCACACAATGCATACATGGCATCTCGCCTCTCCCTCTAAGCTTTACACACAAGAATATGCATAAGGGACTTTAGGGGCACAGAAAGAAACATTGCAGGAACACATAAAGAAAAAAGTGTATTATTGCAAAGCAAAAAAATGAGACTTGCGTCTTTCCTCTTCTTCAACCAGCACGCACCTCACAGCAAGGGGGGGTATGGACATGTACTAAGACCAGAAAGCAGGGTGTCCGTAAAGCAAACAGCGCAGGCGCAGGAGGTGTGATCTGGAGACTGTAGAAAGAGGGTCCTCTGCTGGCAGAGATGGTGGTCAGAGCCAGTGTGGCGCATGCGCCTAAAAAGGAAGGGAGACGAATCACTGCATTCAAGGCCCAGACACAGGGAAGCAAGATTCATGAGCAAAGAGTGGTAAAGCTGGAGACCATGTGGAGCTGTCTTGAGTCGTGTGCAGGTAGGAAACCTGCGGGGTGACTGGTGGGATAGCCAAGGAGGGATATTCTCCCCCTCCGGTCCCATTACCAGGTGAGCCGCCATACATGTGATTGTGTTCCTCATAATACCTGTGCTGGGGAGTATCCAGCGTGGCAGCAGTGGGGGGCGAGCTAGAGAAAAAGTCCTGATTTTTAAAATGTATTTACTTGAAGGGGCAAATCAGGTTCTCTACAATGTGTGGTCAAAGAAGGTAGTAAGACCCTACTTGCCATCTTCATGGGCTACCATCCTACAGCTACATTCTAGCAGCTGCAGCTGGCAAATAATTGCAAAATGGAGGGGTGGAGCAGTGTACCCTGAATTGAACAGAGCAGGTGCACCTGAACTAATCCAATAAGGTTTTGGCTACTGCTTCCCATTAGATTAGTTGAAATCACGCATTTCACAGCAACACAAAAAATCACATAAATTGGGCAACAATATAGAATGTACACTCTGCTTTCAACGACAGACATGAAACACTTTGTGACAGGTGCTGAGGTTGGCTGGCCCCCAAAGAAAACAAGTATTGCCAATGCCAACAGTTTGGGCTTTGGCGTGCGCATGGGAAAGGCACTTGCCGGGCACTGCGGTAGTGGTATGAACTGATCATTGATAGTAGCAGGTGCGACATGGTGCAAGTACCTGGGCCATCTAATAGCGGTGCCTGGCAAATGCCTAGTAATTACACACAAGCCAAAACTGTTGACTTTGCCAATGCTTGTTTTTAACAGTACTTTAGTGAAGGACATACATAGTGATTATAAATCAAGTGGCTGATGGTAGAACTGATTAAGACATTTTTATTACACCAATAGTGGGTTCATAGCTACAATTAAGTCATTAACTTGCAGAGGATTGCTTTAAAAAAGCAGTGGAGGGCACTTCTGGTGCAAAGTTTGATGCTGTGGCTTCATTAAAGCGAGCTCAAAGAGTTCCCACAGGGAGGTGTTTTGGGCGGAGAGGGGCAGGAACTGGGTGGGAATGGCCATGGGGATGAGCATGGCCATGGGCAGTCAATGGGTGGGCAACAGTCAAACACCTTCAAGCTGTGTGTCCCTCCTCATATGCCATTTCTCCCTATCTGTACTCTAAAGCAATAGTTTCGGCTTATAGGCTGTGCAAGAGCCACCTAATAGCCCAAACAAAAAATGGATGCCTAGCTCACCAATATACGCCAGCATTGCCCCACTTCCATGTAGGTTCCGTCCAAAACAGATCGGAGGTCTGTCCCGCTTTCATGTGCTTTGTATGCAAAGAAAGTAATGTGTGTCATCTCACCAAAACATGCCAGAACTGCCCCTGTAAAGCACATGTGTATACTTCTAGTGCCCAAAAAAGGCCCGTCTCAACAATATTTGCCCATACTGCCCACCTTGCATGCTGCAAGTGGCAAATCAGATCCTACATTCAATCTCAATAGATGCACAAACTGACCCGGGTTCTGCGTGATGTCACTCTCAGTGGACACAAACTGTGCCTTTGCCCCAGGGACATGCACCCGCCCACACGTACCCAAACACATTCACACTGTTTTTAAACATCCCTTTTTTCTTTATGAGTCTCAAAGCCAGAAATGGTTAATTATTTCACACCTTACATTACAAACAGTTCAGCAACCGGAAAATAAGTAAATCCTTATTTGTTTGTTTATTTTATTTATATAGTGCAACCTGACCCAGGGGTATCTGGGCGCTTTAAGACTATTGTTACATACAGAGCAAATGCAGTTACGCTGGAGATACGTGCATACGTAAACGTTGTAGAAGCATAGCAGATAAGTGCAAATATACAATAAAGGTACATAGGAAATGAAAATAATGCATACATGGTTAGACGAGTATGCAAGACAAGTGTAGCAAAACAGTAGTAATCTGGATTACTGGAGTGAAGCGAGATGAGAGACAGCAGGGGCCGAATTGGTATGATGTGGTCAAATCGTTAACAGTTTTTGCTGATTAACCAGGAGATGACGTTTTTCCTGAAGTTGGAGAATACTTGGATGGATTTGACGTCTGAAGGGCGGGTGTTCCATAGTTGGGCAGCCATGACTGGGAAACTGGACCCTGTGGATCTTTTTAAGTTGTATCTTGGGACCATTAGGTAAAAGGTGTCAGATGATCTGGTAATTCGTGTGGGTGTTCTCAGGGTGCATGTTTTCAATAGAATTGTTTTCTCTTATAGAGAGATGTTAAGCCAACAGACTACAATTGTGGTTTTATTTGCACACCCTGAATGGAAAACGACACGTCTCAAATACAAGTATAAAAATGCCCTATTTTACACAAACGTACTGACAGCATTTTAAGACACACAATCAAAAGAAACTGCATTAAGTGCGCCTAGGTATAGAGATTGGGTGCAGCACAAACTTCCAGCTTGCTGCTACGCGCCATGTTAAGGAGCTATCGACGTAAAATCTGTCCTGTACGTGAACGCGCCATGCACAGCCAGGTTGCGTTACCCTGCATGTTATGTTTACGTGGGCATGCAGCGTTCACTCAGAGGACTGCCCCATGTACTGAGCAGCTAGTGTTTGTTTATATACCAAAGCACTGCACTTTTCCGTGCTTCGGTTGACAATATATTTACGCAAACATAAATATCTCTGCACGCTGTGGCCAACAGGGCGTGCCTAAAGGGTAGCCCGCCCCCAAGGTGCTGCACCAAAACGGCCGGAACATGTGGTGGGGCAGGCTGCCCCCTTACACGCTCCCCCTCCCCACCAGGGTAGGAACACTGCTGTCCCTGCGCAAGGGGAAAGCAATGTCGCATTTTATTAGCTTAGGCTCACGTGGTGTTTCAGCACCACCTAGTAACGCTTCATAACTTTGCTTCATGGCCGGAGCTTTAGTGTGACGGAGTCAAGGATACTATTGGATATAAAGGAGGTCAAAAGCACTGCACTCTCTCTCTCCTGGTGATCCGCCCTCAACCCTGAAGGAGCTCCCTATTATGAAAAAGAAATCTGCTCACTTTACCATTGCTCGTTTTTAAAGTGTTTCCAGGTAGAACAAAAGCAGTGGTCTAAATAAACCTATATAACCGGACCCTACTATCATCCTTAAGATCTCGTTATTGGTCAATACAGATTTTGTTTAAAAGCCAGCATATATACAAGCGTTTGCCTCCAGATATTAACTTCAATCTTTGCCTTGATTTTTATCACTATCCATTTTCACCCATTGTAGCACGTCAATGTATTCTGAAATGCTAAAGTCCCTATGGCAACACTGCCATCTACCGGTTAGAATGTTAACAGCGCAAGCATGTTTTTAGAAGAAAAAGACACTGGGCCTCATTACGACTTTGGCGGTAGCCATGCCGCTATTTATTGGCATGACTCCCGCCGAAATCGGGTCCGGGTTCGCAGAATGGGGAATTACCGGGCCATTCCGAGTTTGGAGGGCCCCGTAATTCCTCCCTCTAGGAACCCGGGCCTGGACCTTCCCCATTCCCATCTGAGCCCCCATAGGGCTCAATGGGAATGGGAGAGAGAGCAAACAACGGGCCAATTACGAGCAGCCCGTTGTTTGCTCCCTCTTCCCCTCGCAGGACCCGGTAAGGACGCCTGGTCTGACCAGGCGTTACTTACCGGGTCCCGCGAGGGGAGCTTGTAATGAGGCAGAACGGGTTTAACGGGTCCGCCTCCTTTAGCGGAGCCCGTTAACCCGTTTCGCCTCACTCGTAATGAGGCCCACTAACTAGTCGCAGAAAATACCGCAAACAAGGACGGGGCAAGCATTTTTGCCAGCATAGATAAAATATCATTCTGCCACGCCACCCCACCCCACCAGCAGCCCGACTGGCAATAGCATGCCCTGCCCTCAAAATGTGCTCTGGCTGCTTTACATACAGGTCATGTCCATCACAATAAAAACATCACCTTCTAAATCGTGTTTTAAACCTAGATTACAAAGTTAGAATGAAAAATTAAGCAGGAGTAGAAATAACCAGTTCAGGCAGAATTAGGAGTAGAAAAAATAAACCTCTTATGTTTGGTTAGAAATAACAACCATCATACATAACTACTTGTTCTAAAGACATTAAAGATGTCATCATTGTAGTCATAGGCTGCGCAACGGGGGAGTAGCGTGAAGTTAAGGTGGGTTTAGCTGAATTTCAGGGGTTTTGCTACATTCAGTTCCCACAGCTTCCCTGCAACTAAAGTTTTTTCCTTGAATTTCAAGGGTTATATTTTTCCATAGATATTTTCCACACATGGCCAGTGGCCACAGCCTATGCCCGTGCCCAATGTATATTTTAGAAAACTACCAGACCACTAGCCATGGCTTTAGGCCATAGCCGGGTGGCACGGCCACTCTATATGTCAAAACACTTGTAACCCATCGCTCAAAGGCATTCATCAATCACAAACTGATTTTCACCTGTTTTAACAGTGGTACTGTTATGTATAAAAGATTGCAGGCTTTGAGAACTCACAATGTTTTTAGGCAATGCGAGTGAGATTAAATGATTTACCAAGGATCACACACTTTGGTTAAGCAGGGTGCTACAAGCCCCGTGTTTTATTGCCAGTCTCTTGGTGACTGTTGTGATGCATAGCACGATCCCAACTAACCGCATTCAAGCAGCACGGAAAAGGGAAACAAATGACCGGCTGCAAGAATAACATATGCCCAGGTACTTTTGCCACCACAGCGAAAATCAAAAGCTGGCACCCATCAATACACGCACAAAAAGTAATGAACACCAGAAAAATAACCTGAGAGGTAATGTTCCAATAAATATGCTGTCAAAGTATAAAAGGTGTAGTATAAAATCACCTTTTAAACCCAGCAATCTGTCGTGAAATATTCCTAGAAAACAAAATACCAATACGAAACAAGTGCTTGCGGTCTTATGGGTAAGCCTCTGCACTGGGAACATGACAACCTGAGTAAAAACCTGGTAGCCAAATACTTCAGCAAGCTTGCCAACCTCAACATAAAAAACAAGGGGTTGTGCCCGTCGTCTAAAAAACATTGTGCTGTCCACCCACATGTTGTCAGGGCTAAACATGTGGCTAGCACATCTGATGTACGTTATGGCAGAAGGCACATATGCTTCTATTGCATGCAAGGCAGCAGAGCTTTTCTGAAAGCTTATTATAAGCAACAAACTACATTAACCAGCAAGCCTAAGGTAGCACAAGCTCTACAACATGCACGTGACATACCCAAGTTAATGCACATGTGCCCACGCCTGCCATGAGAATGCACTCGTGTTACAGATGCTCCAGCACATCAGATGTGTTTCTGGAGAGCTCCTGCAGGCAAGCTACAGCGGGGCTAAGCGCACACCTGTAAAACCATCAGGCCCCGCCAGTGCTTTAAGTGGGCCGGGCCCCGGCAGGCTGTAAATTCCTCTGGGGACCCTCGTACGAGGTTCACCAGAGGAAGTTACTGTCCCTTTGTTTCCCCAATGTCATAGCCACTCTACAGGAACGCCAGTTCACATCCCCTAAAGGGTCCAGTTGGACCCAGTCCTGGCGCCTTTGGCGCCAGGCTCATAAGAAAGTGTGCTCTGCACACTTTTTCCCTTGGGAACGTGTCATTCCATCTCATATCAGTCAACCACGTGTATCCGCGTGGCCATAGGAATCAATGAAGCTGCACGTGCAGCATCATTTGGGAGTGGCAGGGTGGAACCATCTAGAAAAGCAAGGGGGCATGGCCGGGACCAGGCTATTTAAGCCTGCCCCACCCACAGGCCTAGGCTTCGCGTTATTCTGCCTGCCACCGCCTGAGAAGCATCGTAACTGTTTTCCAGTGCAACCATCTCAGAGAAGCCTCTTACCTGTCTCCCAGCAAACCATCTCAGAGAAGCATCTTACCTGTCGTCCAGTGAAACCATCGCAGAGAAGCATCTTACCTGCATAGCCAGCTAAACCATTGCAGAGGCGCAACTTACCTGTTTTCTCCATCAGAACCAGCTGAATCATCGCTAAAGCGTCTCTTACCTGCTCACAGTGACTCTAGCCGCGATCGACCAGAGCGCACTTACCTGGCTCGTGGAATACAACCACCAACTGCGTGCCTTATCTAACCTTCCGCTCGGACACCAACTCGGAAGTTCTACACGGCCAGCTTCGTCACGGTCGCAGGCATCCTTCACCTGCCGCCAGGTTCACATACTGCAACTCTTCTCCAAGCGCCGCCAGACTATACCTGCAGGAGGAAAGAACAAATAAGGTTAGAAACCTAATTGAGACATTTGCTAAGGTCGCGCCATTGCATCTAGTGCTTACCTTTGGATTCCAACTAGTCATCTTCTTGATAACACTTCGAAGTCCTCCACCGGCGCAACGGCTCCGCTGGGCTGCCATCACCTATAAGGGAGAAAGAGACATTATTAAGAGTACAAACTTAAATCATATGACAAAACATTAATACTTATATGAACAATAATCATCACAAAGACTCCTACCTTCAAAGTGGTTCGGTCACAGCCGGCCTGGGCCACCACATCTATGGACCAGTGAAGCAACTGGGTCATCTTGAAGCGCCCCTGCTGATGAGAAGCAGGACGGAGAGCTCGCCCTAACTATATATCAGGGGCAGTACCAGCATCCAGAACAGTAAACATGGCAGCAGCTGGGTGTGAGAACCAATCCCGGTGAGCCAAATCCAGGGAGGGCTCCAACCGTGCCCCAACGTCCCCGCAGAGACCAGGTGAGCGTAACACCCAGGTTGCCAAGGCGTCTTTAACCTTCGGCTAACCTGGGGATTCCTTGTCATATTTCGAGGTTTATAAAAGATGGCTTGAAAGTTCAAGCCATCTTTTATAAAGCTTTGCCGATGGACAAAGACTCCTCGGGCTTTGTCTGTTGTCAAAGCTTTATAAAAGATGGATTGAATTGTGTACTTTTCAAGCCATCTTTTATAAACAGAGAAATGTTCAAAAAAGATGGCTTGAAAAGTAAGCAAACCATAAAGTAAGATGGTTTGTGTACTTTTCAAGTCATCTTGAAGTACACAAACCATAGTAAGGCACGCATACAAATATATAAATGTGAACATTTATATATTTATGTGCGTACCTTACTATGGTTTGTGTACTTTTCAAGCCATCTTTTATAAACATAGAAATATGTTACATATTTCTTTCTATATTTATAAAAGATGGCTTGCATACTAGACAAACCATAGTAAGGTAGGCATACAAATATATGAATGCTTACATGCATTTATTTATTTATTTATTTGCGTACCTTACTATGGTTTGTGTACTTTTTTTGCCCACGCCCATCGCACAAGCCATGCCCCAAAATGAGGCCCCCCCCTCGAGTTCTTACCCCACTTAACATAACTACCAAAGTTGAATCTGAGTGCTTTTCAACTGTTACTCCAACGTTGAATCTAGTTGTTTTCCATTGCATTGCCAAAGTTGAATCTAGTTGTTTTCCATTGCACTACCAAAGTTGAATAAGAGTTCTTTTCAACTACTGCGCCAAAGTTAAATCTAGTTATTTTCCATTGCACTGCCAAAGGTGAATCTAGGTGATATCCATTAGTGTTCCAAATTTAAATATAGGTGGTTTCCACTGCTGTGCCTAAGAGGGGTCTCCACTATACTGCCATAGTTAAATCCATTACATTGTACTACTGTTAGGCAGAAAACTGTGCAGTTCCCTCTGGGACCACTGCAAAAGATTTAAGTCTACAGGTGTTGGCAGTAAACCCACTTGGTAGCAGTCTGTACCACACAGATTCACTGTGGTAGCTGTGGCTGAGCAGTCAGACTTCCCTCAAGAAGAGTTAGGCAGTATACAGAGGATACACATTAGGCACAGAGGCACAGTAGTACAAGCAAACACTGACCAGAGCTAGGTGTAAAAGTATAAACTTATTTATTAAAGGTACACTCATAAATTACACTAGCACAATAGAAAAGGTAAGAAAGTCAAACACAGTTACTACTACTCATATGTACATCCCTAATCATTTGTTGGACAATTCTAAGTTAACACCACTTATTTCCAACCAGAGGTGAGCGCTTAACGTTAGATGGTACTCCAACAAGTATTACCAAAAGGGCGGGAAAAGGCAAAAATAAAGAGAGCAGTAAGGTAAAACACTTTTCACATAAGGTTAGCAAAGACAGTCAATAGTGGAACAAGGGGAATTAGTTCGGGGCCCGCGTTAGAGGGAGCCAGGCGAAAATGTGCCCAAGATCACACAATGTCACAAGTCTTTGCAGGTGAGAAGAAAACGGTTTTACTATGGTTCTGCAAAGTTTAGTTAGGGTGTCCCAGACCTACCCAGGTTCGAGAGCCGAGGGCTAAATCTACCCCGTACAATCGGTGGCAAGGGAGGCCGGGCGGAACACAGTACCTTTAAAAGTGGAAAGGATCCTCCAGCGGTGGTAGTCGTTCCTGGTAGTGGGTGCAAGTCGCGGCGTCGTCCCGAGGAAGAGGCGATCTCGTCGGGGAGGAAGGCTGCAGGTCGTTGCACTACCAGGGATGAGGCCAGCCGTGGAGTTCTCCGGTCACAAAGGATTTCTACCCCTCTTTCGCGGTTGAGGTAAAAAGTGGTATCCCGGTTGCCGGGGTGCTTGGCACAGGCAAGGCGGCCACTAGATGCTTCGGGACGGCGAAAAGAAGGCAGCAACTGGTTGTCCCCACCAGTTAAGGGAAGAAGACTCTCCGGCGGGAGATCTCCTCTGTCGTCGGGAAAAGTGGTGAGACGATTCTGCAGGGCTTCACCGGTGGTGTCGTCTTGGCAGGTCGGCTCAGCTTCTCCCTCTTCGGCTTCTTAGGTCCTGTGGCGACTTCTCAAGAACCAGTCCCAAAAACCCTGCTTTTATGCAGCAAACCCCCATTCATACAGCCTAGCTGTCACTCAAACATGCTAAGTGGTGAGCGGGGTGGCTCACCACTTGGGCCAATCACACTAGAGTGCGACCTGAGTTGGCAAGGCAACTCAGTCCAGGGTGCCTAAACCCCCTCCCACACCCCCTGTGGTACCCAGACAGAATGGCACCACTTTGGAAGGCCGCAGAAGCCCGCCAAAAGTGGAACAAAGGCTCGACTCGGGTTCAGGGTTACTGAAGTGAACCTAGACGCCATTTTGGCGGCGAGTTCCGGCAAAAAATCCCAACCGGTGAATTTATATTAATTAAATAAACCGGCGGTATCTTTAACATTGCACCAAAAAAGTGGTGCATCAAAAACCAATGGGGAAATCCCATTGGGAAATATTCCGGTGGAATATTTCCGTGGTATCCACTGCCACCAGCCAGAACTCGGCGAGGGGGGACGGGACAGTACCCCCTCGACAACGGACCCAGGGGCAATCTAATTGCCCCTACCAGTACTTCCACAGTAAGATGGTTTGTACTGGTTAAATTCCTAAGTTAAGACTAGTAAAGTCAATGGTAACTTTACTGACCCAGGGAGACAGTAGTCAGTCCCAGGGTGTGGAGTCTATGTTTGGGGGTCTCTAAGACACCCCTGTGCTACTGCACTGAGGGTGCTGTGTAACACACATTCAAAAACCAATGATGGCCTATGGGGAAAATTACCCCCTAGCCCATAAGCACATAGCAAGTCACAGTAACACTCTCAAGTCATGTCCAAGAGTGAGGGTAAAAGAGTCTCACTCTTGGCAGGAGAAAAAAAATAAATCCCACAAATCCAGCAAAGCTGCTGGGGGACTCACTAGGTTAGGAAATTCAGCCTAAACAGAGAATTCTTCCTAACAACTACCAAAGTTAATCATCGCTCCTTGCCCTACCATGTCAGCCCAGGACACACCCACGCCACCCCTCACCTCTCCCCTTCCCCCTCCCCTCCATGCACCCCACATCTCTCCAATAATAAGGCAACCAGGGCAGCTCACTGGCATGCCACTCTCCAGAACACTATCAGTACACACTGGGCCCCGGCAACTCCCCCCACCTATCCAAACTCACCCTCGAATCTTCCAGGCCACTTCCTGCACCCCGAGAGGAATAAGGCTGCCATGGAAGCTCGCTGGCGAATCACCATCCCAAACCTCAGCTTTCCACTCCAGCCTACTTCTTGCACCATAACCCACCATCCACCACTGAACCAAGCCTCTCCCCTGCCAGCAGGAATCTTACACCACCCCTCGATTTCCTGCTCTCATCCCTCCAGCCAACGCCCTCGGATGCCAAATGCATGCTTCTCCGCCCTCAGCGCAGCGCAATCCGAATAAATAGCCTGCTACAAGTGGCAAATCCTCCGAAAACACCGAAAACACCAAAAACACATACCCTCCTGAAGGCAAGTGCCCCTGGCACACACGGAGAAAATTCCGTTTTGAGCGAGTTCGGAAGGGCGGGAAGGAGGCGCCGCGCTCGCGGAATCGCACGATCAAAATGGCCGCGCTGTCAACAAACCCACCTACTCTCTCACACACTCCTGTGCCCCTAAAGCACCCCACAAACTGCACAAGGTGTCCTCATCATAGACCACCACCAACACATTGCTCTCCCCTTCTCCTCCCTAGTGCACCCAACGCACCCCGTCCTTATTCTTCCCAACCTTCCCCACCCACTCCAACTCAGTCCTTGCCCTTTTCACTTCACCTACCCTCCCAAGCCACCTTCCCAAACCAATCTCGCAACCACCATTAGGCCGAAACTCCCACTGTACACTACCGCATCCTCACCACCCCCTCTCCCTGCCCAACCCCCTGCCACTCCCGAAACTCACCTTACACCAAAATTCTCTCAAAATATCTTGCATACTCATTAACGCCAGATCAGTCACCAAAAATAAACAACACCTTTGACCTTATAACCACTGAAAACCCAGACATACTATTCATCACAAATGAATGACCTAGATCACCACCTCTCACTTATTTCTCCCTCCCCCTCCCCTCTAATTGTGCTTGGCGACTTTAACATCCATCTTCCTTCTCCCCCTCAATCTTCTCCCCTCCTCTCTATCCTTGATTCCTACCTCCTCTCCCCCTTCCTTCTTCCCCTACTCACTCCTCTGGTTCCACTCTTGACCTCATCTTCAACTCCTCCTATCCCTCCTCCCCTGTCTCCTCTCTCCCCGTCTATCTCTCTGACCACGCATTACTCTCGTTCTCCCTTTCTCCTCGCTCTTCTTCCACTATTAATAATCCCTCAGTTCCAATCTACTCACGTCGTGACCTGCGTGATTTCGACACTACCCTCTTCTCTGACACCTGCTCTTCGTCTCTTCCATCTCACCATGACTTTGCACTACTTCTCCTGATGATGCTCTCTCTTCCCTCTCATCTTCCATCTCCACTGCCCTTGACCATCTCTATCCCCTTTCTCTCTTCCGCCCCACTCAGAAACCTCCTCAACCCTGGCTTACCTCCCATCTTCGTTCTATGCGGCGCCTTCTCAGGCACCTTGAAAGACTCTGGCTCAAAACTCCCTCGCTCTCTAATCAAACCTCCTACTTCTCCTACCATGCACTTTACAACTCTTGCCTTGCTACGGCCAAATCCACCTACTACTCTAACCTTCTTCAGTCTCAAGCCTTGCAACCTCGTCGGATTTTTCAAACTCTTTCCCGCCTCCTCTCTCCTCCCTCTCCTGACCCCTCATCTTATTCCACACTTTCTCCCTCTGACTTCGCCAACTACTTTTCCTCTAAAATCATCACACTCAGACAAAAAATTAACTCCCTCTCTTCTCCTCCCCTCTCCTCCTTCTTCCAGCATGTCTGTTTTCTCATCTGTTTCCCCTTCCGATGTATCCTCCCTTCTATCCAAAGCCCACCCCACAGCCGCCCCCTCTGACCCTCTCCCTTCCGTTCTCATCCCAAAAATCTACCCTCTTCTTATCCCTTACCTTACCACTTTCTTCAACTCCTGCCTCTCCTCTTCTATCTTTCCCTCTGCTTTCAAACATGCAATGATCATTCCTATTCTTAAGAAACCCTCTGCTGATCCACTGCTCACTGCCAGCTACAGACCTATCTCTCTTCTGCCTTTCCTTTCTAAACTCCTTGAACGCCTTGCCTACTCTCAGCTCTCTTCCTTTGTCTCGTCTTCCTCTCTCCTTCCTCCTTTCCAATCTGGCTTCCGACCCAAACATTCCACTGAAACTGCTCTCACCTCGATTCTCAACTCGCTCCTCTCTGCTCGCCATGCGAAGCAATCCTCCATACTTATTCTGCTTGAACTCTCTGCCGCTTTTGACACTGTCGATCATCCTCTCCTGCTCCACACTCTCTCCTCCTTCGGGTTCAAAGGCCCTGTTCTAAAATGGCTCTCCTCTTACCTTTCCTCTCGTTCCTTTGTTGTTTCATGGGGAGGCCAGACCTCTCCTACCTTCCCTCTGATTTACGGTGTTCCTCAAGGCTCTGTACTTGGCCCTTTCCTCTTCTCTCTCTATACCTCCCTCATTGCCCCTGTCATCTCCTCCTTTGGCATCTCCCATCATTTCTATGCGGATGACACCCAACTCTTTCTCTCTTTCTCCACATTCACACCTGACCTCCACCTTAAACTCTCCTCTTGTCTCACAGTCATCAAGAACTGGATGTCCTCACGCTTTCTCTCACTTAACACGGGTAAAACTGAAGTCCTTTTCTTCCCCGCTAACTCTCTTCCCCCTCCCTCTCCTCCCCCGTTCATCCACTTTCCTCCTTCCAATCTCCCTATCTCCACTCATGCTCGCAACCTAGGTGTTCTTTTTGACTCTTCTCTCACCTTCTCGCAACACATTTCGCTCACCTCCCGCTCCTGCAGATACCACCTTTACAATATTCGCAAAATCCGTCCCTCCCTCACATTCCATGCTACCAAGCTCCTAATCTCCTCACTCCTCTTTTCCCGCCTCTTCTACTGCTCCTCTATAATTTTCGGTCTTCCCTCATCTCAGCTTGCCCCTCTTAAATCTATATACCACTCTGCCATTCAAACTCTCTGTCTCCTTACCTCTCGCGACTCCATTTCCTCTTCGCTCTCTCGACTAGGCTGGCTACCTTTCCACCTACAACTAAAATTCCACTTTCTCTGCCTTGTTTTCAAATCCCTTCACGGTCTTGCCCCCCCTTATCTCTCCTCCCTTCTCTCCTTCTACTCCCCCTCTCGCTCCCTTCGGTCTGCTGACCACTTCCTGCTCTCTGTACCTCCTTCCCCTTGCGCTTCCTCCCGGTTCCGCTCTTTGCAACTTCTTGCTCCTCTGCATTGGAACTCTCTCCCCCTCTCAATCTGCTCTTCCACCACCCTCATCTCATTTCGCACTTCCCTTAAATCCTTCCTCCTCCATTCCCCACCTTGAAGCCCCCCCCTGCCCTCTCTACTCCCCCCGTCTTCAACTCTTCTAATCCCCCCTCCCTTTCCACCTTCCCCTTTTCCATTTTACACTCTCTCTCCCTTCCTTCTACTCTCACTCAATCCTTCCCTGCCCCTCCCTTCACTCCCCTGCTCGCACTCCACTTCTCCCCCCTCTTAGTAAATTGCTCTTTGCACTGTTTTGTTGTTGAATGATTCAAGTTGCTACTATGCTCACACTGTTATTTGTTGTTATTACTCTGTATTTTGTTGTTCCATTGTACATCACCTTGGTGTAAAGCGCTTTATAAATAAATAAATAAATCAATGACTTTAATCCCACCGCAAAGGAGGCCTTCCCTTCTGGCTACTCCCTGCTCATTCATAACAGGCCCAACAGAGCGGTGGGTCTAGCCATCCTCCACAAACAACACCTTTAAGTAACAGCCACGAGAATCTACCTTGTACCACTGAATGTGAATCTATTCTCGCAAAGTTCCACCTTAGCCCGTCCTTCTTTCACAGTTTCCTTCTCCTATTAAGGCCACCCAGCTACAACCGTAACGTCTGCAACTCCCTCTCAATCACACTGATTCAGCACCCCTCGCTCACTTTGCTAGGATATTTCAACATTTGGTTTGATGTTCCTACTAACCCCTTGACCCTCAACCCCACCAGCAATCTGGAAGGACATGGCATAACAACTGATTTCCCACCCTGCCATCATTTCAGGACACACCCTTGACACACTTTTCTGAACATCAGAACCTAGTCTCGCAACTCCCGCCATACCCCCTTATCTGGACTGACCACAACACTATACTCTTCTTGCTTCAGCACCACTCCCCAATCCCACCACCTCCAGCAAACATGTCCTCAAATACCCGCACTACCCTCATCTCTGGAACAAAATCATCATCAACCCAGACCTAGGTAATTCCCTACTACTCACATTTCCTGATCTGTCTCGTAAGGAAGGACACCCCTCCATTGACCTCTTCGACCAAAGACTATCCGAAGCTAGGACCCCACTCACACCAACCAGTCGCCATTCCCAAAAATCAAGCCCCACCCCAAGTGGTACACCCCTTCCCTCAAAGCTCTCAAAACCCCCAAACATCACCTAGAGCGTACTTGGAGGACCATTGCTACTCCATAAAACAGAAAGGACTTTGCAAGACTGAACAAAACCACCATGGAAGCAGAATCTCCAACTCCAACAATTCATACAGGGAACCCCACAAAATCCTTGGAAATCCCTGATCTACGATCTCCCATAAAACAGACGGGAACTCCTAAAACATTTCAAACTGAATTCTGAGAAAACAATGATAAAGACCAGAACAGAAGAGGAATATGGGAAATTCAACCGTGAAGTAAAACTGAAAAAAACTGGACGCTACCTTTAAGATAAATGAACACAAGTACACAATAGAAATACGTCTATTTGTACTGTCTTTTTTAATATCCTGTGGATAGAGAAACCCAACAAAATCATCTTTTTTCATCTATGAAGCAGCTTTTTAAGAAATCCTAAGTACCTCACTCGAGGGCGAACCTAAAAAAACAAAAAATAAACATTTTTATTAAAATATCCCCACAGAATTGATCAACCTGAGTTTTTCACAGGATGCTTTCCATATTTTAAAGAGGCCATCCCTTCTTTCCTCTGTCTTTTGTTTTAGTATACCAAACTGTGGAGCGATGTTATCTTCTACAATTTTTCTGTAAAGGTTTAGTGCATTCCATGTAACAGTAACATTGATAGATCAAAGACTTAGTTCGTACCTCATGCAGGCAGTTGGAAAGCCTTTAGGCAATTTGAGGATTCTTTGCCAAATCACATGTTCGCATCTTGTCCAGAGCTCTTGACAGATTCCAAATAGAGTCTCTGCTCCGTATGTCAGTGCAGGTAGTATTTTATTTTGATAGAAGCGAACTGGGACCATAGAGAATTTTCCGTATTTTGTATTGAGTTTGGATGCTTGTGCAGCAAGTTGATTACATTTGGACACCAGCTTTTTGACCATTGGTTCGTCACAAATGCTAGCACTTATTGTTATGCCTAAATATTTTGCCTCCGAGACAACTTTGATAACATCATTGCCCAGCTTCCATTGGAACTTACCACACGCATTTAGATTGCGTGCACCTTGTAAGTTTTTCCAGTTTATTTGTTTCAATGTAGGCTTTTAAGGAATTGATCTTCCTCTCGAGTCCGATTGGCATTAGATCCAAGATTGCAATGTCGTCTGCAGAGAAGATCATATTAATATGTTCTTCGTTGATTTTGGGAGGGAAAGAGATTATGTTACTCAGCGCCTCACCCATGTCCGATATGAAGAAATTAAAGAGCGTAGCTCCTAAGGGACATCCCTGTTTGACTCCACATTTAGTTAGGATGGGGGCGGTGAGATGTCCTCTCTGGTCCACACGAACTTGTACAGAGATATCTGAGTAAAGCGCAGTTATTGCAGCAACCAAGCTTGTTGGGCATCCTTTACTTTTCATTTTTTAGTTACTGCCCACTCCTTTGATGAATCCTGTTTGTTGTAAATCCGCTACTTCTGCATTCAGGATCCATGCTGTTAATTGCCTCAGTAGCTGACTGGCAAAAGGTTTCCCAACTACATCGAGTAGTGCGATCGGTCTGTAGTTATTGGCTTCCAGCCTTGAGCCTTTTTTAAAAACCGGACAATTATAGCTCTTTTCCATGTTTGGGGGACTCTTCCAAGTGTTATTACCATCTTGAACAACTTAAAGCAAAAGTCTGCCCATTCCTCAGGACTGTTTTTTAGCATTTGATTTGTTAAGCCATCGGGCCCTGGCGCCCCGGATGTACTCAGGCTTTTAATATTATTTAGGATGTCCTCTCTCTCCATGCAGAGATTCCACGGGGACTCAGTTGCCATTTCAGGTGGTTCGTTGTTTTTATTCTTCTGGAAGAGTGCTGTGTAATGGGCTGTCCATTGGGTTTCAGTAACTACATTGATTAAACTAGCAGTTTGAGGTTTTTCTAGGTCATTTATCTCTGCCCAAAAGTCTCTTGGATTTCTTTAAGCTAAACAAGACATCATGGCATCAGCATCTTTTTGTTCCATTGCCGCTTTATGTCTTTTGGTCCAGTTTCTATATTGCAATTTCTTTTTCTTTTTTTGTGTGTTTTTTTATCTCTCGATTTGTTGCTACTTTCAATTGTGCACAATTGTTTTCTCAAATCTCTTTTTTTCCCCACAACTTCTGGGTCATATACGTGTTTTTTTACTCTGGCATTCTG
The DNA here is from genome assembly GCF_040938575.1 of Ambystoma mexicanum. Classification (NCBI taxonomy): domain Eukaryota; kingdom Metazoa; phylum Chordata; class Amphibia; order Caudata; family Ambystomatidae; genus Ambystoma; species Ambystoma mexicanum. The sequence goes on along the minus strand of NC_090924.1, from coordinate 679,647,986 downwards.
ATTTATTTGCGTTGGAGCTTTATATACGTGTAGAAGTGTGTTGTACTCGATCTTTTCTCCTTCATCTTCGTTATTCCACTTGTTTAATTTGGTTGTAAGATCTTTTTATTTTTGTACTACTCATTCTCAGCCGTTTTCCACCAGGTAGGACTTCAATTTTTTGTTCCCATTTCACTGTCTTTTCTGAATGTTCCATTTTGAAGGAAATGGTTCAAATGATCACTTTGATCGGTTTTAGAGACTTTCATGTTTTGGATCCTGGTTGTCATCGCTTTTGATGTTATAAAGTAATCCAGTATCCATTTCTGCAGACCTCTCTCCCAAGTTGCTTGCGCCGGAATGTCACATAATGTGTTGCCATTTAGAATGTCCATACACCTGGCATCTAGTTCTTCCCAGATGACGTTCCTCAGATTTTGTGAACGTCTCTCTTTGGTTCCATTCTCAGTTGTTGTTAGGAGGTCCATGTTCAAATCACCACATATGATGATGGAGGAATTGTCTTCGGCCTCTGATATCTCATCCACAAGATGACATAATTGGTCCACAAATGCAGTTTCGCCAACCGCTTTGTGTTGCCAGTATATGTTAATTATGTGTATCTTTGTTGTGTATAAGTCGTTCTAGCAATGATTTGTCACTGTGGGTATTTGAATATATGGGCTACGTTTTTTGAGGTTTTAATTCGTAAGCCACTTTTCCTTCTGACCATGGTAAACATTCCCGACATAGGTCGACCCCTGTTTTTGCTTATTGCAGGATTGAATACAAAATCAAAACCGTCAACGACAGGTGGTTCGGTGAGCCATGTTTCCTGACAGCAAATTATATCCAAGGGCTGCAGAATACTATTAGAAGGCTGCAGTAAATGAGTGTAGCCGCGTGTGTTCCAGGAGCCCACTATTTTACTATGTTCCTTTTGGGTACACAAGGTGTTCGTTTTGGGAAAAAGAAGCGCTTTGGTCGCACAGTGAATTGCAAGGCTTGTGCATCAACTTGGGGCTAGACCACCGTAAAGGATGTTATGTTGCTCCTAATGGCTGGTACCGCGTAAGGGCATATCGGCCCTTGGCGATCGTCCCAAAGAAGAGTCTAATATATCCAGTTATTGACATGTATCTGCAGCTGCCGGTTGAAAAACCCATCAGTTGGTATCTGGAATCGATGACAATCGCAGAATGGTGGGATGTACCTGTTTGGAAAACATAATAGAAATGTGTATCAGCAGCCGATTTTTATCACAATTTATCATTTTACTTATTAATTCAGCATTGAGTTAAAACTAACGATTAGCACAGACGTGAAACAATGTGAACAGAGAGAAAACAACGTGGAGAGTACTACACAATTTGCTTCCGAGGATAGTGCTATGGAGTATGTTCTGCTCTAAACCGGATGCGGAAGCTGACGCTATATTTCGAGGTGCACATAGATGGCATTTTAATGAAATATTAGCGTCGAACCTGGGGGAACCGAGTGGTGGTCTACACATGCATCTCGATGCTGGACTGCCCATGTGCCCGGTAGAAAGACCAGTACACACAAAGGTTGTACTTGTGTTTCATTGCAATATGCCACACAGAACAAACTAGTACAATGTAACCCAGCAATAAAGGTCAGCTAATGATAAGTTGATGCTCGTTCGGGTATAAAATCATCGATAGTCAAACTTATATTATATTCGGCATTTCCATTCTCTTGGTGTAACGCAGACCGTAACGCATACTCCGTTCGGATCAATGATTTTTCATGAACTGAACTTACATGTTCCTTAGTCCAGTTTTGGAATGGAGAACTTTATCATATCTTACGTTATTACACCCCTCATTCAATTATTTCCTTTCAGAATGGTCCCTTTCTTTCAAGGTCAAAAACAATTGAATCTTATACTGTGTGTGCGATGCGTGGGCTACCTCAGCTCGCAAGCAAAAATTCAAAGCTGTTGACCTTCACTCATACTGAAGATACATTCTTAGTTTGCAACATCTCGTCTCACCGCATCCATGAGAACTGGAATTGTGAAGCATGGGCACATGAGCAAAAATGTGGGGGCTGTCATTGCTCTCTGTTCGTGGCGCTGCTGAGGGGTAGGGGAAACTTCGCAATGACAGAATGTGCCCTACTCCAAAATTGGAGTCGAGGGTACACAAAATGGAGTCAAAGTGTGTCTAGCAATAGCCCCACCTCTGCTTATGTCACGGCCTCCTTCCCCATGGCAGTAGATTGGCAAAGGAGATGCCCACCAAGAGTGCAAGATCAGGGATGGCCGCAGCAAACAGCCTGAATAAATAGCCTGCTACAAGTGGCAAATCCTCCGAAAACACATACCCTCCTGAAGGCAAGTGCCCCTGGCACACACGGAGAAAATTCCAGGCTGAAACGCACCGTTTTGAGCGAGTTCGGAAGGGCGGGAAGGAGGCGCCGCGCTCGCGGAATCGCACGATCAAGATGGCCGCGCTCACCGGAGTGAAGCGGGACGGCGGGAAGGCGCTTTGAGGGAGAATCGCGACTATCCACCGCAGACCGCACAGCAAACTACCTGTTTGCTACGCCTGCATAAATCAACGGAGCTGTTGGGCGGCAGCCCCCGTGTGGTCTGTGGAGAGGCTCTGGCCAGTGAGGCGTGACGGGCGGGAAACCTACCACACGCCCCGCACGACACGGCAGGGCCAGGGTCGGTAGAGAGGAGCCCGTGAATTGGCTGGGGAGACAAGACGAGCTGGTTGCCCACCACACACCGCGGCGAACGAGGAGAAACGGCCCTGCCGAGTGTAGCACAGAGGACTGCCCCGTTGCCTAGACTGGTGAAAGGATTCCGTGACATTAAAAGTATTGCCGCCACCCCGCTACAGCAGCCCGGACTGTGATACACATTGGCATTCGACATGGGCAAAGACAAATCCAGAAGATTGATATCCCCGAGCAGGATAGATCAATTTACTACGCCGACAGCTAACGGCCAGCCAGAACAAGAACAAGACCAAGCAGGCGCCATGGCGGGAACGGAGGGCACGATATCCCTAAAGGACATCATGGCGGCCATAGCCGACTCGCGCGGCTCCATGGAGCAGAAAATGGATGGCATCAGCATGGACGTTTCCCTCCTCCGACATGACCTCCAGAAGCTGACATCGCGCACCGGCGAGGCAGAACAACGCATCTCCAGTGCGGAAGATGGAATAAGGAACATAGAACAGCAGCGCTTGAAAACCATGGAGGAGCGAGTGGATGAGAGCGAGGGCAGATCCAGGAGTAACGTAAGGATCCTGGGGCTGCCGAAGAAAGCGGAAGGCCCACATATGGAACTTTTTCTGGAACAGTGGCTTACAGACATGTTCGAAGAAAACACGTTCTCCAATTTCTTTTCCATTGAACGAGCCCACCGAGTGCCGACGGGTCGTCCAATTTCGGGCGCCCCGCCTCGCACCGTGATCGCCAAACTTTTGAACTATCGTGATCGTGATGCGCTGATCCAATCCGCAAGGGCGAAAGGCACCCTCACCTATAATGGATCCAAAATAGCATTCTTCCCAGATTACACCAGGGAGGTGCAAAAGGCTAGACAATCGTTTGACCCACTGAAAAAACAACTACAATCCCTCAAAGTGAAATACGGCCTGATGTTCCCTGCCCAACTTCAAATTTACCATCGAGGCACAACAGTCCACTTCACCGACCCCGGAGAGGCGAGGAGATGGGCGGAACAACACATCGCGGGAGACTGGACGGCAACGAGGGGCAACAGAAACGGAACATCCTGTGCCCAGCCGGGTCCTGAACCGCCAGATCAACAACTGCCTGCACCAGGAATCGCACCACAGCTGCAGAAATAAGAGCACCGACTCCTGAAAAAGATGCGAACAGAAACACTCGAGACCCGACCGTGCGGGGCTTAAGGTACTTTATAACAACCTTATACTGAACATGTATACAGACTAGCCGCGAAGAGACACAGCCAAGCGGCCAGCCCAGACAGAAGCCCCCCCCTTTCCCCTGGTGTGACACCGCACCGGGACACGACCAGAGCCTACACATAGAGACACAACCCCAAATAGTTTATTTGTTCATTTGTTAGCGGGCGCACTCAGCCACGGTTAGCTGAGGTTTATTCTTGAATGTTCGGGCGACAGATGCTTCGAGTTAGAAGGAGTATAGGGTGGGGGATGGGAAGTTTGTTTAACAACGGTTTTGTCCAGAAAAGGGTCCAAAGTTCAAATCTAGAACGCTATGCCACAACACTATCAGCAAACGACATGTGCACATGGTGCAATATGCCAGTGATCAACCCGCACTTTTTACCAAATGGCCTCCACTAACACTGATACCAGGACCCTACGACTCCTAACCTGGAATGTTAATGGGATGGGAGGTGGAATCAAGAGATGACTTATCACACAACTCCTAAATCGCCACACACCAGACATAGCCCTCCTAACTGAAACCCACTTAGCAGGCACTACATGTACCCTATTCAAACGCACCAACTACAGAATTGCAATGCATGCTGGGTTCACCAAAGGCTCCCGTGGGGTGCTTATATTAATGCACAAACGATAACCCCTGACCATGAAACGGGTGACCCAAGACACTGGCGGCAGGTACACACTTATTACTGGAACACTATGGAACCAGACGATAGCCCTACTCGGGGTCTACTCGCCACCGACACTGCTCACCACCCTGCTACAGGACATTACACCTCTGATCTCGGGAGATAACTACACGCGACCTACACCCAGACACGAGGGAATACTCCTTCCACTCGGGGGTACACGCCTCCTTATCGTGATTAGACTACTTCTTTCTGCCTGGGCCGGAGACTCACAGGGCCACAAAAGCAATTCTACTGCCGCGCAGCATATCAGATCACTCCCCCCTGCTAATCGAGCTTAATATGGCTAGACGACATCCGCCCCCCTCCTGGCGCTTAAATAACTATTACTTAGGCCTCCCAGATTTTCTGGAACAAATACAACAAACGACAAAAACTTACTTTGAGTTAAACACAGGATCAGTAGATGATCCGGAGACCCTGTCGGGGGCACTTAAACCGGTGCTGAAGGGTGAGATTTTGGCATGGTCTGCTGCACACCGAAAGAAACACCAACAGAAATTGGTAGAAGCCGAAGAACAAGTGGCCCAGGCTGAACTAAACCACATGGCACTAGACCAACCAGAAACAAATCGAGCACTAACACTTGCCCAAAAACGTTTACAGAATGTTGTGCAAGGCAACGCTAGGCAGGCACATATGACGACGAGAGCTAGAATATATGAGACCGGTGATAAAGCCGGCAAAATGCTGGCATGGCTAGAGAAAGTTGGAATAGGCAGCGGCCAGGTCAGGGCGATAAGATCAGAAGGAGCTGAACCCTTACTGACCGACCGCGACATAGCCGAGGGCTTCGCAGCCTACTATACGGAGCTTCACAGGCCACCCACATCGCCTATCAATAGATCGGTACTAGACGACATAGCCCTCCCCACTCTAAGCGCTGAACAGCAGGCTCTACTTGAGAAAGATATCACAGAGGAGGAACTGATAGCAGCCATGTCGGAACTCCAGACGGGAAAGACACCAGGGCCAAATGGCTTCCCGATTGAGATGTGGCGTAAACTCGGTACAAATGAAATTGCCCCCCCACCTACTGCGAATGTTCCTACAGTCCAAGGAGAGAGGACGCCTACCGGCAGACCTCCGGAAAGCCACGTTAATAGTGATTCCCAAAGCAGACAAACCGCCAAACCTCTGTAGTTCATATCGACCAATCTCACTTATCAATAGTGAGACCAAAATACTAGCAAAAGTACTAGCCAACCGCTTACAAAAGGTCATCACAACACTAATTCACCCCGACCAGTGCGGATTTATGCCGAAACGGTCGACCCGCATGAACATTCATAGGCTACATACTGTAATAGAGAATGCACCCACCACCCGAGGCCCCCTGGCTGTACTAGCGATTGATTTCGAAAAGGCTTTCGACTCGGTGTACTGGGAGGCAATTTGGGAAATAATGGGCCGGATGGGGTTTGGTCCCCAGTTTCTGAGCTGGGTGCAACTCCTATATGAATCCCCCGAGGCACAAATGAGAGTGAATGGGTGGCCATTGCACACCTTTAAGCTTGGGAAGGGAACCAGACAGGGATGCCCATTATCCGCCATGATATTTGCCCTGGCTGTGGAACCATTAGCAGAGGCAATGAGAACGTCACCGGCCTGGTGTGGTATTCAGTGGGAAGACGGGCGTGAGGATAGGGTCTCCCTGTACACGGATGACTTGCTTCTTTACTTAAAAGACCCACACCAAGCCTGCTCCACGATTGTAGGCATACTGGACAGCTACGGTACTTTCAGCGGGTTAAGAGTAAACTGGCCCAAATCAATACTGTTCCCAATAGGCACCACAACTTTTATACCACCAGCCAACTGTCCCTTCCACTTAGAAACCGAGTAGTTTAAATACCTTGGCATACAAATCACTAATGACCTGAGCAGTTATGTGGCCAACAACCTCCACCCGATAACAACCAGATTCACAGAAGATGCCAGGCACTGGGTCTCCCTCCCATTGACCCTACTGGGAAGGGCAGCATTGTTCAAAATGATGGCTCTTCCGCGCTTCCTATACATTCTGCAAAATGCCCCACTACACATCCCAGCGAAAGAATTTAAAAAGATAGACAACACACTGAGGAAGCTCCTCTGGAACAACGGACATCCACGTATTGCGCTGGGCACTCTGCAGCGCTCCATTTGGGAAGGAGGGATAGGGCTCCCCCGCCTACAGTCCTACTACTGGGCTAGTCAAATGGCAGTGGTCAATGACTTGCTGCATGGGGACACCACGCTGCCACACAATAGACTGGGGAGTGCCAGAGAACGCGCTAGACCTCAAACTGAACTCCTTTACAAACCGATTCGTAACTCAGCCCCACAATCTATGCTATCACACATTGCCCGAGTATGGAAAGACGCGCACAAGTTCCTGGGATGGGAAGTGAAGATCACCCCACTACAGCCTCTGTGGAACAACAGGAATCTACCCGAGGTAAACAAGCTGCCGAGATGGCATACATGGTCACAACGTGATATCAGTACAGAGGGCGAAATCGTAGAAGGAGGCAGATTGGTGTCCTTTGAAACCCTAGAGTCCAGATTTCACCTCCCAGGCACTGAACGGTTCCAATATGCGCAGATGCAACATGCCCTACAAGCCCACCTCCCGGCACTTGAAGACATGGCCGAAAGCACTCCCCTCGAAAGAAACATACTTGAGGCAAGCATAGAGACTAAAGTAACGTCCACCATGTATAATGTAATCACTTCCTTTGCCACCACTGAACTAACCAGCCTAAAGGGCAAATGGGAAAGAGACATAGGACTCATACAACCAGAGGACTGGGTGGGGGCCCTCATGTACCCTCGGGAGGTGGCCATTTCGGCCAGACTTAGACTTGTCCAGCTTAAAATACTGCATAGGATTTACTACCCAAGGGTGGCATTATATCGCTGGGGGAAAACATCCGACCCACACTGTCTCCGATGCAAGAGGGAGGAGGGAACCTTCTTCCACATACTGTGGGACTGCAACCACATACAACAATACTGGCAAAAATGTTGCGATGAACTCTCACGGGTACTGGGGAGAACGATACACAGAGACCCAAAGCTACTCCTGCTCGGGATAGAGGAGGAGGGAGAGGCATCTAAATACAAGAAGTTGCTCCTATCGACAGCCTCGGCGATAATTAAAAGGAACATTGCACAACTATGGGATTCGGAAACAACTCCGCAGTACGAACAATGGGTGACGGACGTCAACATATGCATTGCAATGGAAAGGAGAGTATATACAGCCAGGGGATGTCCGAGGAAAGCAGATAAGATATGGAACAAATGGGAGGAAGCCCAATGACTGCACCAACCAGAACAATGGATGATGGGGCACAATGTGCAATGTGCAAAAGTACTCCAATCTGGCATATAGCGTGAGAAATAACGGACACTGCAAGACCCTTTCTTTTTCTTCGCTCTTCTTTTTTTTCTTGTTTTCTTTTCACCTGACCAGGGACTGTTCCACTGGTCATACAGGTTGAATGTTTACATGAAGAATGTATGTTTTATGATGTTAAATCGGAAAATACAATAAAATGTGTAAGATCAGGATGCCACTTTCACGTATATTGTATACGTTGGCCGGGGGCTCAACCAACCCACCCCTTCCTTACATTAGAAACAACCCCAACACATGCCCCCATGAATATATTGGTCAGAGTGCTTCTATTTCTCACCAACAACGCACTTTGATGCACTGTTTTGTTCACAGTCAGTACTTCGTGCATGCCCAGTATCTTATGTAGCCTAGGTCTGATCCCTTTTGTGGGACGAGCAGTTATTCAGCTATTTGGGCAACTGTATGGTAAGGCAACTGCCAAACCCCAAAGTTTCTTTCACACTGTTATCCATCTGGCCCTCCCACGATCAGTGAAGGCCCCACAGTAGCTCAACGAAACTGTGAACTGTGAAAGCACAGCGTTACATTGTATGGCAATCGTAAAAATGGCACTAGTTGAATAAAAAAATTAATAAAGAGGATACATTTTAAAAGTCAAATTGAATGCTTTATTTGGACACTTCATAAAAACAGTGTTGATCCAAAAAACTGATGGTAATCATTTGTACCTGGATTTGAACTGTTTTACAAACTCTGCTTTAGGTGGACAGGGCACGTTGGCAATGTTTTGTGGCAATGTATGGGTACTCGGAACAAAATTGCGCACAATTCCGTGATTATGTATCTCCAAAACATTAATAATAAGATCTTTCACAAAATCAAATTCCATTTCTTCATTTACTGGCTTGACCACCCATTTTTTGCTTCTTTTCGTAAAGGCCACAGTGTAGCGAAGCATCCTAAGGTTTCCCACAGTCCTCGATTGTTCACGGCCTACATTTTCGTTATGCGCTAATACCGCTAGTAATGTCCTATATTTCATCCCTTGAATGCCGAAATGCAATCTCTTTGGCCTGTACTTTAGGCACATATTGTGGAACACCTCCAAATCTCCCGTGTGACAGCATTCAGTGCGTCCCTTCAGATCTCTTGATAGAGTTTTATGAATCACAATCTTCTGAAGGGCTTTGATTTCTTATTAGAAAATTACTTTGCATAAAAACGTGAGAAAGATAGATTCTTCTATGCAATGTATGTTTTGGTCACCACAGCAAAACCAGTGTAGCGTATTATAGGATAACTTTCATAAACAATTCTTTGATGTGTGGAAAATCAGAAAATGTTACTCATCCCTTGAATGTACTATCGTGCATCAAAAGGAAACATGCTTATAATATTGACACGGTCCCCTAAGGATGCAATTCGATGCCAATTGACACTGACAATTCTTGTATCCAACGGCATTGTTGCCAGTGCAAATGCTACCTAGACACTGTACAATATTGAATGACTATTATATGAATATTACTAGAGAATTGCAAGACTAAATTGGTTTGACAAAGATATATTGAAGTTACAACAATATAGGAGACAAAGTTGAAATAGTAGTGGCCTAAGTGACATCACAACCAGAGTATACTTACTCGTTACTTGGATTCCGAGGGCGAACTGTTGCGCGAAGTTTGTGCATAAGCACCATCAAAATCCTCAACACGGACCGTGTGAGGCAGGCTGCCCTTACGTATGGCAGCTCGGTAACGCATTGCGGCCGTGGCTCACCTTGCGATATGTAGGACAAGTATCCAGAGTTTTCTCGGCAGCAGCAGTTCTCCTCCTCGGTTGCCATTAGCACGCACCGATTGCAGGTACACCAGGTGGAAACGCTGTCCATGTGACTAGGACCAGGCTCTTCATCTGTTGAATCGTCCTCCCAACTGTCGTCCGAAGCCCCATCGTTTCCGCATCTTTCTCTTTCGAGTAATTCCGCCTCGGAATACTTCAGCTCATACTGGTAGGGCTGTATTGTTGCCATTGTGGGGGAAACAAACAAAAATAATTTATAGTAAAGGTACTGGTATCTGTTCGCATGAGCTACAAGCAACGAAGGTAGCTGACCAGAGCACAGAAACGAGGCACAGAATACTCAAAGTAATACAGTGAGAGGAATGGAAAAGAAAATCTGATGTTGTCTGTTGTGAAGCGATCTGTTTATACTTATTGAGGAAAGAGGCGTCCTGTCATTTCCATGGCGACACGTCATTAGCTGAGGCGCAGAGAATGTTGACATGAGACGTGCTTTGGCGTTGTGAAATGGGCGGTACACGTCTACTGATGTCAGGCTCAGGGGCGGGGGATATGATTTAGTGCCGCAAGGACAGTCCTGCTTGGGTGATGCGGCAACGGATAAGATTATCACAAAATGGCCACACCTTGTTGCTTGTTTTTGCATGTGTAGAAAAGTGGAAAACTAAAGTAAGGTGCATAGGAAATGTTTGTACGATCGATCAACGCATGCTTAAAAACACATGCCAAAACCCTCAGGACAATAATATTTCTGAGCGCACTATTCCTTTAAAGATTTCATTAAGATCATTGTGAATAGTGAGCAAACTGGAATTTACAGGGTTCCAAAATATATGTACAAATACAATTTATGCTTAGGAATATGGTCCCCAGAATGAAGGCTAACAAAGAAGAGGGCATCATTAATATTGTCGACTACTGTGGCTGAGAGGGCCAATTGTAAATCAATTGCTATTAAAAGGCCACCATATGGCCAACCCCCTAGTGTCCATCTTTGCTCCCAAAGAAATATTCTTTACCCTTCAGTGTACAAAGCCTTTGTCAGCATACATGCATACGTATGTATGTATACATACATTCACCGTGTATCATACATTAAAATCTCGAAATACCTGAATGCCCATGAGATTCTTAACAAATGGCAGTCAGGTTTCAGGCAGGGGCATGGGATGAAAACAGCATAGATTTCAAATCAAGCAGGGCTATTACAGATCTTGTCCAGAGGGCAAACTGCAATGCTCATGCTGCTCGATGTATCTGCTGCTTTTGACCTGGTGGACCACAGGTTGTTGGTCACCAGGCTCAAGGATGTTGCAGGCTTCTCTGAAAGTGCTGCCCTCTGGGTTAGTTCATTATATATATATATATATATATATATATATATATATATATATATATATATATATATATATATATATATATATATATGTATATATATATGTATTTTTTTTAATTTTATTTTTTATACTGAATATACATTTTCATAGTGTGAATTTGATAGATGTTTACTAAGACTCCCTTACTTTATATACATGTAACATAGAACACACTGAACCCCCCTGCTAATGATTTTGATGTCCGTGGACGGTGCGTATGTCCACGGACGGACGCGGACAACATCAACACTACCCAAAAACTCAGGGGGTATCTTAAATTGTTCTATCATACCATATAAACACTGCACAAGTTTAAAAAGCAGCACATAAACACATTATATGTAATAATAAATAAACAGTGAAACCTATAAATCTAACACATCAACCATCCATTTAAATACCATATGTAGTCAAATGGAATATACCAAAACAATAAAGATATGCCTCCAACATAATTACCTCACAGAAACTGCAGAGCTAGAAGCAACAGTAGACCTACACAACAATACAGATACAACTTACCAGAAACTAGTAAGTAAACTTCATTTTTTTTTATATATTTCTAAACGTTTTGTATTAGGTACACTACAATTAATATATTTTTGTTTTTCACACAGAAATGTGCAGTACTTTGGAATGGCTTGAGGAGAATTTTCCACATGAGGAAATGTCTGAAGACAGTGATAATAATGATAGACACTATATAAGCAAATCAATCATCATTACTTTATGTGTACTTAACATATATATATTTATTTTTAACAGACCATACAAACATTGAAATCAATACACCAAAAGACACGTTGGAAAAGACTCTGCAATGGATGGAACAGAAAATGGACATGCTCAAGGAAAATTTCAAAGTTTTGAAACAGTTAGTGGAGGACCACATAAAAGAAAAAATTAAATCTAATTCTGGGTCGATTTCATGTACAGCTATAATAGTGAACTGCAAGTACTCTATACAAACACATACATTAACAGAGAACAGAAGTAATGCACACTATGTTCATACATGGCTGTCTGTTTTGTTTGTTTGTTTGCTGTGTGCTTTTCAGCTAACTTGCTTATGTGCAAAACACTGAAGATGGACTTATACATGATTATCTATAACACTGCAGTCCTCTCTCCATGTTATGTACCAGATAGAAGCCCGAGTAGGGTGAAATGCGTCGTTCTTTTTTGTTTTAAACTGCTGCTGCCTTCCTTTGTCCATGTACTTTTTAACTAATAGGGGAAGTTTTTGGCTGCACTAAGAAAACACTGACTGCCTGTGGATTTGTGAAGAAGATTGATGTTTTTTCTCACGAACACATTCTGAGTGCCGTTGCGTCCAGGATTGGATTCCAGTCCCTCTCTTTTCTCAAATGTGTTCAACGTGGTCTGGCCGCGCTCAGCAACGAGCACGCGTGTGGATTTTACTGATGGAATCTTAACAAGCTGCAGCAGGAGCGCGACGCGACCCAGCCAGATATCTTTTGAAAGCCGTGAACTTTCAGCGCACGCAGCCCTGCTTCCAATGCAGCGGAAGCCCTAACCTTGCCGTGTGACAGACCATTTCTTTGTCAGAGGTCAGCAGCCCCCTGTGCTGCACGAGTCGGAGGACCCGAACAACACAAGAAAGGCAGCTGTTTTCCTGACCCTTTCATGTGTGCCTAGCACAATTGGAGCATTCTGTCAATAATATACACGGCTTAGCACGAGTACAGTGCATGTGTATAGAGCTTCTATAACAAGTGGCAGTATCCTCTACCTTTTGGAAATACTATAATTGGACTGTCAGCATTAATGATCATATTTAAAGCATAGAGGAAGAAAATCGCTAACAACATCCACAGCAACTACAGTGTTTTTTGTTTGTTTATTAAGTAAATCAAACACGCCATAATGGTAGACAAGGAAGGCAGCAGGGATGCTGAGGCGTCTATTTTATTCAATGAAACTTTGCAACTTTTGCCTTAACAAAATGATAATGCACAACCGCAACAATTTAAAACGATACAACAGAAAATGTTTAAATTGGAGAAATTACATAAAAAGGAAACTAACAAATGGTGGGAAATTAAATCTCTACAAAATTATTTGGACTATCGGAGAATACCAAGAGGTCTCAGAATATTTACCATACCCACGTATGAGGACCCCGACCCTGCAATGCTAAATGAATGGGGGGAAGCAACCAGTGAATGTTCCTTTAAAATGCGAACGATACTGGTTAAATATGCCAAGAGTGACAGAATTAAAGCACTCAAAGAGATTGAAGCACTTGAACAAGATGTATATAATGGCCCAGATGCAGAGTCAGCAAACAAAATTAAGATTCAAATGCAGACCAATATAAGTAAATATGAAGAAGAAATAAAGGAATGGAAACAGAGAAAGTTTTTGAGAGATAAGGAAGACTATGCCACAGGACGCATTTACACTTTCGCAAGAAAATATGACAGTGTCCGTAAAGGTATCCAAAAGAAATCAGATGTCAATGGTGCAAGTATAAATTTAACTGAATCGGAACTAGAGGAAGATGCCAGCACTTCCACAGATGTCTCAAACTCTAGCAGTGAAGATACCCCCCTCAGGTTGAATTATTTAGAGGAAATGAGACTATTACATCAGGTGGGAAAAACAACACAAGTGCGAAACACAAACAAAGGCAAGCAGTCCCAAAAATCAATGCCAGCAAAAGGAGGTCAACAAGGGGGCGTCGGGGACAAAGGAAGAAAACGGGATCATTCAACAGGCCGTCAGACATGCTCTGGAAATAGCAAGAAGAACATGTAGTCAAAGACGCAATGCAAGTAATCAATTTGTCAGATAGGAACCTAACTCAATATGAATATGAAGTATTGGAAAAGGGCCTCTCTTTCTGCCCCACTGCCAAATTCAATTATTCCCAAGCAAGAATTGACTTATACTGTTTCATTCGTAAATTAAAACTAACTAAATTTCATGCCAATTCGGACAATACACAAATGCCGAGCTTGAAGACAACCCCTTCACCTTTACACATCAGTGACATAACAGCATTAAGGGATTTAGCAAATATAGGAGAAAGTGAAGTCAGCCAGATTTTGTCCCATGCGGACCAAGATGAGTGGGCAATAGAACTACCAAAAGAAATAGACACCGGCATGGCGGCTCCTAGCGGAATGAAGAATAAATACAAATTCAATCCCTCGAATGTCTTTTGTCCAACAATAGATCTGTTTGAGGATCTTGTCATGGATGAACTCAAAAAATTGGCGATTAAACCTAGAACAGTTCATAATCTAACCAAATTACAACATACAGCTATGGAAAATCTACAAGCAGACACATCTGTCATAATAAGATCATCAGACAAAGGTGGCAATGTTGTAGTCCTTAACACCAAGGACTATCAAAGAGAAGCGGAAAGACAACTAAATGACATCAGCAATTACGTCAAATTATCCTGTGACCCGTATTCGGAATACAAAGTACAATACGACACAATGTTGGACAAGTGGTATACTTTGGAACTCATTTCAATGAAAGAGAAACAATATTTAACCAAAAACCATCCTAAAACTCCAATTATACACTTCATACCTAAAATTCATAAATCAATGGCCAGACCCCCGGGGAGGCCTATTGTGGCATCGATAGATTCCTTATTGGAGAATACCTTGAAATTTGTAGACAACTTTCTGTTCCCTTTTGTGGAAACTCTACCATCTTATACCAAAGAGACAACTGCATTTTTTAATCAAATAGCACACATCCCTTAGCAACCTAATTTTCTTTTAGTTACGCTGGATGTAGTGTCTCTCTACACCTGTATCACACATAAGGGCATACAAGCGGTAAAAAGGTTTTTGTCAACCAGATCTTTAAGTTATCGAGAACATTCACTCATGCTTTTGGACTTGCTTTTGTTCATTCTGACCCACAACACTTTTATGTTTGATTCCAAGTACTACAACCAAATTTGTGGAACGGCAATGGGCACAGCAGTAGCTCCTACTTTTGCGAATCTATATATGGGTGCATGGGAGGAAGAACGTTTCTCAGATGACAATCAGAAAGAATACACAGACAAAGTCATCATGTGGCAAAGGTACATTGATGATCTATTTATCATCTGGAACGGGACGGCTATGGAATGGACAAGTTTCTTCCACACTCTGAATCTAAATCAACAGAATTTGCAAGTTACAGAACATCATAGCAAGACGGAAATAGTCTATTTAGCCGGTCAAGTGGCACAGCGAGTAGAGCGCTCGCTTTGACATCTGTGCAGAGCCTGCTCATGCAGGTTCGAATCCCGGCAGGGCCAAACTCAGCCTTTCATCCTTCCGAGATCGATAAATGAGCACCACACACCGTGGGTAATAATAATCAGCGCTCAGATACCTGAGGGTTCGTAGCGCTATATAAGTGCCAAATTATTATTATTATTATTTATTATTATTAAGGTGAAAGTCATTGAAAACAATATCAGTACAGAATTACACAGAAAAGAAACAAGTACTAATACACTGTTACATGCTACAAGTGCACATCCACAGTGTCTCAAAAACACTATCCCCTATGGTGAATTCCTACATATTAAGAGAAACTGCAGCGAAAATGAAGTATGGGAGACCAATGCTAAAAAGACCACGGCCAGATTTGTAATGAGAGGTTACAAGAAAAGAATTATAAACAAAGCCTATGACCGCAGCTGTAATAAAACCCGGGAGATGATTTTGGCCAAAAACAATGTGTCTAAAGAACAGACCAAAGATGAACTGAATGAAGATTGCTCACTTAGGTTTATTACTACATTCAATTCTGGAGCTAAAGAAACCAAACTGATCTTGAATAAACATTGGTATCTTTTGAAGCGAGATTCTGACATCAGTTCACACTTATCGTCCCATGCCACTGTAACGTTTAGGAAACCACCATCTATACAAACAAAACTATCTCCCAGTATGTTTCAATCACCTAAACCAAGCATTAATACCTGGTTGACTACCAAATCATCAGGTTTCTATACCTGTGCCAAATGCAAACATGCCATTATGGAATGAACACCAAAGCTTTCTTACTTCCTCGAACTAGGAAAGAAGTTAAGATTAAACAAGATCTGAGGTGTTCCACTCAATTTGTCATTTATGTGATTAGTTGTGCATGCAATTTATGGTATATTGGTAGCACCAAACTGGAAGCCAGACTACGAATACTACAACATTTACATGCAATCAAGAATCATGACATGGGGGGGCGTGGCCAGCAGGTGTAGGATGCAGACGTGATCCCTCGCTGCTCCCGGCCGCCAGCCCAATCCTACATCCATCCTGTCACTAGAAATAGAGATTAAAAGCCTTAAAATACCATAGCGACGTTGGAACTACTGCCGCTTCGAGTCGGAACATCGCGGACCTGAATCGGTACGGGCTTTACGAGATACAGCCCTCAGCGCACACAAGCTGCGGGCCGCGACCAGCAACCAAGATGGCCGCCTGAGGACAAGGGAGACAGAGGCTGAGGATCCCTGAAACTGCAGCCACCTCGAGGAAACCGCGAAGTGCGTGCAGTCACCCACCCGCTGGCTGCGAGGAAAGAAGCGACTGTCCGGAGCCATCGCACACTTGCCTTCCCGGCTGCAGGGCTGCGCCTACTGAAAGATGCGGCGACCGGTGCTCCTGCGCGTGCGTTTTTGCGGGGAGACCCAGCCGCTGCACTCAGGCACCAACAGATCCGGTCGGCTGTCGGCGAGATCCGCTGACCGGAGCGCAGAAGGGAGCCTGTGGAGAACCACACCGCCACCTCACTTGAAGGGTGAGAATCAACGAGGACTCACCTTTCCCCCTCCCCCTGGATCGCCGGCAATTCCCACAACACGAAGGCGTCCTCCCCAGCTGCAACACCGGGGTAAGGAGCGAAGGAGAAGGGAGGTGAACAGCGATCCTCACCTCCTGGCCCGAAACACGCGCACGGCCCAGAACGGGCCCTACCAATCCACGAAGAAGGCTGCCTGTGCAACCCGCCGGCTTGCACCACGAGTGGAGTATAAGATGGACACGGCGGCCGAAACGACCCCGCGAGTGCTCTGACAGCAGCTCCTGATTATCTCCCCGGTCGCTCGCTGGCGACCCGGGATAGCGGTAAGGAGAGGGGGAGACGGGGGATTGGACCCTGACATCCTGTGTGACATTCCCTGGCCATATATGTGTACACACCACGCGCTGGGCGAAATAACTGCATAAACCCAGCTCCCAACATATGTGTTGCACTTACTAAGCGAAGCTTCCAACCCCGGAGGGACACCCCTGCTGTGTGAGCCGACACGATACGGAGAGGGACTTTAGGCCCCCCTGGCTATACATAAAAGTACGCCGAACAAACCACGCTGCGCCTGCCGGGCTACGTATGCCCACTACCCTTGAGCCCCTGGGCTTGAACAGAACCGCTTTCGTCCACCCGCCAAGCTCACCCGTGGAACCAGCCGGCGCCACCCTCCCTCCGCGCATCTAAAGCGCACCCACACACCATCACGAGCGTTACTTTGCGGGGCACCCACACAGCCGCGGTGCACAGAACTTCGGTCCCACAGCCGGACCCATCCGTGGAGCCTCCCCCAACACGCACTCAGATGCAAGCGCATGGAATGTAGATACTCCTCCTGCGAAGTGGTGTAACTACGGAGCGGCCATACCCGAATCTCTCCCCCCCCAATAATAACACTCGCCTCCCTGCCCTCCAAAGGGCCCCTCCCTCCAGGTGAACCCCTACCGCCACCTCACTACCATTCCTGCAATGGGGAAAGATAAGCCCAGGAAGACCTCCACACAAAGCAGGATTGAACAATACGCAACCACGCCACTCTCTCGCTCCCCGGAAAGGCCAACACAACAGGATCTGGACTGCAGGGAAGATAATATCTCCCTCAGAGACATCATGGGTGCAATTGCCAGTTCTAGAACTTCCATGGAGAAAAAGATGGACAGTATAGGTGCGGAAGTATCCTTGTTGAGACATGATCTCCAGAAGCTGACCTCACGTACCGGGGAGGCGGAGATGCGGATCTCCGAAACCGAGGACAACCTTCGCGGTGTGAACCAACAGATGTCTGGCATGGTGGCACGCATAAAGCTCCTGGAAGCAAGAGCAGACGAAAGTGAGGGCAGATCAAGACGGAACAACGTCCGCATACTGGGTCTTCCAGAAAAAGCTGAAGGAGATTGCATGGAACTATTCCTTGAGGGGTGGCTCGCGGATATATATGACGTACAGTCCTTCTCCAAATTCTTCTGCATCGAGTGAGCCCACCGCATTCCCACCGGTAAGATCATGCCAGGAGCACCTCCACGTACAGTCATCGCAAGGTTCCTAAACTATAGAGATAGAGACACAGTACTGCAACTGGCGAGGTCTAAAGGAACTATTACGTACAATGGGTCAAGAATTGCTTTCTTCCCTGACTTCACTAGAGAAGTACAGAAAGCGCGCCAATCATTTGATTCCCTTAAAAAACGACTGCAATCAATGGGAGTTAAATATGGGCTAATATTCCCCGCCCAGCTTAAAATATTTCACAAGAACACAACAGTCCACTTCACTGATCCTAAGGAGGCGTGGAGCTGGGCTGAAAGGCACATAGATGGCGACTGGAGCGCTGACGGAAGACGAAGAGGAGAACGGAATAGACCTCGCCCTGACCGACCACCTGATCAGGAACCGCAGCAACAACAACAAAACGGAATCCTACAACATGCGGAGGATTAGAAGGCATTACCAATATCTCGGATATCCAGATCACTACTAACATACCGCAAAGGTGCTGTACTGTACACCGCAAACGCGACGATGATGGCAATTCTGGCTGGCGGCCGTCCAAACAGCGCCCCCCCCATCCCGCCCCCGGACACTAAGTGAAATCGGAACACCATATAGCGGAGTTCCACCACCCTGCCTTGTGTTTCCCCCTGAGACGCAACATCTAGCACATCCGCACTCTGAAAACGGATTGTCACGGGGCAGGCGGATGTAGATAACAGTTAAATCGTTCAGAAGTTAACATTGGGTCGACAGATGCTTCAGTTGTGGGTGGAGTATAGGGAGGGGGGAGTTGGGGTTGTTACATCTATTCAATGTTTATCATACAGAGGCACGACGAGCCCGATATACGGACCAAATATCACAGAACTGTTGCATATGCATCCAAGGAAATACAACTGTGTAAGCAGATCCCGCACTGACAATGGCAGCTGAGTACACTTCAACCCAAAGCAAGCTTAAACTCCTGGCATGGAATGTGAACGGATTGGGTGCCAGCATCAAAAGACGGCTAGTCCTGCAGCATCTAAATAGACATTCCCCAGACAGCCATGCTGACCGAAACACATCTAGCCGGAAACATATGCAAATTGTTCCAAAGATCAAACTACCGCACTGCGGTACACGCAGGCTTCTCTATGGGAGCGAGAGGAGTCCTCATACTAATCCACAAGAGACTTCCGCTGGTGATCACGAACGTTCTTCAGGACAGAGGAGGCCGGTATGCATACATTCAAGCAACACTATGGAACCAACACTGGCACTCATGGCAGTGTACTCCCCACCAGCTCTCCTCAACGACCTGCTAAACGAAATTACCCCCATCCTGGCAACGAAAAATGCAGACACAATGGTGTTACGAGGAGACTTTAATGAGGTCATGGACTATACGCTTGATCTCATGCACCTGAGAACCAGAAACCCCGCCACTACGACTAAACTGGCCTCCTTTGTGTCGGCAATGGGCCTCTGTGATGCGTGGAGAGTTCTTCATGCTCAGACTCGACAATATTCCTTCCACTCGGGGGCCCACGCCTCGATGTCTAGGATAGATTATTTCTTCCTCCCACACCAAAGTAGTCACCAAATAAGCAATGCATCCTTCCTTCCCCGAGGAATCTCTGACCATTCTCCACTGCTACTAGAACTGGAAACAGCTAGACCACGACCGCCCCGCTTATGGCGTTTAAATACCTACTACTTGGGATTCCCTGAATTTCAGGAGATGATAGAGACCGCCACCTCCGATTACTTTGAACTTAATACAGATTCGACTGATAACCCCAATACACTGTGGGAGGCGTACAAGCCAGTTCTGCGCGGAGTAATTATATCATGGACGTCCCATAAGAAGATCATGGAAGCAGAAACTGAAGTCATGTCCAAGGAACTGGAACACATTGCCAGTGACACCCCGGAGTCAAATAGAGCCTTACTAATGGCACAGAAGAAGTCGCATAACTTATCCTTCGACTGTGCCAGGAAAGCACACGCTGCAATGAAGGCACGTGTATATGAAACGGGAGACAAAGCAGGTAAACTGCTTGCGTGGCTGGAAAAACGAGACGAGGGTCAATCGAAGGTGAAATGCATCAGAACCCTAAACGCAAATCTAGCCCACATCGATGCAGACATCGCTGAACGCTTTGCTGAGTTCTATGAGAACCTCTACGAACCCCCCACCAATGCTATAGACAGTACCATACTAACTGATATTGTCCTCCCAACACTCACCACAGACCAGATCACCGCTCTAGACAGCAAAATCACTACTACTGAGATATCAACTGCCATCGGACAACTCCAGGCTGGTAAGACCCCAGGCCCGAACGGGTTCCCAATAGACTTCTGGAAAAAGCTACACCATCTGGACATACCCGTACACTTGCTCAATGTGTTTGAGCACTCCCTAAATCAAGGCGAGCTCCCACCTGATCTCCGCAAAGCCACCATTGTAGTAATTCCCAAAAAGGGTAAGCCCCCTGAAGACTGCACATCCTATCGACCCATATCCCTCATTAATAGCGAAGCCAAAATACTGGCCAAGGTTCTTGCCAATAGATTACAACTAGTCATCACGTCCCTGATCCACCCGGACCAATGTGGCTTTATGCCCCAGAGGTCGACCAGAATGAATATTCGCAGACTGCATCTGGCACTAGAGAGAGCCCCGGCCTTGCAGCAATCACTGGCTCTGTTGGCCATAGACTTCGAGAAAGCATTTGACTCTGTTCATTGGGAGGCGCTATGGGCCATAATGCGCAGGATGCACTTCGGAGAACCGTTCATAAAATGGGTACAACTACTATACAATAACCCAGTAGCCGAGGTTAAAGTAAATGGGTGGCCGTCGCGTACCATCCGACTAGGGAAGGGAACCAGGCAAGGTTGCCCACTCTCGGCAATGGTGTTTGCACTGATAATAGAGCCACTGGCAGTCCTCCTGAGGGACACTACCACATGGACTGGCTTTAGATGGGGTCCGGACTGCGAAGATAGAGTATCCCTCTATGCAGATGATCTCCTAGTGTACCTGGGCGACCCAGCATCTTCATGCCCTGTAGTCACGCAAATCCTAATAGAGTACGGATCCTTTAGCGGACTCAAAGTAAACTGGTCCAAATCCGTGCTGTTCCCAGTTAAAGGGATAGATTGCATTCCAACATCGGGTTCCCCATACAAAGTTGAAACCAATCAGTTCCGATACCTAGATATTCTAATCGCCAACGAGCTAAATAGCTACGTAAAACAAAATCTACACCCACTTATCAAAAGATATGAGCAAGACATAGCCCACTGGCAAGCACTGCCACTGACACTGTTAGGCAGGGCAGCACTCTTTAAGATGCTGACCTTACCCCGTTTTCTATACATTCTCCAGAATGCCCCCCTCCATATCCCCGCTGTAGAATTCCACAGTATAAATAGCACAACACGTACACTCCTATGGGGTGGGAAATGCCCGAGAATTGCCCTCCAAACTCTCCAACGCTCAGTCTGGGAAGGGGGAATAGGACTCCCGAACATCCAGATCTATTATTGGGCAGCTCAAATGGCAACAGTCAATGATATCCTGCATGGAGACCCGAGCATCCCTCACATAAGAGCCGAACTAGCGGCGAGACACGGTATGTCCCCACTCGAAAGCCTCTACTGTAAGCAGACTCGCCCGCCTGAACGCACAATAGCAGTACACACAGCCTTGGTGTGGAAAGAAATACATAAACACATAGGTTGGGATAACAAAATTACCCTAGTCCAACCCATCTGGAACAATGCTCACCTCCTGAATCTTGCCAACCTCCCGAAATGGCCAACCTGGGCTGCAGCTAACATACAGACGATTCAGCAGATAGTAGTGAACGACCAGCTGATGCAATCCCTGAGCTTGCTGCAACACATGGCTTGCTAGAGACTGAACAGTATCACCACGGACCACTACAGCATGCACTTATCGTACACAGGGCCCAACTCGTGGACATGCCGGAATGCACACCTATAGAAAGGAACATAGTAATGGATAAGGTAAACAACAAGGTCACATCTACCATGTACAATGCTATCTCCTCATTTGGTACGAAAGAGCTGCTGACCTTGAAGACGAAATGGGAAAATGATATTGGCCCCATATTACCTGAAGACTGGATTGAAATCCTGATGTATCCTAGAGAATGTGCAATTTCGGCACGAATTCGGCTGGTGCAATTTAAGATACTACATAGGATATACTATCCCCGAATAACCCTGTACAATTGGGTCAAATCGACCGACCCCAAATGCCTACGCTGCAAACAAGAAGAAGGATCCTTCTACCACATCCTCTGGCAGTGTACACGCATACAACGCTTCTGGCATAAATGTAGCACAAGGCTTTCCAGGGTCATATGCCGCCCAGTTCCGACGGATCCTAAACTCCTGCTCTTGGGCATTGTAGACACTCTAGAACTGTCACGATTCGAAAAGCTACTGGTTTCAACTTCCACAGGAATTGCGAAAAGGAACATTGCACAATTGTGGGGTTCAGAAAACACCCCGAAATACGATCAGTGGACATCGGATGTGGATGCAGTCATTTTAATGGAACGCCGAGTCTACCAAGCTAGAGGCTGCCCGGGCAAAGCAGATAAGATTTGGGGAAGATGGGAACAGACATTATAAGTCTGATGTAATATTGGCAGTTTGCATTGGCACGCAGTCCTACAGAGACTATATCTGCTAACACCATTCTTTGGGATGCTTGCACATCATAATCATCCATAAACTGCCTGCTGCCTTAACTGCTCATACACTTCACATCATGTGTGTCGCAGCGATTGCATATATTTTAAGTATACTCATCCGTGCTACTCTGCCAACTGTATGTAAAGTCTTATGGTTTTGTTGGTAACTTGTTGTTTATTGCACAAAATGTAATAAAATTTGTTATTAAAAAAAAAAAAGAATCATGATATGTCCTACCCACTTGCCAAACATTTTGAAGAGTTCCACCAGAATGACATTAGTGGGAATCCATCCAAGAGGAGGGGACAGATTGCGGACTCTGAGACAAATGGAATCAAGATACATAGTAGATTTTAACACTAAACACCTAGGAGGTCACAATCGTGATGAAGAACTATATGTATTCCTGGGATCTTAAATCCTATGTTTGCCATGATTGTTATACTCTGTTGTGTATGTATCTCCGGTTTTGCCAGGTTTATAGAGTGTAAAAATGTCCCGATCATTTTCCTATTCTCTGTACGTAGTGTGCGATAACATGAAAGGTGAAGTTTCTCAGTACACTATGTACAATTTGGATGCCTATTCAGCAGAATGCAGTTTTTTGCATTTATATTTTATTGATTTTTCCAATAAGTATATTTTAATCACAGTTTTTACATGAACTTTTTTGTGGAAAATAGGAGAGATTGGCAAGCATTTATAGATTAAGTGCTTTGCTGTCAATAGTGCACAATATGTATAATTTTTAAATAGGTGATCTTTGTGAAAAATTCTTAAGAATAGAACAACTTGGGAGGGAGCCCACCACAATGACCAATGAGACCAAGAAAGGGACAATGTGACACAAAATCTTAATGCCTAAACACTGTTACTTTAATGCTTCAAACATGCAGATTTTAATATATGATTGTGTTATTTAATATTTTGTATCTTAATCTGTAGCCCTCAGTTGTTTTTAACCATCTAATTATTCCATTTGTAAAACTGTGGGCTATTCATTTTAACATGTTTGCTGGTTCACTATGAAATGTGATTTTCTTATATATAGCATTATGCACTTTAATATACTTGAGTCAACACTCCAACAATAGGAGTAGGTAACATATGGTCATAGTACCCATTATGGTTGCCCCTTGCTATAAATCACAAGTGTGATCTCATTTCAGGGTTTGATCATAGCTGGATACCCGCAAGGGCAACAAACTGTCCAAGCTCTGATTATGGCATAATATCCTAAATCCCTTCTCGGTCTTGTTTTGCTTAGAAAGCCCTATTCGGTGGGTTAAGTTACACTGTAGAGGCACCCGCAAGGGCAACATACAGCCTCCATTGTCCCAACAGAACCACGTAGGCCTTATAAACAACTCATGTTCTGGTTATGGCATGAAATCACATATCTCCCTGTCCTTGTTTAAAAGCAATCATTTAGGCAGGTCAATTTATTTTGTAGAGGCACCCGTGAGGGCAACATACAGCCTCCATCAGTGCTATTAGAATCATGTGGGCCCCAGGATTTTTTAGTATCTCTTAGTATTTTGAATATTTTTAAGTTCACACAGTATACACTTAGACTATAGAGGCACCCGCAAGGGTAACACACAGCCTCCTATGCTAATATATGAATCATATATATCTTTCTAACATGCACTTTGATAGCACATAGCACTTTATCATTGAATAGTTCATCTATGTTCATACAGCACACAGCACTTTACTTTTGAACTATTCATCTATGTTTACATAGCACGCAGCACTTTAATATGTATTGAGATACATCAATATATATGAATTACTCAGTCTCACAATATGCATTTTTGAAAAGTACACATCACTTTTTTGTATTATGCAGTACCTAGTTATAAATTTACCCACTTGGGAAGACGAACATTATGTAGGTCCGCATAAAAGCAAATGCAGAATAACCATCCTGCCGTGCTATTTTCAAAATGTCAAACATTCGAACGGATGATACACGTATTACTAATTAATAAATTATAAAATTAATTAATTAAAAACTAAAAAATTATGAAATAGTTTTTTACATATCATCCTGTTCAAACCCACTTGGGATAATCTAATTCTGGATCGATTTCATGTACAGCTATAATAGTGAACTGCAAGTACTCTATACAAACACATACATTAACAGAGAACAGAAGTAATGCACACTATGTTCCAACATGGCTGCCTGTTTTGTTTGTCTGTTTGCTGTGTGCTTTTCAGCTAACTTGCTTAAGTGCAAAACACTGAAGATGGACTTATACATGATTATCTATAACACTGCAGTCCTCTCTCCATGTTATGTACCAGACGAAGCGTAGGGTGTAACGCGTCATTCTTTTTTGTTTTAAACTGCTGCTGCCTTCCTTTGTCCATGTACGTTTTCACTAATAAAGGACGTTTTTGGCTGCACTAAGAAAACACTAACTGCGTGTGGATTTGTGAAGAAGATTGATGTTTTTTCTCACGAACACAGCCTGAGTGCCGTTGTGTCCAGGATTGGATTCCAGTCCTTCTCTTTTCTCAAATATATATATATATATATATATATATATATATATATAGTGTAAAAATACTTTGTTAAAGGGACGTTATGGTTAAGTTGCGCTACTAAAACTGAAAAACCCCTGAAATTCGCAAGTTATGATGTCATCTTTGATGTCCTGGGTGTTAGTCTTAGCAGTGCACGGTGATGGCGAATTTCAGGGGTTTTTCGGTTTTACTTGGAACCATAACGTCCCTTTAACAAAGTTTTTTTTACTGAATTTCATAGGTTTTTATTAGCGCAACTTAACCGTAACGTCCCTTTAACAAAGTTTTTTTATACTGAATATACATTTTCATAGTGTGAATTTGATAGATGTTTACTAAGACTCCCTTACTTTATATACATGTAACATAGAGCATACTGAACCCCCCCCCCGCTAATGATTTTGATGTCCGTGGACTGTGCGTATGTCCGCGGACGGACGCGGACAACATCAACACTACCCAAAAACTCAGGGGGTATCTTAAATTGTTCTATAATACCATATAAACACTGCACAAGTTTAAAAAGCAGCACATAAACACATTATATGTAATAATAAATAAACAGTGAAACCTATATATCTAACACATCAACCATCCATTTAAATACCATATGTAGTAAAATGGAATATTCAAAAACAATAAAGATCTTCCTCCAACATAATTACCTCACAGAAACTGCAGAGCTAGAAGCAACAGTAGACCTACACAACAATACGGATACAACTTACCAGAAACTAGTAAGTAAACTTAATTTTTGTTATATATTTCTAAACTTTTTGTATTAGGTACACTACAATTAATATATTTTTGTTTTTCACAGAGAAATGTGCAGTACTTTGCAATGGCTTGAGGAGAATTTTCCACATGAGGAAATGTCTGAAGACAGTGATAATAATGGTAGACACTTCTCTATATAAGCACATTAATCATCAATACTTTATGTGTACTTAACATATATATATATATATATTTTTAACATACCATACAAACATTGAAAATAAAACACCAAAAGACACATTGGAAAAGACTCTGCAACGGATGGAACAGAAAATGGACATGCTGAAGGAAAATTTCAATGTTTTGAAACAGTTAGTGGAGGACCACATAAAAGAAAAAATTAAATACCATTGTCCCACATGTACCTGTTCCCCCTCTCCATGTCCCAGTCAACTATCCCCAAACCCTCAACACCAAGAAAGCATTTTGATGAGACTTCCATCCCTTCATCCCCTCCCATCAAACCTCTCCAAACCCCTAATTCCCCTGTAGTTTTATCAGTTTCTGCTTCCCCCTCTCTTTCATAAATTGTATATATGTATATAATTAAAAAATATTATGTTTCTTTTAATGAAATTCTTTGTGCCTTATTTTTTTTCCAAAAGCAGCTAGAATGTCCGCAGACAGCGCGCCTGTCCGGGCTGTCCGTAATTAACAAAATGGGGATGTCCTAAGGACACTACACCTGTCTGTACCATTTGCAGCCAAGATGGACCTGTTCTTAGAACACACCTGGTGTCCGAGGTGTCTGCAAGTGAACAAAATAGAGAAATCCTAAGGACACTATACCTGTCTGTACCGTCCACAGCCAAGTTAAAACTGTCCTAAGAACACGCGTGGTGTCCGGGTTGTCCATAGTCAAACAAAATGGAGGTGTCCTAAGGACACTATACCTGTCGTACAGTCTGCAGAACATCTACGCACATGCGCACCACACCGTAAGTCCTGCGAACATCGCGCCTGTGCGTAACTGTCCGTCTCACTTGTGTCGCACTTTTAATTAGTTTCAGGACCTGAACACTGTCCGTAGAACACCCGCGCGCATGCGCACAACCGTTCCCGTGCATTTGGTGTCCTGTGGACACCCGTTCCCTTCGCGGACATTTTCCCGACGTCATCATGTGACCGCACCCACGCTGAGCGAGTGTCCTAATTTTGCGGACACTGTCCGGTTCCCCAACATTTTAAAAGAACTTAATCAGACAATCCAAATTATTTTACAGTAAAAATTCACCATTGCACATGTCGCAGACAATGACCCTGGATTTCCACATACTTTTTGTAACTTTTTGAACCTTTTTGAACCTTTTTGAGTGTTCAATCTGTTTGCAAAGCGCACCCCTCCACCCCTATAAAAGGCCACACCCCAGAGCTGATCTTCATTGTACTTCTGGCTATTGGAGATTGACTTTTGCTACCTTTGCTGCTCTTGCTGAGATTATCTCATCAACCCTGATGGCATCCATGGCTGATGTTGCTACATCTGCCTCAGCACCACCCCCAAACCCTCCACCACCACCTCCCCAAGGGCCTGCAGAGGGGAACACACGTGAGGATGTAGAGACCGAGGATGAAGAGAATGAGGTCGAGGAACTCCCTACTACCAGCGCTCGCCGGGAGTCTTGGGTGTGGCGGTTGTTTACCGTTCATGGTAACATACCAAAAGCACATGCGAACAATTCTTCAAAGTGCTTTCGAGACTACGGTCACGGAGCACCAGAAGACCTGCTACCTACCTAAGTAAGGCCCACCCTACATCTTCCTCTCTCCACCTGCCCTTTCTTATCCTTGTGGTTGGTGTCCCTTCCTTACCCTCCTTTCCCCTCCGCTCCTAGTGTGTCGTGTGTAAAAAATAAAAAAAATAAAAACAACAAAAATCCCAAAAAATGGCTCTTTTCAGAGCCACCTTTCACAGTTTAAAAATAGAAGTGGCAAATAAACAGTGCAGGGCCCTGTGCAGTTTTTTGGAAGTCTGCGGACAGTCCTAGGACATATACAATTTTAGGGTGCTGCCCTAGCAAAACCAATGCACTTTTCTCTGGTAGGAAGTGGTGGCTCTGAAAAAGAGCCTCTTGGTGGTGTTTTTGTATGTTTGAAAAACTTGAAATCGTCAACATCTACTGCAAAATAGATTACTATAATTCCAAAAAAGGTCGCAATGCATTTTGCACATTTCTCAGAAAAATCTGATTGCCAGCATAAGTAAGATGGACTCCATCGCTGCAAAAAAGTATGTGCTACGAAACATAATGTTTTCATTGTAAAAAGAGGACATGCCAACATATCTTAGAAAGGCACAAACAGCCTTATTGACATTGCGCCTCGCTTTCTCCATTTGTGGACCAAATAAAGAAGAATGCAGCCACATTTGTCTTTATGCAATACAAGAAAAAATTAATGGGAATTTGGAAACATGTCCATGACCTTCCCAAGTCCTTCTTTCATTTCAAATTGCAAAGAAATTCCAGACACATGTCCTAAACTTTTCCCTCCACAATGAATTATAATTATCAATGGATGATGCTCTTTCTCTAAAGTAGCACAGAGAGGTACCAAGTCCAGCCACTTCATTCTACGCACTCCATGCCAGTGCACTTCCACATGAGGAAATCCAAGATCTGCATGCACCTCCAACCAATGTATCCATGAGTCTCCCAAAATCCAGATCATCTGTTTTCGGAAACACACAGCCATAGCTATCTGTTCTTCTCTCAGGAAAAAGAAGTTCTGACAAAATCTCTCCTTACACAACACACCCAGTAAACTTTATTGAGTAATCCATACCTCCGCTCATTCTCATTTGCATGCCTCTCCACCCCAGAATCCCTGTATGTAATATGCGCTGTCCGCAGACTACCGCCATGTCCGCGGACATATCGAAAATCTGAGCGTGGTGAATGTACATTTAAATAGTGTGCCCCATTTCCCCTTTGAGGTGGGCTCTGAAAAGAGCCGGTTTTTTTTTGGGGGGGGGGGTTTGCAGATGCCTGACATACACCTGTTATTTTGTATTTTTTGGGGGTTTTTTTCTTCTTACTTTACAACTAAAATCTTCACATAACCTTCTCCAAAGCAACTCTTACATTCCAAAACAGCATGGCATTTCCCAAAAAAGATAAAGAAATGCAATCTTCTTCAAAATAAACGCATTACTTGAATCAATATTCTCATTATTACAGAAAAACATACCAGCTCTAAGTATGAAAGCACACATGCCTCGATTGATTGCACACCTAGCAATGTTTTGCTGAGGACAAAAAACAGAACTATTGTCCCATATTGCCCTAGGTAGTAATCCAGAAAAAGTTACTTTCGCATTTGGAAGGATGTTCATTACTGCTTCAACCAACTGTTCCAAATCTGCCAACAAAGTGGGGGCACTGACGTAGCCCAAATGGAAAGCACCATAGTGCAAAACTACCAGATGGGGACTGTTCATCCTGCGCATATCTTCATAAACTTGCAGAATTCCCTCTATATTGCAATCAGGCCCAGCGCTCCACACAACCTCCACTCCTTTAACATCGAAATTGTTTGCCACATGCCTGCATTGAGCATACTGCTGTAAACCACGGACAAACATATCTCCGAGCACCAACACCCTGACTTTCTCCACCTCTGCCATCTTCACTACACACAATCTCTTTCTACACAAATCCACAACGTCAACATTGGATTGGCTGATCCCTAAAATCCCCTTTCCATACTGGATTTGCTGGAAAACCCCAGATGTGGCATGCCCTACCCGCAGACAGCCGTGGTGTCCGTGCGGCACGTAACTCTTAGCCAGCCCTTCTACCCTTTCCACATCACTCTCGGTGCCATTCCCTCATTGGATACAGCTAAGCAGTCACACAGCCATCCACCAATCACATCCAAGACCTCTACATCTAACTCCATCATCAGAGTTCCGCACTCCAAATGTACTGTTGATCACTCTGAGTACAAGTCTCATATCATTGGAAGGCACCTACTACAAAAACTACTTTACAAGTCTCCAAGATTTCTACTTACAGCTGCATTCATATCCACATGCATGAATACAAACTACAGGTATGCATATTTTATTCACAGTACATGTACAACTGTTTTGAATCCATATAAACAGAGTAATGCCACTAAACCTGCATAGCTTATACATACATGCCAACCCTCCCGATGATTTAGGCGCGAGACTCCCGATTTTTCCTTGAACAATCGCACTATTTTTTACTGTCTCCCGCCTAAATTAATGCTAATCCAATGCAATCCTATGGGAAAAATAAATGTTCCCGATTGTGTGGTGAAATATCCCTCCCAGGTGCTGCCAATTGTTGGCATGTCTACCTATAAAATTAACTTATTGGCCCTCATTACAACACCGGCGCTAAACCATGGCGCTATTAGCACCATGGTTGGTGCCGGTGTTGTAACGAGTCCGCCATGGTGAAATGGGGAAATACCGCCCCATTCCAAGGTTGGCGGGGCAGTATTTCCCCATTTCACCATGGCCCTTCCCCATTCTTGCCCCATAGGGCTCAATGGGGAAGGCGGCAATTACGGTACCGCAAATTGCGGTACCGTAATTGCCTGGGAGGTCCCTTTGCGGGTCCCTACTTTAACGGCTGGCCCAGACCAGCAGTTCAGGTCGGGTCCCGCAAAGGGACCTCGTAGTAAGGCGCTAAGTGGTTATCAGCGCCGCAGCCTTTTACGGCGCCGTTAACCACTTAGCGCCTGGGTCGTAATGAGGCCCATTGACATTTTTCCCATCTACTATAATCAACTGTCACTTCCAAACCTGTCTGCTATCTACAACACACCTTTAAAAAACCAAGTGAATTTCATGCCTTTAAAATTCTACTCATTTGCAAAGCATGTTGAACTAACATATTGTAAATAAAATATAAAGGCTGCACATAGTCAAATGAAATGCATGCATACACTATGTTCAGATATCAAACAAGAATACTACCACAAAAACATAAAAAATCAACGTCTACATTAACATCAGTGCTATAAACACACAAAATTACTAAATTCTTTCTTTCACAATTGCAGTGAAGACCACTCTCCTGAAAATCAGCAGCATCTGAACTACAAACAACATATCCGAAGAAACCTGCGCATTCCACAAAAAAAGAGTAAGTATAATACTACCTTAATATTCTTACTGTTCCTCAAACACACTTTGTGGTTCATTCATGTAATTTGCACACCAAAAAAAAACCAGCGATTTCTGAACCATTCTGCCCACAAATCCCCATTTATTAAACAGAGATTAGCAGGCAGAATGGCACACAAATCCCTGTTCTTTTGGAACACAAATAACATACTCAACCCTTAGAATGTTAGTACTACAAAACAAAGAACTGTTTTCATTTTATACCATTAGATTTACTATTAATGCTTCTCCTCACCACTAGCTCACTTTCTACTCTCATCTGAACCGCAGTTTAGTAGCACACAAATAGAAGACTAGCCTTCCCAACTAATTGTAACTGCCCAATGCACAATCACACACCACAACACATCTTTCCCATCATACTCGGACATTCATGCACACAGAACACATACATTGCAGAACGGTCCAACCCATACCTTCTTTTTTTTTTAAACAGAACCCAAAGAATGCCTACCAAAAAGCAAGTCCATATAAAGCAACGCAGAAATGGAGCAAATGAAAAGAAAATTGTCCAAATTAAGCATCCATCTCTACCAGAGCTTGTATAAAATGTTCAAACAAAACAGCTAATGCAGTCATTTAGTGAAACAAATCAAGCTTCCAGTACAGAAACTTTGCCTCCTCTATCAAAATGTAAAACGAAATAAAAACTGCTTAACAAGAATTCGGCTACCACTACTGCTAAAACTGCTCCTATAAATCTTGATATACTAGCAAGTAACCATACCAAAAAAAGTATTTTAGCAAAAATGTTCTACCACAGAGTCCTTCAGAATCTTATAAAAACAGGAGACAAATCATGCACAACCCTTCAAACCTACCGTAGAAAATTAATCTTAGAAGCTTTAATAGACAGGGCAATCCTTCTCAAAAGAAAGTTATTCATTTTTGTGTTAAACAGAATGAAAGCACTAACAAAACTAACTACTAAATTACAAAAAAACTTCTCAATAAACGGAATGTCAACAAAAATGACTTCTTAAATATCTGTGGAGGTGCATGGAGTCACACCACGAGCACAGAACCATATTTTAATGAAGAAGCAT
Organism: Ambystoma mexicanum; assembly: GCF_040938575.1. Taxonomy (NCBI): domain Eukaryota; kingdom Metazoa; phylum Chordata; class Amphibia; order Caudata; family Ambystomatidae; genus Ambystoma; species Ambystoma mexicanum. The sequence goes on along the minus strand of NC_090924.1, from coordinate 679,615,324 downwards.
AAACACAAAACCAAACAAACACAATTGCCATCCATAGCAGTGGACGAGGTTATGAAAAAATTAATAATTCCATAATGGAACAAGAAATACTGCTTACAAAAATATCCTCAGAAAACTCAGAATTACCTCTCCAGTCGACGGAACCAGAACGTCCAGTATACAAATGGCCATGCACGTCAATGTGTAACATCCCAAAAAACCTTTCAAATCTTTACGCCAGTTCCTCAATCAGTATGTGAAAGGCAAAGACAAAATGAAAATGAAAGTGCTGCAAAATATGGATACCTGTCCAGTGTGCAAATACACAGGACTACAAGGACATTCATTAGCCTGTATTTCAGGACCTATTTGCAAAAGCACCTTCCATCATATCAAAATGATATCAACACATCATTCAACTATAAGAAATGTAGTCTATAAACGGTACTATGCTAAAAGTCCTGCTATAGCACTAGCCAATTTAAATAACACTCTTCTACATGGTACACCCAAAGACCTACTCGAAGAAATCGACCCTATCCAGAGAAAATATTTTCGAAGTGAAAGCCACTTACAAAATGCAATAGCTTTACAACAGACTAGCAACAATTCTGCACATGGCAACCTTCTACTACACACATACAAAAAAGAAATACCAAAATTTAAAAGTACATCCGCTGAAGTACCAAATCATGTGTGTGTGTGTTGCCGCAGAACTTTTTATAAACAGTAACACAAAAACTATAGACGTAACATACACAATAGAAGACAATGATTCCAAATGGTTTGAATTAGCTCTCTACCTTATAGCAGAAAACAACTATGAAATAACTGACCCCTTAATACTTTGCAGTTACTGCACTACAAAACTTGACAACAACCAAACTCCTTCACGTGCTATCACCAATAACTTGGAATTATTCCCACTACCAAATCCCCTGCAACAACTCAATTTATATGAGAGCATCATAATTCAAACCGTGCACCCATTTCAAGCAATAATACGCCTTCAACCAAAAACAGCAAAATTACCTCCCTCTGAATTGGTGAAAGGCATTTGTGGCAAAGTAGTTTATTTACCATTAGATCTGAAAGAAAATGTGCACACTCTGGGAGTGCAACGTCCAATAGAGCAATCTTTAATTCTCTTAGTAAATGATGTACCAACAAAAGACAAAAACTTTGGCAACAACTCGTAGACTTACATAAAGATAGACAAGCCTTGCAATATCTAAAAGACAATAATGAATACTAAAAAGAAATAAATATTGAAGAAAACTTAAGGGAAACATCTGAAATAATTCAAGCGTCACCAGAAACTGGTCAATTTGAACTTCTAGATCCTGCTACAGTATCCAATATTTTAGACCATTATACAATCCATCCATTACACTCTAATGACACCATAGATGATGCACTAGAAACGTACTAAATGCGACAAACCAAAGGATCACCAATCAGCATATGGGTAAAAAGTATGGAAGCACGTGCTTTTCCTCTACGCTTTCCTACTGGCAAAGGAGGAAGGTACGATGATAGACCCACTCAGATAACAGCATCAGAATACCGCTGGTTATGAAGGTACTCTTAAGATCCCAGATTTAGACAAAATGTGGAATACATATTCCACCTACTCTTTGAAAGTGAACTAGCAACTCTATGTTACAGAGTTGCACACATATTGAAATCAGGAACCCACTTTCAAAATATGTCAGCTATGCAATTAATACAAAAAGTGCAAGAAAAAGATGAGGTTTTACAATCAAGCATTACAAATCTGTTAGCAAACATGCGTGGTACGAAAAAGTACTGGTTCTAACGTCACGGAGATGTACGTTGTATGATAAGAAACCTTGGCCCACCCACTTGGTTTGTTACATTAAGTTGTGCAGAATATGAATGGGAAGATGTACATGATTTCCTACACATATCAAACAAAAACAAAACAAACATAGATCTACGAACACCTGGAGAACTTTACTCTCTAGATCCTGTTAATGTTTCAAGATATTTCCATCATCGTTTCATTGCTATGCTATACTTCATTTGTAATAAAACTGTTCCTCCCCTCGGAGAAGTGCAACACTTCTTTTGGAGAAAAGAATACCAAGCCAGAGGAGCACCACATATCCACATGCTTTTATGGATTAAAGATGCACCTAAATGTGGTCAAGACAGTGATTCCACTGTTTTACAGTTTATCGAAAAATATGTCACTTGTGAAATTCCATCAAAAGGAACAAATAATAATCTTCATGCACAAATTGTGCAATTTCAAAGACACAAATGTGGCAAATATTGTCGTTGCAAATACAAAAACAAAGGGAAATACTACACCAAATGCCGTTTGGTTTCCCTAGACCAGTTGCAGAAACGGGTGAAGTGAACAACTTCATGTCTTCAGTTAGACATAGTGTTTAAGGTAAATCACCTAAGAACACATATTACATAAAAGAACAGAAGAATCAAAATATATCAATGATTACAATGCAATCATTGCCCTCTTATGGAATGCAAACATAGATGTGCAGTACATTGCAGACAATTCCACTGCAGTTGCACGATATGTTACAGCCTACTTAACAAAAGCAGAAAAAACAGAGCTTCAAGACCTCTGGAATGACCTATCGTCAGACAAAACACTATCTCGGAAATTGTACAGTTTAGGCATAAAAATGCTCTCTCATAGAGAATGTGGCTGCTATGAAGCTGCAGATCGTTTAACCGGTACTGCTTTGTATGGAAAATCTGAAAATATAGTATGGCTAAGTCTTGGTCCTGCTAAATCTAGAAAAAGAGTTCTCAAATCATATGAGGACATAGAAACAATAGCCAAAAATGATCCCAACAGCCAAGACATTTTGAAAAACAATTTAATAGACACATACTACCCGAACAGGAGTACCACTTTGGAAACCATGTGTCTATACCACATAGCCCAAAACTTCACATACAAAAATAATATAAAACCAGAAGAAAAAAAAGGTAGATATAGAGTGACAGATTGTGAAGGCAGCTTAGTGAAACTTACCAAACGAAGCTTAATTAATCATATCAAATTGTCTTTAAAAACTCCTTAACAGAAAGAACTATATTTCATGTCCCTGCTACAAATTTTTAAACCATGGAGAAAAGAAGAAGAGATACTAGAAAACTACGACTCCCATGAAGACGCTTTCAAAGCAAATGAAAGCACTATCACCTATATAACTTCACGCAGTACAAAACAATGTTGCACAATGAACAGCAACATAAAGAAGAACTCCAGGCCCAACTAGATAAGGACACTCCCGACAGTAGTCAACCTTCTGTAACAGGAATTCAAGAACCACTGGGACAGCCACTAATAGCAAATGAGGCAGAATTAGCTATGACAGAAGTAGAGAACACTATGTGTCACTATGAAGAAGACACAGAAGACTTAACTGTACTACAATAAAAACTGAACAAAGAGCAGGGCATCGTTTTTCAAGAAGTAACAAAAGAAATTGCACATGGTGTACAACATGAAAATAAAGAATGTACCTGCCAAAATTACAAACCTATACTACTATACGTCAGTGGTGAAGCTGGTTCAGGCAAAACATTCTTAATAAAAATCATTAGCAAGTTCCTACAACAATTGACAAACAACAAACTGACAGCTGTTGGAACTGCCCCCAGAGGTTTAGCTGCCTACAACATAGGCATTGTCACTTTACACCGATTACTACTCCTTTCAGTAGAACACCAAAACAAATTAGAATATTACAAACTTTCTACAGAAGCTGCAATGGAACTACGCAGAGTGTTAAAACAAATGAAAATGCTACTAAAAGATGAAGTGAGCATGGTCTCCAACCTAATGTTGGATTTGATTCACCTCAGATTGCAAGAAGTACTTAAAACAAACTACGAAGAGCTCTTTGGAGGAAAACACATTATTGTTTTCGGAGATCATCTTCAGTTGACACCAGTGAAAGGTGAACCTATTTTAAAACCTTAGGACACAAACTCGGCCGTAAAACTGTTGGCGGCATAGGAAATGTCAACCTTTGGCAACATTTCCAATACAGAGAATTAACAGAAAACATGCGCCAATCTGCAGACCTCACTTACGCCAACATTTTTAAAAGTATTAGAGTTGGTGTACTATCTGAAGAAGCACAAACAATATTAAAAACCGGACACATCCATACACGGTATGGCCATACTTCATGTGCTACTGATGTCATGGAAAAATTAGCACACAAAAATGTCACTTATATGTCCTTGATGCCAACTCTTGCAAGCTGTTCCAAATTCAATGAAACAATGTTGAAAAAAGAAATTGTCATGATCACTGCTTCCAAGGCGCCAGGACCAGCCCAACGTCCTTGGAAGCAGGCCCCTAACCCTAATCCTAGGCACCGGCCGGTCCCTTCTGGGACCTTTTGGACCTTGTCCTGGCGCCGGTGGCAGCAGGCTCATCAAAACCATCGGTCCCGGCACTGGAAGCGCCGGGCTCATAATTGGTGTGAAAGTGCTTGGGTGGACTTACCTGCAGCAGACCATGCTGCTTACTTACCAGCCACTTAGAAGCCCTCTGCGAACAGGAACTACTTTCTTACCTGGGTGGGGCAGCTCCACTCCCTGGATACAGCACTGGAACTCTTCTGGAAACTGGAACTCTTTTCTTACCTAGGCGGGGCCGTGGAAGAAGACGCCTCATCACTCCAAGGCTATTTAAACCACACCCGATAGATGAAACGTGCTTCGCGTTATTCTGCATCTGCAGCAGAACGCTCACCGAGTCTGTTCCAGCCTTTCTTCTTTCGATCCTGAACCTGCAAGAATTATACTTACCATTCCTGTATCCAGTCATCATCAGCACCTGCAAAAGACAAGAAACAACAGGTTAGCAAGGCAACCTTTACACGCAGTGCTTACTCACCTGATCCATCGGCAGCGGCTGTGTCTTCACGCTGCACCTCAGCCTGCAAAGATAAAAGCATTGTTATACTTACCGGCACGCCGTGAATTCCGGATTTCTTCATTCTGCATCGCCGCCTGTGAAGACAAAGTATTGTTACAACTTACTGGCATTCCGCGGACTCCGGTGCTGCAAACCAACATCTGAAAGACAAAAGAAAAGACATTAAGCAGGTATTTACTTACGCCCATCACGCTCGTCGCCATAAAACGCCTGCGAATACTCCGGCGTCTCTTTAACACGAACTAAGCTGCAAAGAAAGAGACAGTTAGAGCGCTTGCCATACTTACGAATTTCCAGGCGCTTCACTCCATCTTCCATCTCAAGAGTCCTGCAATACATAAGGGAAAAGCATTATACAGAGTCTTCAATATTAACGTGCCACGCATTTAAAGACTATAAAGACAAAAGGTGTCCAGAAACTCACCGCTCGTGCAGATAACGACGGTAACCATCCTCTGAAGTCAAGAGGCGTATGTTTCACCAGTGAAGGAACTGGCAACGGCACCCTGCATCAGACGCAGATGGAGAGCCCAGCATTCACCTATCTAAGGTGAGCACGTTGACCTGGGGGCTCTACGAAAAAGCTGGGAAGAGAGAGAGAGAGAGAGAGAAAGAGAGAGAGAGAGAGAGAGAGAGAGAGAGAGAGAGAGAGAGAGAGAGAGAGAGAGAGAGAGAGAGAGAGAGAGAGAGAGGGACATTCAACAACCCAGACCATTAACCCCAATATTCTTTCACCTGCAGAAACCTCAGTCTTCGAGTTCAACACACAGTGCGAAGAGGTTCGACCCCAGAAGCCAATCGAGTCCTGCACATCACTTTTCGAGTCACAGACACCTTCCTGCCAAGACCCGCGCCTCTGTGGGAATCAGGTGAGTGTTACAGAAATGCAACCAATAATTGAAATTTGCTCCACATACAAACTGGACGTACATGGTATGACACTACCCATGTGTCAACAAGCCACAACAAGACTAAATACCTTAGAAAATTCTATCTCCAACACAGCTGGTTTGGAGAAAATATTAAAATTATCCTTAAACTATAGAGTAATGCTTAAACGTAACCTTGACGTGGAGCCAGGACTAGTTAATGGAGCACTGGGTACAGTTGTTGGCTTTCAAACGTACCCACAACAATATTCAGTTTGTCAATATTTTCTTTGGCAAACTTTTAAAAGTAAAAAGGATAGGGCGCTCAACAGCTCGATTCCTTTTCTTCAAAGACATGTATGTACGCAGTGAACAATTTTCTCTAACTCTAGCATACGCAGTCACCATTCATAAATCACAAGGTCTTACCCTAGACAAAGCATTGATAGATATTGGTAACACAGTCTTTAAAGAAGGCATGAGCTACGTACCACTATCACGCTTACATACACTTGACAGTCTATTTCTAGTCAACTTTGATGCAAGTAACGTAAATGCTGATATTCTTTGCATTTTAGAATACAATAGAGTACGTTCACTATACAACCCCCATCTAAAAACATATCCTGTTCCACAAAAAGGAAAACGTTGTAAAAGAAAACTAATTCAAACAGAAATGCAACAGGATCTGACTACAAATCCTCCAAAGAGAGTAAAAGAAGCTAATACTTCATCAATTACCACAACCAAAGAAGAACCTATTACTCAAAGTAACTCAGGTACTTCTTCAAAGAACAAACAGACACTCCGAAAAAATGACTTGGACACAGAACTATCTGGTCCATTCACATTTTCAAATATAACTGGTGTAAGTTGATAAGCAAATGTAGCAATGAATATTCTATTTCAATTGCCACCAATTGTTGACAACATTTACTTACACAGTACAGACCATGTGTGTTTGCAAATGTTAGTACTTCATAGAAACGCAACAAACAATCCTGACAACATGTATAGGGTTCATGGGATAAGACAAGAATTGGACTACTGTGCTGGAATGGTGAAATTCACTATAAACTCGCAAGAAGATCCACAAGAATGTCTAATGTACTTACTACAAGTACTGGAAAAGAAAACAATACCTATAAATGAAATCTTGCAGATTTCATACATGTGGAAACATACATGCACTCTCTGCAGCAATGTGACACAGGAACAAATCCCTAATGAGCGCTTTGTGTATGTATCCATACCTAATTATGAATCCGTTCCATTTCAGCAACTTGTACAAAATGCAAACCATGGTAGATTATGTACTACCTGCAATTAAGATAATCGCTCCACCTTACTAATACAAACACATAGTAAATACGTAATACTAATGCTTCTACGTTACAATGCAGATGGTACCAAAAACAACTGCAAGTTGACTGGATTCACACATGGTCAAGTATCACTTGGTAAGAAAACCTTCACAACAATAGGTATAATCTACTACACAGGAGCCACAACCAATGCAGGTCACTACACTGCATATATAAAAAAGAAATGTGCATGGTTCGAATGTAATGATAGTACCATCACTCTAAAACAGAGATTACCAGCAAATCTTACAAACGCTTATTTAATCTTCTTAAAACCAAAATTTAATAACTAATCTGTACTTAAACATTAACAAAACTTCAATTAAAAAACTATAAACTGTTAGAATACACCAACAGTTATCTATCTGCCCCAAGATTCTATAACAACCAAACAGATAAATGAATACCACTAAATTATAACAAGAAATAAACAGTTAGAATACGCCAACAGGTATCTAACTGCCCCAAGATTTTGCAACAACCAAACAGATAAATCAATACCACTAAATTATAACAAAAAATAGACAGAATACGCCAACAGGTATCTAACTGCTCCAAAAATCTGCAACAAGCCAACAGATAGAACATTAGCCAGAAACAAGTGAACACTGAAAACAAACAAACAAATAGACTGTAGCATAACAAAAAAGGTTTTTTTTAATCCGATATGGATTTTTTTTTCCCACAGACCCAATGATTTGAAAAACAAACACAGAAACTGAGCAAATTACACAGTACTCTGGTTTGTAAACTACTAAATATGAGGGTTGTAAAAAAGCTGAAATGTCTATTATGCAATGTAATAAGTCTTTATAAAATACATACACTAACATGCTCTTTTCTTTTATCACAGAAATTGAAAAAGAATATGTGCTCCAGTTACCCAACTCTTGAAAAAAAAATATCCAATCTCAAAAAATCAAACAGTAAGTATATTCTAAAAGAACGCATAAATACTGCTGCATAACAGAACCATTGAAGCAAACATCTAACCATACACCACAATACAAAATGTTCACTTCCATTGATATGTTATACTACAGTGCTTGTTACCAAACTCTACAATCTTAATGACATGACGTAGCCAAAACTTCACATACAAACTATACAAATCAAACAGTACACAAACTATAGATTTGCAAACATTTGACAGATATTCGATTCTATGGGTGTGATATGCTGCGGTGGTTGTGGCCAGGGCCTAGAGTCTTGGGTGTATGGCACTAATTTTTTGACACCTACTTTTTGATCGTTGTTAAAAAAAAAACTACTGGACAGATTTTCACCACCGCTCTCGGGACCGAGCCGCTGCTCCTGCCGCAAATTTGGTGAAAATCCGTCCAGCGGTTTGGGCTGTAGGCGTGCGCAAAGTTTTTTCCCCATTCACTCTATTGGAAAAAAAGAAATTTGGGGAACCCCCTATAACTTTGCCCCCCCCCCCCCCCGGACCAAACCTCACCAAAAATTCAGAGTGTGCCATATACTTTTTTTGCAAAGTTTGGTGAGGATACGTCCAGGGGGAGCGAAGTTAAAAGCCACCCAAAAAGTGCTCTTCCTATGGGATTAGCAACTTAACCATAACTACACAGCCACTACCGTGGCTGTGTAATATACATCTTCTCATGGAATAGTTGTGGTTACATGAATATTTTGAACACTATCATTCAAAATCAGTCTCTTTAGGTTATCCTACTTCAAGAGAACATGCTGACTTTACCTTTACTTTACTTCAGGATATTTATAATGCACACCAAATGACAGGGAGGCTAACGGGCGCGGGCTACGAAAGACATACAATACAGTAGGGGTGTCTAACAATGCAGGGTGTTAGCACAGCCTCTCACTGTGAGAAAGGGGTCTCGTCAGCATCACCTGAACAACCAGGTCTTCAGTTTTTTTCTGAACATTGCAGTGGATACCATTTCCCTAAGATTTGTATGGATAGCGTTCAGGCTCTGGGTGCAGCCAGAGAGAAAGCACAATTCTTCACCTGCATCAGTTTGCAGGCCGGTATTTTAAGTTGATTAGTATTGTTGGACCCAAGAGTCCTTGTGCTGGATTTATTGACCAGTGCTTCACTCGGGTATAAAGGGCTTACACCCGCCAAGCATTTATGAGTAATCAAGAAGAGGCAAAATTCAATTCTCGCCTCAATAAGCAGCCAGTGAAGGCTACGTCTGGCCTCTGACACATGATCCCTCCTGTTAAGACCAATTATCACTCTGACTGCACTATTTTGCAAAGGTTGCAATGTAGCGCAATCAGACTTGGCTATTCCCACTAACAAGCTACTGCAGTAGTCCATTTTTGACCCTATAATTGCTCTCGATATAGTCTCACAGCTGACTTGGGAGATGTATGGATGAAGCTGTGCTAGAAGCTTAATATAGTAGGCAGTGGCAGAGACTAGGCTAGTCACATGAGCCTGCATGTTCAGGTTCTTATCCAGATAATATCCCAACGTTTTCACTTTATCTATAGTTTTTATGTTGCATCCTGCCACAAGAAACTGAGTGTATTCAGTACCCATCTTCCGTAAGGCCTCTGTGCCTACTACCATAAGTTCAGTCTTTTCTTTGTTCAATGCAAGACCATTACTTATCATCAAGGTTTGTATAAGATGATATTTATATTTGTAGTCTTTTCGTCCTCTAGATGATTGCCTGACAGAGGGAGGACACATTGGGTGGCATCCGTGTAATTCGTAAAGCCAAAACCGTTATCTTCCAGGAGATTCAAAAAAGGGACAGTGAAAATATTAGAGAGGGGGAACTCCGAAGGTGAGGAGCATAGGTTCAGCTATGTTAAAGGAACGTTATGGTTAAGGTATCATACTAAAAACCTATCAAATTGAGTGAAAAAACTTTGTTAAAGGGACGTTACGGTTCAGTTGCCCAAATAAAGAGCTATCACCTTCAGTGCAAACGCTTATTTAAAGAACCATTATAGTTACTTTGCACTTATATCATCAACCTATCCCTATTGTGGTTACAAGTAAACCCGAAAAACCCCACAAATTCGCCAGTTATGGGAAGCTAAGCAACCATATCTCGCATCACCACTGTGCACTGCAATGACTACCACCTTAACCATAACGTTCTTTTAACACAGTTTTTTCAGTAAAGTTGATAGGTTTTCAGTAGCGCAACTTAACCATAACGTCCCTTTAACAATGTTTTTTCCACTGAATTTCATAGGTTTTTACCAGGATACCCTTAGTTTGTATAGGTGTACTGTACAGCATACTGAACTCACTGGATCCTTGTTAATAGGCACAGTGGGAGCAGACTATGCGTCTGTTCGCAGACATCGGGTGGCAACCAACCTGCTGAGAAAGGCTGGGGTTCTCTTACATAGTAGTACCATACAGCAAAGACAAGGAACATATACAAACAGCACCATGTACGTGAATTGGAACAGAAAATAGAGTAGTTCTGAAAACTCTGTACTTTTGAAACACACAGAGCAAAGGCATAGAGTTTGGAGCATAATGGAATGCACCGACAAGAGAAGTAACGTCTGCTTTCAACAATCTGACCGCACTGCTGCTTTACATAGGAAAGAAGAACAAAGTGACTAAGTAAGGACTGCAAAGTACTGAGAGCAGAACGTCACTATAACGTGGTAAGTACACCAAAGATTGTCTTATAATTGCACAGGTCGTGCAGTGTACAATAGTATAAAAGCTTGAGTTTTTATTTTGTACACAGCAATGGCAAGCCCCCTAGAATGGATGGAAGAGAATTTCCCTCAAGACGAAATGAGTGACGATAGTAACCCCACTGGTAGGCACCGCAGTGTGAAAAGTAAAACAATTACTATATATTGCTTCATGTACACCTAACACATTTCTTTTACTTGAACAGAACATACTGGAAATGAAAAGAATGCACCACAAGCAGTACCTCTTCCGCAACAGCATACGGCCACATGAACTTAAGGAAAAGCTGTAAATACCGAACTGGACAGCCTGGATGCCAAAATGGAGGGATTGTTGAACAATTTTGCCACGTACAAGGACATAATGGAAAAAATAAAATACCACTGCCCCACCTGCATGTGTACCCCTTCCCCATTTCCCAGCCGGCCATCCCCGCAAATTCTATGTCATCAAAGACGTTTCTATGAGACCTCAATAGCTTCCTCCCCTCATGACCAACTTGTGCAAATCCCGAATTCCCCTCTATATGTATCCATTTATGGTACCCCTCTCCTTTCCTAATAGTATCTATGAATGTGTGGAAATAAAGGTTGATATAGAAATTGTTGCTGACTGTATATGTGGCTTTTCCTTTGTTTTTAAAATCCAGTTATGACTCTGCATGGCACAGTACTTGTGGGGATGACCGCAAATAAGCAAAATGGAGGTGTCCTACGGATAGTGCACCTGCCCGGCCTATCCGCAATCACACTGGAGGCATCCATAGGATGCCTCTACGGGCCACATGTCCGCATCTTGTGAACCACCAGTAATTAGTTGTATGAGCACACGTTTGTCCGCAGCACAACTTCGCAAATGTATATCTCTTCCTCTGTGTTCTGGTAACACCGCCCCTCTCCAAGATATGCAAAGAAATGTGTGATGTACTTTTAGTAGTTCGAGGCGCCCACCCACATCCTGTGGGTAGCTGTGCATCTGAACATCCCACCTGCTGTACCCTACCAACACCAAGCTTGTTCAAAAATGTCACTTGTGTCGCACTTTTAATTAGTCTGGGGATCCAAACGGTGTCCATAGGACACCTATGCACATGCGCACAAAGTATTCCACCCAATATGCGTCCTGTGGACAGCCGTCCCAATCGACAACATTCCCAACATCACCATGGGACTGCACCCACGCTGCACGTGTGCCCTCATTTCCCGGACACGATCCGGGCCCCTGGACAACGAAAAAGTACTATTTTCTGCAATGTATGCAGTTTTACTGTAGAAGTGCACCCTTACAGAGGTCCTACACTCTGTCCTTGTACATCTAACTATTTTTGGGAAAGATTTAGGGCCGCTTTCCGATTGCAAGTGCTCCACAGCAGCCCTATAAAAGGCCACACCCCAGAGCTACTCTGCATTCTGTGTTTGGCTTTCCAGAACAGAGCAGCAGTGCACATTGCTTCGTGCTGAAATTGCTTTGTGACCAATTCTGTTCTACTCTATTACCTTTCCAACTAATGGCAACCATGGCTGCTGCTACTGCCTCTAACTCAACAGCAGCCACCCCCTCACCCTCACCACCACCACCACCTCCACCTCCTTCCGAAGGGCCTGGACAATGGAACAGGTGTGGTAATTGTTGTGTATGGCTTGCTTAGACAAGAAGGAATGTTGTGATGTCATGTGGAGTGTTGATGCCTGAATGTTGGAATGCATGGGTGAAGGTTCTAACCTGGTCAGTTGGTGAGCCCTCTCCCTGGGTGATGGGCTGCCAGTGTTATTGTCCTACTAGTAACGTATATGTAACTTAAGTAACTGCTTGTAAAGTAACCTGAAGAGCTGGTAATAAACCTTACAAGTCTACCTAAGAAGGCTGGAGGCTGCTTCATTACATTGGCGACGAGCTGGCCCTAAGCAAAGGTACCTACGTGTATAGTGCTGAAGAAACTAAGCTGGAAATGCAAAGCTGGAAAATCTGCTGTGGGGGGTGCAGAAGGAGAAGGAAGAGGACAACACTGCCCCTAACATTCAAGTAAGACCCATCACCCAGGGCTGGAAGGGGGAAGGATAATAGCCCCATTAAGTTATCAAGGAAGCTGTACCTTAAGTTGAAGAAGGGCGCTCTGCCCACAAGAAGGAAAGGCAAAGGGAAGTTTTCCTAGATGGTGAAGGCGGGTATGGCCCCTAAGAGCCAGAGAAGGGTTCATGCTCCATAAGCAGCAGTATATTGCAGCATCCATAAGACGGGAAGGCACTAGAGGGGACAGAAGAAAGGTTGTATAAGGTGGAGGACTGGGGAAGCTTTCTCACATTCAGGCCTGAGGGGGCTGAATGGGAGGAAACAACAATAAGGAACTTGTTCCTGGGAAGAAAGAAAAGTGACCCATTTCATATTTTGAACTGTCCCTGACTCGCATGTGGATGTCCTGTTGGGAATCTTATGGGTTTTAAAGTGGTGGGGAACAAAGTATTTGTGAAGGTGAAGTGCGGCCTTACTTGCGGCACCTCAGGGGAGAAGTAAAGTGCCTTCTCGACGGTCAGGCAGTTCAGTGACCGTTGATCACCTGGGGCTCAGCACTGCCCTGCACCGCTCAGCTGCATTTCTGTGGCTGAGTACGTCACACAGTCGGCTGGGGGAGTTGGCGATGCAAAGGAATGAAGATCCCCCAACGTTCCGAGCAGAATGTGGCTTGTACGATGCAAGTCCATTGTCATCCTGAAGATCGGATGGGAGTACTGTGCAGGTGAGACGATAGGCGTCGCAGCAGCGGTCGTGTAAAGGACCCGCTGGTTTCATATGTCGGGTGTGGAAGAACCCGGATATGGCATGGACAGGAAGAAGGTCCCACCATGAAGTTAGCTGGAATAGTAAAGGGTAGCACTCGTTTGTGCATAGGAAGACGCCACGGCGTATGGTGCGAGTTCATTGGGAGCCGAGGAGTTCTGAAGCACAATGAATACAGCGATCTGGGCTGCGGTAGTGCGAGGGAGCAGCGCAAGCATCTGGAGGATGTCGGAGAAGCAGGGAGCGTGGTGACCCAGACGGAGCTACTGCTTATGTGCTACTTGTCCCTGAGTGCAATGGTGGACAGGAGCCTTTGACCGTGTGGGTTGTCGAGTGGAACAGATAGAGCTACAGAGGCGCCTAGTACGGTGGGGCACGAAGGTACATTTAGCTGCATGCAGATGCCGAAGTGCAGTGGGTGGAGAAACGCATCTCAGATAATGGGCAGGATGCTGGAAGTCTGAAGAATTTGTTGTATCCTTTTTGTATCGGGCTATTGCTGTAATGTGTCAGATTGGTAGGGTTTTACCATAAGTTTTAGTATTTCCAGGTTTTGCGGTCGATGGACCTTTAAGGAAATAGTATGTATTTAATGGTGGGGGACAGTTCAAAAAGCTATTTGGGTATGGGTGAGCTGCAAGCATGAGTGGTATGGGTGATCTGCAAGCAGAGGTGTGGTTGCCGTGTTGCTTATTCAAGATATAATTTCTTTGAGGAATTGCAGCTGGTCGGTTGCTCATTGCAACGTGGACATTTAGGTTAATGCAGACATTTAGGTTGAAACACTTGCCATATGAACTTTTAGGTCACTATGAGTATAGTATGGAACCTTCACAGGTTATGGACATTTCAGTTAGTATGGCCTATGTTTCATCTGTATGAGTTTGGTTTATGTTATATGACATCTAATATAGTGTTAGAATTCAATATTGTCATAAATGTATGAGCATATGTTAAAGTTATGTGCATAATGGGTAACATGGTGAAGAGACAGGTTAGTGAATGTGGTGTGTAATGCGTCTCTCCACGTCAAAGTATGGTCAGTCAGAATGGCATAGGTATCTAGTCATGGCCAGAATGGGGGGGGGGTGTGGTGTCAATCCAGTGTTTCAGTATGGTTAGTCTGAATGGCATATGTATCATGCCATAGTCAGAACAATGTTGAACAACGTATCTCATTAGTGGTGGTAGCGCCACCAGTTGAGTGTGGGTGTGACTGTGGTATGTTTCAACCAGGGTCAGTGGTTATTGTTTCTGGGTGGTAGCGCCCCCAGTCAGAGTCGGGGTGTGATTGTGGATGAAGTCTTGCATGGTTAGACAAGGTGTGTGTGCTGGGTGGTAGCTCCCCTGGTTATGGTGCGGGTGTGACTGGGGTAGAAGTCATGCAGGGTCAAACATGTGCTTTGGTTTTAGTGGTTTTCGCACCACGTCTATTTTGTCTCCTTGCACATTGACAGCTGTTCTTAGCTGTACAGAGTGTCAATGTTCGACTCTTTTCATCTCATCAGGGTTCTGAGTTGTTCCAGCGTTATTGGTTGTTGGTTTCAGGTGTGCCTGGCCAGAGCATCGGGTGTCTTGTGAGTGGCACAGTGCAAGTGCACAGGTTGTGGTGCACGCCCTGGTGAGATGAGCCAGTGTGAATGGGTTGTGGAGGGGGGGGCGGGTGTGCGTGTGTGTGTGTGTGTGTGTGTGTGTGTGTGTGTGTGTGTGTGTGTGTTTTGCGCCATTGTGTGCGTTGTGATAATGTAAAGGGGGAGATGTGTTGTGTAGTGATATGATAGTTTATTTATATAGCGCCTACACACAATGTGTTTCAAAGCACTTCAAGGCAAGGGAGGGAACAGCGGAAAATACAATGACATTCTTACAGGCCATGAACAGTAAGGATGTGAAATTAACTATCATACTCGGCCTGACGACATTTCAGATAGTGCAAGAGCTAAGACATAGATAAGGAAGGGAGGGGGAGAGTGGGAAGGAAATGGAAACAGACAGGCGACTACCGTACTAGGCCTGACAACAATTCTGGTAGAGATGGAGAAAAACAAGAGGTGAGGGAGAGGGGTGCAGAAAGGTAGGGGAGGAACAAAACAAGTGACTATCATACTAGGCCTGACAACATTTCAGATAGTGCTGGAGAGGGGGTAGGGAGGAAAAAACCAGTAAGGGGAGGGGGAAGAGACAGACGAGGTTGCTATCATACTAGGTCCAGGGACAATTCTGATAGAGTAAGTGCTTAGAAGAAAGTAAGGGGAGGAGATATGAAAAGGGAGAAAGGGGGAGGAGGAGAGAACAAGCAGTCAAAATGAGTGGAGAAGCAAGAGGGGAGAGCGAATACAATTGCAGAAGTCAGTAGTAACACAATGTTGCAAGCCAGGATACAAGATGAAGATGGGAGCAGCATAATTCAGGGCCACCATGAGTACAAGATGCAAGGGAAGTGCAGCATGAGAGTTGAGAAAGGGTGATGCACCGTGAATGAATGAAGTCCATAAAAGTCAAATCCAGCATTGGCCACAAGACAGTGATGGTGAAACCAGAATTTATCAGGACAGACTCCGGCAGAAGTAGGCTTGAGTGGGGTGAGGGGGGAGAAGGGTAGAAGAATCAAGCAGAACAGGCAACACCTGTGTGCGAGAATGGTTGGGGCACAAGGGAACATGACGGGGGTACCAGAGGGGGTGGGATGGCCTGTGGGGACAGAGGGAGTAACACATGTTGGTGCATGCTTACCTGCTGTCTGAGCAGGGGTTTGGGCCTTGGGCCTTGGGCCCTCCCAGTCCGAACAGGAATTGCCCTTTTCTTCGTCTGCACTTTGCTTATGATGCCCGGGCGAGAGACACCCTTGATCTAAGAGTTAAGAGCAGGAAGGAAAAGGCAGGGCTAAGAAGGTGGGTGGTGCTTAGACCAGGTGACCTAGATCCACTTGCACCTGCTCTCCATCTGCAAAGGAAAGAGGCTGGAAGGCTCCTTAAGTAGGGAAAATGAGCGGCAAGCAGGAAGGCACCAGGTGGACAGGGGTTGCTAAGTAGTGAAAAAGGGCGGCAAGCAGGAAGGCACCAGGTGGGCAGGGCTTTGGACAGGTGACCTAGATCCACTTGCACCTGCTCCCCATCTGCCTTGATGTGTGTATGTTGTGCTAATGTAAAGGGGGGAGATGTGTTGTGTATGGCTTGCTTAGGCGAGAAGGAATGTTGTGATGTCATGTGGAGTGCTGATGCCTGAATGTTAGAATGTATGGGTTAAGGTTCTAACGTGGTCAGTTGGTGAGCCCTCTCCCTGGGTGATGGGCTGCCAGTGTTATTGTCCTACTAGTAACTTAAATGTAACTTAAGTAACTGCTTGTAAAATATCCTGAAGAGCTGGTAATAAACCTTACAAGTCTACCTAAGAAAGCTGGAGGCTGCTTCATTACAGTAAGAAAATAAAAAAAGTTTTTGCTTGTTCTTTTGGCCATCATGTTCTGTGACTTTCCTGCCCTGCCAGATGAGGAAATTCCTTTTCAGGCCATGCACTTGCCCAGGAAAGCCTTGTTTTTTGAAGGCTAGTGCAGGGCTCTATGTGTGTTCCTGTCGCTCGCTGTCGCGGCCGTCGCCGTGACTGGCGATGTCTTCCGCGTTGGAGTTTGAGAGGACGCAGAGGAAGGTTACTTTAGTCCCTTTTCTGTGTTCGCATCCGCAGCTCCAAACGCGGGACGCACCGCTGCCGGGAGTATTTAAATCCCCGCCTCTGGGTCCTTCGCTCTTCCTCTGCATTTCACTTTTGAACTACTCAGGGGGTTTTTTTTGCCCGTGGTGTCGGTCTCTCTCTCTCTCTCTCTCTCTCTCTCTCTCTCTCTCTCCCTCTCCCTCTCTCCCTCTCTCCCTCTCTCCCTCTCTCCCTCTCTCCCTCTCTCCCTCTCTCCCTCTCTCCCTCTCTCTCTCCCTCTCTCTCTCCCTCTCTCTCTCCCTCCCTCTCTCCCTCCCTCTCTCCCTCTCTCCCTCTCTCCCTCTCTCCCTCCCTCCCTCCCTCCCTCCCTCCATCCCTCCCCTTCAGCCATTCGCTTTGTGGCCACACCCTCATTATTGGAGATCCTTCGCTTCCTTCTTTCATCTGTTAACAACTGGCCTTCAGAGACAAGACTTGACACCTCTAACCAGGGTTTTTTTCCCCTTGCGGGTTTTTCCCTGTATTTTCTGGCTTGGTTCCGGAAAGGAGGTCACTGAGCCGCTGTTCTCACCCAGCGGCCACAGTGGCTTCTCTCCGTGACAAGCCCACGCACCAGAAGAAGGAGAGAGACTACCTGGCACGTCGAGGCCTGCAAGATACCATTGACTCGGAAAGCTCAGGTGAGGAGAGCGTGTGTACAGGGAGAACTCAGCCAAGGGTACCGTTCAAGTCACAGTTCCCACCAAGCAGCCTGGGAATGTCTGGTCCCAATCCACTTACTGGTTCCTGAATGTCTGGTGTGCTTGATTGCATGAGACCCTGAGTGGTCTGTGATTCGACCACTGTTGGTGTGCATGAGTGGAGCAGATCTTGCCATTGGAGGGCTGTGTCTGACCACTCACCTGACTTTGGATAAGAGGAGTCCTACAGCCATGCTCCAGAGAGATCATGGAAGAAATCCAAGCCAAGTATCCTGCATTGCTGAAGACAAGTGACAAGACCGAAGACAAGTTAGAAGTAGGCCTGGCAAAAACTTCTGCTGCTGTCCTCGAAGAGCACTGTCTAGCTAGTGATCTCCAGAAGTCCTGCGAAGGAGCTTTGACCCTTGGGGTGGTGGGAACAATCACTCACAAGGTCAGCACAGTGTTCTGCAAAGAAGAGCCTTCAGAAGTGCCCCAGAGACAATTTGTGGCTGGCCAGCAGCTCTGAGTTTGTGCTACCATGCTGCAGATGTAGCCATTCCACACTGAGGCCTGGAACTCGACAGCTTGTGCTACTAGAATCCTTCCTGACGAATTTTGTGGTGCTAGCATCAAGGGGACCCAAGACAGGAGGCATAGTCTGACAGCGACAAGAGAGTCCCCTGATGTCGCTGTGCATTGATGGGCGTCATCCAAAACAGCTTTTCTACATCCAGTCCTGTGCTGAGACAGTAATGACCGAAAAAATCTTAAATTAAAAAACCGAACAGTTTAAATGTTTGGATTTCAGCTGTACCAACATTACATACAGCCGAAAATGCTGAACATTTCAACCATTCGGTTTCATTATAGTACGCAAGGGAAGTGGGGATTGCAAGGGTGCCCCCCGCACCCTTGTTCACTATAATGGAATCGGTGGTGGTGGGGGTGTCCCCCACATAAAAAACAACAATGTTTTGAGGAAAATAAAAAATAAAACAATAAAAAGGGCCCTGCAGCGCCGGTTCCCATCCACGGAAGTGCAGGGAACTGGCGCTGCAGGGACTCGCCGGCACAAAGCAAGGTGTGCCGCCAAAAGGTAAGTAAGGGGTTGGGGGGGAGCGGGGTGTAGAAAGGGCATTTAGTAGTGGAGTACTTATTTTGAATACAAACATTTAGAATGCGAGATTTCCATCTTTGAAATGTTTGTGTTCGAAAAAATCATGTACATCCTGCTGAGATGGGCCCTGCATAGAGTTATTCTACATTCTCCATCCTGAAGACTTTGCACCAGCAATAGTCGCCGACCGGAGAGGTGCTTGAACCTGCAACCCCTGGGCATCAAGGACCGGTGCCGATAGCGGGAAATGTGACCTTGGACCCTCTTCTGAAGATCTGCAAAGTCCTCAGGTCTTCTACCCTCATTTTATCTTGCTTCACAAACTTCCTTGGAACTTTGGTGAACTTTTGGGCAAAAGTCTCCATTCAACATAGGGCTGGACTTTTGAAGTTAGGGTTTTGTGATTCCTTGGACCGGACAGTGTATACGACTTACTTACCTTTCAGGTGTTGTGAAGTACCTCTCTAATAACTGCACTAAGTGTATGTATATATGAAGACAAAAAAACTGGGCTTAAGGTTACAGCTGGTATGTTGGGCGACTCCTTCGACCTTAAATTAAATGCAAAAGATCCAAAATGTGAACAGGGATCTATAACTCCTCTCTTGCTGATATTCACTGGTCGGTCGCAAATCACTAGACTGACGGTAAACCACAAAGAAACCCATCAAAAATAGTAAAGAGAATATGCAAAAGCATAAAAAAAGATCCAGGACATTGCTCCTTATTTTAGGTGATTGTAGATGTATTTTAATATTTTTTTCCCAAAAAGTTGCCCTTATGGTATTTTAATATTTTTTTCCCAAAAAGTTGCCTTTATGGTATTACACGTCTTTCGGCCTCTGACGGCCTTTTTCAAATTAGGGCTAATATGTTGAACTGCTAGAAAGCATATACACGACAATGTATTACATCATACATATTCAAAATGGAAGTAAATCAAGAAACATTGGATGCATTACAAGAAAAAACCCATAATACGAAAGTATCAGTGAAATTGAATAGGTAACAAATCAAAATATTCAATAATGAGTTAAAAAAAGAGTAATTACACAAAGAGAGGTAGAAAAGTGGGGAGGGGAGACATACAAGCAAAGCGGGAGACAAAAGACAAATGTTATATTAGTCACAGTTATTACTTATTTGCTGTGCGTAGTAAAAGAACCACGGCTACTTCAGGCCAAAACTTACCCACACTGGGGCTCACTGACTTCTTATTCGCGAAAAATGTATTGGGTCGAATACCATTATTATCTGCTCCATTACCAAGAAAAGAATGTACAAAATGTCTTTCAGTTCCAAAATCATCTATGCACGTATCATACATCATGCACTGTAGTGCAGGCGCAGTATACTTCTCCATTAAATAGTGTTATCTTTTCCGTTGTAACATGATAAAGTTAACATTCTACAAGTTAGTATTTATCTTGTAAAGTTAGCAAATCCACATTTCAAAAGCGATCCTCATATGGGTTGCTAATGTGCTAGGGCAGCAGACGCCACTTACTTGGCGAAAGAAGTAATCACGTCGGCTTCACTGTTCTACACGGCCGCCATCTTGGGACTAATTTATTTGTTCCAACGCTGTGACGCCGTGTGTGCCGCTTCGCCCTGTTGCTTGCCAACTTGTGCGCAAAGTTCTAAATCTAATGAGTTTGGTTATCTTAGTCTACCTTTGCTTGTGTTGTGAACGCCTTATGTGCCCCTCCGCCCTGTTGCTTGGCGACGTGCGCGTGAGGCGAATGTCTACATTTACTCATTAACCAACTAGTGGATTGTGAGTCCAAATATGTCCTGCAATGACTGTTTAAGTCAAACCATTTCTGCAAGATCAAAACTGAACATTATTTCATTATTACAGGAATGGTTTAAGGGTGTACACTCACCAAGATCGTACATACACATGTTCGATGAAAGCGAATTAGTTAATTACTATCTATTCAAGAACAATAAGGGAGTGAGTTGTCAATGGATATGCACGTTGATAATTACTAAGGTTCAACTCAATGTTGGCTTGCCATTCAAAGAAAAGGATAACATCACAGCTGTAAGTCATGCAATATCGTCTGGACCGCCCAACAGACCAGCTGTAACCTTAAGCCCAGATTTTTTGTCTTCATCCATGATTTGACAGCCAGGCAACCGGGCAGACCAATTACTATCTAAACCACATAATAATGGCGGCATACTTGAAAAACAGAGAAGAGGAAACTAAGAATTTATTCACACAGAAAGGAGATATGACACATGCATTTTCAAATTTGAACAAACGTCAAGAAGATCGCCGCACCAAATTCATTCGCTTGGAAAGAGTATCGAGAAAAGAAATTGATAAATATTGGGAAAAAGTCTCCTTGGAAAACTATACCAAGAATGATCAAGTACCGCGAGGTCTCAGAATCCTTATCTTTCCCAATTTCAGTAACAATGATGATGCAGATTTAGTGGAAGCATGGGAAGCAAATCTAAGCAACAGCTCCATGAAAATGATGGACCTTCTAATAGAACATGCATCAAGGGAACACAAGAGGGCAATTGAAGGGATTGAGACTATTAAGAAGGAAATAAAAGAGATGAAATCTAACGAGGAGACTAAATTGAGAAATTATGAGAAAATGCATGACATTCTACAAATATACCAAGATGAGGTGAAAATCAGAAAACTGAGAAAAAGTTATAGAGATGATCGGGACTATAAAGAGGACATGGTTTATCCTTTCCAAACCAAATATGATAACTACATCAAACCATCATCACAAAACTCTACACCAAATACGTCACCTGTTAGTTCAGAGGTAGACTTAGAACTTGATACAGCGGATACTGAAGCACCACAACAAAAACAAGACACAACAAAAGCCAAGCAACAGGGCGGAGGGGCACATAAGGCGTTCACAACACAAGCAAAGGTAGAGTAAGGTAACCAAACTCATTAGATTTAGAACTTTACGCGCACGTTGCCAAGCAACAGGGCGAAGGGGCACACACATCGTCAGGTATCCATGGAAACATATAAATTAGTCCCAAGATGGCGGTCGTGTAGAACAGTGCAGCCGACGCGAGTGATTACTTGTAACGCTGACCTGACTCCCACAGAGGAGCTGGCCTGGTTTGCGCTGCTGTGACCTCTTCTAAGGTGATGCGCAGGGTTCGGAAGACGGACTGGACCGGGCCCCCCAAATCTTGACTGTCTGGCTCGCAGAGGTACCCTTCTGTAGGCGAAAATAGGGGATTAACTGTCTGCGGGGTAATGCAATCGGCCTCCCACTTTCCCCTCTTACCCTCCTCGAAACCCTTCTGTGATTCCCCGTAGCGTCTCACCTTAGGGTCTGGAAGGACGAGCTCTCCATCCTGCTTCTGATGCAGGGGTGCGTTGGTATCCAGTTACTTCACTGGATTTTCGGATTGGTGAGAACCAAACTTGCTTGGCTTCCAGGTAAGTTTTTTGATGAGATTCCCCTTGTGTCCATGCATTAATGCGCTAATGCTAGTGTCTTTTTCCCCATAGGGGCCGGGGTACGGAATGCCGGGGAAAAGGCACCGACCCGAGATGAAAGGTGAAATCCTTGTAGAAATCAGGTAAGTCTTTAATAAGCGTTTTGGTAATGTCTTTCATTCGCTCATTAACGCTGATGTCTCTTTTTTTCCCATTAAGGAAATGCCAGGATGCAGCGCGGACCCGAAATGAAGAGGGAATGAACCAACTGCTAAGTCTTAATAACATGGAGATTTAGCTTTCCTTATTCCCTTCTCTCTCTCACCTTTTGTTCTTGTCTTTTTCTCCCTAGGCGCTGGGGCGTGACTGCGAATCCGGATGATCGCTGCTGAACATGGAGGCGCCCTGTAAAGGTGAGTGGAATGCGGCGCTGCAGCGATCGACGCGATGTGCTTTTAAATAAAAGTCTTCCTTTTCAGGATTGTCGGCGAGATGTCTCCGGGATGCGGATTTAGCAGGTAAGGACTTTTCCTTCTTCTGTTCTCTTCTTCTCTTCCTTTGCAGGTGATCCAGGATGCTGGCAGGCGTGGCAGAAGTCAGGATGCAGGAGCAGACACGGTAAGCGTCCAGCTGCTAGATGCAGAACAACGCGAAGCACGTGTGGCTGTTCGGTTGGGGTTTAAATAGCCTTGGAAGAAGTTCCAGGTATGTATCCTTCCTCCAATCGGGTATGTATCCTTCCCCGACCACGCCCGGATGGTAAATTAGTCCCACAGGTAAAGTAGTTCCTTTCAGGCCTCAAGGAGGCCGGGATCCTGCAGCATGGTCTGCATCAGGTAAGTGCACCCAAGCACTCTCATAATGAGCCTGGCGCCTATGGCGCCAGGACTGATGTCTTTTATGAGCCTGGCGCCATAGGCGCCAGGACACTGTCCAAAGGGCCCCTATATGGGGTTGCTGGGTCCTTCCTTGGGGACTGGATGTCCGCTTTTCGGGACGCAGGGCTTGAACCGGCTCCCCGGGAGCGGGCATCATGACATTACTTCCTTCGCCAAGCAAGTGGCGTCTGCTGCCCTAGCACATTAGCGACCCACACGAGGATCGCTTTTTAAATGTGGATTTGCTAACTTTACAAGATAAATACTAACTTGTAGAATGTTAACTTTATCATGTTACAACAGAAAAGATAACACTATTTAATGGAGAAGTATACTGCGCCTGCACTACAGTGCATGATGTATGATACGCGCATAGATGATTTTGGAACTGAAAGACATTTTGTACATTCTTTTCTTGGTAATGGAGCAGATAATAATGGGATTCGACCCAATACATTTTTCGCGAATAAGAAGTCAGTGAGCCCCAGTGTGGGTAAGTTTTGGCCTGAAGTAGCCGTGGTTCTTTTACTACACACAGCAAATAAGTAATAGCTATGACCAATATAACATTTGTCTTTTGTCTCCCGCTTTGTTTGTATGTCTCCCCTCCCCACTTTTCTACCTCTCTTTGTGTAATTACTCTTTTTTGAACTCATTATTGAATATTTTGATTTGTTACCTATTCAATTTCACTGATACTTTCGTATTATGGTTTTTTTCTTGTAATGCATTCAATGTTTCTTGATTTACTTACATTTTGAATATGTATGATGTAATACATTGTCGTGTATATGCTTTCTAGCAGTTCAACATATTAGCCCTAATTTGAAAAAGGCCGCAGAGGCCAAAACACGTGTAATACCATAAGGGCAACTTTTTTAAAAAGAAAATATTAAAATACCATAAGGGCAACTTTTTTTAAAAAAAAATATTAAAATACCATAAGGGCAACTTTTTGGGAATAAAATATTAAAATACATCTACAATCACCTAAAATAAGGCGCAATGTCCTGGATTTTTTTTAATGCTTTTGCATATTCTCTTTACTGTATGTATATATGGGTTTTAGATTAATGTGTGTGATAGTAAATACCTGCTTCTAGTCATTTTTCATTGTGTGTATTTGGTCACCGATTGTCGATGGGTTATTCTGGTCTGCTTACCTTTTGGACCCCTTACCAAGCGCACCATTCCCGAGATTTGACTTTGGCCACTTGCCTTGCTACCTTGAACTGGTTTTGTCTATAGCTCCCAGAGGTGTCCCTGTCCCAATCATAGGTTGATCTCCTATACATCTGTCCACCACTCCAGAGTATTGAAAACTAGTCCTAACAGGAACTTGTTAGAAAAAGTGCATGCCGACATCTGACTCATGCCAAACGTGAGCTTAGCTTTCCATTGAAAGTTGCCAGGTTTATGTCCGTGGCTATTTGAAAACTAAATGAAGCCTACCCTAATTTGCCTATGTATTGACATCACTGGAAGTGATACCACAGAAAATTACATCATATGTAGTCTTTCTTACTCAATGGGATGATGGGAAGTTGCATTTCAAAAAGTTTATAGAAATAAGCAGAGTGACGGGATAACAGCCGAATTCGACAAAACATCGAGGACATGGTTATACCCCACCTCTTGGGTATGTATGGGAGCGCCTTCTCTAGCGGTTCCCTTCCGAAATCCACTAGGTCGGCCCTTTGACTGTACTCCCGAAGCCTGGGAAAGACCCCCGGCACCTATCATCATACCGCCCCCTGTCGCTTATCAACAGCGACAATAACATTTTGGCTAAAATCCTCATGGACCGCATCCTCCCATACATGCCAGCACTGGTCCTCCCGGACCAAGCTGGATTTATTCCAGGCCGCTCTACCCAGTACAACCTGGGGCGCCTCTTTACCCTGAAGCATAACGTGAACCGGGACGTGCCAATGGCATTGGCGGCTCACAGATTTATTTTATTTATTTATTTTTGCATTTGTAAAGCGCCACGCAGCCCAGACGCATTGGGGCATTGTTTCAAGAAAATAGCTTAGTTACAGTACAATAGAGAGTAGACAGGAGAGTGTTACAGAGTGATCATCGTGTCTACCATTTGCTTTACATAGGTTATACAATTGGCATGGTGACGTGAGTGTGTCTAGTCACAGGACCGAGTGGGGGTTTATGCAAACAACATCGTTTTTATCGCTTTTCGGAAGCCCAGGTGGGATTCGATGCCTCTAATCTCGGCGGGTAGCAGGTTCCAGTTGGTGGCTGCGAGGACTGGGAAGCAAGCGCCACCTACTCTGGTTCTGTTGCTTTTTGGAATTGAAAGTCGGTTAGTATGGCTGGATCTGGTCGGTCTGTTTGATGGGTGACCAGAGAATCTCTGAGCAAGGTAGCGCGGTGCTGTGTCGTGACGACATTTGTGGGTGAGTGCCAGTGATTTGAAGAGAATCCGTTCCTTGACAGGTAGCCAGTGGACGGATTTTCTGGTGGCCGAGATGTGGTCTCTTTTAGAGATACCAGTGGCTGCTCTGAGGGCATTGTTCTGCACCGTTTGATGTTTTTTGATGTTTTTGGCTGAGGTTCGTAGTAGGAGTGCATTGCAGTAATCTAGGCGGGAACCTATGATTGCTCTCGCGATGGTGAGGGAGTTTTCCTGCGAGAGGAAGGTTCTTTGACTCCGTCGAGTGGCCCTTCCTCTTTGAAGTGCTCCGAAGGATCTGGGTTCGGGTTAATGTGTCTCAGGTGGGTCCAGATACTATACATGGCCCCCAAGCAGCAAAATACATGAACAGCATGACCTCTGCACACATCTATCCCATGCGTGGTACACGCTGGGGGTGTCCTTTCTCTCTGGTACTATTTGCCCTCGCCATGGAGCCCCTGGCGTGCTATATTCGGGAGCTGTACGCACACAGAGGCATTCGCCTGCACACACATCTTACCATTATATCCCTACACACGGACGATATCCTGCTATATGTTAAACACCCTCTACAGAACCTTACCCCATTAACACAGGAAGTGGTTTGATTACGAGAATTGTCTGGCCTCAGAATTAACTGGAGCAAGTCAGATTTCCTCCCCCTGTCCCCCGCCGTACAGCAATCAGATGTAGGCGATGGTTTTCGCTGGTGCCCTCAGGGGATACGTTACCTTGGAGTCATGGTCTCCACTACACCAGAAGACCTATACAGCCACACCTACATAAAAACCATAGTAGCTCTGGAACAAAAGGTAGAAGCATGGATACTACTCCCCATATCCCAGACGGCCCGCATAGCACTAGCAAAAATGGTAATTCTCCCCAGACACCTATATATCTTCAATAATGTACCGATGTGGCCCCCTGAGAATTATTGGTCCCGCGTTAGGAGGATGATGACAAGACTGGTCTGGGCCGGGAAACAACCTAGGATATCCTATGAGACCCTAGCACGGCCATATGAGCAAGGTGGCCTGGAATACCCATTAATGTACTTCTATTACCTGGCAGCCCAGGCCCAATACATCGCTGTATGGAACACCCCTCAGCCCGATGCTCCTCACTCACAACTAGCTGCGATAATCACTGCCCCGAATGCGCTGATAGGCATGCTATGGGGCGACAGGGTAACCACCATGAGGGGGGGAAGTCCAACCCCTGGCAGTAACCTGCATTGCCTGGGATGAGATATGTAAGCTGCACGAGACCTCCCCCAACTACCTACCCGAACTGCCAATCATCAACTTAGTAGGGATCCCTCTCACACATGAAAGATCCTTTGGAGAACATTTTCAATTACTAGGAGTGCGGTCCCTTGACAACATTGTTCATAGCGACCGATTTATACCCTGGGAGGTGATCCAAGGCAAAGGGGGACTACAACGCCTTGACCCTGTTCCATTATTACAGGCTAAGGGGCATACTCAAGAACAAATGGCCAGACTTCCCCCTAGCTACAACCCCCACACCCAGCACTGTGCTACAATGCACAACCCCTGACCCCTAGGAATCTAATATCTACGATTTACAAATTAATCAGAAATGGAAAAAGTGTGAAGAACCAAAAGTACAAAGACACATGGGAGTTGACTCTTGGGGAACCCTTGAACAAAGACCAATGGAAATCTGTCTGCATGCAAACCTGATACAGATCTTTAAATAGCCAATACAGGCTAATCCAGTATAAATGTATTCATCAGGTCTACTACTCCCCCCGCTACCCTGAGCAGGTTCTTCCTGGACAGACCTTCTGATTGTAAAAGATTCAGGGCACAATCTGAAGATTTCTATCGCATCGCTTGGAGTTGCCCCCGCATCAGAACTTTCTGGTCAGATATAGAAGGAGCAATGTTGCTCATGCTACCCTCATCGAGGGTATACTCCCTGAAACTCTGGCTATTAGACCTGATCGAAGGAGGCACCCGCACCAAAATGAAACCCCTAGGCATGGCCTCCATGATGGCTAGATACCTGGTGGCCAGAGCATGGTGGAGACCTAATCCCCCCATATTCCCGAAATGGCTGGAAGGCATGAACTTATCAGAACGGAGAGAAACCAGGTACGCCTCCTGACTCCCCGCCACCAGCCGACCATTTGACTACTGGCCCCCCTTCAGACAATACCAGGCAGACGTTGCCCTAACTACACAATCCCCTGGCTCCACCCCCGAGCATGGATAAGAACACGCAACCGCGGACATGGCGGTGCTACTCAACGAACTAAGTGGTGTACGTAATGAATCATATAATGCCCTATTATGTGACATTGGCAATGCAACTATAACAGTATATGTGTGGCTGTAATGATGTGAGTCTGAAGGAAGAAGTGTGGAGGGTGGGCATTTGCACTTAAGGTAATTGGGTAACCGTTAAGTATGTTGTAACTGAAAATCAATAAAGAAAGTTTAAAAAAAAAAGAAATAAGCAGAGACAAATAACTTTTGATGTGTAGACTAAGTGGCTTTATCTATGAAGTAGTACCGTGAATTAGCTATTTTGTGCAGTGTACACAAGTCAACTGAATAGCTTGTGGGCACCAATCATTTTAGCAGATAACACACAGTGAAATAAAATTATTTTCCCTGGATCACACACTTTACTTAATTGTGAAGCCGGGAATTGAGACCAGTCTGCAACATAAGGCACTTAACCAAATCTCTTCCCAGCTTTCGTTGGTAGAAACAGTTTGGTTTTAAATAATACTCTTTTTGGTAGACATGACTTGAAACTTACAAAGAAATCATCACCCAAAATGAAAAATGTATTAAACCCATATAGAAATATGTTAACAAATACTATGGTCATAGCTTTATTTACCCATTCTTGGATGTAAAACTACAAGAACTAGAATGCAAAGTAATATGAAGCTAAAAAACATCCTGAGTTTGGGAGATGTACATTCAAGATTCAGCCACACAAGGGTATTGTATGATAAGGTCACCATCTTGTAGTCATTGTTTGACAGACTCATGCTTGAGATTACATACCATGTGAAGGAAAAGTGAAGTGAACACTGGTTATGTGGTATTGAGCCACGCACTGCTGCCACTTGCCTGGTCTCTTGGCACCCTTGCGGATCTGCAACGGAAGGAGGGTTGGCTCTGTTAGTGGGATTTAGACGGAGAAGAGCGCTTTGATGTGCATTTGGCAGCTTCAGTTCGGAGAAACCAGTCACTGAGCGTTGGTGCGTTTTTGTTGATAGCCGTCATGTGCTGTTGAGGTATGATTGTGTGTGGGTGCTTTGTGAGTTCTATGTGTTTTTCTTTTCATGTTGGGTGTTGTGAAGTGTGTGTAGATTTTGGTGCGCTAGGGGCAGGGTTGTGTTTACTCTAGAGCTTGCAGGTGAAGTCTGCAGAATATTGAGTTTTTAGTACAGTAAATTAGGTGCAACACATTTCCTACCCCAAAAACCCATTACGGTGCAACAGATTTCCTAGCCCCAGAAATCCATCTAGGTGCAATACATTTCCTATACCCGAAAAACAGCCAAGTTTAGCACATTCCCAACTTCTGAGAATTCATCCAAGTGACAAATTACCCTCTCGGCCAAGCACAGCCAACATCGATACATTTCCTACCCCCAATATACAGCTAGGTGCGACACATTTCTCATCCCTGAAATCCATCTAGGTGCAATACATTTCCTCCCCCTAAAATCCAACTAAGTCCAACAATTTTCCTACCCCCAGAATAGCGCTAGGTTCAATTCACAGATCACTACCAATACATCTATCAGGCTTTCTAGGGGTTGAAGCAGGGGATCTACACACTATTATAATATGAAGGTGGCAATGTAGAAGAGGCAGGGCTTTAATTGAGCACAGTAATGGCTCTGTTCACTGCCTGTGCCCCCTTACCTTAGTTGTAACTGTAGGGTGCTTTTTC
This sequence comes from Ambystoma mexicanum, assembly GCF_040938575.1. NCBI lineage: Eukaryota > Metazoa > Chordata > Amphibia > Caudata > Ambystomatidae > Ambystoma > Ambystoma mexicanum. Next base: position 679,585,602 of record NC_090924.1, on the reverse strand, counting down.
GGTCACCATTCTCCAAACAGGGAGGCGGAGCTGCCCCTAAAGGAGCTGCCCTTTGCCTCTTGCCCTTAGCCAGTTTCATGCCCAGTCAAGGCTGCAATAGCATAACTACATAAGGCGAGAGTTCCGGTAACATACAGGAGCACAGACCCAATCAGGGGACACTGTGGGCAGGTTCAGATGAAGGGTGAAAAGCATAGAACTGGGCAATGGGGCAGGGGAGTCAAATGTTTACAGTCCGGGCTGGTGAAGCCTACAGGCACCAGAGCTAAAGAAGGCCCAGGTCCGCAGCATACAGAGGGACTTCCCAATGCCAACGACATATTAAACCTGTTCTTGAAACCAATACTATCTGAAAACAAAATGTGCCATTAACAGTTCCTTTTCTAGTTCTTCCCAGCTGGGGAGAGGTACATGCAATAAATGGATTCTCCTTTTACCCCCTTCTTTTTAGAGCTGTTGTGGAGCCATTGGGGTTTTTGCAGGTGGGTTGAAGGGTGGGTGTCATAAGATTGATGTTATCAGTGCTCTAGATATGATTCTGCAGTGTGAGTATTTTACAACCTATTTTCAAGCAGAGAGTGAAATGATTTTCAGGGAGTAGAAGTATCCCATTCCCAGTGGGAGTATTTTATTAGTGTATAAAATATTTTAACTCTAAAACAGGTTTTCAAAATACAATCTCAGTTGCATTACAAGATGCATTATTACTTCTTTAGATCAAGCACTCATATTAGAGATTCGTCCTGTGGCATCATGTGTAATACTCACCAAAACACAACCGTGGATCAGTGCGGGTCAAAGCAGAGTGTGGGGCTCCTATTTGTCACTTTCCTGTTCTTTGTTTATTCTTAGTGATATCCAAAATCAACATTGTAGACCTTCTAGCACATCTGGGTCCAAGATACTGCCCACCTTAAGACTCCGCTAGGTAATGGTACACTGCCCACAAAGAGTTTGTCTGCGGCAAGGCATATCTTTATGGCAGTTTCATTCCCAATTTTTTTAGTTTTGTATTCGGTGGAGATTGATGCTCAGGGGTGTTCTTCGTTAGAGTTGTTAAAGAGACATCATTTAGAGGAGACAAAGAGGTTGTCCTCGGTCGTTCCTATTTCCTTCGGGAGCGAGTTACATAGCTTCACAGGAGAATGCTGATCCTCCAAATTTTAGTTTTGAGTATTGTTTCACCTCAAATCAGATTTCATCGCTGGATCTTAGTGTTCGTGCTGGTTTGTAGATGGTGAATTATTTCTGTATGAATTCCGCTCCTTGGACGAGGATAGCTCTGTGGGTTATGCATAGTGTTTTGAAGATTTGCTTTTTGACTGGTAGCCAATCCAGTGCTCTTAGTGCCGGTGTGATGTGGTCTCTTCTGGGGAGTTTAAGGGGTAGTCTTGACACTGCATTCTGTATCCATTGAAGCTTTCTCAGTGTGTTGGTGTAGTCTAGTCTTGACATGACGAGACACAATGGCAAGCGTTCCGTGTGTGAAGGACAGAAATGGGAGGACTTTCTTTATTATGTGTAGGTGGAAGAATCATTTCTTAACTATCGGTTTGACTTGTGGTTCTAGCGTTAGTTCTTGGTCATTTAGAATTCCAAGGTTTTTGACCACATTAGATGGTTCAGGTGGTTTTCCCAACTCGGACGGCCATGGAAAGTTCTTGTTTGCTACACCATTGGGTATAATCATAATTTCTTTTTTTTTGGGGTTGAGTTGGAGGCTGTTGCTCCTCATCCATTGGTTTAGTTGTATTTATGTACTAAGCTGTGTGTCATCCGGATCGTGCAAGTACAGTAATAAGAGGTGCGAGGGAGGGGCAGTGCCGGTCGTAGCAGAATGCGATAATGCTAGGTTGGGAAGGGAAGTGCGGGGCAGAGTGGAGAGAGTGTAAGTGCTGTGGGAGTAGGAGGGGGGAAGAGGGCCCCAGGGGCTAGGTAACTGCTAAGACCTTTTGAGGAGAGGGTGCACAAGGGAGTGCTTGAGGAGTAGTGGGAAGGAGCCAGTAGCAAAGGAGTGATTGCAGAACTCAGCCAAGGCTGAGGCAAGGGAGGCAGTGTTGTCCTTGATGGTTCTGGAGGAGCATGGGAGCACCTGTTTGGAGGAGACTTTCATAGAGGACTTGCTTAGACAAGACATCTGGTGCTATGGGCGAGGAGAGTAGGAGGGAAGGGGGAGATGGTGGCCAAGGGAGGGGTGTAGAGGAGAGTGAAGACAGAATGTCCTGAGTTTTGGTTATGAAGTGGGAGGCCAGTGCAGAGGGTCAGGGATGGCAGAGGGGAAGTGGAGACAGCAGTAGGACTGGCAAGTTCCTTTCAGATTTTAAACAGCTCAACCATGTTGTTGGTGGCCGCAAAGATGCAGGCTTGGATATAGGCCTCCTTCTTCGAGCGGATGGGTAGTCTGTATTGCCTTTTATAGGGTAATGTTTATTTGTATTGCGCCTATACAGAGGCAAGTGTTTCAAAGTGCTCAAGGAGGGAAGGAACACGGGGGAAACCAACAGTCGCTCAGAGCACTTGAATTTCTGAGACGATAACGATCTGCACAGGCGATTAAGTTATTATACTTTTAACAGTTTAGATACAGCAAATAGGCCTGCCAGCGATTCTTCTGTTTTTTTCAAGTGCACATTAAGGGGCAGGCGAGTCTGTCAGAGGATGGGCCTGAAGCCTGCCACTTTCGCTCAGCAACTCTGCACTTGCGTTTCAGAGAGGCTAGGTCAGAGTCATACCAAGGAATTTCTAGGGGGTTGGAGATGGAGGTGAAGGTTAGCAAGGGCTGTGTCAGTGCGAGTCAGTGGCTGGAGTGGGGGGGATGAAAGTGGCAGCAAAAGCAGCAACTGACACTCGCTTCATTGGTCGAATGACAGAGAAGGAGACTGGCACCCAAGAGATCCAGGTCAGAGGACAGGAGAGCATGGTCAGATCAGGAGAGAGGTGTAGTGAGAGGGTTGGGCATGGGGTTGTCTGCTGAGATGAGAGCATCCAAGGTGTGTCCGGCTGAGTGTGTCGGACCGGCGGGAAGAATGATGAGGGAAAGAGTCACAGAGGCTGCGGAAGAGTCCAGTGGCCACATCAGGAAAGTCAAGGTGAATATTGAAGTCTCAGAGGAAGAGAAGCTTGGAAGTGAAGGCCAGAAGAGAAGGTGAGGTCAGACAACTCCAAGAGGAAGTGGGAGTCCGAACCAGGGGTCCTGTAGATGGTGGCAATAGTCAGTGAGAGGATTGGAGCGACACCAAGCCTGCAGGTGAGGCATTCGAAGGAAGAGTATGTCTGAGTGGGTATGATAATAGCAGGGACCCATTCAGGGAAGATCAGGGTCACTACGCCTCCAGACCGGTCAGGCCTGGGCTTAGAAAGGATCTTGTAGCCTCCAGGGAGCAGTGTGTCAAAAACAGCAACATAGCTGGCAGTGAACCATGTCTCAGTGAGCGGTGAGAACGTCAAGGTCAAAGTCTTCCAGGAAGTCACAGATGTCAGAGGAGTGTTTAACAGCAGAGCGAGAGTTGACGGTAGCTAGGTGAAGCTGGTTGCCACCTTTGAAGGTCTTCGAGGAGGGGTACAGGAATGCGATATGGCCATGAGTGGTGGCAAATGGGTCAGGGGGTGGCAGAAGGAGGTGTGGCAGGAGAAGGGAGGAAGTTGATAAGATATGGAAGATGCCTATCAAGAAGGAGAAGGTTGGGCTGAGAGCCCTGTGCCATGACAGTGCCATTCTGGTAGACATTAATGATGTACCTAGAGGATGGGAAGTATACCAAGAGTACATCCCATCTGGTTTCACCATTAATGGGTGAAGAAGGGAAAGGGTAGAGGACTGAGACCATGTGTGGAGTCCATAGGTCCGGAGAGAGAGCAACAAAGAGGATGTCTATAATAGTGTGCCTGGAAGAAGCGTTGATCTAGGTGTCAGCAATCGGCAGGTCAGGATTGGAGAACAGGAGATCTTTTTTGAACGTTTCCTTCCAGGCTTTGAAAGAGAGGTAGGATAGGTGATAGAGTAGTAGTTGGAGTAAATAGGGGAGATGGAGAGCACCATGGAGGGAGAGAGCAGAGAGATGGAAAGGGGAAGAGAGAGACAGAGAAACTGCATAATGCACAATGAACTTGCCAGGTGGCCTAGCAGCAAGACAGGCACAGACGGGTCAGGTGCATGAGGCGTACCACATGTTGCCAAAAACAGGGTGTTGTGCTGCTCCAGCAGTGAGAGGGAGATGCCCCAAGGCACAAGCACGAGATTGGAGTGATCCGCAGTGTCTCCTGATAAGGGAGATGCAAGGTGCCAGGAATCAGAGGCAGCAGGGACCTCACGCTGCTCCTGAAGACACCCCCTGGATTCGTTAAGCTTTCAAACAAAAAATGTCAAATGTTTTGACCAAAAGAGTACATCAATCCCTAATCTTCAAGATGTCAATCCAGAAATAATAAAGCAAAACAAACAGGTTCTCTTTGGCAGCGTCTTCCTGGGTTTTCTCAAAGACTTGACTGTTCCACTTGTCCTGCTTTCACCAGCTCTTCAGGACACCCCCAGCACTTGCATATTAAAAGCATGGGGCTTTGTGACAATACCTGACTCCAAGATGGCTGGCGATTAGCCTACTTCTTTGTATTGTGCATGGTCTAGCTTTTCCTTTCTCCCTCATTATAGCACTAAAGAACTAATGTCTTCTACATCTTAGCGCTGTAATAAGTTACGGTTAACAAATTGAATAGTCCATCAAATGGAGGGGTGAGGATAGAGCTTGCAATTAAGGGCTATCAGCATAGTGGCGGCGGCTGCACTGGCATCCAAGTGAATAACGCCATGATCCTTCTCAAGGCAGTCATTTAAGGTTGTATTTTCCTCTATGTTGGCATCGATTTTATAGACAATTTGGTTGTCATCTGCGTAGTTGTAGCAGGTGAGAAATGTCTTTTGATGAGGTTGATTGGGGGTGTCATGTAGATATTAAAGACTAACAGTTACAGCAAAGAGTTGTCGATTTGAAAAGGTGTTAGCCCAATCATTTCAGTTCTTTCTGTTAGGAATGATTTTAGCCAGAGGAGAGTTTTGTTGCCGATCCAGATATCTTCTAGTCTTTTGATGAGGGTATCGCTGTTGGCCGCGTCAAAGGCTGCTGAGACATCAAGCAGTATTAGAGCAGAGTTTGTGTTGGGAGTCTGCGTTGGCCTTTAGGTTCTCTCACATGGACAGTAAGATGGTTTCAATTCCTCTCATGGGTCGGAAGCCTACTTGTGACTGATCCAGCAAGACTGTTTTCCAAATGTTCCATGATGTGTTCGTAGACATAGCTTTCTAGTAGCTTTGCTGGGTATGGGATATTTGAAATTGGTCGATAGTTGGTGAGGTCTTGCACGTCTCTGAGGGCATCTTGAAGGAGTGGTTTGATGGGAGCCGATTTGTACGCTTGTGCCACTGTTCCTGTTTCTACTGAGGTTGAAGAGATTGAGATAGTGTTCTGTCTGTGTTTTCTGGGAGAGGGTGGTTTTGTAGAGGTCCAGTGGGCAGGGATCCACTGGGGAGCACGCTTTCTTGCTTTTTTTCACCAGGCTGTTGAATTGATCTGTTGAGATTGGGGGAAAGAGGGTTTAGTCTGGTCGTTGGCTATAGTGTTAGTTGGCTGGGTTGGTAGTTGGGTTATTTGGCCTGCTTAGTATGATTTACTGAACGTTGATGAATTTTTTCTTGACATGATTGGCATAGTTCTTGTGTAGGGATCGGTTATTGTCAGAAACAATGTTTCATCAGTGAAGCATCAATGATAAGGCGTGTCCCATTCAAATGCTCTGCTGATAACAGAGTGTTGACCATTTGTGAGGCCCTAGTGGAAGGCCTGTTAAATTGGCAAGGGTAGAGATGTCCGATCAAATGTCCAACAAAAGACATCCTCTCATCAAAGCACAAGTGGCAAAGCAAGCCTGCGAAGCTGCTAGAGCCTCTTCGGCTGTACAGGGGCACAGGTCTTGCACTGGTGCCGATTGAAATTAAGGGTATACACATTTGCTAATCATATACTTTGGATTGCTAATCAAAATATTTTTTATTTAGCAGTCTCAACTAATCATTTTTGTACAACTAATTTATGCCTTGAATGTTAACATTCTCTTCTTTATCCTTGTACAGGTAATTCTGCTCAGATCATTTTGCATCCCATGAGTTTATGGAAGCAATATCAATTCTCTGTGCCGCAGGAGAACCAACATAAGCAGGACAAAGATTCAGTCATCTTTGTACCTAAATATGCCTGATTACTTATCACTGCTTTCTTAACCTATGTCAGCATGCATGTAGTTATAGTTTCAGCAGCTAAAGAAAAATGTGTTTTCCGATTACTCATGCCCAATTTCCACCCATGAAATCAGCAAACTTATTATTGCGCTTGGGATTAATGAAGGACTTCTCACGATTTTTTCCTTAATTTATAGGGGACTTCCAAGCAGCTGTTATGATTATACATATATGGACTCACTGATTCCTTTGTACTATTGCTCGTCACAATCATGGGAATTACAAAAGATTTCACTTCTTGTTGCTTTCCCTTTAGGAGACACTGGGGACTCTGTTATAGTTGTCAACCTGTAACCTACTATGAATAATTGTAGAAACCTCCTGCCCAAAATTGGTGTACAAACAGTGGCCTGGCTCTCCTCTGCAAATACTTTAGCAATGGATAAAACAGCAATAGGGTTGCAAAGTATCCCAGATACCATCTGTTCATACTCTCGGGATAATGGCCTTGCCATAAATATGGCTAAAACTAAGATCATGGTTATTGGTGAAAAAAGAAAGATTTGCAGGTTTTCTGAACATTAGGGGATATCCCCATTGAGATAATACAAGACTATGGGGGTCATTACAACCCTGGCGGTAGGGGGTTAACGGGCCGGTAGAGCTGCTGGCCCCGTTAACCCCCACCACCTCATTACGAGGTCTGCTCGCAGGACCCGCTAAGGACACCTGTGAAAACCAGGCATCCTTATAGAGTCCCACGAGCGGTCCAGCATGCTAACAACGGGCCCATTGTTAACGGGCCCGTTGTTAGCATGCTCCCCATTCCCATTGAGCCCTATGGGGGCTCGAATGGGAATGTGGATGCACAGGGTCTGGGTTCCCTGAATGGGGAAATACCGGGACCTCCAAGGTCGGAATGGCCTGGTATTTCCCCATTCAGGGAACCCAGACCCGATAACCGGTATGGGGGTAGCCATGCCGCTACCTCCATACTCGGAATGACCCCCTATATCTACTTGGGTATACCGGTCAACTACAGATTAAATCCTGATTCATTGAGAAAGTAAGCATTGTCTAATTATTTAATCACACAAACGGGGATATTCAGTGGCAGGTTTAATAAAATTGTATAGCTGCTGTATTGTTACGGAATCCTAGATGGATTAGTGGTATTACATTTAGAGATACCATCTCGGTTTGCCCAGCTGTGTTTCCTCTGAAGTTATCTGTTGGGAGACAGGATTAATGTAACTCCAAAGCTCTTGGTTCATCAGACGTGGAGTCTTTTACTTAAAGCTGTTGGATATGGAACAGGAGGGCAAATCATTAACTAGCTTCACCAATATGGCTAAAGGCAGCATGATTAAATCTAACACTTTTAGTATTTGGGAAGATGATATTCACAGTTTCTTTGCTCAAATTGAATTTAATACTGAGTATCCACTCATTTTAGCTATGGTGTGGATTCAAAGCAGATTTGTGGGATAGAACTCAGCTGGCATCAAAATTGGATCCCGTAAAAAAGAAATGTTTTGCTGAACATGCCACTCAGGGTTTTCAGTTCCCCGATCATTTTGACCATATAATAAAATGTACTAATAGAATGATTAGAGATTTTATACTCTACATGAGAATCCGCAAGTTGTAAACTAAAGATGGTTACTGGGGCCTGGAAGAAGATTGCCCATGATCAACTGCTATGTCGCCTCCAACCAAAAGCTCGAAACTATACTCCATGTTTCAACTGAATGCCTATTTTTAATAGCTAACTATTCAAGGGTTTTGTCCATAGACTAGAAAATATTTGGATCAGATCAGTTTTGGAGTGTGATGTTCTCAGGGAAGGTTCTGGTCATTACAACAGCAGCGTTTTATATATGGAGTTTTTAAATTGAATTTAGAAAGCAGCCCTTGATTGTTGCTATTGCTCTTTGGAGCCGAGAGTATAGTTTCCATGTGATACACACTGGTTGTACTGTTTAGAATGCACATTTTACCCTTTGTGGGAAGATAATGTGCACTTACTTCACACTGACAATGTTCTGTTTTCATCAATTGTATCTATGAATGATATTTTTAACGTATTGTATGAATCTATAATTTTCTTTTTTGCTTTTTGGACATTGCTGTGTCTATGGTTTATATTTAACTAAAATAAAAAAGAGCTGTGAACCTTTCCTGACTTGGAGGTAAGTGAAGCTTTTTGCTCCACTTACCTTGCTAAGCTCATCTGTGTTAGGTGCACCGATAGTTCCCTATGGCTATCCATGCAGGACAACTTTGGTCTCCAATGTAAAGTTTATTTTTCCTACACACATCACCTTCAGTGACGTGAGCTAGGGACACAGTGTCCCTGTAATTTTGTTTTCAACTACTTTATGGTCACTTGAATGTGTCTAGGATGGGCTAGTGGCAGAGGATACTTTTACAGGGTTTTCTTTTTTGTAGTCTAGTGCACTTTTGCTTAATGCCATGTAGAGTATCATAAAACTCAAACAATTGTGCCATGAGATTTCCACCTGCCAACTGAATTCCAGCTTCATGCTCATCCTGGCCATGCTGTCGGGATTTGGTGGAGTGACACACTTTCAAATGTGATGGTTGCACACCTTCCATTCCCTGTCAATTATGCAGAACCATACTTCCTCAGAAGGGTTTGTGACCAGGGGGACCTTGTCTCATCCATGATAGATTCTAGTGGTTCCAGTAAAGGCCCCCTGGCTCGGAATCAGACCTGGTGTACTGCTAGTCACTCTTGTAGATAAAAGGGGACGTCCGGGACTGACATGCAGACTCACCTTAATCTGTGGACTAGTGTTAGACTCTAAAGGCACCCATGGAACAAGTCCTGGTGTTTTTCGTCTCGTGGCACAGGAAGGGACCCAGAGACTGACCCTTCCAACCGAGTGGCAACCTGGGGACGCAACCCATCTTAAGCAGTCTACTTTGTTTTCCTCAGGCACCTCAGTTTTCCTTCGACAGAATCCTTCAGAATCTGTGCAAGAAGAGCATGGAAAACCTCCTGTTAGGCAAGATTGTAGGTAGTAACCATGTTGTCGACTACACCAACCTTGTCCTCTTGGCAATAGGTAACCCAACCTTTGATATAGGCCTGTACTACACAAGTTGGTAGAGTGACTGAGCAGCCAGGCTTATCTCAAGAGGGGTCAATGTGAGCTGTAGAGGCGCAACATAGAGATTTTCAGTGGCAGGTATTCAAATAACACTTGTACTCAAGGTTTCTTATTCAAATAATTATTTATTAATTTAACACTCAGTTTTAAAATAAGCCTTCTTTAGAAAGGGCAATAGGCAAAAAAAATTCACTCCTTCAGTTTCAGTTAAGTAAGTAGATACCCTTTTGGGATGTCACACACACACTTCCTCTGCCCCGAGGTGTCTTCAACTGTTAGGACATGTGGACATTGATATATCACTTTAACACTTAATGCAATACTGGAGTTATGGAAAAATGAAAAAGGTTAGGGGAGGAAACAAAGGTTAGCAAGTTCTCTAAACAGGTAAGTATTTTACAATCCCCCAATGAAGTATAGATTAACCCTTTCCCAGCAATAGAAGTAACTTATGTATGACTTTTTTGAGGGACAGATAAACACAAAGTCAAAGGGTCAGAAGGGTGTTCAGGGAGCCAGGACAGCCACTGTCAATTGAGCAAAGTCTAGGGGAGCTGAGGCACTTCTTGTAGATAGCACAAAAGTCTTGCACAATGTTATATAGAGAGTTTGTAGAAAAGAAACACTGTAGGATCACAAGCTGGCAGGCTTGTGAAAAGCAAAGATGCAATCAACTCTGCAAAAGGCAGCTGATGCAAGTCTCCAGTGAGAACAAGCAAGCTACAAACAGCAAGAGGTAAGTACCCCTAGTTAGACAGTACCTTACGTTTGAAGAAAAGGGTCCAGCTGGCTTCTGTTCCTGTTGCAGTCCTGCATATCCTGGGTTCCTGGGCCTCAGTCATGAGGACAAGAGGGAGGACAATTGGGGACTCCTGCATTGCACTTTAAAGGTCGGCGGCAGCAAAGGGCTTACTTCAGACCAGCGGCACTTCACGGTTTCAGCTACCAGCAAATAGCACCACTGCCGTTCTTGGACACCTTGTGGGCTCCCCTTGCTTTTGGGGTCCAGCACTCTGTTGAGGTGGCTCAGGCTTGGGTCTTCCTACTTCAGGAGTGTCCTCAGGTTCTTCTTGGAGCTTGGGTACGGCTTAAAGACGATGCACTAGTTCCTTGTGTTCCTGTCCCCTGGCACTCGGTTCTATCAGTAGCAAAGTTGTACAGCCAGCAGGGAGAGGGGTTCTGTCAAGTTCGTTTTAGGGTCAGTTGGTCCCACCAGCCCAAGGGAAGAAGTCATCCATTCTGGGCTTCTCTAGTCTATATGAAATTTGGACCTTCAACACTGCAGCAGGGCTTCACCAGGCAAACCAACGGTCCAGGAGGGTGCAGCAAGCTTCTCTTCCAGTTTCTATCTTTGGTTCCTTCGTCCAGTGGTCGACTCTGCCTTCTCTCCAAGAGACTTCACCGTTTATACAGGTTTCTCCCATTCATTTGTAGCTGTCACTCACACAGCAGGGTTGCTGTCCTCCAAGGACAGCCAACCAGCCAATCACCTTTGGGTGCATTCCTGTAAATAAGGAGACTAAGCACAGGGAGTTTCGGGAACACGCTGGAGCCAGAGGAGGGCTTCACCAGTGAATTCCGTCAAAGACAAAATGAACGAAGAGACCAAACCTGGTTTGGCGCGCAGAGGAAAACGGAAGAAAGACCTCACAAGCAAGAAAAGGCAAAAAAAGAAGATCAGGGCCATTTTGACAAAATGGGCACCCATGGGTGCAATACTGCAGCTGAGGATTCAGTCAGCGGAAAAAACGCACAATGGTAGGAAAATTAAACCACTGCCACCAGCCATTAATTGTAGTGAGGGTAACATAAAAAATGTTACAGGAGAAAGTAGACAAAGGGGATACTAAGTAACCACCCAGCACTCCACATAAGATGTGGTGTGCTGGGTCTACACAGAGAAAAAGGTAAGTAAAGTCAATTTCACTTTACTACTCTTGGAAACAGTAGTTTACCAAGAGAAGGTATTTACACCGTAAGAGAAATCCAAAGGACTTCTCTGTTACACTGAACTGAAGGTGCTGTGTGTCACAATACACAATGTGATGTCTATGGAGTTTGTCAGACTCCAAAACCAAAAGAAACACAGAGCTCAAATCAGATAAAAATACATGAGAGTGAGAAAAAGGTCTCCCTCACTCCAGGATAGAAAAATAAAAGCCCCCCAAGACCAGCAAAAGAGATCGGGGTCTCTAAGGTAGAAGGGAATTAGCACAGAAATGAGAATTCTCCCTAACACCTCCCACCTCTCCAAAGCAGACAGGTGGAAGCAAGTCCCAAAATAAGCAGAATGCCCAGGCATGGACTCACAGCACAGAAAGCCCTTTTAAACAAGCATACGAAAGGGAGGCACCAACAAATATGTGTGTGTATATATATATATATATATATATATATATATGACTAACATGACATACCTGTAACCGTCTTTCTGATGCTTGTATCTGCTTAGATTTACATGCTTTGCAAAGGTCAACATCGAGCGGTTGGTGCAGAGTATTACATGATTTCTCAGATTTCAAAACAGCACATCGATGGGGTGTTTCTGAAATTCTATCCCTAAGGTGACATGTGCCATACCCATGATCCGTCACGTGTCGAGGTCCTCAGATTGTTTTTCTGACCTGAGGTTGCTTGAAGTGTATAGTGGAATATGAAGAATTGTTTAGAAAACCTGTTGTCTATAATAGCTTCTGCTCACGAAGAGTGGAGGATGGGTGGGCACATGTGAATCTAAGCAGATAAAAGCATCTGGAAAGAGGATTACAGGTATATGACAAACATTACATGCATTTCACAATCCACTTAAACGTGAGAGCTTTCGAGACAGGATCCCCTTCCATCCCGGCAGTTAAGGAAACAAAGAACTGGTCTGTCTTTCTGATTGGTTTAGTCTTATTAGTACAAGTCAACTCTCTTAACATCTAGTGTATGGAGGGCTCTTTCTCAGAGTTCATTATAACGGTTGACGTGTAATCTGGAAATTAACTTTGGTGCGAATCGTGGGTGTGTACTTAAGACCACCTTGTTCTTATGTATTGTGACAAAGGGCTTCTAAAATGGACAATGCTTGAATCTCACTTACTCTCCTTATAGAGGTGATGGCTATAAGAAAAGCGGTTTTATGAGTGAGTGAGATCCCAGAGCCTTGCCTTATGCATAGGCTCAAAGGGGGCAGGGGTTGGGAGGACCCATAAGCTTACTAAAGATGTTTAAATCCCCATCCTGGAGGTGGATTTGCAATTGGGAGATATAGTATTTTTACCCCTTCCAGGAAGGCTTTTACGACTGGAATTTTCGGTATTACCCAAATTGTTTGTTTACAATTGTTCGAATGAACAATTGACCGAATTTAAAGGGTCACAATTCACCTTTTCACAATTGACCGAATATATATATATATATATATATATATATATATATATATATATATATATATATATATATATATATATATATATATGGGTTTTGGGGGGGTTTGGCGTTGGGGGGGGTTGTGGGGGGTTTCCCCCCACATATATGGTACAATTGACCTTCAAAATTCGGTCAATTGTGAAAAGGTCAATTGTCATTTGAGCAGTTGTAAAACGATCAATTCGTATACAACCGAATTTTCTACCATGACCCCTTGCTTTGGGATGCTGTATATTCAGAAAGTGCAGCTAAATGGACTTAAGGAATTGAAAACCAGAACAGAGTCCAACAAGTAGAACGTGCACTGTGTTAGAAGGTGAATGGGGTTTACATTAGACTTTCAACACCTTACTACAAATCTCTCCCATTTGTTAAAATAGCAGTGTCTAGTGTTTGATTAACATGCTTCTTTTAATATCTCAATTCATCTGCCCGGTAAGTTAAAATGGCCGGACTGTGACTTCAGGAGCCAAGCTGCTAAGTTGGTTGAGGATGTGGATGAATGGTTGACCATTGGTTCAGTGACATGTTGTAAGGGCTGTTCAGCTTCTTTGGCGAGCAAACAGACATCTTGAGTAGGTGGGAGTACCATGTCAGATGTGCCCACATTGGAGCGTCTAGGATAATTGTCAAGTGTTCCTGATTCATTTTGTGGATTACTGTGTTAAAAAATGGAGTTGGACGAAAGCAATTATCCCGGACCAACTGATCCACAGTGCATTTCTCTTGGACCTCTTCTGGGGAACCTCGAGGTATAAGTGTAGCATTGAGCATTTTCTTCTTTGGCAAACAGATCTAGGTCTGGATGCCTCGATCTTGCAAAAATGTCATTCACAATACCTGAATGTAGTTCCCACTCGTGTTCCGAGATATGATTATTGTTTCTGCTAGGCAGTGGTGTTCCCCTGGAACATGTTGACACAAGTAGAATCTGTCTTTGGAGTCTCCAATACCAGATTTTCTGTGCTAGTTAAGACAGATTTAAATATGTTCCACCCAGTTTGTTGATGTAAACCATGGCAATCGTGCTATCCATGATAATGAGTATATTCTTCCCTGTTAGATGGTGCTGAAAAGCTTGCAATGGTTCGTATACGGCTAGCAACTCTAGGACGTCGATGTTCTGCCTTGCCAGTGTTTGTGCCCACATGCTGTGCGCAGTATGGTGGAGGTAATGAGCTCCCCACCTTAGAGTGATTCACCCGTTATGGTGGATTGTGTCATCGGGTTGACAAAGGGATTTGGCCTTAATAAGTTCTTTTGTCCATAATTGATGTGTTGACACCACAGTTTATGAAACTACCACAAGATCGTTCCAATTCCTTTGTGCCAGTGACCATTGTTTTGCTAACCATTCTTGTATTGGATGCATGTGTTGCCTTGCATGTGGCACAGTGAAAATGCCTGATGCCATCATACCAAGAAGGCACACCACTTTCCTGACTTATCTGGCGACCGACAGTACTAAATGGGAGATGGAGCAACATTTTGTGGAGCCTCTTGTTGAAGGGAAGGACTAAGACTTCTTCTGTTGGAATTATTGCTCCTAGAAATGTGCATGTCTCACACTAAGTGGAAACAAGGTCCACAAGATCTTCCATTTATTGAACAACCTCTTGATTTTAGACACAAACTCAAAACCCATCTTTTCCTATAAAATCTTGCATCATCAGTATTAGCGATGCCTTTCAGGCCGTAGGTGCTTTACAAATACCTGCAGATAGATTAAAAAGATACATAATCGCCATGTTTTCATTAAAAAAAAGAATCTAATATGTTAACAGGTTTCATGTATTCTCAGAATTAAACTGAAAAATAAAGTAAAATGCAACCTTTAAATTGTATTATACACAGTTCTGTAAGGAAACACATCAATAGCTGCTATGGATTACTATTCACTATCTCAATGATGTTTCTATGCGCATTCTAAAAGTTGGGCTAATTATCAATATTTGAATCAGTAATATTCTCAAAATCAATTGCTAATTGGATGGTGTGACAGGGAACCTAACTTGCTTTGTGTTTTCAATGACTGCGGCCAACTGAACAGCATACACCCCATGTCATCTGGTCCAGGAAAGGAAAATGTATTTACTTGTATTGACTATTGTCACTCACAGCACATCAGACCTTTTATCATTTTTTTAATTCTGTATGTATTTTATTAACATTTTGTATAACTTAGACATTAACATTTGTCTACATACCAATGAGCAAACGTTGTTAGTCTGCGTACCCCTGTCCCCTCCCAACTCCCCCCACACTTTAGCCAGCCTATACCTCTTTCACTAGCTTACGCAACCATGTTCCAGTTGTTCCATACTATGTCTTATGCCCCACTCTATACTTCCGTTACGGGCAACCAGTCAGGTGCCCCGCTCAGGGCTGTACCTGTGCTGTGGCAAATAGTTCTTGGAGCAATAATCTCCATGTTTCTGTTAGTGTTTCCTTCTCCCTGGCCAACGCGGGCCGACTTTCGCCACACTGCTGTTTCTGCAAGCGTCAATTTTTGAAGATCTTTCCACCACAACTGTGCCTCTGTGTGCCTTCCAGTTAATCACTATCCTGCGTTTTCCTAGCACCTATGCAAAGTCTTTCAATTTGATCACATATGTTGTTCGTCTCGGTCATGGGATGTTGCCCAGCAAGCAAGCTGTAGGAGATTGTGTGTTCAGCGTAATGTCTGCTGCCGCTAGCATTTGTGCAATTTCGTTCCAAAAGCGTTGGATTTCCCTGCAGGCCCAAAACATATGAACCATGTCCGCATTAGTGTGACCACATTTCGGGCAGCATTGTTCAGTTGCATCAGCAAATCGAGATTTTTCCGGGGAGTTAGGTACGCTCTATAGGTCACATATAGTTATATGAGCAGCAGCTTTGCATTCCTGGAGACTTTATGGTATGAGAGCACTCTCTCCAATGCACTATCTGTAATCTGTTCCTGAAAGTCCGTCTCCCAGTTCCGGCGAGTCTGCGCCATCTGGTCTCCCTGTTGGGTTATAATCAGTTCATAGAGCCTTGACACTGCATGGCCTCCTTCGGAGGTGTCGCACAGAGTTTCAATCGCTTAATTTTTTTTTTTTAATACCCCCTGCAGCTTCCGGCCACTTCCGCTTAAGCACAATGAGCAAGAGTTATGTGTTGACCCCCATGCAAACCCGTTTCTGTAGTGAGTGTGCCAAAGTCTGCTAATTCTTCGTCCGGCAGCAGTTCACCAATTGTTGCCACCCACAGTGTTTCCACACACTCAGCCTGCTTTGTGGGTCGTCCACTATTAGCGCCACTAGCAGGATCTGGGGAGAGTAGGGCATTGCATCTCCTAGTAAGTGGCAGGCTCTATGTCATATAGTCTTCCCTAACATCAGCAGGAGCGGGGGCTTAGGCCAATGCGACTTGTGTATCCCTATTATTCCGTTCAGAACGTATGGAGTGCACACTGGTTGTAACAGGGGAGTGTCTTGGGACTGCTCATCTGACAGCCATCCCCTCACAAACTGCAGTTGGCTCGCCTCGAAGTTGGGCACTAATACTGGTTGTGTGGTCTCTGCAATTTCTTCAGTGCTAATCTACATATGGTGTTGCGCCATAGGAACACCAGACATGCGGCACCTAGATTAACAAAGAAGCCCCTAGGGATATTGTATGGGACGTTGGTGAAATAATGGAGAAGCCTATGGAGCCTAAATAAATGGGAGAATAGATAGCTTTGGATCACACAACAGTTATAAGCATTAAACATCAACTGCTATTTACGACACATTTAATACTTTAATAAAGACATAAAAAATTTTGTTTACAAGTCTGTTGTAAATCACTCAATAAAACACTCTAAAACAGTGACAATATCGTACCCTAATGGGTAGGATTGACATCAATGTTAATCTGATCAATAATAATGCAGAGTATCTAACGTTTAGTTCTCTAGTATTGTCCTTGTCTCGACATTTATCATATTACTATGGTCAAAAAATGTAACCATTGTGTAGTCTCGACATGTTTCTGTTCTATGTCAATGAATACAGAACTTTCATCAGGAGTATAGTCACTAAGATTAAAAAAACCACAATCTAAACTTTGGATCTGTTAAGCCGAAGAATCTTCTGGCTGGATGTGGAAAGTGTACACGACAAATCTGACGTGTTTTCAAATGGTTGTAACTGTTGGTAAAACACAATAGAAAAAACAGAAGCTATTAGTGCTATTATCTCAATTTAGAGAAAAATCTCATGAGGAGGCAAAGGATATAAATTACCTTGTCCCCTCTGTGGAGTTAATGCAGAAGCTGGCTTAATTAAGGCATATTTAAGGCTTCTGTAGGTGAATCGCCCTGCGAGGCCGTGTAAAAAGCAACACAGTGAAGAAGTCACCCTGAAGGCATTAAGAATAGTTTTGCATTAATTAGCAACTGTCCCCCAGAGTATTTACCTGAAGGTTTAGGGTGATAATGGCTCTATGATCCTCGCAAAGAGGTCAGTTGGGAAAGCTCTTTCTGCAACCCTCAGAATAATTTTAGTTCGGCAGAAATGAGCTGTTAGAGAAAACAAATGGAGTACCTCATTAGGGTCTTCAGAGGTTAGGTTGTATGAATGATTAAGATAACTGGTAAGTTAACCGCCTGTGGGTTTAAAATCTTACCGTGGCTCGTTATGGTAAGTCGCCGTATTCTTTAGTGAAGGCTGAAGTAGAGCTACGTTGACTACACTAGGCTTCTGTGTAGTAAACCGTCTTTTAAATACCTGCCGGAATAGAAATGGGGATGTTTATATGAACGGAATCAATTTATTGTAAATTATCCACGTTTGTCGCGAATGCTAAATCAGTCCATGCTGCAAGAGCTCCAAGCCATAGGAGGCTTGGAAGGGACTACTTTACTTAGGGACTATTTTTTACTTGAGCGGGGCTGGGGAGGAATACTTACCTGGGACTACTTTGGATGCTATTTAAACCACGCCCGAAGAGCAGCACACGCTTCGCGATATTCTGCATCCAGCAGCGTAATGCTCACCGTGCCTGCAAGTCTGCATCCAGCCTTCTGCCACGCCCGCCTCGAATCCAGAGCTTCTAGAAAAAGGAAAAAAGAAGGAGAAAAGGTTAGAACAAGAGCAATACCTTTGATCCTTACCTGAATTCTCGATCCATCGCGCCTTCGAGCTGGAAGAAAGAAGTTATTTTATGCGTGTCGCCTCGCCTGCTGCAGTGCCACGCTGAACTCACCAGCCTTCGCAGCATCTTCACATTCCACCGCATCCTCCTGCATGTTCCCGCCGCACTCCGGCACCTAAGGAGAAGACAAGAACAGCAAGGTGAGCCAAGGGAATACACAGAGCAATATTAGTTACCACCCCATAGACTTACCTGATTTTACCACCGGGGGTACTATTCCTCTTCACGGGTCGGCGCAGCTTCCACTGCATCTTCGCCGAACCCCGGCCCATGAGGGGAAACAAAAGGACAGCAAGGTGAAACAAAGGGACTAACAAGGGGAACCCTCCTCACCACAATAGACTTACCTGATTTTACCACCAGAGGTATTATTCCCCGAGACTTCATACTTTCAGCGCCTGAATAAGGGAGAAAGCAACAGGTTACATATTGACATTATTTTATCGAACTGTGTTGGAAAATACAAATCCTTCCCAGAATACTACCGGTTGCCACGAGGAACTCTTCATTAGGGTCAAGCTGCAACCTGCAAGGAATCGGACAAGAGTGAAAGTCAGGCATTTGAACTCTTACGAACTTTAACCTTATGGCGTCTTGCCAGGAATCTCAGAGTCAATATTGTTCTGGAACTCACCAATTCCTTCAAGCCAGTGAAGCAACTGGTTATCAACGCACCCCTGCGCTCAAAGCAGGATGGAGAGCTCATCTTTTCAAACCATCAGGTGAGACTATAAGAGGGGACATCAAAGGTGATCTGTGGGGAGAACAGCGGGGGTGGGGGGATTTACGCTCAACTCCACGGGTGGTTAATTCCCTTTCTCCGTTTGCAGAAGAATATTCCTACGGGCCAAGCAAACGAAGCTAGGTGGGCCAGTCCAGTCCGTCATCTCGGCCCTACGCGTCACATTGGTGGAGACCGCAGCTGTCCAGTTCCAATCGACGCCTCTGTGGGAGCCAGGTGAGCATAACAGAACGCGAAGCCTACCCACAAATTCCCACCCGGGCATTATGGATACCTCAGAGACTGCCCAATTGGCCCAATTACTAGGGGAACTGAGGGCTGAAGTGCATTCCGCCCGTCAAGAAACCAATGCTCTTAGGAGAGAACTGATTTTGTCAAAGGAGCGAACTGATGACCTTGCTAGGCAACTATTGCAAAGCCAGGCTGGACAAGCACCCCTACCTGGTTCCGGGGGAAATCCAGCTCCTGTGTTATCGAGTAACCCTGTGCAAATAAACCTACCAGGAAATATTCCATTAGCTCCACCCGAACGCTTTGTCGGAGATCCCGAAAGGTTTGCCATGTTTATGAACCAATGCCGCTTGCACTTTTTATGCAGACCTGGAGCCTTCCCAAACGATCAAGCCAAGGTAGCCTTTGTATTGTCATATCTCAGCGGCAGTGCAGCTGATTGGTCACTTCCACTAGTTACTCAGGATGACCCAATTCTTCGGGATTTTCAGGGCTTTCAAACGAGCATGGAAAGACTATTTGCCCGGCACTCCCAAGGACAGGCCCTGGATAACAAACCTTTGTCCCTACGACAGGGTAACCAGGACCTTCTATCCTACATCGCAACGTTTAATAGGTTGATAGTGGAAACTGGATGGCCTGAGGTAAAACGAATCACGTTATTTCATCGAGGGCTTCGAGGAGAACTCAAGGATGTCTTGGCTCAAGTCGTGAACCCACCTCAAGACTGCGCCGAATATATAGACTTAGTGGTCCAGTTAGATCACAGACTTCGGAACAGAAAAGCTGATCGAGCCAAGTTTGAGAATCGGGTGTTGGTCAAAACCCACGCTAACCCCAAAGGAGCAGATGCTTCTGAACCCATGCAAATCGGAGGGGTTAAAGGATCCTTAACCCAGAAGGAAAGAGAAAGGAGACGGCAAATGCAATTGTGTCTATATTGTGAAACTTCTGGGCATTTTCTACGGGATTGCCCTGTAAAACCACCCAAGAAGGTGGTAGGAGCTGCTGATAAAAGCCATATGGAGTCAGACTCGGGAAACGACCCCGCCCGACAAGCGTAGAGGTTCGCTTGCCGAGCTTGAAGAAGGATACTCAGACCTTGCATTTCATCATAGCAATGGTCCTCATATATCCAGGGCTGCCATCGCGTATGCACGCAGTAAGGGCATACATTGATAGCGGGGCCATAGGAAACTATGTGGACTATGAATTAGCTTCCAGGATGAATCTACCTCTCTGCCGAAAAACCACCTCAGATGTCATAACCACAGTCGATGGAACTGAAATTGCCTCTGGGCCTGTAACTCACTCCACCGCAGAGATGACACTATTGGGTCAGGATGGGCATCGAGAGACTATTGTATTTGATCTAATTAAAGCCCCACAGTTCCAAATAATACTGTGGATACCTTGGTTGGAAACACATAATCCTTGTATTGATTGGCGAGAGAAGAGAATAATCTTCCCGGATTGTGCACAAACCTGTTACCCAAAGAAAAGTCAGAACGCAGGCCTGGCCACAGTAACCACAGCAGTCATGCAACTACCTCCAGAATACCAAGAATTCCAGGTTGTCTTCCAAAAAGAACAGGCAAACACCTTACCTCCTCACAGATCGTACGATTGTCAAATCAATCTCATACCCAGTGCACAATCCCCTTGTAGCAGAATCTATGCCCTTACGGAACCTGAGAACCTTCACCTACGACAATACTTAGACCAGTACCTTGCCAATGGCTTTATTCGCCCATCCAAGTCCCCTGCATCTTCAGCTTTGTTCTTCGTGCTCAAAAAGGAAGGTGACCTCAGAACATGCATAGACTACCGCGCATTGAACCAGATAACTGGTAAGAACCGATACCCATTGCCTCTGATCCCTGAACTACTAGACCAAGTGAAGGACGCTTGTATATACACTAAATTAGATCTCCGGGGGGCATACCATCTGGTACGTGTAAAAGAAGGCGACGAATGGAAGACTGCTTTCCGCACTAAGTATGGGTTATTCGAATACCAGGTGATGCCTTTCGGGTTGTGCAATGCACCAGCAGCCTTCCAATACTTCATGAACGATGTCCTTCGTGAACTCATTGACGTTTGTGTTGTGGTATACATCGATGATATTCTAGTATACTCCTCTTCAGAATCCGACCATGTGAAGCACGTCCGAGCAGTCCTTGAGAAATTGCGCCAGCACAAACTATATGCAAAACTGTAAAAATGCGTTTTTCATGCCACAGAAGTTGAATTTCTTGGGTTTATCCTGACCCCAAAGGGAGTACGAATGGACTCACGAAAGGTGGACGCAATCCTTAAGTGGCCATCACCAAGTTCAGTTAAAGGAGTACAAAGCATGCTCGGCTTTGCCAATTTCTACCGCAGATTCATCCCGGATTTTTCACATGTTGTACATCCCATTACAGTACTCTTGCAAAAAAATAAACGCTTTATGTGGACTGAAGAAGCTGAAAATGCCTTCCAAGAGCTGAAAGCGAAATTCACGTCTGCACCTGTATTAAAGCACCCATGCCCTGAACTTCCATACATAGTGGAACCTGATGCATCCAGTCTAGCCATGGGAGCTGTCCTGTCTCAAAAGGACCCTGAAACTGGCCAGCTTCATCCAGTAGCATTTTGGTCCAGAAAGTTCTCGGCACCCGAGTTAAACTATGCGGTTACCGACAAGGAGTTATTAGCCATTAAATCCGCCTTCAAGGCTTGGCGGCACTATCTTCTCGGTGCCAGGCATACCATTACTGTGATCACCGATCACCGGAACTTACAGTATTTAAAGACAGCCAAGGCCCAATCATCACGTCAACTCCGATGGGCATTGTTCTTTGCCGAGTTCGATTTCGTAATAACCCATCGACCAGGTTGTAAGAATGGTAAAGCAGACGCCTTATCCCGAATAGGGATGGGAGAGGCAGAAGTGAACCCAGAACCAGTACCTATAATTTTCGAACAAAGAATTCTTGGCATGACTACTCTACAGACACTAGAGGACATTCAGGTAAAGATCCAACAACTCTTTGATCCTACAGCCCTGCAGGACTGGGTTAAAAAAGGCCCGGACTACTCTGTCACCAATGATCTGCCTTATTACCAAGGGCAGCTATTTCTGCCACACAAGGAACTACAAGAGCTAGTCATTTCCCGTTATCATGATACCCTAATGGAGGGGCACCCAGGTATTACAAAAACTGAAGCTAAAATTAAAAGACAATTCTGGTGGCCCACCGTGCGAAAGGATATTAAATCATTTGTGATGTCTTGTGGCATTTGCGCCCAAAAAAAAAGTCAAAAGAAAAAACCAGCTGGACTCTTACAACCTTTAGACATTCTGCCTACACCATGGCATACCTCATCGTTGGACTTTATTACTGATCTACCCCCATGCAATGTATTTAACACCATTCTAGTTATTGTGGATCTTTTTTCCAAGATGGCCCAATTTATTACCTTCAGCTTCAATCCTGGCCAAGGAGTTCCTCTAAAACATTGTTCGCATACACGGATTTCCGTCCTTATTGGTCTCTGACCGGGGCAGTCAATTCATTTCACATTTTTGGAAAAAATGCTGTCAATTGGCGCAAATCGATGTCGGGGTTATCGACCAGTCACCACCCCCAGACCGATGGTCAAACGGAGAGGACCAACCAGACTCTCAAACAATACCTGCGTTGTATGTTAAATCAGACAGAGTAATTGGAAAGACATTCTTTGGATTGCCGAAAATGCAAACAATAATTCAGTACACTCTGGAAATGGACAAAGCCCCTTTTATACCTTATATGGGCACCATCCTCGAACCTCAGACCTTGACTCACCCAAACACTTAGAAATGCCCGCAGTGGACCACCTGCACGCTACGATTACACAAGCCTTTAAGGAAGCAACTACACATTTAAAACAGGCGAAAGAAAAATACAAGAAAGATGCTGATCGGCATAGAAGTGATACTCCACAATACCAGATAGGGGACCAAGTATGGTTAGCCACAAAACATATACCTCTAAAGGGAACACAGACCTTTAACCCCAGATATTTGGGACCTTACTCTATTAAGGCCATTATCAACCCGGTGGCTGTCAAGTTGGACTTACCTGCTAATATGCAAATTCACCCCGTCTTTCATGTGTCACTTTTGAAGCCAGTGCAACCAGGGACAAGATTAACCAAACCACCAGACCCTATGCTTGTAGACGGAGAACCCGAATTTGAAGTTAAGAACATCCCGGACTCCAAGCTGATAAAGTCAAAACTCTTATTTAATCGACTGGAAAGGTTACGGACCACAGGAAAGGTCATGGGAACCTAGGGACCATGTTCATGCACCCCGATTGGTGAAAAAATTCCACCAAAATGTCATAGACAACCGGAACCACAGGGAAGAACGACTTTAGGAGGGGCCTTGGGGAGTGTGGGGGGTGCTGTCATGCTGCCTACCCCCGGGGACCCAGACCAAGTCCAGCAACCCCGGAAGCAGGCATCAAGTTATCCTAAGCAAGCCCAACAACCCCTGCTAGGGGCTATTTGGGTCCAGTCCTGGCGCCTATGGCGCCAGGCTCATATGGAGAGTCAGTCCTGGCACCATAGGCTCCAGGCTCATAGATTAAAACTTACCTGATGCAGACCATGCTGCAAACTTACCTGATGCAGACCAGGAGGCTTGGATGGGACTACTTTACTTAGGGACTATTTTTTACTCGGGTGGGGCTGGGGAGGAATACTTACCTGGGACTACTTTGGAAGCTATTTAAACCACGCCCGAAGAGCAGCACACGCTGCGTGTTATTCTGCATCCAGCAGCGTAACGCTCACCGTGCCTGCAAGTCTGCATCCAGCCTTCTGCCACGCCTGCCTCGAATCCAGAGCTCCTAGAGAGGAGAAAAGGTTAGAAAAAGAGCAATATCTTTGATCCTTACCTGAATTCCCGATCCATCGTGCCTTCGAGCTGGAAGAAAGAAGTTATTTTATGCGCGTCGCCTCGCCTGCTGCAGCGCCGCGCTGCACTCACCGGCCTTCGCAGCATCTTCACATTCCACCGCATCCTCCTGCATGTTCCCGCCGCACTCCGGCACCTAAGGAGAAGACAAGAACAGCAAGGTGAGCCAAGGGAATACACAGATGAATATTAGTTACCACTCCATAGACTTACCTGATTTTACCACCGGGGTACTATTCCTCTTCACGGGTCGGAGCAGCTTCCACTGCATCTTCGCCGAAACCCGGCCCCTAAGGGGAAACAAAAGGACAGCAAGGTGAAAGAAAGGGACTAACAAGGGCAACCCTCCTCACCACAATAGACTTACCTGATTTTACCGCCAGAGGTATTATTCCCCGAGACTTCATATTTTCTCTCAGCGCCTGAATAAGGGAGAAAGCAAGAGGTTACATATTGACATTGTTTTATCGAACTGTGTTGGAAAATACAAATCCTTACCAGAATACTACCGGTTGCCATGAGGAACTCTTCATCAGGGTCAAGCTGCAACCTGCAAGGAATCGGACAAGAGTGAAAGTCAGGCATTTGAACTCTTACAGACTTTATACTTACGGCGTCTTTCCGGGAATCTCTGAGTCAATATTGTTCTGGAACTCACCAATTCCTTCGAGCCAGTGAAGTAACTGGTTATCAACGCGCCCCTGCGCTCAAAGCAGGATGGAGAGCTCATCTTTTCAAACCATCAGGTGAGACTATAAGAGGGGACATCAAAGGTGATCTGTGGGGAGAACAGCGGGGGTGGGGGGATTTACACTCAAATCCACAGGTGGTTAATTCCCTTTCTCCATTTGCAGAAGAATATTCCTACGGGCCAAGCAAACGAAGCTAGGTGGGCCAGTCCAGTCCATCATCTCGGCCCTACGCGTCACATTGGTGGAGACCGCAGCTGTCCAGTTCCGATCGACGCCTCTGTGGGAGCCAGGTGAGCATAACAAAGTCTGCCTCCTGAGAAACCCAGCCCTGGTGCGCACAGTGTCTTGTTTGGCCCTGCCAGTCACTCGGCTGGGACGCTCTGTGTGACCACGGGGCTCCCCTACTGCATCAATGGCTTCCCTGCCACCGTGCCTGCTTGACCCTCGAAGTATCAATCAGCACGCTCCGTGTTAGTTTGTGGTCTCACTTATTGAGGGCCAGTGGGCCTGCTAGGGTCGCCGCACCAAACGCCCCGTGTCCCTCTGAATCCGTGGCTCAAAATATACAAGTGGCAGGCATCTACGCTTGAGCTGTCTCCTTGCACGCTCGCTCTCTGCCCGCCAGGCAGCGTTCATGCACCTTTACTGTAATCTGTCCTTCGGTGCCATCTTTGCCAGGTTACTGCCAGCTTCGCAATATCTGGAATGCTCTGCAGTGCCTTCAGCGTTCACGCATCCCCGCTCTTCTTTTGGCTGTTGGGGACATCGCCTCTGCTTTGTATGCGGCCAACTCCTGTTCTTCTCGGATGACGTTGGGGTCTACTGCTGGTAGTACGGCGCCACTAGCCCACGCCCCACACAGTTATGCCGATGCAGGGTTCGGTTTGCCACGGGGTGCAATGTTCGCGCTCGCTGTTTTCTTGGCTGCTGATCCGGTGTGCAGAGGTGTCAGTCGGCTGGCCCGTACTACGCTCTGTTGCAGCCAAACTCTTCCAGAGTTTCGCTTTTGGCTCCCACTGCGTTCTTGTCGTGCTCTGTATGCTGTCAGTACTCAGAGCCTTCAGGATCCACTTCTTTGGTAAGGATAATGCAGGATCAAGCAGAAGCATTGGAAAGTACGTCCTTATAGCAGGCCGCTGGCCACGCCCCCAACAAGGTAACAAAGATTTGCTCGTATTAGAGGCAAGGCATCTTTCATCCAATAACATGTTTTAAAAAAAAGAATGTATCTCAGTGTGGGTTGTTTTGCAGCTCCAGTGACCAATTCCCCTGGGTGACAGAATCAAACATCATGAAAAAGTCTGGGTCGTTCTTAAGTCAAGAGACCGGTCAGCCGAAAACTCGAATTGGTCGTGCATTTATCACGTACAAAGAGCATTTTCTTTTTTTCCTATTGAATGCTTCCTTTTTACATATTATGTTGGTCTAATTGACAACACAATATGTTTCACAGGCATATATATATTATGCATTGTGTGGTACTAAGTGATAGGCACATAGGTTTATTAATTAAACCTACATCTGGTTCATGTTTATGTTCATGAATAAATATGTGGTTCTGGAATGGTTTGGGTGAGTGAGATTTAGTATGAAGGGATGTGTTTTATGAATTGATGTGATTGAATGGGTTGACCAGCGGTCACCATCGGTAGGGGCTATGCACTTGCAAATTTACTTTTTTCTTTATATGAACATTGTTGATTTCAACTATGGATGTGTCCCGATACGCTGTCTACCAATTGATTTTTCTAATTAATTCAGTATGATAATTATAATTGTTCTTTTATAACGCGCTTAATACCAGAGATTGGTTTCTAAGCGCAGGATCGTGATAGGAACCTGTGTTGCGCTGCGTTGTCTTGTTTTCAAGACAAACACGCTGCCCCTGAGTTATCCCCCCTCAACTTATGACCATAAAAAGGCATTAGCATGTTTTTTGTATACATTGTGAATCGGGCTTCCTTTTGTTATGTAATTCTGAACCCCACTTTTCTTATTCACTGTAACTAATCGTGGGCAAACCATGTTTTGTTAGGTTCCTTAGAAACGTGTACCCCTGGCTGGGATCTAAGCTTGACTTGCTCATTGATTGTAAACCCTAGTTGTTATAAAATCGTGTATAGTTTGCCATGTATGCCGTTGGCATAGCTGTGGGGTGTCCCCTGTTATGAGCCAGTCTAGATAAAGGTATACTGTAATTGATTGTGTAGGTTCACCGTGACCACTGCTATTACCTTTGTAAAGACTCAAGGGGCTAATGCAATTCCGAAGGGGAGTATCATAAATTGGTAGTGCACAGACCCCACTTTGAATCTTAGATAGTGTTGGGTAGATTTTTCATTTTTATACCAAATCTCCGTCACCTGTGACACCTCGAGCACTTTTGGCTGGACTCCTTGTTTTTTTTGTCTGTTCTCCTGAGTGAGAGCTTTTTTCTCCACTCACCCATTCTTTTGCTCTGACTATGGGAACCTATTTTCATTACTTTTGTACTTTATTTTCTGGAGTCATGCTTTCCTCCATTTCTAAGGCATCTGTAATTCACTTCTGCAGCATGCAGCACCTTTTGTGCAGTGTTGCTGGGAGCCCTTGGGGCTTCCCTTTTTATTCTTTTATTTTCCTTGAAGGAACACATGTTCCCAAGGATGGGAGCTGGGGGGATACTTTTTATTCTTCCTGCCTTTTCTTTTGTGCGCCCAGTACACACCATCCTATGTGGAGTGCTGATGGATTACACTGTATCCCCTTACTCACTGCTCCCTTTACATTTCTGCTGAAACCTGAATGGCTGGTGGCAGTGGACATGTTCTACCGACTTGTGTAAATTTTACTCGCAGGATGTGTTCACAGCTGCAGTAATGCACAGAAGGGTCACCATTGATCCAAAATGGTGAGAGTTTTCTTTTTTCGCCATTTCTTGGTTGCTTGCCCTTTTCTTTGTCCTTCTGCCTTGCTAGGTGGGGGGAGGTCCTGTTTTGACTTTGGTCTTTGGCAGGAATCCTTTATGAAGCCGTAGAGGCTCCAGAGTATCTGAGGACAGGAAGCAGAGGAGAATCCCGAAACTCTGCTGGTCTTTGTCTTCTGGCATGCCTGCCTGGAGCAAATTCCAACTGGAAGGCTGGCTGTCCTGAAATACTCCAAAGAGTTTGAATGTAGCATGAGTGCTGACTGGTTGGGTTACTGGATAAAAAGCTGGATTCCTGGTGCACAGGCAGTCCATCACTGCAACTGAAGATCCAAAGACAATTACCAGAGATGCCTGACGCCCCTTCAAGTGACTGGAGAAGCATGATGAAGTAACTGCTGCTGTACTGACCAAGTTTTCAAATCGACAGGAAAGCTCAGACGAGGACGATTTCCTCCCTTGGGCTGGTGGGCATGATCTGTCCTAGGACTACCTCCAATTTGAAACATCTCTCGAAATGCTGCAACCTTCCTGGGTTGCAAACCTCCAATACCACGCGACCTGTGCCCACTTTGGAGTGCAACATCTTGCCAAGAACAAATCCTCCTGTTAGGCAATGTTTGTATGCAGTACCCTTTGGGACAACTACAAACAACTAGGACTACAGGTGTAAGCAAACCAACCTTTGGTATAAGTCTGTACTACACAGTTTTGGTAGCATTGCTGAGCAGCCAGGCTTATCTCAAGAGGGGAATGTGAGCTGTAACTATGTTACACAGAGGGGGCGTGGCTTGGCGGCCGATGTAGTGAGACGCGCTGCTGAGGAGCTTCGGAGCGATCCTGACAAAATCCGAAAAAAACTAGCATAAATTGGTTCCAGAAGACCACCAAAGTCTCCTCAGAGAGACAGGAACACCTGCTGCCCACCCGGCGAAGTCCCCGGAGGAAACCGGGCAGTGGAAAAGGAGATAGACCGTCGGAGGGGAACCGCCCTGCGAAATCAAAATGGCGGACGCGCGAGCTGTGGGAGGACCCAGGCCGCGTAATACAGAATGAACCGGTGAATCCACGAGAGAGGGACACATCACTCGCATACAAGAAACCAGTGCGGGGTAGACCCAAGCCTGAGTCAACCCCGCGACGTGGAGACCGGCGCGGCCGGTGGAAGCGGGACGTGGAAGCGGGAAGGCCCCTGACTCGGTGAGACGACATACGCAGCAGGCACGGGAAGGCCCGAACCCGAAGCGACGCCCGCAATGAGGGCCTACGAACGCACCCGCCGGAAGAGTGCAATAATCCCAGTATAAGGAGAGACCCGTAAAACACTGGGAGCAGGTCGGCGGAAGAAGCAGGGGCTACGGCACGTGGAGCGCAGCCAAGACTGGTACCGGCGACGCAGGCAGAGGGCGGCTCCCCCGCGATGCCGAACAAGAAAGCGGAGGGGAAAACCAAGCAAGTAAGCATGGAGACTTTTACGACGGCGTCCGGACACAAACGGTCACCATCGGCGGACAAAGCAGCAGCCGTGGATGACACGGTGCGCCCAGTGGAAGCCACCAACGAAGGCACGATACTGGAAGCAATCACCTCCATGAAAGAATCCCTCCAAAACAAAATGGACACAGCAATCAGGGCCCTGAAAGCATCTCTAGAAAATAAACTGGATACGGTAATGGTAGATGTGGGCCTTCTCCGCCAGGACGCGAGGAACCTAACAGAAAGAGTGACGGCGACGGAACAGCAGGTGCAGCCAAATACGGCGGGGGTTGCGGTAACGCAGAGACAGATGTCAGAGGTACTACAGAGAATTAAGGTTCTAGAAAGGAGAGCAGAAGACGCAGAGGGGAGAGCGCGGAGGAACAACATCCGCATAATTGGAATTCCGGAAGTTGAGGAGGGCAAAGACCCCACTGAATACGTCGAGAACATGCTCCTCCAGGAGGTCGGAGTAGGTGCATTATCCCAGGGCTTTCTGGTAAAAAGGGCACACAGAGCCCTGACTGGAAGACCCCAACCGGGTGCCCCCCTCCCCCCCCGAGAGCGATGATTGCTAGGATCATGAACTACAAAGACAGGAAGAAAATACTAGTGTTCTCAAGGAGGGGGGGGAATCATCAGGAACTCTTCCAAGATCACAATGTATCCGGACTATACAGCCATGGTACAGAGGCAACGAGCACAGTTCGGTCCAACAAAAGAACGCCTCAGGACCGCGGGGTGAATACATGCTCCTGTTCCCCGCTAAATTCAAGGTGATACACCAAGGCAAAACATGTTTTTTCGACTCCAATGAAGAGGCCCACAGTTGGATGGACTCACAAGGCTTTCCCCAGCTGAGGCAGAGAAACGCTAATAATCCTGGAAATAGACCCCGATGAGAAGTAACAAAGGCAACCTGGAACAAGAAAATAAGCATCACGTAAGTTAAAAGAAGCTAGCAGTAAGCATGGAGGAGCAATCGGCCCCACTTTAGCTGCATTGGCTGAGAGAAGCGGCGCCCCCGAGAGAAATGAACTATCAGTTTGGATGTCAGTTTTAAGGCATCACGCTGCGGCGAGTCTGCGCCCATTACAGGGAGATGGCGAGAGAAGCGGCGGAGCCCGAGCAGGGGGAGGGTGGCTGGGCGTTAGTTTTTCAGTTTTTGTTGAAGTTATGGACGTTGAATGGAGAGAATGGGCAGTACAAGGCACAAACTACGGAAGGACTATTGCAAAGAACACTGAAATAATACAGACAATAAGCGACCAGAACAACATGGGACAGGACCCATGTGACAGCAGCAGCCACTGCATCAAGAGGCATAGATCCGGGACCAGGACATCGAGGGAGATGGGCACGAGAGGAATAAAGCACAGGGTGCAAGAACATGGCAGTGGGACAATGAAGTCAAGCAAACAAAGGAGATCATGGAACCGGATGAACTGACGATAGCCACCTGGAATGTGAGAGGACTCAACGCGTATGTCAAGAGACTTAGGGTTTATGCCTGGCTAAACCGGATGAAAATCAAGATAGCGATGTTACAGGAGACACACCTCACAAGAGACAGGCAGGCCAAGGTGGACAAGAAATGGGGAGGACAGATTTACAGCACCACATATTCAAGTTACGCACAAAGTGTACTAATATGGATTGCCCCGGGGGTCCCATTCCAGCTACTCAAGCAGGAGACCGACACAGAGGGACGGCTGGTAGTGGTGCATGGCATGCTAGAAAACAAGGAGGTATGCCTGGTCAACACCTACGCACCGAATACGGATGCAACGGACTTCTTCAGAAAGCTAGCGCCCAAGTTAGCGCAATATAGGGAGGCGACGTTCATCTGGGCCGGCGACTTCAACTGCACCTTGAATCCCCTCCTCGACAGATCTGATAATAAATACAAGAAGCCCGGCGCCTCCAGCCAAAAAACTGTAGGATCGTGGACCAGCTACAGCTAGAAGACGTATGGAGACAGGTACATGGGGAGGGGTTATACGCACCACATGGAACATTTACACGTATAGACTACATATTCGCATGCAGTGAATCACTACAAGATATCATGGGAATCACCATTAAAGCATGCACACTCTCTGATCATGCCCCAGTAGTGGCGACATGGACACACACCAATAGGAAAGCCCCTATCCCAACGTGGCGACTTCGAGCAGAGGCCCTGAGGGAGGGTGAGTTTGAGGAACACCTCCACGAGGTGATCGATGATTATTTTGAGCAAAACGAGAGCAGCGTTGAGAGTGGCGCCGTATTATGGGACGCATTCAAGGTGGTAATAAGGGGAGCGGCAATAGGCAAAACAGGAGGATTGACGGGGGCGGCCATGAGGGAATTGAATGAACTTGAGAGGGTGATCGAATTGAGAGAACAATCAGCGGGATTAGAGGGGGAGGAACCTGGAGAGCTGATAGAGCTGCGGACTAAATGTATGTTGCTCTGGGAAAAACTAGGGAGGCTAAACTATGGGAGGTACCTACAGCGGTTACACGCGGAAGGGGATAAACCTAGCAGGCTCCTGGCCTGGCTTACCTGACAAGAGAATAAAAAAGATCCCATAACGGTGTTAGAAGATCACACCGGGGCAGAGATCAGGGACCAAGGGCACATTAACGCAATGTTTGCGCGTTTTTATGAACAACTGTACGCCCCAAATTCGGAAATAGACCCGGAGGACATAACAGATGCACTGGTAGAAATAGGGTTACCGAGGCTGGAGGAGGAACAGGCCCAGCTGATGGATGCACCCCTCACGGTGGAAGAAATAGAGATGGTGATCGCAGAGCTTCCCACCGGCAAAGCCCCGGGCCCGGATGGGCTTCCGGGGGAATTCTACAAGGCGTACAAGAGCGCCATTGCCCCGAAATTGCTTGAGACATTCCAAGACGCGTATGAGACCATGCGTCTCCCGGCAAGCCTGTCGGAATCGATAATTGTCCCGATTCTCAAACCAGGGAAGCCCCCCAGGAAATGTGCCTCCTATAGGCCAGTATCCCTTATTAATCAGGATGCCAAAATATTAACGGCGGTCCTAGCCAACCGCTTAAAACAGGTAATATCCACGCTGATCCACCCGGACCAAACGGGCTACGTCCCGGGAAGGAACACGTCCTGGAACCTCCGCAGACTTCACCAGGTGATAGATGAGCCAAACCGACTGCAAGACGAGAGTGTAATAGTGTCTTTGGACGCTGTCAAAGCTTTCGATTCTGTGCGTTGGGAATGGCTAATGGGTGTACTCGTCCACTTTGGTATCGGGGAGGGGTACCTCTGGTGGATCAGGTTACTATACAGGGAACCCAGAGCAAGGGTGAAAACGGGGCGATTAATTTCCGAGGAGTGGAAGATACATAGGGGAACCAAGCAGGGGTGCCCGCTATCGCCAATGTTATACATCCTGGCTCTAGAGCCATTTGCGGTATTCCTTAGAGCAGAATATAGAGACACCGGACTGGGCATAGATGGGGTGCTCCACCAAATCTCGCTATACGCGGACGATATGCTCCTATTTGTACGCGAGCCAACCACTAACGTACCCTGCCTCCTAGAGGCGATCGGGGCGTACACTACGCTTTCGGGCATAGCGATTAATAAAGAGAAGTTTCTCCTCTTCCCCTTGGCAGGACTGAAATACGTCCCCCCCATTGTTTGCCGGACCTGGGTCTGACGTGGGCACCCCGCACCTTTAAATATTTGGGTATAGGGATACATCATAATACCGCTGATACCCATGCATCCAACACGCTCGTCGCTCTAGATAAAACGCAGCGGTCAAAAGCTTTCTGGGGGACACTACCACTTGGAATGATGGGAAGAGCGGCCCTCCTGAAAATGGTGGTGCTGCCCCGCCTACTATACTGCCTCACGAACATCCCATACAACATACCCAGGGCCTTTTTCACCAAACTAAATACAACAACACGTTCATTCCTATGGGGGGGAGGGAGAAATAGGATCGCAATGAGGACCCTGCGGAAGGACTACAAAGAAGGGGGTATCAGACTACCGGACTTTGAGAAGTACTATTTAGCGGGGCAGCTGCAATTTGCATTAAAATGGCTGGGGGAAGACGAAACAATAGACACTCGCATTTTCCAACCTGCACTGAAACAGTATTACCTAAGGGAAATACTATGGCTCGATAGACCCCGGCTCAGAACCCTGCTGAACATGCTTAACATCGCAGTGGACTTATGGAAAAGAGTGTGGAAACTCCAAGGGGTAAAGGATCCGCAGTCAACGCAAATCCCCCTAGCGGGTCTCCTGGGAGGGAACACAAATACATTAGCAACATACCGAGCACACTGGGAAGCTAAAGGGGTAGCACAAATTGGAGACCTGAGAAGGGAGGGAAGGTGGGCAGACTTCCACGAAATGGTAGATGAATACGAAATACATATGGGTCAATTCATCCTATGTACCGGCATGCTGAGAAACATCACGGGAAGATGGCCAGATTGGGAAGACAAGGACGAGGAAACAGCATTAGATGTATGGTATGACATTGCAGAGGGAACGCACACAACCTCTAGGTTGTACGAACAGCTACTGAAGGCCAAGGACCCACAGGAACAACATATGAGGCAGCATTGGGAGGAGGAGTTGGGGAGGCCCCTCAGCGATCAAGAATGGACTAGGGCCTTACGATACCCAAAAAAGGTATCCAGAAATGCAAGGTTTAGGCAGGCGCAACTATACGTAACGCATAGAGCGTATCTCACACCCAAGAAGAAGAATAAAGTCCATACAGGAGCTCAGAGCGGGTGCCCCCGCTGCTCATCGAAAGAAGCGGACATGGTACACATATTCTGGTCCTGCCCAGTGATACAGGAGTTCTGGGACGGGATCAGACTTAAGATAGCGGGAAGTGGACTTCAAATCCAGGCGGAACATCCCGAAAAGTACCTACTGGGCCTCTTCTCGAGTGGGGGTAAGCATGATTCACATCTGGCAAAGATGAAAGATTTGATAAGTATACTGGCCAAGAGACACATAGCAATGACATGGAAGTCAAAGGAGGGCCTGTGTGTGGAGGCATGGTGGTCAGACCTTCAGAAGGGGGCGCAGGCAGAGACAGTGGTGTGGACAAGAGCAGTGACAAGAGGGGAAGGTGAAACTGCGCACAAGTTGTGGGCATGAAACACACTAATACAAGACCTCTTTGGCCACCCGGAGGAAGGAAACTCTGAATAAGAGGATCCGTAGGTGAAATAGTAAGGCCAGCACGAAGCCCAAGAATAGAACATTGTGCATACCAGACCTGGTGCTCGACTCCACGGGAGGTCCAGACCGAACTGATAAGGTCGCTGGGGAAACTATGAAACCGCAATGGAAAGACAAGATCCGCACGAAGTGCCAATAAGCCATCTATGTTAAAGTTGTTTGCATGTTATGTGTTTGTTGGTGTTTCAAAATAAAAAATAAAAAGAAATTTAAAAAAATACTATGTTACACAGAGGTCTACACTCACAAGTATTCAAACAAACTCTTACACTCAAGGTTTCTTGGTAAAACACTTATTAATTTATTTCACAGTCAGTTATAAAATATTCACCAAAAGGAGGCACTATACCATACACAAATATACTTCAGTACTTTACACTATCAGGGTCTGAGATATTTAAAACTACTTTGAAGTAAGAGCAAAAAGGCATAGGTTAATAAAAAGAAGGTTACAGTTATTCTTTGACAGTGCAAATAATTTGAGTCCACCAGAGGAGTCAAATCAATGCAATAGGTTAGGCCAAAGTCAATGGGCTAAAGTCTTGTACAGGATAAAGCAGTTCTGGTAGTTAAACAGAAAAGTCTTTGCCAAAGTTCTCAGAAGTAGTTCCTACAAGAAAGAATCATATGTTGGGTCACAAGCCGATTAGGCCTTCTAGTTGCAAAAGTTTTGCACACTTTCGCAGTGCGAGCTAAGTTCTCTCGGTCGGGTTTTCACAGTACCTTACAATGAAGAAAAAGATGCAGCTGAAGACTTCTGTTCCTGGCAGTTCCTGCAGACCTCGCTGTTCCTGAGCCTCAGTCGTGGAGTCAAGAGGGAGGATGTCGGGGGACTCCTGCACTGCACTGGGACTGGTCGAAAAGCTGACAACTGGCAAATCTTCAATTCCGGTAGCTGTAGTCAAGCACACAAACTGGTGTCCCCCTCCCTGGTTATTCGGTTTCCTGCAGCAATCTGAGGAAAATACAACCAGCTCCAAGAATGGTATCCAGGTGGCTTAGAGTTGAGTTGATTGGTCCCACCAACTCAAAGGGAGAAGTCATCCTTGCAGGAGCTTCTCTGTCGAGATGAACTTGGCGATTCGGACCTGCAGCAGGGCTTCACCGGGCAAACCAACGGTCCAGGAGTTGCAGCAGCCGTCCTCTTCAAGCTCGTCTTCGGTTCTTTCGTTCCAGTGGTCGACTCTGCCTTCCAAGCCAAGAGACTCACCTTTTATCCAGTTTCCTCCCATTCATTCCAACCAAGCTGCCACTCACTCAGCAGGGTGGCTGTCCTTGCGGGACAGTCAGCCAGCCAATCACGCCAGAGTGCATTTGGGTCTCCTAGGAGACTAATCACAGGAAGTTTGACACCTCCCTCACTTCCTGCCCACCCCAGACACTTGGGCGCCAGAGGCGGTCTTCAGTCCTGAAGCCAGCCAAAGGCAATGGAACAAAGGGACCAAACCTGGTTTGGAGCTCAGAGACAAACTCTAGAAGGACCTTTCCAAAAAGAAATGGTGAAAGAAAGAGACCGGGACCCGTTTAAACAAAGGTGGCATAGACGCCATCTTGAAAAACATGGCTCCCGCGATTTTATGCTACCGGTGTTCGTGGGCAGAAAAAATCATGGTAGTTTGATGTAAAACCACTGCCACCAGCCATTTCGAGAGGCTACATAAGTATCTAGACACAGATGATTCTAGGCAACCCTTCCAGCATTCTATTGTAAGATAGGGTGTGCTGTGTCTAGGAATTTGAAAAGACTAGCAAAGTCAATTTCACTTTACTTTCTCTGGGAAACAATAGTTTATCCCAGATAAGGTATTTAAACCTTGGGACAGCCTAAAAGGCTTCCCTGTGTCACTGCACTGAGGGTGTTGTGTGACACAAATGAAAAGATGATGCCTATGGAGTTATCTAAAACGCCATAATCAAAGAACACAAGAGTAAAACACACATCAAAATATATGCTAGTGGGGAAAAAGGGTGACACTCTCTCCAGGTGAAAAAAATCAAGTCCTCAAAATTCAGCAAAGTTGCTGGGGGTCTCTAAGGTGAAGGGAATTAGCACATTTATGAGAATTCTCCCCAACACCTCCCAAAGCTTTAGTGGATTCCTTCAGGAACTCCAGGGGCAACATTCCCCTCCTCAAAATGCCCTCACCAGAGTGCAGGACTGAGAAATTGAGGAACATCGACCGGGCAGTAACCATCCATTGGTGTCTATGAGAAGGCCTCAAAAGCACGGATCTGTGTTGGAGCACGAAGAATCCTTTGCTGGAGGTCCCCTCTCGGCTGCTGCTGTGAAATCCCTTCCTGAGCCCCGCCTTTCATCACCATGACCAAGGAACAGGCAACCAGGTCTGCAGCTGCTGCATCGTTAAGGCGTCAAGCTTCATCACTCCTAAGGTACTCTTGGGCTCTCAGTAATACTTTCCTGGAGTTGTTGTGCCACTGCTTTGTTGCTGGAGTGCTGATTCCAGTGTTTGGATGTTCAACCATACACGTTCACCCAGGCCTAACACATGTGAACATTCAGGGACCTTTCCCCAAACTCTCTGAACCCTTTTTTACCAACAAAAGCTTGCTACTTGCAATTGAAAAATCCTCTGGAACTTTGACCTTTTTACAGCAGAGACTCTTCTGCTTTGACCTCCAATCCGACTTTTAAGAACTCATACCTAGATAGGGATGGACTGCTAAAGCCTTACGGCCTCTTAAAAGTATTACAAGTCTTGACCAGCACCAACAATAGCAGCTAAGTACTTTTAATCACTGTTTTTCTTCAACAGAACATGCTGAGCTACTATAACAATGGTTTTATTTACCTTTGAATTACATTCATCTTTACACTGTGGTTTATTCGACTGAATTATTGCATTGGTTTTCCATCGTGTTTATTAGTTTGAAATAGCACTTACCTATCTGAAGATTTATCTTTGCCTTGTGTATATAGAAAATAACTATTTTGATATAACCAAACGTGTAAGTGTTTCTATGTATATTCTGAGTTCTTTTGTACTTACCTACAGCTCACATCTCCTTCCTAAGAAATGCCTGGTTTCTCTGCCATAGCTACCATAACCTCGAGTGGTACAGGCCTATACTAGAAGTTGGAACGCTGTATACCAAGGGTTTTGTTTTATAAAGTCCTACCACAGGTGAACTTTATAGAAAAACTCCCAAACAGGTACTTTCTGTGAGCTGGCAACATTGAAATATGAAAGTATGCATCTTTCATATCCAGTGTTGCCACATAGTCTTCCTTCTTGAGTTACGGACTGACCTCTTGTAGTGTTGTCATTTTGAACTTTTGAGGTTTGACAAAAGTGTTTGCTGGTCTTAGGTCGAGCACTGGATGCTTGGTTTTGCCTTTCGTTGGAACAAGGAAGTACATAGAATATCCTTGTTTACCTGTGACGGAGTGACGAGTTCTATGGCTCCTTTCTCCAGAAGTGCTTCCATTTCTGCTTGGAGAATCTGCTGGTGTTCTAAACACATGTTCCTGTTTTTTGGAGTATGATCACGCAGTACTTCAAGAAACTCTATACAATATCCATTGTTGACAATATCCACTTGTCTGATGTGATCCACTCTCCATTGTAGGCAAATTGAGAAATGAGCCCCCCCCGCCGCCCCCACTGGGGTGAAATGGGCAGGAACCTGAAGCACATTGTCACTGCTTGCCAGGGGTAGCTGAACCTCTGGTGGTTTGACCTGTAACCTTTGCTACAGCCTCCCCTAAATTACCTCTGGAAAGAAGATTGAGAACTTGGTAGTTGTCCCAGAGTGTTGTACCACGAGCTGATGCCCCCATCCCCTATGTATAGCTGAACTGGGCTAATCGTCTAGCGTATCCTTGCACACAAAAAGTGTTGGTGGCTGTAAGACCCTCTGTGCATGAACTGTTTTCATTAGCAATCTGCCCCTATAGTGTTCAGGGGGGCTCATGCTACTTTTTGGGTGTCTGTAGTGCGCCATCGTTCTGAATAGAAAATTATTCTCTATTGGCATGTTGATGTGTAGCTTGAGTCTCCGGTTTCATTCCCGAATTGTGCTGCGTTTGATGAGAGTTGCATCTGCTATTATGGTATTTATTGAGCACGGACCTAGCTTCGAGAAGCAACCGAGCACTTTAAAGAGGTATGCACCAATACAGACACTTAACGGAGCGCTTTTCAGAGGTGTACAACATTACAGATGCACAATGGAGCGCTTTTCAGTCGTCAGAACAGATATACAACGGGGGTAGGACACAGAGTGGGACAAAGGAGGGGTACACCTGTACCGGGGAGTAGAAGGGCGACATGATGGCTGCTACAAC
Source organism: Ambystoma mexicanum (assembly GCF_040938575.1). Lineage (NCBI taxonomy): Eukaryota > Metazoa > Chordata > Amphibia > Caudata > Ambystomatidae > Ambystoma > Ambystoma mexicanum. The sequence goes on along the minus strand of NC_090924.1, from coordinate 679,547,115 downwards.
TCTTCCTGCTATACCTGCACGCCAAGTCAATTTTTGATAAAGGAAGTTGCAGCCTGCCTGCCCTCAGCTACAGTTTTAAGAATCTGTGAGCTTAGAGGCTCTTGTACCCCATTAACCTACTTTTCTAACAGATCCCATTGGGATTTATTGAAGCTAGTCATAAAGGTTGTATTATTGGTAATATGCATCTGGAACGCAACTGACGTTGCAACTTTTTCCCCAGAGCATATATTTTGCTTTCTTCATCAGTTGGTGCTTCAGAAGTAGCTGTGTGCCAGCACTCTTATGAATCGAATGGTAGTTAGCACTAGAGAATCTAGCTTCAAGTGTCCCTTAATGACGAGTGAGTCTGTGGGTGCTGGTTTAAAGCACTTATCTATTACCTGGTTGACTGCCCTGGTTTGTGCATGTGTTGCAAGGGATGGTAAGAGACAATTCCTTACTGTAATAATGGGATGTAACGACTCATTTGTTTTTTTCTCATGGAGATGTCATCAACAAAGTTGGTGTCTTCATCCAACATGTATGTCCATTTTAAAGAAATCAGCAGCCTTTTTTTTTTTTTACGAAGGTCATTATATAAAGCAGCTTATCAATAGGTGAGGAAGAAACAGGGTCATTGGTGACGTCTGGAGATGAGACTATATAATCCTCTCGGTCATCAGGGTCTTCTAAAAAGGCGTCCTCATCCTACTGTGCATCTATCTCCATATCAGACTCCTCATAAGAGCCAGCCTGGTCTAATCTAAGCAGTTTGGATGGGGGTTTCCCTTCCTCTGGGGAGATAAGTTTGCGCTTTACCATTTTTTTTTCCAAGCACTCCAAGTCCTTCCATTGAGGGAGCAGGCGCGGTGAGTGTGCCCATATTGGGCTTTTTCTTTCCCTTTTGCTTTAAAAAAATTACCCCCAGCCCCCCGAAGCACCCCTTGTTGTCCCTTTTCCTCCCCGCACCCTCTTCCTGGTCTCCCTCCCTCCCTCCCTCCGTCCCACCTCCCCTGTTCTGATTGGGCCTGCAGCCCGTGCTGGAAGGTTCTAGTGGCCCCAGTGTGCACCAGCTCCTCCCCTTCCATCGAGGGAGCTGGCGCAGTGAGTGTGCCCATATTGGGCTTTTTCTTTCCCTTTTGCTTCAAATAAATGATCCCCAGCCCCCCCCCCCCCAAAGCACCCCTTGTTGTCCCTTTTCCTCCCTGCACCCTCTTCCTGGTCTCCCTCCTCCTCCCTCCTCTCTCCTCCCTCCTTTCTCCTCCCTCCTCCCTCCTCCCTCCTCCTGACCCACCCACCGAGTCCCTATTGGCCCATAGGCCGTGTTACCAGGCCATTACAGACCTTTCCAAGGCAGCCCTCTGCCCGGCTGCCCCATCTGCTAAGGACCCTAAGACAAAGGACGGCTCCAACGAGACAGCTCCAGATCGTATCTGCAGGCATCCACAGAAGCGAGAAGCAAGAAGCCAGTAGCCTGCAGTCAACCAGCACCAACAAAAACGCAAGGGTGGGGACTGAACCAATCACTTCACACCTGAAAGCCCTACCACTCTTACCCAAAAAGTCCTACTGTGTTACATCATAAAGTCACATATTAAGGTCCAACGATTATCCACACCCTATTAGTGTCACTGTGTTAAAGTTGAATCTAGAAGGTATTCCCAACATCATTGAGTGTGCCCTAATAGCGTCACTGTGCTAGAGTTGAATCTAGAAGGTATTCCCAACATCATTGAGTGTGCCCTAATAGCGTCACTGTGTTAAAGTTGAATCCAGAAGATAGTCCCAACATCATTGAGTGTGCCCTAATAGCGTCACTGTGTTAAAGTTGAACTTAGAAAGTGTGCCCTAATAGCGTCACTGTGTTAGAGTTCAGTCAAGATGGTATTCCTAACATCATTGAGCATGCCAAATAGAATCACTGTGTTAGAGTTGAATTAATATGGTATTCCCAACATCATTAAGTGTGCCCTACTAGCACCACCGTGTTAAAGTTGAATTCAGAAAATGTGCCCTAATAGCGTGACTATGTTAATGTTGAATCTAGAAAGTACTCCCAACATCATTGAGTGTGCCCTAATCGCGTCACTGTTAAAGTTGAACTCAGAAAGTATGCGTAATAGCGTCACTGTGTAAGACGAATTAAGAAGGTATTCCCTACATCATTGAGCATGCCCTAATAGCATCACTGTGTTAAAGTTGAATTTAGAAGGTATTCCCAACATCATTGAGTGTGCCTGGTCGCATGCACTTTACTAATTACCAGAATATCGTACTACTACGCTTACTTCTCCTATACACCAGCATTCAACTAGAACACAGCTGTACTATGACACATTCGGTATAGCTGTTCTCATACTACCATCACCCACTATCCTAATAAAACACAGCTAGCTGAACACATACAAGCTAGCTTAGGCGTCTTCTCAGGCCTAACGCAGCCAGAACTCGGTCTGGGTGTCCACCCTAAACACATTCAACCGATCTCCTCAGCATCATACCTACCACTAAGAAGCAGCTATCATGCAACAACCACACCAGCTGCACACATACCCGGTGCGCCCACGCACTTTACAACTCTCTCTCGACTGACTTGAACTGCGGTTCCCGAGGGCATTCAACCTACCAGCGCTTTGAGATCATACCAATGATACATAAGGCGCTATACAAATGCCAAGTAACATAACATAAAGGAAGCCATCTTATTCATGGTGTTGGCAAACTTGTCTTTAGTCCAGGGACAACCAGATTGGGTTGTCTTTGAGAGGAAAGACCATTTCCTCCTCTTGCTTTGTGTGTTTTTTCTTGTGAAGTGCTTCTAATAATGGGGAGGTAGCTCCCGTGTATGCAGTCCTTGGTGTTTCAACAAGCAAAGTAACAGTCTGCATCGGCGACAGCGGTGGCTGGTTTGATGACTATAATGGTATTGTCGGCACAGAGCAACTTTTGTTCGGCGTAGGTTTGGGCTTATGAACATGCACCAAAATTCGAGCACTGGATGCAGAGGTTTTGTGATTCACTATTAGGACAGTTTTTCTAAAGTCCAACTTTTAGGACTTTATAAAAGGTATTCCTAGGGCAAAACAGCTCTCTGTCGAGTATAAGCCGGTACCACTCAAAGTAGGGTAGCCATGGCAGAGCAACCAGGCTTCACTTAGAAGGGAGAGAGGGCTGGAGGAAGGTACAAAGAAGATGTAGCATACACATGGCCCAAAGAAACATGTATATACATACATATGAAAAAATAATGGCTTATTATATTTATATATATACATACACTAGCAAAGATGATTCTTTTGAAAGGTAAACACTATAAGCAATAAAACATTTTTTTTAAAACCAATACAATACTTCTATAAGTAAACCACAGTGTAAATTACTTATAGAATGGCTGCATACAAATCAAGGTAAGTAAAAACCACTTTGAAGTAAACTGTGTAATACTTTCTAGAATAACAGTATGCAGTTCAAAGTTAATTAATAACGTTTATAAACTTTCTAGAATAGTAGGCACAATTCATAAGGTAAGTAAGAACTTCCCCATTACTTTTCAGAAAGGCGGTATGCAATTCAAAGGCTAGAAATAACTTTATAATACATGGCACTTATTCTGTTTCAGGAATACTAGTTACAATACCAACAAAAGCAAGTTACATTTTCTTCACAGAAGTCATATACTTTAGCAGTCCTTACCTATTCTAGGGCATGTGTGTTCTCAGAGGCAGGAGGGGACACTGGTGGTCCAGTGGTCAGCTGCAGGGTGGACAGCAAAAGGAACAAACTGTAGGAAAGTCAGAGTTACACATGGTTTCTCATCTAACAAGTATCAGACTTCAGAGTTGGTAAAAAAGGTTCAGGGACTACATAGATAGCTCCCAGGATGCACCCCCAGTGTTAGGCGTAGACAAATGTGTATGGGTGAACTCCCAAACACAAATCAACCCCTTAACCACACAAGTGCAACACAACAACTTAAGGTAAGTATGACCTAAAATCTCACAGTACCTCCTCAATGAAGGTGGTGATGCAGGCAGGCACCCTCCATGCAGCAGATGCAGGACCCAGTCTCTGGATTCCTGGTATTCAGACGAAAAAAGGACACTAAGGGATTTATCTGCAGCAGTCGAATGGAATGGCTCCCAGCAAAGGATTGTTGATTGCTTCTAGCAGCTCTGGTTTTGGCACCCTTTTTAAGACATCAGATGAAGAACGGTTGTAGACTGATCGATTTGGTCCAGCACTCTCATGAGGGGACCTCGAGGAGTGAAATCTGGCTTCTGGAGGTCCAGCAGGAGTCCACCAAAGTTTCAGCAAGATTAATTCTTTGGAAGACTATGCAAAGCACTCAGCCTTGAGGTCCCAGGGTATTGGCAGTTTGCAGCCCAGGAAGGTCACAGCTTGTCGTGGGATGGCTCAAAATGCAGTTCTTCTTAAGACTGATTGCTCCCACCAGTCTAAGGGAAGGAGAAATCCTATTCGGGTCTCCTCTGTCTCATGGAAGAAGGGATCAGCATAGCTGCGGTCACTCAGCGTTTATCTCCGGTCACTGGAAGTCGCTACAGGTCGTCTTCTCCTCATCAGATTCTGCTCCAGTGGTCGACTGGTCTTCAGCCTCAGGATCCAAAATATTTAACCAGGAACCCAGCCAATCAGCACTCCTACTACATTCAAACTTTGGAGGCCATGGGGGGGTGGCTGTCCTAAAATAGCCAGCATCTCAGTTGGAATTGGTTTCAGGCAGGCATGCCAGAAGACAAATCTCTGGAGTGTCAGCCTCCTGCCTCGTTTCCTGTCTTCACAGACACTCTGGAGCCCACAGGCTTCACAAAGGATTCCCACTGAAGACAAATGTCAAACCAGGACCTTGCCCACCCCGGATGGCAGAAGGACCAAGAAAGAAAACAGCGAAAAAAGGATACAGTCACCATTTTGGGTCAATGCGACCCTTCTGTGCATTAACTTGGCTATGAACACAGTCTGCGAGAAAAAACACAAGTCGGTAGAACACGTCCACTACCACCAGCCATTCAGGTATGCTTGTCACTAACAAATGTTACAGGAGCAGTGAGAAGGGGAATAGAGTATAACCCCCGAGCACTCCACATACGGTAGGGTGTGCTAATCTCACAATATAAAATGTAGAAGGGATGCAAAGTATCCCTCAACCCTTGGGAACAGTAGTTCTCATAAGGAAAATAAGAGAAAATAGAATGGGAAACCCTAAGGGCTCCCCAGCAACACTGCACAGAAAATGCTGTGTGCTGCAACAGTAAAAGGTAGGTGCCAAATGTTGGATGAAAATTCCCAAAATAAAGTATGGAAAGACAAAATATTACTCCCATAGTTAGAGTAAAAAGGGGTGAGTGAGGGACAAAGTTCCCACTCACCCAGCAACATAGAAATATAGTCCAGCAAAATGTACTGGGGCTCTCACAGGTAAGGGAGATTTGGCATAAATTGTAATATCTGTCCTAACAGTGGCTGAGCCACCTGCTGAAGGGGCAGCTTCCGCAACAGCTTTACCACTTTGACTTGTGCGCCAAAATGTGTGGTGTGGGTGTTTATGTGTCGGTCCCTTATGCACTGCTCCCGACCAAACCATGTGTTTCATATGTTTGCCATAGGAAGCCTCCATAACAGTGCAGGGTGCCTTCCTCCCAGAGTTTGGGAAAGGCACCCGGATATCCTCTGGTTCCCGATTAGATGTCTCCTCTGTGTCACTTATAGCACTAGGACTGCCCTGCTCTGCCTTGGATTCCTCCACGCCAGCGAGGTATTCAGATGATGCATCAGCTTGCATTGCCTAGGATGTCCAGCGCTTCGACCACCGATCTTAGTGTTTTGGATTGAAGAGCTTAGATGCTCGACCTGTAGTTTCCTGGTGGGCTCTTGGAAGACAGTTACATATGTCACGTGCATCTGTCCAGGGACATTTTCAGTCGCATGTTGGACAAAATTGAAATGGAGCATTCTCCATGGTTAACACTGGTGAACAGCAAGACTGTTATTGAGGGGAAAATATAGGGAGACACTCTATTAACTTTATAGTTATGTGTTTTACACCCCCGTTCGCCCTACTGTGTCAGCTGAAACCTGAAGAGTTGTAGGCCGTCTAGTAGCAAACCTTAGGGATCTGCGTGCAATGATGTACTCTCCATGCACCATCAAGGGTGTCAGCGAAGGCTGTGTAGCAGTAATATTAATATGCATAGTAAAAAGTATGCATGATCAGGAGCAACAAACACAGATTTCAAAGAACTCTGCGAAGTGCAGGAAAAAAACAGAGGACCTCTACACGTAAAGGATCATGGGTACGTTACACGTCAAAGTAGGGATCGTATTACAGAAACACTCCGATGTCAGAGTTCGAAATCCAAAAGAAATCATGTAATGCTCTGCACAACTACTAGATTCTAAGCAGATCCACAAGTCTGAAACATATATATAAATAAATGTGGTGGGCACATAAAGTGCAGCTCCCTCACAAAGCTCCAGCCCATTCTGCATGGAGCAATGGACTCGCTGTTGGGGTGAGTGTTAGGACAGTTTTCTAAAGTCCACCCTCTAAGACTTTTTAAGACTATCCCTTTGTCAATACAGAACTATTTCCTGCTGATTGGAAGGAGCGTTTCATTTCTCCTACGAACGCTCGTGCTTGCAAGGTCCATCCCTCACAGCTGCACTGCGAGCAGAGCTCTTGCAGCCCATTCTGCTTCCTGGAGGGGGCGGACCCCTTCCTGAACACGTGACACAGCACGTGACTGCCAGCCTGCACAAGTTGCCGGCACAGCCGCCCTTGCGGCGTATTTCCTGCTGATTGGAAGGAGCGTTTCATTTCTCCTACGAACGCTCGTGCTTGCAAGGTCCATCCCTCACAGCTGCACTGCGAGCAGAGCTCTTGCAGCCCATTCTGCTTCCTGGAGGGGGCGGACCCCTTCCTGAACACGTGACACAGCACGTGACTGCCAGCCTGCACAAGTTGCCGGCACAGCCGCCCTTGCGGCGTATTTCCTGCTGATTGGAAGGAGCGTTTCATTTCTCCTACGAACGCTCGTGCTTGCAAGGTCCATCCCTCACAGCTGCACTGCGAGCAGAGCTCTTGCAGCCCATTCTGCTTCCTGGAGGGGGCGGACCCCTTCCTGAACACGTGACACAGCACGTGACTGCCAGCCTGCACAAGTTGCCGGCACAGCCGCCCTTGCGGCGTATTTCCTGCTGATTGGAAGGAGCGTTTCATTTCTCCTACGAACGCTCGTGCTTGCAAGGTCCATCCCTCACAGCTGCACTGCGAGCAGAGCTCTTGCAGCCCATTCTGCTTCCTGGAGGGGGCGGACCCCTTCCTGAACACGTGACACAGCACGTGACTGCCAGCCTGCACAAGTTGCCGGCACAGCCGCCCTTGCGGCGTATTTCCTGCTGATTGGAAGGAGCGTTTCATTTCTCCTACGAACGCTCGTGCTTGCAAGGTCCATCCCTCACAGCTGCACTGCGAGCAGAGCTCTTGCAGCCCATTCTGCTTCCTGGAGGGGGCGGACCCCTTCCTGAACACGTGACACAGCACGTGACTGCCAGCCTGCACAAGTTGCCGGCACAGCCGCCCTTGCGGCGTTAAGCCCTGGAGACTGTAAGGGCTGGAGATACTGTTTTGCTGTTTGGCTGTGATCTGTGAGTACACTGTTCTGGGCCTTCCCAAGCCAACCCAATTGAAGTTGTATTCTTACTACGAGGGTTTGGGGTGGAGAGTCGGACTCTGGCAGCTCCACAAGCCGTCGGGCGTTCCCTTCCCAGAAAATGACTATTACGCTGACACAACTCATTTACTAAAACTTTTATTTAATTGAGTGTGTAACATTGCTTTTTATTTTAATTCGCTCTTAATGCTAGGTTACATATATACTTCATAGGGTTTTTAGACAATGTACTGGTCTTTCAGAGTTTGATTTTCGCTATTTGTGCCATACTCTAACACTTGCATTTTTAAAATTTAAAAATTGCCTAGTATTTTTTTGCTGTGTGTCTCTATGTCTAACTTCCCCTGACATCTAGGCTTATTTCCAGTGTATTTCTGGGTACCTTCTCTGACATAACTTTTATTTTCTTTCTCATTCTGCCTACTGTCAGGTTGAGGTTTTATCTGAATGACACGTAAGGGACTTAGAAGTCAGACTGCTATGGAGGTCTCACCTCCTTTGTCCCCTCCGCCCATTGTCAGTATACCCTCCATGCCATCTACAGTTATTGTGCCAGAAACCCCCATTCCTATTGCTATGGGGAGTTCTGATGATGCTCCACTTCAGGCCCATTATAACCCTCTCCTTTTAAGGGACATAGCCCAGGCCCAAATTCATGTGAGAGAGAGGCCTGAGGTTTGCAATGCTATGGGTATCACTTTACGTAACACAGCTCATAATAACTGTATTTTCAATGGAATACATGACATTTCTATAGATACTCAGGAAGAACGTCTAGCTGCTACTCTTGCCTCCAATCTTTTGGTCGGGGTCAGTTTCTCAAAGACAAAAAGCAATATGGCATATGACAACAACCCTTTGCCTAATATCCCTCTTCCAATGACTGCCTCACTGAATTCTAGTATGCCCATACCCCCAGTCTTGGTGGATGAATCAGAAGTTACTGTATCACAACTATTAGAGAAGAAGGACAGTGGGAGCGTTGTTATCTCTCACATTCAACCCTCTTTAGGATCCAAAGTATTACTTAGTGATATTAAGCACACATCCTCTTCTCACGTTAACCTTTCTACTAGTGTGGTGGGAATTCCCTTCTCCCCTAATGGGATCCCTTTGCCGTTCAAAACCCCTCTCAACAAGCCCCGTAACTCAATATCAAAAATAAAAATTAATCTAGGTACCCAGGGGAATCCAATCCAGGGGAAAAACATCACACATTTTTTTGGTAAGAAATCTGTTTCTAGCACTCTGGCTAAATCTCCTTACCCTCTTCCTCCAGTACATACCCCGGCCCACACTAACTTAATTAACGTAGCTAAGAAACTGGATATTGAAGATCTCTCAGTCCAGGATATTGACGATACCAGTATCATAGAATGTGCAGATAAGGCTATTGCTGATAGCCACTTGGACTCCCATCTTAACAAAACAAATAATGTAACACAACAAATTTGTGATGAATCATGGGCAGGTTCCCCTTCAGATCTCACTAACTTTATTGACGAGTATACTGAAAAACAAAACTGGTTAAAAGAAAGAGGTCTTCTTCCGGACTTCAAAACTGATCCGCCCAGTGAGTCTATTCTACATCATACCCTTAAAGATGTTGATGATAGAATTAAACTCTCTCATCCAACTATCTCTGCGTTGAATATGGTTCTTAGTTCCTTTGTGAGTCTCTATGATAACATCTGGTCAGAGGTTACATCCCATTCACGTATACTTTCTGAAATATATTCTAGGCTGGAGGGCCTAGATAGATTTGAAGATTTAGTAAAAATTATAAAAGAAGAAAATCAATTTTTGAACACTCAAGGTCTTGACCCTACCTCCATCAATCCACCTTTGGCCCCTATACACGATTTACATCAGGGGCCTACGGGGACTACGGCAACTACTTTAGGGGTGGACCCCAATGCGGCCCCGGGTCTTCTGGTTCTCCAACCACTAGATCCTGATTCCCGGGGCCCTTCCTCTATGACTCCCCGAGCTGCCTCTGATGGTTTGCGAGAGGATGACGACCCTACAGATATACTTCCCAGTGTCCCGACTGTATTCTCTACGGAAAGAGGAGAGGACAAAGTACAGGAGGATCTGCCAAGGGTATCCCTCAAACCCTCTATACAAGATCGTTCATGTGCAGGTGGGACTGCAGAGTCGGCCGTCCGTTCTAAAGGTGACCATATCGCATCCTTAGGAGAAAACATGATTAGCCTAACTCCAGAAATCGCAGCAATTTCCTCTGAGCCCCCAGAGGAAAATTCCTGTCCAAAAGTCCCCCCCTGTCTAGGAAAGAAAAGGAAAATGAGCCAACAAATGAAGAAAACTAAAAATCAGAAGAATGTCAAAAAGATTACTTCGTATACTAATCAATTTTTCAAAAACCTCTTTATGGCAAACTCTTTAGTCCCTTCAACCACTGTTGCAGTTCCACAGGGGACTGATAACTCTGTTGAACCAATCCCCCCTTCCATTCATGTGACCACTCCAGATACCACCAATGCTCCACCTATTTTACCACCTGCATCTGTTTTAACGGATGCGGTGGGTATGTTGATTAATACCTCTGCTTCTATAGATGCGGGGCCAAGGACTGTTGGTACTGGTGAAATTGCAGTTTCTAGCATTCGGATAACACCTCTTACCGTACCAGCATCCACTAGTACCAACCCTGTAGCACTGCCTACTGATATTGTTGCAGCGGAGGCTATGGACTCTGCCCCAGAAGCAATTCTCCCCTCTACTTCTCTGGAGTCTACTTCTGGAAAAAGCCTGAATCATCCGGACACTTCTCTAACTACGCCGACTGTTAATATGGTTAACATTGATATGGTTAAACATTTATTTCAGTCACTACTTGTTCCCAAGATCAGCAAGGTGACAGTGTCTAATTCCAACGTAAGCTTGTCACAGGACGAGGTTCCTACTACTCGGCTCTCTCCTTCTGACCCGGCATTCTTGTCTGCTCCTGAGGAGCCCCATGTTAATATGGACTGCATTAAGAGGGATGGAGATATGACAGATCGATCAGACAATGTCTTATCGACTCTCCCCCCTTTTAACCTTGCTTCTCTTAGCATCTCAAATATGCGTATGTCTGCGGCTCGAGAAGCGGTCCCCTCTGGGTTTGACTTTGCCCATAATAAGAACGTTTCCAAATCTTGGGAAAGATTTCCACTGGGGCCAAATGTCAACCACAATAGGACTATACTAAGAGGGGCAAGGGGTTGTGATCTGGCGGCTGACCCCCTTGGTCACTTTACCAAAAAAATTACTGAGTCCTTACCTGTCTCTGCTACAACAAAAGGTTCTGGTGATGTTATACAGCTTTCCAGTCTTTGGGGCGAAGATATGCCAATCTGTTTAAATCGTGGTAACATACTTAAAATCTTTCACCAACTTCCTTCGCTTTCGCTTATCTCTAGCTATGACATAGATTGCATTTTATTCCCTTTCCATGATCGGGTAGATGTTAGTAATATTATTCTTAGATCGAAGGTAGTTTTAAACTTGATCATGGGGCATATGGAAGGGTTGAAGCAACTAGGATTTGAAGCAAAAATAGTGGACTCTTCTCAATTTGCCAAAAATAACGGAGAGGGGGCTGAATATAGAGGTAATCTTACAATGGTCTACCATCCAGAAAGAACTCCCCCACCCCAACGGAGGCATTTTTTGCCCAAATCTAATGGAGACTCCGCGAGCTGGGCACATGTCACCGCAGGCTTATGGAAATGATTTAATTCCCGCTAAATCAGAATCCTCTTCGAAGGCCCGCCATCTAAATAGCTTCAGTTTCTTTTCTTGGAACTCTAGAGGTAATTCCCATCTGTTCACGAACCTAGAAACGGTTGCCGTGATTAAGGCTTCGCATTGTTTTTTTCTCCAAGAAACTTGGCTACTTTCAACTCCAGTTCTTGATGGATTCGATATTTTCTCTCAATGTGCCAAACCTAGCCTGGGAGGCCGCGCATCGGGGGGACTCATTATAGGGGTAAGAACCTCCTTCGGCTCTGTTGCTAAGGAGCTTTCGGATACACCTTTTGGCTTTATGGCCTTAGAGGTGTTTTTTCCGGATTCTAATTGTTACTTTCTCTTGGTCAATGTTTACTGGCATTTGGGAATCTCTCCTCTCGAATTGTTTCTGGAGAAGTTAACTGATACAATCCTTGCCTGGAGATATCTGCACCCCATGGGCAAACTCATTTTGGCGGGCGATCTAAATTCAGACTGCACTCTTTGTCTGGAATCCAATTATGATGACCTGGGTTTGGTTATGGAAGACGACCCACGTATAGGACTAAAACTTACATGGGGCCGATCTTGGAATCTGGCTTTGGATTCAATTGGCCTAACTTGTCTTAACAGCCATTATGATGCTACTAATCCTTCCTGCCCAACCTGGCGTAGATCGTCCTCATTTTCCACCTTAGACTACGTCTTTGTCGACCATTCCCTGATTCCATTTTCTTCTAATGTCGAGGTGTCCTTTAATTCATGGAGCGATCATGGTATTCTCCGGGTTCAATTTCTATGCCCCTTTTTCACCAAGCTTCTGCCGGAGGGTGGACCCACTCAGCTTTATACTGTTAGGCAAGGGACAGGGATAAGGTGGTCTCCTTTTAACATCAGTGTTCTTAATAATAAACTGATCTCTTCCCTTAACCACACCTCGCTCTGCTGGAAAATAGCAGTCTTTAACACCTCTTCTTTTGATAGTTTTCTCAATGTCTTACAGAGTAGTATTTATGGCCAGCTAAGGAAAGGGGTCTTCAAAAAATCTCACAACCATAGTTTCGACCAACAATTGGCCAATGTTAAGGCCCTTACTAAGAAACTTATTAGGGATGTTCAAGCCCTAGATATGGATTGGGCAGATAAAACAACAAAAATTAAAACCATTCGTCAAAAATACAAAAACTACTGTAAGCATAGAAAAATTACTATGATTCAAAATGACGCACAGTATATGCTTGCAGTACTAATAAAACGAGATGTGAGGGCTTTTTGGGCTTCGGTTTCCAGCCTTGATAACACATTGATGGCTGATCAGCTTAATGCAATCCCAGAGGCCAAATGGTTTGACTATTACTCTAAACTTTTTGATATTGGGGAGGAAGACTTGGCTTCGGATGCATTGATGATTTACCCATCGAATGACGCATGGAAACCAGTTTTTGATCTGGAGACAGTGTTCTGTCTTATTTCTAAGGCTAAGAAATCTAGGGCGCCAGGCCCAAATGGCCTTACGAACAATACATTCAAAGCCGAGCCCGAGATTTGGGCCAATCTACTCTTCCTGCTTTTTCAGGACGTAGTAAATTCCGGGAAGGTCCCTATGAGTTGGCATACGGCCCATATTGTCCCAATCTTTAAGAGAGGCTTACGCTCTGAGGTAAAGAATTATAGACCGATCTCTCTTATAGACGCGGACTGTAAGCTTTTTGCTTCTCTGCTCCTCTCCCATCTTAACATATGGATTAGGGACAATCATATTCTCCCCAAATACCAAACTGGCTTCAGGGCCGGCCACTCTACCAATCTCAATGGTCTTATTATAACTGCCCTTCAGACCTCTTCCTGGGGAAAATCTGATGGTCCTTTGTATGTCGCCTCAATTGATTTATCCAATGCATTTGATCTGGTCATTAGATCCAGATTATGGGAAAAATTAACTAAATGGGGCATCCCGGCGGGCCTCCTTTCTCTCATTATGGCCCTCTATGAAAACTCGGGGGTACACATCAGGCTCGATTTGGCTGGTACTCTCTCTAGGAGGATTAGGACGCGTATCGGGGTGAGACAGGGTTGCTCGTTAGCTCCCTGTCTATTTATCCTCTATTTGGCGGATGTGGATAACTTCCTGAAAAATGCAGGCATGGTGAGTGCTAAACTTGGGGACCTGAGATTCTCATGGTTGGCATATGCCGATGACTTTCTCTTGTTCGACCAGACCAAAGTGGGCCTGCAGAGGCTCCTGTGTAAATTTGAACAGTACGCACTGCTAAATGGGCTGAAGATCAATCCTGGTAAAACACGTATCATGGAATTCTCAAAGGGGAGAACCCGAAACAACAAAGTATGGAAAATGGGGGGAACAAACATTTCTCGAGTTAACAAAATCGTCTATTTGGGCTTTTTGATCTTGGCCCAACCATCGGTGATAGAACTGAGACGATTTCTTAGACAGAAACTGCTCCCTCTCATCTCCCAATCACGTACTTTGGAGAATAAATATTGTACGTTTTCCCTCAAACCTGTGGTAGACTTTTTCAAGGGTAAGGTGACTCCAAAGTTATTGTATGGTATGGAACTCCATTACCTTACACTTCTGCCCTTCTGGGACTCTCTTGAAGGTATTTACTGGAGGAAAGTTTTAAAACTGCCCAATTCAATTCCTACTGTTGCCATTAGATATGAGTTGGGTCTGGTTTCTCTACGAGCTAGGATTCTTTGGAAGGTTCTCTCATTGTTCTCAGCCTTGCTTTTCCCCAGACCCGATACTTTATATGCTGATGTGGGCCACATGATTTTTTCCCAGACACACTCGGGCCACAACATATATCTCCATCTTTTCTCCACTCTCTGCGATAAGACCCTGATGGATATATCCTCCGACAGGGATACATTACTTACAAACCCTAACAAGGTAAAGGAGTCTCTGTTCAGCCATGATTGGAGTAACACTATCGAAAAACTTCATGGTTATTCCTCACTGAGTGATCTTCAATTTGATCATAAGAAGAGAGGTGTGATGTCCTTTATTTTGTTCCAATTTCCTAATAGACACTACCGCTCTCTTCTTATAAAACTCAGATGGAACCTTCTTCCCACTCGGGAAGTCCTACGTAAAAGGAAGAAGTTTTCTGATTTGGATCCCACCTGTCGTTTTTGCAAACTTTTGGGGGTCACTGAAACTTCTCGGCATCTCATTCTTGATTGCAAGGCTTTGACCTCTTTAAGGGACAAATATCTAGGCATTTTTAATGTTATGGGGCGACTTGGGGTAGACAATTGGATTTGGTCACAATGTCTCTCAATCTCGAACATCAAGGTTGGTCTGGCTGTGGCGGGCTTTATCAGAGCCCTTGACCTATATGCCCCTTTGGTCTGATTTTTGCTCCTATTCTTGGAACTATGAATTTTTTACTATAGGAGCACAGTGTTTTTTAATATGAGCAATGTATTTCATATTTTATACCTTGTATTTATTCTATCTGTTATTCTCTGTAACTAGTACTTTATATTGACTTGACTAATCTTAGACAATCAAATTTCAAATCTGAAACCGGTTGATTATCTATTGTCTGTCCCTTTTCTGTAAAATTTGCTAACTCTTGCAACTTATGTAAATCTGTAATTTCGTATTTCTTTAGCGGGTATTTTCTTTTTCTTCTTTTTTCAAATGCAAATGCAAAGCAATGAATGTTTATCTCTTTCTTTTTTTTTACTATTTTGTTTTTTTTAATTATAAAGTTTGTTCTATTTGTAAAGGTTTTTTGTAAACCATATACAATAAAAAAAAAAAAAAAAAAAAAGAACTACAACTCTTAGCATAGGCCTGTACCATTCAAGGTTATGGTAGCAATGGCAGAGCAGCCAGAACTTGTAGCATACATATGGTCCAAAGAGACACATACACTCTAGGAGATCTGTACAAATAATGGTTTATTTTATATATACACAGGCAAAGAAAATTATTTAGAAAGGCAAGCACTATCATAAGCAATAAACACTATACAAACCAATACAATACTTCTGATAAGTAACCCACAGTGTAAAAGTCTTATAGAATGGCAGTATACAATTCAAGGTAAGTAAAACCACTGGAGTAAACTTTGTAGTTACCTTTAACAATAGTAGGCAATTCAAAAGGTAAGTAAGAACTTGGCAATTACTTTTCAGAATTGCAGTAATCAAATGACAGGTGAGTAATAACTTTGTGAAACTTGTAACTTATTTGGTTTCAGGATGTTGGGGTAGTCAATGAAGGTCCCAATAAGAAGGAGGGGTTCACATTGAGCATGCCACATTGATGACTGGGGAAGGTACATAAAGTGGTAATGCCCCCCTGCGAGGGGTTTATTGTTATTGATATTAGTACCCCAGCCCATAAGATGGCATACTAAAAGCCTTTTTTTGTTTCAAAACGCTCTGGTGTCTCGCAAGAGGGAAAAAAAACAACTAAAAAAGTAAAACGATGTCAGTTTTCCCTTTCCATGTAGTCCCTTCTTCCTTTCCATGGTGGCGTGTCGCAGATTGGGAGCGGACGCGCTGGAGACAGAAGTGTTTCCAGCGTGTCGGCTCCCGAAAAGGAGCAAAAAAACAGGTAAGTGGAGGGAATGGGGGGGGAGAGACCTGAAGGGGTGGCAATTTGGAGGGGGCAGGGGGTGAGGGGCATAGCACTTACCTCATTCCCCGGCAGGGGAAGATGGCGGCCTCCAACCGTGAGGCGGCTAGGGGCGCAAGGATTACAGTCTGGCTGAGAGGCTCCCACCCTCCCCCCCCCGCCGGGTACTAATGGAAAACGTGTTACTTTTATTGTTACTACTGTGTTTAAGTTGATACATGTTAGATTACACACAAGCAGCAAGATAAATGTCAAAACTGCCAATGAAATATAAACGCAATATAGGTATGGTGTGCCACGAAGTGCCGAGAAACTGGACGAGGAGCTTCATAAAGCACACATGAGAAAGAAGATTTGTCATGAAGAAACCACTGTAAAGACGACAGCAGTTTTAAACACGCATGCACTGAGATACATACACAAGGTTTTTAGGGGACTCATGTATGAGACAGTTGGGGGTACATGGGGACTGTACAAATCTGTATGCCGTGTGCCCTTTCATAGTTTGGCCAGGCCCTGCAGCCAGGGTTTGCGAGGTGAACTCTATTTGTGCAAGGTTGGAAGACTAGGAAAGTCAAGGAGTAGCTGTGACATTATCAGATGGTCAGGTACAGCCAGGCTGGGTTTTTATGACTTGGCACTATTGCGGAAAGGAGATACAATCTTTTTAAGTGCAAGGGGACCTTGTTATTTATTGTCCAAGGGAATCCAGCCATTTGTTTACAGCTGAGTATTAAACCTGGGGTGAAGCGCCACCTAAGAGCAGAGTTGACTGATACTTTATGGGTTTTGATTATTTTCCAGATTGTGTCCTGTGGCCATGCGTGTTGAATTGGTATTCGTTAAGATTAGAGTGTTCCAAAGATGCCAGCAAGTCAGGCCGGGTGAGAATGCTATCGCCAGATCAAAAGGGAACTAGTTCATTCTTCCACTCATTGGTTGATGTGTTCTTTCAGACCATGTGCATTACGTCTGGGGTTAGACGGTCCCAGGCCAGCTGGAACCTGTAATTAATTATGTGTAACGCTCACCTGATTCCCGCAGAGGCGCCGGTCTTGACTGGGTGAATGCCGTATCTTCAAAGGTGATGTGTAACACACGGTTGGCTCTTTGGGCTGGACCACTGTGCACTGTATGTCTGACTCGAAGAGTAAGATGTCTTAGGTAAATGAACGCCGAGCTCTCCATCTGCCTCGGGGCAGGGTGCCGTACAAAGTTTCTTCACTGGATAAGGGTGCAGGCCTCTTGACCTCAGAGGACTGCTGTCCGTCGTTAACTGCACGAACGGTAAGTTCTGGGTACTTCAAATGTCTTAAAAGTCTTTTGTAATGATATCTCTTGTTTTGCAGGGTTCCGGCGATGGCGGATGGCGGGCTGATGAGAGTTGAGGATCGAACCCACGTGAGGAATAGAAGCGCCTGGAAGCACGTAAGTAAGCGCTTGTAGCCTGCTTCACGATGCGCACTAACTGTCCCTTTTATCTTGCAGGTACAAGTTCGGAGCTTTAGAGAAGCTGAAGGGTGCTGGAATACCCACTGGATTCGGCGTGGGAAGGAGTAATGGCATGTGAGTAATAAAGTTGCCCAATGTCTTTAAACGCACCTTCTTTTGTCTTTCAGATGCGGGATGCAGCGCCGAAGGCCTCCGGAGCGTGCGAAGATCTGGTAAGCTTTTGTCTTTCAGATGCCGGAATGCAGTGCGAAGACCTCCGGAGCATGCGAAGAGTAGGTAAGCCTTTGTCTTTCAGATGCCGGAATGCAGCGCTAGGCGTTGGTGACAGCCGATGGACCAGGTAAGAGATGCGCTGCCACTGAAGACCGTAGTGCTAACCTGTTCTTTCTTTGTCTTTACAGGTGCTGCTGAAGACTGGATTCCAGGATGGTAAGCCTTTGTTCCCTTAGGCCCAGGATCAGAAGCAGAAGACACAATGAGCGTTCTGCTGCAGAGAATGCAGAATAACGCAAAGCAAGATTCATCCATCGGGTGTGGTTTAAATAGCCTCCTGTAGTGCTTAGGTGTCTCCTTCCACAGCCACGCCTAGGTAAGAAAAGAGTTCCTGCTTTCCAGAAGAGTTCCAGTGTTCTGAACCTAGGGAGTGGCTCCTGCCCCACCCAACAGGAAAAGTAGTCCCAAACAGAAGAGGATCAGGGGTTCAACTGGCAGGTAAGTAAGCAGCATGGTCTGCTGCAGGTAAGTCCACCCAAGCATTATGAACCCGGCGCTTCCAGCGCTGGGACTGGGCATCTTTATGAGCCTGGTGCCACTGGCGCCAGGACGGGGTCCAAAAGGTCCCAATTGGGACTGGCTGGCATTCGGAACCGGGGTTATGGGTCTGCTTCCAAGGGAGTCGGGCAAGTCCTGATCTTTTGGAAGCAGAGATCATGACATTATGTTTGTGTTTAAATGTGTAACTATGTGATATCATAACCTACCAGAGACAAAATACAAAAGTGTGTGCTGTAAATGAGCCAATGATGTTAGTTCGATAAATGTGACCAAAGGGAATGTGGGAATCGGAGAAGATTAGATTTCTTTTGTATAGGTTTGAACAATCATGTGTGGGGGGGTGATTTGTAATAAAATATGCAAGTGTTTGAACTGTTGCAAAAGGTATATAAAGTGAAGTGTTTGTGTGTTTCAGGAAGACATGGGTTAGTTTGACTCTACATCATCATCTAGCTCCTCCCAGTGGATTGTAAAATAAACTTGCTATACGGACAAACGTGCACTCGCTTAAGTGGTGGGCCTATTTTGGGTTAAGGTGATTAGAGGCCATCAGCACATTTGGCAAGCCAGGTAGGAGCCCAGGCTGTTCCGAAAAGTTGGGGGGTGTCCCATCTGCAAAATTCTGCTGCAGCACACCTCTGTGAGGACCAGTCTTCCGAGCACTATAAAAGGAGAGGTGCACAGGCGCCATATTGGTTAGAGGCCTGTCTGTTCCCCAGAGGCGTGGTACCGTGGTCCAGATGTGCAGAGCAAATTGAAGGAGCACCAATTCGGAGAGCTTCAAGTTCACACTAGTGCACTTTCAGCAGGTAAAGTGGGATACAAGTTTTTTTTCTTTAAGGGGGTTGGTAAGAGTAGAATCAGAGTGCGTGTGTGGAGATTAGACGAGGTTACAGGGATTGAAAGGGGGAATATTTTGAAGGAGTGGGTGAACAGTTTTATGTTATAAGTCCTTTGTATATATTTTTACCTAGTTTGATACTTTAGAGGTGTGAGGTGGTATCCCCCGCCAGCATGTCCACTGTGACGTTTGTCCTCATACCCTTCTGTTTGTGTGTCTGGTTGACTGGAGCCATTACCTAAGGGTGAGGTGGCATTGTATGGTAAGTTCACCCATAGATGCCTTTTTTGAAGTATACCCTAGGCACCATTCATTTTGTATTGACTTTGTGGACGGAGACCTCGCCTCGCTTTTCTTGGTTAGTCGAGGTCGTGATGGGAATCTTCCTGTAGTCAGGGAAAGACGGTGTTGTAGTCAAGAATACCATACTAGTAATGAAGAGCACAAGAGTATCGGTGTTGCAGAGGAAAACACTGAGCTCCTTCGATGCTCGAGTGAAGGAGATATCTCGGAGATATTGGCCAGCATTTGTTTTTTTGGATAAAGATGCCATCTTTTGTGTAAGAGTGAGATGTGTAACTAAACTGAACAGCCAAGCGAAGGGACTTCAGTCAAAGCAAGCAAGATGAGTGATTGTGGGGGAAGACAGAAAGGAGTAAAAAGGGGGGTCCTTGGGTTGGAATTGTATGCCACTGGTTCGGCTTCAGTGTTCCAAGTCATTTATTTTAATGTTATGTTATGTTACTTGCCATTTATATAGCGCTCTATATATCACTGGTATGATCTCAAAGCGCTGGTAGGTTGAACACCCTCAGTTCTGGTCAGTAGACAGATAGTCGTAGGGTGCGTGGGTGCACCATATATGTGTGCAGCTGATGTAATTGCAGGATGGTAGCTGCATCCTAGCATTAGGTGTGGTGCTGAAGATATCAGTTGGATGTGTGCAGTCTGGTTGGTGGACATCCAGACTGGGTTCTGGCTGCATTAGGCTTGAAGGACGCTTGTGTAAGCAACTAGGCCAGAATGTCATCGGCTAGCTGAGTTTTATTATGGTGATGAGGTGTTCATGGGGTAGTATTCGTATGTGAACAGCTAGGCCCAATTTGTCAGGGGTATAGCTGTGTTCTAGTTGTGTGGTGGAGTATAGTAGAGAGTAAGCGTAGTGATGTGATATGGTGGTTATCTTTATAGCGCCAGAGACCAGGCACGTGAACAGGATGACAGGGAACCCAGCGGCACACGGACACAGTGACGGGGGCTGAGCTTACAGCCACAGGAGGGCGCATACAGATATATGGCAACAGTATGGGGAACAGTGACACACACGTGGGACTTGCTAACATTTGCATTTGCATTTCTATCTAGATTGGGTTAATGTTCACGATTTCATCCAAGTGTGGCACATGCTACCATCCACAACTCTACCAAAGTGTGGGACATGCTAACATTTGCATTTCTATCTAGATGCGACTCAGGTTAATGTTTGCAACTTCCTCTAAGTGCGGCACATGCTTCTATCCACAAGTCCATCTAGGTGTGGGACATGCAAACATTTAAAATTCCCTCTAGGTATGGGACATGTTGGGACATGCTAACATTCATATTTCTATCCAGATGCGACTCAGGCTAATGGTCAGGATTCCATCTAAGTGTGGCATGTGCAAACATTTACAATTCCACCTAGGTGTTTGACATGCCACCATTCACAGTTGTACCTAAGTGTGGGACATGCTGATAATCGCATTTCTATCTAGATGCGACTTGGGCTAATGTTCCCGATTTCATCTAAGTATTTTAAAGAGAACTTGTATTGGTTGGAGTACGGAGACTCTGCTGAATCATTTGTGTCAGGTACTTCCTAGCTATAACGTAAAGATATCAAAGTACCAACAGGAATGGCTGCGCTGAGGCTAGCGGATGTAGTGCTGTTACGACAGAGAAGTGGTGAGCGGGAAGAAGTGAATAGACCAGCAAAGGATGTAGAGAAAGGAAGATGGAGGCATGGACAGGTTCTTGTTCGGTTGGACAAGTCTGTTATCAAGGAGGTCAACGTGAACCTGGAGGACTATAGTGTTGCAATGGGAACAGGATTCAAGCAGGGGGAACGGGAACCAGCACCCTATGGTAGTGCCAAGTATGGGTCTGTGCCTATACAAGTATGAAGGGATGTGATGACAGTACAGGAGGAGACGAAGGTGAATGGTTGAACAGGGAGAGGAGGGTCTAGCAGCTCCACCTCCCATTCGATTAGCAGCAACAGAGTACACCAAGTGGACTTAGGATGTGCTGTGGTACTCACATGGCTGTAGTGAGGAGAGTGATGGTGGGAAACTCCAGTAAAAGCATGGGTAACTCAATTTCCGTTGCTCCAGAGGGTCAGGGAAGGGCCTATTATGTGCCGTGGTCACATATGGACCTGAATAATTTGATGAATACGCTTCCCTCACTGACTGCAGGGGAGTGGATTTATGCATTAGAGAAATATACTGCTGGTGTCACGTTGGCTATAGGGGACATGAAAAGCTTATTCACTGCTCCAACAGGGAACGGTCAGATGAACTTTGGAGATGAGCAGAGTATCCGGGAGTTCATTTGGATACAAACACAATGGAGCAGCATTTAAAAATGATAGGGGACAGGTAAGGGAGGCCCTGCGGGTTATGTATCCCAATATAAATTCCATCTGGGTCACAACAATGAAGTTAGGTGACGATCCTGTTGTGCACATCCAGTTCATTCAGGGGATGTGGACAGCAGAGACGGGAGAAGCATGGAATAAGATCATGGCTATTTTTTTACCACATGCTAAAAAGGGACTTCCTAAGGAAGTCCAGCACGATCTATACAAAGTAGTAGGGATGGAGGCCAAGAGCTGGGCAGAAATTCACGCACATTTATTACATTTTCCATTTATAAAGCATACTAAACCCTGGGGCATCAAGGCATGGTTACAAACCAGTTAGACGCAAAAATAAATGACAAGGAGACCATGCACTGGGGGGTCCCAGGTGGCCTTCTGCAAACAACCAAGTTTGAATAGCACTTCAGAAGGCCCAATACGATTGCTCAGCTCTCAGCGTGGGCGTAAGAGTTCCATTGGTTTGCTGCCACAGTAGGGAAGCTTGACCCACCACCTTTGGCTGGTTTAAACTTTGGCTGAACGAGCCAATGTGCGTAGGCCAATATCACTGGCCTGGAAGAAGGTGCTTTCATGAATATCTGTCAAGTAGGGAGGTGCTGAGTTGGTGAGACCATCTATGTGTAATGGAGAGAGTTTTGCATATGATCCATTCTAGAATCGGGAGCCAACGAGCAGCTCCTTTTGCAGCCGAGATGTGCTTTCATTTTGGAATGTTGAGCGTGGCTTGGATGCCATTGTTCTGGATCACCTGCAGCTTTCCGATGTTATGCAACAAAGTGCCAGCAAAGAGCATTACGGTAATCGAGTCTCGACCAGATGGTAGCTCGGGCAATGGTGAGGCAGCTATTTGGATATGAGAACAGTCTAGATGTGTTGACCAGCTTAGTCGTATAGGCTGCTGAGGAGGCAATGGCGTTCACCTGGCGTGTTAGAAAGGGTAGCATCCAGGTAGACGCCATGGGTCTTTACTGAAGAGGCTATTGGGATCTGCAGGCCGTCAATGTTGAAGGGGACGTATTGTGAATTTAGTTTCTTGGTCACCGCCGGTGGCCCTACCAGCAGGATGTCTGACTTTTCATTATTCAGAGAGAAGCATGTGTGGCCATCCAAGCTTGGATGGTCATGTAGGCAGTGTTTGGGGTGTGCAAGTCTTAAGGATAGTTACCAAAAAGGGGGAGGAGGAATTGGGTATCGTTGTCATAGTTGATTTAAGATATGCTGATGGAGTAAAGCAGGTCAAAGAGAGGTTTGGTAAATAGATTGTAGACGATCTGGGATACACAGGACCCTGGAGGCACCCCACAAAAGATGGGTGCTTGGGGATGGGGGGCACCGCTAGACTCAGCAAACACTAATTGATATGTCCTCCAGGAAGAATGATACCCAAGTTGTGGCTTCTCTTGTTGGCAGCAGTTATTAGGTGATGACATAGGATGTTATGATCGACCAAGTCGAACGCAGCAGAGAGGTCCAAGAAGAGATGGGCAGGCTTCCCCCTTATCTCTGATCACGTCAAGTTGGTCTTTCAGTTCCATGGCCTGGCCAGAAGCCTAATTGGCACATTCCCAGGATGTGGTTGGTTTCCAGGTAACGCTGGATTTGGATACAGGCTGCTCTAAGATTTTCAGTAGAAAGAGGGCAGTTGTGATAGGCCGGTAGTTAGCAACCGACAGGTCTAGGGCAGGTTTTTATTTTTTTAATCAGTACTCAAGATTTCTTAAGGCAGGTGGGGACTAGGCCTGAGGAGGAGACATTGATAAAGCCGGTGAAGGGGACCAGGGCTTTAGAGAAGTCCTTAATGATAGGGGCTGGGCAAATATCAACTTTGCACCTAGATAGTTTCAGGCTCTTAGAGTCTGAAGTGAAACACAGGGGGATGGTTGGGTAGGGGGGTGATTGGGGTCTTGGCCGGTGGCAACTGGAGGCATGAAGGCGGGAGCTGACAGTTGAGAGGTTTTGAGAAGAGCTTCTTGAGAATGTACTTGCGAAGTGAGACAATTTTGGCAAGCATGGCATTTTGGATATTCATGCACCACGCCTCATCTTTGGTAATAGGAGGCAGTGGGGTGGCTGGGTCTTCTAGCTGCCAGAGTATTGTGAAAATCTCTCAGGCATTAGACTGACAAAGTTACTCACCATAGTGACTACCTTACTCCTAAGTTCCCTTTCCTCCATACTTGTTGGACATTCCGTCCTTTGGGACGGGACCGGAGAACTATAAAAAAATAAAAAAAAAGGGATCAACCTATTTAATTTTTGTCTGTTTATTTTTACGCAGGGGCATCACACATCACCATAACCCCGCCTTCCTGAGCTCCACCCCGTCCATCGCCCTTTCTATCGGCAGGTCCAAGACCATTTAAGCAACAATGGAGGATACTTATTAGAGGTACGGCGGGCGGGCGTATGGAGGAAAGGGGACTAGGAGTAAGGTAATCACTATGGTGAGTCTATGGTGAGTAACTGTCATACTCCTACATCCCATCCCCTTTCCTCCATACTTGTGGGAGATTCACAAGTACTGACCACAGGTATTACAGGTGGATGGAAATTTCCCTTATTGGAATAAATCCTTCAGAACTGCCTGGCCAAATCTGGCATCAGGTCGAGACAGTAATGTTTGCAAAAAGCTGATGGGGAGGCCGACATAGCCGCATCAGCAATAGACACCCAAGAGACGTACTTTTGGAAGGCAACAGCAGCCGCTTTGCCCCGGACCAGGTGTGCATGAATGCCTTTAGGTGGTTGAAGGCCTTGAATCTTGTAGGCCTCGGAAACACATGAAGCAACCCAGCGGGAGATGGATGCTTTTGAGGCTGGTTTCCCCTTTGGGTCACCAAATGTAAGTAGTTGTGAAGAGCCCCCGAGAGCACTCGTCCTGTCGAGCTAGAACTTCAGAGCCCATCTGACCTCTATGCTGTGCAGGACCCTTTCGGCATCAGAGACTGAGTTCTGGAAGAAGACCGGTAAATATATAGACTGGTTCAAATTAAATTCCGAAACCACTTTAGTAAGGAAGTGTGGGTGCGAAGCACCACCTTATCCTTATGAAATGTTTGGAAGAGATGTTCCACAGAAAGAGCCTGAATCTCACTTATTAGTCTTACAGATGTTACCGCAATCAAAAACGCCACCTTCCAAGACAGGTTCTTGAGATCGGTAGTGGCCATGGGTTCAAAAGGCTTATGACATAAGGTGGTGAGGACCACATTCAGATCCCATTTGGAATGAGGGGCCCAAACCAGTGGAAAAAGATTAAGAACTGCAAAGTATCTTTTGATGACTGGATTAGCCAGCGAAAAAGAGCAGCTGTCTGTAGACCGGTAAATCGCAATGGCGGATAAATATGTCCTGCATGATAAGACATGTATGCCAGAGGCTGCAAGGTCAGATACAAAGGACAAAACAGTGTCAATAGAAGCATGCCTGGGATCGAGCTCTTTGGCTAAACACCAATAGCAAAAAACAGAGCCACTTGCTCCTGTATTGAGCTCTCGTAGAGCGCTTTGTTGCCGCTTGAATTATACGCATGCTGTCCTCAGAAAGGTTGAAATGCGCTAGTGATCGGAACTCAGGTACCAGGCCGCTAGGCTGAACGATTGCAGGGAGGGGGTGCCACAACTGGTGGTTGCACTGGTGAAGAAGGTTGTGAATCTGCGGCAACCTGATTGGAAAGGAGACCAACATGTGCTGCAGTTCCGATAACCAGAACCTGGCTGGCCACCAAGGAGCTATGAAGGGGAGAGTGCAGTTCAATGCACCCGATTAATCAGTGGCAAAGGAGGAAAGGCGTAAGCTTTCATGTTGTCCCACGGGATATCGGGGGCGTCCCCCAAAGAAGATACTCGAGCCCCTCCCTGGAAGCATAAAGAGGAAGTTTCCTGTTCAATGATGTCACAAAGAAGTCTAGCTCTGGAGTACCCCATTGCAGAAAAATCTTGGCGAGAACATCAGTGTTCATCTCCCACTCGTTACTCGCCGCGGATTGGCGGCTGAGGGAGTCTGCAGCCACACTGAAGTGACCCAGGATGTGCACAGATTGGAGCCAAACATTGTGTTGAATAGCTCAATTCCAAATTTGGATGGCAAGGTCCACCAGGAGGGGAGACTTGGTGCCCCCGTTTGTTGATGTAAAACATTGCTACGGAATGGTCCATATGAAATCAAATCACACTGATGGTGATAGAGAATTGAAATGCTTGAGCGCCAGAAAAACTACCAGGAGTTCCAGTTAATTGATATGGAAGTGCTGGTCTTGAGGTGTCCACATATCGTATACCTCGAGGTGCTGCAGTGTCGCTCCCCACCCCAGAAGGAAGGAGTCTGTAGTGACCATTACTTGTGGGCAGGGATCCGGGAAGGAGGTCCCCATTGAAAGGTTGCTGGCAGACTACCACAATTGAAGCTCTGCCGTCATGCAGGAAGGGACTGGAATCATCTTGGAATCCTGTTCCATAGCCTGGGACCAACTGCTCCGAAGAGCAAGCTGAGTGCGTCTCATTTTCAGGCATGCAAAAGGTGGAGCTAACACGAAAGAAGCCATGAGGCCCAAGAGTCTCTGGAACCACCAAGCCGTCATGTGTGAGGACAGGAGGAAGAGCTGGCACGTGGTCGAGAGGTCTGCAATCCTGTCATCCGTCAGGAACACTCTGGTACGGACGGTATCCCAACAGAAACCCAGAAAGATCCGGTCTTGAGCGACAGTAATCGTCAATTTCCGCCGATTCACTGACAGCCCAAGATGGAACAGGAGCTGAAGGAGTGACTGTAGAATGGCTGTAGTGGCCTGTGGGCAAGGACTGCACAGGAGCCAATCGTCCAAATATGGCTATAAATGAACCCACTGCGGTCTGAGGAATGCTGCAATGACCGACATCTTAGTAAAGACAGTGCCGTGCCAAGTTGAGACCAAAAGGAAGCACATGATACTGGAAGTGTTCCGACCCCATGGAGAACCGCAGATATTTTCGATTCGGGTTTCCAGATCAGAATGTGCTTGTATGCATCCTGAAGGTCTACCACGCTGAGCCAATCGCCCTTCCGAAGTAAGAACTTTATCTGGCTGGGGGTAATCATCTTGAATTTCTCTTGGGAGAGACAGACAGAACTTGGATAGTTTGAGGACAGTGCACAGGCCAGCCTGGTTGGGTTTGGGCACTGTAAACAGGCGGTAGTAGTAGCCCTACCCTTGCTCCCTGAGGGGAACAGGTTCCACTGCTCCGAGGTCTAGAAGCTTCTGTACCTCGGCTCTGAGGGAGGGTGATCCAGTCTGCTGGAGGGGAGGGTTGAAGGGTGAGGTAGGGGCAAGCAGAAGCCCACACCGAGTGATTAACAAAACCCATCCGTCTTCGGTGATGGTCTGCCATGCCTCAGGATGAGACAAAATTCATCCTCCCACCGGAGTCTCGTGCGACCAATGGAAAACATCATTTAGATGTTTTATCAGCAGGGAAACCACCCGATCCTGAAAAGGAGGCTGTTGGCCCGAGAGAAAAATCGGCCACCTTGCCGTGCTGTTTACAGCGGGCCCACCAGCTGGAGCATCTGTTCGGCGCACACAGCGGTCCTGAAAGCCTCCGAAACCAGAGAAGGTTCTCGTTTGAGACCCCAACCTCTTAGTGTAAGGTGCCTTTGCTGGGGTTTTCGCAAGGACCGACAATGACTTGGCAGTTTGAGTGCTTGCCTTTGTGAGTTCCTCTTCCGTGGAGGAGAGGAACAGTACTTTACCCTCGAGGGAGAAATCGAGCACCTTTTCCTGAACTTCGTTCGAGAACTTCGTAGCATGCAGCCACGCTTGGCGGGAGAGGTCTACCCCGATCATAAGGCCTCGAGCAGAAGTGTCTATGTGATGGGCCGCAGCCTCAAGTAGATCCTGCGCCAGAACCCTGGCATCCGACAAGCCGCCTTTAAGTCCTCGAGCCCATCAGCAGGAATACAATCTAGCTCCTTCCACAGTTTGAAATTGGCAGCTGCCAGGATAAGCTCAGTATTAGTCTGACGCAGCTGAAGAGCCGAATTGGAAAACAACTTTTTTCCCAATGGTGTCAAGAAGCTTGTCCTCCTTGGAAAGGATCTGGGATGCTGCAGTGGAGGATGTACAGGCCGGCTTCCACTGGAGCATAGCTGCTGCCACCACAGTCATTGTCGAGGGGAGCAGGCAAGCGGACAAGGATATGTTCTCAGAGGCATGAAGCTTGTAGCAAGCATCAATTTTCTTGTTCAGGTGCTGTCCGGAATTAGGTTTTTCTCAGACTTTACAGGCCTCGGCCAGGATGTCCTTCTGAAGGAACAGGCCGGTGCGCTCTTGTGTAGACAGAGTGAAGGCTCCAGAAAGTACCACCTATTGTGGAGCTGGGGCTTCGGGATGTCTAGCAGTGCCATCATATCCAGCACCCGGTCGTGAAAGGCACTAATAGAGGGGGCGGTTCATCACCGTCCTGGTGTGCCTGGTCCTCATCCATTGAGGCGGGAGCAGAAGACTGATGCTCCGCATGTGACGCCTCAGTCCCCAAAGGGGTGGTTTGGCTAAGCAACCAGAGTCTTTTCTATAGGGGAAAGTGGAGGCAGAGGAGGCAGTGGGGGAGGAAGCCCCACAGGGAGAGGTGGAGGAGGTAGCACTACCGGAACCTGCATGGGGAGTGCCGGTGCATGGGCTTGTTCAGGTGGCTTAACCAAATCCTTAAAATACGCCTTCATGGGATCAGAATGCATAAGCGGCTGAAATGTACCAAAAAACACATCTGAAGATGAAGGTCTAGGCGCTGGAGTGGGCAGAGGCCGCTCAGAAGGGGTATACCCCCAGGATCGCTAAGAGGATGGTTTCCAGGGTGGTCTCCCGCCAATTGGATAAACGTAGATCAAAAGCGTGGGTGCAGGAGGGAGCGAGACTATGCAGCAGCGGAGTCAGAGCACGCCAATGAATTGGAGGGCAGAACAGGTTTTTACTTTCCACAAAACGTGGAAAAGGCTGCTCTGCCCCAAAAACAGCCCCTTGCACCAGCCATGGGGAACGTTGGTGTAGGAGAGATAGTCAAAATAGCTGCCGTGGACCATGGGGGTTGGGCTGCCATTCTGTCAACACCTGAGGTGACCTTCGTCACAGGAGTAAGTGAGATCATAATCACTGCAGGGGAGTAAGGGGTCTAATGTGCCATTTTAGCCTTGAACAAGGAACCTCAGCAGAGCCGGTACTAGCAGATCTAGAGTGTTTATTAGACACCTTAGGGACTGCTGAAGAAATAGCCTTGAGTGAGGGACCCTCAGCAGAGCCGGTTCTGGAAGGCTTATGGTGCTGGACCAGCTTCTTTGCCCCCTCCGCAGGATTTTTTTAACCACAGGTTGAGCATGGAAAGGCTTTGAGTCATGCCCTGAAGCCACGACCCTCAAAGGGGGCCCCTCAATCTTGCCGTTGTTGGATATAGCCGCAAGAAGGGGAACCTCTGGAGTAACCCCAGTATGTTTAGTCACCTTGAGAGGGACTTCGAGTCGAGGCTCGGTACAGTTAGTTCCAAATGTGGGAACCTCAGGGTTGACCCCAGTAACAACAGCCCCAGAAGTACTGAGCCCAACTTTAGCCCCTGAAAGGGGAACCTCTGAAGATTCTGTTTTGGCAGCCCCATTGTGTGGGTCGGACGAAACTCTGGTTCGCCCGTTAGATCCCTTGCGGGACACCTCAGGGAGATCCCTGGTAATAGAGCCACTTGAGCCCCTCCCGGACCCAGAAGACCCCGGGAAGGAGTTGCAATACTTACAGGGGGTAATGAGGGCCTATTAAACCTCAGAGGAACAGAGGATGTGTTGCTGAATTGCAATCGGTTAGCCCAGTTTGGTCCTCCTCCGAGAGGGGGACCTTCACTATGAAATGCCACACCGTCCGGGCTAATTAGATACGGACGGGATAGAAGTTCAGCTGGAAGAGCAAAATACCACAAGGTATTCACCATTCTGAAAAAGAAAGGGAGGAGAGCTTAGTACCAGTAGAACGAGGAATGTATAAGTAGAAATTTAAAGTATAATTGAACTGACCTGAAAGGACTGGGAATTGCTTAGAATAGTAGATTTTTAGAAGAGGGTGGCAAAAGAACTCTCTAATCTGGTATTATTTATAATGTTTTCTGATGGAATTCTGGGATATGAGTGGTAGCACGTAATTCAGGAGGTTAGGAGAGGGTAGGGTAAAAGGGAAGGGTAGTTTATATTGTTAGTAAGGGACCTGTTTCCCATACGGAACAAGGGTGCTCTAATGGAAAAAGAAGTGCCATGGAATACAGCAAGGCATCCAAAGTTCAAAGCACTCTGACCTAGTATAAGCTGTTCATCATGTGAAGGGTAATCCAGTAACAATCCTTTAAAGTGTAAATGTGTCAGAAACCAGGTAAGCAAAAAATACTAAATCATAATTCAAGATACACAGTCCAAATACCAGAGCCGAAGTCAATTCAGGAGGAAGAATGTCTGTCGTAAAATCAGGAAGCGCAACGCAGAACAGGAGCAAGGGATCAAAGACGTTTTAACAACTTCAATCGGAAGCACTCGCATATGGAAATATGAGTTCATATACTTCCCGGTCCCGGCGTCTTGACGTATTACGTGGGTGCAGAGGTGAGTGTATGCCTGAGGTCAGTGTGTGCTGCGCTGATACTGCACCGGAAGCAGAGAGCCAGGGCCGCTTAAGGTTGCGTTGCTCCAAAAGGCTCCATGGCAACTGCCAGGAACACCGGAGCGGGAGCACGCGTCTTCCCTGCCTCTGCCAACAACGGCAATGAAGGGTAGAAGCTGGAGCCATGACAGCAGCCCCCCCCCCCCTTAGCACAATGAAAATGGGCCAATAGCACAGGGGCATGGATGTTAGCAGAGGGCTCCCAGGTTCGCTCCTCAGGACCTTAACCTTTCCAGTCTACCAGATGGATGCGTATAGCATATCGAATCATCATGTCCAGAATTGCATTTACCTCAAATTCCTCATCACCATCCAACAAGATTGGCCGCGGGCGAGTGGACAACCGCGTAGCAGGCAGGCACAGTTTCAGCAGAGAAACGTGGAACACATTTCTTGATTCTCACTTTCTTTCATGTCTTGCTTCACATATCTCCCCTTCACACATATCTGGTTTTTCTCTTAACTTAATTTTCCTCTAATTTTCCTCTCTACTTTCACCGCTTCCCTAGTGCTAGCCTTACCTATTTACCTCTTGGATCATTTTATACTCCGTGTCACTACTTTCCTCAACCTCTCAGAATCTCTGTGTTCCCTCTCCCCCAACAATATTCTTTCAGCGTGATCTACGAAGGTTCAACCCCACATTTTAATACAACCTGTAATTCTGTCCTTCCTTCTTCACTCCTCTCTGCCCTCAATGCTGACGAGGCGGCATCTGCGATTTCCTCATCTCTTTCCTCCTGCCTTGATTAACCCATCTCAACCTTGGCTATCCCCTCACCTTCGCTCCAGGGAGCACTTTCTTCGCTGACTTGAAAGGCATTGGCTTAAATCTAAATCAACACCTGATCATTCATTCTACTTTTCATATCATCATCTCTATGACAACTGTCTACTTCTGCCAAGCGCGTTTACTTCTCTGATCTTCTCCACACTCAATCTACCCACCCGAAGCGTCTTTTCCAAACTCTTGCACAACTTCTCTCCCCTCCCAACCTGGACTATTCTCTTAACTCCACCTTGTCTGCCTCTGACTTTGCTCATTTCTTTTCCTCAAAAGTCGTCTTCGTCAGGATATCAAACCTTCTCTTCCTATAGGCACATCACCTCCTCCTATATCTACTCCTGCTTTCATCTCTCATTTTGTTCCTGTTTCCAATGCTGATCGACTAGCCAAAGCTCACCCTACTGCCTCTCCCACTGATCCAATTCCTTCCAACCTCATTCCCAAGGTCTATCCTTTTCTTGTATCTTTTTGTCTCTTTCTTTAACATCTGTCTTTCTACATCTATTTTTCTGGCTTCCTTCAAACATGCATCTATTATTCCTATCATAAAGAAACCCACAGCCAATCCCTTGATTGTTTCTGATTTCCGTCCTATTTCTCTTCTATCCTATCTTTCTAAACTTTTAGAACATCTGGTTTATTTCCAGATCTCATTTGTCACTGACTCTTCTCTTCAGTCTGGTTTTCGTCCCCTTCCCTCTACAGAAACTGCCTTTATCTCTATGCTAAATTCTCTTCTTTCAGCTTGTTACTCTAAACACTCTTTTCTTATTCTTCTAGACTTATCTGCTGCATTTGACACTGGATCACTCTGATCTTGGCGTCACTTTCTTCATTTGGTCTCAAAGGTCCTGTTCTGTCTTCTTTCAATTCCTATTTGACTAACCAAAATTTCTGTCTCTTGGGTGGGCAACACCTCTACATCTTTTGCGCTCGACCACAGGGTACCGCAGGGGTCAGTTCTAGGCCCCTTTCTTTTTTCCTTATACACATCACAGCTTGCTGCTATCTTCTTTCGCCCTGGATATTCACTACTCTCTCACAGCCTATCTTGTCTCTATTAAATCCTGGATGTCTTCATTTTCACACCCTTAATGTAGGGAAGAGGGAGGTGCTGTTTCCCTGCTAACACTCTACCTCCTCATCTTCCACCTCCTTTTATATCCTTCCCACCCTCTAAGCTCCCAATCTCAACCACAGCTCGCAATCTTGGTCTCCACTTTGACTCAAATCTTTCCTTCGTATCATCTCTCTTACCTCTCGCTCTTGTCGCTTCCATCATCACAATATCCGCAAAGCTCGTCCGATTCTCACATTCCAAGCATCTAAACTTTGAACCTCCTCATTAATCGTTAGAACAATAGAATGGTTGGGTAACACTCTGTTTGGTCTTCATAGTCCCCATTTTGCCCCTTTAAGATCAGTCTTTAACTGTTCCATCCATTTGTGTCTTCTTCCCTATCGGGACTCAACCTCTTCTCTTGCTACACTTTGTTGGCTGCTGTTCCTCTCTCAAATCAAATTTAAACTTCCTTTGTCAGGTTTTCAAATCTCTCTATGGTCTTGCTCCTAAATGCCTTACTGTACTCTTATCTTTCTATATTCCTTCTCATTCTCTCCGGTCTTCTTTCCACTTTAGACTAGTGGGTCCTCGTCCCCTTATGCTCAGTCTTGTTTACGATCTTTTGAGCTTCTTGCTCCTCTCAACTGGAATGCTCTCCCACTCTGTGTTCCATTACAGTCTATTCTCTTTTCTGTGGTTCTCTAAAAACATACCAACTTCAACACCCCTGAGTGATCATTAGCTGGAGTTGACTTCCTACTCAATTTATATTGTAACTTGTTCCGTTTTAATGTTCATCGCTTTAGCTTAAGGTGCTCTAGAAAAGACAAATCAAATACAAACACAGGATGAACCCATCACCTCTTCGGCAGACGCAAATGCAATGCCATCAGGTTAATAACCTGAAGAACCTCATAAGGACCGACAAACGTGGAAAGAGTTTGCGAGCACCGTGCAAGTTCAGATTTTTGGTAGACAACCAAACCTTCATACCCAGACGATGGACAGGAGCAGGGGTGCGATGAAGATCTGCATATTTCTTGGCCCAGCACTGTGCTTGAACCAGCTGGTCCCTGACAGTTCCATGTACCACCACCAAATCGCAGACCGGACGAGGCGGCGGCAGCAGCTGGGTTTTCAGCAGGAAGAGGTGCATCAAAGAGGTATTGAACAAGGGTGTTGCCCGTACATGACATAAAAAGTAGAGGAACCAGTAGAAGAATGAAGAGAATTGTTGTAGGCAAACTCAGCCAAGAAAAGGGCTGTTAAACATGTTTCTTGGTACTGAAGACACAAACAGTGTAAGTACTGCTCTAATGTGGTGTTAAGCCTCTCCGTCTGGCCATCAGTTTGAGGATGATAGGTGCTGGAATACCAACCTTCACAGAGGTAAATTGAGAGCTCCTATCAGAAACAATCACAGACAGTAGCCCAAAAGAAACAAACACACGCTTCTGAAAGAGATCCACCAGAACGGGAGCAGTGAGCAAACCTTTTCCAGGCACAAAAACAGCCAATTTGGTGAAGTAATCAATGACCACCCATATGG
Organism: Ambystoma mexicanum; assembly: GCF_040938575.1. NCBI lineage: Eukaryota > Metazoa > Chordata > Amphibia > Caudata > Ambystomatidae > Ambystoma > Ambystoma mexicanum. The sequence goes on along the minus strand of NC_090924.1, from coordinate 679,513,326 downwards.
TATTGTAACCATGAATGGGAAGAGGTTGGACTATGAAGTCCATAGACACCAAAAACCAGCGTTTTTGAGGGATGGGAAGTGGGTGCAAGAGACCAACCGGTTATCTGTTTCTTGCACTGGGCACAAATGGAACACATTGTGATGTAATCAACAACATCCCTAGACATGGTAGGCCACCAGGACCACCTGCACAACAATTCCAAGGTCTTAGTCTTCCCAGGGTGTACTGCCACTAAAGAATCGTGGCACAAACGCATGGCAGGGTCGGGTTTCGGAGTCAGGGATGTATAGTTTGTCCTGGATGTATATCAAACCGTTGATGACATGTGCGTTGATATCGATTAGGATGGGAAAGCACCAGGTACGTATTTTCTCCCTGAGACTCGTGTGGAGTACAGCCACAAGCCATCTGGTGAGGCAACAGGAGGAGTTGCTCCAATTCTGATAAGGAGCCTTCAACCCCCAAGCGTGATAGGACATCCACCTTGGTATGAAGAGCCGCAGAACCTGTGGACGATAATGAAATCAAAAAGGGAAAAGAAATGCCATTATGCTTGTCTAGCAGATGATTATCGTACTGACTTCAGGGTAAGCAAATTTTGCTGATCCTTGAAGACCGTAATCTGTGTCGGGCGCCCAATAAATGGTGACACCATTCCTTGAAAGCATCCTTGACGGCCAGAAGTTCACGTTCAGTGATAGCATAATTCACTTCTGAGTACGTAAGCTTACGTGAATGTAAGGCCACAGGGTGGATAGCACCCGTACCATGACAAGTCTGAGACAGGACAGTGCCAATGGCCACATTGGAAGCATCAGCTTCCAATATGAAAGATAACATAGGATCAGGATGCTGTAGTACACGAGCAGAGGTAAAGTCCGATTTAAGACTCTCAAAAGCTTCTTGAGCGCTCTGATTCCACCTAAAAGGCGCTTTAGGGCTCGACAGACTGGTTAAAGGGGTTACAATGGAGGAAAAAGAATGAATAAACCTCCTGCAAAAGTGAGCAAAACCAAGAAAAGATTGCAAAGCTTTCAGTGAGGAACAGGCCAGTCCAAGACTGCCTTAACTTTGGAATGGCACATCTGGATTCCTTTGTCTGCAATATTGTAGCCCAAAAAGTTAACTTCAGAGGCATGACACCTTTTTCTACCTTGGCATAAAGGTGGTGTTGCCTCAATTGCTGCAATACCGAACTGACATTCTTGACCTGGTTTTCAAGAGAGTCTGAGAAGATAAGGATTTCGTCCAGATAGACCACATGCTGGTCTGTCATATCACAAAATATGTAATTCATGAAGACCTGGAAGGTGGCAGGTGTGTTGCATAGCCCGAAAAGTATCACTAGGTACTCGAACAGACCACAGCGTGTTTTAAATGCGGTTTTCCACTCATCCCCATGTCTAATGAGTACCAAATTATAGGCGCCCCTCAAATCCAACTTGGTGAAGATAGAGGAACACAGCCGATCTAACAAGACAGAGATAAGAGGAAGTGGATATTGTTTTTTTTTTTTACAGTTATGGCTTTGAGGGCTCTAATCAATACAGGGCCTGAGATCTCGTTCCTTTTTAGGCATGAAAAACAAGGGAGAGGGGAGCAGGGGACCTAGAAAGACAGTTAAAACTGTTAGCCAGGGCCGAGTCCAGGTAATCCTCGAGGATCTTATCTTCCTTCATGGTAAGAGAATAGAGACAGCCAGAAGGAAATCTTAGAATGAGGATTAGATCTATCAGACAGTTGTAAGGCCTGTGATGGGGCAAGCGCTCAGCCCCGCATTTATTGTATTTGGTTATTTATATAGCGCTCTTTCCCCACTTGTGTGGCCTCAATGCGCTTTTTGGTAGGAATGCCCTCGGTGACCATAGTCAATGGGCTGGAGACTTCTAAAGGGGTTAGTTTAGGAGATGCGTGTGTGCATTTTGCCAGTCTAGTGCTTGGGTGGCTGGCTAGGCTCAACTAAGCAGCCCAAAGAGAGGCCAGTCACGTGGGTGGGCGCTGTTGGTGGTTTGTAATAGATTGCTATTGTTGAGAAAGTCGATGTGTGGCCAGCTATACAGAGTTCCTTTCAGATGGTAGTCACTGTATGCTAGTGGCAGAGGTGTTGAGGTACATTAAGTGTTTCAGTCTAGACGTCTATGTGCGTTGCTAGAGCGGATGTGCATAGCCATAGCAGCATTCTACTGTGCACAGTTGCTTGGCCGTGCCTGCAGCCTGTAACCACACTGGTGGTGTGAAGTATACGTACCGTAGGCTTCAAAATTATTCAGCTGGAGGTTTCACAACATAAAAGGCCGAGAAGGGGGCTACATATAAGTTTGAGACAACTGTATAGTGGGAGAGAGGCCTAGAGTTCACATTACAGTAGGTTTCACAATATAATAGGCCGATGGACGGATCTGGTGGGCGGGGAGTGTTGCGGGTGTGCCACAGCGAAGGCTGCTGGCTTACCTCAAGTGCTTGTCGGGTGGGCGTGTTGTTGTGCAATTGGTAGTGGTGTGTCCGGTGAAACCGCTACGAGAGATGCCGGCCCCTGTGTTGTGATGCAGCAGAGTTTTTATTAGCGGTGTATTCTAGAGGTGCAATGGATTAGGAGAGTACTGGGATAAGCCAGGTTTTAAGGGCATTCCTGAATTTCAGGTTGTTTCCAGTGTTGCGAATGTGTAGCATAAGGGAATGCCAGATGATTGGCGCCTGGACGGAGGAGGAACCGGCAAACCTTGTGGAGCTGTGGTGTGGGATCACTAGGCGAAATGCTGTGCGAGATCGGAGGTTCCTGGAAGGTCGGTAGGGGACAATTTTGGCTCGGAAGAATTCCGGGCCGGTGTTGTGGACTGCACGGTTGGTGATACACATGGCTTTAAAGGTGGTGCATCGAGCAATAGGGAGCCAGTGGAGGAGTCAGGGTAGGGCTGATGTGTTCTCTGGGGGTGGGGGGCAGGTTAATGAGCAGGCATGCTGCTGTGTTTTGTATTCTTTGGAGTTTCCTTAGTTGGGATGCTGGGGCTCCTAGGTAGAGGCAGTTTGTGTAGTCTAAGCGGGACAGGATGATGGAATTTATGGCCGAGAAACGGTGGGGATAGGTGAGGTAGGGGAAAATCCATCTGAGAATCCATAAGTGGTAAAAGGAACAAGTTACTTACCTGTAACTGTTGTTCTCCAGCATGGGTCTGGCATGGATTCACATGCTCATGAATATTCCCCGTCATCAGGCTGGGAATCCTCGGTAAAGAAAAAAATCAGTATCAGTTTCGTTTCTGATCTGTCTTTCGTAGTAGTAACCAATCACTGATCTCTGCGTCATACTGACCACAGCCAATGACTGCCCTCTACCTAAGCCCCACCTCTGGCAGCCATCTTCAGATTTTTACCGCATGTTCAAGTGTTGGGAGTCCTCGTGCTTAGCTCTCGAGCTTTTACTGCGTGTTTCGCGCTTTTTCAAGTGATTTTTCACATTTTTTTGGTTAATCGAGCCTCAAGCTCCACCGTTCCTACTCCCGTTAACGGCTACCCGTTACGGGATTTTCCTGTGCCCCTCAAGGGTGAAGATTTCGTCGAATCAACTTCTTGGAGGATTCCAGAAGATTTGCGGCCTACTTCGAGATGGCCCAGGACGCGAGTTCGTCACCCGGAGCCAAGCTGTTTCGCAGCTGCCCTGGTTGCGGGCTGCAGAATGTATTTAAGGAGGACGAACATTCGCAATGCCTCTACTGTCTTCATGGGGACAAGACTCATGTAGAGAAGGACTGCCAGTTCTGCAAGAACTTGTCGGAGCGGACCATGAGGGACCGTCGATCCCGTCTCGCCAGCTGGTTGGAGAAGGGCTCAGCAGGTGAGAAGAAGAAAGGGTCCGAGCGGGCTTCTAAGTCCTGTGCGGGTGCCCCAGCGACGGGGGCCCAACACCAGGCCAAGCGCCACGAGTCCGCTGGCTCCAGGAGCGCCGAAAGGTCGGGCTCTTCGGCCGCCAGGCAGGGCGCGCCTTCCCCGGCACCGTCAATCACGAGCCAGCGCTCCGGTTCGGGGAAGAGGAAGTCCCAGACCCCGGGTAAGCTTCGGGAGAAGCCCCGTCCGATCTCGGAAGAGGGGGAGCGAGGCGTCGCCCCTCCCCCTAAGGAGAAGGCCCGGGACGCACCTAAGGTGTTGAAGGCCCCTACCCAGCAGGCAAAGGCCTCTATCGAGGTGATCGCGGCAACTCTGGCCAAGCCGGCAGAGACCCTGCCAGCGGAGACTGCCTCCGGGACTAGAGTTTCCCTGCCGCCAAGGAGGCAATCCTCTTTTCAGCCCATCGTCATGGCCACCATGATGGAAGAAGCGAGGGGGGGGGGGGGGGGGGGGGGCACGGTAGCCTCCTCAAGCTCGGAGTCAGCCTCGGAGGAGGAACTGACCGAGGCCGTGAGGAACCTCGAAGTCCAATTTGAGAAGGTTCGATCCCGTAAGGAAGATCCGCGGGAGATAACCAAGGAAGACGACGATGGCGAGGAAGAGCAGCCTTCCCTTCCGGCGCAGCCGGAACCTAGGCCTCAGGATAGCTTGGCGGCCATTTTGTCTGCGATCCAGTCCTTATGCTCTGAGATAAGGACCAGATTCCCACGGCCCAGGCCGGAGGACCCGCAACCTGGCCCGTCGGGAAGTCCTCAGAACAAACGACAGAGGACCCCAACCCTCTCCTCCACTCGTCCCCGTAAGGCCTACAGTTCCCTCCTCATACTCCCACGAGTCGGGAGATGGGCTCGACGACGGGTTCTGAGGGTGACGGCGACGGAACAGGTCTCCCGTCTCCCGTCGCACGGGCCTCGCCGCCCGACGAGATTGGCTCATTCCACGCCATGATCGACAGGGCGTCCGAATTGTTCCAGCTCTGCCCGGAGGAGCAGAAAAAGGAAGGTTTCCTCTATCAGCGCCGGGAGGCCAAGAGGAAGACAGTCATCGCGGTGCCTCTAATCGATGACATCTGGGAGGAGGGCCTGTTGGTTCTCAAGAACCCCTCCACGGCACCAACCAAACAGGACCGGTACGAGAAGAAGTACCGGGTCCCCGAAACCACTCCCCTGTGCCTCAGGGCCCAGCCAACGCCAGACTCGGTCGTCTCGGCAGCGGCGAAGAAGAAAGTGGCGGGGCCAGGAGCCTCGACGTCGAATTCCCCGCCGGACGGTGAGGGAAAGAAGTTGGACGCCATGGGGCGGCGGGTCATTTCGTCGGCGGCGATCAAAGCGGCCAACGCCCTGGCGATCGTGGCCTGCTACGACAGGGAGCTCTGGTTTAAGCTGGCCCCCATAATTGGACTTCCTACCGGACGACAAGAGGTCCAAGGCCCTGGAAATACTGCAAGAAGGCGAGGTGTCGTCGGACCACGCCATAACGGTGGCAACCGATATTGCCGATACCGGGTTCCGCCAGCTGGGCAACGGTGTTTGCCTACGATGACGGGGTTGGCTCCGGGCGACCGACTTCCGTCAGGACGTCCAGACCAGGGTGTTGGACATGCCGTTCGACGGCAGCAACTTGTTCGGGAAGGCGGTGGACGAATCCCTCCAAGCCATAAAGACGGAGACGGCCCGCGCCCTAGGAGCCCTTCAGCAACGACGGCCCTTTCAGAGCTCCGGAGGCAGACAGGGTGCCTCCAAGGGATCCAGCGGTGGCTCGTCGTCCTACCGCCAGGCGGCACGCTCCTCGTCTCAGGAGGCCTACAGGGGTCGCGGCAAGCAGGGAGTGCCTCGCCGCCGTCGGCAAGGTGGCCAGGGCGGCAAGGCCACCACCTCCAAGCAGGACTGAACCGGCCGTGGTCTCGGGGCCCCTACCGAAGCACCCCGGTGGGAGGCCGGCTGATGAAGTTCGTCGGCGTGTGGAAGTCCATCTCCACCGACCGTTGGGTGCTGGATACCCTGGCAAGAGGACACTATCGAATTCCTGAGGAAGTGCCCTCACGTTCCACCTGTGGCCAGGAAGGAAAATCACGTCCCGCAACTGCTGTTGAAAATACGGGCGATGCTCAGGAAAGGCGCCATCGAGCTTGTCCCGAAGAGGCTCCGGGGCGTACTCAAGGTACTTCCTCGTCAGGAAGAAGACGGGTGGCTGGCGTCCCATCCTGGACCTTCGTCGTTTGAACAAATACATCAGGTCACAAAAGTTCAGGATGGTCACCCTCCAGCACGTACTGGGGCAGCTGGAGGAAGGCGACTTTCTATCGTCGTTGGACCTGGAGGATGCTTACTTCCACGTTCCCATCCTCAAAAGTCACCGAAAGTTCCTCAGGTTCGTCGTCCAGGGACACCACTACCAATTCTGGGCACTGCCGTTCGGATTGAAGTGGGCCCCCAGTCTTTACCAAGTGCCTAGCACCTGTGGCGGCGCGGCTGCGCCTGCAGGGGATTCACGTCTACCCCTACCTGGACGACTGGCTCATCCGCTCAAGGACGAGGGAACTCGCCGTCGAACACACTGCGAGGACCATCCAGCTGCTCACAGACCTGGGATTCGCCATAAACTACCCAAAGTCCCACCTGGTGCCGTCGCAGGTGGCCCTGTTTCTGGGAGCGAAGCTCGATACAGTGAGGCGCCTGGCGGCACCGTCGGAAGAACATTCTAGGCAAAGTACAGCGCCTGCTAGCCACGAACGTGGCCAGGGTGAGGTCCATCAAGTCCCTCCTGGGTATGATGTCCTCTTGCATCTACCTGGTGCACCTCTGCAGACTACAGATGCACCCTCTTCAAGAATTTCTCGACGCCCATTGGATGCAGGCGACGGGCACCTTCGAAGACAGGGTCCCCCCTCAACGAGGTGTTCCGGCGGCCGATTCAGTGGTGGGGCGTTCGAGCGCACCTCACGGCGGGCAAGGACTTTCAGACGCCGGCGCACCAGGAGACGGTGACGACGGACGCCTCCCTGGAAGGTTGAAGCGCCCACACCGGAGATCTCCACGCAAGAGGCCTCTGGCTCCCGCAGGAGAGGCTCCTGCACATCAACATCCTGGAACTCCGAGCCATGTTCTGGGCTCTCAAATCGTTCCTCCCGTCGCTCAAGGGCAAGGTGGTGCGGATCTTCATGGACAAGACCACGACAATGTTTTACATACGGAAGCAGGGAGGCACCAGATCCCCAGCCCTATCCAAGGAGGCACAGGGTCTGTGGCACTGGGCGGTCGCCCAGGGGATGTTCCTAGTTCCCTTCCACCTGGCAGGAGAAAAACACCATCGCCTACTCGCTCAGCAGGGAGCTGCGCGCGTGTCATGAGTGGGAACTGCGCCAGGATCAGGTGGATCAACTCTTCTGACGATGGGGCAAACCCCAAATCGACCTGTTCGCAACAGCGACAAACTCGAAGTGCAAGAGGTTCGCCAGCAGGTTTCCCCAGCCGAGAAGCATGGGCGAAGCGTTCTCGTTCCCCTGAGACGGCCTATACATGTATGCGTTCCCTCCGTTGCTGCTTCGACTCATCAACCAGCTCAAGAGGTCCCGGTGCAGGATGATCCTCGTCGCACCGGCGTAGCCGAGGCAGATCTGGTTCCCGGACTTGTCAACATCCCCTCCCATCAAGCTGTCGGCGGACGCGGACCTTCTCTCCAGAGAAGGAGGTGCCATCTTCCACTACGACCCGGCGTCGCAGAACCTGCAGGCTTGGCTCCTGCAGTGCTAGAGTTCGGAGGCTACGATATACCGGCCGATTGCAGAGAGGTTCTTGCAAAGGCCAGGGCGTCCTCGACTCTCAAATGCTACGGTCATAAGTGGAAGAGGTTCTCCATCTGGTGCCGAGCACAGAAGATCAACCCCCTACGGATTACGGCCCCTCAAGTGCTGCGGTACCTGCTATCGCTAGCAAAGGCTGGGCTGGCCCACACCTCCATTAAGATTCATCTGGCGGCGATCTCCAGATACACCAGAACCACAGGACGGACGTCCCTGCGGTCCCATCGACTGGTAAAAGAGTTTATGAAAGGACTGTTCCGGTCGTTCCCGCCGGTGAAGGCCCCGGCATGGGAACTTAACGTGGTGCTGACCAGGCTCATGGGGCCCCCATTCGAGCCGATGCACTCCGCACCGATGAAGTTTGTGTCGTAGAAGACTGCATTCCTGGTGGCCATTACCTCCGCACGACGAGTGGGAGAGATCCAGGCCCTATCCTGCAAAGCACCGTACTTGACTTTCCATGCCTCGAGGGTGGTGCTTAGGACGCACCCCTCCTTTATGCCCAAGGTGCCGTCGGACTTCCATCTTAATGAGCCTGTTACCCGTTTTCTTCCCGTCTCCTTCGTCGCCGGCCGAGAGGACTTTGCACTCGCTGGATGTGGCTAGAGCACTGAAGTTCTACGTGGACCGCACGAAGAGTTTTCGGAGGACATCACAGCTGTTCGTGAACTTTGGACCTGTGAATCAAGGGAAGGCTCTCTCGAAGTCTTCTATTTCCAGATGGCTCTCTGGCTGCATCATGCACTGCCACCAGTTGGCTAACCGACCGCTGCCAGGCCGTCCGAGAGCCCATTCGACCAGAGCGATCGCTGCTACTACGGCGTTCTTATCTGGTGTGCCCCTGCTGGACATCTGCAGGGCTGCTACGTGGAGGTCGACGCACACCTTCACGAGATTCTACTGCGTCGATTTGGATTCCAGGGAGGAGTCCAGGGTCGGCCAAGCAGTGCTGCGCAACCTGTTCGCTTAAGGTGAGCTTGGTGAGGAGGTAAGAGATGCTTAATGTTGAGTTTTTTTGTTGCTTAATATTGAGCCTTTTGCCTCCCCCCGTGGTTGTGCATGTGTGTACTGCTATTTATTCTTATATTCATGAGCATGTGAATCCATGCCAGACCCCATGCTGGAGAAGAAACAAGTTACTTACCTGTAACTGTTGTTCTCCAGCATGGGTCTGGCATGGATTCACATGCGAACCCTCCCTCCTACCCCTCTGCGGCTCTTCACTTGGTCATACTGCCACTTCACGTGCTACCAAATCTGAAGATGGCTGCCAGAGGCGGGGCTTAGGTAGAGGGCAGTCATTGGCTGTGGTCAGTATGACGCAGAGATCAGTGATTGGTTACTACTACGAAAGACAGATCAGAAACGAAACTGATACTGATTTTTTCTTTACCAAGGATTCCCAGCCTGACGACGGGGAATATTCATGAGCATGTGAATCCATGGCAGACCCCATGCTGGAGAAACAGGTTTTGGATACACTGTTGGTGTGTTGGGTGAGGGATAAATTTGAATCCAACTCGCATCCAATGTTTTTTTTTTAATTCACATTAGATGGTGCCTGTTAAGCAAGATTGTATGCAGTACCCTTTGGGTGCACTACAACAACCCTAACCGACTAGCAATAGGAACCCAATCTTTGGTCCAAGTCTGTACTACACAGGTAGGTAGCCTGTTGAGCAGCCAAGCTTATCTCAAGAGGGGTCAATGTGAGCTGTAGGACACAGAGATTCACAGTTATAAGTATTCAAATAAAGTCTTACACACAAGGTTTCTTGATTAAACAACTATTAATTTATTTAAGTCCGTTTGCGTAAACCTTCTTCAGAAGGGGCAATATAATAGTAACACACAAATGCACTCCAAAATACACACTCCGTTTCTCTAAATCAGCAAGTACCCATTTGGGATGGTAGACACTTTCTACACCCTCAGGTGACGAATAGCTAAGACACTGGACATACATATATACCTGTTACATTTAGAGAAATACTTAGGAGTAGGTCAAAGAAGAGATCTCACAAATTCTGAAGCAGGTAAGTACTTTTGGTAACCCCCAATGCAAAGCAAGTTAACCCCTTCCTGGAAGGAAGGCAAAACACAGAGGCAAGAAGGAGTAATTCAGGGAGCCAGGCCAAAGTCAATTGGACAAAAGTCTAGGTGAGCTGAAGCAATTCTTGCAGGTAGGTAAAAGTCTTGCAAAATGTTTTAGAAGTCTTTGTAGAAAAGAAGAAATCAAAGCAGGGCCACGAGCCATTTAGGCTTGTGAGATAAAGAAGCGGTTAGCAACTGTACAGGTGCAACAAAGACAAGTCTCCACTAATAAAAACAAGTGAGGTTAAACACAAAAAGGCAAGTTCTAATAGGCTTTTCAGTACCTTTGGTAAGAAGAAAATGGGTTTGGCTGGCTTCTGCAGATCCTGTGTTCCTGGGCCTCAGTCGTGAGGACAAGAGGGAAGGCGTCTGGAGGACTCCTGCACTGCAACAGGACGGTCAGCGACAGAAAAGGACCAACTTCTATTCAGTGGCACTTCATGGTTTCAGCTCCTCGCTTCTCAGCAAATAGCACCACTGCAGACTCTTGGCTGTTGTGATGGGCTTTCCTTGCATCTGGGGTCCAGCACTCTGTTGAGGTGGCTCAGGCTCGGTCAGTCCTGCTTCCTGGGAGTCCAGAGGATCTTCCTGGAGTTCTTGGCTAACTTAAAAGCAATGCACACAGTCTGGTGTTCCTCTCCCTGGCTCTTCGGCTGCAGCAACAACTGCAGTGGAAATACAACCAGCTTCGAGAGGTTGTCCAGGTGACTGACTTTGGTGTTGATTGTCCTCCGTCCTTCTCGGGAATGAGAAAGTAGGGGGGAATACCAACACTTGTTACTCTCCGCTAAAGGTACATGTTTCTATTGTACCTTTCTGTTGCAGGGTTAAAATCTCCTGCACAAGGAGCGGATCTGGAATTTCGACATAGTTGGTTCCCGGTGGATGATCATGAGGCCTTTTTAGAAAAGGAAGGCAGTAACCTTGAGCTATTTTTTTTAAAAATTAAGTTTAAAGTGCAAAGTGGTTAATTAAAACGTTCTACACTATATTGAATAACATTCAAAAACAATAAGATCATAAGAAACAGCATACATCCAATAGAATAAAATGAGGCCTATAAACCGGTGACAGCATATCAGACTAGCACGTTACATTTCATATCCTCATAAAAAATTAGTGAGTTCCCCATTTATGGTCACATATGTTTTGATTTAGAGCTTAATACTTAATATAGCATATCCAAAAAATGAGTTTAGCTATTTGGGATTGCTATTTTCATATATAGAGGGCTGCATAAACCATAGTTTCCGCCATGAAAATGGTCGACCAAAACTGGTCAGATGAGACCATTCGTAAGTCGCTCACACATTTTCCATAACCCTTGTAGTACCAGTCTTGTAACTTTTAACATGCTGAGAGTACATGTCTGATCAATTCTACAACAATGTCTACACAATCGTTGCTCCCTGGGTATACCAGACAAGGCACCCGTATATTCCTTACAAGGAAGTATGTTAAACCTATGGAGGATCATGAATCTCACCAGATTTCTTTTTCCAATCATTAACAAAACTTCGGAGCATTTCAGGTTTTATCCCTTGGAGTGTGTATGTCTCATATAGTTTCTTTTTTGCAAGGCATGACAGATTTTCATACATATCCCATTCAAAAGCTTTCTTTTTAAGATGTTTATGCATATTTAATTTCTCCTAAGTTTGTGGGCAACTTTAGGTTTATTTTTTAAGGAAGGAGAGTACTATACCTTTCAAATTGTCATGTATGTATTTGGCTCATCTCTCATATACATTGTTTTACCAATTAGATTAATTCAGCTGGTTACCTCCCCTTCACCCACAACACAATCTTAGCATAGAGCTTACAACACTGCATTTTCCACAATGTTTGTAGAGATGTTAGCCCTAATTCACATTTTATAGCTTCGATCGAAGCCGACCTAGACACAATTCCCCCTGGCACTATGCATCTCTTATAAACTTCCAGGTAACCTTCAGAGTGGAATATCCACCTTTCCTTGCCATATATTCTTTCATGACATCACATTTCTTTAGCACTTTGGACTCCACCATCTCATAACAAAAATTTCTTGGAGGTTTATTCATGATGGGAATCCCAAAATAAGGGTATATATCTCCCACCTCAAGGGTTTCTGCATTTATCTTCCATTTATATGAAATGTCTTCTTTTTTCCTTTTTGATTCCCCCAAAAACCATCCTTAGTTTTATTTATATTAATGCTTAAATTATTTTCATTGGAATATTGGCACATTACATCAAGCTTCTTTTGCAAATCCCCCCAGTGTTTTATCTAATTGGATTGGGTCGTCTGCATGCATAAGGCCGCTAATTTCCAGCCCTCCCACTTTTAGTGGAAAGTTATTTATACCAACAAACCTATCCCACGTCTTGGATACATACATATTATATAACACCGGAGAGGTGACGCAGCCCTGTTTAAGACCCATATTTGTTTTAATTTCTGGAGAGATCTTTTCACCTTTGCCCAAACAGATTTCCACAGTGGTTTCTCTATGCATTTCTCTTAGCAAATATAAACGCATTGGACATATCTTCCTTTCCGCCAGCTTTTTCCAGAGTATGTTCCGAGCAACACAATCTAATGCTTTAGAATAATCAATGTAACAAGCATAGCCCTCTCCAAACTGCCTTCAGCTAGGGTTGCATTTTGGCCCTTAAAAGACTTGCTGTGTGAAGAAACAACCTCTATAACCTGAAGAACTGCTAGTGTTACACTAAGCAACAATTTTCCTTTCCAAAAGTCACTTTCTTATATGTGCATGCAGAGTAAATGTCTTTACTTTATTTCTGCTAAAATTTGCGAGAGCGCATTATTACCGAAAATACAATAGAAGGTCATTACTGTCAAAAGCTTTGACAAGATAAGCCTGACTGCTCCGCCACTCGACCAAGGTAACAGTAGTACAGACTGATACTAAGAAAAGGGGGTGGGGGGGATCTACAAACCACTGGGATAGCTCACTAAAGTCTTACCTCCAAGTGGGACTTTAGGAAAACTCCCCGAACACAGAGTTGACTGATACTTTATGGGTTTTGATTATTTTCTCAGATTGTGTCAGGAGGCCATGTGTGTTTAATTTAAACTACTACCAATTTGAGTGTTCCAAGGACACAAGCAAGTCGGGGCAGGTGAGACAGCCATAGCCAGTTCAAAGTTTATTCTTCCCCTCATATTGTTTGAAGTGTCCTTACAGACCATGTGCATTACGTCTGGGGTTAGAAGGACCCAGGCCACCTATTGCAATTATGCTTGTGTTTAAATGTGTAACTATGTGATGTTATGACCTATCACAGACAAATCCCCAAAAAGAGTGTGCTGTTAATATGAGCGGATGATAGTAGTTGGATAAATGTGACCAACGAGAACGTGGGAATTGGAGAAGATTGGATTTCTTTTGTGTAGGTTTGACCAATCATGTGATGATTTGTAATAAAATATGTGGGCATGTTTTAACTGTTGCAAAATGTATATAATGTGAAGTGTTTGTGTGGTTCAGGGAGACTCTGGTTATTTTTACTCTACAGCGTCATCAATCTCCTCCCAACTGATTGAACCATAAATTTGCTTTACAGACAAACATGTACTCACTTAGGTGGTGTGCCTATTTTGAGTTAAGGTGATTAGAGGCCCATCCGCACAAGGAATAATACAGTTACACTAGCAACATTAGCAAGTACTTAGCAACAATTCTAATATTTTCTTCACAGAGGCCTTCTTATTTAGCAGTGCTTCCATAATATATACATGTGTTCTCAGAGGCAGAAGGGGGGCACTGGTGGTCCAGTGGCCAGCTGTAGGCAGAAGAGGATAAGAAACAAACTGTAGGAAAGCCAGAGTTCCAGAGGAGTTCTCTTCTACAAAGGAAGTACAATACTTCAGAGTTGTATTCTATTCGTCATTTATATAGCGCCCTTTCCCCCACCATTACATGGCCTCAATGCGCTTTGTGATTGGAACACCCTCAGTGACCGTAGTCCATGTGTGGGAGATTCTAAGTTTATTTATAAGATGCGTGCATTTTGCTAGGTTACAACTTAGGTGGGCTGACGAAGCTCCAGTAAGCAGAGGTCTGGCATGAGGGTAGGTGCCGTTGATGGTTTAGGATAGAGTGCTAGTGGGGGCGTGGCCTGACCTCATGGCATGAGGCTGCATACATCCTGAGCTCCTGCTGAGATCCTTCAAAGATCCTGAAAAAACGACCAGAATAAAGACAACTTGAGTAGGAACAAGCACACCGGCGGACATAGCAACCGATTCCCTGACCCCGGCGGGAAAAAGCAGGAAAAAAAAAATTCAAACAAAAAATTTAAAATATCAGAAAGCGGCAGCAAGCTGAGGGACGGCGAAGTGAATCCCCCTACAAATCCAAGATGGCGGACGCAGCACCCCAGCAGTGAGAAGGAAGATGCTGAGGGCATGTGGAGCCGCAAGACAACATGGGGTGCCCAGACGCAGTGGTCCAACGCTGGCTGGAGGCAAGGCTCTGCAAACGAGTCAGACGGCAGTAGCAATACACCCAATGCATCAGGCCCAGCGCTGCGGCTATCGGGTCGCTTCGCACACAAAGGCAGACCCAATCCAAAAGAAGGAGCAGCGGAGGAGAAGCAGGAAGACAGACACACAGATCCGGAGTTGCGTAGCATAACCAGGAAGATTGAAGGCGAGGGAAGCAGCACAGGTTATCGGGCGGCCCCAACGAGCTGCAAGCTCTTAGAAGCAGAGGTGCAGGCAACGATGCAACAACACAAGAAACAAGCGCCCGGCGGAGTACGAGCGCGAGGAGCGGGACCGTCAGGGTAGCAAGGAGACAGAGGCAAGCAGAGTGATGGAAGCGTAAGCCTGGAAATATGTGACTACCACAGCAGGGTCCCGGAATCAACAGAAGGTGCAACGTGACACAGAATGAGCACAAGACGGTGAGCTAGCAGAGAAGGCTACACACAGGCTGCAACAGGGCCAGAGGAGGCACCAAAGGGGCATGAGCAGGCAGGCAGCAGAAGACGCTACCTACAGACTGCGCCAGGCCGGGTCAATAGACACGAAGCTGGGCCACAACATCAAGAGAGCAACGACCTAGCCAAGACCTGTAGGACAGCAGCGGATAGTGCAGCAGACCCAGGTACAGCGGGGGACTATGACAACGAGATAAGTAAGCAGACCACAGTGGTGATTGCTAGAGGCAGCAGCAGTAGTACACTGACTGGGTCCCCACTGTAAAGGCATAGCCCGCACCAGCAAAGAGTTGGGCGCTCACAGTGACGCTTATTGGGGCCAGGGAAGAGGAACCAAGGCCCACAGCACTACGGCACCGGCAACCCAATAATAGCATGGTGCTGAACAGGACACACACAGCGCCGACAAAACGCACCGTGATCCCACACAGAAGAGCTGAGACTCCATACCTTGCAGCCAGAAACAAGGGAACAAAGACCCAAGGACGCTCAAACAAGAAACCTGGTGGCAAGGCGCTAAATAGATCTGAGGGACCCCCGCACGGGATGGACAACACAAAATCACAGGCGCGCCCACCACTAGTACTGCACTCACTGCATAACCAGGCACCAGTGAAGATATGCCTTCAACAAAAAACAGAAAGGACCCAATAATCATGCCGCCAAACAGAAAGGGCAGACGACAGTACCCCAGAAGCACAAACGGCACAGCCAGACAAAGAAGCCACCACTAAAGAAGACCAAGTACTGGAAACAATTGCAGCCCTAAAATCCTTCATAGACACAAAAATGGGGGAGGTTAAATCCGATGTGCAGTTGATGAGGCAAGATGTCCGCAACCGTACAGAAAGGGTAACAGCTGAAACAGAGCTAAAGAGACGACAGAAACCACAATAGAACGAGAAGCGGCTGACACAGCTAAAAAGGAAGAATGCAGCACTAGAAGCCCAGGCGGAAGATGCAGAAAGGCGCACCAGGAGCAACAACGTACGCTTGCTGGGAGTCCCAGAAAGGAAGGATCCATCCCGATGGACTTTGTGGAAAATGTAATACTACAGGAAATTGGAGCAGGAGCACTGTCGCAGGGGTTTGTAGTAGAAAGGGCACACAGATCCTTGCAAACGAGACCGCCGCCGGCCTCACACCCCCGCCCCATGATAGCCAAGATACTGAACTTCCGCCACAGGGAGACCATCTTGAAATTCTCCAGAGAGGGAGAGGAGATCCGTCGAGACAATGCCAACATAGCTATATATCCGGACTACACACCTGCAGTGAAAAGGGCAAGGAACTCATTTGTGCCAATTAAGCTAACACTCAGGAAGCTGGACCTCAAGTATATGTTGATGTACCCGTCCAGGCTCAAGTTACTCTACAAAGGACAAGCTGTTTTCTTGGAAACGCTGGCTGCAGCCACAATGTGGTTGGAACACAATAACCTGGATGACAGACAGGAGGTGGAGACATGAGGAGCAGCCGGCCCGGTAAAGGAATGGGGTGCTGGAGGTACACGTCAATAGCAAACCTGCGGGCGAGCGACACAGAACAATGGAGTACTTTGTATTGTCAAACAGCAGGAGCGAGGTAGGAACCTCAAACAGAGCGTACAGACACCCCACAAACTGGTAGGCATCAGCCAGTTGCTGGCGCAACACAGCCCGCACGCTGAAGCCCGGATGGGCCAAGCAGATGCAGGGGCACTCGAGCACCACAGTTGGAAAGTGCCAGCTGAGTACAGTTTTCTAGTTATGGTTTGGTTCAGAGTTTGTAATGGTTTGAATTCTACACAGAGGAAGGTATGTACCAGGAAATGTGTGAATGTGGTTCTGCACGATTGGATGGGGCAAGGGCTACCTGGGGTGTAGAGCAATTGGGAAGGCCTAAAATAGAAACTGGAGACCAGGGGGGAGCAGGACGACTGGGGGGACCCATATTGAAATGGCCAATGAAATTAGAGTATTGACATGGAATGTTCAGTGCCTGGGAACATATGCGCAGAAATCGGGTGAAATCCTTCATGAACAGGAAAAAGGTGGCTATTGCACTGCTGCAGGAGATGCACCTGACCCAGCAGACTGACTGCAGTAACGGAACACTGGGATGGGCAATGCTATGGTGCCCCCTACTCAAACTATGCTAAGGGGGGTGCTTATTTGGGCAATTCCATTCAAACTACTGAGCTGTGAGGCAGACGCGGAAGGCCGGTACCTAATAAAGGGATGTGTTGAGCTCGTGGAAGTCTGTATGATAAATTCGTATTTCCCCAACCATGGGATCCCGAAACACCTAGACACACTGGGGGCCAAACTAGCCCAATGCCGAGTGTGTGTTAGAGATTGGGAGCTGGACAAGTCTAAACCGACAGCAACCAGAAATGACACCGCAACAGGGGCACTAAATGCACTAGTAGAAGCCCTGGATGTGTCGAGGTAGCTACATCCCACAGACAAGGGTTACTCATACTTCTCATCGCCACACTCTCTGCACACGAGAATTGACTACCTATTCGTGCCCAAAGGCTATCGAACACAGATAGAATCGGCACAGTACTTAAGTAGGTCAATATCAGACCATTCACCACTGCTGATGGCTTGGAAAACACGGGGGCCTAGGCCGCCCATAACGCTGTGGCGCATGGCACCAGATGCCCTAACAGACTAGGCCTCCACGGAAGAGCTGCGAGATAAAATAGAGGACTATGTGAAAAAGAATGTAGGTAGCGTTGAAAGATGGGGCACAGTTTGGGAGGCAATGAAAGTAGTGGGGGGGGGGGGGGGGAGGCCAGGAGCAGGGGGCATATACAAAAAACAGAGCAGAACTGGAGAAACTGAAAGAAGAGAACACACAAAGTCAGACACACGGGGGACAAGGGAGGAGCTGGAGCTAGCACAGTTGTGAGGGAACTGTCAGGAAGCATGGGGAAGGCTCTCCAAGTTTGATTACTCAGTGAAAACCGCAAACGCATACGCTGAGGGCGATAAGCCAGGCAGACTGCTGACCTAGCTGTGTAGGAGAAAACACCCACGACCTCAAACCACAGAGATCAAAGACACAGCAGGAAATGGACACATTCTGAGATTTCTACTCCTTTACAGCCATGACCACCAGGTGCCACAAACGGACATCCTAAACACACTCGACAAAATAGGCCTTCCCAAAATAGACTCATCACAACAGGAAGCCTTGGAGGTGGAAATAACAGGGGACAATATTGCAGAGGCAATAAGGTCAATAGCCTCCAGTAAAAAAACAGGAAGCGACAAACTCCCCCCCCAGAACTCTATAAAACATACGAAGCAACCCCGACACCGGTGTTGCTTGAGGTTTTCCGGGAGGCATACACTAAAGGGGAGCTGCCGGAGTCCATGAGAGAAACCCTAGTGATACCAATACCCAAACCGGGGAAACCAATGGATGAATGCAACCCTTACTGCCCGCTAGCGATGCTGAACTATGACGTCAAGATTCTGACCACGATACTGGCCAGGCGTCTGAATAAAACAATGGGGGGGCCTAATACATAGTGACCAAAATGGTTTTATACCAGGGCGTAGCACTGCATTGAAATTACACAGACTACAACACATTCTTGCGCAAACAGCAGAATCCCAAGAACAATATGCCATACTCCACCCTGGACGCCAAAAAGGTGTTTGACTCAATATACTGGGAATGGCTGGTGGCAACATTAAAGGAATTTGGTTTTGGGGAGGGAGTCATCCGATGGGTGCGAATACTATACACAAACCCAAAGGCCAGGGTTAAAACAGGGAGGCCAGTGTCAGCAATCTGGGACATAAAGAGAGGGAGACAGGGATGCCCATTATTCCCAATGCTATATGTGCTGGGCCTTGAACCAATAGCAATATACCTCAGGAAGCAACACCTAGATGCAGGCATCTGAGTGGGAGGAATGGGACACCAGCTATCTCTCTATGCGGACAACATGCTGCTGTATGTGAAAGATCTGCACCTGAATGTCACAGTGATCTTGGACATACTTGATAACTATTCTAGTGTGTTGGGGATCCATTTCAGCAGGACCAAATCTTGCATATTCCCAATAGCCGACTAAGGGCTATTGGTGTTTGAACACCACCCCATCCGTGCCCCCTTGTGACTGTCTTTTTTTAATATAATGGTTTTGTAGCTTTTGTATCAACGAACTGCCAGCGGTGGGACTCAACTGGGAGGTGAACTTGGGGTGAGCATTAGACCTACACCGGAACAATTGCATGAACATAACACAGCAAAGGTGGTGCAGGGCTTGAGGAAGTCATGAAATATTGGTCTATGCTGCCACTATCACCGTTAGGTAGGGTAGCCATCACCAAAATGATTATCCTCCCGAGATTCTTGTACTTCAACAACATGCACTGCTATGTTAAGGCGTCCTTTTTCCGTTCCTTGGAGGTGCTGCTCCGAGAATTCTTGTGGGGCGCTAACCGCCATAGGCTCTCACTAGCAACATTATATCTACCATATGACAAAGGAGGGGTGAAATTGCCAAGCCTCGAGAGGTACTACCTGAGTCTACCTCAAACAGACTTACTGCAACACCTGGTGGCTCCCATCTAACTAAAGGAAATATCATCGGTAACGCAAAAGCACGAAACACTGGGTAAGAAGGTGTGGAGGAGAGCACAAACCTTGCTGAAACTAGTAAACCCCCACTCACTGGAAGTGCCGATAGCAGCGGACACATGCAAGGATACCACGGACATGGCACTGGTGAGAAAATAAGAGGGCAAAAGGGATATACACATGGGGAGATTTATATGAAGACGGGGTCTTCAGGGAATTAGATTCAATGCAAGAAAAAGAGGAGCTGCCGAGCGGGCAATTTCTCTGGTATCATGGAGTCCGGGAAGGGGCCAAAGAAAGGTGGGAGGGCTGGCCAGAGGAACCAAAGGCGGACCCACTGCTGACCCTGATGTACAATTTAAACGACGGCTGGAGGCCGAATTCTCGGCTGCACAGCATGCTGATAGACACACCTAACTCCAAGGGTACAGCACTGAACGAGCTATAGGAGAAAGACCTGGGTGCAGATATAACAGAGAAAGAATGGGAGAGAATATTGAGCTTTCCTAAAGCAGTATCGAGGAACCATCGCTTCAAACTAATACAACTGAATGTGCTGTATCGTACATACATGACCGCTCACAAGATAGCTACGTTTAACAAGGAAGCGAGTTCACAATGCCTGTGGTGCAAAGGGGAGGATGCTGACCTGCTGCACATGTTCTGGGGGTGTGCGCATGTGAGAAGTTTCCGGGCACACAGAGCGAGCTTGCAGGGAGGCTGGAGTAAAGAGGTAGGAGTGGTCACTGAAAGAATGCCTGCTTGGTGCCTAGCCCAGAATCAGTAAACGCAAACATGTGGTTAGGTTTATGGATCTGGCATGCATACTAGCCAAGAGAACTATTGCCAGGTCCTGGAAAGCTGCTGCGGGGCCACAATATTGAAAATGGCGGAAGGAATTTGAAAGGTGGGCAGAGGCAGAGACCAAGGTGTGGGTGGAAGGAGCAAACAGATCGGAACCGGACGGTGATAAGTGTGTAGCATGGAAAGCGTTGATCTGGGACATGTTTCACCCATCCAATGCCAAACCCCCCCCAAGAGCGCACCAATTAAGGCAGGAGTCACCCATCACATGCCCAGTTAATCATTCCACGGCACCCAATTGACAATAGCCAACCGGAATACATGAAGAGTACAAAGAAGAGGTGAGCCCCAGACATTAGGCATTTGCCCCCAACCAATGTTATACATTCAACACAAAGCACGTGTAGGAAGTTATTTGTTGGTATTAATCTAAATACAGGCATGAAAAAGTGAACATTGAATTGCACGACTAACTATACAAATGCCAATAAAAACAAAAATAAATAGGATAGAGTACTAGTGCGAGAGATTCGATGTCTGCCCACCCAGCTAGAGCCAAAGGTTTTGTAGGTTGTTGCTGTATGCGAATGGCAGAGCTGTTGAAGTCCGGCAAGGGTCTTAGTGTGGACAGCTATGCGAGCTGCTAGACCAGAATTGCATAGACATAGCTGCATTCTAAAGTGCATGGCTGGGTGGCTGTGCCTGCGGCCTGTGTCCACAGATTTGGTGCAAGGTATTCATATCAAACTCAGATGGACTTCATCTGTCATGTCACGTATCTGGGTCCAGCGCGATTGGCTGGTCTCGCCAGTTGCGGTATCCCTGGATTGAAAGCCTGAGCAGTGGGAGAGTGTTCCAAGAGGAACTGTTCTTGTCTGAACGATTCACTTCACTATCTCGGTCCAGTACTCTGGTACTGGTGAGGCAACTTCAAGGCGTGTGTTCTTTACAAGGAGTCCACCAAAGTCTCAGGCAGATTTGATCTTCAGAAGACTATGCACTGCACTCGGGCTCGAGGTCCCAGGCTATTGGCAGTCCACCTCCCAGTGGGAAATTGCTCCAGGAAGGAATGGTATAAGACCAAGAACTGCAGAGTTTGACACCTCCCTCATTGCCTGCCTTAACAGACACTCTGGAGTTTCACACAAAGGATTCCCACAGAAGACAAAATTCAAACCAGGACCTCCCCCACCCAAAACAGCAGAAGGACCAAGCACACAAGGACTGGCAACAAAAGAATATATAGTTACCATTTTGGATCAATGGTGACTCTTCTATGCATTTCTGCAGCTGTGAACAGGCTGCGGGTAAAAAGAACAGGAAAATCATAAGAACACGCCCTCTGCCACCAGCCATTCAGGTATGCTTGTCACTAACATAAATGTTACAGGAGCAGTGCCGCACCACTCCACATAAGGTAGAGTGTACTGATCTCAATATAAAATGTAGAAAGGATAAAAGTATCCCTCTACCCTTGAGAACATGTGTTCTTACAAGAACTTACAGAAATGTTACAGGAACCATGAGAAAGGGGACACCATGTAACACCTCATATCGCCACCCAAGGTGGGGTGTGCTAATCCCAATAGGAAATGTAGAAATGATCAAAAGTAGACCTATGCCCTCTGGAATATTAGTTCTCACAAAGAGGCTCCCTAGCAACACTGCACAGAAAGTGCTGTGTGCTGCAACAGTAAAATATTGATGCCCATAAATCAGAGGAAAACATGACTCCGAAAATAAAGTATGGCTAGACACACAAATGACTCCCATAGAGTAAAAGGGCGAGTGGGGAAAAAGGATCCCTCGGACTCAGGAATATAGACAAAAGAAATCCACAAGTATTGTAGTAGTCATTTATATAGCGCCATTTGTGTGGCTTCAAAGCACTTTGGTCAGAACGCCCTTCAGGGCCGAAGTCCAGGTATGGGAATGTTCTAAGAGGAGGCTTAGGATGCATGTGTGCATTTGGTCACGTCTAGGCCATATGAGGGCTGGCTAGGCTCCAGTAAGCTACCCAAGAGGGCAGGCACATGGACAGGTGCAAAGGGAGGTCACAACAGAGCACTAGTGCAGGACACTGAATATGTACCAGGCTAGATCGAAATATTTCATAGGTTGTCGCTGTATTCCAATGGCAGAGGTGTTGAGGCAATGGTGGTGTTTCAGTGCAAAATGGTTATGTGAGCAGCTAGACCATTTGTCGCAGCTGCATTTTAAAGCGTGTGGATGGGTAGCCGTGCCTGCAGCATATGTCCACTTAAGTGGTGAGTTTATACATACCGTAAGCTCAGATGGAGCTTATCTCCGATATCACTGCATCATCCAGTCTTCTGTGGGGAAGAAAGGTCAGCTACCTTCGTAGCCTTTTCTAGGCACTATGGACAGACTACACTCAAGTCTACCAGGCACAACAGACTTGTCAAATGACATCTTCAAGGCGGGACCAACAGGCTACCACAAAGACTAGGATAATGGGGTTCTCTGTGCACAATAGGCAGGTTACCTGTATAGTTTTACATCTTTCAAGTTCTACAGCTGTGAATCAAAGGAGTCTACTAAGTGTGATATCAAGGATACCTGCATATGATCACTGTGTTACAATGGCTGACCTAAGCAGTTATAAGAGCAATGGAAGGTTACCAACATATATCTTCGATCGCCATCGGTGGGCTAAACATTATATGGTGCAAATGCTCCAAGTGTAACATGTGTTAACCAGAGTGTGCTTTCTTCTAGTTGCAATGCCAGGCTATCTGCATATCTAGGTACAACACAATGGCTGTCCTTACAGGTATTGTAAGTGCAAAAGGGAGCTAAACTCAAGAAACAGTCAGGTCCAGTGCCAAGGCCACAGAACAGTGGCAGGTTATCCCGACAGATCTTTAAGCACAGAAGGAGCAATACTAATACATCTTGTTGGTGAAATTAACAGCCTAATCTCAGAGGACTTGAGGCGCATCGGCCAGTTCTCCAGAGTGCTGGGGATATCCTCATAAAACATCTGCATAAATGGACAGGCTAGTGAGAGAGTGCTATGCCATTCCTACCTCCCTAAAATCCATTCAATGAGTCACATTTCCTACCCCACCAGCCCCCACCCAAGGTCCATCTAAGTGCACCACATTTCTTACACCAAACACCATCTAAGTAGGTCACATTTCTTTCTTTCCGCCACAATTTATCTTGGTGCGTCATATTTCCTGCCCCCAACTATCCATCTAATCTAACATTCTAAGTGCTTTTTGACAATCCCCTTAAATATTTGACCAGGGGGGGTGGGGAGGGGGTGTCCCAGTATGGGTCCTCTAGTTTTGCAGCTGAAGTGGGAGTCAGGAAAGTACCCCAGTAGATATTTCATGTGCTGGTTGGCGGTCCTGAAACTTTTCATTGGTACCGTACAAGCTACCCTCAAGACCATCAGTTGTATACTGGTAGCCTGAGCGTACCAGTCAGAGCAAAGGAGGTCCGGTGCCAACGTTAGTGTGCAAAGAGTGGTCTGGGGGTACAGTAATCAGGATATGCCTCTGCAACATCAGCTGGCATCCGTCTGTGGGTTTGTGAATGGGTGGTTTGTGTAAAGCAAGCCACCGCGACAACAGCAAGGCCAGCAAAAAGTACTGGGTGTCTCACAGGTGAAGGGGACAGGGCATAAAACAAATCAAAAAAATCTTCACAAAAAGTTAACATGCACAAGGGAGGTATCACAGGTAAGGCATAATGGTCATGCATGCACCCAGTTTCCTTACAATTAATGGTACTAGGTATGCTCTGGTGGAAAAATGCCATAAGTGAAGCAAAGGAACTGCTGGCAAAACTAATATACGCGACATTTTAATTCCCCCACTTCAAAAACTGACCAGGCACTGGTGGTCTGCCTAGCATACAAATATCTGTAGCCAGAGTATTTTGTCCAAGCAGTGAAGCTCCATGTTTGCTAATGCTTCATGTTGTATCTTGTCCTCTCCTATCGAGTGATTTGAGGTCATAAGAGAAGAACAAGTTACTTACCATATCTGGTAAAGTTCTTTCGATGGGATGTTCCTCAGACGTATTCCACATCTATTGTCAGAATGAAGGGTTTGGGCATAAAAAGGCGTAGAGCAGGCTGTCAGAGGCTGAAAACTACATTTCCCAGGAGGCTTGGGAACAGGGTGCAGTTCAGCCTGTGCACCTCTAAGCAGCTGCAGTCAATTTGGTGGAGATGGGCTTATAGCCGCCAACCGCCAGCGCTCTGGTGCAGTTGATTGAGGTAATGGAGCACAGGCGGCGGCAGCGGCTGGCTAAGTGAAGTATGCGGTGAGACTGGGGCACGAAGCAGGACGCTGTAGGAACCTCCCTGGGAGTCCATGGAGCGGGTCGGGAGGCACGCCTGAACTGCATAGGCCGCAGCGGTGACAGAAAGCGGCCAGGCACCGTCTCGCAGTATTTCTTCTGGCTCCGACGGCCTTCGGAGGCGTCCGAGCATTAAGTTAAAATCCCGAATGTACAGCTAAAGTGTGTTTCCATGATCCTAAGTGGGCTGCAGCGGTGAACAGAGGCGGCCAGATGTAATCAGTATTGTTCTTCAGGCTGAGACGGCCTCAGGAGGCGTCCGAGCGTTCAGTTAAGTTGCGCTCCCAAAAAATAGTGTGTGCATCACCAGCGCTCATGCTAGATTTCCAGGAGAGAGTGAAATTCTAATTATGGCAGAAGAATATTGCATCTTTTGATTCTAAATGTGTATTAGGTGATGTCTGCAAAGTCTGTACAGTCAAGCATTCTGTTCAATAACCAGGAGACAGGACTAACTTACTCTTAAGTGGTGCAGTGAAACTTAGATACCGGTTCAGGGCCAGTAGCCCAGTGGAGGTTTAGGGTGGCATCCTTATGTTCTATGTATTTACTGTGCTTGTGATGTTGCTTTTGCTTGCCCATGAGGGCCATGTGTCTATGTCCATTTCATAACAGGGAATTCCCTTGTGTGTGCCATCCTGCTAACGCCATGTGATGTTCTGTGTATTTAAATCCTATGTATTAAGTACTTCCATGCGGTATAGGATAAGTAGGAATTGAGAGTAGAATTCATATGACTAGTAGTGGGTACCAGGTTGGTTAGGAGTATTAAAATCTGCTTGCTATGTTAGGAGTGTATGTTTCTTTCTCCTACCTTTCCTTTATCATTCCATCCCCTTTACCCAACTCAGTCTCCCCCCCCCCCATTGGCTGCCACATGGTTTTCCTGTATGTATGAATGAATATTCAGGAACCCTTGCCAACCACAGTGGGAGGGTCGATCTATGCAGCTTCTGTGGTTCGGGAGGGGGGATTGATACCCTCGTCCCTTATGAGTTTGACATCTACGACAGGTAATGTCCACAGCTTTGCTGCTTCGGAACATTTTCGGCAGAGGGTGTCCTGCGTCGATGGTGTTGATCCATTGTCCCTCGAGGGTCTCCGTCGAGGGTCAACATCACCGGATGTTATATATAGGA
Source organism: Ambystoma mexicanum (assembly GCF_040938575.1). Classification (NCBI taxonomy): domain Eukaryota; kingdom Metazoa; phylum Chordata; class Amphibia; order Caudata; family Ambystomatidae; genus Ambystoma; species Ambystoma mexicanum. The sequence goes on along the minus strand of NC_090924.1, from coordinate 679,487,732 downwards.
TGCACGTCACCCGTAGCCTCAGTTGTAGTTTTTTCCCAGAACGTGTGCACCAATCTCCTGCCAGTATGACTGCAGAAAGCCTTGCGGAAACGGAAGCTGCAATCGCATAGGAAATTCAGAGGGGCTGGCTGGGAGGGCGATGTGAAATATGTCAGGAACATCCCATTGAAAGAACGTTGCCAGATATGGTAAATAACTTGTCCTTCGAGGGGATTGGGTCGTCCAACTTATTCCACATCTATGACAGACTCCCAAACCAGTACCAACTTATGGAGGTGGGAAAGGAATTTACAATTTTAGAATTCTAGAATGCCCAATCAAATGGCTGAATAGAGGACTGCCTTACCAAAGGCCAATTCCTGCCCATGGATGGAGTCCAAGGAATAGTCACAAAAGTATGGACAGAGGCCCATGTGGCTGATTTGCAAATAGGAACGCCCCTCTGTAGAGCAGTGGAGGCAGCCACACCCCTACTATAGTGAGCCTGTACGCCTACTGGAGGGTCCTTTCCTGCCAAACAGTAACACTCAGATCGTCAAAATGATCCATCTGGACATGGTCTGCTTCGAAACAGCCTGACCCAACCGCCTTCCAGCATAACCAACAAAAAGCTGATCGTCCACTCTGACCCGGGACATCCGTGAGGGATAGAAACTCAAAGCTCTCCTAGGATCCAACCTATGGAGCCTCTCCTCTTCCTTACCAGGATGTGGAGGAAGATAAAACGCTGGAAGAATCACCATCTGGCTCAAATGGAATTCCGACACAACCTTCGGAAGAAAAGGCTGCACCCACAGGATACCCCTGTCCTTATGGAAAACAGTAAAGGGTAGCTTGGCGGAAAGTGCCTGCAACTCACTCAATCTGCGTGCGAAAGTAACCGCAACTAAAAACAGTTTTAAAAAGGACAACAGTCACAACTGACAAGAATGTAAGGACTCAAACAGAGCTCCCATTAGGAACACTAAAACCAAATTCAAATCCCACCCCGGCACCTGGAAAGGCGACGGTGGAAACACATTAGTTAGCCCTTTCAGAGACTGGGAAATCAAAGGAATCTTAAAATAAGAACATTCCTCAGACGAGCGCTTAAATAGGGACAGCGCCGCCAGTTAACCCTTAATGGTACCCACTTGCCAGCCCTTGTGGGCTAAAGAAAGCAAAAAAAGACAAAACCAAAGGAATGAACATAGGCAAGGATCCACATTCTGTACCCTGCACCAGTCACAGAACTTTCTCCAACGGCACAGGAATTTTGTTGCGGGCCTGCTGGCCAAAAGCAACACCTCCATCACGTCTTTGGGGAGGTCCCAATCCTTATACCTCCACCTTTCACATACCAAGCATGAAGGCTGAGACATGACCTCTGGAAGGAGGACCCGACCCCCCCCCCCCTCCCGTGAGAGCAGATTGTCTCAGTAGGGAAGACTGCATGGAGGGCAGATGGACATGTCTAGAAGGTCCGGGTACCACGCTCTCCTGGCCCATGCCGGAGCAGTGAGCATCATTCAGGAACCAAACCTCTGTAACCTCTGCAACACTTGCAGAATGATGGGGACTGGAGGAAACGCATAATGCAGTGGGAAGAACCACTCCACTACGAGCGCATCCCCCCAAGGCTCGTCTTTGGGGGAAAATTCCTGTGAGCAGAATCTCTCGCACTTCCGGTTGACACTGGTGTTAATGTTAAAGGACATTTGTACCACGCACCATCACCACCAGAGTGGTCCCTTGGCGCTCTGAAACAGGAGGGGAGGTTGAGTTAGTGGGAGGAAGCAGGAAAAGTGCACGAGAGCAGTGATGTGCTGTTGGCGGCCTCAGCCCGGTGGGTCCGTTCGCTGGGCCTGGGGTGTTTGCGGCCAGTAGTCGTCATGTACTGTTGTGCAAGGCTATGTGGAATTTTGTTTTGTTGTTGCAGTGTTGTGAAGTTTGTGCGGTTTGTTGTGCTGTTGATTTTGGTTGTGTTTGGTTTGGAGTTTGAGAGGTGTATGCAGAAGGGGAAATTGTTAATAGGGGTTGGTTAGTTTGCGTCTCTGTCCTGAATTGAAGCGCTCGGCTTGCCTGGTATCCCCTGTTGCGGCTCTGTCCCGATCTGGGTCTGACCGGCATACAGGTTCCGTACTCCTCTAGCTCCCGCCTCTAACATGCTCTCTCATAGCTCCCCTCATCTTCCATTCATACTCCTGTGGCCATTGCACCTGCCAATGACAACCTCTCAGGTAGTGGGGTGATTGCCAATATCTCGATAATTCCACACCCATGTGGTACTTGGCGGTAAATAATTAAGGGGCGGGCGAAAGTGTTGGTGGGATTGTCTGGGGTAGTTGACTCAGTCTCCGTGCGTATCGCCTGTGTTCCGGACTAGCCGGTGTCATCCGTCCAAGTGCCATGGGCGTTACTCTCTCAGGTCCCGGATGTCTTTTTGGTTTACTCATAATTTTCCAGTTTTGGTCTCCTGGTTTAGTTTGTGGTGTTGTAGAGCCAGGTTTTTAGTGATTTCCTGAATTTTAGGTGATCTTCAGTGTTTTCTGGGATGTTGTTCCAGGTTTTTGCGGCTAAGTGGTAGAAGGAGGTGCCTCCAAGTTCCAGGCGGATTTCATTGCTTGATCGGAGGGGTCTCGTTGGTTTGTAGACTTATTTTATTTTGTAGGAATTCTGCTCCTTGTCGGCTGACTGCCCTGTGCGTTATGCACATTGTTTTGAAGGTGATGCAATGTTTTACTGGGAGTGATGTGGTCTCTTCTGGATAGTTTGAGGAGTAGTCTTGCTGCTGCATTTTGGATCCGTTGCAGTTTCTTCAGGAGGTATTGTGGTATTCCGAGGTAGAGGCTGTTTGCATAGTCGATTTTAGACATGATTAGGGCGACGATAGTGAGGGTTTTGTGTGCGAAGGAGAGGAAAGGTAGAATTCTTCTTGCCGTGCGGAGGAGGAAAAAGCATTTCTTCACTGTTGCATTTATTTGTGGTTACAGGGTTAGGTTGTTGTGCATTAGGACTCCCAGATTTTTTACTACCTTCGATGGTGTTGGTGCGTTTCCCATTTCTGTTGGCCATGGGATGGTGGTTTCGTTCTCTTGGTCTTTGGATGCAATCATGATTTCTGCCTTTCCTGGGTTGATTTTCAGGTTGTTGGCATCCATCCAGTTGAAGACTTCTTTTAGACAGTCGGTTAGGGTTGTATGGTTGGCATCGTTGTCTTTGATTTTGTAGATGATCCAAGTGTCATCTGCGTAGTTGTAACATGTAATGTTGTATTTTTTGAAGATTCTCATGGCTCAGAGATCCACTTGCGGCGGTCCCCAAAGGGCGAAGATCTCCAAAAGAACTTCCTGAGCCAGCTCCCACTCGTGAGAGACCATGCTCTGCCTGTTCAGAGCGTCTGCCGCCACGTTTTCATCTCCAGCCAGATGAACTGCCGAGATCGAACTTTCCTGCTGGATGGCCCAGAACCAGAGCTGCATCGCCTCCCTGCACAACGGGAGTGACGCTGCCCCCTCCCTTTTTTGTTGAGGTAGTGCGTGGCTATTGAACTGTCTGTCATAATCGGGACATTCTTCCCCTGCACAGACAGCGGAAAAGCCTTCAGGGCTAGCCTGACAGCCCTCAACTCTAACAGATTGATGTGGAGTCTGGACTCCGACCGAGACCAACATCCGCTGGCTGTCAACTCGTTGGCATGAGCGCCCCAACCTGTGAGGGATGCGTCCGTCACAATCGTCACCCCCGGCCATGGTTGCCAAAATGGTGCTCCATCAGATTGCCTACATCGGCCCATCATAGAAGATCCTGGGCGACCGAGGTCAGAATTTGAACGGGATCCGACATCCTGCCGGAGAACTGCAACCACTGCATCTTGAGAGCCCACTTCAGGGATCTCATCCGCAGCCTGGCCTCTGGCACCAGGAAAATGCAGGATGCCATGAGGCCGAGCAACCTCAAGAATTCGAACGCCGGGAGACTCTGGGCACGTTGAAACTTGTCCATCTGCAGAATTTGAAGAGCCCTCACTTGGGGAGGCGAACACTGCCCCAGGGATGTGTTGAGCACTGCTCCGATGTATGGGAGCCGCTGGGTAGGTTTCAAATGTGACTTCTTTAAATTGAGGGAGAAGCCCAGCTTGTGAAGGGAGTGGTAGGTGATTGACAGATCATCCAGGGCTTGCTCGGGAGAGCGCGCCCTGATCACCCAATCGTCCAGGTAGGGGTAGACGTGAATCACCCCTTTCCTGAGATACACTTCCACCACCACCATCCACTTGGTGAAGACCCTCGGGCGGAGGTCAAGCCGAACGGCAGGACCCGAAACTGAAAGTCGCCAACCGTGAACCTCAGGTATTTCCTGTGCTTGGGATCAATCGGCACATGAAACTAAGTATCCTTGAGGTCCAGAGACACGAACCAGTCCTGAAGTTGAAGGGCCTGGAGGACTTGAGAAAGTTACCATCTTGAACTCGTCCTTCCTGAGGAGCTTGTTCAACCAATGCAAGTCCATGATGGGTCTCAATCGCCCGTCTTTTTTCAGGATCAAAAAAATAAGGGGAATACCATCTGTTGTTCCTCTCCACTACAGGCACCAGTTTTATGGCGCCTTTCTCCAGCAGGGATAGGATTTCCTGTGAAAGGAGCGGATCCGGACGCTTCAAAGAGCTTCCCCGGTGGATTGTCGTGAGGCCTCTGCCGGAAGGGAAGACAGTAGCCGTGGGCTATGATCTCCAGAACCCACACATCTAAAGTAATGGCCCGCCCATCTCCAAGACGCTGTGTAAGTCTGCCTCCAACCGGCGAACCATGGGACATGGCCTTATGACTGAGTGGACATGGCTGCAGCAGTGTCTGAGGGCAAAGAGGCAACTGCTGAGCGTCTTTGGCACCCCAAGTACCTTGCTTTCCACCCCCGGTACTTCTATGGTGGCCCCTTTGACTGGCAGCTCCTCTCGATCTACCAAAGGAAGAGTAGTACCGAAAGGAACCTCCCCTCCATTGCTGTCCCCTAGGACAAAAAGGCAGAGGTTGATTTACTGCAGCGCTCAAAGTCTTTGCTGCAAGTTTTGAGGTCTACAACCTCTCAAGGCTCTCGTCAGCCTTGCTGCCAAACAGATGAACCCCATCAAAGGGCATGTTCAGAAGATGGGATTGCACATCAGGAGCAAACCCCGACTTCCACAACCACGCAAACCTGCGTATCACGGTGCTCGCAGCCATGGACAGGCTGACACAGTCTGCCGTGTCCAAACCCGACTGAAGGGATTCACACATGGCATCCTTGCCGTCTTGCACGAGGGCTAGAAAACCACCAATTTCTTCCCCTTCGGGAATAGGCTCAGCCGCCAAAGGCGCACAGTTCCACAGAGTGTATGTAAATATCGCTATGGAACAAGTGGCGTTGGCAGACTTCAAAGCCATACCCCCAGCCGAAAATACCTTCTTCGCCCAATCATCAAAGCACTTATCGTCCCGATCAGGAGGGATGGTAGGTTACGCAGCCTGCTTCTAGGTGGCCATAGCCGCCTGCACGACCAAACTCTACGGAGTAGGGTGCGTCGATAAGTAGCAGGGGTCACTACTGGATGGGCAGTATTTCTTCGGAAGTGACTTATTAACTGCCAGTAGACTCTCTGGAGCAGTACAAGCTGCCGCTACCCTCCTTTGCAAAGCCATGTGAAAAGGCAACACCGGGTCAGTGCGCGGACCTTAATCCAGGATGTCCGTCAAATCATCCTGAGCAAACTCAAAAAGTGGAGCAAACCACCCCAGGTATTCGGTCACCCTTGACATGAGATGCTGATAGGAGGAATCCGCAAGTGCCCCAGGTCGGCCAAACTCCTCCTCCGGAGAGGTCTCAAGGCCACTAGAGTCATGCAATGAGTGACGGAGTTCCTACATCAGACTATGCCCAGAAAAAAGGTCATTGGGAGGCACAGGCAAGGCCATGTCCTCCTCAGACAGTTCCCCAACCTCTGAAATATCCTGTAAAGGTTGGGAAAACTCCGATCTAGGAGGAACAACAGAATAGGGCTCAAAAACAGGCCTCAGACTTACTAGCAGCCTTCCTCGGAGGTTCCACAGCCCTCAGGGGCACCTCCGTCAAATCCTCCACAAACGGCGTCGAGGGCGCCAAAAGGAGTCAATGTTGACTGAGGCACCAACGGCATCGAAGACTTCTTCGAGGACGGAGCCCCGAGAGTGGCTCTCGACGGACACTGCGCCAATGGCGTCGACGCCTGCTTGGAAGGCTTCACAGGTTCCGACGGTCTCAATGGAGTAGAGGTCCAGGACCTGGATCTGGCACAGCTATGGCGATCTCCCTTGTCCGAGCGGGACCTCAACAGCTCACAATGATCACGCAGACCGCCCGAGCCAAAAGGCATGCGAGTGTTGGACCTTGCCCGTTCCCCGCCGGCTCCTTTCGAAGGCGCGGCCGGAACTGTGCCTCATGACTCCAAAATCCCTAACATCTGCTGGCGGAATGCATACCATTGGGCCAGCGATGAAGACTTGGTGGGACAAGCAAGCCATCTGGCGGATGAGTCCTCTGACGGCACTTCCTGGAATGCCTCGACGAGGCAGAGGAATGGCGGGAACCACTCCTAGATCGAGACCCCCTTGGATTTCCGCTGACACGGAGAGTCGCCCCTCGAGTCATCGGTCGAAAGCCCAGCGGACTTCGAATTATGGGGCATAGACACCGTACCTACCTTCAGTTTCCTCTTACGTTTCCACAAGGTCTTAGACATCGGGGACTGGCAATCCTCGCAGTCATCGGTGGCGTGGCTTTCGCCGAGGCACCAGAAGCAGAAGTCATGCGGGTCCGTGATGGACATCTTCGAACCGCAGTCCTGACATTTTAAATCCAGACTTGGGGGAAAGAATCGAGCGCACCGAGATTCTGAAGCAAACACGTTTGCAGAAAAAAAACAGAACTGAGGCTACGGCGCTGTGCGTCCTATATGTAACATCGACCCTTGAGGGACAACAGATAGACGCCATCGACGCAGGACGCCCTCTGCTGAAAATGTTCCAAAGCAGCACAGCTGTGGACATTACCTGTCAGATGTGGAATACGTCGGAGGACACAATCCCCTCGAATGTTGGTACTCAACTCAATGTTACTCCCCAGACTGTTGGGACTATGTAGGCTGGGTGGTGGTGGGAGCCATTGGGCTCTTCTCCATGTCCTAAGCTCCGATTTATAATGATCTTGTACCTGATGACATCAGAATCCTGACTTAAAGCTGACACCAACATGAAGAGATCTGCTTATTAACAATTTGAATCTTTTTAAGGTCAGTTTTAGGGTCAAATCTGCCCGTGCAACTCTACTGCATTTCACTGAGGCTCAGCAAGTATTGCTCTCCCAGATGTGGCAGGCAGCAGGCTGGCCTGACGCCCACAGCGGGAAGAGTGGTTCGACACTAGGTACATTACAAGACTATTATGGCAATGTTCTGTACAGGACCGCAAAGATCCTTTTCTAGACATCAGCCTGCCAGAGTTCTGTTGCCAGATCCATCAAAGTCCCTTTCTTCTGTCGCCAATTCCAAGAAACGTGTGACCAGACCTGCTGTCGCCTCACTGTTGGAACCATCCTACAGCATCGGTTTCTTCAAAAGAAGGTACTGTCATACTCCTGGTAAAACGTACCTGGAGTCGGCTCGCTTGATCCCGGGACTGCAGACAGCCTGTATCTCACACCCCTGCAGGCCTCAACAGAGTTATATTGGGGTGGACAACCCATTGTACTCTAATCCTGCCTTAAGGAATTGGTATTTGGGGCAACACTTCAAGGAAACATCTTCATTTCCTTGACTTGTGAAACTTAATGTTTACTTATCTGCAAAACCAAGACGAGATCCCATTGGATTCTGGCACTCTGAACCTCATACTTTTTTCCACCTTTTCTGCCGAACCCCTGGTCACTGATGGCCCAGTGGCCCTTCTTAACATTGTGAGACTTTAATAAGATAGAGTTGGACTCCAAGTCAACTGGAACAAAGCTACTAAAAAGTTATGAGTTTGGAAAAGTTTGCATATATTTTTCAGATGGTTTTACTATGTAATTTGTGACTGAAAAAGCAATTCTAATGTGTTTTATTAGCCAAAGAATATTACAAATGTTCTTCTATTGTTCCACCATTTTAAAGTACTGACATGAAAGTTAGTGTGCATTAGGGTATATATTAAATGACTTGTTTTTAATATAACCTAAGCATAGCAGTGTTTTCTTGGACTAAAAGTTTTGTACCTCACTAAATACCACCTCCCTACTTGGCTGCTCCCAGAAGATCAACTGTAATGAACATCCCCACCAGGGAATTCTACCGGGCACGTAGAAATTGCAGTCAAGATGAAAGGTTTGAAAGAGCGTTTGAAAGAGAGGGTACTCTGGTAAAATTATAAGTATGACACAGGACAAAATCAAAGCAATTAACATTTCAGACATGATAGTTTGTGCACCAAAAGTTCAATGTGGGAGAGATCGAATCAATATAGGCTGTTGAGACCGCGTTGAAATTGGAGTGAATACTAAGAATCCCATTAACTCTACCAATCTTTTAAAAAATGTTTGCAACAGATTGTATAATTCAAGCCCATTAATGGACTCGCAACACTAAAGCTTTGTAATTTGAGCTTTCCACTTTGACACAAGCACAATGTGCTAGTAGTATTTCTATACTATAGATGCTCTTTGGTTTGGGCATTGCCACTACTAGCCACGGGGCAGGCCGTTTTGCTTTTGAACTTTGCGTCCCAGCGCATCAGGACACAGGTCACCGCACCTCCTTTTAACACTAAAACCCAAGTAGTGTAACATAGTGAGTGAAGGTGGGCTTTCCTAGGTGCGATCTCCAACATGACCTTTGCAAAAGCACCTAACAAGCAGCAACGAGGAAGGCTACTTCTTAGTGGTGACCTTGTCTCCTCAAACAGAAACCCCTGTTCTTCCTCCAATGGCACTAATTAAGAAACATTGGTGCAAAACACTGCTGAAAACAGTAACTGTTAAACCAGTTTCTCCAAGAATTGAGATACTAGACCTGCACCCTAGGACCCAACTCTAGCAAAAGGCTATACCCACCCTTGTCTAAGTTTTAAAAGACCACTCAAAAGATTTGTAATGGTTGCGATCAGCTAGTGATAAAGTGCGAGATGAATCAGGTGGCTGGAAATGCACGTGAGAACAGTGTACCGCCTGTGTTTTCCAGCCACCAAAGGCCATTCATCGGGTCCCAACAACCCCCTCGCCACCCCACCCCCAAATACACCCTGCACCAGTCCTCGACCCCTCCCCACTTACATGTTGGACCAGAGCTCTATGCTCCTGTTCCAATGCTCCTTCCAGCCAGCCTGCGCCCACCGCAATAGAATTAGAAAAGGGACTAACTCCCCTTTTCTAGTTATTATGGCAAAAACAATCTTGGTATTTGTTCGGCAAGATTTGGAGCAGTACCCTTTGGGTGCACTACAACAACCTTTACCTCCTGGCAATAGGAGCCCAACCTTTGGTATAAGTCCGTACTACACAGGTTGGTAGTGTGGCTGAGCAGCCAGGCTTGTCTCAAGAGGGGACAATCTGAGCATTAGGGTCGTTAAACAGATTCAAAGTGACAAGTATCCAACTAAACACATAAGGTTTCTTGATTAAAAGACTTAATTTATTTAAGTCAGTTTGAATAGCCTTCTTCTGAAGGGGCAATACGAGTAAGACACAAATGCACTCCAAAACACACACTCTTAGTTTCTCTAAATCAGCAAACACCCAGTGGGGATGGCACCCAGACACTTCCTACACCCTCAGGTGACTTAAATAGTAAGGACAATGGACATTAATATATCACTGTTGCATTTAGAGCAATACTGCGAAGTACGTCAAAGAAAAGGGCTATAGAATAAAGCAAGAGATCACAATTATTCTGCAGCAGGTAAGTATTTTTGAACCCCCAAGGCAAAGTAAATTAACCCCTTCCTAGAAGGAAAGGTAAAACATGTCAGAGGAAGAGAAGAGTTGTTCAGGTAGCCAGGCCAGCCAATGTCAATTGGGAAAAAGTCTAGGTGAGCTTAAGCATTTCTTGTAGGTCAATAAAAGTCTTGCACAATGTTTTAGAAGTCTTTGTAGAAAAAGTAGAATCAATGTAGGGCCACAAGCTGAAAGGCTTACGAGAGGTAGATGCAAGCAACTCTATAGATGCAACCAAGACCAGTCTCAACTGAGATCAAGTAAGGCTACAACAAGCGGTAAGTCCTTTCAAATTTTACAGTACCTTTGGTTAAAACAAATGGTCCCAGCTGGCTTCTGTTCCTGTGTAGCTCCTGTTGTTTCTGGGCCACACTTGTGGGGGACAAGAGGGAGGGCTTCTGGGGATTCCAACACTGCAAATGGGACCGTCAACGGCAGAAGAGGACAAACTTCTATTCAGAGATACTTCAGTTTCGGCGCCTCACGTCTCAGCAAATAGCACCACCACAGTGTCTCGGATACCATTCTGGACTTTCCTCGCATCTGGGGTCCAGCACGCTGTTGAGGGGGGTCAGGCTTGGTCAGTTCTGCTTACTGGGAGTCCGGAGGATCCTCCACAAGCTTGGGTCCGACTTAAGTGATGCACTCCATGTTCCTCTCCCTGGCACTTCGATTCCAGCAGCAGAAGTACAGCCAGCTCCGGCAGGATGTCCAAATGAGTTCACTTTGGAGTTGAGTGGTCCCACCAACTCAAGGGGAGAAGTCGTCCTTGCAGGGTTTCTCTAGTCGAGGCGTTGCAGCAGGCGTCTCTTCCAAGCTCTTCTTCAGATTCCTTCGTCCAGTGGTCGACTGCCTTCCAAGCCAAAAAGCCTCACCTTTTATGCAGGTTTCTCCCATTCATTCCAGCCTAGCTGTCAATCACTCAGCAGGGTGGCAGCCAACCGGCCAATCACCTTGGAGTGCATTCCTGTAACCAGGGGGATTAAGCACAGGGATTTCCGGGGACCTCCCTCACTTCCTGCCCCTGCCAGACATACTGGAGCCAGAGGCGGGCTTATCCCACCAAAGGCAAAACGAACAATGGGACCAAACCTGATTTTTAATTTATTTATTTGCATTTATAAAGCGCACATCGGCCCTGGGGCATCATGGCGCTGTTACAGCTTATTCACTTGGCAGCAGAAAATAGCGCAAAATAGAATGGTTACAGGCAATGACAAATCACAGGGAGGAGGCAGATTAAGCTGTCAGTAAGGTTACAGTTGAACAGCGTCCCTGTACAAATTGGTTAGTTTTAACAGTTTAAGCTTTTTGCGAAATACAGTGTAGCAGCTTTTGTTTCAGAGGGTAGCGGGTAGTGCGCTTTAATTTTTAGGAGCCAAGTGTTGAAAGCTGGACCCACCAGCTTTGATTCTTTTGAATGTTGGCACGTAGATCTGGTTGGTCAGATGTGTTCTAATGGGTCTGATGGATGGGTTAAAGGAGATTCTGATAGGTAGGGTGGGGCATTGGAGGAGAGGCATCTGTGGGTGAGGGCCAGAGTTTTGAAAAGAATGTGTTTTTACTGGTAGCCAGTGTGCATCTTTCCTGACCTGAGTGATGTGATCCCTTTTGGGGATGCTCAGGGCTGCACTAAGGGCATTATTCTGTGTGACCAAGTTTGTTGAGGTTTTTAGCTGAAGTGCCCATAAGTAGGACATTGCAGCGGTTTGGTGCGCAGAGTATATCTCAAGAAGGACCTTTCCAGCAAGAAGTGCTAAAAAAAAAAAAGACTGGGGCCATTTTGACAAAATGGGCACCCATGGGTGCTTTACCAAGACTGCAATTGCAGCCCGTGGTCAAAACACACAATGGTAGTAAAAAGTAAACCACTGCCACCAGCCATTAATTGTAGAAAGGGTAGCATGAAACTTACATGAGAAACTAGTCAATGGAGATACCAAATAACCCCTCCAGCTGGGTCTAGAAAGTTACAATGTAATTAAAGTCAATTTTACTTCACTGCTCTTGGAAACAGTTCCACCAAGAGAAGGTATTTAAACCTTTGGGAAATCTAAAAGACTGACTGTGTCAATGCACTGAAGGTGCTGTGTGTCAACGCAAAGATGATGCCTATGGAGTTTGTCAGACTCCAAAAAGCAAAAAAACTTAAATCACAGAAAAATACGAGAGTGGGAAAAATGTCACTCTCGCCAGGTTAGAAATGAAGAGTCCTAGAGTCCAGCAAAAGTGCTGCGGGTCCAGCGTAGAGAGGAATTATCACATTTCTGAGAATTCTCCCCAACAGTCTTTTTAACTGAATATTGGTGTTACGTAATACGCACTGATACAGTCTCATGTGTAGAAAAAGAAAACAATTAGCTATTCACACTACAGGGGTTATCCAGGGTGCAATCGCCACCGCTTTGGGGAGGGCGGTGTTCCCAAAGAAGGCATTTCTCCCTCTACCCACGTATTCCAAATCTCAGTGTTTTAGTCTACTGGTATGGTCCCCTTTAGGGAGTTTCTCCCTATATCCAGGTATATCAAATGGGTGTTCTAATTGCTGCTGTTCCTCAAACAGCAGGCCCTTATCCCACTTGCAAGGGGTCTCAGATCTAGGTAATTCTGCTGGCTGCTGTGTCCCTGGATTGGAAGTTTATAATACTTGCTAGGTGTCTCAGGTCTGGGTGTTTCCAGTCGTCGCAGTCTCTAGTCTGGGCATTACCCCCACTGGCCAGGTCCACGAGACCAAGATATGCATAACTCTCACCACATCTGTGAACACATGCCTCAGTCACAGCTCCACATCCATGCTGCTATGGCAAATCAAATCCAGTCCAGCAGCTTGCATAGCTGTCCACACAAACCCTTGACGTACCTCAACACCTCCGCCATTAGTATACAGCGTCACCCTACAAAAATAAATTTGGTTTAGCTGGGCACACACCAAATCTTCTGCACTAGCACTCTATCCGAATCCACCAACAACACCCACGTGCCTGACCTCAGGGTTGCTTACCGGGGCCCAGTCAACCCTCCTAAATCCTAACCCAGCAGAATGTACACGGGCATCTTAAAAATGTACTTCAGTCCCCCAGGGAGTTCCAACCACAAAGTGCATGGAAGCCATTCAAATGTTAGATACTTTTTTGGGGAAAGGGCGATATATAAATGATTACAATTACATTGTCCGGTCACGTCGTATGTCTGTTGTAACTGGCTAAATGGATATTGCAGTGACATTTAATATTTATTTTGAATGCGACTGTTGAAATATTGTAAGATAATGCAATTGAAGTGATTTACCGTTCCATTTAATAGTATCATCAATTGATTGCATTTAAAATGTGAATGTTTGAGAGTCGATGCACGACAGGATGTGGTTTGCAGAGAACTGTTCTTCAGCTGCATGGACATTTAGCTTTATAGAGGAGTTCTGCTATTTATATGTTCGTTATATCCATTGGCGGTCTTGCAGGAACAAGCAGCATGGTTTTCAGCATTTTACAATAGTGCAACATGACAAATATGTCGGAGGAACGTCACTTTCATATTTGGTGGCACTAAAAAATTAAGTGGAGGAATATATTCTGTTTCTTCATTTTGCAAATCATTTTAATTTTGGTAACTACAACTGCTGCCTTACAGTGTGAGGTTTTCCATCATGGCTGCCTAGCCTCCTTGTTTGCATGAGGCAGTGAATCTTAAGTGCTTCCCTCCATTGTCTATAGCAATTGCCTGCTTGCTTTTTTTTTCAAGCCAATCAGCGGACCGGCAGGCTTTAGCCATCCCCCCTAACCCCCTTCAAAAGCCCACTTCTAAGACCCTTCTGCTGCCCTGTCTGCTACATGAAGCTACTACAGCAACTTGACCCTCCATGGGGCTGCCAGCCCACTCAGCTATGAAATTGGACAACCACGACTCTTACTTCCCTCTTCATGGGTTAGTTCCCTCCTTCTGCCTACCCTTTCTTTTTCCCTTTGGGATCTTCCCCTCTGCCGGTTCCAACTAGTCTCCCTGTATGCTCTCTAATGCTCTTGCTTTAGCACTCACCTCTAACCCATACCCCCACTTCTCTTACCTATGGTGCCTTAGCATGTGCCTTTGCAATTCAAATTTGGGTGTTTTTGTAATTCAAATCTGGGTGTCTTTTTGTAACTCTACTTTGGCCCTCAATTGTAATCTGCTAGCCCAGTGACTGTTCCATACCGCTCTTCCTGCCCATTTCTCCTACTGCCTCTCTTTAACAACCAAATGGCGTTATCTGTTTCTCCCATCAGCTCCAACTGATTATCAATTATCCCTCCCTTCTCACCAAGTCTGGTAAGAAGAAATTTAAAAAGGCCACCTTGGCTTCCAACCCAGGTTTCCCCATCGCCGATACCTATTCCAGCACACCTACCCTCATGATCTCTGCTCTGTCCCGTCTCCTCTCCCATTAATGGTGGCACCCGCTGGGAAGTCCTCATGGATTCCTTTGACTCCTCCAGAGTCATCATGAATGCCTATCTAAACAGCACTGTCATGGTGCAAGGCCCACAGGCTAATCTTTGATAGGCGGTCCCCTACTCTCCTCCCTTGTCGTCCTATCCTTCTTCCTCTGCCCCATCTCAAGCTCCCTCCACAACTCTGAACTCTGCAAGGCGTACCTCAGATATGTACCCTCCCCTCAGAAGGTCTTGAAAGTTGGCAACCTTCATCTTGCCACTCTCGCTCAGCTGTCAAACACTCCTCTGACATCTGACACCTCCTTGAAAAACTGTCATGGCCACAGAACACAAACCACACCATCTAGCGATGATTTCGGGGCGGGGGGGAGCAAGGGGAGTGGCAATGGGCAATTTAACTCACTTATGTCCCTTCGGGACTCAAACACAGGGGCCCTGGCTGGACTCAGTCCTGGTGCCGAAGCAGGAACACTATTTCAGTGCAGGAGTGCTTTTATTTTACTTCAGTGCCATGAGTGTTTTTCACAAGAACTTTCCAGGTACTGAAAGCCTTTAAACCAGAGAACATCCCCATGTGCTGACTTATCAGGCATGGCTCCCTAGGCCTGGTCTTCAAGTGCTGACTTATCGTGGCAGGCAGGCTGAACCTGGTGGGCGTGGCTTCAGAAGGTCAGCTACATAAGCTACTCCATCCTTAAGGCCGGTGCTTCGCGTAACTGTGCACTCTTGTTCAACGTGACACTCCCCGTCGATTGGACCAGTTTACTTACCTTTGAAACCAGGCATCCTCCTGCACACTCACCTCCAGGAAACCGGTGCTTCATATGCAGACTCATCTCCTGGCATACAGTGATCTTGATCCCGACGCCGCAGCATTGCACTCCACATCGACAAACTCAGACACTGAAGAAGAAAGACAAGGTTAGAACATCTGTCCTTGGGCCGTGCTGCATTTGCACCCACACCCCCCCTAGTTAACTAACCAGCTACTGTACCGCTGCAGCTTCGTTCCTCGTACCCTCTGGCTGCCGCCTCAAACTCGCAGCTTCTGCCGGCCCGGCAACTTCACCTGCAAAGGAAGAAAGCAAACATCAAAAGTGGAACAGACAGCAATACAAGACAACAAACTTTACAATTCTACAAAAAACAGACGAGGAAAGAAACAGGAACACTTACCTGAAGTATAGTGGCTTAGTCGCAGCTGGACTGACTACCACGTGCAAGGGACCAGTGAAGGAACTCGGTCCAGATCAGACAAGAGCCCCTGCCAGAAGCAGCAGGACGGAGTGCTTGCCAAAGCTAAACAACAGGTGAGCTTTCCAGGGGCAGCACATCCCACGGGTACCACGGTTTGGGAGAAGGGATCTGGGAGCGTATCAGGCTGACAAGCTGGCATACTCATGCAGGAGCAGCCCCAAGCACCATCACCCATTACCACCAGTCACCACATAAGCGCAGAAGCGCAGAACACGAAGTCTGACCCGAGTGACCTCACCCCCGGGAGGGCTGCAACGGTGCCCTAACGCCTCCTCAGAGACCAGGTGAGCGTAACAAGAACTTGTCATTGATATCCTCGGTCTCATCGAGACGTGGTTCACGGCCAGCTATGTTACAGGTTTTGACACTCCCCTCCCCGACGGCTACGAGAGCCACTCCGCCCCAGATCCAACCAGCCCAGAGGTGGTGTAACCCTGATTTTCCCTGAGTGGATTCCTGCCTCTATCATCCCCAGTCAGACGTATTCCTCTTTCAAATGCGTTGTCTGCAGGCTCGCTCGCCCAGCCACTCTTACTGTTGCTACTCTATACTGGCCCCCTGGTCAAATCACCTTTTCTCTGAGTGGGCAGATCTCTCTTCCTCCCTACTAGCCTCAACCACTCAACTCCTCTCCTTGGTGACCTCAACATCCATCTTGATACTCCCTGTTCCTCATCTGCACTCTTTCGCGACCTCTGCGATTCACTCTCCCTCTCCATCCTCCCCTTAAACTTAAGTGTAGGATGGCTGGGAGGAAATGGAGGGCTTCTTGCTCATCCTCTGACAAACTGGCCTGCCGCCTGGTCCAAAGGCAATACCGACTTGCTGTCCGCACCAAGAAGAGAGTCCACATTCAAGCCTGCATCTCTGCGTCAAACAACTTGGTCAAACTCTTTAAAAACTGCAAGGAGCTGGCCAACCCTGCTGCAGTCTCCAAACCTCCTCTCGCCTTCCAGGCTCTTTGCAATGCCCTTGCACCTCACTTTATTTCTAAAACACAGGGCATCTTGTCCACCCTCTGCGCTGCTCGCCCTCCTCTCCCCTCTCCTTTCCCCTTTTCTCCATGGATGAGTCCGTTCTATAAAAGCCTCATCAAAACAGGTCCATCCATGTTACTCTAAAAGCATTAAGGACCACATCGATACCCTTGCTCCAGCCCTTGCCAATTTCTGCAACTTGTCCTTTGCCTCTGGATCTTTCCCCTACCTTCTGAAGCACTCCCTTGTGCATCTTCAAGAAACCCACAGCTGATCCCTCTTGTCCGGCTAACTATCGCCCAATTTCCACTACTCCCTTTTTTGGGTAAGCTCCTTTAAAAGCTGTCCATCTCAGCTTAACCTTCACTCCGACACTGTTGGCTCTCTCCATGACCATCAATCTGGTTTCAGAGCTGCCATAAGCACAGAAACATCTCTCCTGAATATCCGTGAAGACCTACTCTCCAACCTTGACTCTAACATTCCCTGTCTTCATCCTATCTCTCCTCTGTTTTTGACACGGTCAACCATACCACCCTGCTCAATCGTCTGTGACAACCTGGGCATCACTGATCAGGCTGTGGCCTAGCTGACCTCTTTCCTCTCTGTTCAACCCTCCCAGGTCCAAATTGGATGCTTCCTATCATCCACCTTCCTCTCTGAATGTGGTGTTACCCAAGGGTCTAACCTCTCGCCCTGGCTTTTCAACTAATACCTGGCACCTCTTGCCTACTGCATTTCTATTTTCTGCTCAAACATCCAGTGGCATGCCGAGGACACCCAACTCATTTTCAGGCTTCCTATAGCCACCTCCTCTCCTTCCCTCATCTCAGATTGCCTTAACGCCATTCAAAATTGGTGTGCCGCCAACAATCTTTGTCTAAATGCCAACAAGACTGAAATCCTCCACCATCCTTTCCCCTCACTCTCTGGCCGGCCTCCCTTGGCCCTCCTACGCTGCGAGGCTAAGAACCTCAGGATCCTCTAACTCCACACTTTACTTCTCCGCACACATCTCTGAAGTCTAAAAAAAAAGTCAACATTTTTACTGCACCTCCTTAGAGGTACTTTGCCTTTCCTCTCCTTCCCCCACAAGCTCACCGACTCCCAAGCTCTGGTTCTCTCTAGGTTGGATTACTCTAACATCCTCTTTCTAAAGCTACCTGCCTCCACTCTCCAACCTTTACAAATAATCCAGAACAATACTGCGAGACTGGTCCTTTACCTCAAGTCCTTTACCTCAAGCCCTGGGATCGTATCTCACCAGCTCTGAAATCCCTTCACTGGCTCCCAGTTGTCGCAAGGATTACATTTAAAACCCTCTGCATTGCCCACAAGGCTTTCGGGAGCCTAGGTGTCAGGGAGAATTCTCATAAATGTGCCATTTCCCTTCACCTTGGAGACCCCCAGTAACTTTGCAGGATTTTGAGGACTATTTTCTTTACCTGGAGAAAGTGTGACCCTTTCTTCCCACTCTCGTATTTTGATGTGTTTTACTTGTGTTCTTTGATTAGGGGGTTTTAGACAACTCCAAAAGCATCTTTTCATTTGTCACACACAGCACCCTCAGTGGAGTGACACAGAGAAGCCTTTTAGGCTGTACCAAGGTTTAAATACCTTCTCTGGGTTAAACTACCATTTCCCAGAGAAAAAGTGAAATTGACTTTAGTCTTTAAATTCCTAGACACAGCACACCCTATCATACAATAGAGTGCTGGAGGGGTTACTTAGTATCCCGTGTCTAGAAACTCACATAGCAGTCAAAGCTACCCTTTCCACTCGAAATGGCTGGTGGCAGTGGTTTTACAACAAACTACCATGATTTTTCCCTACAGCGAACACCGGTAGCGTAAAATCGCAAGCGCCATGTTTTTCAAGATGGCATCTGAGCCCCCTTTCTTTAAACAGGTCCTGGTCTTTTTTCACCATTTCTTTTTGGAAAGGTCCTTCTAGAGTTTGTCTCTGCGTGCTAAACCAGGTTTGGTCCCTTTGTTCCTACGCCTTTGGCGGGCTTCAGGACTGAAGACCGCCTCTGGCGCTCGAGTTTCGGGGTGGGCAGGAAGTGAGGGAGGTGCCCAAAACTCCCTGTGCTTAGTCTTAGTCAAATGCACTCTGATGATTAGCTGGCTGACTGTCCGGCAATGACAGCCGCTATGCTGGGTGAATGACAGCTAGGCTGGAATGAATGGGAGAACTGAATAAAAGGAGTCTCTTGGCTTGGAAGGCAGAGTAGACCACTGGAACAAAAGAACCGAAGACGAGCTTGAAGAGGACTGCTGCTGCAACTCCTGGCCCTTTTGTTTGTCCAGTGAAGCCCTATTGCAGGTTCTGAATCATCAAGTTCATCTCAACAGAAGCCCCTGCAAGGACTTCTCCCTTTGAGTTGGTGGGACCAATCAACTCGACACTAAGCCACCTGCACACCATTCTCGGAGCTGGTATTTTCCTCAGATTGCTGCAGGAAACCGAATAACCATGGAGAGGGACACCAGTTTGAGTGCTTGACTAGAGCTACTGGAATTGAAGATTTGCCAGTGGCCAGTTTTTTGACCAGGTGCAGTGCAAGAGTCTCCCGACGGCCTCCCTCTTGTCCCCATGACTGAGGCCCAGGAACAGAAGTCTTCAGCTGCATCTTTTTCTTCGTTGTAAGGTACTGTGAAAAACTGACCGAGAGAACTTGCCTCTCACTGCGAAAATGCTTGAAACTTGCAGGCCTAATCAGCTTGTGACCCAACATATGATTCTTTCTTTTACAAACTACTTCTGAGAACTTTGGCAAAGACTTTTCCGTTTAACTACCAGAACTGCTTTATCGTATACAAGACTTTAGCCCATTGACTTTGGCCTAACCTATTGAATTAACTTCTCTGGTGAACAACTATTTGCATTGTCTAAGAATAATTGCACTCTTATTAACCTATGCCTTTTTGCCCTTACTTCAAATAACTCAATGCCATTTTGGTCCTCCTTCAAGTACTTTAAATGCCCCAGAAACTTGCGGTGTAAAGTACTGAAGTATATTTGTGTATGATATATATTCCCTCCTTCTAGTGAATGTTTTACAACTGACGGAAATACATTGTTTTACCAAGAAACCTTGAGTGTACAAGTCTAATACTTGTAATTATATACCTGTCTAACATTACAGCTCACATTCCCCTCTTGAGATAAGCCTGGCTGCTCAGCAACACTACCAAAAACTGTAGTACAGACTTATACCAAAGGTTGGTTTGCTTACAGCTGTAGTCATAGTTGTGGGTAGTGGTCCCAGAGGGTACTGCATACAAACATTGCCCAACAGTAGGTCCAAAATAACTTCAACTATCCCTCCGTAAATACCTCCCCTCTCGAGCCCTTAGCTCCCCTACTTCTAACACCCTCGGGGTGAGTCGTTTTTCAAAGAAACAAGCTGGGGTAGATCCCAGTCTTCGGCTGGGGCCACCCTTTGGAATAGCTTCCCGACCACCTTGAAAGAGCCATCTCCAATTCCAGAAGCACCTCAAGACTTTCCTCTTTGCTTCCGCCTTTGCCCATCTTCTCCCGTGCTGATCCGTTTCATCTCTCTGCACCATGCACCTGGCCATCCTCTGTCATTAAGGCCCAGGTACCTGCTCACTGCCACCCTGCTGCACTGCCTCCGGGCAACCCCTTGGCGCTTGATTCTGTATCTGTTCCCCTACAGTCCCCCTCCCACTTTTCTTCTGCACTTATCAGATACACACTGACTAATCTAGAACTTTCTGGCTGCACTACCACTGCTTATCACCTTTGTTTTACTTATTTATTGTGCTCTCTTCTCTGTTCTGCACTTTCCACTTCTCCCCCTTTTCGATGCACTTGCGAGTTCTCAATGCCACTGGGCCTAGAAAGAGTTTATATTCACCCCTTGTTCCCCTCCCTTTGCCTGGTCTCTCTCTGAAACACTCTTGTACGAGCACAATATAAATAAAGTATTTCATTTGCAGGTATAAGCTACTTAATAGCAGCATGGACTTTTAGCATGCTACTGTATTGCTATGGGTGACAAAACCACGTGGTTTAACCATTGGAGGATTTACAGGTATGGGCTGCTCTTAAGTTGTGTGGACCTTTAGCTAATTTTACTTTGCTGTTGAGGGTTTACAGCGATGCTATTAATGTTGAAGGGTTCTGTTTTCCCCATTGTAGCATGCAATATGTGGCGAGTGACACTGTCAAAGGAGTGAGCCTGTTGCAGTTCGAATTTTAATGTGATCAAATTTATGTTAAAGTAATACAAGTAATGACTTTTTGGTCAGAGTTTTGCATTCAGCACAGTGGAAAGATGTAATTGAATGTGGAGTTGTATGTTGCCGTTTGGTTGGGGACGGCCGCCTTCAGCTGTAGTTCGAGTATCGTGGAGTTTCTATGCATATCACCATGGAAGGAGTTTGTGATGTGCGCAAGAATGTTGTATCTAGTTTAATCCTGGTAGAGTTAGGCCTGGCGGAGGCATACTCTTTACACCATTCCGTTACTGGATTGATATGATGGGGCTAGACATGTGTCAACGATGTACAGTCATGTGTATGGTTAGGTGATGTTTTGAGCCTGGTCAGTGATGTAGTATTCCTTTGTGTTTGATCACCTACTCAGATTCCCACTATGATTTTAGTTGGGTGGTGCGAGTTAATCTTAGGTCGGTCCCCATGGCAACTCATCGTAGCCAGCGGCAATCGTATTGACTGGTTTGCGCCAAGTATTAAGTTGGTTGTCAATTTGCCTGGTCAGCAATTTGAGTTTGGTGATGAGGGCTGTTTTCTTGAAATGGTATCTTGCTAGTAGTGTTGCTAGCCTGAATGAGTGGTCTAGTGCGAGTGGCAGTGTTGTATTTGAGGGACTGTGTGCTGCATCACTTCGAGCAATGGTGTGGTGCATCGGTGCACTTGAGTAATGGTGTGTTTCAGTTTGTGTATTGTTGGTATGCATTTTGCTTCAGGTTGTGGATCCCTTTTTTTAGATTGTGTTGCCTCTGGGATGTTAGTTATTTGTTGGTCCAGCAGGTCCACATGACAGCCCAAAGAGGGCATGCCTGTGCTCAAGTGTGGCAAGCTTAAGATTTAGCAGTGACAGTGGTGAACGGAAGGTGCATGGTGTTTGATGTAAGTAGCTTGTTCCCCAAGGAGGGGCTGGTTTTCACTCCAATGTGGCAGGCTGGAGAGCCACTGGTGGCAGGGGTAGATAGGTTATGATGGCTATTGGCAGTAGAGTTGTGGTTCAGCCTGTTGGTCAGATGTTAATTACACTTTAGTGGGACAACTACGCTCCTTGTTCCTGCAGACTGTACATGGTGTGTGGTGGTGGTCATCTCAGTGTGCCTGATGCTTCGTTTGAGTGGTGGAGAGATGGTGTGTTGCTTGTGGTTCTGTGTTGTATGTGCAAGGAAAGGATGTGTGTTGCATCTTGTCCTCTCCTGTCTGTTGCGTCATTAGAGAATGTTTGTAGTGTGTGGAATGTTTGTATGCAGTGTTTGTACTTGACTGAAAGTTCTACCCCAGGCAGTTGGAAATGTGTAGCCTGGGTAGTGGAAGCCAGTGGGCTGTTCTCCCTGTTCTAGCTCATATTACTAATTTTCTTGTACTTGATGACGAGATTCCGGAAGATGCTTAATAAAGAAGCCTAAAGAATTATCTGCTGCTTCCAAGGAGTATCACTTATTTCGCCTCACCTAGCTCAATCCAAGGCAGGGATATCAACCTGCATGCTCCCGTTCTGACAGTGGCTCAGAGGACCTTGCAGTGTATCACGTGCACAGGAATTTTACAAGGACAAAGCCCATTTAGTAAAACAAGCCACCAATTTGATGAATGGCAGGAAGAGTAAAATCATTGGTTCAATGCATGCCACCAGCATTGCCAGTTAACCATGCTAACAAGATATTCTGTGCCCCCCAATGCTCTTCTCTGCGAGAAGAGTTTACACCGTAGGGTGGCACTTTGCTTCACCATGTGTGCAACAATAAAAAAGGTTTGGCTCCAAATACCAGAACTCAGAACTGCCACAGGGTAATATAATAAATACAGGTGCCAAATCCAGATGAAAGTCCATTTAACATTGCTTTAGATATATTCCAGCATACTGTAGAAAGACCATTCCAAAGAAACCACAAATCTTTTACGAGTCAGACACCAAACTTTACTTGCAGGTTTCTACTGATAATAGTGGTCAGAAGCAAAAGTTACTATAGAAAACAAAAGCTTAAACGCAAACTCATGTCAAACATCCAGTTCATTTTTTATTGTAGGATGGAACTTAAAATCTACAATTAACCGATGTTACCTGCTTTATCCGTGCATATTAAATATTTGTGGAATGGAAATTTATTTTGAAAGTGCAGCCAAAATGTGGCTGGGTGACTTGCCAAATTAATGACTTGAAAGGGCACCACTAAAAGAAATATGCAGTCACTAGATTCAAACAAAACCAACTGGTAAAAAGGCAATCTCAGAGTGCCTTCTTCGACATGCATTAACAAGCTAACAAATATTTGCCCATGGAAAACAACGATTTTAGAAATTGTCCTGGAAAAATCAAGGAGAACACCATCTATAAATAACTTAAAATGATCACCAAACCAACTACTTAAGGTTTTTTATATATAATATTTACGAAACCTAATATAGTCTTCTCAAAAATGTTTTGCCGGCCAAATGAAATTCCATATTAGATTTTGAAGCATGAACTCCAATGTCTTGTTTTGCATGCATTACCTGTTAAATTAAGGAGATGTATAGATTTTAGTGTCTGAGATTACACAGTTCAAGTTATATATTAAAGTTATAAGTAAATAAGGAACAGTTTTGCAAAGCTTTCCTGTAGTCACATGAACTTGTGCCAACTTGAACTTTTAACCAAAATACGAATTATGCATAAGATCAAAAGTGAGGTGCCTAGCATAATTTACTCAGCGTATGGGAAGAGTTTAAACTGTAAAAATCACCAATGCCAAAAGTTAATTGTCAAGACTAGGCACTGCATTAACTTTCACTCACAAAGAAAACTATACAAGGAATGTGTTCATTCAAAATATATTTATCAGAGAATTTTTTATTTGCTTACCCTGGTCAAATTTCATCCGGAATTAAGCTTGTCCTGGATTGAACCTGGTGCGATGAAAGAAACGTTTATTTCGTAAAGGAGGGCATTGTCCTCCACTTTTCTAAGAGCAGGAACGAATCAAGCATTTCATGTCCGCTATTCCGTTCTTTGCTAGAGAACTGCAGTACTGCTTGCAGGAAAAATGCATTGTTTTGTACAATTTACAAACCTCTCACCTGTAAGTTTCATGTCATGCACAATTTACACATAGTGCAGGAGGCACGCTCACCAACCAAACTGGTCATTTCATAACCAGTCAAAAGCACATTTTATTTTTAACATCTAAAAGCCAACTTCCTTGTGAACTAGGAAAAACTAAAATATGGAGCATTGTTCAAAAAGCTTTAAATAAAAGTTTTTAAAAAGCACTTCAGTTAACAAAATAAATTGGAGCATTGTGTTCCATGATAGTTTGAAGGCTAAAAAGGTTAAGTACAAACCAAAAGCCTGCATTAACATACTGGCATTAAAATATGTTGATAAATCTCGCTTTTTGGAATGCAAACCAATATGAATGTATTTTTCCTTAAGGAATGCCCTAGCGAGTTGCTGCAACAATTTAACAAATACTGCAAGTTAAAGATAAAATATACTATAAACTTTTATAATCTTGAAAGGGAACATCAGTGGAGCATCAGACGCATCCTAACCAGAAATATCACTAGTGGAATTGCTTTTAAAAAACTATAGTACACATTACTATACACAAATTATGGCTCTCTCGAACAACTTCTTTTGCAACACATACAGGCTCTTTATCTGGAAACAGGATGCATATATCAATTTTCTGATATACAGATTGTAATTAATCCATTTTAACTAGTACATTTCGAGCAGTCCATTCACCACTGTTTGCAAATTATTCTAATAGGGTCTCTGGTGCCAATTTGCAGTGATGTTTAAGATCATGTTGGTTATTTATATAGTTAAAAGTAGACTGGCTGCATGGTTCAGAAAGACAAACTCAGGCAAAGCGATTCATTTAGATTGCTCTCCCAATTACACCATAAAACGTGATGACACTGCCATCGCCTTCAAAACAATAATAGCCAGCAGAAGACATTTTTAAGCACATACAAACTTACAGCTCACTTGGAAATATCGGATGCAAAATGTTGCTTTTCTTTACAATTAATCTGGCAGCAGTTTTCTAACGCTCTGGATTTGGTTACTAGAAGATCAGAAACAATTCAGGAGTAAAAAAGAAACTGAATACAAGTAAACCAGTTTTCTGGGCAACTTAAAGTTGGGATACCTCACCCTGTGGCTATAAAATGAAAAAAGCACTGACTGGCGTAATTGATTAGTCTATTGAGCAATATAGCATAAGCTAATTTATTCAAAAACAAAACTAACAAAAAAGCAAAAACACTGTATAGAGACCAAGGTGGTCTATAAAATGTTTTGAAGGTCTTCAAGTCTCCCTAGGTAAGTGTTGGATGCATTTAAAACTATTCATGGAAATCTACATCAAGATTCATACATCATATGAAAGGAAGGTCACAGGCTTCAAGGATAATGCTACACACACTGCTTCCTACAACCGTCCCACCATAATCCAGGATGAACTGCAATGTTTAACAGCTTAGAAATGCAGGTGCTTCATCGTAGGGTACTTCCCTAAATTGCATGGTCTCCTACCCACAAATGGGGTACCTTTTTCTGTTTATGGGGGCATTGTGTTTATATCGACCATGATGATTCGGGTGTCCACCTAGTATTGCAACTACCTAGAACCGGTCCCAATTTGCATAGGTTAGTGGAATGAAGTCTGCTCATCTGTCAGACATTTAAACTATAGAATTGTTCTAAATGAATAGCTGCAGACAAACTAGATTTCAAATAGGATAGTGATACTGCAGTGATGAAGTTTCATCAAGTGACCTTAATATCAGAGATGAGGTCATCACTTGGGGGTGTTCTCAATAATATATTAACCCAGCATTCCACAATGCAATCAAGTAGCAGCACGCTTTAAAAATGTGGCTTGCAGTCATGACAGATGAGAACATCTTCATTTAGCAGGTTGCAACAATTGATCAGGTATCTTCAAATAACTGGCACCTTTAAAACACTACCTGTTAAGTTTATTGGAACATTTGTTAACAAAACATAACAGCACAGGAATTCAGCAATTTACCCAGCTATTTCCAAACCACATATATTTTCAAGACTACAAAAGGTGAGGAGTAAAAATGGCAGATTTTTAAGCTGTGAATAAGAATGTTTAATGACTATTTACAGGGCCAAGTGTTAAGATTTCAGGATTCATCTGCTGCCATTTCTTCACACATTGCTTCATAAGATTTCCCATTTGTGCCTTCATCGTTTATTTCTGAAATTATATTTTCTTTCTCCTTGGATTTCTCTCTAGATTTCGCTCGCACAGATTTTTCTTTTGAAGATTTTTCTTTTGAAGATTTTTCTTTTGAAGGTTCCTCCCTTGAAGATTTCTGCCGTGAAGATTCCTCCCGTGAAGATTTCTCCCGTGAAGATTTCTCCCGTGAAGATTTCTCCCGTGAAGATTTCTCCCGTGAAGATTCCTCCCGTGAAGATTTCTCCCGTGAAGACCTGGGAGGAACACAAGTAGTTTTAACTACAAAGCGTACACACACACGACAGTACCCAGAGAAACCTACACCTTTTAAATAACATTTTAAAACTAAGACACTGGTAAGGGGACACCAATTAGCACTTTTGTATGTGGTACAGAAGCTATGATTCAGTAATTACAGAAGTTGTTAAACTAGTCATTACATAATACTTTAATTCAAGATCAAGAATCATTACTTCTATGTAACATTAGGCTCCCAGTAGAGGAGCTACACAAATTGCAGTTCGATACAAAGAGTAACCTGGGGGTCACATCTGAAGAGAAATGACTATTTAGAACTACTGGCGTAGGGTTTAAGGTAACCTTACTTGACGTGCAAACTACTGACAAGTCAGAACTTGGCTCTCTTGGCAACAAGGACAAAGAGCTCATCTATTTCAGAGGTCAAGAGTTTGGTTTAAGGAACAATTAAC
This sequence comes from Ambystoma mexicanum, assembly GCF_040938575.1. Classification (NCBI taxonomy): domain Eukaryota; kingdom Metazoa; phylum Chordata; class Amphibia; order Caudata; family Ambystomatidae; genus Ambystoma; species Ambystoma mexicanum. The sequence continues at coordinate 679,460,971 of NC_090924.1, read as the reverse complement.
AAAACCAAACCCTTGATGAGCAATAGATTGTCCATACAGGCAACTACAAAAATACTTTTATTTGGCAACACTGAGGCATCAAGTAAACCACCAGCACGTGTCATTTTTAAAGCAATCAGTCTACAGACTGATTAGCTAATTTTTTTGGCGCAACTGCTAGTGTTAAGAGCACTTTTTCTGAAGTTCTACCAAACTTCATCAAAACCATTCAACTGAGACAGTATAAGACTTCACTCTTAGTATAAGGCTGTACCACCAGAGTTCATGGTAGCGTATACCGAATAGCTAGGCTTATTTTAGGAGGGAGAGAGGGCTGTCAACAGTTACAAAGAATCTGTAACACAAATGAATCAATACAAACACTGACAACCAGTGAAAGTGAACCCCAACTTGCAGGGGGCACCCCTTAAATATATTTGGGGTACCCCCTGATCACACTCACACTGGAGTAAATCCCCACCTGTAGGGAATTAAGGCCATGAGTCTATCTTGCAAAAGATAAATTTAATCTGTACAGAAGTGAGGATTGGCAAAGAACTCTGCGCCAGAGCAGTATATCCTGTCCCTCAACCGCTCCGAGGTCCTGAAGACTGGTGCTGGGCCTGGGGCTTAAATACTCTTGACTTGGTTACTGGATACCGGCAGAGCTCATCCAAAACTGTTGTTCTTGCCATACAAGGGATGCTGTAGTTTCCAGTGTTGCATGGCCAGTTTTACATTTAGACAAACCTAAATAACATACTGCTGCCTCTGCAGGAATACATTGTCGCTCTTGTTTAGCATAATTTACAAGGTTATAAACATTCATACATAAACACATCTTCCCGCCATTCTCTCAACATAATTATATTTGATCCGGTCCAGTCATTCCTACAAAAAACCCTTGTTTTCCTAGTATGGCGTGTATTGAATCTTAGTCTCTATTGGCTTGTGATGGACAGGAATAGCTGCTGAGTTACCTTGTGCTCTGCCAGCCTGTAGTCTATTTTTAGCACCGGCTGAAATCACTGTGTGCTTTGAGCAAAGCCAACTACAATTTAACAGTTTTACAAATATATCCATCTAAATAGTTATTTGCACCTTATATATCAATCCTAGCTATCTTTATTTAGTGACCCTCCTCCCACTGGACTTGTCGAATACTTAGAAAACAGAAGTCTTGCCTAGTTCTAAAGTGCTTGGACAACATGTGAATGAAAGAAAGCATTAGGATCCGTCCAAACATTCCCTCCTTTCGTTACTTCCACAGTAAAACTCATCCCCACCCCACATTACTGCTAGCTTAAGCGTCTCCTCAGGCCCAACGCATCCAACTGACCTCACCACCACACCTACTCCTAAGAAGCAACTATAAAGCAACTGCCACACCAGCTGCACATATACCCGGTGCCCCCACGTACCTTAGGACTCTGACGTGAACTACAGTTCCCAAGGGCGTTTAACCTACCAGCGCTTTGAGATCATACCAAGGATACAAAAATCACTATATAAATGGCAAGCAACAACATATCTATAACCCAAAAAATATTAGTTTGAGTTAAGCAGTTTATTGTATGGAAAGGTGTTTTAGATCGCCCAATTGACACCATCTTTGCACTATTAGGGACTAAAGGAACACATGATCGGAGACCCCATTGGCATGTGCAGAAGAGAACCAAGAAGAACACGAATCAGTACGTTTACTGCCGCCCCCAACCATGACAGGACCCAATCAAAAGGTAAGCGATAGCCAATCTGTGTTCTGAACTCCTTCATTTTTACACCTAGATTGTGCACCGCCTTGATGACATGGGATAGTAACCCGTTCTCAGCATCCCCCGGGGGTAGAAAAGTGCAGCAGCTATTTGTACCCCAGGAGCCAAAAAAAAAAAAGTCTGATGAGCTAAAAAGCTGATATTCGTCAGGTATTCCTCTGAGCAATGTGGAACAGTCTTAAACCAATTTGAGCTCTTCTTTCTTCCCCCACTGTTGAGTCCCTTTTCTGGCAGCATACCAAATTCTTGTGTGATCTGCAAGCTTCTGCTTCATTAGGTGGTAGACTGGCTGTTGGCACCTCGATAGGCATTTCTACTCCCTTCAGGTGTTCTTCCAGGATTACTAGTAGCACTAAGTGCAGGGTGGCCAGTGAACACTTGCCTCTCCAAGATGGTAGGAGTTGCAGGTAGGCTTGTTGGCCACAAACCCAGTAGTAATCCATCACTGCTGCTGTACCTTTCGTTATACCAGGGATAACAAGAGTGTGGTTGCACTGTGTTTGCGCCACCAGGAACTGTTCCTTCATTGCCAAAATAAAGTTCAACGTTTTTGGCTCCATTTATTCGCACTGGCTTCTTCATTGTTGCAATCCGCGTCAGCCTTGTGATGTGTTGGGACCAGATTTACACAGTCTCTATTTGGGATATTGCTTCTGCGCTGTACTTGATAAGCCCATCTGCCAGGCACATCACTGTGGTGCCTGCCATTTGTCATTGTCATGAGTGACCTACCAAGGAAAAATATGGCCCTTTTAGACTAGCGGTATTCAAACTGGAAACTGTGAGGCGCGACCCCCCCAGGGGTCTGCGGGTGCATCACTGGGAGGCCCTGAGAGCTCAGCATGAAATCCAATTAAAAAAAAATATATATTTTTTTTTAGATTGGAAGAAATGGGCAGAGTGGCTCACATGGTCAGGCTGAAGCATGAAACCCTCAGGAAACAATGAAAGTGGCCCGCAGTTGTAAATGGATATTCCTTTAGTCACAGACTGGGCCTCATTAAAACTATGGCGGTACGGTAACAGTGCCAGTAAGATACCAGCACCATTGCTACCGTACCGCCATAGTAAAAGTTGTGCTCGCAAGTGCCCGACAGCCTGCCAGGTCTGACCTGGCAGGCCATGTGGCACCCGCGAGCACAGCTCGTCAGATGCAATGGTACAGTTAATGGTGCCGGTGCATCCAAGCTCCATTCCCATTGAGTCCTATGGGGCTCGAATGGGGATCTACCGGCACCCGCGAAAGGGCAATTATCAGGTCCGCCTAACTCGGCATGACCCGGTAATTGCCCATTCACGGGTGCGGGACCCGGATGCAACTCTGGCGGCGGCCCGTGCCATTTTTACCAGCAAAGCTACTGCCAGGGTTGTAATGAGGCCCACTGTTTCAATAATACCCAAGGGGGTGCTTTGTGTTAAAATGTAAGTAAATTGTGATATACTCAGCAACAATGGTCAAAATTATTAACTGCATAGTTAAGTAACTCAAACTGATCCACATTGGCCAAAATGGTGGCCCATTTTGACTGGCCCACACTAGCATTACATTTTTGGTACAGGCATTGCCCTATAGGCCAGTCCGAACCTGGTGGCTCATCCATTATGGAGGAGCTAAGGAGCCAGCCCAGTGAAACAGTGAGCACTCCCTCAGCTGCTTTTTCCAGCTGATAGAGTGCTCCTGGGCTGGCTGAACTGTCAAAGGGAAAACTGTTTCCCTTTGACACTTCAGTTCCCCAGCTGCACATGCTCACTGACCCATGCAAGTGCTGGGGCGTTTTGCTTCGCCAGCATTGCATAGCTCATTGAAAATGCTGGGGCACTGCAGCTCTGTGTCCGAGGAGAAGCTCCTGCACCTCCTCGCGCATACGGACAGAACAGTCTGGAGCAGGGTGTTTCAGCACCCACACACATGCAGGCCAATGCAGAAGGTACGTTTATGTTCATTGTTTTTATTTAAACATGTGTATGGATGCGTGTATGCTTATGTTATGAGTGAATGTATGGTGATGGATGCTTGTGTGAAGGAGTGCGATTGCTGGATGAATGTGCAGCGCCTTGCATACACACAATCATGTTTATTGTGTTAGGCCCAGGGGACAGGGATTATATCTTTTTTACTGGACATCCATCATAGATGTCCAGTAAAAAATATCATTCCTGCCCTCTGGGCCCCCAGCACCAATTGCAAACTGTTTGGCTATTTACCCATTTCTTTGTAAAGTATGCTCTACAATGCAACATTTAAACCCATTATTTAAAAATATTCACAGGGGGAACCCCCAAACCCGCCTTTATTGGTTCTGGCTCCCTCACTTTGCTCGGTCGCTCTGGCATTTTTGGGGGAAATAGTTATGCCCCTCCACTTAAACAAAATCACCAGCTGCCACTGGTCCGCAGACTGTTGGAAACGGGATGGGGGAACCCAGGGACTATGGTGGAGCACAATGGGCGGGAACCATGGGATAGTGATGGGAGCAGAGTGGGGAGAGCCCAGGGTGTGAGAAGGGGTGCGGAGAGACCAGGCACTGGGTAGGAGTGGGATGAGGGAGCCCAGCGACTGATGGGAGCAAGTGACGTTGCACAATACATACTGTCCATTTGGCATTTCTGGGGGGTCCCAACCTGCCCAGATTTTGTCAGGGGGGCCCCGGCCAAAAAAGTTTAAAGAGCACTGTTGTATACACTGGCAGTATTTTGTGTTGCCATTTCATAACACTGGGTATAGATCAATGCTCCTCAACTGCACGCTCTGTACCTGGAATGTGCCCTTCATCCCTTATAGTTCAAGATGTGCCAAACATTGGGCCTCTGTAATTGGGACTGGATGTGGAACTAAACTTTAGGAGCCCCTGTTGTGTGTGGGATAAGTGCACACAGGTAACATCTTTAATTGATTACATTCCTTCCTGTAATGCGCATATCAGGGTACCAGCTATTCAATGTTTCTACATTCTGGACGTCGGAAATAGTGTCAATGCCCAACCCCTTATGTTAATCATACGTCAATCATACTTCCCATTTCATTCGTCCAAGAAAAATTGTAGGGTTGGGTGGCAAAAAGTGAGCCTTTTGTGATTGTTTTTTTCCCATAGATATGTTTATACTAGCATTTTCTAACTGTCAACCCCCCCTTTATATGGCCACCCCATATAACAAACATACCTTCATCCACCAAAACAACCACGACCAGTGTCATACAACACATCATACCACATTTCTAGACTAAACATCTTTATCATTATCCCTACATAACAGAGAGGATGGTCAGCCATCTTATCTTATTCCTGGAGAGGAAAAAACAAGGTAAAAAAGAAAGAAAAAGAAAAAGAGAAAGGAAAGAAAAAAAAAAAAGGAGGGGGAGATGGTTTCTTTTCCACTAGTTTTGCCTCGTCAATTTGCTGCTTCTGGGCTGTCTCCCAGTCTTGCTCCTTGACTCTTTTACAATTGTGGACTATTATACTTTGCATCTCTGCCCACCCTTTGGGTTCAATTCCCACAATTTTATCTAGTGCCATCTGGACCTCTTTACAATAAAGTAGAAAAATGGTACCGTCTCAACTCTCCCCTTTTCTTTTAACTTAAGAAAAAACCTAACTGGGTCATCATCACCCATTGTGCACTGCATTAAAGAATGTAAGTCAGGGGTATCTGGCTACATCCTGCGTAGGGCAGCCCATATACCCTTGCCTTTATATCGAAAGCTGCTCCATGTCCATTATCTGCAAGACTTACCCCAGCCCTTGCCCATATGTCCCCAGCCTGGCCCCCAGCTATGGTGACCAGTAAACTCAAAGTCTCCTACGCCAAGGCTACCCTTGCTGTTTGTTTTTCAAATTCATAGATCCATTTACTAGCTCAGTCTGTAAGCTGGGAGAGAGCTTTAATCAAATTATTTTTTTCCATTTGAGGCCATGGCACATACTGCGTTATCCCTACTTCTTTATGTATAAGAGGCATCAGCGTATCAATTTTGTTTTCTACCCCTTTAGTATTCTTCTGATCTTTAACTACTATGATTAAATCTCATCTATTTTAGTCTGTCCCTCGCCACTGCCTCTTGTGGCAGGAACGGGTTTCTCACGGCCTCCTCTCCTTGATCTCCTTGCCCCGCCTCTTCATTTTTTCTACCGCCTTGATCTTCCCATTCATTTTCCCTCGTTTGTTCTACTTCTTGTCCCAGGACCGTCGATACCCTCTCCCCATCAGTTCAAACATTTCTTATTGCCCCAGGGTTAAACCTAAACAAAAAAATCTCCTGACTTCCAATCCCCTGTTTTCTGCACCGGTACCCTTCTTTCTGATACTTCAGGTTCTTGTAACCTGACCAAACTTTCTGCAATGCTCTTAACTCGTTGTCTAGGTCTACTTGTGGACCCTCTAGATACACCAATGCTACGAGCATATTAGGACTTATGGGTGGGTTATATGGAGGTTCAAAAGCTCTTGAGTCCCCAACACCCCTGTTAGGAAAGATTTCGTAATTGTAGGTCATTTTCCTTCCATGTGGCAACCCCTAAACTTTTTGCTGTTGTTTTTCACCTTGTTCTTGACTTTGCCAGAGAAGTGCAGCCTTCTGCTGCACTCCTCTGGGCTTTCGCTCCTTTTCTTACGGGGAAACTGACATGCCCTTAAGACAGTCAGTACCGGGGAACGCTGTTTCCCGTAGTTTCTTTTATCATGTTGCGGCTTTAGTGCAACATGACACAAGAGGGCACTGTAAGCTAAGTTACAGCTCTCTTGGGTCTCTAGCCATCTACAGGCCCTAGATACTCGTTTAGGATTGTATTTGATCGGTGCAAGTAATTCAGGGACGGGAATGGTGGCAGCGATCGTTTTCTTGTGTTTTGAGCTCCTTTTGGCGTTCTAAGCGTGTTTCTCGCGCTTAACCCAAAATGGTGGCCTGGCTCCCAAAATGGCCAGACCACGAGGCTCCTTTGTCCTGTCCGCTGACCGTCTTGCTCCCTTCACCTTCCCCAGGTCGAGCCGACCCGGGGCCTTCCTTATTTGGGCATGTACTTTCCCGCAAAACACGGATGCTTTTGCGGGCTTCTACATGACTTGTGTGTGCCTCCAGGATGTGGGCTGGGATGTCTGGTCCCAATACACATCCTGGGTGCCAGAGAGTCTAGGGTGGTGTGAATGCCTGGGACCACCGTGGTCCGTGATTGGTCCACGTATGGTGTGAGTGTTGATGAGCGGATCTCCCATTGGGTCCCCTCCGTTTTGGCGCGAAGGGAACCGTGGATAAGAGGGGGCTGGAAACACCACTACCATGTCGATCTCCTGAGTTCTCAAGAACGAAGGAATACAGGAGCCAAGTATCCTGCAACCAAGAGGCTGGACCGAGGAATCGCTGGTGACCCGCTGAAGGACTCCTCCTCTGCACTGCTGTCGCCTTGTGAAACCCTTTTAACCTTTGATCGAACCAGAAGGCCTGTACTGGTACTTCGACCCTTGGAATAGCGGGAACAGCTATTCTCGGCATCTTCACCATCTCCTGCCAGTAAGCCTTCGGAAGAGTCTCTGGGCCATCCAGTTGACTGACCAGCTTACACGGAGTCTTGCTCTGTAACCGCCGCCAGGTTGTGTAGTATTTCGAGTCCTTGTCACTCTCTCACGCTTCGTACACTTGGCGTTCCCAGGTCTGAAGTGAGTAGTGTACATTTGGCTCAGATACACACAGCCGCTCCGTTGCCCTGCTGTGGTAACAAACTGCAGGTTTCTTCGATTGGACGTCTTTTTACTCAACACGACGACGAGGCGTTCCCTGCTCTTCTGAACCTGCCAGCTGCTGAAACTGACGCGGAGAAGCCTGGGTCTGCTTGCATCGGGGACCAGTGAGTAGCATAGCTAGGATCTGGTTGCCCTCCTGCAGGAGCCCATTGCTTTTCCCCGCTGTGTTAAACAGCACCCTTTTCCGTACTCGCGCTCTGCTTCTGCCCACTGTGGAGGCTGCGCTTGAGTCACAGAACTTGTTCTCCTTCATTTGTGCACTGAACTGAACTGCCTGATTTCCTTAGAAGAGACTCCCCTTTTGCCCGTTGGCACCAGCGTGTGCAGGTACTTTTGAGCACAAGGCTCCACTCTTCGCAGGGCTCGGACTTCCATCTAGTTAGGGGCCTCTGAAGGCGAACTGGGTCTAAGCATTATTTCGCACTGCCTGTTTTCCTTCCCTTTTAGGTGGACTACATATTTCGTGCATATAACGCTTGAGACTTGTTGTATTTGAATATATATTGTGTTGATATGGTATGTGTTGGTTTAATATTGTGATATTTTGATTTTCTCGCTACGGTCATTGTTTTAAAGGCCTTAAAATAAATGTGTATATATTTTTTTATATAACACCTGTTTGGAGTAGTTTGTAAGTGATCTTGCTTTGTGTGCTCATTGCGGGCTTTCAGTCACCCTCACCCCTCTTGAGACCTAGTCTTGACCGCCGCGATCGCTACCTTGATTGGTCTGGCTCGTCCAGAGGTTACCCTGTTCCAAGTAATTAGGTTGGCCTTCTGAACTTCTGCGCCACCAGGACAGAGTTCAGAAATCCGTCTTAACAACCCCCCCCCCCAGTTGATAATCCTGTTGACACCCTTTCTACCTCTGGAGGCTTATAGACTGGGTTTTTATACCCTACTGCAGGTTTAGGTGTTACGGGGCATATCCCCTTACATTGGATGTTTTACCTTCCTGATCTTCCATATCCTCAATTAATTGCCTGAGATCTAGAATCTCTTCTTTGGGACTTGCTCCCTTCATATTTTGCTGCTACAAAGACGAAAATTTTTTCTAGAATGTTTCTGTTCTGGGAGCCCTGCTCTGGCCAGGAACAGGACGTCCACCCTTCCTTTGTTTCTACTATCAATTGTTTGTTTATTCTGTCACAACAAAGTGGCAGAACCCCATGCATGTATTTTATTGGTGTCTCCTCCGTTGTGCGCGTCCCTAATGCTTCACTTAAAGCCTATTGCTATGCATGCTTCAGCTTTTTATACAAAGATAGATCAATCCACTTTTTCCCCCACGCGCTTACTTTTTCTCACTTTGATTTCACCCACACACACCGACTCATCCACCTTCCTTCCTTTTTTACCACAAAAGACAGATATAAAAAATGGACTAAAATCCCGACTCATTCCTTATACCGAGCCACTACTTTTGTAACACCACTTATTGATTTTATCGTCATAAGAATAATGAGTGGTACTCTTACCTCCCAGTCCTTATAAAATGGGGATCCCTTTCCATTATAAAAAGTAGAAAAACAGAAATGTGACAATTTCAATACATTACCTACTTTTATCCAATCTACTCCTTTACACATCACCTGAAATCCTATCCTATCCAAACCTATTCTTGATCACCAAAAGTCCTATGCCATAATATATCACAAAGTCCTATTCCATTGACCTCGTACAACATGAGTAAGGATATGGCAGGAGAAACCAGTGTGGAAGCACCTTTAGGGGCTGGTTGATTCTGAGTGAGTAGTTTCACAATGATTGTAATCCGTTTTTGGCGTGCTTTATGCACTCTTTTGGAGTGGTGTCAGTGTTTCTTCTAATATATATATTTTTTAAAAATAATTTATTTAATCATTTATGTATCTATATTTTTTGGTGAGCATTGTGTGCTAATCTGGTGCCTGTCTAGTGTTTCTTTTGGCTTCTGAGCCTGTTTCTGGGCTGCATCCAAAGGGTGCAGTGTCTTGGGTGTAGTTCTTTGTTTATGTCTGGCCTTTTCACAGTCCCACCCCCCCCCTCCAACCCGTCCATCTCCCCTGATTGGTGCGTCCACCTGGTCATAACACCTTCCCAGGGCAGCCCCCTCAGCTAAGGGCCCCGAGGCAAAGGGAGGCTCCTACAGTAGCGGCTCCAAGGTGTGTCTACAGGTGTCCACAGGGGAAGCAAAGGAAGCCAGCAGCCAACAGACAGCAACAAAACTAAGTGTGGCATGGGTGGGGTGTAGAGCAATTACTCTACTGCAGAAAGCCCTTGCCACTCTACCTCACCATAACGTAGACTGCCATAGAATTACGCCATGCATTCATAGAGAGATTTGTGACCACAAGCCTAATTCCATTCTTGGCCTGACTGAAAATGTTGCATTGCATTACGCACGAACACACTAGCCAATGTTAACTAGTTCCACACCTATACAGAAAGGTTAAGATTAGCCTGCGTCATCTTTAGACAGGGTTAACAATGTTAGCATGCGCCACACTTAGATGGAATTCTTAACTTTAGCTTGTGTCGCAACTAGATAGAAATGTGAATGTTAGCATGAGCCACACTTGGATGCAACTGTGAATGATGGTAAGTGCAACACTTAATTGGAATCGTGATCACTAGCCTGCCTCACATCTAGACAGACTATTGAAAATTAGCAACAATGGAATAGTGAATGATAGCAAACATCAGACAGACATAACTGCAAGGACAGCAATGTCAACTAACCAATCCACGAACAATTTCATCCCTCTGCATACACTTCTCAAACTCTAAACAAACAACCACAAGCCTAAAATGCAGTAATCCGTACCAACTTCACTACACTGCAACAACAAAACAAACCCCACATAGACTTGCACAACAGCACACGACTACCGACCGTGAAACACCCCAAGCCCAGCTGACGGTCCCACCGGGCTGAGGCTGCCATCAGCACATCACTGCTCTCTTGCGCTTTTCCAGCTTATTCTCACTAACTCAACACCCCCCCCCCTCCCTCCCTCTTTCAGAGGCGCCAGAGCGCCAGGGGACCATTCCGGTGGTGATGGTGTGCGGTACAAATATCCTTTAACATGAACATACCATTCATCATATCATACATACCTGTTCCCATTGTTATCACGTGTAAGTGTATCGTCACCTGGCCGTGGTTCACTTGAGTTTCCCTTCGTTACGAAGTCTCACGCTGGCCTGTAATTCTTGAGCCATGACCTGCTCCAATGAGCAGAAAGGATTTCTTTAAAAATGGCTTCTACTAAAGTCGCTCAGCATACATGTATTTTTTGATTTGGAGTCGGATCACTACAGATGGGCGTGGCTGACCTGCCTGGGGCTTGGCAAAGTACGGAGGAAGAAACCACTGAAAGTGAACCCCAACTTGCCCCAGAGCAGTGTATTCTGTCCCACAACCACTCCCATGTCCTGGGGCTTAAATACTCCTGACTCGGTTACTGGATACTGGTAGAGCTCATCCAAAACTGTTCTTGCCATACAAGGGATGCTGGAGTCTCCAGTGTTGCATGGCCAGTTTCACATTTTGACAAACCTATGTAACATACTGCTGCCTCTGCAGGAATACATTGTCGCTCTTGTGTAAGATAATTTGCTATGTTATAAACATTCATACATAAACACATCTTCCCGCCATTCTCTCAACACTTATAATTATATTTGATCCGGTGCAGTCATTTCTACAAAAAAAACCTTGTTTTACTAGTACTCTGCAGGTCATGTATTGAATCTTTTTTAGTCTCCATTGGCTTGTGATGGACAGGAACAGCTGCCGAGTTACCTTGTGCTCTCTGCCAGCCTGCCTGTAATCTATTTTTAGCACAGGCTGAATTCACGGTGTGCTTTGAGCAAATCCAACTACAATTTAACAGTTTTAGAAATATATCCATCTGCGCGACCCTTTCCATGTGTTTTTATGGCCAAAATGCCCCCAACCCCCGCGTGCCCCGAGCTCCCCAGCCCCGCTTCCTGGTCCTTCCCCTCCCGCCTCCCATCCCGCCTCCCTCTCCATGTGTGTTTAAAAACCTAAATAGTGCCCCCAGGCCCCCGCATGCCCCGAGCTCCCCAGCCCCGTTTCCAGGTTCTTCCCCTTCCCGCCCCCCCCCATCCCGACCCCCTCTCGATGTGTTTTAAACCTAAATAATGCCCCCAGGCCCCCGCATGCCCCGAGCTCCCCAGCCCCGTTTCCTGGTTCTTCCCCTCTCCCTCCCGCCCCCCATCCCGCCCCCCTCTCGATGTGTTTTAAACCTAAATAATGCCCCCAGGCCCCCGCATGCCCCGAGCTCCCCAGCCCTGTTTCCTGGTTCTTCCCCTCTCCCTCCCGCCTCCCATCCCGCCCCCCGCCCCTGTTTGGTTGTTGCGGCCGAGGCAGCGTTGGTGTAGCGACCCGCTTCCTGCACCTGCTCCTATTTCCCATCCTAGGAGCAGGTGAGTCGGACCCCCTTGCGCGACCCTTTCCATGTGTTTTTATGGCCAAAATGCCCCCAACCCCCGCGTGCCCCGAGCTCCCCAGCCCCGCTTCCTGGTCCTTCCCCTCCCGCCTCCCATCCCGCCTCCCTCTCCATGTGTGTTTAAAAACCTAAATAGTGCCCCCAGGCCCCCGCATGCCCCGAGCTCCCCAGCCCCGTTTCCAGGTTCTTCCCCTCCCCTTCCCCCCCCCCCCCATCCCGACCCCCTCTCGATGTGTTTTAAACCTAAATAATGCCCCCAGGCCCCCACATGCCCCGAGCTCCCCAGCCCGTTTCCTGGTTCTTCCCCTCTCCCTCCCGACTCCCATCCCGCCCCAAGGCCAAGGGCGGCTCCAACAGAGGCGGCTCCAAGATGTGTCTGCAGGTGTCAGCAGAGGAAGCCAATGAAGCCAGCAACTAACAGACACCACCAAAACCGTGAGTGTGGTATGGGTGGGGGAGTAGAGCAATCACTCCACTCCAGAAAGCCCATGCCACTCTATTTTACCTCCGAATAACATAGACTGCCATAATGTTAACATGTCCACTCTTAGAAAGAACTGAGAAAGTTAGCACTCTTGGACGGAACTATGAAGGTTAGCATGCCCACCCTTAGATAGAACCGTGAAAGTTAGCATGCCCACCCTTAGATGGAACTGTGAAGGTTAGCATTTCCACTCCTAGACCGAATTGTGAAAGTTAGCATGTCCACTCCTAGACCGAATTGTGAATGTTAGCATGCCCATACTTGAATAGAACTGTGAAGGTTGCCATGTCCACTCTTGGATGGAGTTGTGAACGTTGGCATGTCCACTCTTGGATGGAATTGTGAACGTTGGCATGTCCACTCTTGGATGGAGTTGTGAACGTTGGCATGTCCACTCCTGGATGGAATTATGAATATTGGCCTGCGTCGCATCTAGATGGAACTGTGAAGGTTAGCATGTGAAAGTTGCATTTAGAAAGTGTGCCATACAGCCTCTCCATCAAGCTTTGAAATGTGCCCAATAGCCTCTCTGGCAAATGGAACTTAGAAGTGCGCCCAAGATCCTCTGTGAAAGTCTCATTTCGAAGTGTGCCCAATAGCCTCTCCGTGAATTTTAGAAATGTGCCCAATAGCCTCTCTGGTAAATTGAATTTAGAAGTGTGCCCAAGATCCTCTGTGAAAGTTGCATTTAGAAGTGTGCCCAATAGCCACTCGGGAAAGTTGCATTTAGAAGTGTCCCCAATAATCCTCGCTGTGAATTTAGTAGTGTTCCCAATAACCACTCTGTGAAAGTTGCATTTAGATGTGTGCCCAATAACCCCTCTGTGAAATTTAGAGGTGTACCCATTAGCCTCCATGAGAGTTACATTTAGAAGTGTGCCCAATAGCCACTCTGTGAAAATTGCATTTAGAAGTGTGTCCAATAGACATTCTGGAAAGCTGCATTTGAAATGTACCCAATAGACACTCTGGAAAGTTGCATTTAGAAGTGTGCCCAATAACCTCGCTGTGCATTTAGTAGTGTTCCCAATAGCCACTCTCTGAAAGTTGTATTTAGAAGTGTGCCCAATAACCCTCTATGAAATTTAGAAGTGTACCCATTAGCCTCTGTAAGAGTTACATTTAGAAGTGTGCCCAATAGCCTGGTAAATTGAATTTAGAAGTGTTCCCAATAGCCTCACTGGAAAATTGAATTTAGAAGTACTCCCAATAGCCTCGCTGAAAATGGATTTAATAGTGCGCCCAATAGCCTCTCTGTGGAAAACTGAATTTAGATATGCGCCCAATATCCTCTGTGAAAGCTGCATTGAAGTGTGCCCATTAGCCACGCTGTGAAAGCTGCATTTAGAAGTGCTACCAATAGCATCTGTGAAAGTGATTATAGAAGTGTATCCAATAGACACTCTGGAAAGTTGCATTTAGAAGTTCGCCCAATAACCTCTCTGGAAAATTGAATTTAGAAATGTGCCCAGTAGACGCTGTGCGAAAATTGCATTTAGAAGTGTACCCAATAACTTCTGCAAGAGTTACACTTAGAAGTGTGCCCAGTAGCCTCGCTGATAAATTGAGTTTAGAAATGTTCCCAATAGCCTCTGTATGGAAAATTGTACTTAAAAGTTTGCCTAGTAGCCTCTCTGTGGAAAATAGAACTTAGAAGTTCGCCCAGTACCCTATCTGGGAAAGTTGCATTTGAAGTTTGCACACTGAAAGAGCATATAACCATTCATACCACACCCCACGCTTACTCTCTCCTTTACATCACCACTCAACTAGAACACAGGGATACTATGACACCATTCGGTATAACTGTTCTCATACGAACATCCGCCGCTTACTTCACATCATTCTATGTAAACAGTGCTGGTCTCACACCCTCAGCCAGGCGTTTTCCCCAGGCCTAACGCAGCCACATCCGTTCCGGATTAATCCTGCCAGAACGAACACATTCTCCTGATCTCTCAACCACCATACCTACCGATAGAACCAGCTATTACACGTGTACCGCACGAGCTGCACACATATCCGGTGCACACACGCACCTTTTGACTCTCCCTTCTCTCTCTACTGATCTGAACTTCGGTTCCCAAGGGCGTTCAACCTACCAGCGCCTTCAGACCATACCAATGGTATATAAGGCGCTATATAAGTGCAAAATAACAATAACAATAAATAGTTATTTGCACCTTATATTTCAATCCCAATTATCTTTATTTAGTGACCCTCCTCCCCCTGGACTCTTGTAGTGCTTAGAAAACAAAGTACTTGGAAAACCTGGAAATGAAGGAAAGCACTAGGCTCCTTCCCAACACCAGAAATAAAAAAAATCAAATGTTTTAAAAAAAAATACAATTAGGCCAAGTTAAGCCTTGCGCTAAGTACTGGTCAAAGTCAAACACATAAAAATTTTAAAAAACACAATGCTTGAAGGTACACAGACCAAAGCAAAACCTTATTTGGAACACCCAACAGTAGTTCTAGGGAAGTCAAACCTTTTTAAACACATTCAGTATAGGACACCTATTCGTTGGCAGTAAAAACCAATGGTTACTTTCAGATTACATTCAGTAATCTCACTAGGTGGTAGACCCTAAAAGTTGAACTGTGATGCTCAGTAACAAATCACATAAGTCAAGTGGACAATATAAGTTTTGTGAATAGGGGAATACTTATTCTAGTTACAGTAAAAAATTATATATATAACTACGTTTTTGGTAAGTTATACTAGGAGAGTAAAACCTAAGGATGTAATATTAAATTAAAGGTGCTTTTGAGATCAGTGAAACAGATTGAGATAAGCAGTAACTTTTGTAATTTATTTTTGGATGGCACACAGCTAAGGCAAGTAAAAACGGATATACTTTTTCAACGAGCTATCAGCAACCTGGGGCAGGTATAAACCTAAGACTGTTTGTGTCCATCTAAAACAGAACAGAACAGGGAAAGCAAAACCCAGTGTTACTCATTATAAATGACTCAAGGTTATTCTAGGTAGGTAAAACCTAATGCAGATTTATTCTGGAAAGGCTAACAGCAAGACAGAGAAAGCAAGACCCAGTTTGGGGACACTCAGACAATTATCTTAACTGGAATAATAAAGTAAAACCAACAGCATGACTTTTGGGGAAAGGCACAACCAATTCACAGGCGAGTAACATAACCTTACATAAACATTTCAGAATAGTGCAACACATTCAAGTTAAGCAATAACTTTTGTAACTGTTCACTCAGTTACAGTTACCAACCAACTTCTTTTACAGGTAAGTTACTTTTAAACACTTATGCTCCAAGAATAAGGGAAAGACAAGAGATTGGGCTTTTTGCCTAGAAAAGAGAATGAGTGTGCTCAGTGGCAGACAGGTGGTGGAGGAGGGGGTCATTACGGTTTAGTGTCCAACAGGCAGTGTCAGTCAGGATAGGTACTCAAGTAGAAAAAGTCAGAATTCCTAAGGAAGACTGTTCAAACAGGTGAGTATTTTACTTTAGAGTTAGTTGAGGGTCCAGGGGCTTCACAGAAGACACCCTAGGAGAATTCCAGCAGTGAGCCTCAGTGTATTGGACGAGAGGCCCCCCAATCACAGAAAACACCCCAAAACTACACAGGAACCACGAGACTTGAGGTAAGAAAATACCCAAGCCAGCACAGTACCTCAGCACAGAAGAAGATTTTGCAGCAGGACTACTTCAGGTTTTTGGCTGCAGAACCTGGTCGGTGGATTCCTTGCCGTGGTGACTGAAAACAGGACCTTGGAAGGGACTTTGTAGCATGTATCAACGGGGAAGGCTCCAGGCAAGGGTCTCCTCGCAGCTGGATGCGGCTCTGGATTTTGCACCTTTTCAGGAGCATAAAGTAAATAGAATATCGCCAGTCGGATTCTCGTTGTTACAAAGGTCCAGCATTCGGAGGGGACTTTTTGGACTTGATCCGTGTCTCCCACGATCTAGCAGGATGCCCACGAAGTTTCAGCGAGAATCAGACGACCGTGCACCATACAATGGATCCAGGATCCATGGTATTGGGTATTGCAGCCCTGAAAGATGGCAGCATGGCGTAGGATGGCTGAAAATGCAGGTCTCGAGTCTAGTGGGCCTCACCAGGCTCTGGGTTGTCTTTTTCAGAGTCCCCAGGTCGATTGGAAGGAAGGGCTACACACAGCAGGCTCTCCAGTCGCTGGAAATTCTCAGCCGCATCATCATACTCTTCGGTTTTGGTTCCAGTGGTCGACTTGTCTTCAGCTTCCAGGTTCGGAGTATTTAACAAGAACTACAGCAAATCTTCTGCATTTTACAACAAGGGGGGGTCTGGTTGTCCAATCAGGACAGCCAGCCCCCGACTGGGATTTGTCCCCATTCAGACAAGGAGGAAGACAAAGGGTTGTGGAGTTTTGGACCCCTGCCTCACTTCCTGCCTTCAGACAGCTGGAGCCTGGGCGGGGAGTCCAGGGGAAACCCGCCAAAGATAGATAAAACAAAGGAATTTCCTGCCCTGGATGTCAGGTGAAGGAACAAGAAAGGACAAGGAACACTAAAATGCGAAAAGACAGGGGCCATTGTTGGGGAGAATTCTCAGAAATGTGCCAATTCCCTCCACCTTAAGAGAGTTTCTTTTGGTTATGGAGCCTGACAAACTCCATAGGCATCTTTTACATTTTGTCACACAGCACCTTCAGTGGAGTGGCACAGGGAAGTCCTTCAGATTTCCCAAAGGTTTAAATACCTTCTCTGGGATAAACTACTAAGCAGATTAACAAGCACGAGAAACTATCTTACAATAGGGTGCTGGAGGGGTTACTTAGTATCCCCTTTGTCTAGTTTCTCATGTAACATTTTTATGTTACCCTTTTCTCAAAGAATGGCTGGTGGCAGTGGTTCACTTTTTACTGTTTGCTTTTACCACGTCAAAATTGCCCCAGTCTTTTTTCGCCATTTCTTTGTGGAAAGGTCCTTCTTGAGATTTACCCTGCGCAACAAACCAGGTTTGTTCCCTTTCCTTTGGCAGGATTCATGAGTGAAGCCCTACTCTGGTTCCATGGTGTCTGGGGTAGGCAGGAAGTGGGGGAGGTGCCAGAAACTCCCTGTGCTTAGTCTCCTAGGAGACCAAAGTTAGCCACCAGAGTGAGTAACTTATAATTACTCTTATGTCCCGTCCCCTTTCCTCCATACTGCATGGGCGATTACAACCTAGTGCAACCACAGGGTGGAAAGGGGACCCTCCTTAAGTAAACCGGTTTCTAAGAACCGCCTGTTCAAAAGCAGCGTCTGATGTAGAACCAGCATCCAAACAGTAGTGCTTGCAGAAAGCCGAAGGTGTGGCCCATGTGGCCGCCCTGCTTATGACCTGCCAGGGGACACGTCACTGGAAAGCAATGGCTGTTGCCATGGCTCAGACAGCGTGGGCGTACATGTTGGCCAGAAGTAGTTTATGCTGTCCCTCTTAAGCTCCTTTGACGGCCGAGACACTCCAACGGGCTATGGAGGCCTTATATGCAGATACCCTGATCTAGATCCACCGAAGGTGACAAAAAGTGCAGCCGACTTACTTACGGAAGCCCTCGGTCCTGTCCAAGTAGCATTCCAGGGCACGTCTGACATCAAGGCAGTGCAGAACTTTGTGCCTCGTCTTTGGGCTTGGCAAAAAACGTAGGTAGCACTATTTGTTCATTCAGATGGAATGCAAAGGCACCTTGGGCAAAAATGCTGGGCGTGTCCGCAGGACTACTTTATCCCTGTGGAACGTAGTATACGGCTCTGAGGCGACCAGCGCCTAGATATAGCCGATTCTGCAAGCCAAGATGAGGCCGACTAGCAAGGCCAATTTAATGGTGAACAGCCTGATGTCCGCGGACCCCATTGGTTCAAATGGTTTGTGCGCCAGGGCACCCAGAACTATGTTGAGGTCCCACACAGGGTGAGGCCTCTTGATGGGCGGGTAGAGCCTGGCGAGTCCCATCCAATGTTTCCTGACAATCGGGTTGGAAGAGGAAAAGATCTCCCGAGTCTCTGTAAGCCCCAATGGCTGCCAAGTAAGTGCTGCAAGAGTCCACCTGCATGCCAGAGTGGGTGAGGTGCGCCTAGGAGAGCCCGTCGTCCAAGGTACATGCAAGGGGGTTGATGCCCTTCAGACTCTGCCCAGTGGCAAAACCTGGTCCACTTACTCTTATAGTGGGCCCTGGTAGACTTGCTCCAGGCGCCCTGCATGATCTCTAGATTAGCCAGGGAGAGGCAGATGTTACCTAGCGTTGCCTGTTCAGGAACCACGCTGTGAGGGCTAGTTTCTGTGGCACCGGGTGAATGACCCCGCCTCCCCCAACCTATGCTGCACCAGAAGATGTGCTGGGCCTGTCGGGAGGTGAATGGGCGGCTTCTCCGAGAGGCTGAGCAGCTCTGAGAACGATGGCCTGGCTGGCTACCACAGTGCTATTAGAAAGATGCTGAGGTAGCAAGACTGCTTGATCTTGCATATCAGTGGAGTGGGCGGGAAGGCTTATGCTGTCATTCCGTCTCACTCAATCTGGAATGCATCGCCCAGGGAGCCAGGTCCCTGACCCTGCCAGGAAGCGAACAGTTGGCACTTTCTGTTGCCCCATGAGGCAAAGAGGTCCACCTGGGGGTGTCCCCATTTGTAGAAGATTTCCTGTAGTACTAGGTCGTTCAACTGCCACTCAGTTGTCCGCCCCCAATCTGCTGATCCAGTCTGCCTCCAGGTTGGATTCCCCAGGTAGGTGGACAGCCTTGCGGTAGATGTTCTCCAGGGCCCATTTCCCACATACTAACTGCGAGGCTGCGCGGGGGTGTGGGCCGTGGGTGGGGTGGAGGGGTGGGTTGGTACCTCCCTGCTTGTTGACATAGAACATGCTGGTCGAGTTGTCTGAGGACGACCTTGCCCTTGATAACCAGAAGGAAAGCTCTAAGCGTCAGCCAGATTGCCCAGAGTTCCAGCCAATTGATGTGGTACTCCTGCCGGGTCCAAGTGCCATGGATGAAGTGGTTGTCCAAGGTGGTCCCCCCAACCCTCGAGAGAGGCGTCCGTGGTGATGGTGACCTGCGGGGTAGGTTGCCGGAAAGGCTTGCCCAGACAAAGGTTGCAATCCCTGGACCACCATGTGAGGTCCGGGCGAAGTGATGGAGGAACGTTGATCATCTTTGACCGAGAGCCCCGCTCCTGCAAAATGCAGCTGTATCCTCCTCATCCCGAATCTCGTTTGGGGGGGCGGGGGGGGGGTGTAACATCCAACAGGTTTTCTGCCATGAGACCCAGTAGGTGTTGGTAGTGTTAGGGAGAATTCTCAAATGTGTGCTAATTCCCTCCACCTTAGAGACCCCCAGCAACTTTGCTGGATTTTGAGGACTTGATCTTTTTAACCTGGGGAGAGCGAGACCCTTTTTCCCCACTCATGTATTTTAATGTGATTTTATACACTTTCATTTTGGTTATGGAGTCTAAGCAACTCCATAGGCATCATCTTTTACAATTGTGTCACAAAGCACCTTCAGTGCAGTGACACAGGAAAGTCTTTCAGACTTCAAGGTTTAAATGCCTTCTCTGGGATCAACTACTGTTTCCCAGAGCAGTAATGTGAAACTGACTTTACTTAGCATTGTACTTTCTAGACCCAGCACACCCCATCTTACAATAGTGTGCTGAAGGGGTTACTTAGTATCCCCTGTGTCTAAATGCTCATGTAACATTTTTTATGTTACCCTTTCCTCAACTGACTGGCTGGTGGCATTGGTTTCACTTTGAACTACCTTGGTTTACATTTACCTCGACCATTCACGGTTCCAGTAAAGTAACCGCGGGAGCCATCTTATTCAAAATGGCATACAGCCATCTTTGCTAAAATGGTGCCCGGTCTTTCTTTCCCCCCCCCCCCACCCCCCCAAAGGTCTTTGTAGAAAGGTCCTTCTAGAGACTTTCTCTGAGCGCCAAACCAGATTTGGTCTGTTCATTCGCCTTTGGCAGGGTTTCTGAGAGAAAAACGCCTCTGGTGACGGAGTGTCTGGGAAAGGCAGGAAGTGCGGAAGTGCACAAAACTCCCTGTGCTTAGTCTCCTAGGAGACCCAAATGCACTCTGTGGTGATTGGCTGGCTGACCGTCCGGCAAGGACAGCCACCCTGCTGGGTGAGTGACAGCTGGGCTGGAATGAATGGGAGAGAACTGAATAACAGGCAAGTCTCAATACTGTACATTCTAGTTTCTGAATCAGATGAGACCCTTTTGGGATGGCCCACAGACACCCCACACCCACAGGTGACTTCAATAACAAAAAAATACAAATATTCTTAAGCAGGGCAAATACTTTCAGATAGCACTTCGAGTCATTCAAATAGGCGAAGCCAAAGTCAATGGGCAAAAGTATTTGTATAGGATGCAGCACTTCGTGAGTAAATGGAAAAGTCTTTGCAAAAGTCCTTAGAGTCTTTGATAAAAAGAATCAGACGTAGGGCCATAAGCCGATTAGACTTGTGAGTTGCAGAAGTTACAAGCACTTCCACAGTAAGAGGTAAATTCTCTTAGACTTGTTTTAGGAGTACCTTGGTAAAGAAGAAAGGATGCAGCTGATGACTCATGTTCCTCTGCAGATCTCACTGTTCTTGGGCCTCAGTCGTAGGGACAAGAGGGAGGACGTCGGGGGACTCCTGCACTGCACAGGGACTGGTCACAAAGCTAGCAAATCTATTCCGGTAGTTGTCTTAAAGCCCACAGTGACCAGTCCCTGTGCAGTGCAGGAGTCCCCCGACGTCCTCCCTCTTGTACCCATGGCTGTGGCTCAGGAACAGCGAGATCTGCAGGAACAGAAGTCTTCAGCTGCATCTTTTTCTTCAAAATAAGGTACTGTGAAAACCCGATCGAGAGAACTATCCTCTCACTTCGAAAGTATGTGAAACTTTGGCAACTTGCAGGCCTAGTCAGCTTGTGACCCGACATGAACTTTCTTCCACGAACTACTTCTGAGAACCGTGGCAAAGACTTTACCGTTTCAATACCAGAACTGTTTTTACCTATACAAGACTCTAGTCCATTGACTTTGGCCTACCTATTGCACTGAATCAACTCCTCTGGTGAACTATTTGCCCTGTTTTAGATTAAATAATATTATTTTTATTAACTTAGGCCTTTTTGCTCCTACTTCAAACGCTCTGAATGTCATTTTGCTCCTCCTTCAAAGTAGTTAAAATGTTACAGAACCGGTTGAGGTGCAGTACTGTAGTATATTTGTGTGATATTGGTTGCCTCCTTTTAGTGAACGTTTTCTAAATGATTGTGTAATAAATGAATAAGTGTTTTACCAAGAAACCTTGAGTCCAACTGAATACTTGTCATTGTAGACCTCTGTAAAACCCTTACAGCTCACATTCCCTCTGGAGATGAGCCTGGCTGCTCAGCTCGCTACCAAAAACTGTGGGGTACGGACTTATGCCAAAGACTGGTTTTGAATACACCTGTAGCCATAGTTGTGTAGTGGTCCCAGAGGGTACTGCAAACAAATATTGCCTAACAGTCTATTCTAAGTTATTTGGATTCCTTCATCCAGTGGTCGACTGCCTTCCAAGTCAAAAAGCCTCCCCTTTTATGCAGGTTTCTCCCATTAATTCCAGCCAAGCCCTCAATCACAGAGCAGGGTGGCGGTCGTTGCTGGACAGCCAGCCGAGCCGGCCAATCACCTTTGGGTGCATTCCTGTAACCAAGGAGATTAAGCACATGGAATTGTGTGCACCCCTCTCACTTCCTGCCCCTGCCAGACATACTGGAGCCAGAGGCTGGCTTCACTCGTGAATACCAAAGACAAAAGGAACCAAGGGACCAAACCTGGTTTGGCACGCAGAGTAAATCTCAAGGACCTTCCGGACAAGAAATGGGGAAAAAAGATGACTGGGGCCATTTTGATGAAATGGCCACACATGGGTGCATTACAGTGGCTGCGAACGCAGCCTGTGGTAAAAACACAATGGTAGTAAAAAGTGAACCAGTGCCACCAGCCGTTAATTGTAGGAAGGAGACCATCAAAATATTACACAAGGAACTAGACAAAGGGGGATACTAAGTAACCCCCTCCAGCAGCCTATGGTCAGATAGTGTGTGCTTGGTCTAGAAAGTTGGAAACATTTCCACCAAGAGAAGGTATTTAAACCTTTGGGAACTCTAAGAGACTTCCCTGTGCCACTGCACTGAAGGTGCTGTGTGACAATGCAAAGATGCCTCTGGAGTTTTTCAGACTCCAAAGTTAAAAAACACAAATTAATCACATTAAAATTACGAGATATAAGTCCTAAAGTCCAGCCGGAAGGTCGTGACCACCAAACTCTAATGCTGCATGAGCCAGGCCTTCAGGTTCAGCGATCCTGGGTCGTGGTGCAGAATTGTGCCTCCTTCCCCGGCAAAGAGATCTGCGACCACTGGCAGCTTGACTGGAGGGGACGCTTGTTAGGCAAATTTTGTACGCAGTACCCTCTTGGACCATTACACAACCATGACTACAGGTGTAAGCACACCACCCTTTGGTATAAGTCTGTACTACAGTTTTTGGTAGCGTTGCTGAGCAGCCAGGCTCATCTCAAGAGGGGAATGTGAGCTGTGAGGTTACACAGAGGTCTATAATTACATTTAAATGGACTCTTATACTCAAGGTTTCTTGGTAAAACACTTATTGATTTATTCCACAATCAGTTATAAAACATTCACTAGAAGGAGGCAATATATATTACACAAATATACTTCAGTACTTTACACTACTTTTCTGAGGCATTTAAACTACTTTGAAGGAGGAGCAAAAAGGCATAGGTTAATAAAAAGATTACAATTATTCTTAGACAGTGCAAATAGTTTGAGTTCACCAGAGGCGTTAATTCAATGCAATAGGTTAGGTCAAATTCAATGGGCTAAAGTCCTGTATAGGATAAAACAGTTCTGGTAGTTAAACGGGAAAGTCTTTGCCAGAGTTCTCAGAAGTAGTTTGTAAAAGAAAGAATCATATGTTGGGTCACAAGCTGATTAGGCCTGCAAGTTGGCAAAGTTTCAAGCACTTTTGCAACGAGAGGCAAGTTCTCTCGGTCGGGTTTTCACAGTACCTTACAATGAAGAAAAAGATGCAGCTGAAGCCCTCTGTTCCTGGGCCTCAGTCGTGAAGACAAGAGGGAGGACGTTGGGGGACTACTGCACTGGGACTGGTCAAAAAGCTGGCAACTGGCAAATCTTCAATTCCGGTAGCTGTAGTCAAGCACACAAACTGTTGTCCCTCTCCCTGGTTATTTGGTTTCCTGCAGCACTCTGAGAAAAATACAACCAGCTTCGAGAATGGTATCCAGGTGGCTTAGTGCCAAGTTGATCGGTCCCACCAACTCAAAGTGAGAAGTCATCCCTGTAGGGGTTTCTCGGTCGAGGTGAACCTGGCGATTCAGACCTGCAGCAGGGCTTCACCGGGCAAATCAACTGTCCAAGAGTTGCAGCAGCCGTACTCTTCAAGCTAGTCTTCGGTTCTTTCGTTCCAGTGGTCGACTCTGCCTTCCAAGCCAAGAGACTCGCCTTTATTCAGTTCTCTCATTCATTCCAGCCTAGCTGTCACTCACCCAGCAGGGTGGCTGTCCTTGACAGTCAGCCGGCCAATAACGGCAGAGTGCATTTGCGTCTCCTAGGAGACTAAGCACAGGGAGTTTCGGGCACCTACCTCACTTCCTGCCCACCCCAGACACTCAGGTGCCAGAGACGGTCTTCAGTCTTGATGCCCGCCAAAGGCGTAGGAACAAAGGGACCAAACCAGGTTTGGCGCACAGATACAAATTCTAGAAGGACCTTGCCAAAAAGAAATGGCGAAAAATGAAGACCGAGACCTGCTTAAACAATGGGGGGCTTAGGCGCCATCTTGAAAAACATGGCTCCCGCGATTTAACGCTACCGGTGTTCGCAGTTGAGAACACTCATGGTAGATCGTTGTAAAACCATCGGCATCAGCTATTTCAAGGGGAAAGGGTAGCATTTGACTGCTACATGAGTTTCTAGACACCGGGGATACCAAGTAACCCTCCAGCACTATTGTATGATAGGGTGTGCGGGGTCTGTTATGTTAGCGGTACTTGGATAACGCACAGTCACCAACGGAATTGGTCCCCAGGCGCTCTGGCGGATCTGTAAACAGGAAGGGTGGGGTACGGTTAGTCGGGAGGAGGGGAGAAGGAGTGGGAGAAGTGGTGTGCTGTTGGCAGCTTCATCTTGGTATACACCGAGTGCTGGGCTTTGGTGCTAGTATTGGATCGGGTGAAGGCCTCGAGTGCTGTGGGTGAAGTTTGTCTTGTTGATGCGGTGTGGTAAAGTGCGTGCGGATTGCTGGGAGAGAGATGGTTGTGTTGTTTTTTGTGAGTTTAAGTATGCAGAAGATTGAGGGTTGGTTTAGTGGGGTCTGTATCCTGGTTCAGTACTTATGATTCCGTTAGAGTTGTATACCTATGGGCTTGGATGTTGCTGGGTCCTCGTAGGCAGACTGGATTTGGTGGTGTTGCGCTGATCCAATTGTATCCATTGAGTATGGTTTGGATTGGTGGGTGCGTCTGAACCTAATCTTGAGGTGTGGGACTGGGTGGGTGATATCTATTCTGAGGTGATCTTGTGTGACCCTGGTCGGTTAAGGGTTTGAATGGTTCAGGGTCGGGGTCGTGTTGAAGTATTGTCCTAGTGGATCCATCTTGGTGAGCGTGTGTATTCAGACGTTTGTATACTCCTGTCCTGGCTGGTTCTTTGATTTCCGTGGGGTGAACATCATTGGGACTGTTTAGTTCTAGTTGTGTGGTGGGGCATTGTGCTTCCTGCTTTGTATTGGTGGACAGAGTGTAGTGATGAAACATTCTGTTTCTCACCCATTCCATTGGGGCCCGTGATGCAGTGCTTCCTTTCACTCTTTTGTTCTTAGGGCTGTTGGGTAAGGTCATAGTTAAGGTCATGGTCCTCTTGTTGATTCGTTCTAGTCGGTCTTAGTTTGCTATGTTTACTGTCTTTGGTCGTATTGCGACTGTCTCCCGTTTGGTCCTTTAGTAAGCCATGGGATATTTACCTCAGCTTTTCCCATTGGTTGATCGGTGTGTATCGTGGTCGTGCTACGTTCATTGATGTTTTTAGTTATGTCGGTGCCCCTGTGGCCAGTCTTTCTAGTTATGACATGAAGAGCCAGGTTTTGAGTAATTTCCTGAATAATAGGTGGTTTCTTGTGTTACACATCTACTTTGGAAGGTCGTTCCAGGGGCTTGGTGAGAGGAGGATCCTCCAAGTTCTCTTTTGTTGTAGGGCTTCGGTTCCAGGCAGATGTCCATGCTTGATCTGAGCGTTCTTGTCGGTTGATGTAGGCGCAGTTTGTCTCTTAGGAACTCAGCGCCTTCGTTGTGTACTGCTCTGTGCGTAATGGACATTGTTTTGAATTTTATTCGTTTTATTGGTAGCCAATGTAGTGTTTTCAGCGCTGGTGCAGTGTGTTCTCTTCAGGGTAGTTTCAGAAGTAGTCTGGCTGCCGTGTTTTGAATATTTATTTATTTTTATTTTTTTTGAGTCGTTCAGGCATGCCTAGGTATAAGGCTATTGGCATAGTCTACTTTGGACATGACGAGGGCGATGATGGTCGTTTTGTTGGCGAACGATTGGAACGGTAAGATCCTCTTTGCCGCTCGCAGGAGGAAGAAGCATTTCTTGAGGAGAGCGTTTACTTGTGGCTCTAGCGTGAGATTGTCCATCAGAACCCCCAGGTTTTTTACAATCGCCGAGGGTGCTGGGGTTGTCCAGAGTTCCCTTGGCCAAGGGATGAATTGGTTTTCTCCTCCATTTTTTTGTGACTATCATTATTTCAGTTTTGCCTGGGTTGATTGAGGGAATTGGAGTTCATCCAGAAAAATACATCGCGCAGGCAGTTTTCTAGCGTTGAGTTTCTTTCCGGGGTGTCTGGTATTTTGAAGATTATTTGTGTATCATCAGCATAGTTGTAGCAAGTGAGGCTGTGGCTTTTGATGATTCTGATCAGTAGATACAGGTAAATGTTGAATAGTAGCGGGGAGAAGGATGATCCTTGTGGTACTCCGCAGGTGGAATCTCTCGGGCTGGATTTGAAGGGTTTCATCCATACAGTTTCCGTTCTGTCTGTTAGGAAAGATTTGATCCATAGTAGGGTGGTGTCCGTTATTCCAAGTCCTTCTAATCTTGTTATGAGGGTGTCATGGTCGACTGTCAAATGATGCCGATAGGTCTAGGAGTATCAAGGCAGTGCTGTTGTCCGAGTCTGCATTGATTTTTAGGTCGTCCCATATTGAGAGTAGAGCCGATTCCGTTCCTCAGTGGTCTGAAGCCAACTTGTGCCTGTTCTAGTAGGCCTTGCTCTTCCATAAACTCTTGGGTCATTTGGTATATGTACGTTTCGAGCAGGTTGGCTGTATACGGGATGTTGGAGATGGGTCTGTAGTTGGAGGTCCTCTACGTTTCCCACTATCTTTGAGTAGTGGCCTGATGTATGCAGTTTTGAAGGCTTGTGGCACTTTCCCAGTTGCGATGGAATGGTTGAGGACGTTCCCGTTATATTCCATGGGCGTTTCTTGTTTTGGAATTGATTTGTATATGTCTGGTGAGCATGGGTCTTCGGGGGACCCCAAGTTATTGCTTTCATTCACTAGTTTGACGAATGGCTCCACTGATATTCTGAAAAGCTTTGTAGTTTGTTTGGGTGCTCCTCCCGGGTGTAGGTTGGGGTTGTGGTCAGATCAGATGGTCTGCTTTGTTGGATGCTGATGATTTGTCTAGGAATTTAAAGAGACTAGTAAAGTCAATTTCCCTTTACTTTCACTGGGAAACAGTAGTTTATCCCAGAGGAGGTATTTAAACCTTGGGACAGCCTAAAAGGCTTCCCTGTGTCACTGCATGTTAGGGAGAATTCTCCAGAATGGCTAATTTCGCTTACCTACCGAGTCCCTCAGCAGCTTTGCTGTATTTCTAGGATAAATTTTTTTCACATGGTAAGAGTGTGAGCCTTTTTAACCCACTCAGCTTTTTACTGTGTCACACAGCACCTTTAGTGCAGTGACACAGGGTTGTCTTTTTCAGACTTCGCTCTTTAAACTCCATTTTCTGGGACTGACTGTCTCCAAGAACATGTAACGTTGCCATTGACTATTAGTCTTTTGAGAATCACAGACCCAGTACAACCCATCTTACATCGATTACTGGAAAGGGTTAATATTTATCCCTTTTTGTCCGTCTCCCATGGACCATTATTTTGTTCCCTTTTCTTTAAGATTTGGCTGGTGGCAGTGGTATCTACCATATTTCTCCTACTGCGGTCTATGTAAAAAGCCTCAGTACTGTTTTAGGCTATCTTGGTAGCCTCGAACTTCAACCCGCTTGACCCCATTTACTTTTATTTGGTTCCGTCTGGGTTTATTCGCCATCTTTTTGTAAAGGTCTTTCTCGTGTTTTACTCTGCGTGCCAAACCAGGTTTGGTCCCTTAGTTCGCAGCCCTTTGGCGGGCTTCTGCACAGAACCCCTCCTTAGGCACCTGAATGTCTGGGTGGGCAGGATGTGATGGAGGGGTTTTAGGACCCCTTCACAGGGTTCCCTTGGAAACCCAAGTCACTCGTTTGATTGGCAGTGGTGACTGTCCTACCAGGACAGCCACCCTGCTGTGTGATTGTCAGCCATGCTGTGTGAATGGGGGAAACTGCATAAAAAGCAGGTCTCTGGGACTAGGAAGGCAGAGTCGCCACTGGATCGAGAGAACCGAAGAGAAGATGAAGGAAGAGGACCACTACCACAACCACCTCCCGGTTAAGTCCTGCTGCGGGTCTGAATCTCCTACACTTCGATGACAGAAGATCTGCAAGGAATCTTCCTCCCTTGAGCTGGTGGGACCAACCAGTTCACCAAACACAAAGCAAGGCCTCCCCGTCCCCTGGTCGAATTTGCTGTGCACTGCTGCAGTGAACCAGATAGCCAGGAGGACCAGACCACGTTTGGGTTTTAAGGAGCGCACCTTTTATTTGTTGCTTTGCTCTGCTGCTGGTTTCTTCCCTGGGCAGTGCAGGACCCTCCAGTCTTCCTACTTCGTGTCAGTCCGACAGTCGCTTCAGGAACCGTGAGCCTGCAGGACCTTCTGCCTCAGCTACAGCCTTGTTCTTCATTTAAGGTACTGTTCAAACACGGTTGTTCGTTCCGTCCGACCACAGTGAAAGTGTTTGAAAGCTTTCGCCAATCTGAGGGCTTGCCCTTCTTTCCTCTTTTAAATAACTTCCATCAACCAACTTTGTTTCGAACTCTTGGCAAAGACTTAACCACAAACTATTCTGAACTGTGTGATCCTGTGCAAAGACTCTAAACCATTAACATTGGCCCAGGCCTTTTGATTTGAATCCTCATAGTAAGCATTTTATAGATTGCCCTGCCTACTAGTTGGTGCTGCTTGATTTTGAAGAACCTTGTCTTTCCCTCCCTTGTTAAATTGAGGGAGTGCCATGTTGCTCACACTTCATTTTGAGGTTAACTTCTCAAGAATTGATTGTGGGGTTGTGTAGTATTAAGATCTCGATTTTCTGCTCCTTTATAATAGTGAATTGATTTATAACTGATGGTGTAAATACATGTATTTTCTTTTACTCAGAAACCTTGAGTCAGTGCTTGAACCATAGCCATTGCTGTCCATTGTCTAACTTCTGATACTGCTCACTTTACTCAGGAGAGAAGTCTGGCTGCTCAGCCATTACTACCACTTTACTGTGCAGTACAGGCTTGTACCAAAGGTGAATTTATACTTCCACTTGTAGTCTTCATTGTGTGTGGAGTTCCCAAAGGTTACCGATTATGGTTCTGCCTAACACTGCACGGAGGGTGCTGAGTGACACAAATTAAAAGATGCTGCCTATGGAGTGGTCTAACACACCATAATCAAAGAAAACAAGAGTAAAACGCACACCAAAATACATGAGAGAGTGGGGAAAAAAGGGTCACACTCCAGGTAAAAAAATAAAGTACTCAAAATCCTGCAAAGTTGCTGGTGGTCTCTAAGGTGAGGAGAATTTGCATGCCAGCGTTGTTAAGGAGAATTCTCAAATGTGCCGAGAGGGTCCGGCTAACAGATCTGCCTCTGCCACGCTGGTGCGACAAGAATCATCCTTCACTGGTACCGTCCGAGTTAACTGATTACTCAAAGTAGCAGAGGCAACGTGGGAACGTGTACAGAAACAGTTGTTCCCAAGGGAAGGAGCATGAGTCCTCCATGCTGGGGGAACCTGCTGGCGAACTTCCGGCACTTGCTGTTCATCGCCGCAAACAGATCGATTTGGGGACTGCCCCATTTGAGGAAAAGGTTGTCCACTTGATGCTGTCAGAGCTCCCACTCGTGGCAAGAGCACAGCTCCCTGCTGAGTGTGATGGTGTTCTTTACTCCTGACAAGTGAAACGGAATGAGGAACATCCCAGTGCCACAAGTCCTGCGCCTCCTTGGAAAGCACTGGGGATCTGGTGTCCCCCTGCTTCCGGATGTAAAACATTGCAGTGGTATTGTCTGTGAAGACCCTCACCTCTTTACCCTTGAGGGACGGCAGAAACTACCTGAAGGTGCAAAACGCTGCCTGTAGCTCCAGTAAATTGATGTGCAGCGTCTCCTCTGCCAGCAGCCACAGGCCTCTGGCGTGAAGCGGTGCAGGCTCCCCACCCTTCCAGAGAAGCGTCTGTTGGAACAGTCTCCTAGTACGGGGGGCTCTGGAAGTCACATGCCCCGCCACCTTATCGCCCGACAGAACTCCTAGTCGAGCGTGATCCTGTCCTAGAAGCCTCCGAACACCTGAACCCAACAGGCGTCTAGGAACTCCTGGAGTGGACACATCTGAAATCTACAGAGCCTTATGTTATGTTACTTGACCTTTATATATCATTGGTATGATCTCAAAGTGCTGGTAGGTTGAACGCCCTCTGGAACCATAGTTCAAGTCAGTAGAGTCATAAGGTGCATGGGTGCACCGGATGTGTGTGCAGCCGGTGTGGCAGTTGCATGATAGCTGCTTCTTAGCGGTATATGTGGTGGTGGGGAGGTCAGTTGTATGTGTTCATTCTGGAGGGTGGACACCCAGACTGATTTCTGGCTGCGTTAGGCCTGAGGGGACTCTTAAGCTAGCGGTGTGTGCTCAGCTAGCTGTGTTTAATTAGGATGAGGAGTATGTGGCGGGTGTTAGTATGAGAACAGCTATACCGAATGTGTCATAGTATAGCTGTGTTCTAGTCGAGTGGTGGTGTATAGGAGAGAGTAAGTGTGGTAGTGTGATATGGTGGTTCAGTAAAGCGCTCGAGATCGAGCACTCCATCTGTACCATTTATTCTATCAGTTTTATTACTCAGTCTGTTCATCCATTTTGTCTGTTACATCCATTTAATCTACTAGTCCTATCCATTCCATCCACTCGAACCTTCATCCACATGATCTACTCCATCCATTCCGAACACCCGTTGCACCCATATGGGAGTACTCGAGGAGCCGTGACTCTGAGGGTCGATCTTCTGTGAACAGCACCAAATAGCAAATTTCATTTGTGTCCGTAGCATTTTAAATTAGAATTCTATCCTGGCCTTGGCAAGCACCTCCTTGCAGTCCGCCGGGAGATCCTTGGTGAGCGTTCTGTAATGTCCGACTTTATTGCACGGTTTGTTTTCCTTCCGTGATTAATGTTCTTTTGTCTTTTTTCTTTAGGTGAAGTCGCGGCTGCAGTAACAGTGGATGGTGCTGCGCCAGAGCAGCGGAGAGGCGTGCTGAAGACAGAAGCAGCGGTGAGGTGAGCTGAACACTAGAGCCGCGGCCACAGGTGCGTGGATTTCCAAGTGCGCGCAAGAGTAGTTTGAGCGTGGCACGCATCTTTGAAGCTCAGAGTTCTAACCTTTCTCTTCTTCCTTTTCTTTCAACTGCACAATGGAGATCCGAAGCTGATGAAAGTCGTCGCCGGGGTAAATTACTGGTTTCTCGATCTCTCCCTTGCAGGATGCAGGCTGAGGTCACGGTGAGCGTCATGTTGCTAGAAGCAAAGTAACGCGAAGCACGGACCGATGCCAGGATGAGGCTTATAGAGCCAGTTTTGCAGCCATGCCTCCATCATGATGGCCACGCCTAGTCACCTAGTGCACGTGCTAATGGGCCCAGATGCTGCTTTACAAGGCCAGCCACAACTAGTACACGTGCAGATGGATGTTAACTCACACCAACCTCCATACTTAACCCTTGTTTTGAGCCTGGCGCCACAGGATGTGGTCCCCAAGTCCTTTCTGAGCATCCCATGAGAAAGAAGGATGGTGGTTCTATGGGATTGCCCCCTTGTCCCCACCACACGAAGATGACTGTGCATGCATGCCCCTGGATGGAGACTACCTCGCCTGGTGCACTTGGTCCTTCACAGAGAGGTTGGGTCCTTTCCTTTGTCCGGTTTGGCCTTGTCCTTCTTGGTCGCCTTGGGCACCTTACCCTGCTTGGCCTTCTTCGGGGCCTTGTCAGGCGCCTTGTCTCTCAGCCTGGTGACCGCATCTTGTTTTGCCTTCTCCGGCCTGGTCTTCTCCGGTGCTTCTCAGCTTCCCTGCTCGGACTTTCCCGATCCAGAGGCATGCCCCTAGGTGCCACTAAGGGTAGAGGCCTTAGCCTGCAGCCGCGACTCCAGTCGCTGGCACCGATCCTTCATCGTGCATGTTGTGAGGTCACGGCAAATCACGCAATCTTCCTCCTTATGCGTAGGGTGCAAGCAGTAAAGGCACTGGGAATGCTTGTCGTCCATATACACATTCCGCAGACTGCAGTCGGAGCACAGCTTGAAAAGGGAAGGGGCGCCATCCTTCTACGACATGATCCACACGGTGTAGACCTGAAGAATCTTCTGGAAGCCTCCAAGAAGAAACTAGATGAAAAATCACCCTTGATTGGCAAAGAGAAATGTGAAAAACGGGTCGGTTAGTCCGAAGGATGACCGATGGAGCACAAGGGCTCAATTGACTGAAAAGTTTACTCCAAAAAAAAAAAACAAAAGCAAAAACGCAGCAAAAGCTCAAAGAGCAAAGCACGAGGACTAGACACTTGAACATGCAGTACAAATCTGAAGATGGCTGCCAGAGGAGGACAGTGTGACCCAGAGCTCAGTGATTGGTTCTTAGGAGAAAGACAGTTTAGAAACGAAACCGAAACAGATTTCTCTTTTACGGAGGATTCCCAGCCTGACGAGGAATATTCATGAGCATGTGAATCCATGCAGGAGAAGCTTAGATCACATGCTATGCATAGATTCGCAAGCAGTGTGTTAGGAGAAGATGTTGGGTTGTGAGACAGTGTAGTGGCCAATCAATGTTTTAGAACCTCTTGTCCCACCTGTGTATTCGCTTTGGAAGGAGTGTAAATGCAGTAATGCTGAGTGAAAGTATGTACCGAGCTCCATGTAGCTGCTTTGCAAATGGTGTCTCACCGGAAGCCAAGGTAGTTCCTGTACCCCGTGGAGTGAGCTCTTGGTGTGAAAGGCAGCGTTTTGCTTGATAATGAGTAACAGTTGTATGCATCCGACTAGCCACCCAGAGATGGCATTTTTGGAAATACAGTCTCCTTCTCTGCCTGGTGCTACAGAGACAAACAGTTGGACTGTTTTCCTAAGCGGTCTGGTCTTGTTTACATAGTAAAGGACTGCCCTCCATACATCTAGTTTAAGGCGTTTGTTCTCAGCTGATCTTATTGGATCCTGGAAGGCAGCCGGTAGCTCAATGGATTGGTTCACGTGAAATTTGGAAATTTAGGTAAAAACCTAGGGTGTGTACATAAAACCAACTGGTCCTTGTGTATGACAAAGAATAGGCCCTGCACCAACACTAACTCTTCGGAGGTAATAACCACTAAGAAGGCAGTCTTGTATGTCAGGTGTTAAAGAAGACTTCTGCATAGGCTCAAAGGGAGGTCCCATGAGCTTTGTGAGTACTACATTGAGATCCCCAGCCTGGTGGCGGGTTTGAAATTGGAGGGTGCCATCTCTTTACTTCTTCCATGAACGCCTTAATGACTGGAACTTTCCACCAGGATATTTACTCCGAGGTGGTATAGGCTGACCAAGCCGCCAGGTGGACCTTAAGAGTTGAATACTAACCCCGATTGATTTGTGAATTTAAAACCACACAGCCTCGAAGGGACCGAGCATGAATGCATCTGGGTGCAGAATGTTCATCTATACATTTGTTGCAATGTTGTTGTGACTTCTATTCTAGACAAATGGGTAAATTGTCAATTGTTTCCTGAAAATTATTAAGGATTCATGAAGTTGAAGGTTCAGTGGAAGAGCATTCCACATTCAAGGCCCGAGAACATTCATTCGCCCCATGTGGCTGTTCCCAACTTGGAATCTGCAGATGTCGCCAATCTAAGGAGCGCAGATGCCTATGGGTTGATACAACCGAATATTTGAGCTTACATAAACTGGTGCCTCCCTTGAATGAAATAGCAGGCATAGTATCTCTTAAAGAGAATACTCGAAGATACCGGGAGCCAAAGTAGCGGTCTTCTAAACTGCACTGCCTTCCTGGCAACCCCTGCACTTGGGGACTGTTTTCTGTAACCCTACAGTCCCACTACCAGCACCAGGATCGTTATCTAGTCTTCCCTCTGTTCCCCCTCCTTTGCCTCGTCGCGCCTTGAAACACTTGTGTATAGGTACGTTATGAATGCCATATCATACCAGACTGCCAGATACAGCCAAGAATGTTTACAATATCCCCATACTTGGTGGGTATGTCGATGTTCGTTTTCCATCATCCATCCTTTAATCTTAGCGGCACATGATAACAGTATCTATTGCTTCTGCTGGTAGGTTTATTCGCACGTAAATGTAGGAGTCATGGCAAACCAAATTCCGATAGAATATTCAGCAAAATGCAAATATAGATGTTAAACAACAAGAGTGACAGTAAGGACCCTTCGGGTACCCCACACTCAACCAACAGTTTCAGAGTCAGTCGCCCATTTTTACCTGCTGGGTGCATTCTGATAAAAAAAGGACAAACCATATCATGGCCTCCTCCGAGACATGTACCACTGATGACAGTCTGGTAATAAGACTATCAAAGTCCACCGTGTCGAAGGCTGACCGGTCCAGCATAATAAGCATGCTAGCAGTACCTTAGTCGTTGGCGGTGGCAGCCCCCTGATCCTACAATTGTGTCTGGACTAACAGGCCGGCTATTGGGCAATAATTAGCCAAAACTTTATGGTTCAGAGTTGGCTTCTTTAACAGTGGTGTAATGAATGAATGTTTTTTTTCCCCTTTTTAACTTCAATGGAACACAGCCGTGAGGTTTTCTAAGTACTAAGACGTGTTTAGCCAGGTATGCCGAGATTGGGTCATAGGCAAAGTTTGTAGGTTTTAGCTTTTCCAAATAACCCAAGAATTTCATCTGACCCAACAGTGTAAAATGAGCAACTAGGACTAAAATTAGGTACAGATGTGGGATGGGAGCTACTAAAGTCAGGTTCAGTGGATGCTGAGCATACGGACATTTTGTTTCGGGTGGTATTAACTTTATCCTGGAAAGACCGATTGAATTCGTTGGCCAGAGTGACAGGTCAGAGATTAAGGCTTTACATTTTTTTAGCCAGCATGATTTCTTTTTTGTATGTAGCCAAAGCCGTCTTGGCTCCCCGATGACATGACTGGCTTTGCACCAAATTTTCTTTTTTCCTATATTGTTTAAGAATTTTGGGATTCTCATACCATTTATTATTCTTCCCATTTTCTTCAATAACCTTTAGCAGGGCAATGATATCATGCCGAGAAGCGACTTCATGGTCCTCACCATTGTTGTTATTGTTGTTGTTATTGTTATTTTGCATTTATATAGCGCCTTATATACCATTGGTATGGTCTGAAGGCGCTGGTAGGTTGAACGCCCTTGGGAACCGAAGTTCATATCAGTAGAGAGAGTAGAGAGAGTCAAAAAGGTGCGTGTGAGCACCAGGTATGTGTACAGCTCGTGCAGTATCAATGTAATAGCTGCTTTCTAGCGGTAGGTGTGGTGGTTGAGAGGTCAGGAGTATGTGTTCGTTCTGGCAGGATTAATCCAGATCGGATGTGGCTGCGTTAGGCCTGAGGAGAACGCCTCGCTGGGGGGTGTGTAACCAGCAGTGATTATTTAGAATGATGTGGAGAGAGCGGCGAATGTTGATATGAGAACAGTTATACCGAATGGTGTCATAGTATCTCTGTGTTCTAGTTGAGTGGTGATGTAAGGAGAGAGTAAGCATGTTGGTGAGATATGATGGGTTTCATGCCCTTTCAGAGACTTCTAATTCACAGGGAGGCTATTGGGGACACTTCTAAATTCAACTTCATAGAGAGGCTATTGGGCACATTTCTAAAATCAACTTTCAGGGAGAGGCTATTGAGCACAATTCTAAATGCAACATTTCACAGCTATTGGGTGCACTTCTGAATTCAACTTTCTAAATGTACTTCTAAATTCAACTTTTCACAGAGAAGCTATTGGCTACACTTCTAAATGCAACTTTCTAAATGTACTTCTAAATTCTACTTTTCACAGAGAGGCTATTGGGCACACTTCTAAATTCTACTTTTCCCGGAGAGGCTATTGGCCACACTTCTAAATTCAACTTTTCACAGAGAGGCTATTGGGCACACTTCTAAATTCAACTTTTCACAGAGAGGCTATTGGGCACACTTCTAAATTCAACTTTTCACAGAGAGGCTATTGGGCACACTTCTAAATTCAACTTTCCACAGAGAAGCTATTGGGTACACTTCTAAATGCAACTTTCTAAATGTACTTCTAAATTCAACTTTTCACAGAGATGCTATTGGGCATGGGGGATCCTCAGTGCTAACAGTCGTTACACCTTGGCCAAAAACGCAGAAAGCTCGAACAGCAAAACTCGAGGACATCCAACACTTGATCTTGCAGTAAAAATCTGAAGATGGCTGCCAGAAGAGGGGCTTAAGTAGAGGAGCCACGGCTGGGGGCAGTATGACCCAGTGCTCAGGTATTGGTTTATAGGAGAAAGTCTGTTTAGAAACTAAACTGAAAATGTCTTTAACCAAGGATTCCCAGCCTGCTGACGGGGAATATTCATGAGCATGTGAATCCATGCCAGACCCCCATGCTGGAGATTACCGGATACCTCCTGACATGCCTGTTGGAGACTAGACCCCAGTGACCCCCAACCCCTTCTGCCACTGAAAACTCATGTTCCAAGAATAAGGGAAAGACTTCAAAGGATTGGGCATTTTTCCTAGTAAAGAGAATAAGTGTTTAAAAGTTACTTGCAAAAGAAGTTGGTTGGTAACCAACACAGAGTGAACAGTTACAAAAGTTATTACGCATCTTAGAAATGTTCAGCCATTCTGAAAAGTATATGCAACATCTTTCTTTCCTTAGAAAATGTTTGCCATTCTAATAGAAAGTAGCATCAATGTTATTTTACAGACCTGTACATTAGCTGGTCCTCTATCCTAAAAGTAATGCTGCTGGCTTCACCAACTATTTCTTTCCGAGAATAGGTGTATGTTCCCCAACTGGGTCTTGCTTCCCCTGACTTGCTGTTCGCCTGTCCAGAATACGTTTTAGGTTTTACCTACCTAGAATAACGGAGTCATTCATAAAGTGCAACACTGGGTTTTGCTTTCCCTTGTCTGTTTCAGACAGACACAAAAACATTCTTCGGTTCATATCTGCCTTTAAGTTGCAGATTGCTCCTGTAAAAAGTGTATAGGTTTTACTTACCTTAAGCAGAACAGTGTTAGGTAAGATTGTATGGAGTGCCCTGTGGGAGACTGCACCAGTCTTGTCCTCTTGCCAATAGTTAACCCAACCTTTGGTATAAGCATGTACTACACAGGTTCGTACAGTAACTGAGCAGCCAGGCTTATCTCAAGAGGGGTCAATGTGAGCTGTAGGGTTATAACAGAGTCCCACAGTGACAAGTATCCAAATAATCACTTACTCTCAAGGTTTCTTGATTCAACAATTATTAATTTAACAGTCAGTTGAATAAGTGTTCTTTAGAAAGGAGCAATTATGTAAAAAAAAATCTACTTCAATACACAGTTTCAATAAATCAGTAGAAACCCATTTGGGATAGCAAACAGATACTTCCTACACCATGAGGTGAATAACTAGGAGACTGGACATTGATACATCACTGGCAGATTTAGGGCAATACAGAGTTCGGTGTCAAAAGGAAAAGGTCAGTGAATAAAACAATGGTTAACATATTCTTAAGCAGGTAAGTACCTTTGAACCCCCCAATGCAAAGTAAATTAACTCTTTCCCAACTACACAAGTTATGGAATGTGTGACTTTTGTGGAGGGATAGTTAAAGCACAAAGTCAGAGGTTAGAAGAGTCATTCAGGGAGCCAGGACAACCAATGTCAATTGAGCAAATTCTAAAGCGAGCTGAAGCACTTCTTGTGGGTAAAGTCTTGTACAATGTTTTAGAAATCTTTGTAGAAAATGAAATCACTGTTCGGCCACAAGCTGAGAGGTGTGTGAGGGGCAAAGCTGTAAGCAACTCTGAAAAAGCCAAGTCTCAACTGAGAGCTAGGAACAAGTTACTTACCTGTAACTGTTCTCCAGCATGGGCCTGGCCATTGATTCACATGCTCACAAATATTCCCTGTCGTCAGGCTGGAAATCTTTGGTAAAGGAAAAAAAAAAATCAGTTTCAGTTTCTTTTCTGAACTGTCCTTCTCCTAATAACCAATCACTGGTCTCTGGATCATACTGCCCCCAGCCAATGACTGCCCTCTACCTAAGCCCCTCCTCTGGCAGCCATATTCAGATTTGGTAGCACGTAAAGTGGCAGTAGGACCAAGACAAGAGCCGCAGAGGGGTAGGATGGAGGCTTCGCATGTGAATCCATGCCAGACCCATGTTGGAGAACAGTTACAGCTAAGTACATTGTTCCTTCTCCAGCATGGGGTCTGGCATGGATTCATACGCTCATGAATACAAGAATGCATAGCAGTACGCACATGCACAACTACGGGAGGTGGCAAGGCTCAACATTAAGGAATTCAACAACTCAATATGAAGCATCTCTTACCTCCTCACCAGGCCCACCTTCAGGCGAACAGGTTGCGCAGCACTGCCTGGCTGACTCTGGACTCCCCCCTGGAATCCCGGTCGACGCTGTAGAATCTCGTGAAGGTGCGCGTCTACCTCCACGTAGCAGCCCTGCAGATGTCCAGCAGGGGCACATCAGACAAGAACGCCGTGGTAGCAGCGATCGCTCTGGTTGAATGGGCTTTCGGACGGCCGGGCAGCGGTCTGTTTGCCAACCGGTGACAGTGCATGATGCAGCCGGAGAGCCATCTGGAAATGGAAGCCTTTGAGAGGGCCTTCCCCCTTGGTTCACAGGCCCAAAGTTCACAAATACGTGCAATTTTTCGAAGGGTCTTCGTGCAGTCCACGTAGAACTTCAGCGCTCTAGCCACATCCAGTGAGTGCAAAGTCCTCTCGGCCAGCGACGGGAAGAAAACAGGTAACACCAAGGGCTTGTTGAGATGGAAGTCCGACGGCACCTTGGGCATGAAGGAGGGGTACGTCCTCAGCACTACCCTTGTCTCGTGGAATGTCAGGTATGGAGGTTTACAGGAAAGGGCCTGGATCTCTCCCACTCGTGCGGAGGTGATGGCCACAAGAAACGCTGTCTTCCACTACAGGAACTTCAACGGTGCAGAATGCAGAGGCTCGAATGGTGGCCCCATGAGCCTGGACAGCACCATGTTGAGCTCCCATGCCGGGGGTCGGAGCACTCACCAGCGGGAACGATTTGAACAGTCCCTTCATGAACTCCTTTACCAGGCGATGGGACCATAGGGATGGCTGCCCCGTAGTTCTGGTGTAGCGGGAGATAGCCGTCAGATGGATTTTGATGGAGGCATGTGCCAGCCCCTCCTTGGCCAACGACAGTAAGTACGGCAGCACCTGAAGGGACGTAATTCGCAGTGGGTTAATCGTCTGTGTACGGCACCAGACAGAACCTCTTCAATTTGTGTCCATAGCAATCGAGAGAGATATCGTATCCTCTGAACTCTAGCGCTGCAGGAGCCAGGCCTGCAGGTTCAGCGACCCCGGGTCGTGGTGGAGGATGGCTCCTCCCTCCCTGGCGAGAAGATTCACATCTGTCGGCAGTTTGACTGGGGGGGCGCTGACATGTCCAGAAGGTTCGGGGACCAAATCTGCCTACACCACGCCGGTGCGACGAGGATCATCCTGCACCGGGACCGTCTGACTGGAGTTGCAACGGCAACGCATACAGGAACAGGCCATCTCAGGGGAATTGGAAGGCATCGCCCATACTCTCCTGCTGGCGAACCTCCGGCACTTGGTGTTCGTCATTGCCATCGCGAATAGGTCGATCTGGGGATTGCCCAATCGATGGAAAAGTAGATCCACTTGATACGGACCCAGTTCCCACTCGTGGCACAAGCGCAGCCCCCTGCTGAGCATGTCGGCGATGGTGTTCTTTGTTCCTGCCAGATGGAAGGGGGCCAGAAACATCTCTTGGGCGACGGCCCAGTGCCACAGACCCTGGGCCTCCTTGGATAGGGCTGGGGATCTAGTGCCTCCCTGCTTCCATATGTAAAACATTGTGGTGGTGTTGGCCGTGAAGATCCTTACCACCTTGCCCTTGAGGGACGGGAGGAACAACCTTAGGGCCCAGAACACAGCTCGGAACTCCAGGACATTGATGTGTAGTGACCTCTCCTGCGGGAGCCAAAGGCCTCTCGCGTGGAGTCCTCTGGTGTGCGCTCCCATCTCTCCAGAGAGGCGTCCGTCGTCATCGTCTCCTGATGTGCCGGGGTCTGGAAGTCCATAGCCACCGCCAGATCCGGTGGTGGGGCACCCTTGCGCATTGCTTGGCGGAAGGTCTCGATGAGCGAGATCCGGTCTTCGAAGCTGCCCGCCACCTGCATCCAACGGGCATCGAGGAACTCTTGCAGTGGACGCATCTGCAAACTGCACAGGCGCACGAGGTAGATGCACAAGGACATCATGCCGAGAAGGGACTTGACAGACCTCACTCTGGCCACGTCCATGGTCGACAGCCGCTGCACCTTGCCCAGGATGGCATTCGTCCTTTCCTCCGACGGAGAAGACAATCGTGCAACTGTGTCGAGTCTGGCTCCCAGAAACAGGGCGACTTGCAACAGTACCAAGTGGGATTTCGCAAAGTTGATATAGAATCCCAGATCCTCGAGCACCTTGACGGTCTTCGCTGTGTGCGCGACGGTGAGCTCGCGTGTCCTTGCTCGAATGAGCCAATCGTCCAGGTAGGGGTAAATGTATTTCCCCTGTAGGCGCAGTCACTGGTGCTAGGCACTTGAATACCCTGGGTGTCGACTTGAGCCCAAAGGGAAGGGCCTTGACCTGATAGTGTCGCTCTTGGATCACGAATCTCAGGAACTTTCGATGTCCTTTTAGGATGGGGATGTGGAAGTAGGCATTCTCCAAGTCCAGCAACGGTAGGAAGTCGCCTTCCTCCAGCTGCCCTCCTCCAGCTGCCCCAGCACGTGCTGGAGGGTGACCATCCTTAACTTCTTGGACTTGATGTTCTTGTTTAGATGACGAAGGTCCAGGATGGGTCGCCAGCCGCCAGTCTTTCTTACGAGGAAGTATTTGGAGTACACCCGGGAGCCTCTTTGGGACGAGCTTGATGGCTCCTTTCTTCTGCATCGCCCTTACTTCAAGCAGCAGTTGAGGGACATGATTTACCTTCCTGGCCACGGGAGGAATGCGGGGCACTTCTTTTGAAACTCAAGAGGGTGTCTGCGGGCCAGGGCATCGAGCACCCATCGGTCGGTGGAGATGGACTCCCACACGCTGATGAACTTCGCCAGCCGGCCTCGCAGTGGGGTGCTCAGGTGGGGGCCCGACGCTATGGCCGGTTCAGTCCAGCTTGGCAGCGGCCTTGCCACCGACAACAAGGTCCTCCTGACTTGCCGCTTCCTCTGTATGCCTCCTGCGACGAGGAGGGTGCTGCCTGGCGGTGCGTCGAGGAGCCGCCGCCGAATCCTTTGGAGGCACCTTGGTTGCCTCCTGTGTTCCGAAAGGGCGGTGGTCGTTGCTGCAAAACTCCCAAGGCCAAACCGTCTGTGTCAGCCTTTATGGCCTGCAGTGACTAGTCCACTGTCTTGCCAAACGGATTGTTCCCGTCGAAATGCATGTCCAGAACTCTGGTCTGCACGTCTTGGCGGAAATCCGTTAGCTTGAGCCAACCACACTGGCGAAGGCAAACACCATTGCCCATCTGGCGAAAACTGGTGTCAGCAAGGTCCGTGGCCACTGTTACGGCGTGGTCCGACACCACCTTGCCTTCCTGAAGGATCTCCAGGGCTCCAGCCCTCTTGTCGTGGAGGAGGAAGTCCAGCAGGGGAGCAATCTTAAACCACAGCTCCCTGCCGCAGCGGGCCACAATCGCACGGGCGTTAGCCGCTTTAATCTTAGTCGCCGCCGAGAGGACCCGCCGCACCATGGCATAGAGTTTCTTTCCCTCGCCGTTAGGCGGGGAGGTCAAAGTTGAGGTCGCTGCCCCCCTGCTGCTTTCTTGGCCGCCGGAGAGACGACCAAATCCGGGGTCGGCTGCACCCTAAGGCACACAGGGGCGGAATCCGGGACCCAGTACTTCTCGTATCGGTCTCCTGGCAAGAGCCGTGGATGGATTCTTCAGTAGCGATAGCCCCTCTTCCCATATGTCAAGTAAAAGAATCGAGAGGACTGTCTTCCTCTTGGCCTCACGCCGTTGATAGAGGAAACCTTCCTTCTTCTGTTCCTCGGGGCAGAGCTGGAAGAGCTTGGATGCCCTGGCAATCATGGCGTGAAAGGAGCCAATTTCGTCAGGCGGGGTGCCCCGATGAGGTGGTGATGGGAGGCCCATCCAATCGTCGCCACCATTGTCATCGTCCAAGCCGTCTCCGTTCCCCTGTCATCCATCGGATCCGGAGAAGGCAGCTGTGAAGGCCGAGAAGGTTGGAAGGGCGGGTGGCAAATGAACTCTGCTCCGCTTGAAGGGCTTCCCGACGGTCCAGGCTCCGCTGGATCGTCAGTTGGGGGTAAGGGCAACCTTGTCCTTATCTCCGTACACAAGGCCTGGATCGCCATCAAGATTGTTCGAGTTGTCTTGTGGTCCAGGTACTGGTTGCGCATCTGTGTCCGTAATGGCCACCCCCCCTCTTTCCACCTGGGGTTGCACGGGGGTCTTATCGGTGGGCTGAAAAGAGGATTCCCTCTGTGGTGGCAGGGAAACTCTAGGCCCTGAGGTAGTCTCCACAGTCTTCGCCAGGGCCGCCGCGACTCCCTCGATAGAGGCCTTAGCCAGGTGAATCAAGGTCTTCACTACCTTAGGCGTGCCCGAGGCCTTCACCTTGGGGGTAGGGTCACTGCCTCGCTCCCCTCTGCTTTCTCCGTCGGGATCGACTGGGGCTTCTCCCGAAGCTTACCCGGGTTCTCCGATTTCCTCTTCTGAGCCAGAGCGTTGGCTCGTGGTTGATGGCGTCGGTGAAAGTGCGCCTTGCCTGGCAGCCGAGGAGCCTGACCGATCAGCACTCGCGGTGCTTTGCCTTTTGTTGGCCCCCCCTCGTCACTGGAGCGCCATCAAAGGTCTTAGAAGACCGTTCGGACTTCTCACCTGCTGCTGGGCTCTTCCCTTCCAGCCAATTGGTGAGGCGGGTACGCCGATCCTTCATAGTCCGTTCTGACATGTTCTTGCAAAACGCACAGTCCTCCTCCACATGCGTTTTGTCTTCGTGAAGGCAGTAGAGGCATCTGGAATGCTCATCCTCCTTGACATTCTGCAATCCACATTCAGGGCAGCTCCAGAACAGCTTGGATCCGAGGGTCGGGTTTCCTTTGTCCTGGGCCCTGTCCA
Source organism: Ambystoma mexicanum (assembly GCF_040938575.1). Classification (NCBI taxonomy): domain Eukaryota; kingdom Metazoa; phylum Chordata; class Amphibia; order Caudata; family Ambystomatidae; genus Ambystoma; species Ambystoma mexicanum. The sequence goes on along the minus strand of NC_090924.1, from coordinate 679,417,649 downwards.
CGCGGGGTAGGCCTCAAAGTTCTGGAATCCTCCAAGAAGCGAAACTCCACGAAAACTTCGCCCTTGAGGGGCGTAGAAAATTCCGAAACGGGTCCCTGTTAATCAGAAGTAGAAACAGTAGAGCTTAAGGCTCGATTTGACAGAAAAATGAGATTAAACTCTTTGAAAAATAACAAAAAGCAGTAAAAGCTCAAGCTGTAGCACGAGGACTCCCAACACTTGAACCTGCGGTAAACATCTGAAGATGGCTGCTAGAGGTGCTTAGGTAGGGGGCAGTCATTGGCTGGGGCAGTATGACCCAGAGACCAGTGATTGGTTATGAGGACAGTTCAGAAAAAAACTGATTTCATCTTGAACGAGGATTCCCAGCCCGACGACTGGGAATATTCATGAGCAGTGAATCCAGGACAGATCCCATGCTGGAGAAGCAAGGCTACACGACAAGGGGCCTTAGTTTACAGTACCTTAGGTCTGAAGAAATTGGCTCCAGCTGGCTTCTGTTCCAGTTGTAGTATGGCAGATCCTGGTGTTCCAGGGTCTCAGTTTGGGGAGAAGAGGGAGGACGCCTGGGGGCTCCTGCACTACGGTTTGAAGGTCGGCAGCAGCAATGGGCAAACTTCAGATCAGCAGCACTTCGCAGTTTCAGCTTCTCACGAACAGCACCACAGCGATTCGCAGATTCCTTATGGGCTTTACTCGCATCTGGGGTCCAGCACTCTTGAGGCGGCTCAGGGCTGGTCAGTCCTGCTTCATGGGAGTCCTGAGGATCTTCCTCTAGCTAGGGTCCGACTTAGAGACTTGATTCTGGTGTTCCTCTCCCTGGCAATTGGTTCCTGCAGCAGCAATGGAACTACAGCAAGCTCTGAGAGGATTTCCAGAGGAGTTCGTCTTGGGGTCGATTGGTTAATGTTAAAGGACATTTGTACCACGCACTATGACCACCGGAGTGGTCCCTTGGTGGCTCTGAAAGAGGAAGGGAGGGCGAGTTAGTGTGAGGAAGCTGGAAAAGTGCAAGAAAGCATCGATGTGCTGTTGGTGGCCTCAGCGGGGTGGGTCCGTTGGCTCGGCCTGGGGCGTTTGCGTCCGGTAGTCGTGTACTGTTGTGCAAGTGTGTGCTTTTTGTTTTGTTGTTGCAATGTAGTGAAGTTTGTGCGATTTGTTGTGCTGTAGGTTTGTGGTTGTGTTTGAGAGGTGTATGCAGAGGGGGAAATTGTTAGTGCAATTGGTTAGTTGGCATCTCTATCCTGAATTGATGTGCTGGGCTTGTGTAATCTCCCCAGATGGGGTTCGGGAGCACCCCTGCGCCTGTCCTTCTCTGGGCCCATCCAGCATTCAAGGCCCCTTTCACATCTGGCCCCCTCCTCACCACTCTCCCTCACAGCCCCACCTGTCTTCGCTTTCCACTCATACAGCCAGTGCACCTGCCAATGTCTACAGTGTGGTGATTGCCAATATCCCGACAATTCCACAACACTGTGGTAGCTGGTAGCAACTAAGGGGCGAGTGAGGGTGTTGGGTGGGATTTGGCTGGGGTTGTTGACTCCGTCTGTGTGTCGCCCGTGTTCCACTCTACCAAGCGTCACCTGTCCAGGTGCCGTGGGAGCTTCCCAGGCGGTTCTGGGAGCTCATCCTCTCCAGTTTAGTCATCCCTTTTCCTTTCGGTTTTCAGTTTGAGTCTGGTGTTGAAGAGCCAGGTTTTTAGTAATTTCCTAAATTTTAGGTGATCTTTGGCGTTTATTTCTTTTGGGATGTTGTTCCAGGTTTTTGCGGCTAGAAGCAGGTGCCTCAAGTTTTTTCTTGAGGTATGGTTTTAGTTCCAGGAGGATTTTGTTGCTTGACCTGAGGAGTCTTCTTAGCTTGTAGATTGTTATTGTCTTTTGTAGGAATTCAGCTCCTTGTTCACTGATTGCCCTGTGCGTTATGCACATTGTTTTGAAGGTGATAAAATGTTTTAATGGGTGCCAGTGTAGTGTTTTTTAGGGCAGGAGTGATGTGATATCATCTGGATAGTTTGAGGAGTAGTCTGGCTGCTGTATTTTGGATCCGTTGCAGTTTCTTCAGGAGATATGCTGGCATTCCAAGTTAGAGGCTGTTTGCATAGTCGATTCTTGACATGAGGGCGACGATAGTGAGTGTTTTGTGCATGAAGGAGAAGAATGTTAGGATTCTTCTTGCCGTGTGGAGGAGGAAAAAGCATTTGACTGTTGCATTTATTTGTGGTTCTAAGGTTAGCGTTTTGTCCATCAGGACTCCCAGATATTTTACTTCCTTAGATGGTGATGGCGCGCTTTCCATTTCCGTTGGCCACAGGATGGCGGTTTCGTTCTCTTGGTCTTTGGATATGGTCATGATTTCGGTCTTTCCTGGGTTGATTTTCAGGTTGTTGGCATTCATCCAGTTGAAGACTTCCTTTTAGACACTCGATTAGGGTTGAAAGGTCGGCTTGGGTGTCTTTGATTTTGTAGATGATTGGTCCCACCAAATCAAGTGGAGAAGTCGTCACTTGCAGGGGTTCTTTTGGCGAGGCAAATTCTGAGCTTGGGCACTGCAGCAGGGCTTCACCGGGCAAACCAACAGTCCAAGAATTGCAGCAGGCGTCTCTTCCAAGTTCTTCGGATTCCTTCATCCAGTGGTCGGCTCTGCCTTCCAAGCAAAAGACATCACCTTTTATGCAGGTTTCTCCAATTCATTCACAGCCAAGCTGTCAATCACACAGCAGGGTGCCTGTCCTCCAATGACAGCCAGCTGGGCAATCGCCTTAGGGTGCATTCCTGTAACCAAGCACAGTATAGGGCACCTCCCACACTTCCTGCCCTGTCAGACAAGCTGGAGCCAGAGGAGGGCTTCAGCAGCCAAAGAGAAAACGAAAAAAGGGACCAAACCTGGTTTGGCACGCAGAGCAAATCTCAAGGAGGGCCTTTCCAACAAGAAATGGCGAAAAAAGACTGGGGCCATTTTGACAAAATAGGCACCCATGGGTGCTTTACTGCAGCTGCACTTGCAGCCTGCAGTAGAAACACAATGGTAGGAAAAAGTAAACCACTGCCACCAGCCATTAATTGTGGAAAGGTTAACAAAAATGTTACATGATAAACTAGAGAACGGGGACACAAAGTAACACCCTCCAGCATCCCATTGTAAGATACTGTGTGCTGGGTCTAGAAAGTTACAAAAGTAAAGTTAATTTCACTTCACTGCTCTTGCAAACTGTAGTTTAACCAAGAGAAGGTATTTAAAGCTTTGGGAAATCTGAAAGGCTTCCCTGTGCCACTGCACTGAAGGTGCAGTGTGTCACAATGTAAAAAGATTATGCCTATGGAGTTTGTCTCCAAAACCAAAAGAAAAAGTGTTCAAATTACAGAAAAATACGAGCGAGTGGGAAAAAGGTGACTCTCCAGGACAGAAATTAAAAGTCCTAAAGTCCAGCAAAAAGGGCTCGGGGTCTCTAAGGTAGAAGGGAATTGACACATTTGTGAGAAATCTCCCAAACACAGTTATCCTAAAATAAGTTAGAGTTCTTGCTTCCCTTAGTCTCGACTGAAATGTATTACTACACCCCAAGGACCAACTCCTCTAGTATAACTGGGTTATCACAATAGTAGTTCTAGGTTTCTACTGTACCTAGAAAAAGTGTTCAACGGGACAATACATTTTTTGTGAATAGTAGGTTTACTAAGTGATTTCTTGCTGAGCGTCACGATACAACTGCTAGGGTCGACTACCCGTATATTACTGAAAGTTACCTAAAATAGTAGCTGTTTTGACTTTGCTAAAACCTCTGTTAGGTGTTCCAAATAAGGTTATATGCTTTGGTCTGTGTCCCTTCACAAAAATGTGTTTTTCAATAATGTGTTTATATAATCTATGATAGTACTTATTCACCCCCCCCCCCCCCCCAAGATTTATCTGGGTCCAATTATATTTAAATACTACATTTATTTTTACAATAGTGTTTGTGTTACTTTGGACCATTTGTATTATAATTCTAAGAGTGGAGTCTTGCACTGTCTCAGTTGAACGTTTTTACTAAGGAGGTGGACTTCAGAAAAACTGTCCAAACAATCATCTTCCCACATGAGCTTAGTGCTACACAGGATCACCTTTTGTTTCGTCACATGCTAAAAACTTATTTTAGTTTGTACTACTAGGTTTACCTTTTGGGGCCCATCTAGCGCCAGGTTGCCTTTTTGGTGCAAGTTGGGCTCTACAAGGAACAACTTAGAACTTAAAACTATTACCTGAACACTTATTTGACCAGATAGCTTCATGTGTTAAGATATATATTGCTCAGTACATCAGTGTTGTGCATTTTTGAGAGACAAGTGTGTAAACTAATTGTACCTTTGTGTCAGCCTACTACAACAGAGCGTTAAGCCTAGTTGATCTGTTGAAGTTACCAACTTTGCTTCACTTTGTCAGGTGTGTTAGCCTTACCCCGAGGGCAGTGGTATCCAGACTTAATGTGGGGCCCCTCAATTAAAACTGTTGCCGAACACCCCTCCCCCACAAGCCATAATCCTTATATTTTCTATCAAAAGCAGTCACTAATCCCTTTTTCAAGAGGACTTGTGCATGCACCCCCCTCCACATCGTTCAGGCCTCCTTTGGAAGGAGTGATGTGTGTTGGAAGACCCACTATTTCAAGACCATTGGGTTTAGTGGTTGTAGCATCAGAGGGAGCGGTACAAAAACTGCCTAGCAGTCTTGCATGACAGGGTACTGGCATATTAATGCTATTGGGTTTTTGTATGGCCTCATGGAACTATGGAAGGCAGATTTGGTTAGTTGGGACATAGGAAGCATCGATTGTTATGCTGTGAAGTTTATGCATGCAGTTCAGAAGTAACAGGGCTCTGTGTGAGGGTACCTTCATATGTGCTGCATGTCAAGGGCACTATGTATCCATATCCAAAGGAGAGATTTGTATGAACTTGACAAGAGGCGTGGGGCTTTCAGTATTATACAAGCGGTTGACAGAACATAAATGAGCTCATCCTAATGGCCTGGCATTTTAACTACAAATGCAAGGCGTCTATGCTGGCAGAATATTGCAGCTGGTCAGTTTAAAAGATGTACACAAATTTGAGTGGGTGTGAAGTCTTTAATTCAAATCTTTTAAGTAATGTGCTTTAACAAGTGTAACAGGGCAATATCGTTAAAGAAAGCTGGCATTAGGTGAACAAACTTCACACGCAGAAATGTAAAAGCATACTTCACCAACGTCCAAACACTCCCATACCAAGTACATGGGAATCTCCAATAGAAAGAGTACCTGTTCCTCCGGGGATAAGGAACTGCACTTTAAGAGATAGTTACTTGTGTTTTGAACTCCTTTCTCTGGAATTGCGACGGTGACTTCTGCTACGGCTGCTAGAACGGCTACGATGACGCCTGTGCCGGTCTCTCGATCTAGATCGGGTCCTTTTTCTATCCCGAGAAGTTGATCTTGAACGTCGCCTTCTTCTGTCACGGGATCGCGATCTATGGTACAAAGCATTATATGAACATGTGTCCCGCATCACTTCACGATCAGGACAATAAATCCATAGTTATTAACTGGCAGTACCAAGAGTTCCTTCACATGCTGTCTGCTATGCCCAACAATGCTGAAAATGTACATTTTCAGAAGAGGGACACAAACATTTTAAAACATTAAAGTAAACGGAGGTACATGCACGGGTAGTATAGCTCAGTGGTAACGCGTATTTCTTGGAAGCAAGGTGACGCACAGCACAACAGGTTTGAATCCCAAGTGTGTGCTTAGAAACTCTATTAAGCATGTAATACTTTTTATCCCCATATGCAATATTTTTGGGGGGATAATTTGTGGGAGCAAGGGTGTCCCCCACACATTAAAAAAACTGATGCAGGGCTGTGGGGTGTCCCCCGCAGGGTCCACGTGCGAATTTCACCACAAAAATATGGCAATATTTTTGCAGCGGAATTAACGCATGGAACTTTTTTTCAATAATTATGCATTTGTGTTCCGAGAACTCGCTTCTCCTCTTACACAGGGAGCAAGGTAAACAAAATACATTAGCACCCTGATGGGGTGAGCCAGCCAATCAAGCTTCTAGGAACGTGGGCTGAAACCAGCAATCTCAGCCCGCGTTCCATCCTGCCTGATGGCCGGTTAGGTAAGAATTGATGCTGTCACACTGAGACTACACAACACTTATCTGCTTGGTATTAGGTAACCCACCTTTTGGCGTAGGTCTGTACTACACAAGTTGGTAGCGTGACTGAGCAGCTAGGCCTATCCCAAGAGGGGTACACATGTGAGTTGTAGCAATGATACCCACAAATACAAATAGCCAAGTAACACACTCAAGGGTTTTAGTTATAAATTATTTATCAGTAGTTTTTAAATAAGCATTCTTTAAAAGGGGAAATGTATGTAACAATCAAATGTACTTTAAAATACTTTTCCAGAATCAACACAAAGCTAGTAGATCCTCTTTAGAGATGCTTTTTACACACTTCCTACACCCAGAGGCAACTTCTCTAACTAGGACAGTAATGCATTTATATACCACTAGTTCACTTTGTAGATTCTGAGGTTTGGGAAGGAAAAAGGTTAAACAGGTTCTCAGAGCATGTGGGCACTTACATCTTCCAATGTAGTCTAGCCAAAAACCTTTCCCAGCAGTAATAGTATTAAAATAAGCAAGTTATCACTGCCGAGGGAGAGTAAATATCAAAGTCAAATCGACTGGAAGAGTCTGCAGAGAGCCAGGACTGCCAAAGTCAATTGGAGCACAGTCCATGGAGCGGAGGCACTTCTTAGATAGTAGAAGTCTTGCACAAAGTTAGAGAGTTTGTTGAAGAAAAATCACTGTAGGGTCACAAGCTGTTACACTTGTAAAGAGTAGAGCTGAAATCCCCTCTAGAAAAGTAGCTACTTCAAGTCTCAAATGAGAAGAACAAAGCTAAAGACACTGAGGTAAGTAGCCCAAGTCAGAACAGTACCTTTGGTTAGAAGAATGGTCCAGCTGGCTTCTGTCTGGTTGCAGTGATGAAGAGCTTTGTTTCCTGGGCCTCAGTCGTGGGGACAAGAGGGAGGACGTCTGGAGGACTCCTGCGGCAGCAATTCTGAGGCAGCTACAGGCTCTTTTCAGATCAGAAGCACCACTGTGGATCTAGGACACTGGTCGGGCTTCCTTCACTCCTGCACTCTGGTGAGCGGACTAGCTATGGTCGTCCTGCTTCTTTAGGGTCCTGGGGAGACTCCTGGATCTTCTGGCCGGATTGTAGAGATTGCACTCAGTGGTGTCGCTAAGGGGTCCGGGGCCCCCCCCTTCCAAGACAAGCAGTGCCATGTTCTCCCACTACATTTGTCTGTGCCCCCCTACTTTTGTCTTTGGCCCCCTCTGTGCCCCTCCTAAATGTGATTACTGGCGACGCCAATGATTGCACTCGACTATGGATGTCTGGACCCCTGGCACTCTGTTCCTGCAGCAGCAAAGTACAGCCAGTCGAGTTAGTTGGCCAGTGGAGTTAGTCTTGGGGTTAGTTGGTCAACTAACCCAAGGGAAGACGTCGTCCCTTCCGGAGCTTCTCTAGTCCATCAGAAAAAAGAGTTTCAGCACAGCAGCATGGCTTCACTGGGCAATTCAAAAGTCCAGGAGGATGCAGCAAGCTTCATTCACGGTTTCTTTGCTAGGTTGTTCTTCCCAGTGGTCAACTGTCTTCAGTCCCAAAACCATTGCCTTTTAAGCAGGTTTCTCCCATTCCTGCACAGCCTAGGCTGTCACGCAAACAGCATGGTGGCTGTCCTGAAAGGATAGCCAGCCAATCAGAACTGGGTGCATTCAGGCATTCCTAAACACAAAGGACAAGGGAGTTTCGGGAACCTCACTTAATTCCTGCCCTTCCAGACAAACTGGAGCCAGAGGCATGTTTCAGTAGTGAAGCCTGCCAAAGGCAAAACGAACATTGTGCGCCAAGCCTGGCTTGAGCCCCGAGTAAAACACCAAGAAAGACCTCACAAACAGAAAATGGCCAAAAAAGACTGGGACATTGACAAAATGGACACCCATGGGTGCTATACTGCAGCTGAGAATTCAGCCTGCAGTAGAAAAGCACAATGGTAGGGAAACAATCTGCCACCAGCCATTTATAGTAGTGAGGGTAAAATGACATGCATTACTTACCGTAATAGCATTTCTGATGATTGTATTTGCTTAGATTCACATGCTGTGCATATGGTCCGACATCCACTGGTAACCGCAGAGTATTGCATCTCGTCTTTCAGGGGACCGAAAGAGGACGTCGGCATAGGCGTGTCTGAAACACTATCCCCATCGTGACATGTGTAGTACCCAAAATCCCTCACGCGCCGAGGTCCCCCAAGGCTATAGTGAGTGAGTACATGAAGAGAGAAAGTAGTAAGAAGTCTATGTTCCTTCCACCCCTAGCTGGGAGGGCGCATGTGAATCTAAGCAGATACAATCAGAAATGCTATTACGGTAAGTAATGCATGTCTTCTGATGCTTGTTAATCTGCTTAGAATCACATGCTGTGCATAGACTAGCGAGCAGTACCCGGAGTTGGAGGTGGGTTGTGAGAAGGAACAGTAGAAAAAAGATGTCTTCGTGCCGCTTGTCCCACCTGAGAATCAGACATAGAATGAGTGTCTAGGCAATAGTGTTTTGTAAAGGTGTGTACAGAACTCCAGGTTGCCGCTTTGCAAATGGACTCTAGGGGAACGTTTGCAATGAATGCCATGGATGCCCCAGTGCCTCGAGTAGAATGTGCTCTAGGCTTGAAGGGCAGTTCTCTCTTTGCAAGAGTAACAGTGTGATGCATTTGGTAATCCACATTGATATTGCCGATTTAGAGACATGGTCCCCTTCTCTACCAGCTGCCACTGAAACAAAGAATTGTTTAGTTTTCCTCAGTGGTTTGGTTCTATCCATGTAGAACATGACTGCCCTGCGCACATCTAGTGTGTGAATGCTTCTTTCGGCCATGTTAGTAGGTCTCTAGAAGAACGTGGGTAGTTCGATTGACTGGTTCACATGGAACTTCGGATTACATTTCGGCGCAAATCTGGGATGAGTGCGCAGAACTACTTTGTCTTTGTGGACTGTAACAAAGGGGTCCAAGACCGAGAGGGCCTGTAGTTCGCCAACTCGTCTGATAGAAGTGATAGCTACTAGAAAGGCTGGCTTGTAAGTCAGGTCTTTTGGACTAGCTTTATGCATAGGCTCAAAAGGGGGTCCCATGAGCCTAGTTAAAACCACATTTAGATCCCACCCAGGGGCTGGGTGAGCGATAGGGGGATACATTCTTTTAACCCCTTCCATAAAGGCTTTAATCACAGGTATTTTCCACCACAACACCTTTTGCTGTGACGTGGTGTAGGCTGACAACGCCGCTAGGTGAACCTTTAAGGAATTGAAGACTAACCCAGAGTACAACAGATGGGATAGATATAACACAATGTGTGAAGGCGAGCAATCGGTGGAATTGACGCCTTTGGAACTGCACCAAATGACAAAATGTTTCCATTTGCTGGCATAGCAATAACGTGTTAGGCTTCTCTGCCTTCCTCAGTATGTCCATGCATCTTTGAGGGAGTTGCAGATGTCCAAACTATGACTTCAGGAGCCAGGCTGCTAAATTCAGAGTTTGTGGGCCTGGGTGCAGAGTCTCCCCCCTGTCCTGAGACATGTTGTACGGGCAGAGCAGCTTGACTGGTGGGGAGAGGGACATTTCCATCAGGTACGCGAACCAGGGTTGGCGGGCCCACATGGGATCCACCAGAATCATGGTGACTGGTTCCTGGTGCATCTTGTGCACTATCTTGTTCATAAGGTGAGTCGGCGGGGGTGGGGCGGTGGGAGCGTAAAGAAATTTCCCCGACCAAGTTATCCAGAGACCGTTCCCCTCTGGGGTACCTGGAGGCGTAATCTGGGCATTGGGCGTTCTCCTGAGTAGCGAACAGGTCAATCTCTGGAAACCCCCATTCTCCGAAGACATTGGATACAATGTCTTCGTGCAGACGCCATTCATATTCTTCTGGCAGAGGAAAATCTCTGCTGAGTACGTCTGCCAGAAGATTGAGTTCCCCTGGAACATGTTGGGATATCAGCAACATCTTGTAACGCTCACCTGACTCCCACAGAGGCGCTGGCCTGGTTCGCGCTGCTGTGACCTCTTCTAAGGTGATGCGCAGGATTCGGAAGACGGACTGGACCGGGCCCCCAAATCTGGTTTGTCTGGCTCGCAGAAGTATCCTTCTGTAGGCGAAAATAGGGGATGAACTGTCTGCGGGGTAATGCAATCGGCCTCCCACTTTCCCCTCTCACCCTCCTCGAAACCCTTCTGTGATTCCCCGTAGCGTCTCAGCTTAGGGTCTGGAAGGACGAGCTCTCCATCCTGCTTCTGATGCAGGGGCGCGTTGGTATCCAGTTACTTCACTGGATTTTCGGATTGTTGAGAACCAAACTTGCTTGGCTTCCAGGTAAGTTTTTTGATAAGAGGTTCCCCTTGTGTCCATGCATTAATGTACTAATGCTAGTGTCTTTTTCCCCATAGGGGCCGGGGTACGGAATGCCGGGGAACAGGCACCGACCCGAGATGAGAGGTGAAATCCTTGTAGAAATCAGGTAAGTCTTTAATGAGCGTTTTTTGGTAATGTCTTTTCATTCGCTCATTAACGCTGATGTCTTTTTTCCCCCTAGGGGCCGGGGTCCGGAAATGCCAGGATGCAGCGCGGACCCGAAATGAAGAGGGAATGAATCAACAGGTAAGTCTTAACATGGAGATTTAGCTTTCCTTATTCCCTTCTCTCTCTCACCTTTTGTTCTGGTCTTTTTCTCCCTAGGCGCTGGGGCGTGACTGCGAATCCGGATGATCGCTGCTGAACATGGAGGCGCCCTGTAAAGGTGAGTGGAATGCGGCGCTGCAGCGATCGACGCGATGAGCTTTTAAATAAAAGTCTTCCTTTTCAGGATTGTCGGCGAGATGTCTCCGGGATGCGGATTTAGCAGGTAAGGACTTTTCCTTCTATTCTCTTCTTCTCTTCCTTTGCAGGTGATCCAGGATGCTGGCAGGCGTGGCAGAAGTCAGGATGCAGGAGCAGACACGGTGAGCGTCCAGCTGCTAGATGCAGAACAACGCGAAGCACGTGTGGCTGTTCGGGTGGGGTTTAAATAGCCTTGGAAGAAGTTCCAGGTATGTATCCTTCCTCCAATCAGGTATGTATCCTTCCCCGACCACGCCCGGATGGTAAATTAGTCCCACAGGTAAAGTAGTTCCTTTCAGGCCTCAAGGAGGCCGGGATCCTGCAGCATGGTCTGCATCAGGTAAGTGCACCCAAGCACTCCCATAATGAGCCTATGGCGCCAGGACTGATGTCTTTTATGAGCCTGGCGCCATAGGCGCCAGGACACTGTCCAAAGGGCCCCTATATGGGGTTGCTGGGTCCTTCCTTGGGGACTGGATGTCCGCTTTCGGGGACGCAGGGCTTGAACCGGCTCCCCGGGAGCGGGCATCATGACATCTTGTGTTTGAGAGCCCATATCCAGATGTTTTGGGACAGCTTGGATAGCCCGGGAGAGTGAGAGCCCCCCTGCTTGTTCAGATAATACATTGGTGTTGTGCTGTCGGTTAGGACCAGCACTGTCTTCCCTTGCAGTTGCTCCTGAAAGGCTTTCAATGCTTTGAACACTGCTAGCAGCTCCAGTAGGTTTATATGTTTGGACGCTACCTGAGGGGACCACACTCCGTGCGCTGTCTGTTGAAGCAGGTGAGCCCCCACCCTGTGAGAGATGCGTCTGTCGTGAGAGTGGCTTCCACTGCAGGGGTGGTGAAGGGTTTTCCCCTTTAAGAGGTTCTCCCTCGACCACCACTGCAGAGAACGAGGGCTGGCGAGACAACTAACAGATCTTCCCATTGTCCGCTGGCCTGACACCACTGGCTGTTGAGCCACTCTTGCATGGGACGCATGCGCAGCCGCGCGTGGGGGACCAAGTATATGCACAACGCCATCATCCCTAGCAAACGCATAGCTTTGCGTACCGTCACCTCCCGACTGGCTACATACTGAGGAACTTGAGAGAGCATGTTCTGGACCCTCTCGCTGAAAGGGAAGACTAGACTGTCTTCCGTGCGAATTAGAGCCTCCAGGAACTGTTTTACTTGGCTGGGGACTAAGCTGGATTTCTTTTTGTTGATAGAAAAACCCAGGCTGAACAGTAGGTCTGTCTTTTGGGTGTTCGAAAAACAAACGTCGAACGAGTCCCCCGTGATGAGCCAATCGTCGCGGTAAGAGTAAACAAACTGAAAGTCTGTGCAGGTGTGCTGCTGCCACTGCCAGGACCTTGGTAAACACCTGTGGCGCCGAGGCTATGCCGAAGGGGGGTACCTTGAACTGGTAGTGTTTGACCTGAATCACGAACCTTAGGAATTTTCTCTGCGCTGGCAGCATTGAAATCCAATGTTGTCATGAAGTCCCCTTGTTTAAGCAACGGGATCACCTCTTGAAGTGTTACCATGCAAAACTTCTGGGGCTTTATGAACTTGTTCGCTGGGCGCAGGTCTAGAACGGGACGCATGGTGAGATCCTTTTTTGGGTACAAGGAAGTATATTGAATAAATACCCTCGTTTACCTGAAGAATCGGGATGACTTCTATGGTGTCCTTTCCCAGCAGCGCCTCCACCTCTTGGACCAGGATCTGCAGATGTTCCGGTGAAAGGCGTCGATGTTTCGCCGGTCTGAACTGTGGGGGTTGGGCGAATTCCACGCAATAACCGTGGGCGACCGTCTTTAATACCCACTGCTCTGACGTTATCCCCTCCCGTGCCTTGAGGAAAGATGTTAATCGCCCCCTGACCGGGGAGACATGGGAGGGGACCTGAACCTGGTGGTCATTTCTGACCTGAGGTTGACGCACCTCTGGAATTGGAGCCTCTGCCTCTATTCTTTCCGTGCTTGACCCCTCTGGGGGTAGTAAGTGGGGCTTGCAGCCGGTTGACTTGCGTTGAAGTTGCCCGTGCCGAAATTATTTTGAGCGGCACGGGCTTGTCCTCGAAAGGACCGCCGAGAATTGCTGCCCCTCTGGGTTTTTGGGAAATCTGGTGCAGCGACTTAATAGTCTCATGCTCCTTCTTGGCTGTCTCCAACACATCGTCTACCGCCTTCCCGAAGAGGTTGGCCTCTTCTATGGGTTTATTGATGAAGGATGCCTGGGTCTCAGGCCTGAAACCCGACGTGCGCAGCCACGCGTGTCCTTTTTAGGAGAGTACCCTCTGCGAGAGACCTGCCTGCTGTCTCTGCGGAGTCCAGGGTATTCTTTACAACATTTTGATTGGCAAGTTAACACTCCGAGACAATGGCGAGAAGCTTGGCTCTGGTTGGTTCCGGAACCTCCTGAAGGCCTTCCTGGAGTAGGTTCAATTGGGCGTCGACGTAGCTTGCCAGTAACGTTGTGTTACCCGGACGGTATAAGCAGTCGCCGACGTGCCCCATTTGCTTAAGGCATACTACCTTTTGGACTCCTTGTCCGGGGGTGACTCTCCCGTGGCAAGGAGAACCCCTGCTCTCTTGCGAGTGTTGGTCACCACCAGCGAGTCTGGGATTGCGTGCCCTTTGATATAAAGCGGGTCGGTGGGGGGGGGGGGGGGGGGGGGGCCGGAAGAGTTATTCGACCCTTGGGTTCACAGCCCTAGTCTGAGCGGGTGTGAGTAAAGAAGGGGCCAGCCGTCTCTTTACTGAGCTCAAGAGAGGGAAAGACTGGCTTGCCGGAGGCTTGTCATTGTTTTCAGCGAAATCCTGCTCAGGCAATGCCTCAAGCGTGGCAATTTTAAAGAGTTCCGCTGCTTTTTTCAACGTGTTGAAAGCCATTTGATCATCCACCGGGGAGCTTGCCGAACCAGTGTGGACGGGGAGAGTTGAGGCAAACTATATCAGAATTGTGATCATCCTGCTCGGTGTCCTCCCAGTTGGCTGTTGCGCCTTGATCTTCCCCATAATTGTCCAGAAAAGTCTCCTCTTCTTCTGTATAGATGTCTCTATACGTGTCCTTCTGGACATCTTCTTGATAAACAACATAGTGTTGAACATCTAGGTGTTGGGCAACTTGTGTATGAGGGTTAGGGTCTACCCGAGCTTTTTTCGGCGGAGGTTGATCAGAAGCCCCGAAAAGCTGCTCCAGCCGATCCATATACCCCTCAAATTGCTCCGTGGTCCACTTGGATGACCCAAATGGACCCAGCTGAGCAGGAACCGGGTCCTCCGCCCTAAGGCGTTCAGAAGATCTCCTCAGGGTGCTTGAGAGGGGTACCTGGCTCTCTTCGTAAGAGTCCTCAGGATCGTCTTCCAAAACCGTGGAAAACCTTGCGGCGGATTGGCCCATAAATGTGGCCGAAACCGGTACTAGGCCCACCGCCGTAGCAATCCTATTGATGCTCCTACTGATAGTTACCGAATCTTCGGGGGACAACGCCTCCGATGATGGTTTCTCGGGTAGAGGCCTACTCGTAGTTAGAGGCCTACTAGTAGTTTGAGCCTGCAGGGCCTTGGAAACCTTGAAACTCATTGAAGTTTCTTGTTCAGAAACTTCGGCGTGTGTAGTTTGGGGAGTAGCGCCTTTGTTATGTTTATTAAGCCCAGTCATGCGCTGCTGCGGATGCGGGGAAGGCTTCGGATCAGATCGATCCAATGGCGCTTGCGCCTTCTTTGACAAGGTCGTCGAGGAGGGCGCTTGGGTTGTGTGTTTTGTGCGGTGCGTCTGTATGCCCCCGTCACCGGGTGTGGTCCCTGTAGCAAGACTGGAGTCGAGCCTGGAAGGGTCGGGGAAGGGCGTGGCGGCTCTAGAATCGTCCGACTCAAGGTCTACAACGTCCGCGTTGGACGTTTGGTCATCCGATGTACCCCCGTCACTCTCGGCTGGTGTCGCGGCTGTGTGATTGACAGCTAGGCTGGAATGAATGGGAGAAGCCTGCATAAAAAGCGAGGCTTTTTGGCTTGGAAGGCAGAGTCGACCACTGGACGAAGGAATCTGAAGAACTTGGAAGAGATGCCTGCTGCAACTCCTGGACCGTTGGTTTGCCCAGTGAAGCCCTGCTGCTGTGCTGAAGCTCCGAATTCACCTCGACTAGAGAAGTCCTGCAAGGACAACTTCTACCTTTGAGTTGGTGGGACCAATCAACTCCAAAGTAAGCCCGTCTGGACATCCTCTCAGAGCTAGCTTTACTTGAACTGTGCTGTTGCTGGAACCGAAGTGGCAGGGAAGAGTAACACCAGATTGTGTGCGTTGCTTTTAAGTCAGACCCTAGCGGCAGGAAGAGCCTTCGAACTTCTCCCCCCCTCCCCCCTCCCCCCTCCCCCGATGCAGGAATGACCAAGCATGAGCCACCTCAACAGAGTGCTGGACCCCAGATGGGAGGAAAGTCAAGAGTGGTATCCAAGAAACGCAGTGTTGCCATTTGCTGTCAGACGCGAGGAGCTGAAACACTGAAGGTCCGCTGAATCAAAGTTGGCCCATTGCTGCCGCTGACCTTCCCACTGCAGAGCAGGAGTCCCCAGACGTCCTCCATCTTGTCCCCACGACAAACTCAGAAACAGCATCTGCAGCGCTGTAAAGGAACAGAAGCCAGCTGAACCATTTCTTCTAACCAGGGGTGCTGTGAAGTCCAAGAGAAACTACCTCTTGTTGTGTTAGCCTTACTTGCTCTCAGTTGAGACCCGTCTTGGTTACCACCTTGCAGAGTTGCTAAAGCTTTGCCTCTCACAAGCCTCCCAGCTTGTGGCCCTTCAAGTGTTCTACTTTCAACAAACCTTTCTAAAAACTATGTGCAAGACTTTTTACCTACCTGCAAAAGATGATCTTCAGCTCCCCTTGACATTGTGCAAGCAACATTGGCTTTACTGGCCCCCTGAGAGACTCTTCTTTACCTCTGACTTTGTGCTTTGGCCTTCCCCCCAGGAAAGGGTTACTTTACTGTGTTTTGGAAGGTATTTAAAAGTACTTACCTGTGTCAATTATTTGTAAACCTTTGTTTCATTCCTCCATCTTCTTCACCAAAATCAGTATTGCTCTAAATGTACCAGTGATAAATCAATGTCCACAGTGTCCTAGTTATTTAAGTCACCTGAGGGTGTAGGAACATCTGTGTTCCATCCCAAAAGGGTATCTACTTACTTTATTGAACTGAAGGAGTGTATTTTGAAGTGTATTTTTATTGTTGTCAATTGCTCCCTTACAAAGGCGGCTCATTTTAAAACTGACTTAAACTCAAGGTTTCTTGATTAAATAAGTGTTTATGTGAATAACTGCTACTGTGAAACTATCACAACATCACTGCTCACATTCAACCCTCTTGAGATAAGCCTGGCTGCTCAGCCACACTACCAACCTGTCTAGTTCCGACTTATACCAAATGTTGGATCCCTATTGCCAGGTCAGGGTTATTTTAGTGCACGCAAAGGGTACTGCATACAATCTTGCCTAACACTGGTGGCAGGCAGTGATCTATTGTACAGTTGTAACAGTGTTTTTGCTTTACTTTTGTTCAACTAAAAACCTTCACAAGCCTAAGCTCCACTAGAATAGCAATTGTAACATGTCTAATATGGATACCTTCAAGCAGGAAGCCCTGACCTTTCTAACAGATCAACTGAAAGATGTGTAGGATCAGGAATCTGTTAAAGGGAAAAGAAATGAATTGATTACAAGGTATTAAGATCACCAAAGGTTCAATAGAAGAGTCCCACGATAGGAACCACTATGCCTCAGCCTGCCCTTTTGCCTCAACCTTTGTCTACTGGAACCCCACAAGGTCCATCACGGAGTCCAGAATGTGTGTGTCTAGAAACAACGAGACTTGAAATGGCATTCAAAAGAATACAGGCCCAAACTGAAGCCAAACATCAGTACATCAAACTCAGGGTACTAGAAATGCAACATGCTCTTGAAATGAAAAAAAAATGTCTCTTCAAAAAGTTTCTATCCCAGAGTACTCTCGGTCTTCCAGTCCAAAGAGGCCTCACCTGCCCAAAGAAGCAATGAGTATGTATGAAGCAAAACTTGATATTTTGGATTGGTGGAGTGCTTTTGCATACATTCCTGGGATTCAGGGTCACAAAGAATCAGTTGATTCCTTGGCGTTTGTCTATGCTCCCCCCAGGTTGCAACTGATGCGGTAATGGAGGCGGGGAACTTGAAAGATTGGAGTATGAGAATGTGGAGCTAGCTTTGATAGCTAGAATTGGGAAAACTCCTTCCCAGTACCATAGGTGGTTTAGGACCCTCAAAAAGACTGATGGTACCCCTTGGGCTACCTGGGTGTGTGAATGTTTGAAAAACTTAGATGGATGGGTGAAAGGTTACAGAGTAACTTTGAAGGAATGAGAAATTTGTTTTTGTTGGAGTCTATTTTTGATGCCTGCTCTCCTGAGCTGAGACGGCATTTAGCTGACTCAAGAGATTGATCCCAAGTAGCTAGCAAAGGCTGCCGACTTGTGGGTTGCCAACAGGGCTACTCAAAAGGATTCTGGGGCCAGCCACTCACAAAAAGGATGAGGGAAGCAGCACAAGAAAGATGACAAAATTCTAAATCCAACCACAAAAGAGGGCCACAAACAAAAGGGTAAAAACATGGGAAAACAGGTCAGTCTAGTGAGACCTCTGGTGCAAAAAGAGGGCGGTCAGCAGAAACCCCCTATTCCAGAAAACATTTGGTAAAGGTTATGCTTGTGGGTCTACTGACCATGTGAAAAGGGATCCCAGATGCAAGGGCAAACCTTCACGGGTCCACATTGGCTCCTTAGCCTTCATCCATGAGGGAGAAGTACATATGTTAAATGTTAAAGGTATTTGTACCGCGCACCGTCACCAACGGAATTGGTCCCCAGGCGCTCAAGCGGATCTGTAAATGATAAAGGTGGGATGGGTTAGTAAGGTGAAGAAGGGAGTAGGATAGTTAGGAGTGGTGTTCTGTTGGCAGCTTCAACTCTGTATACACCGGGTGCTGAGTTTTGGTGCGGGTATCGGAGTCAGTCCGCGTGTGCTGTTGTTCCGGCATGTGTTGCAGTGTTGTGAAGTGCGTGCGGCTTGTTGTGCGAGAGATGGTTGTGAGAGTTTTTTGAGTGAGATAAGAGTATGCAGAGTTTGAGTTTATATTGGTTAGTGGGTTACTTGACCTTTACCATGCTAAAATTCACAGGTCTGAGTGTGGCACTTGTTGGCCCTCACATTCCCATCTAGACACGGCGCAGGCCAATGTTTAGGACTCCATTCAGGTGTGGTCATGCCAACATTCACACTTTTATCTAGATGAGGCGCAGGCTAGTGTTTAGAGATCCGTCCAGGTGTGGCACATGCTAGCATTCACGTTTTTCTAGGCGCGGGCATGTTATCCTTCAATCGATCCTATCCAGATGCGACGCAGGCCAACATCTATCTAGATGCGTCTGCCGGTCTGGATATGTTCGTCCGGTGCGTACGAGTGGGAGAGTCACTTGAGGGCTTTCGTCTGGGTCTAGGTATGTGGTCAGTCTCTGCAGCCTTCCTTTGTGGCTATTTTCCATGATGCTTCTGCTCTGTCGGGTGGTTGGTTCTTTGATTTGAGCGTTTCTCCAATTTGAAAGTTGGCGAGGTTGGAGTTATTTTCATCATTGTTTTAATGACTGGGCATTCTAGTGCATCTCCATTGTGGTTATGCTTTGAAGAGCCATGATTTGAGGAGTTTCCTGAATGCTAGGTGGTTGGTTGTATTCCGTATATTCTTAGGTAGGTCATTCCAGGTTTTGGGTGCCTGGTGAGAGAAAGACGATCCCCCAAGTTTTTTTCTGTTGTACGGTTTTGGTTACAGGCGTATGTCGGTGCTTGATCTTAGTGTTCTTGTCGGTTGATGTAGGTGTAGTTTGTTGCTTAGGAATTCTGCGCCTTGTTTGTGTATTGCTCTGTGCGTGATGCACATGGCCTTGAACTTTATTTGCTGTTGCGGGTGTGATGTGTTCTCTTCTGGGTAGCTTGAGGAGGAGTCTGGCTGCTGCATTTTGTATGCGTTGCAGTTTTTTTTAGAAGTCGTTCGGGCATGCCCAGGTATAGGCTATTGGCATAGTCCACTCGACATTATCAGAGCGATGATGGCAAGTGTTTTGTTGGCGAACGACAGGAACAATAGGATCCTTTTTGCTGCTCGCAGGAGGAAGAAACATTTCTTGATTACCGAGTTTACTTGTGGCTACATATGGCAAGTGGAACCTTTCATCTATTGGCTGAAGACCCCATTGGTAGCTCAACCAGTGTTTCTTTAGTGTCCCTGGGGCTGTGGGAACAGCAGAATGTAGATGTGTATGACTATTCCAGATAACAAAAGATTACAAGGACAGTACTTGTTAATCGACAAGAGACCGCTGCCATTAGAGACACTGGGGCCAGCATTACAGTAGTGGATGAAACCTTTACAAACCGGAGGATGTTGGCAAGGTACCCAAAGGTCCCACTAAGGTTGCTGGAGGCCTTCTCCAGATGGTTCCAATACTACCAGCTGTCATCCAGTGCAACAATATGACTAAGAATACCCATCAGTGTTCAGAATGAGGTGCCTGGGAGAGTCCTGTTGGGTAATGACTTAAAAGCTCTTGGAGTTGTATCAAGCACCCCCAGGCCTCCCAGTAAAAGGAAGCAGGAGCAGACTAGGAAGGCTAGAGAGCTGACTTCAGATGACTCAATGGGTTGTTACTGAGGTATCTATAACACCCAGTCCACAGGAAGAACAAACTTCTGATTCCAGGAAGAAAGACAAAGGGGAAACCCACGGTCTCGGGAAAGAAGAAAAGTATCACCTCTGTGCACAAAACAAGGACATCCCTGAGAGGACAGTCCAAAGTCACACCTGTGACCCCCCCCCTCCATCAACTGAGGCTGAGTGGGAGGACCACCCAGAGGGTGGTGAAACACCTACTGATGACAGAGCTGGAAGACGACCCTCCCTCCTGTTGGAGGTCTGGATCCTAAAGACCACACTGAGCTGCAGACGTTGCTTGCAGAAGGTGGCCCCTGTATGGCAGACTTCAGCAGAGGTCAAAGAGTGTCCTACTCTTGAAGGACTTCGCCAACAGGCAGCTTCCCAGCTGGAAGGGCAAGAGCCAGGAAAGCACAGGCTGTACTGGGAGGATGGCCTCCGTAACGGTGAGCCTATTGAGTCTACCCCAGGGGACTACAGAAGACTTGCAGTGCCTCAGGAGGTGGGACCCCAGTTTCTACAGTTAGCCCATGAGATCATTTTGGCTGGTCACTTAAGTTTTAAGACGGCCAACGAAAGGATTTCTCTTTATTTGTACAGGCAAAAGATGGGGTCTGTTGTAGATAAATTATGTAGAAGCGGTCACACTTGTCAGACCGCTGGCAAGAGTGTAGCCAAGAATGTGGCACCCTTGGTGCCTCTCCCAGTGGTGGGAGTTCCTTTTGAGATGGTAGGGATTAAAATGGTTGGTCCCCTAGACCCTCCCACATCTTCAGGCAACCAATTTATATTGGTTATTGTAGACCTGAAGCAATACCTATGAGAACTGTAACTGCTCAGGCAGAGGCTAAGGCCCTCCATTGGTATTTTTCACCAGGGTAGGTTTTCCTAGGGAGGTTCTCAGACAGGGGGACCAAATTTATGTTGCACTACATGCACGCTAAGTGGAAAAACTGAAGTGACCTACAAGTTCTCAACAGCCTACCATCCCCAAACCAATGGGTTGGTGGAGAGCTTTAATAGATCTATGAAGATCATGACAGGTACTTTGGAAGAACCCCTTAGAAGAAAGTGGGCCTTGTACTGTCATGCCTTCTCTTTGCTTATGCAGAAGTCACTCAAGAAGGGGTTGGCTTCAGTCCCATTGAGTTTCTCTATGGTCATCCGGTTAGAGGTCCTTTGGGCCTAATCAAGAAGGGGTTGGATAGTGCTCCTTCCCCACAAGCCAATGAGAGTTACTGACTGTGTTAGGTCTCCAAAGGAGAATGACATGACAGAAGCTTCAGAAAACTAGAAAGCAGGTCAGGCTCTGGTTAATCATTGGCATGACCAGAAGGCCAACATGGTTGAGTTTACTCAAGACCAGCAATTTCTAGTTCTGGTAACTACAAGGCAGAGGGCCTTCCAAGACAAATGGATTGGACCCTTCAAGGTTGTGGGCAAACTGAGGTGTCAATTATTTGGTGGACTTGGGCAAACCCAAGGAGACCCCCAGGGTCTTTCACAACAACCGCCTAAAGGCATACGTATCCAGACCAGAAATGGGAGCTTTGCTCTTAGCATCTGATCAAGATGAGTGAACCTCTGCCTTACCTTCTCAGGGGACAGCCTTAAAATGAAAAAATAAGTGAATCTCTTCTGATCTAACTTTGTACCAACAGGAGGAGTGAAATGTTCTGTCAAATCAATTTGCCTCCCTGTTTTCACCGACACCAGGCTTGAGCCCCTGGGGCCAGCATGATATTCTCACTGGTGCCCATCTACCTGTCAAAAAGCAGGAGGTACAGCATGTCAGACCATATAAGAAACCACATAAAGGAAGAAGTCAAGAAGAGGCTTGATCTCAGGTAAAAGGCATCTACAAGTCCATGGGCTAGTCCTGTTGTACTAGTGCCAAAAGCAGGATCCAAGGAGTTGATTCTGTGTGACCCATAGAGCTCTTCATGCAGTCACCACGATTGATGCCCATCCTTTACCTAAGACAGATGAGCTGGTGGATAAACGTGGTTCAGCCAAGTGCCTCAGTACATAAGACCCAACCTCAGGCTATTGGTATATAGCTCCGACTGGTCATGCCAAGGAGAAAACTGCATTTCCAACCCCAGGAGGCCACTACCAGTTAAAGGAAATACCTTTTGGACTGAAAGATGCACCTGCTACATTCCAAGGGATGGTAAATCATGTTCTGAATGGTATGAGGACTGCTGCATGGCACGCTTAGATGACATTGCAGTGCTCAGCCCTACTTGGACAGAACATATTGACCACCTAGGCTGTGTATTGCAGGCTCTTGAGCATTCCCATCTGATCATAAAGGCAAGTCAATGTCAAATTGGACAGAGTAAAGTGGTCTACCTCAGACATGAGGTAGGAGGTGAAATCAGGCCATTGCCCAGCAAAGTACAAGCTGTGCAAGACTGTGCCACCCCCATTACTCAATCCGAGGTGAGAGCCTTTTTAGGTCTCACTCGTTACTATAGGAACTTCATAGAGAACTATTTAAACCTTAGGAGAAATCCAAAGGACGTCTGAGACGGCACTGAAGGTGTGTCACCATACAAAAGTAGACGAGAGCCCTTTTTCCTCACGCTCATGTGTTTTGATCTGATTTGGACTGTCTTTGTTTTTGGAGTCTGACAAACTCCATAGGCATCTACTTTTGTATGGTGACAGCACCTTCAGTGAAATGTCACAGAAGTCCTTTGGATTTCTCCTAAGGTCTTTACATGGCAACAATGTTCAGACTGATCTAACAAAATTGAGCTTTTGCAATCCAAAATGGAGAAAAAGAAAACTAGCCAGATCATCAACACCCTCCTGCTTGCTACCCAATCAACCCCTCCTGACAAAGATTAATTGTTCTACTTCACTCCTCTCTCCATTAAGGGCGTTGAGAATATAATCATGAGCTTAAAAGCATCTAGATGCCTAGGTGATGACTGCCAGCATCAATTATTAAAGAATCAGCGACAGATCTTGCACCTTTTATCACGGCACTAATCAATGCATCCTTTGCAACCAACACAGTTCCAACCAATCTAAAGGATGCATGGGTCATGCCACTGCAAATAAGAATTCAAATAAAAGAAAACCCTCCCGAGCCCAACATCCCTACGAACTCTAGACCCATCACCAATGTGCCCTTTCTCCTTAAAATCCTGGACAGGGCGGCCCATTTACAGATTCAGAATCACTTAGAAAGAACCATTAGGACTCCGCCAATCAGATTTCCTACCTAGACACGGCACAGAGACGGCCCTTTTAGATCTAGTTACTCAAATAGAGATCATAAAAGACAAAAAGGTAATCTGGCACTCCTGTTACTAGATCCATCAGCGGCCTTCCACCTGGTGGACCACAAAGTCCTATGCAATCAACTCATCTGCAGCACATTTCTCGGATGAAGCCTCCTCTTGGATTGTCCTTTTTAAACAATAGAACCACATGAGTTCTGACCTTCTGCCTCCGCTACCCCTATCCCTGTCACCTGCAGAGTAGCCCAAGAATCCTGCACCTCACCTACCCTCTACAACATCTTCACTAAGCCCCTCGTTGACAACCTAGACCATTTGGATGTCTCCTACACAAACTATATGGACACCCAAATCCTTATATCCATCTCTGGCGACTACGACAGATTCTAAACGCCTAAACGACGTCTATCAAATCATCCAAGCCTGGATGGCCAAACACAATCTTTGCGTCAACGACAAGACTGAGCTGCTCCTTGTAGGTACCCAAACTAGACTTAAACTCGACACACAAACGATAAAGGTTTCAAAAAGATGTAAAAACTATTAGATATCTACACTGACTCTTCGATCACACTGACCAGACGAATGAACGCAACGGCTTCTACCACGGCACAGATGTGCAAGTTAATGAATGCCTGCAGACCATTTCAGACCACAGGTAATTGCATTACCCAAGCCAGGGCACTAGTCGTTTCCAAGATTGACTACTGTAATGCTCTCTACCTTGGCACTAACCAATATAACCTAAAAAAGCTCAAATTTTCCTAAACAATGCCCTCAGATCATTAACGAATCACCCTAGATCTCACCACATCTCAGAGCCCAGACGCAGTGTACACTGGCTCTAGGTCTCCCAAAAAATATGACTTAAAACCCTCTCACTTATATTCAAATGTGTATACAACCCAGCACCTAAATACCTGTGTGATAAATTTACACAGAAGTCATCTGACTGACCTACCAGATCCTCTTTCTCCAACTGTCTGGTCATTCCAAGGTTCAAGCTACAAAAAGAGGGAGGCAGCAGTTTCCCAGTCCTTGCAGCCAAATTGTGGAACTCCCTGCCAGCCACAATCATTCTATACTTTTAGAAATCATGTCAAAACCTGGCTCAAACTGAACAAACTGGTACTCTGACTGCTACACCGTCCTATACCGAGCTGAAGCTGACAACAGTACATCACCTCTCCCACTCCCCTCCTCCAGACTAACCACACCCACCCTTCCTGTTTACAGATCTGCCAGAGTGCCTGGGGACCAATTCCGTTGGTGACGGTGCGCTATACAAGCACCTGTAACATTGCTAACTACCAGCACGCCTTGTCAACATTGTTCATACTCCCATTCTGTAAATACCTCCCTGTTAGTACCGCTTATGTGATTGTAAATACTTCTATATGTGTCTATATCGTACTGTATATGTCTTATTATGTGACTGTAAGAAATGCGCCCAGATGCCATTGGGCTTGGCACGCTATATAAATAAAATACAATTAATTATTTCTCTTGCGTGAACTACTGTTCCCAAGAGTAGTAAAGTGAAATCGACTTTACTAACCTGTTTTTCCTATGTAGGTCCAGTTCAACCCATCTTATGTGGAAGTACCGCGGGGTTACTTAGTAGCCCCTTTTCCTACCTACTCAAGTAACATTTTTTTATGTTACCCTCACGACTTAATAGCTGGTGGCCGTGGTTTAATTTTCCTATCATTGTGCGTTTTTACCGCTGGCTGAATCCTCAGCTGCAGTATTGCACCCCTTTTCATTTCATCAAAATGTTCCCAGTCTTTTTTCGTCATTTCTTGCTTGTGAGGTCTTTTTGGTGTTTACTCTCTGCGCCAAACCAGGTTTAACCCTTTTGTTTGTTTATCCTATGGCGGGCTTCAATGCTGAAACCCACCTCCGTCTCCAGTGCGTCTGGCAGGGCAGGAAACTAGGGAGGTGTCCGAAACTCCGTCCTTAGTCTCCTTGGTTACCTGAATGCACCCAGTGGTGATTAGCTGGCTGGCCTTGCAGGAGTCACCTTGATATGTGAGTGACGGCTATGCTGTGCATGAATCGGAAAAACCTGCATAAAAGGCGAGGTTTCTTGAACAGAAGGCAGAGTCGACCACTGGACTAAACATCCGACAAAGTAATCTGGAAAAGAAGCTTGCCGCACCCTACTGGATCGCTGAACTCCCTGGTGAAGCCCTGCTGCAGTGCTGAAGCTCCAATTTAGTATCGACTAGAGAAACCCGGACGGGGAGATTTCTTCCCTTGGGTTGGTGGGACCAACTAACCAATATAAACTTTGCTGGAAACCCTCTCCCGGCTGGCTGAACCTCTTTGCTGCTGCTGAAACCGAGTGCCAGGGGTCAAGCAACCCAGAGTGCATCGTCTTTAAACAGGACCCTAAGCTCCAGGAAGATCCAGAGAACCCTCCCGATGCAGGACAACTCAAGCCTGACCCACCTAACCAGAGTGCTGGACCCCAGAAGCAAAGGAAGCCCATCAAGTGTCCAAGAATCGCGGTGGTGCTAGTGGCCGGTAGCTGAAACCGCGAAGTGCCGCTGAAATGGAAAGAGCATGTAGCAGCGGACGACCTTCAAACTGCAGTGCACAACTCCTCCAGACATCCTCCCTCTTGTCCCCACAACTGAGGCCCCGGAACCCAGGATCGGCAAGACCGCACAACCTTAATAGTAGCCAGCTGGATCCACTTCTTCCAACCTAAGGTACTGTCTTGACTAAGGGGTACTTAACTCTTGTGTCTGTAGCTTGCTTGTTCTCACTGGAGACTTGCAGTAGGTGTTTTTTGTACAGTTGATTCCAGCTCTGCTCTTCACAAGCCTTACAGCTTGTGGCCCAACAGTGATTCTTTAACTGCAAAATAAACATTGCGCAAGACTTTTGTGCGATCTAAAGAAGTGCCTCAGCCCCATAGGCATTGTTCAAATTGACCAACTGTCCTGGCTCCCTGTAGACTCTGACCCATTGACTTTGGTTCCAAATGTCCCTGCTAGGTGGTACATAAGTAATTTGGATTGCTGGGAAAGATCTAATCTAGACTTCATTGGAAGATTTAAAAGTATTCACATGCTATGAGAATGTTACTTTTCCACAACCGCAGTATTCCATTAAGTACAAAAAGTGATATATCAATGCCAAACATTGTCATAAATAATTGAAGTCACCTCAGGGTGTAGGTGGTGTGTGTAAGGCATCCCAAAAGGGTATTCATCTACTTATCTTAAATCTGAGGAAGTGCTATCAAGTGTATTTTTATTGTTGCATATTGCCCTGTTTAAAGGCGGCTTAATTAAACTGACCATTAAATAAGACACATTACTTACCGTAATAGCATTTCTAATGATTGTATCTGCTTATATTCACATGCTGTGCATATAGTTCGACATCTAGTGGTAACCACCTAGTATTGCATCTCGTCTTTCAAGAATCGAAAGGGGACGTCGGCATAGGGGTGTCTAACACTATTTCTCGAGTGACCAGTAGCGTACCCAGAAATCCTCATGTCGAGGTCCCTCAGATTGTATTTTTCATGTTGTGAGGGAGCCTTAGGACTATCGAGGGCAAGTACAGAAAGTAGTATAACGCCCATGTTCCTTCCATCCGATCGGGGAAGAAGGGTGGGCGCGTGTTAATCTACGAAGATACAATCATCAGAAATGTTATTACGGTAAGTAATGCATGTCTTCTGATGCTTGTTAATCTGCTTAGAATCACAGTGTGCATAGACTAGCGAGCAGTACCCGGAGTGGGATTTGAGAAGGAACTGAAAGGTAGGCCATACATGTACCCCTTCAATACATTGGGGTAACCCTGATCACGCTCACACCTAAGAAAATCCACCCCTCTAGGGAATTAAGGCCACGAGTCCATCTTGCAAGCGATCACAAATTTAATCTGTACAGAAGTGAGGATGGGCAAAGGGCTCTGCTCCAAAGCGGTATATTCTGTCCCTCAACCATTCCCAGGTACTGAAGCCTGGTGCTGGACCTGGAGCTTAAATACTCTTGACTAGTTTACTGATACCGGCAGAGCTCATCCAAAACTTTTCTTCCTTAAAAGGGATACTGCAGTTCTTCCTTCTGGCATCACTGGGTTCCGTTTGGGAAAAGCTAGATAACATTATGCTGCCTATGCGGGAATACATTGTGCTCTGACTTAGCATCATTTGCTATGTTATAAACATTCATACATAAACACATCTTCCCGCCATTCTCTCAACACTTCACTCAACATAAGTTTGATCTGGTCAAGTAATTTTTACAATAAACCCTGTTGTCCCATAGTACTCTGTCATGCGGCATCTTTTTTAGTCTCCATTGGCTTGTGATGGAGAGGGACAGCTGCTCAGCTACTGTGTGCTCTGCGAGAGCTAGCCTCGGTGACGCAATGCCTGTAGTCTACTTTTAGCACAGAGGATTATGCTGTTTACTGTGCTTTCAGAAAAGCTAACAGTTTTACAAATATATTCAGCTAAATAATTATTTGTGCCTTATATTTAAACCCCAACTATCTTTAATTAGTGACCGTCCTCCGCTCTGGACTCTTATAGTGCTTAGAAAACAGTTAACAGAAGTCTTGCCTAATTCTAAAGCACTTGGGAAACTTGGGAAAGAAGGAAAGCACTAGGCACCTTCCCAACATTCCCGCTTTGGTTACTTCTACAGTAACCAACTCATCCCCACCCGACAGATCTACAACCCCAGAAATATTAGTTTTAGCTTTGCTTTTTATTGTATGGTAAGTGTTATACCCCTCACCCCAATTGATACCATCATCTCTGCACTATTACCTGAGACCCCATTGGCATGCGCAGAAGGGAATCAAGAAGAACACCATCACAGGAACAAGTATTTTTACTGCTACCTCCAGCCATGATGAGACCCAATCAAAGGCAAGCGATAGCCAATCTGTATTCTGAACTCCACTTTCTTTCTTCATTTGAACACAAGATTGTGCACCACTTTGATGACGTGGGATAATGACCCACTCTCAGCATCCCCGGGGGTAGAAAAGTGCAGCAGCTGCTTGTACCTCAGGACCAAACAAAGATGAAAAAGAAAGTCTGTTGAGCCAAAAAGCCGATATTCGTCAGGTATTAGTCTGGAGCAGTGCAGAACAGACTTTTGAGACAATTTGAGCTCATTTCTTCCCCGCCGTTGAAATCGTCCTTGTTCTAGCAGCATGCCAAATTCTTGTGGGATCTGCAAGCTTTTTTCTACTTCTTTAGGTGCTGGTGTAACTGTTGGCACCTAAACAGGCATTTCTTCTCCCTTCAGATGTTCTTCCAGGATTACTAGTAGAACTGAGTGCAGGGTGGCCAGTGAACACTTGCCCCTCCAAGATGGTATGAGTTGCAGGTAGGCTTGTTGGCCACAGACCCAGTAGTAATCCATCACCGCTGCTGTACCTTTCCGTCATACCAGGTATCACAACAGTGTGGTTGCACTGTGTGTTAGGGCCGAAATATTTGAACTTTGTTTTAGCAATAAAGGAACAGTTCTTGGTGGCACAATGCATTTGCACTGGCTTCGTCATTGTTGCAATCCGTGTCAGCCTTGCGATGTGTTGGGACCATATTTGCGCAGTGTCTCTATTTGGGATATTGCTTCACCATTGTACTCAATCAGCCCATCTGCCAGACACATCACTGTGGTGCCCTGCCATTTGAGTAACCTCCCAAGGAGAAATATGGTCCTTGTAGACACTGGTGGTATTTTGTGTTGAACGCTGGGTCTAGATCAATGCTCCTCAACTGTATGCTGTGTGTCTGGAATGTGTCCTTTATCCTGTATAGTGCAAGATGAACCAATCATTGTGCCTCTAATTGGGATTGTATGTGGAACTAAAAACCGTAGGAGCCCCTGATGTGTGCGAGATAAGTTCACACAGGTAACCACTTTCATTGATTATATTCCTTCCTGTAATGCGCATATCAGAGTACCAGTTATTCAATGTTTCTGCATGCTGGAGGATAGAAATGCTGTCAAAGCCCAACCCCTTATGTAAATCATACGTCATTCATACTTTCCGTTTCATTCGCCTGAGAAAACTTGTAGGGGTGGCCGCCAATAAGTAAGACATTTTGTATTTCCTTTTATAGCCATATTGGCATTTTCTTTCCCCCACTGTCCATCCCGGCCCCCCCTTTATATGGCCACCCCATAACAAACATACCTTTATCCACACCAACAACCACTGTCATACAAAAGAGTACTAAAAAGGCACTACATAATTTTTAAAACGAGAGCGAGAGTGCGCCAGCGAGGGCGCGGAAGAGAGCGATCGAGGGCGCAACCCTTTTTCCAACAGGGTCGAAGGTTCTGGACCTTCCAACAAACAAAACTTTGAAAAATAAAAATTGACAAGAAAAAAAAAGAAAAAAATGAAAAGAGCAGGCGTGTGCCACTGCACACCACCCTGGCATGGATCCTCAAAAATGTCAGACTATGCCCTTACTAAACTTTGCCTTGTCTCAGGTGCTCTTAGGACATCTGAGATATGCAAACAATATGCAACTCCGACATACGGACAGTAAGAGGCGTACAGAACACCACCTCATATGAACCTTTAAACCTGGGGCTGATGAGCTCCCCAGATAAGAATTGTCCAGTTATAATATGGGCAATGCTGCGTATGTAACTATGGTCTTGCTTTCTACAGGGGTGGTGACTTTCTCCTCCAAACTCCTTTTACTGTGTTCCACTACCACCCCTGTGTGCTTCCATCTCGTCCCCTGGTCAATTTATGACCTATCACCATATAATAGGTCTCCTTCCGTCAATGCATGAGCCGTTCATCAGAGTGGGAAAATAAATAAAACTCCTATGTATTCGAGAGTTGCTAAAACAGGGGCCATGCAAATAGTTTAAGTCCTTAAATTATCTAGTAATTTTGTCAGTCCATTCAAATGTGCTTTTTAAGTCCTCTTTCCGTCCCTGAGACTTTGTAACAGTGGCCTTGTGTAGACTGCATAGTCTAGGATCCAGGCCCTACAATAATTACATAAACCCAAAAAAACTGCTACATTTCCTTCACAGTACTGAGCATAGGGGTGGTGCATACTGCTGCCACCCTATCTGATAATATGTTTACCCATTACAAAAATGAGTTGTCCCAAGTATAGTCCCTCCTGTTGGCAGTATTGTAGTTTCTTTCGATCTGCCCTTTGTAAGCCAACAATTACAATAATGCAACAGAATCCCTCCTGTACTGATGTTTATTTTCACTACATCCCAACCGATCATCCACATACTGGATGATTTGTGCCAAGCACCTTACTTCAATGTAATCTTGTACTGTGGTCTCATCTCTCAGTAACCCAAACATCATGTGGATTAACAGTCCATAATTATGCTGGCACATATCGCATGTCCTCAAAAAATAAAATCATCCAAGTTACCACTGCCATCAGGGGGCACTGTACCTCCCTATACTGCACCATATCACAGGGGATGCAGATTTCCAAAATAAACTCCCCATTTTGTTCACTGTGCTCAAATAACTCATTTTCTTTAATTACACTGTCGGGTCTATACATAATATTGTGAGCCACTCGCACCCATCCTGGTATGTTCCAATTAGGACTGCTTTTATCTGATACTACTAGTCCTTATAAATCTAAGGACAATAGTGTCCCTGCCACCATCTTGGGTGGCACCATGGGTCGGAAAATAAAATCTGTAGGTACTTGCTAACACCGTCACAATTTGAGGCACTGCATTTACTTATACCAGGGGTCTGCAACCTTTGGCTCTCCAGATGAATTGTACTACAACTCCCATCACCCTTGGCAGCATAGTCAATGACTGCGTAGCATGGGAATTATAGTCCAAAACAATTGGAGAGCCAAAGGTGCAGACAAGTGACTTATACCGTAATACCATTAAAAATATATATCTGGACCACACAAACCTGATGTAATACAGACTCCCTTGCTATTGCTATCCCTGGAGTGGAACACTACCCCTTGATCTGTGAATGATGGTTTTATTTATTGTACTGAGCAGACCGTACCCAACAAGTTCACAGGGGAACTCTGAATATAACAAGGGGGCTCGTACTACCTCCCTTCCCACGTATTTAATAATATGCTTATAACAAAATGTTTTCCATATAGCCATGTAAAAATCAAAGTTGGCTTCTTTATATATTGAGAATGAATCAGCTTAATCATGTTGATCTTCTGATTATTCACAGTATCATCTATTTCATTCATTAATTTCAGTGTTTTCATCTATCTCAACTATACATCCATTATTGGCCTGTTTAACTTTAGAAGTACCACACATGGCTGCTTGTCCATAACTACTTTTCCTTCTTTTGATCTTCAATTTACCTTGTCCTTTAGCACTTTGATGTTCACATCTCTTTATTTCCCCTTTTCTTTTTTGGTACACTTTATTCCATAACATTGCACTCAGAC
This sequence comes from Ambystoma mexicanum, assembly GCF_040938575.1. NCBI lineage: Eukaryota > Metazoa > Chordata > Amphibia > Caudata > Ambystomatidae > Ambystoma > Ambystoma mexicanum. The sequence goes on along the minus strand of NC_090924.1, from coordinate 679,386,259 downwards.
ATTCGTTTTGGTCAAATAACGGATACCAATATCTACACTCACTTCAACTTCTCCCATTTCAGCAGTAGTGTTCGTACTTTGATGACAGACCTTATATTGTTTTCTTGTACTAATATAATAGTAAGGAGTGTATTGCCAATTTGCTTTCTAGTGAGTCACATTTTTCAACAAGCGTAGCTAAAACATTTTCAAGCGCTTGGAATAGTTCTTCTGTATTCATGTTCATGAAATTTGTCTCATCTAAAATCTCTGTTTTACTATCATTAGTTTTCTTTTCCTTAGGGCTTTCCTGTTTCTCCATTTTGTTAATGGCCAAACGTGTTTGGCCAATAACAATTAGCCCAGAACTAGGGTCTATTTCAAACCGTTCTCCCGGATTTAGGAACTCAATGTTTTCACAATCAGTATCTTCAAATATGGACTCAGGTTGAGTTACAGGATTCATGCTCTCAGGTATACCTAAACTGACTGGTGAATTATTAATCAGCTCTTGATTAGATGGAGTAGAGCTTATCACCTGTGACAGTAGTTTACTACTGATACAGGGGAAGGCCATAGTTAACTCATTCATGATTTCCAATGTACTAAATTCAATTTCTTTAGGTGTCATCGCAGGTATTGGAACTTGGGTCGCTTTAAGTTGCTCAATTTTGCTAAAAAAAACAGTCATTTTTGCTAATTTGCACTCAGTCAGCAGCCCAGGTTGAGAAATTCTCTTTCATTTACATGCCCGGTTAGTTCTAGGTTCTAACATCATTATTACCAATATTTGCTCGCTTCATTTTGTGGTGTGCAGGGTCATACCATTTCTTGTGGTATTTTTTGGTGGAACGTAGTTCCATTATTTTCTCTATGCTTTAAGATTAGCCAGACACTAGGCAGACAATATATGTATTCAATTTAAGAAGTCAATCTAAAAATAAGCCTTTTCTACCTACCGAACACCGTAAACAGTTAACAGTGTACTTGTGGTACTTTCAGGTGCACGCGTATGTGAGCTGCACTGTAGCTTCCTAGCGAAAATACGGGGCAGGGACCTGGGTGTCAGATCCAATCACAGTGATTCTAGGAGGTAAGAGGAGTCAGCCTGGGGGTGTATACAATACTGGTGTTCAAACGTTTACGCGCCAATAATGTGACTCTGCCTTTGCAGAGTCAAGTCAGAACACTTGTTCTGAATAACTAAAAAAGTACAATTATTTAGGTCAGGCAACCTCTGTGTTGCCGTATGAGACGTCCTCTTCCTTTGATGTCCACTCCGCGGCGAGTCAGCTCCGATCTGCATTAGGGACTGTTTTATGCTGGCAGACGCGAACGTTCTCAGCAGTTAACAGTGTACTTGCAGTACTTCCAGGTGCACCTTCCCACTTCTATCCAGCTCCTCAGTATATGGAACTGTAGAAACAGCCCCAGAGAATCCCTGCATGTAAAGAGTTTTACTCGATAATGAAAAGTTCCTCTCCATGATGCATGATTTAGTTGCACCTGAATCTACCATAAATACAAATTGCCCGTTTCCGATTTCCTCCTCCACCAAGGGCTCCTCTTCAGGGTGCACGGTTATCAATAGGATTGGACATGCAAGGGCTTTCTGTGGGTTGTCCTAATCAGAATATGCATTTGTCCTAGGAAATGAAAAAGGGCCGCCCCGGTCATTGTTACTCCTTGGAATGGAGCACCTGTTCACCCTGCCGTTCTGTTGAACTGTTTTCCCTCACCCTGTTGTAGTTGTTGCCCGAGCCGGTCAGCCCCATAAGGGGACTGATTGGGCCCCTCGCCCAAATTGCAGTTGTCTCCTTCCTTATTGCCCTTGGGATCCCTGCCCTGGAGATGATGGCCCATGATGAAATCACATCCCAGGCTTGTTCCTGCATTCCCTTGCGAAATGCCCCCATTTCCCACAATACCAGCACTGTGATGTTCCCAATCCTCCTCCGAGGCCCTACCACCCCCCCCCTAAAGCCTCTTGCTCCTCAAAATCCTACTTTTCCTCTTGGTGCTCCTTTACACTGCCACTGTGGGTTGGGGTGCCCGCCCCCCCACCCCATTGTCCCCATCGTCCTTCACCCCATAGAGCCACAGTTGTGGCATTCCCAATTTGTTGAATATCGCCTGTCCTTTCCCACTGAACCGGTGCCTTCACTGGTGCTTGGACAACCTTATTTAGTTTCTTTTCCACTACTTTTGCCTTGTCCGTTTGCCGCTTCTGGACTGTCGCCCTGTCCCACTCCTTGTTTCTTTTACAATTGTGGACTATTATACTTTGTATCTCTGCCCACCCTTTGGCTTAAATTCCCAATTTTTTTTGGTAGTCCCCTCTTTACAATAAAATAGAAAAATGGTACTGTCTCAGGTCTCCGCATTTCCTGTAACTTAAGAATAAACCCAACTGGGTCCTCATCACCCATTGTGCACTGCATTAAAGAATGTAAGTCAGGGGTATCTGGGTACATCCGTCGTAGGGCAGCCCATACGCTTGCCCATACCTCATTAAAGGCTGCTCTATCATGTTCATAATCTGCAAGACTTACCCCAGCCCTTGCCCATATGTCCCCAGCCTGGTCCCCAGCTATGGTGACCAGTAAAGTCAGTCTAGTAGTGCCAAGGCTACCCTTGCTGTTTTCAAAATCATAGATCCATTTACTAGCTCCGTCTATAAGCTGGGCGAGAGCTTTAATCAAATTATTTTTGTCCATTTGAGGCCATGGCACATACTGCATTATCCCTACTTCTTTATGTATAAGAGGCATCTGCATATCCGTTTTGTTTTCTACCCCTTTAGTGTTCTTCTGTTCTTGAAATAACATGATTAAATCTGGTCAATTTCTTGGTCTGTCCCCCCCCACTGCCTCTTGTGGCAGGGACTGGTTTCTCACTGCCTCCTCTCCTTGATCTGCTTCTTGCCCTGCCTCTTCATTATTTCTACCACCTTGATCTTCTGCTCCATTTTCCCTAGTTTGTTCTCATCACAGGACAGTCAATGCCCTCTCCCCATCAGTTCAACAAACATTTCTTATTGTCCCTGGGTTAAACCTAAACAAAAAATCTCCCGACCTCCAATCCCCAGTATTCTATACCGGTACCCTTATTTCTGGTGATACTTCAGGTTCTTGTAACCTGACCAACCTTTCCTGCAATGCTCTTAACTCATTGTCTATGTCTAATTGTGGACCTTCTGGGTACACCACTATTACGGACAAATTATAGATTGTGGATGGGTTGTATGGAGGTGCAAAATCACTTGAGGGTCCCCAGTCCCCGAAGTTGCTAATCCTGTTGAATCGCTCTACCTCTGGAGGCATATAAACTGGGTTTTTAAACCCTACTGCAGGTTTAGGCGTTACAGGGTATATACCCTTACAATGGATCCCTCACCTTCCGGATCTTCCAGATCATTAACTAATTGCAAGAGATCTAGAATCTCTTCTCTTTTTTGGGACTTGTTCCCTTCATATTTTGCTGCTATAAAGATGGACATTTTTTCTAGCATGTTTCTGTTATGGAAGCCCTACTCTAGCCAGGACGCCCCCCCCTTCCTTTGTTTCTATCAATTGTTTATTTATTCTGTAACAGTGGCAGAAGCCTATGCATGTGTTTTATTGGAGTTTCTTCCATCATAATGTTGCGTGCGTCCCTAATGCTTCACTGCACGTACTTAAATACATATTAACCCACTTTTTCCCCCCACCCCCTTTTTCCTCACTTTGATTTCACCCACCTCCCTTCCTTTTTTAACACAAAAGACTGTGAAAAAATATACAAAAAATAATTGACTACCATCAATGCCCATTCCTTAAAACGAGCCATTACTGTTATACCACTTATTGCTTTTATCATCATAAGAATAATAGTGTGGTACTACCGTCTCAACCTGTTATGGCTGGGGATCCCTTACCTCCCAGTCCTTATAAGCTGGGGATCGCTTTCATCTCAGTCTCATATGCTGAGGTTCCCTTTCCATTATAAAAACGTAGAAAAACAGAAATACGTGACAATTTCAATACATGACCCACTTTTTGTCCAATCTAATCCTTTACACATCACCTGCAGTCTATCCTATCCAATGGTACTCCTCATCACCAAGAGTCCTATTTTATACTGCATCACCTATACTACATCACCAAGTCCTATTCGATTGACCTTGTACAACTTTCACATCACCATACATACGTGTTCCCATTTTCTTATCACTTGCAAGAGCATACTCACGTGGGCGTTCACTCGAGTTGCCTCCGCTCCGAAGTCCCATGCTGGCCTGTCTTTCTGGAGCCACGCCATGCTTCAGTGAGCGGAGAGGATTTATTTTTAAATGGTTTCTACTGAAACCGCTCAGGAAACGCATTTTTTTTATTTAGGGGACTGGTCACTATAGTTGGGCATGGCTAACTGCCTGGGGCTTCGCAAAGTACAGGGGAAGACTGAGGTCACGTCATAGGGTTACCACTCATCGGTAGGCCATATACATTGGGGTAACCCTGATCACGCTCACACCAGAGAAAATGCACCCCTCTTGGGAATTAATGCCATGAGTCTGGCTTGCAAGAGAGAACAAATTTAATCTGTACAGAAGTGAGGATGGGCAAAGGACTCTGTTCCAGAGCAGTATATTCTGTCCCTCAACTGCTCCCAGGTCTTGAAGACTGGTGCTGGGCCTGGGACTTAAATACTCTTGACTTGGTTTCTTGATACCGGCAGAGCTCATCCAAAACTGTTCTTGCTTAAAAGGGATACTGCAGTTCTTCCTTCTGGCATGGCTGGGTTCTGTTTGGGACAAGCTACATAACATTATGCTGCCTAGGCAGGAATACATTGTGCGCTTACTTAGCATCATTTGCTATGTTAAACACTCAAACATAAACATCTTCCTGCCATTCTCTCAAAACTTCACTCAATTATATTTGATCTGGTCCACTAATTTCTACAAAAAAAAAACCTGTTTTCCCGTAGTACTCTGTCGTGCTTAATCTTTTTTTATTCTCCATTGGCTTGTGATGGACAGGGACAGCTGCTCAGCCACTGTGTGCTCTGCGAGAGCTAGCCTCAGTGATACAATGCCTGTAGTCTACTTTTAGCACAGGCTGCATTTTTAGCACAGAGGATTCTGCTGTTTACCATGCTTTCAGAAAAGCTAAGGAAAAGTAACCTTTAACACTTACAAATATATTCAGCTAAATAATTATTTGTGCCTTATATTTAAATCCCCACTATATTTAGTGACCCTCCTCCCCTTGGACTCTTGTAGTGCTCAGAAAACAGTTAACAGAAGTCTTGCCTAATTCTAAAGCGCCTGGGAAACTAGGGAAAGAAGGAAAGTACTAGGCTCCTTCCCAACAGAACAGTAGTGAAAAGATGTCTTGGTACTGCTGGTCCCATATGAGAATCAGACCTAGAGTGAGTGTCTGGGCAAGTGTTTTGTAAAGGTGTTTACCGAACTCCAGGTTGCCGCTTTGTAAAAGGACTTGAGGAACATTTGCAATGAATGCTATGGAAGCCCATGTGCCCAGAGTAGTGTGCTCTAGGCTTGAAGGGAAGTTCTCTTGGCAAGTTTGTAGCAGAGTGTGATGCAGTTGACAATCCATTTAGAGACAAGATCCCCTGCTCTACCAGCTGCCACTGAAATGAAAAACTAGTTTGTTTCCCTAGTGGTTTAGTTCTTTCTGGAAGATTGTAGGCAGTTCTATGGACTGGTTCACATGGAACTTTGAAATTAAATTAGGCGCAAACCTTGGGTGAGTGCGCAGAACTACCTTCTCTGAATTGTGACAAAAGGGTCTACAAAAGAAAGGGCCTTTAGTTCACCAACTCGTCGTATGGAAGTGACTACCACTAGGAAGGCAGTCTTGTAAGGGAGTGCTTTTAGGCTTGCTTTGTGAGTTTTCCAGAGTTGCGAACAAGTCCATCTCTGGGAAACCGCATTCTGCAAAAATGTTGGAGACTATGTCTTCATTTAGTCGCCATTCGTACTCCAAGAGCAGTGGGAAGTCTCGGCTGAGTAAGTCTGCCAGAAGATTGAGTTCCCATGGCACGTGTTGAGACAATAGAAACATCTTGTGTTTGAGAGCCCACTTCCAAATGTTCTGAGATAGTTTCCTGGATAATGAGTGCCGACCTGCTTGTTCAGGTAGTACATGGCTGTGGTGCCGTCATGAGGACCAGTACTGTCATTCCCTGTAGCTGCATCTGCGAGGCTTTCAGTGCTTTGAACACCGCTAGTAGCTCCAACAGGTTTATGTGGTTGGCAGCTACCGCTGGAGGCCAAATTCTTTGCGCTGTCTGATGAAGGTGGTGAGGCCCCCCCCCCACCCCGGGAAGGATGTGTCCATCGTCCGAGTGGCTTCTACTGCGGGCGTGGTGAAGGTTTTCCCCTTCAAGATGTTTTTCGCTCGACGACCACTTCAGAGAACGAGGGCTACCGAGACAACCACTAGATCGTCCCATAGTCCGCTGAACTGACCATTGGCTGTTTAGCCACTCTTGCATGGGGTGCATGCGCAAACATGCATGAGGAACCAAGTAAATGCTGGACACCACGCCATCATACCTAGCAGTGGCATGGCCTTGTGTACTGTCACCTCGTGACCGGCTACATACCAAGGGATCTGAAAAAGCATGTTTTGAACCCTCTCCGAGGGAAAGAAAAGCCTGTGTTCTGTACGAATAAGAGCCCCTAGAAACTGCTTGACTTGACTGGGGTAGAGGCTGGATTTCTTCTAGTTTATGGAGAATCCCCGACTAAATAAAATGTTGCCCGTCCTTTGAGTGTTTGCTAGGCATGTTTCATAGGAGTCCTCTGTTATGAACCAGTCATTGAGGTACAGATATACTGGGATGGATTGCCTGCGCAGGCGAGCTGCTGCCACTGCCAGTAGCTTTAAATACCCTTGGGGCTGAGGCAATGGCGAAGGGAAGGACCTTGAACTTATAGTGCTTGCCCTCCATCATGAACCTTAGGTACTTTGTGTGCCAGCAACATTGAAATATGAAAGTATGCATCTTTCAAGTCCAATGTTGCCATGTAATCCCTTCATGTGAAAAGTAATTACTTCTTGCAGCTTCACCATACAAAAGGTTTGGGGTTTGACAAACTTGTTCGCTGGGCGCAAGTCTATAATCTTCTCCCAACCGGGGGAGATGGAGGCGACCCTGTAACGCTCACCTGACTCCCGCGGAGGCGCAGGTCTAGTCTGGGTTGCTGTGGCCTCTTCGAGCGTGATGCGCAGAACTCGGAACACCGACTGAACAGGACCTTCAAATCTTGCTTGTCTGGCCCGTAGGAATATCCTTCTGCAGATGAGAAAGGGTATTAACAGTCTGCAGAATAGTGTGCTTGCTCCCCCCTTCCCCTCTTCGTTCTTGTCTAACTTCCTCCGAAATCCCGGTTGAAGCTCACCTTATGGTTTGAAAGGATGAACTCTCCATTCTGCTTCTGGTGCAGGGGCGCGTGTTTGTCCAGTTACTTCACTGGTTTTCAGAATGGCGCTGGCAAAATCCACTTTACTTTTCTGAGCGGAACGCCGTAAGTATGAAGATTACAAAAGTTCAAGTGTAGAGCCTCCTTTTCTGTTGCCTTCCTAACCTGTGATCTGTCCTTTATTTCAGGTGCAGAATGAAGGCGATGCGTTGAGGGATTGAATTGCTGATGGTAAACTCAGGTGAGTTAGCGATGGGGCGATCCCTCTTAATGTCTTTATATTCCTCCAGTAATGTCTTTTGTCCTTTCCCCATAGGGGCTGGGGTGCGGTACCTGCCAACGAAGCGGCGCCGACCCGAAATGAGGAATGGTCCACCAACAGAAGACCGGTAGGTGTTATGGCGGTAAATTAGGCTTTCCTCATATGTTCCTTCTGCTCACCTTTTGTCTCTTCTTCTCTCCCCTAGGTGCAGAGATGTGGCGACCGGTGCAGACAGTCGCGGTGGAGCCGGAAGAACTCCCGAGGACAGGTGAGTGAAGCGCGGCGCTGCAGCGAGCAACGCAGTGCTTTTTAAATGCGTCTTTTCTCAGGAACGCTGGCGTGAAGGTTCCGGATGCAGGTAAGAAGTTGATAAAATTCTTGGTTTTCACCTCTCTTCTCTCCTTACAGGTGTTCCAGGATCAAGGCGGGTGTGGCGGGAGACCAGATGCAGGAGCAGACACGGTGAGCGTTCAGCTGCTTGAATGCAGAACAACGCGAAGCGTGAGCTACTGTCTGGGCGTGGCTTAAATAGCCCCCAAAGTAGTTCCAGGTAAGTATCCTTCCCTGGCCACGCCCGAGTGGCAAAATAGTCCCAATGAAAAAATAGTCCCTTTCAGGTCTCAGGGAGGCCTGAATCTTGCAACATGGTCTGCATCAGGTAAGTGCACAAAACACCTTCCTTTATTAGCCTGGCGCCAGGACTGATGTCCAACATGAGCCTGGCGCCAACGGCGCCAGGACAGAGTCCCAAGAGCCCCTATAAGGGGCCGCTGGGCTTTTACCCGGGGGCATGAAGCCTTCTCCAGGGGGTGCTGGACCTGGCCTGGTGCTCCGGGGGTAGGCATCATGACAGACCCGGATTAGAGTGGCATTTTTGCCCAGAGACCGGGAAGCCTCTAGGGGTGGCATTGAGACCCCCTTCCCTTTCTCCCGATGTCCTCTGGGAGGGTAAGTAGTGGAGGTGTTAGAACCTTGTCCCGAAGACCAATTGTTCCCTGAGCCATACTAATTATGGGGGGTGGGGGTGGGGGGGGGGGGGGTCGTTGATCGGGTTGCCCGCTAAAGGACCCACGAGAACCTTCCCCCCCCCCCCTCTTTGTTGAAGAGCTTTGAGTAATTTGGTTCAAGGGCGAGAGTCTCGTGTTCCTTTTTGGGAGTCTCCAATGCCTCGTCCACCGCTTTTCCAAACAGAAAAGACTCTTCCACGGTATTGTTAATCCCCAGAGTTTCTCAGCCAGGCATGGCGCTTTAAAAGGGTACCTTGTGCCAGGAAGTGACTAGCTGTTTCAGCAGCATCCAAGGTATTCTTGAGAATCTTGTGATGGACTTGTTTGCCCTCCGATATGATTGCTAGTAGGTGGGTACGCACTGGTTCTGCGACCTCCTGCAGTAGAATCCACTGGACATCTGAATAGCTAGACAATAGGGTGGTATTATTGGCCATGTGCGTGGAGTAAGCCGCAGCAGTGGTGATTTTTTCCCAAAGCATATAACCTCTTAAACTCTGTCTGGCGGCGACTCTCCTGTAGACAAAGCAACCCGCCGCCCTTTTCCTCGTAGTCGTGACCACTAGAGAGTCTGGTGTAGCATGACCTCTGATCTATAGGGGATCGGTTGGGGAGGGCCGAAATAGCTTCTCCACCCTGGGATTAACAGCTCTAGTCTGAGAGGGTGCCAATAAAGAGGGGGCGATACGTCGCTTGATGGAATTGAGAAAGGGAATAGCTTGGCTTAAAACGTCCTCCACAAAATCTGAGTCCAACAGCCTCCTGTGTAGCTATCTGAAAGTGCTCTGCAGCACTACTAAGAATGGCATTAAATGCCATTTGGTCATCCATAGGAGAAGCCTGACGCACAGGGGGAGATGGAGAGTCGAGGCCAATGGCATCCTGGTCTGGGGTTACAGTCTGGGATAGCCAAGGAGGGTTCTCACAAAAAGGTTGGTCATCTCCCCAATTCAGGGTGTGATCACGAGGAACATCAAAAAGATCATGGCCTATGCATAAGGGTCAGGAGGAACCTCTTCATGGAGTGGGTGTGAGGCACTGGTATTTTGTTACTGTGCGTACAACATCAGGGATCTCTTCACAAGGCCTTTGTGGGGTAAACCCCTCTGAAAAATCTACAAATTTTTCTAGCCTATTCATACATCCGTCACATTTCTCCCTAGTCCATTTAGATGATCCGGAAGTGTCTACAGGGGGAAAGCAATCCTCTAGAGGATCCTGTGGTCTAGAACGTCAAGCTTTTTCACATGAATCTTAGACCAAGACTGGGGACTCTCTGTAAAGTCCTGTTGCTCTTTCAACTTACTTTTGGGCCTATCCCGCCCTTCCAGGCATTCAGATAAGTCTTTCGACTTCTGGTTGCACATAACAGCCGACGAGCCAATCTTGGCGAGGCTTTCGCTGATGCTCGGCGTTATAGGAATGTGTTTAGGCTGAGCGTACAGTTGCGTCTTAACTTTCTGCGCAACCAGAGTCGTTTTAAGTGTCAGCGCGCTCTTAGATGGCGTGTCGACATGTGATGTGTGCTGGTGCCCTTAGTTACAGAGTGCCGGGACGCATGCCGTGGACATGGTTGCGGGGAGGGCTGCCGATCCTGCGAATCGGCGGGTGACGCTGAGGAGCCCAACACACCCGTTGGCGCCTTTGACCACTTCAACTGAGACCGAAGAATAGGCTGCCCACTGTTTTACACGACGCGCCTTTACGGTTTTAGGACGAAGGAGCTTACAGTGCTGAGAGGATGATTTGGCGTGTTTATTGAGGGAGAAGGGGTGGAGACCATTATTTCATCGAGGGTGCTCGTCTTTCATGGAAAATGTTCCCTTACAGGAAGGGAACAATTTAAATGGAGCCCTGTCCATAGCGCAGGGAAACAGTCGACGACAGTACCAAAGGGGCAAAGAGGGGAGAAGGAAAGACTTTCTTAAAGGAAACCCCCCCCAGTCCACTCTCCCTACTGTGTAGGCCGGACAGAAGGCCCAGCCACGCGGTCGACAACGTTAATCCGAAACGCCAGCCGTCGAAGTCTGTTCTGTCTTCAGCAGCGGTTCAATAATCGAAGAGGGGACGAAAGTTGTATGAATGACCAAAGGTCAGGATTTTTACAAATGTGCTGCTATAGATAGAGCTCTGCATATAAGGCGACCAGCTAGCTGGGCGGAATAAAAACAATCTGAGGGACTTCGACGCGTGAGGATTTCTGGGTACACTGTATACTTGTAATTTTGAATCTCAGTGTTACCTCTCTAAAGCTCACCTTTACCCCTCTTGAGATGAGTCTGGCTGCTCAGTCACTACCAACTTGTGTAGTACAGACCTATGCCAATAGGTGGGTTACCCATTACCAAGAGGACAAGGCTGGGGTAGTCTCCCACAGGGTTACTTCCTCCAATCTTGCCTAAAACAGGATAGGTAAGTGAAGCTGGTTGTCACCTTTGAAGGTTTTCTGAGGAGGGGTCCAGTGGGTGTGTTAGGGAGAATGGTCTTTTCTGTGTCAATTCCTTTCAAACTTAGAGACCCAAGCTCTTTTGCTGGACTGAAGACTTTTACATTTTAACTACTGATTGAGTGGGTGGGTCCTTTCTCACTCATGTGTTTTTCCTTTATTTGGATTTTGTGTTTTCACTGCTTTTGGAGTCTGATAAACTCCATAGGCATCTGCTTTTTGTATAGTGAAACAGCATCACAGATTTCTCTTAAGGTTTAAATACCTTTTCTTGGGTGAACTACAGTTCCCAAGAATAGTAAGGTGAAATTGATCTTACTTACCTTTCTCTTTGTAGGTCCAACACGCCATCTTATGTGGCGTGCTGGGGTGTTACTTAGTAGCCCCTTTTCCTACTTCCTCATAACATTTTTTGTTACCCTCACTACTTTATCTGGCTAATGGCAGTTTAATTTTTTCTACCATTGTGCCCTTCTACCGCAAGCTGAACCCTCAGCTGCAGTACAGCACGTAAGGGAGAATTCCCAGAAATGTGCTAAATCCTCTCTACCTTAGAGACCCCCAGCAACTCTGCTGGATTTTGAGGACTTGATTTTTTTTACCTGGAGAGAATGAGACCCGTTTTCCCACACTCATGTATTTTAATGTGATTTTGAACTCTGTTTCCTTTGGTTGTGGAGTCTGACAACCTCCATTTAAACTGCACCTTCAGTTTAAATACCTTCTCTTGGAAAAACTACTGTTTCCAAGAGCAGTAAAGTGAAATTGACTTTACTTGCATTGTAACTTTCTAGACCCAGCACACACCATTTTACAATAGGGTGCTGGAGGGGTTACTAGTATCTCATGTAAAATGTGTACGTTTCCCTTTCCTCAATGAATGGCTGGTGGCAGTGGTTTACTTTTAACGACCGTGGTGTGCATTTACCAAGGGCTGCGTTCGCAGCTGCAGTAAAGCACTACCCAAGGGCGCCATTTTTGTCAAAATGGCCCAGTCTTTTTTCGCCATTTCTTTGTGGAAAGATCTTACTTGAGATATACTCTGCGCGCCAAAACCAGGTTTGGTCCCTTTGTTAGTTTTGCCTTTGGCGGGATTCACGAGTGAAGCCCGCCTCTGGCTCCAGGGTGTCTGGCGGGGGCAGGGAGCAAGGGAGGTGCCCGAAAGTCCCAGTGCTCAAGCTCCTAGGAGACAGGAATGCACTCCTAGGTGATTGGCAGGCTGGCTGGCCGGAAAGAACTGCCACCCTGCTGGGTGACTGACAGCTAGGCAGGAATGAATGGGAAAAACTTGCATAAAAGGGAAGGCTTTTTGGCTTGGAAGGCAGAGTCGACCACTGGACGAAGGAATCCAAAGAAGAACGAAGAGGACTACTGCTGCAACTCCTGGACCGTTGGTTTGCCCGGTGAAGCCCTGCTGATGTGAAGATCCGAATTTATTTCGACCAGAGAAGCCCTGCAAGAACGACTTCTCCCCTTGAGTTGGTGGGACCAATTAGTAAGCCACCTGGACATCCTGAGCTAGTGGAAATCCCACTACCGTTGCCATTGCTGCTGTAACCGAATAGCCAGGGAGAGGAACCCCAGATAATGTGGGTTGCTTTTAAGCTGGCCAAGAGCTCCAGGAAAATTCTCCAGACTCCCAGAAAGCAGGACTGACCGAGCCTGTGCCACTTCAACAGAGTGCTGGACCCCAGATGCAAGTAAAGCCCATCTCAACAGCCAGGAACCGCAGTGTTATTGGCGGTAGACGCGAGGAGCAGAACACCGAAGTGCCACTTGTTTGAAGATTGCCAGTTGTGGATAGTGACCATCCCATTGCAGGAGTTGCCAGACGTCCTCCCTCTTGTCCCCACGACTGATGCCCAGGAACACCAGGATCTGCAGAGCTGCACAGGAACAGAAGCCATCTGCTACACTTCTCTTCAACCTAAACAGGTAATGTACAGTCTAAGAGAATGTACCTCTTGTCGTGTAACTGCACTAGTTCTCTGGTGGTCAGACGACTTGTGGTTGCTCTGTAGAGTTGCTGATAGCTTCTTTACTTCACAAGCCTAAAAAGCTTGTGGCCCTACTTTGAATTATTCTTTTCTACAAAGACTTTGAAAAACATTGTGCAAGACTTTTACCTACCTCTGAGAAGTGCTTCAGCACACCTAGACTTTTGCCCAATTGACTTTGGCCTAGCCTGGCTCCCTGAATGGCGCTTCTTCCCTCTGTTAGTGTGCTTTGTCTTCCTTCCAGGAAGAGGTTCACAAACTTTGCATTGGAGGGGGGTTTACAAAAGTACTTACCTGCGTTGAGACTATTTGTGAGATCTCTTGTCCTAACAACCTTTCTCTGACAAACTCTAAAGTGTGATTCTAAATGCCAACAGATAATGTCCAGAGTCGTAGTAACTAAAGTCACCTGCGGGTATAGGAAGTGTGTGCGGCATCCCAAAAGGGTACTTCCTGATTTAGAAATATTAAAAGTATTTGTGTGTTACTATTATATTGCCCCCTTCTGAAGAGGCCTGCTATAATGGACTAAAATTAGCAATGGTTTATCAAGAAACCTTGTGTGTTTATTTGAATACTTGTCACTGTGAATCTAACTCCTACAGCTCACATTGACCCCTCTTGAGATAAGCATGGCTGCTCAATCATGCTATCAACCTGTGTAGTACGGGTTTATACCAAAGGTTGGGTTCCTATTGCCCGACTTTCAGGGTTGTTGTAGTGCACCCAAAGGGTAATGCATACAATCTTGCATAACAGCATCCATGGGTGTCCATTGTGTAAAAGATTTCTCTTATTTCACAATTGTTTGTGAGGTCGTTCTCAGCTTTTACTCTATGCGTCGAGACAGATTTCAGCCCTTCATGTGTTTTGCCTTTGGTGGGCTTCAGCCATGAAGCCCACCCCTGGGTCCAGTGTGTCTGGAAGAACAGGATGTGAGGGAGGGTCCTGAAAATCCCCTGTCCTTTGTCTCCAAGTGTGCCTTTTCGAAACCAGTCCTGATTGCACAGCTGGCTGTCCTGAAAGTGTAAGGATAGCCCAATTTACAGGGGGCACCCCTTAATTATATGGGTACCACTAATCCCGCTCATACCAGAGTAAAGAATGCCCCTCTAGGGAAGTAAAGCCAAAAGTCTATGTTGCAAGAATAACAAATGTATGCTTTACAGAAGTGAGGATAGGAGCCTGAACGGTGTCCCTCAACCATCCCATTCTCCTGCAGACAGGAGCTTATATACTCAACTTGCTGTGGTGGCATCTCTGGATATGGGCAGGGCTTTAACCCACCTCGTCCGGCTTCCATACAAGGGATGCTCCAGTCTTCCTCTTCATGGTCTGATTTCTGTTTAGGACATGCTACTTAACATATTGCTAGCCTATGCAAGAATACACTGTGGCTCATGTTTTTCATCATTTTGCTACATTATCAACATTGTCTTCTCAAAACCTCGTTTTCCATAATTTGCCATTGTGTGCATGAGCCTTAGCGTGCATGGGACAGACAGCAAACAGCTGCTTTGTTACGTGCTGCTCTGGCAGAGCTAGCGAACACCACGGCAATGCCTGTAGTCCATTTTTAGCGCAGAGACTGGGTTGAGGTATGCCGTGCATAGGAGGCGCTGGGACTACAAAAATGGTGATGCAAAAATTGCAATTTAAATGGTATCAAGGCACACATTTGTGAAAAGAAGGGGGCTGCTGCACAAAGGAGTGACTAGTAGTTACCTCAAACTACTAGATTTAGACAAAAATAAACATGAGGGTGTCACCCCAATAATGTTAAGCAGCCCAAACGTGAATTAGATAGGTGCACAAATCTGCACGATCAATGCAGTCTAGAGAGAACCATTGTCCAAATTATGCTTGGCATAAGGTCAAAGATGCAAGTGATGGATGTAAAATTTTATAAAGTAATGAGGAACTGAAATGCTGACACGAGTTTCGACCCAGAACGGGTCCTTTTCAAGGCAGAGCTGTTCATAATACCATACAAAAAGCACAAGGTTTTGCAAGCACATGATACATACAAAGTAAAAGGTAAACATCAAAAACAATCACAAAATATAGTGAAATGTTACATGCAGGAGGGGGCCAGAAAGCATCAGAAAACACAAAGTAATAAATACAAAATAAACAGTACAAGAAAATTAGATGCCATTTGGTCACAAATGAAATAAAGTGAAATGTTACCACAGAAGATAGCACATTCAACAGCCAGTGTCCAACAATACAGAATCCCATGTATCGTACATGAAAAAAACAGAAAGTGTAGAATATGCAATAAGCTAAATATTCTAAAAGCCCACATTGTACAAATAAATTACCTGACATGAATCACCGAAAAATGATTATAAAAACACTTAATGTCAAAAATGGGATTCCTGTTTCACAAGTGCCGTCTAACATGAGAGCGGAAAAGTGAAATGATTGCAGAAGGTCAGTACCAGAATAAGGGAAAAGAACAAGTTACTTCTTACCTGGTAACGTTCTTTCAATGGGACGTTCCTCCGACGTATTCCTTATCTTAGATAATTTGTCTCCTGCTTGCTGGCCTCGGAAATGTTCTCTGTAGAGGGCGCTGCGCGTCGACGTCTGTCGAGTTGGTGTCCCTCGACAGCCACCGTATCAGAGCCGACGTCACTATGCCCATAAATAGCCACGCGCGGCGTCCGTTGCTCAGTTCCGTTTTGTAGCATAAGATAAGCCTTGCATGAATTGGCCAATGACCTTGAAAGAGTGAGCTGCAACCACAAGGGAAGTATTACTGCGGGGATGGATGGGAGGGGCGATAAGGAATACGTTGGAGGAACATCCCATCGAAAGAACGTTACCAGGTAAGAAGTAACTTGTTCTTTGAAGGGATTGTGTCCTCTGGCGTATTCCTTATCTTAGATAGACTCCCATAGCAGTGGTTTGTAATTGGAGGTGGGAGTAAGGTGGTCATGTATCCCTTTTAGGAATGAACCGAATGTAATACGGCTTTGCCAAATCTGGTCTCTTGACTAGCGGAGGAATCCAAGTTGTAAAATCATGTGAATGTATGTGCGGACGACCATGTGGCAGCCGCATATATGTCTGACCGGTACCCCTCTTTGGAGGGCCGAAGAGGCTGCAATACCCCTGGTTGAATGAGCCCTAAGATTTTGAGGGGGCTCTTTCCCTGCCAGTTTGTAACATTCCAGAATGGCCAAAATAATCTGTTTTGTTATGGGTAGTCCCAACTTGTGACCTGAGTAGCCTACAAACAGTTGGTCTGCTTGTCTAATCCTATCAAGTCTGCGGATGTAAAAGCTTAGAGCTCGCCTTGGGTCCAGCCTATGTAGCCGTTCGTCCTCTTTCCCCGGATTGGGGTGGGGTGGGGGGGTTATGTAGAACGAAGGTAAGGTCATTTTCTGAGTGATGTGAAGTTCAGAAACCACCTTTGGGAGGAAATTAGGCTTCACCTGTAGGACAACTGTCCTTATGGAAAATTGTATGGGGGTTTTACAAGAGAGCTTGTAATTCGCTCACCCTCCTAGCAGATGTTAGTGCTACTAAGAAGACAGTTTTAAGGGTGAGAAATCTCAGCGAACAAGAGTGGAGTGGTTTGAAGGGAGTACCCATTAGGAAATTTAAGACTAAATTTAAGTCACATAAGGGAACTTGGAATAGTCTTGGAGGATAGACATTAGTTAATCCCTTGAGAAATTGTATTACTACGGGTAGTTTGAAATACGATGGTTCCTCTGCAGTGCGCTTGAAGATTGATAGCGCCGCGAGATAGCCTTTTACAGTGCCAACTTGAAGGCCTGAGTTTGCCAAGTAGAGTAGAAAAGAGAACACCGTTGGTGTACCGCATGAAAAAGGATCGATATTGTCCTCTCTACACCAGCTGCAAAATTTGTTCCAACGGCAGTGGTATAAAGACTTTGTTGCTGGCCTTCTGGCCGAAAGCAACACCTCCATGACATCATCAGGGAGGTCCCAATCCTTGTACCTCAACCTTTCAGAAGCCAAGCGTGAAAGTTGAGGGTTTTTATTTCTGGATGGAGAACCTGACCTCCCTTCTGCGAGAGAAGATTCTCTTTGAGTGGAAGACGGATTGGAGGGCAGATGGACATATCCAGAAGGTCCGGGTACCACGTTCTCCTGGCCCAGTCCGGGGCAATTAGGATCATGGTTTTCCGGAATCTTCTCACCCTCCTGATCATTTGAGGAATAACAGGGACTGGTGGAAACGCGTAAAGGAGAGGAAACTCCCAGTCCACTACGAACGCGTCCCCTAGAGCTCCTCTCAGGGGAAATTCCCTTGAACAGAACAGATCGCACTTCCTGTTGGTACTGGTGGCGAACAGATCCACCTGAGGAGTTCCCCAAAAGGCAAAGATCTCTTGAAGGACTTCCTGAGCTACTTCCCACTCGTGGGAGACTGCTCTGCCTGCTCAAAGCGTCCACTGTCAAGTTCTTCTCTCATGCTAGGTGAACTGCCGATAGAGAGATTCCTTCCTGAATTGCCCAAAACCAGAGCTGCATTGCATGTCTGCACAGTGGCAGTGACCCTATGCCGCCTCTTTTGTTGAGGTAGTGCATGGCCACCGTGTTGTCTGTCATTATCAGGACATTTCTCCCCTGTACTGATGGCAGGAAAGCTTTCAGCGCTAGTCTGATCGCTCTCAGCTCTAATAGGTTGATGTGTAGTCTGGACTCTGATGGAGACCAACGACCGCTGATGGTAAAGTCATTGGCATGGGCTCCCCACCCCGCGAGTGAGGCGTCTGACTACCGTTATCTCCGGCCATGGTTGCCAAAACAGTGCTCCTTTCAAGATGTTCTCTGGATAGGCCCACCAATGAAGGTCGTGGGCTACCTTGTCCGGAATCCGAGGAGATCGGTCATTCTTCCTGAGAACTGTGACCACTGGGTTCTTAGTGCCCACTGGAGAGATCTCATTCTCAGGCGAGCCACTGGCACAAGGAAGATGCAGGATGCCATGAGGCCTAGCAATCTCAAAAAGTCGAAGGCTGGGAGATTTTGGGCATTTTGAAACTTGTTGACCATCTGCAGAATATCTTGAGCCCTCACCTCTGGTGGCGAGGCTTTTCCCAGGGGTGTCCAGGACCGCTCCAATGAACTGGAGTCTCTGAGGGTATCATCTGTGACTTATTTAAATTGAGGGAGAAGCCCAGTTTGTGAAGGAAATGGCAGACATAATCTAGCTGAATCTGAGCTTGTTCCGGAGATACAGCTCTGATCAGCCAATCGTCCAGGTAGGGGTAGACGTGAATCCCTTCCCTCCTTAGACTTGCAGCCACTACCGACATTAGCTTGGTGAAGACCCTTGGGGCGGAGGTCATCCCAAATGGCAGAACTCGAAATTGATAACGAGAGCCGCCAATTGCAAACCTGAGGTATTTCCTTTCTTTGAGATTGATTGGCACATGGAAATAAGCATCCTGGAGGTCCAGAGATACCAGCCAGTCCTGGAACTGGAGGGCCTGTAGGATCTGAGAGAGTTACCATCTTGAACTTGTCCTTCCTGAGGAACTTTTTCAATTCTCGTAAGTCCAAGATAGGCCTCAGTCCTCGGTCTTTCCCTTGTTCCTCTCCACTACAGGTACATAGACAGGTACCGGTTCTATGGCACCTTTCTCTAGCAGGTCTACAATTTCCTGCAAGAGGAGCGGATCTGGAACTTTTAGAGAGCTGTGCCCCGGTGGATGTCTGAGGGATGCGTAGAAAGGTTAGGCAGTAACCTTGGGCAACTGTCTCCAATGCCCAAGCATCTGACGTAATAGCCTGCCATTCCGTCAGATGGAGAGTTAACCTGCCCCCTTCAGGTGTTGTGGGGAAAGACCTCAGAGTGGTTTGGGGCGGCTAATGCAGATGCCGAGGGATGCAGAGGGTAAATCGGCACCTGCTGCTGCTGCGGCCTTAGTACTTTTGACCCGTCCACCTCGGGTGGATCTCTTTTGGCCTCTTTGAGCCGGCTGTCCTCTGCCTCTCCTGAATGCGGAGTAATAGCGAAAGGACTTTCCTCTCCAAGAGGTTCCTGAGGGCCGAAATGGAGTTTGGCGGATTGCAGCTCCTAAAGATTTTGCTGCTGCTTTAGATGTTTGCAACCTTTCCAGACTGTCATCAGCCTTTTTACCGAATAAAGAAGAGCCGTCAAAGGGCATATTCAAAAGTCTGGCCTGTACATCTGGAGCAAAGCCAGACTTTTGTAACCACGCATGCCTGCGGATTGTAGTACTTGCGTCATGGCCGTGCTGATACTGTCAGCAGAATCGATGCCAGTTTGAAGAGATTCGCACATGGCATCTTTGCCATCTTTAATGTTAAGGAAGGCTTCACTTTCTTCTCCTTCCGGTATGCAGTCAGCCGCTGATGAAGCACACTCCCACAGTGTGCGACTGAACCTGGCGAGCGTACAGGTGGCGTTGATGGATTTCAACGCCATACTACAAGCAGAAAAGACTTTTTGCCATAGAATCGTACCCTTTGTCATCCCTGTCCTGTGGAACAGTGGGATAAGCGGATCTGCTGCTTGATGAAGTTGCCGCTTGAACCACCAGGCTCTCTGGAGTCGGGTGTTTTGATAAATATTCAGGGTCAGCCGCAGATACCCTATACTTGGCTGACAATTTTTTATTGACTGCAGGGATAACCTCAGGAGTTTCCCAATTTGATTAAATTTTCCTTTGTAAAGCTGTATGGAAAGGAACCACAGGATCCTCCTGTGGACCTTTATCTAGTATGTCTAAGGTCATCCTGTTGAAAAACAGGTGAAGGCTCAGACAAACCCATGAATTCAATAATTTTTGCCATCAGGGGTTTATAGGGGGTTTCAGCATGTTCCCCTGGGTCTGGTTGGGCTGTCCAAACCACTTGACTCATGAAGGTTGAAAGACCTACAGGAATCCTTACTTTCCTCAGAGGTAAAAACCTCAAACAGGTGGTGTGGTCCCTCTGCAGCCCGAAGGGTCTTTCTTGATCAGAATCTTCCCCTTCTTCATATATTGAAGATAAGGATCTGGGGTACTCCGACCTCGGAAATTGTGACAAAACCCATTTCTAAAGCAGAAGGAGCCAAACTTGTCATTATTGGTCGGGAAAAGTCTGTCGTCGACGCCGATGTGAAAGGCTTCGAGAAAACTGGAAGAGGCCTCGAGGAGGATCTTTTTCCTGAATTCCTCCCACTCAACCTGAGAGCTGTGTTTTGTGGGGCAGGAGACCCTTTCCGGGGAAACAGAAGATGAGGAAGGGGATCTTCGACGTCTTTGAGTGTCTAGATCTCAACAAGTGATGGGAGCTACTTCGAGACCTAGAATGGGAATGCTTTCGACGGCGAGGAGATGAATGCCTCGACCGAAGAAACTTTCGAGGAGGTTTTAACTGACTTACCTCTCTCGAGCTTCCCCTTGCGCTCCTTCAAGGCTTTCGCCGATATGGACATGCAGTCCTCACACTCCGAACAATGGTGCTCGACTCCAAGCACCACAAGCAGACCCTGTGAGGATCTGTTATCGACATTTTCTTTCCGCAGTCTCGGCATTTTTTGAAGCCGGACCGTGGAGTCGTCGGTTCAGATGAGGAAGACAGAGTACGAGTTGGTTTTCGGGGAATAATAAGAGGTTTATCTGACTGAACTGAGCAACGATATTCCGAGGCCCCACGAAGCGTGGAAAAACAGAACTGAGCAACAGACACCACGCGTGGCTATTTATGGGCATGGTGACGTCAGCGCCGATATGGTGGCTGTCGAGGGACACCAACTCAGCGGACGTCGACGCGCAGCACCCTCTACAGAGAAAATTTCCGAGGCCAGCAAGCTGGAGACGAATTATCTAAGATGAGGAATACGTCGGAGGACACAATCCCTTCGAAAGTGCTGTTCAGTGTACACTTCTACCACGTCCATTCCCTCATTATCACCAATCATGCAGTGAGATAACGGTAAGCGGGAAATGTATATCCCAAGATGCAGTATAGGGAAGTTAGAAACTGGGTAATTACCGTGACGCTGCTGGGAGAGAAAAAATGATTAGCAAAAATCCATGTGGTGCAAACGATTGGACAGAACAGTAAGAGCACAATTAGGTGGATGGCCTCATTGGCAGTAAAGATCTAAGCAACACGACGCTGTGGTAACAGCATGTTCTGTTAGGAGTAAAACCCAAAATAAGATGTGTCCCAAATGAAATACATTACGGTGATTATGGGAAGGCTAGAGTACTGACCATAAATGTCATACCTGAACAAATGGGAGTGGTTTAGGAACTAGCGAGTGAAGTAATTGGGTCAGTCCCATGCACGTTCACAAAAAAGAAAGCTGCAGAATAATAAAGGCATGTACATATAATGGCGTCTGCCGGGAGCGCATTTTAAACTCACAAAACGTATATCTAAGCAGTCATTATGTTCTCTGCTTAAAACTAAATAATGAAGGCTACCTGAAATACTGGGGTTAGATCCCCGATGAATGCAGAATCTTCCGGTGACAATGTCCAAACAGGACATGGCTTGTTTCTTCCGCATTTGTGAAGAAAAGAGAACTTTAGCGCACGTCATGTGACAAAGTGACGTGCAGCATTTTGACGCCGCTAAGGTAAAAAGAAAAACATTTGGTACGCATCAAAGTTCTGGTTTGCACAAATTTGAACTGAGCGCATATTTGCAAAAAAGAAGAAATACACCGATGTCTATGCAATACATTATATAAAACACATGTGGTTGCAACGTCTAGGTTCCTATGGTAACTTGTCTGTTTGCAATGTGTGGAGGCATAAGAGATTGTTGTTGCCATTAATGTTGAACAAATTAATTATGATGGTATTTTAAGGGATGGACGGAGCAAAAGGGCATTACTTAAGCATGTCTATTTCGGAAAAAACAAGGTTTGTTGCTCAGGAACAGGTAAAGTAGAATTAGACACAGGATGTATGCTGAGATACTGTTAAATAAAATGAATATGAAAAGCAAAGAAAAGAACGAGATGCAAATAAAGGAAAGATGAAAAAACGCCAAAAGAACTATTACAGAAATACATTCAGTTCCGTGTCTGAATTCAGTCCCAGACTGGTGCAACGAAGTTTAGCTATAGTCCTTGCCTCAAGCTGGCGCAGCAGTAGTTGTCGGTCACCACCTCTTGGGTGGGCATGTGCTTGTATGAGACCAATAAACCGGAGATCATTGACAGAGTCCAATTGGTGGTGGTGTTGCCAGTGCATGGCTAGTGGCAATTTCGGATCTTGACTTTTCAGATGGGCGAAGTGCTCATGCATGCATACTCTCAATTCTCCGATAGTGGAGCAAACCTATACCTTCCGGCACACACGCTGTATGGCATAAACTATACATTTGGACTTAGTTTATGAAATCAGAAATCTGAATCTTGATACCTTGATGACAACTAAACATTCTGGTTCAAGGAGAATTTACAGAAATTCCATAACCCACACTTGAAAAAAACACATGGTTTAGGCTGAAGCCAAGAGAGGTTGTACGTGGGCTGGCTTTGGCTTAAGGAACGAGGGGCAAAGTGTGTTGCGTAAAGTTTTGTTGCGATTAAAAATGATTTTGGGTTGCTTCGAAATGTATGATGACAGGTCAGAATCAAGACACAGAAGGTGCCAATGTTTATTCAATAGTTGTTATACTGTGCAATTGTCTTATGAGTACTTCGTAATGAACTGCACATTGTCAGATTTTGTGATATTTGGTACTTTATGGCTCATCAAGACTGATTCTCTAGTCACTTGGTTGATACAGCGCAGCCCTTTATTAATTGTACCTTGTAACCTCTGCCTGGTCATGCCACACTCGTTCAAAAGCAGCCTGGGTGCTGCAATTGCGTCTCGCACGATGAAACTCCCCGAATGGGATGTTGGTGATAACAGATCTCCTGTGGCAGCTGGAGGCATGGAGGATAGCCTTGACAGCAGTTTCTTGAAAAGTTTGAGTCTGTAGCATGCCATTGATGATGGAGATCTGAAGGTCTAAAAATTCTAATGAGTCAGAACTTGCATGACCACAAAACTCAATGCCAAAATCATTATGGTTAAGATAGTTGGAAAAATCTTCAAATTGAGATAGTGTGCTATTCCAGATGACCAGGACGTCATCGATATATCTTTTCCAAACTATAAGATTCTGCTTGAATCTGATCGTTAAAGATATATTTCTCCTAAAAAAAAACATAAAAGATTGGCCAAGGATGGAGCATATTTCGCACCCATGGCCACTCTTAATTTGTTTGTAGTATTGTTGGTTAAATAAAAAGTGATTGTGGGCTAGGGTGAATTGTAGAAAATCTTTGATCATTGACATGTTGGGTATGTGAGGCCGAATGTTGGCGGAAAGTAAAGTCAATGGTTTCCAAAGCTAAATGATGTCGAATAGAGGTATATAATACTTTGACATCAAAACTGGCTAGGAGAAAGTCAGACCACCAATCTGTTTAAGATTAGCGAAGTGTGAGTGGAGTCACGTAGGTAAGCAGGTAGCATTGGTACAATGTCCTTTATTGCAGTGTCAATATATTGGGACAATCCCTCAGTGGGCCATCCTAAGCCACTCATTATCGGTTGAACCTTGGGAAGTGTGTTATAGTGTGTATGAATTTGGGGAAGGAAATACATGGTGGGGATGACCTGTTTCGGACGGAAGTGAAAAAGTTTCATAATCAGTGAGTGTCCCACGTGAGTGCCAGTCCTGTATAAGAGTTTTCAATTGTGATACTGTTTCTTCAGTGGGATTACTCGGTAGGAGTTGGTAGCAGCCTGGAGTGTTGAGATCATCATTAGCCTTTGTGATGTAGTCCGTAGTGTCAAGGATCACTATATTACCGCCCTTGTCTGCCTCCTTGATTATACTTGCGTCCTGTCCAAGACTTTTGAGCGCAGCTTTTTCAGACAATGGAAGGTTGGATTTCTAGGACAGAGAATGGGGGGTTGTCAATGTGTTTGTAAATATCCTGCATTATTGCCCGATAGAAGGTATCAATGACACTTTCGTTTGCGGTTGCTGGTACAGATTTGTATCTGTAGCAGTCTCCCACAGGATATTTACAAACACATTGACAACCCCCATTCTCGGTCCTATAAATCCAACCTCACATTGTCTGAAAAAGCTGCCCCTCGTTCCTTAAGCCAAAGCCAGCCCACGTACAACCTCTCTTGGCTTCAGCCTAAACCATGTGTTTTTTTCAAGTGTGGGTCATGTAATTTCTGTAAATTCTCCTTGAACCAGAATATGTTCAGTTGTCAAGGTCTCAAGATTCAGATCGATTTCATAAACTGTAAATCCAAATTTATAGTTTGTCATACAGAGTGTGTGCCGGAAGGTATGTGTTGGCTCTACTATCAGAGACTTGAGTATGCTTTCGTGAGCACTTCGCCCATCTGAAAAGTCAAGATCCGAAATTACGACTAGCCATGCACTGGCAACACCACCAATTCGACTCAGTCAATGATCTCAGGTTTATTGGTCTCACACAAGCACATGCCCACCCAAGAGGTGGTGACCGACTACTGCTGCGCCAGCTTGAGGCAAGGACTGTTGCTAAACTTCGTTGCACCAGTCTGCGACTGAATTCAGACACGGAACTGAATGCATTTCTGTAATAGTTATTTTGGCGTTGGTTCATCTTTCCTTTATTTGCATCTCGTTCTTTTCTTAGCTTTTCATATCATTCATTTTATTTAACAGTATCTCAGCATACATCCTGTGTCTAATTCTACTTTACCTGTTCATGAGCAACAAACATTTTTTCAGAAATAGACATGTTTAAGTACTGCCCTTTTGCTCCGACCATCCCTTTCAATACCATCATAATTAATTTGTTCAACATTAATGGAAACAATCACTTATGCCTCCACACATTCCAAACAGACAAGTTACCATAGCAACCTAGACGTTGCAACCACGTGTTTTACATAATGTATTGCATAGACATCAGTGTATCTTTCTTTTTTGCAAATATGCGCTCAGTTCAAATTTGTGCAAACCCGAACTGATGCATACCGAATGTTATTCTTTTTACCTTCGCGCCGTCAAAACGCTGCACGCGCACGTGACTGTCACGTGACGTGCACTAAGGTTCTCTTTTCTTCACAAATGCGGAAGAAACAAGCCGTGTCCCGTTTGGACATTGTCACCGGTAGATTCTGCATTCATCGGGGATCTAACCCCAGTATTTCAGGTAGCCTTCATTATTTAGTTTTAAGCAGAGAACATAATGACTGCTTAGATATACATTTTGGAGTTTACAATGCGCTCTCGGCAGACGCCATTAAATGTACATGCCTTTATTATTCTGCAGCTTTCGTTTTTGTGAATGTGCATGGGACTGACCCAATTACTTCACTCGCTGGTTCCTAAACCACTCCCATTTGTTCAGGTATGACATTTATGGTCAATACTCTATCCATCCCATAATCACCAATGTATTTCATTTGTGACATCTTATTTTGGGTATTACTCCTAACGGAACATGCTGTTACTACAGCGTCGTGTTGCTTAGATCTTTACTGCCAATGAGGCCATTCACCTAATTGTGCTCTACTGTTCTGTCCAATCGTTTGCACTGCATGGATTTTTGCTCATCATTTTTTCTCCCAGCAGCGCCACGGTAATTACCCAGTTTCTAACTTCCCTGTACTGCATCTTGGGATATACATTTCCTGCTTACCGTTATCTCACTGCATGATTGGTGATGAGGGAATGGACGTGGTAGAAGTGCAGACACTGAACAGCACTTTTCCCTTATTCTGGTAATGACCTTTTGCAATCATTTCACTTTTCCACTCTCAGGTGTTAGACGGCACTTGTGAAACAGGAATCACATTTTTGACATCGTTAAGTGTTTTTATAATAATTTTTCATTGATCTGGTGATTCATGTCACGTAATTTGTTTGTACAATGTGGACTATCAGAATGTTTAGCTTATTGCATATTCTACACTTTGTTCTTTTTTCATGTACATACATGGGATTCTGTTTCATTGGACACTGGCTGTTGAATGTGCCATCTTTTGTGGTAACATTTCACTTTTTCATTTGTGACCAAATGGCATCCAATTTTCTTGTACTATGTTTATTTTGTATTTATTACAATGTGTTTTTTCTGATGCTTTCTGGCCCCCTCCTGCATGTAACATTTCACTATATTTTGTGATTGTTTTTGACGTTTACCTTTTACTTTGTATATATCATGTGCTTGCAAAACCTTGTGATTTTTGTATGTCATTATGAACAGCTCTACCTTGAAAAGGACCCGTTGTTCTGGGTCGAAACACGTGTCGGCATTTCTGTTCCTCATTACTTTATAAACTTTTACATCCAGCAATTGCATCTTTGACTTTATTGCCAAGCATAATTTGGACAATGGTTCTCTCTAGACACCATTGATCTTGCAGATTTGTGCACCTATCTAATTCACGTTTGGGCTGCGCAACATTATTGGGGTGGCACCCTCATGTTCATTTTTAGCGCAGGCCACACTTCTTCTGGCAGAGAGCCTGCTTCTACTGTGCTGTGAGAAAAATTAAATCGGTTATAACATTTACCAATTTATTCAGTTAATGGTTATTTGCACCTTTTATTTAAAGAACTGCCTTCTGTTAGTGCCCAACTAGGTCTGTGTCATTTGCATGAAAAAAAAAGATTCAGTGCTCCTCCTCCCTCCCCCCTGGTCTCTTTGCAGTGCCTAGAAATAGTCAAAAGAAGTCTAGTCCAATTCTAAAGCCCTTGGGAATGAAGGAAGGTGCTAGCTCCTTCCCAACAAAAGGACAGCCTCCCTGCTGTGTGATTGACAGTCTAGGATGTGTATAAATGGGAAACGGTACGTACAAGGCGAGGGTTTTGGGACTGTAGACATCGATCACTGGAAGAAACTGCCAAAGAAACTGTTAAGAAGCCTGCTGCAACCACCTGGACCTGAAAGTAACAGTGAAGCCCTGCTGCTGTCCTGACTGTTTTCGAATCGACAGAAAAAGGTAAGGGACAACTTCTTCCCTTGGGTTACTGGGACCAACTTAACCCGGGACATTCACTTTGGCACAATCCCCAACTTGCTGCGCCTCTCCGTTGCTGCAGAAGCCCAATGCCAGGGTATCGAGTGTCCATAAGAGTGCAACGTCTGCCGCGGATCAAATCCAGCCAAAAGCTCCAGGAGCCTCCCAAGAACACTCCAGAAGCAGGAAATCCCGATTCAGAGTTCCCTCACCAGAGTCCAGGACCAAAGGGGCAAGCAAAGTCCAACCAGAGATTTGTTCTGCATCAGTGCGGTTAGCAAAGCGCTGAAACCGCGAAGTGCTACTGAATCAAAGAGCCCATAGCTGCTGCCAACCTTCCCGAGTACTGGCGCAGGAGCCCTCTAGATGTCCTCCCTCTTGTCCCCACGACTGACTCAGGAACCAGGGTCTACATCGCTGCAACCAGACAAAAGCCAGCAGGACCCTCTTCCAACCAAAGGTACTGTTCTGACTTGGGGTACTTACCTCAGTCTCCGGAGCTTGCTCTTCTCAGTTGAGACTTGCAGTAGCTGCTTTTCTAGAGTTGATTTCAGCTCTACCCTTCACAAGTGCAACAGCTTGTGACCCTACAGTGATTTTTCTTCAACAAACTAACTTTGTGCAAGACTTGCTATCTAAGAAGTGCCTCAGCTCCATAGACTGCTCCAATTGACTGGCTGTCCTGGCTCCCTGCAGAGACTATTCCATTTGACTGATTCTTACTGTCCCTCATAGGTGATTCATTGGTTTTAAACTAATATTGCTGGGCAAGGTTTTTATCTAGACTTCATTGGACAATTTGAAGTGCTCACATGCTCTGAGAACCTGTAACCTTTCCTTTCTGCCAACCTCAGAATTTACAGTGAACTAGTGATTTAAAAATGTAATTACTGTCCTAGTTAGTGAAGTCACCTCAGGGTGTAGGAAGTGTGTAAAAAGCATTTCTAAAGAGAATCTACTAACTTTGTATTGATTTTGAACAAGTATATTTGATTGCTACATATATTGCCCATATAAAGCAGACCGTTAATTATTTTAACCAAAAACCTTGTGTAAGTGTATATTGGATACTTATATTTGTGGATTTCATTGCTACAGCTCACATTTACCCCTCTTGAGATAAGCCTGGCTACTCAGTCACACTATCAACTTGTGTTGTACAGGCCTATACCAATAGGTGACTTAACCAATACCAAGAGGACAAGGGTTGTGTAGTCTCCCACAGGGTTAATACATCAATTCTTGCCGAGCACTGGTGGGTTATTTACCTGTTCTGGTAAGTGTACTACACAACAGTGCCCCCGTCCTCCTCAATTGAGCTGTGCTGCTTGGTCACAGCTATTTAAGAGTGGCTTTACTCAACTTGGCTTGTAAGAAACACTAACCCGAGGTTGGCTTTCCCCACGCCCCCAACAGTCCTTTCCCAGATAGTGACCATGGAACCCGCCGAGCACCAAGTAGGGGGTAAAATAACTAATCCACATTCTTTGCTATTGGGCAAAAAACAAACAATCCGCTTGCTCCCACTGCTGCATGACTCCAAACCGATTAGAGATGGTAAATGGTGTATGGGAGGATTGGTCCAAGAGACCCCCCCTCCCCTGTATCCTCTCCCTCGGTGAAGTCCATGGCTCGTCAGGGGTCCTCCCTGCCACCAGGGCCCAGGTGGTGGGTGGGCCACTGGCTGAAGACATTGACCAAACCTGTTGAATTTAGCTAGGCCCTGGAAACCATTTTGTGAAATAAAGATGGTTTGAGCCCTGTGAACCGCAGCGCGGCCCCCACCCTTGGAGAGTTTCAATTATCCCTGTGGCCGCAGCGCTCTGGCAGATCCGCTGAGAGCCCGTTCCCACGAACAGACGGACATGAGCTAGTGTTAAATACCAACACTAACATTTCACCTTCCGCAGTGTATCGCTGTTTCCAGCATGACCCAGCCAACAGGGCCTGGGTGGAAAAGAACTGTAAAACGGTCCCTTGACAAAAGCAGAGTCCCCAAATGCTAGTGAGCAAACCACCTGTGGTGAAACTTCTCTCCACGGCCCCTCTGACTAAAAACCTGTAAACTCCATAAAAATGGCAGAATGTGTGTTTATATGACATTAGGGATGAAGCACCCACATCCCTGTAGCTATGCACAAATAGTAAAAATGTCCTGGGTTTTTTTTCGTGATGTGTTTTATCAAGAAGACTGCACCCCACGGTCCCGCACCATAAATGAACTAATGCTGCTAGAGTGCAAAGGAAGACAAATGCAACCATATTGAGAGCTCACTTAAGGGGTGCACGAAAATGCACCATATGTATGTCCAAGCTCACCATGTGCCACTGCCGCCAGTCTCATTGGCGGGTTGTTCCTGCGTGCTCCACCAACCTTACTACTACCTCACTTACCACGCATGTATAGACATAACAAAATGTTGTAGTTAAAAACTTAGTGTATAAGTAATATGTTCAAATTGGCCATATGGATGGCACTAGCAATGTCAAAAATGTGAGCTTTGAAAAGACTCAATGAGTATTGTATATTATATGAATGTTTATATCTCTTCCACCTAAAATATGCAACACACGAGGAAAATACCTTTGTGAGCACATGCAAGGCCATTCCCCCTTACCCCCCAGTGAAGCCTGCCAGACGAAAAAGCAGAGGCCTGTGCTTCCCTGCTCCACCTCCCTCAATTCGGCTGGAGCTGCTTCAAGCATTCACATTCCCCCGCAGCACCCATTCATAATTCAGGTGGCAGCCACGGCCTGCCACCTGAATTATTTACAACCCAGCAGTAAACCTCGGCCTTAAAACAGAGATCCAAAGGTGCCCTTTCTTAGGCTCCACGACCCACCGGCTCACCTTAGGTTAATGGCCCCTGTAAAATTAGGACACCCAATATTATGACAACACTACAGGAACACATCCATAATGACTTCTAACGAGACATGATAACGCGGACCGCCTGTCCCATGCCCTGAGACCCAACCCCGCGACCTATAATACCCGGTCAACAGGACGATGGTAACCATGTATTGATGTATCGCCACAAGATCCCCCTCTAGGTGCATTCCTCCTGTGTTGCATTAACCTGTAGAATAACCTATTGGAAGATTTACCACGGAAGATAATATTGCAATGTTGAATGACTGCGGTGTGCGTGGCCCTAGGGCAGGAAGGACATTCATCTCCGACACTGGTCACGGTTGGCACAACACCGTCCGGATGAGCCCAGCTGACCTGCCAGGCCCAGCCCAACCCATGAGGGTAACCAGTGACGTCCTCCAGCCACGGCTAACCACATCGCAGCAGCACCTATAGCTAGTCGTCGCCACCCAATCCCACGAACTTGTGCCCCCTATAGCATGTAGGTTCTTATGACGCTTTTTGTAAATATATACGCCTGTCTTTGCTATTGTCAGAGAGCGCTCTCTGAGTTTGCAGAGTTCTTTGCATGCCCTATTCTGATTGATAAACTCCCATTTAAGCTCACCCACACTTTGTCCTGGCCTTATTCCCATCTTGGGAGAGTCTATTATTGTCTCTCATTGTGGGGAGGATCGTGCTATCAGGGGGACGCTCGCCTTCAATGGTCCTCAGTTCAAAGACCTACACAAAACCTTACTACATTGTATTCCTTAATTACTGCATGGATTGAAAACACTCGGTGCATGTTTTCAAGAGCCTACAGACATGTATGGGTCTTTGGCAATGTGTATAAATGAGCATTAGGACATAGCTAGAGGACACGTTGTTGGAGATCATTTATAAATGGACAAAAAGTTAAAATTTACATCTCATGTGAAAGTTTGAATTGCAGCATGATATGAATTGGCTTGACAACAGAGGCAGTTTGGTGCCGACCAGGAGCTGTAATTCGATCCAGCTCATTTAAATCTTAAATTGCTCGGGCCAGCTGAAAATGTTTTTACGCAACACTAATTACAACTAAAGTTAGTTAATTTTACCTCCATTCCTAAACAATTAGAAGTTATGCAAAAAGACATCACATCTTAAAATATTAAGTTTGAACTAAAATGCTGACAATGCCTGTAATGTGTCCAACCAGCAACTGGCACTTTAACCCAAAGCAAAAGGCCATGCCAGGTTTAAACATGAGCAAATGCTAGACCAATATAGCTCTTTGTACTATTCAAATTAAATGTCATCTCACCTTCGGTGGTCCCTGCTTCCAGATTTGGACCTAAAAGAAAAGCAATACGGTTTAGGTTTGATGTAATAATGTAATCAACTAAAAAAAAAAATCGTTCAGATGAAAGCCAGATGAACTGCCGGCTTGCTGGCCATGATGAAGTTGCCCACACAGTAATAATTCGAAGTAAAGCTCAGTGCACGTGTATACCGAACTGAAGCCACCAAAAGCACAAAACCTCTGACTCTCCTACTCCCTCTTCAGCCCGACTAACCCCACCCCTACCTGCTTTCTTGTTTTACAGATCCACCAGAGCACCTGGAGACCAACTCCGTTGGTGACCGTGTGCTTTATAAATACCTCTAACATTAACTACTCCTTGATTAAAGTAGTCTGACCCATAAATTCTCTGCAGAGGTCTAAAAACGGACAATGTCCATGCCGAACATTCGCTACAAACTTAATGTGCATAGGGGACCACCTAATCTTTGGCCACATTTTAGACAGTTGGAATATTTTAGGATTTATTATTTTGTTAACAAAATGAAAAAAAAATGAATCACAGATTACGTACATTTTTTCCAAACATGCAATGACTTACATTCCATAGCCCTGTATCTGTGGGGGCAAGGAGTCAGTAATGCAAGCAACATATCCATTTCTGTTAACCTCCTGTACATGACGTTCATTGTTGCTGCTTCTAAACTAACTTAATTACTCTTAATGTCACCCAAGTGGTTCTTGTACAGGCACTAATTAGAATCTCTTTACAGCTTCACACACAAGATTGTCCTGTGGTGTTAAAACACTTAAAGGATCAAATGCCGTTTAGGGTTTTGTCAGGAGGATTTCTGAACCAACCTTTAGTGGACCTACAAGGTTTCCACAAGACAGACAGAACAACCTCATTGACTTGGACTAAGGCCTACATACTTTGGAGAGATAGGCAAAGCGTACAGATCACAAAGGAGACGAAGTTAACAATTCTCCAGACAGGTTATACTGCTAATCCATAAATATTTACTGTAAATAGTTAAACGAGAATCTACACTGTAGATAGATATTTGTATGACAAGACATTTGTATGAGAAGAAGTTTGTGTTGGAAAATAAAAAAAAATCGGTCAAATGAGTGGTTAAACATTATATAGACCTTACAAGATAGGCAGCCAACCAAAAATATCACCAATGCGGATTTGCAACATCCAGCCCCAACCCCATTGCAAATAATTGTTCAACAAGAGTCACAGGTGAGTAAGCACTTCTGTCAGGGAGGTTCTGTAAATATGAAAATTTCTCTGTATATGAAAGGCAATAAAATGTGGTCAGTGTACAATAAAGTTTGAAATACTTTCAGAAGAAAAGGGGAGCAGTTCTGGGGAGTCCGTGACCCCACAGCAGATTCAGACAGATGGCTGACAGTACAGACTGTGCAACATTGGAGTTTTAAATAGTCTGGTGCCTGGTAAGGCTTGGGGAAGAGGGGAGGTAAGATATGCAAGCATGCGCAGGAGACTCCCTTGAGGAATACCAACACCTAAGGGGATGTCAGAAGACTAATCACACCAAAAGGTTGCGGTGAAGGGCCAATGGTCATATTTCATGATACAGCACTTTCAAGGCAGAATCCTTTTCTTATCCAGCCCTTGTTAGGGAGAATTATTGTTATGCTTCATCCCCTCTCCTGGTGAGGCCCTCAGCACTTTTTGCAGGACTTCTGGACCTTTTTCTTTATATCCTCAATAAGTGGAGCCTTTTTCCACCCATTCATTCTTATGGGCTCTATCTTTTGTAACTGTGTTCTCTTCGTTTTACTTTCTATGGAGTCGACTTTCCTCCATATCTCTTAAGGCACCTGTATTCTACTTTTGCAGGACAGCTCCCTATGGGCATTGTTGCTGGGAACCCCTTGGGTTCTCCTTGGAGATTTTTACCTTATCCTTACTTTCTACTGTTCTTAAGTCTAGCGAGATAATTTGTATCTCTCCTAAAACATATTCCGAGAGATTGGCACACACCACCTTATGTGGAGTGCCAAGGGAATACTTTGTAACCTTCTCTCTGCTCCTGTGACTTTTTAATCACAGACAACCTATTTATGGCTGGTGGAAGTGTCCGACTGACTTACTGACTAATGTGCTTTTTTTTAAACCGCAGACTGTCTTCACAGTCCCTGTAGTGCACAATAGGGGCACCCAAGTACTTAATTGGGGGGCTTTCTTTTTTCACCGTTTTTAGCATGGTTATTCTTGGTTAGCCCTTCTACCATTCTGGAAGGGGGCAGTGCTTGAGTGTTTAGCCTTTGGTGTGCACCCTTGTGTGTTCCCACCTAGGCACCAGTGTGTCTGGGCAGGCAGGAAGTGGGGGGGGAAGAGTTTTTCCATCCCTGATCCGTTTGTCTGAGTGCCTGAAAGGAACCAGCTCCCGCTGGTTGTCTGGCTGTCCTGATTGGACAGCCACCCGCCCCTTTCTGTAAACTGCTGAGGGAGAGTTATGTAAGAATTGGTTTAAGAACACCGAGACTAAACAACACTTGTCTGATTGGAATTCAGCGTTAGGGAGAATTCTCAGAAATGTGCTAATTACCTTCTACTTTAGAGACCCCCAGCTCTTTTACTGGACTTTAGGACTTTTAATTTTACTCCTGGAAAGAGACTTTTTCCCCACTGCCGTCTGTATTTTTATTTGAACACTTTCTTTTGGTTTTGGAGTCTGAAACTCCATAGGCATCATCTTTTTACACTGACAGACAGCACCTTCAGTGCAGTGGCACAGGGAAGTCTTTCAGATTTCCCAAAGGTTTAAATACCTTCTCTTGGCTGTTTCCAAGAGCAGTAAAGTGAAATTGCCTTTACTTTCATTTGTAACTTTTCTAGACCCCAGCACACACTATCATAGAATAGGGCACTGGAAGGGTTACTACTTAGTATTCCTTTTGTCTAGTTTCTCATGTAACATCATGTTACCCTGTCTACAATGAATGGCTGGTGGCACTGGTTTACTTTTTCCTACGATTGTGTGTTTCTACCGCAGGCTGCAATTGCAGCTGCAGTAAAGCACCCATGGGTGCCCATTTTGTCAAAATGGATGCAATCTTTGCCATTTCTTGTTGAAAAGGTCCTTCCTGAGATATACTCTCAGTGCCAAACCAGGTTTGGTCCCTTTGTTCGCTTTTGTCTTTGGTGGGGTTCACTGCTGAAGCCCGCCTCCAGCATGTCTGGCAGGGCGGGAAGTGAGGTAGGTGCCCAAAACTCTGCTTAATTCCCTTGGTTACAGGAATGCACCCAATAAGTGATTGGCTGGCTGGATGTCCTCGGAGGACAGCCACCCTGCTGTGTGACAGACAGCTAGGCTGCAAATGAATGGGAGAAACCTGCATAAAAGGAGAGGTCTTTTGCTTGGAAGGCAGAGCCTACCACTGGACGAAGGAATCCGAAGAACTTCTTGGAAAAGACGCTTGCTGCTACTCCTGGACCGTTGTTTTGCCTGGTGAAGCACTTCTATAGTGCTGAAGCTCCCAATTCGCCTCGACTAGAGAAGCCCTGCAAGGATGACTTCTCTTGGGTTGGTGGGACCAATCAACCCCAAAGCAACTTTTCTGGACATCCTCTCGAAGTTGGCTGTACTTCCATTGCTGCTTTGCATGCAGTACCCTCTGGGACCACTACACAACTAGGACTACAGGTGTAAGCAAAACCAACCTTTGGTATACGTCTGTACCACACAGTTTTTGGTAGCGCTCTGAGCAGCCAGGCTTATCTCAAGAGGGAATGCGAGCTATAAGTGTTACACAGAGGTCAACAACGCAAGTATTCAGAGACATTTGTACTCCGCGTTTCTTGGTAAAACCAATATTAATTTATTACACAATCATTTATAAAGCATTCACTAAGTGAGGCAACCAATGACAAACATTATACTACAGTACTGATTACTAAACAGTTGAGCTCCCTTGAAGTAGGAGCAAAAAGGCATAAGTTAATAAAAATGAATATTACATTTACTCTAAAACATTGCAAATAGTTAAGAGTTCACCAGAGGAGTTGATTCAATGCTTTGATTCAATGCAATAGGTAAGGTAAACTCAATGGACTAGAGTCTTGTATCGGTTCAAAGCGGTAAAGTCTTTGCCACGGTTCTC
The DNA here is from genome assembly GCF_040938575.1 of Ambystoma mexicanum. NCBI lineage: Eukaryota > Metazoa > Chordata > Amphibia > Caudata > Ambystomatidae > Ambystoma > Ambystoma mexicanum. The sequence continues at coordinate 679,350,863 of NC_090924.1, read as the reverse complement.
CGAAGTAGTTCATTGAAGAAAGGTTCATATGTCGGGTCACAAGCTGACTAGCCCTGCAAGTTGCCAAAGTTTCAAAACTTTTGCAGTGAGAGTGAAGTTCTCTCGGTCGGGTTTTCACAGCACCTTATATTGAAGAAAAAGATACACTGAAGACTTCTGTTCCTGGCAGTTCCTGCAGATCTTGCTGTTCCTGACCCTCAGTCGTGGGGACAAGAGGGAGGACGCCAGGGGACTCCTGCACAGTGACTGGTCACAAAGCTGGCAAACTGGCAGATCTTTGATTACGGTAGCTGTCTTAAAGCACACAAACTGGTGTCCTTCTCCCTGGTTCTTTGGTTTCCTGCAGCACTGAGGAAAATATAACCAGCTCAGAACGCTGTCCAAGTGGCTTGCGAGTTGATTGGTCCTACCAACTCAAAGGAAGAAGTCGCCCTTGAAGGGCTTCTCTATTGAGATGAACATGGCGAATTGGACCTGCAGCAGGGCTTCACAGGGCAAACCAACGGTCCAGGAGTTGCAGCAGCCGTCCTCTTCCAGCTAGTCTTCAGTTTCCGTTCCAGTGGTCGACTCTGCCTTCCAAGCCAAGAGACTCGTTTTTATTCAGTTCTCTCCCATTCATTCCAGCCTAGCTGCCACTCACCCAGCAAGGTGGCTCTCCTTGCCAGACAGTCAGCCAGCCAATCACGCTAGAGTGCATTTGGGTTTCGTAGGAGACTAAGCAAAGGAGTTTCGGGCACCTTCCTCACTTCCTTCCCACCCCAGACACTCAGGCGTCAAAGGTGGCCTTCAGTCATGAAGCCTGCCAAAGGCAGAGGAACAAAGGAACCAAGCCTGGTTTGGCGTGCAGAGAAACTCCAGAAGGACCTTTCCATAAAAGAAACGGTGAAAAAAGAAGACAGGGACTTGTTTTTACCAAGGGGGCTCAGACGCCAGCTTGAAAAACATGGATCCTGTGATTTTTAGCTCCCGGTGTTCGCAGTCGGGAAAAATCATGGTAGTTCGTTGTAAAACAACTGCCACCAGCCATTTCGATAGGAAAGGGTAGCATTGGACTGCTACATGAGTTTCTAGACACAGGGGATACTAGGTAACCCCTCCAGCACTATTGGAAAATAGTGTGTGCTGGGTCTGGGAATTTAAAAAGACTAGTAAAGCCAATTTAACTTTCTACTTTCTAAACAGTAGTTTATCCCAGAGAAGGTATATTTAAACCTTGGGACAGCCTATAAGGTTCCCCCGTGTCACTACACTGAGGGTGCCGTGTGACACAAATGAAAAAATGCCTATGGAGGCATTTAAAACTCCACAACCAAAGAAATGCACACTGAAAATAAACAGAATTAAAAAGTTCAAAGTCCCAAATTTTAGCAAAAGAGCTGGAGGGCTCTAAGGTGGGAGGAATTGGCACATTTATGTTAATATGTTAATGTTAAAGGATATTTGTACCGCGCACTATCACCACGGAGTGGTCCCCTGGAGGCTCTGAATAAAAAAGGGAGGGGTAGAGGAAGGAGGGGTTGTTAGTGGGGATGAGCTGGAGAAGTGCAAGACAGCAGTGATGTGCTGATGGCGGCCTCAGCCCGGAATCCCGTTGGCTGGGACTGGGGTGTCATGTCGGAAGACATTGAATGCTGTTGTGCAGGTCTATGTGTGCTTTGTTTTGTTGTTGCAGTGTAGGGAAGTTTGTGCGGATTGTTGCGTTTGGTTAGAATGAGAGGTGTATGCAGAGGGTGAAGTTGTTAGTGGGTTGGTTAATTGGCATTGCTGTCTTGAAGTGAGGCGCTACATTTCTGTATTTCTAATTAGGTGGGGTGTATGGGTGTTTGTGTCTACGTCCAGATCATGGGCTGTACGACACCCACGGTCCCTTTCCCAATATGGCATCCGTTCATATGCGTACCCTTGCTCAAGTTGGGCACCGGCCGCCTATGTGGCCGTTTGTATGCGGGGCAGGCATTTGTACATCCCTTGCAGTCTAGCCCAGAAAGCATTCCCAATCTAGTAGGAGGGCGGCATCGGTAAGCCCGGATTTACTCCCTCCATGTGTTGGGGCTGCGGGGCATTCATCTTATTCAGTTGCTCATTCATGTTACCGCTCTTACCCCCTTTGGAATGCGGCAATGCTAACCCTTGCAATTATGTCCAGGGGTGGCGTCTGCCTTCATTCACAACTCTCTTCGGTCCATGCCCCTGCCAATATCCACAGCTTAGTGTGCCAAGTGCTAACGTTCACCCAACTTTATACAGGTATGATCTATAGTAGCATTTATCGAGTGGGTGTAGGTTGTTCACTGGGATTTGGCTAGGGATTCTGTCCTCTTGGGTGTCGCTTGTGTCCTATTAGCCTTAGTGTCGTCCCTTGTTGTAGTAAGTTCCTTTATTCGGTTCTATATGTTGTCACTGTCGTCCTAGATTTGACATCCTTTTCATCGTTTCCCGATTGGTTTGGTTTTTCAGTTTGAATCTGTGATGTTGAAGAGCCAGGGTTTTAGTAGTTTTCTGAATTGTAGTTGGTCTTTGGTGTTTATGTCTTTCGGTATGTTCTAGGTTTTTGCGGCTTTGTGAGAGAAGGAGGAGAGGAGGAGGAAAGGAGGAGAGGAGAAGAGGAGGAGGAGAGGAGGAGAAGAGGAGGAGGAGAGGAGGAGGAGGAGGAGGAGGAGAGGAGGAGAAGAGGAGGAGGAGAGGAGGAGAAGAGGAGGAGAGGAGGAGGAGAGGAGGAGGAGAGGAGGAGGAGAGGAGGAGGAGAGGAGGAGGAGAGGAGGAGGAGAGGAGGAGGAGAGGAGGAGGAGAGGAGGAGGAGAGGAGGAGGAGAGGAGGAGGAGGGGAGGAGGAGAGGAGGAGGAGAGGAGGAGGAGGAGGAGGAGGAGGAGGGGAGAGGAGGAGGAGAGGAGGAGGAGAGGAGGAGGAGAGGAGGAGGAGAGGAGGAGGAGAGGAGGAGGAGGAGGAGAGGAGGAGGAGAGAAGGAGGAGAGAAGGAGGAGAGAAGGAGGAGAGAAGGAGGAGAGAAGGAGGAGAGAAGGAGGAGACACCCCTCCCACCCACATTTTTTCTTAAGGTATGGTTTTTCTTCCAGACAGCTTTCGTTGCTTGATCTGAGAAGTCTTGGTAGCTTGTTAATTTCTTTTGCAGGAATTCAGCTCCATGTCCGCTGTTTGCCCTGTGTGTTATGCACATTGTTTTGAAGGTGATGCGATGTTTGACTGGGAGCCAGTGCAGTGTTTTTTAGGGCAGGAGTGATGTGGTCTCTTCTGGACAGTTTGAGTAGTCTGGCTGCTGCATTTGTAGTTTCTTCAGGAGGTATTCTGGTATCCCGAGGTAGAGGCTGCTTGCATAGTCAATTCTTGACATGAGGGCGATGATTGTGAGTGTTTTGTGGGTGAAGGAGAGGAAAGGTAAGATTCTTCTTGCTGTGTGAAGGAGGAAGAAGCATTGCTTGATTATTGCATTTGTGGTTCCAAGGTTAGGGTGCTTTCCATCAAGACTCACAGATTTGTTACTACCTTAGATGGAATTGGTGCGGTTCCCATTTCCGTTGGCCATGGAATATAGATGTTCCTTTGATTTTTGGATATAATCATGATTTGTCTTTCCTGGGTTGATTTTCAAGTTGTTGCCATTCATCCAATTAAAGACTTCTTTTAAACACTCGACTAGGGTTAAGTGATCGGCTTGAGTGTCTACAATTTTGTAGATTTAAGTGACATCTGCGTAGTTGTAGCATGTAATTTCTTATTTTTTGAAGATTCTGATTAGTGCCGTTTGGTAGAGGTTGAAGTACAGTGGTGACAGCGAGGACCCTTGAAGGTACTCCAGCGTTGACTCGTGTTGTGGATTTGAAGGCTTTAACTAAACGGTTTCTGTTTGATAGGAATGATTTAATCCAGAGGAGTGCCGTGTCAATGAGAATTCTTCCTAACAAGGGGAACACCAGGATCGAGTACATCGTTTTTAAGTCAGACCCCAAGCTCCAGGAAGAGCCTCCCGACTTCCATGAAGCAGGACTGACCAAGCCTGAACCACAACACAGTGCTGGACCCCAGATGCGAGGCAAGCCCATAAGGTATCCAAGAACAGCGCTGGTGCCATTCGCTAGAAGCCGATACCGCGAAATGCTGCTGATCTGAAGTTTGCCCAATGCTGCTGCTGACCTTCAAACCGTAGTGCAGGGGTTCCCAGACGTCCTCCCTCTTGTCCCCACGACTGAGGCCCAGGAACAACAGTATCTGCCATGCTACAACGGGAACAGAAGCCAGCTGGAACCATTTTTTTCAGGCCTAAGGTATTGTAAACTAAGGGGTACTTACCTCTTGATGAGTAGTTTGCCTGTCCTCAATTGCTGCTTGCATTTACGCCTTTGCAGATTTGCTTGCTGTTATGGACAATTCTCAGAAATGTGCCAATTACCCTCTACCTTGGAGACACCCGGCATTTTTTTGCTGGACTCTGGGACTTTTTAATTTTTAACCTGGAGAGAGAGATACCTTTTTCCCCCCACTCATGTATTATGTGATTTGAACTCCGTTTCTTGTGGTTGTGGAGTCTGTCAAACGCCATAAGCATCATCTTTACATTGTGACACACAGCACCTTCAGTGCAGCGACATAGGGCAGTCTTAGATTTCCCAAAGGTTTGAATACCTTCTCTTGGTGAAACTATTGTTTCCAAGAGCGGTGAAGTGAAATTGACTTTACTTACTGTTAGGCAGGATTGTATGCAGTAGCCTTAGGGTGCACTACAACAACCCTGACCCCCTGGCAGTATTGACCCAACCTTTGGTATAAATTTGTACTATACAGGCTAATCTCGAGAGGGGGGTCGATGTAAGCTGTTGCAGAGTTAGAGATTCACAACAACAAGTATTCTAGCATAGACAGTGTTTCGTGATAAAACAATTATTTCAGAAGTCTTTGAAGAAAAAGATCAATGTAGGGCCACAAGCTGACACTTTTGAGTAGAAGATACAAGGGACTCTACAGCAAGAGGTACGTTCTTAGACTTTGTACAGTACCTTTAAAATGAAGAAAAGATGCAGCAGATGACTCCTGTTCCTGTGCAGCCCTGCAGGTCTCACTGTTCCTGGGCCTCAGCATGGGGACAATAGGGACGACGTCAGGGAACTCCTGCACTGCGACGGTCAAAACTTGCAACCAGCAAACTTCACTTTCAGTGGCTGTTCAGTGTTTCAGCACCTCGGGTCTACCGCAAATAGCGATACTGTGGTTCCTGGCTATCGAGATGGACTGTCCTTGCTTCTGCGGTCCCGCACTGTTGAGGGGGCTCAGGCTCGGTCAGTCCTGCTTCCTGGGAGTGCAGAGGATCTTCCGGGAGCTCTTGGCCAACTTAAAAGCAATGCACACAAACTTGTGTTCCTGTCCCTGCTCTACGGTTTCCAGCAGCAACTCTGGAAATTCAACCAGCTCCAAGATGGATGTCCAGGTAGCTTACTATGGAGTTGATTGGTCCCACCAACTCGAGGGGAGAAGTCGTCCTTGCAGGGGCTTCTCTGTCCATGCAAATTTGGCGTTTCGGCACTGCAGCAGGGCTTCACCGGACAAACCAACGGTCCAGAAGTTGCATGAGGTGTCCTCTTCAAGAAGTTTTTTGGTTCCTTAGTCCAATGATCAGATCTCCCTTCCAAGCCAAAAGACACCTTTTATACCGTTTGCTCCCTTTCATTCCAGCCTTGCTGTTAATGTTAAAGGACATTTGTACCGTGCACCATCACCACCGGAGTGGTCCCCTGGCGCTCTAGCAGCTCTGAAAGAGGGAGGGATGGTAAGTTAGAGGGAAGAGGGTGGAAAAAGTGCAAGAGGGTAGTGATGTGCTGTTGGCGGCCTCAGCCCAGTGGGTCTGTTGGCTGGGCTTGCGGCCGGTAGTCTTTGTGTACTGTTGTGCGAGTCTGTGTGTTCTATGTTTTGTTGTTGCAGTATAGTGAAGTTTGTGCGGTTTGTTGTGCTGTAGGTTTTTGGTTGTTTGGTGTTTGAGAGGTGTATGCAGAGGAGGAAATTGTTAGTGGAATTTGTTAGTTGGCATCTCCATCCTAAACTTGAAGAGTTGGGATTGCGTATTCTCTCAATACCATAGATGGGGTGCGTGTGCAGCCTGTGCCACAAGTTAGGTCTGAGCCTGTTCTGAATTCGTGGCCTATATCACATCTCGCTGCCACCTCTACCAGCCTCCCCAACAACCCAAACTGTTCCTCAGTCCCACTCACATAGCCGATGCACCTGCCAGTGTCTAAATCTCAGTCTTGACAATTCCGCATTCCAGTGGTATCTAGCTGCAAGCTAGGGATGATTGAAGATGTTGGTTTAGGGTTGGTTGGGGCTGTTGACTTTCTCCCCGTGTCGTCTGTGTTGCCCTGTGTCCCCGTCCAGGTGCCGTCGGTGCTTCTCAGTCGGTTCTGGGCGGTTCCCAGTGTCCTTTGCGGTTTAGTCATTCCTTTCTGCTCTCAGTTTTAGTCTGAAGAGCCAAGTTTTAAGTAATTTGCGGAATTTTAGATCTTTGGTGTTTCTCACTTCTTTCGGGATGTTCCAGGTTTTTGCGGATAAGTGGTAGAAGGCGGTGCCTCAGATTTTCTTTTTTGATGTATGGTTGGACAGTTTGAGGTGTAATCTGGCTGCTGTATTTTGGATCCATTGTAGTTTCTTCAGGAGGTATTCCGTTAATCCGAGGTAGAGGCTGTTTGCATAGTCTATCTTTGACATGATGAGGGCGACGATAGTGAGTGTTTTGTGCGTGAAGGAGAGGAAAGGTAGGATTCTTCTTCCCGTGTGGAGGAGGAAGCAGCATTTGACTGTTGCATTTATTTGCGGTTCTAACGTTAGGCTGTTGTCCATCAGGACCCAAGGTTTTTTACTACCTTAGACGGTGACTGTAGTTCCCTTTTCCGTTGGCCACGGGATAGTGCTTTCGTTCTCTTGGTCTTTGGATATGATCATGATTTCTGTTTTCCCGGGTTTATTTTTAGGTTGTTGGCATTCATCCAGTTGAAGACTTCTTTTAGACAGTCGGTTACGTTTGAATGATCGGCTTGGGTGTCTTTGATTTTATAGATGATTTGAGTATCATCTGCGTAGTTGTAGCATCTAATCTTGTGTTTCTTGAAGATTCTGATAAGGAACAAGTTACTTACCTTAATTGTTGTTCTCCAGCATGGGTCTGGCATGGATTCACATGCTCATGAATATTCCCCGTCGTCAGACCGGGAATACTCGGTAAAGAAAAAAATCATTATCAGTTTCGTTTCTGATCTTTCTTTCTTAGTAGTAACCAATCATTGATCTCTGGGTCATACTGCCCCCAGCCAATGACTGCGCTCTACCTAAGCCCCTCCCCTGGCAGCCATCCTCAGATTTGGTAGCACGTAAAGTGGCAATATGACCAAGTAAAGAGCCACAGAGGGGAAGGAGGGAGGGTTCGCATGTGAATCCATGCCAGACCCATGCTGGAGAACAGTTACAGGTAAGTAACTTGTTCCTTCTCCAGCATGGGGTCTGGCATGGATTCACATGCTCACGAATATAAGAATACATAGCAGTATACACATGCACAACCATGGGAGGTGGCAACAGGATCAACATTAAGAAATACAACAATGCAACATTAAGCATCTCTTACCTCCTCACCTTAAGCGAACAGGTGGCGCAGCACTGCTTGGCCGACCCTGGACTCCTCCCTGGAGTCCCAATCGACGCAGTAGAATCTCGTGAAGGTGTGCGTCGACCTCCACGTAGCAGCCCTGCAGATGTCCAGCAGGGGCACACCAGACAGGAATGCCGTGGTAGCAGCTATCGCTCTGGTCGAATGGGCTCTCAGACGGTCGGGCAGCGGTCGGTTTGCCAACCGCTGACAGCGCATGATGCAGCCGGAGAGCCATCTGGAAATGGAAGCCTTCTAGAGAGCCTTCCCTTGATTCACAGGTCCAAAGTTCACAAACACGTGTGACGTCTTCCAAAAACTCTTCGTGCGGTCCACGTAGAACTTCAGCGCTCTAGCCACATCCAGCGAGTGCAAAGTCGTCTCGGCCGGAGACGAAGGCGACGGGAAGAAAACTGGTAACACAAAGGGCTCGTTGAGGTGGAAGTCAGACGGCACCTTGGGCATAAAGGAGGGGTGTCTCCTCAGCACCAGCCTCGTGTCGTGAAAAGTCAAGTATGGAGGCTTGCAAGATAGGGCCTGGATCTCTCCCACTCGTCGTGCGGAGGTGATGGCCACAAGAAATGCTGTCTTCCACGACAGGAACTTCAACGGCGCCGAATGCATAGGCTCGAATGGGCCCCCGTGCCCCCATTAGCCTGGTCAGCACCACGTTGAGCTCCCACGCCGGGGCAGGGGCCTTCACCGGCGGGAACGATCGGAATAGCCCTTCATAAATTCCTTCACCAGGCTATGAGAGCACAAGGACGCCCGTCCTGTAGTTCTGGTGTATCAGGAAATGGCAGCCAGATGTATTTTGATGGAGGCGTGAGTCAGTCCAGCTTTGGCCAACGACCGTAGGTACGGCAATACTTGAGGGGCCGTAATCCGCAGAGGGTTAATCGTCTGTGCACGGCACCAGACAGAGCACCTCTTCCACTTATGCCCATAGCATTTGAGAGTTGAGGACGCCCTGGCTTTTGCAAGAACCTCTCTGCAGTCAGCCGGGATATCTAATCCTCCAAACTCTAGTGCTGCAGGAGCCAAGCCTGCAAGTTCAGCGACTGGATGTAGAATGGCGCCTCCTTCCCTGGAGAGAAGATCCGCGTCCGTAGCCAGCTTGATAGGTGGGGACGCTGACAAGTCCAGAAGGTCCGGGAGCCAGATCTGTCTCGGCCACACCGGTGCGACGAGGATCATCCTACACCTGGACCTCTTGAGCTGGTTGATGAGACTGAGCAGCAACGGCGGGAACGCGTACAGGAACAGGCCGTCCCAAGGGAACGAGAAAGCATCGCCCATGCTCCTCAGCTGGCGAACCGCTGGCACTTGGAGTTCGTCGCCGTCGCGAACAGATCCTGGGCCTCCTTGGATAAGGCTGGGGATCTGGTGCCTCCCTGCTTCCGGATGTAGAACATCGTGGTGGTGTTGTCGGTGAAGATCCTCACCACTTTGTCCTTGAGGGACGGAAGGAACTATTTGAGCACCCAGAACACTGCTCGTAGCTCCAGGATGTTGATGTGAAGAGACCTCTCCTCCGGGAGCAAGCGGCCTCTTGCGTGGATATCTCCGGTGTGGGCCTCCCCCCCATCCCTCCAGGGAGGCGCCCATCGTTACCGTCTCCTGATACGCTGGGACCTAAAAGTCCATGCCTGCCGAGAGGTGAGGACGGGCACCCCACCATAGAATCGCCCGACGGAACTCCTCGTCAAGTGGGATCCCGTCTTTGAAGCAGCCCGCCGCTTGAATCCAGCGGGCGTCGAAGAACTCTTGTAGCAGACGCATCCGAAGTCTGTAAAGGGGCACAAGGTAGATGCATGAGGACATCATCCCGATGAGGGACTTGATGGACCTCACTCTGGCCACATCCGTGGGTAACAGGCACTGCACCTTGCCCAAAATGGCCTTCGTCCTTTCTTCCGACAGAGATGCCAACCGCTTCACTGTATCGAGCTTCGCTCCCAGAAACAGTGCCACCTGCGACAGGACCAGATGGGATTTGGGGTAGTTGATGGCGAATCCCAGCTCCGTGAGCAGGCGGACGGTCCTCGGTGTGTGTTCGACAGCGAGTTCTCTTGACCTTGCACGGATTAGCCAGTCGTCCAGGTAGGGGTAGACGTGGATCCCTTGCAGGCGCGCCGCCACAGGTGCGAGGCACTTGGTGAACACCCTGGGTACAGACTTTAATCCGAACGGCAGGGCTCTGAATTGGTACGGACGGCCCTGGACTACGAATCTGACGAACTTTGTGACCTTTTAGAATGGGGATGTGGAAGTAAGCATCCTCCAGGTATAGTGACAATAGGAAGTCACCCTCCTCCAGCTGTCCCAGCACATGCTGGAGGGTGACCATTCTGAATTTCTGTGCCTTGATGTACCTGTTCAAACGACAGGTCCAGGATGGGGCGCCAACCGCCTGTCTTCTTCCGGACGAGGAAGTATCTTGAGTGTACTCGAGCCCCGGAGCCTCTTGGGGACGAGCTAGATGGCACCCTTCCTGAGCATCGCCCTTACCTCCAACAGCAGTTGAGGGACGCGATTCTCCTTCCTGGCCACGGGAGGAATGCAAGGACACTTCTTTTGAAATTACAGCGAGTGTCCGCAGGCCAGGTTGTCCAGCACCCAACGGTCGGTGGAGATGGACTCCACACGCTGACGAACTTCGCCAGCTGGCCTCCCACCGGGGTGCTTTGGTGGGAACCAGGCCGGTTCAGTCTTGCTTGGAAGAGGCCTTGCCGCATTGGCCTCCTTGGCGGCAAGACCCTCCTTGCTTGCCGCGGCCTCTGTAGGCCTCCTGGGACGAGGAGCGGGCCGCCTGGCGGTAAGTAGAAGAGCCGCCGCTGGATCCCTTGGAGGTTCCCGGTCTGCCTCTAGAGCTCCGAAAGGGCCGCCGCTGCTGAAGGACTCCTAGGGCTCAGGCTGTTTCCAAGTCTGTCTTGATGGCCTGGAGGGACTCATCCACCGTCTTTCCAAAAAGGTTGTTGCCATCAAACTGCATGTCCAAAACTCTGGTCTGGACGTCCTGGCGAAAGTCCGTCGCCTTGAGCCATCCTCGTCGTCGGAGGCAAACCCTGTTGCCCAGTTGGCGAAATCCAGTATCGGCAATGTCAGTTGCCACAGTTATGGCGTGATCCGACGCCACCCCGCCTTCCTGCAGAATCTGTAGGGCCTCCGCCCTCTTGTCGTCCGGTAGGAAGTCTAGCAGAGGAGCTATCTTGAACCAAAGCTCCCTGTCGTAACGGGCCACAATCGCTAAGGCATTTGCCGCCTTAATCGCCGCCGAGATGACTCGTCGTCCCATGGAGTCCAACTTCTTGCCCTCGCTGTCCGGCGGGGAATAGGAAGTTGAAGCAGCCACACCCACTGCTTTCTTCTTGGCCGCTGCCGAGACGACAGAGTCCGGCGTGGGCTGGCCCTGAGGCACAAGGGGGCGGCATCGGGGACCCGGTACTTCTCGTACCTGTCCCTCTTGGCGGGTGTCGTGGAAGGGTTCTTGATGATAGCCAGCCCCTCGTCCCAGATGTCGTCGAGCAACGGCACGGTGAGGACCGTCTTTCTCTTGGCCTCTTGTCGTTGGTAGAGAAAACCTTCCTTTTTCTGTTCCTCAGGGCAGAGCTGGAAGAGCTCGGATGCCCTGGCTATCATCGCGTGAAAAGAGCCAATTTCGTCGGGCGGAGAAGACCGGGGGGGGGGGGGGGTGATGACAGGATGTCTGTTGTGTCATTGCCGCCGTCATCCGTCCCAGTCGCTGTATCCTCCCTAGGGTCTGGCGAGGGGATGAGGGGTCCACAGGCCTCGGGCACGAAGGGCGGAGCGGGGTGGACTCTCCTCCGGTTGTTCGGAGGGCTTCCAGACGGGCCTGGTTCTGGATCCTCCGTCGGGGTCCGTGGTAACCTCGTCCTTATCTCGGAACATAAGGATTGGATCGCCAACAAAATGGCCGCCAAGCTATCCTGGGGCTCGGGTAATGGCTGCGACGGACGGGATGGCTGCTCCACTGGGCCCTCGTCGTCGCTATCTTCGATCACATCAGCGGGAACCGTCCCCTGGGATCGAACCTCTCGTTGAGGCCTTTCACGGTTTCCACTGGATCCTCTTCAGAGGCTGAATCTGAGTCCGTAATGGCCCCCACCACCCCCCCTCCTCCTCTTTTTCCGCCAGGGTCTTCACAATGGTCTGCAAAGAGGATTCCCTCCGCGGCGGCAGGGAAACTCTGGGCCCCGAGGCCGCCTCCACTGGCGTAGCTGCCAGCTTCGCCAGGGCCGCTGCGACAACCTCGATGGAGGCCTTTGCCGGGTGGATCAAGGCCCTAACCATCTTCGGTGCGCCCTGGGCCTTTGCTTTGGGGGGAGGGTCATCGCCTCGCTCCCCCTCGGCTCCCTTCGAGATCGACCGGGGCCTCTCCAGAAGCTTACCCGGGTTCTCGGACTTCCTCTTCCCCGAACCAGAGCGCTGGCTCATGGTTGATCGTGCCGGGGAAGTCGCGCCCTGCCTGGCAGCCGAGGAGCTAGACCTTTTGGCGCTCCCGGTGCCCGTGGACTCGCGGTGCTTGGCCTTCTGTTGGGCCCCTGTCGCCAGGGCGCCCTCACAGGACTTAGAAGACCGCTCATACTTTCTTCGCCTTCTCACCTGCTGTGCCCTTTTCCAGCCAGGCGGCGAGGCGGGAACGACGATCTTGCTTGGTCCGTTCCGACAGGTTCGTGCAGAACGCACAGTCCTTCTCCACGTGCGTCTTGTCCTCATGAAGGCAGTAGGGACATCTCGAATGCTAGTCCTCGAAAACATTTTGCAATCTGCATCCTGGGCAGCTCCTGAACAGCTTGGATCCAGTCGTCTAGCTTCCCTTGTCCTGGGCCATGTCCGTTGAGGTAGGCCACAGATCTTCTGGAATCCTCCAATAAACGTAACTCGACAAAAACTTCACCCTTGAGGGGCGTAGAAGAATTCCGAAACGGGTCCCCGTTAACGGAAGAAACGGTGGAGCTTGAGGCTCGATTAACCGAAAATCTAGAAAAATCTCCTGAAAAACGTGAAAACGCAGTAAAAGCTTGAGAGCTAAACACGAGGACTCCCAACACTTGAACGTGCGGTAAAAATCTGAGGATGGCTGCCAGGGGAGGGGCTTGGGTAGAGGGCAGTCATTGGCTGGGGCAGTATGACCCAGAGATCAGTGATTGGTTACTACTAAGAAAGACAGATCAGAAACGAAACTGATTTTTTTTCTTTACCGAGGATTCCCGGCCTGACAGGTAATATTCATGAGCATGTGAATCCATGCCAGACCCCATGCTGGAGAACTGGGGTTTGGAACTGGGGTTTGGTAGATGTTGAAGTATAGTGGCGATAGTGAGGATCCTTGTGGTACTCCACAGTCGTTAACTAGTGGGGTGGATTTGAAGGGTTTAATCCATACGGTTTCTGTTCCGTCTGCTAGGAATGATTTAGTCCAGCGTAGTGCTCTGTCTGTTATGTTATTTTGCACTTATATAGCGCCTTATATACCATTGGTATGGTCTGAAGGCGCTGGTAGGTTGAACGCCCCTGGGAACCGAAGTTCAGATCAGTAGAGAGAGTCAAAGAGGTGCGTGTGAGCACCGGATGTGTGCAGCTAGTGCGGTATTCGTGTGATAGCTGCTTCTTAGCGATAGGTGTGGTGGTTGAGAGATCAGGAGAATGTGTTCGTTCTGGCAGGATTTATCCAGAACGGATGTGGCTGCGTTAGGCCTGAGGAGAACGCCTGGCTGGGGGGTGTGAAACCAGCAGGGTTTACTTAGAGTGATGTGGAGTAAGCGGCCGATGTTGGTATGAGAACAGTTATACCGAATGGTGTCATAGTATCTCTGCGTTGTAGTTGAGTGGTGATGTAAAGGAGAGAGTAAGCGTGGTGGTGTGATAGGATGGGTTATATGCTCTTTCGAAACGTTCTCTGCATTCCAGATTGTACTATATACGCTCCAGATACTTTGTTTATTTTCTAAATCCACACATAGGTTATTGAGAACACTTCTAAATGCAACTTTCTCAGAGAGGATATTGTGTACAACTTCTAAATGCAACTTCTAAATATACACATTGGCTAGTGGGTACACTTCTAAATGCAACCTTTCTCAGAGAGGCTATTGGGCACAACTTCTAAATATACACACTGGCTATTAGGCATTACTTCTAAATGCAACTTTCTCATTGAGGCTATTGGGCACAACTTCTAAATGCAACTTCTAAATATACACATTGGCTAGTGGGTACACTTCTAAATGCAACTTTTCTCTGAGGGGTTATTGGGCACAGCTTCTAAATGTACACATAGGCTATTGGGTACACTTCTGAATGCAACTTTCCTGAGGGAGGCTATTGGGCACAACTTCTAAATGCAGCTTTTCTCAGAGAGGCTATTGGGCACAACTTCTAAATATACACACTGGCTATTTGGGTACACTTCTAAATGCAACTTTCACATGTTTAGGACAGAGTTTCCAAATGCAAATATACTGCAGGAGTAATGAATTTACATGTTTTGTTAGATGGGTGATAGGGTAGTATGGCCTGAAATAGTGGCCTCTGGCCCTGCCCTTGCCCATGTCTTCTAGTCTTTTGGTTAGGGTGTCGTGGCTAACTGTCAAATGCTGCGGAGAGATCGAGCAGAATAAGGGCTGAGGTTGCGTTGGAGTGTGTTGGTTTTTTAGGTCGTCCCTGATGGATAGTAGGGCTGTTTCTGTTCCTCTTGCGGGTCTGAAGCAGACTTGAGCTTGGTCTAGTAGATGGTGTTTTTCCACATTCTTTGGTTATTTTATATACGTAGGTTTCAAGTAGTTTTGCCGGGTAGGGAATGTTTGAGATCTGTCTGTAGTTGGAGGTAGTCAACGTCGCTGCTTGCGTTTTTTAGAAGTGGTTTGATGTAAGCTGATTTGAAGATCCTCGGCACGGTTCCTGTTAGTGATAAATTTAGGCGGTTTCTGTAATATTCTGATGGCATTCCTTGTGAAAGGATTGCTTTGTAGCAGTCCGGGGTACAGGGATCCATGGGTGAACCAGCTTTCTTACTGTGTTTTACCAGCATTGCTAATGCCTCTGCTGATTTTCAGGAAAGTTTGAGTTTGTGCTGAGGTTCTGAGATAGATTTGTTTGGTTGTATGTTGGTTGGTCCCTGTTGAATGGTTTGTCGGATGTCATTGATTTTTTTTTTTTAAGTGGTCTGCAGGTCATTGCAGAGTTTTTTCGGAGGGGGTTAGGGTGTCGTTGCATCCTGGTGGGTTTCTCCTTTCTTTGATGATAAACTTTTCTTTTTGTGTGTTGGTGGCATTTGTGATTCTGTCATCATAATGCCTTCTCTTTGCCTTTTGAATTTCCTTCTTGTATGCGCGGATTTGTTTCTGGAACACCATTTTTTGTCTGGGTTGTATTATTTCCTCCATTCCCTTTCCATCTCTTTTTCCTTTTTCATGGTGCTTAATAGTGGGGTGAACCATTTTGCCATTCCTCTCTTGTCGGTGTGAATGTTTTTTCTGGGGCTATCTTAATTGTATTCGCAATCCATTTGTGTAGTATCTCCGCTTCCCCGTCTAGGTCAGCTAGTTCTGGTTCTGTAATTGAGGGTTTGGTTAACTCCAGTTGTTCAAATAGGTTGCTTTCTTTGACATGTTTCCAGTTTCTTTTTGTGGTGGTTGTGATTTTAGGAGGTTGGATGCAGATTTGAGTAGGCAGAGTGATCACGAATGGGATGATGAGATGGTCGCTCCAAAGTATTTGTATCGGCGGTGCCGTGGTGATGAGTTTTTACTCTGCGAAAATTGCATCCAGTGTGTGCCCTGCCGAGTGAGTTACCCCTTTCACTAGTTGTCAAAGTTTCATGGTGGGGAGTTGTTCCATCAGTGAGTTTTGGGAGTTGGCGTGACTGTCTTCGAACCAGATTTTGAAGTCCCCCAGGATGATTAAGTGTTTGTGGTTGATGGCTATGCTGGTGATGGCTTCTATGAAGTGGTCAACAAAGGATGCATCATAAATTGGTGGTCTGTACACCAAGATGAATGTGATGTTGGTTTTTGGGCTCGCTGTTAGGTGTATGACCATGGATTCGCAGTTGGGGGTGTTGAGTGGTTCGTCTGGTCTGATTTTTAGGTGTTCTTTGAATGCTATTGCAATGCCTCCTTTTTTGTTTTTTGTTTATTTGAAGGCATTTGAAGTTTGCTAGAAGGCAGCTTTGGAGTGATTTTGTAGTTGTCGTCCAGCCACGTTTCTGTGATGAATAGGATGTCAATGCGGTTGTCATTGAGTAGGTCAAAGATCTCTGTAGAGTGTTTCGACATGGATCTTGCGTTTATCAGATTGCAGTAGAGTTTAGAAGTGTAGTTTAATTTGCCTTTTCTTGTTAGGGTCGTCTTCTGATCTTGAGGTGTAAGTTTCGTGTGGTCGGCGTCCTCGAAAATTTCTTCTAGGTTTTGTCTTGGGTTTTGGTTTACGAAGAGTTAGTCTTCCATGAGTTGTGGTTGTCGATTGGAGTTTCTTCTAGCTTTGGTGATGTAAGGTTTTATCGTTTCAATCGTGTGTTCCTGGTGGTGTTCATCTTTCTTCGTGATTTTGTTAGGTTGTTTAATGTTGCCGCTTCTAGCGTTTCGCTGGTTCGGTGTGGTGAGCAGTTCTCAGCGAGGCATGGCGTTAGAGGGATTTGTCTCTTCTCTCAGTGTTGGTTCTATTTTTGGTCCTGTCTGTGGGGGTGTGTTCTATTGTTGTGGTTCCGGAGTGTGTTATTTCTTCTCTTTCCTGCGGGATGGGTCGTTTGCGCGGCATTATGAGATTCCAAGTTGTTCAGGTTATTGTTTATTTGCTTGTGTCCAGTTGGTTCACTTTTGGTGTGGTATTTGATGTGGATGCTGTCCGCTACTGGTTTTTAGTCTGTCGGCTGTATTTCCGGCTGAAATTGCCTGCTCATTCAGTCGCTGTCTGGGTGGGGGTAGGGAGGTGGTAGAGGGTTATATAGTTGGGTGTTAACTGTGGCTCTCTTTAGTCTCTCTCTGAACGTGGTCTACTGCGGTGAGTTAGCCATGTGGGTATGGGAAGGACATGCACTGGTTGAGTAGCGACTTTGAGGGGCGCAGCTAGGACTTACTCCCTTGATGTGATCTGGACACAGAAGCTCAGGTAGATTTGAAAGACAGGCCTATCACTATAACCTGAGTATCATACAATGCAATTTGGAAACAAACTTACCAGATCTGAGAGACCTATATGATGGGAGAGAGGACCACCAATGCAATCCAAACATCATACAGTGCAACTTGGACCCAACACCCTAATAGACCTGTATAGTGGGAGAGAGGCCAATCAATGCAATCTAAATATCACACAGTGCAGTTTAGATCCAACACCCTACTAGACCTGTATAGTGGGAGAGGTGTCCGTCAATCATACAGCAGGGTGGCTGTCGTTGCCGGACAGTCAGCCAATCACAGAGTGCATTTCGGTCTCCTAGGAGATTTAAGCACAGGGAGATTCGGCACCTCCCTCACTTCCTGCCTACCCAAGACAACCTGGAGCCAGAGGCGGGCTTCACACGTGAATCCAGTCAAAGGCAAAACAAACAGTTAATCTTAAGGAGGACCTTTCCATAAAGAAATGGTGAAAAAAGACCAGGACATTTTGACAAAAACGGCACCCTTGGGTGGTTTACTGCAGCTGCGAACGCAACCAGCGGTAAATGCACACAACGTTAGTAAAAACGAAACCACTGCCACCAGCCATTCACTGAGGAAAGGCTAACAAAAATGTTACATGAGAAGTTAGACAAAAGGGGATACTAGGTAACCCTTCCAGCACGGGATCTAGACTTTACATCGAAAACAAATGCATCTAAGTCATTTCAATCTAATTTTATTCATCTAAACACATTCCATTGAAATGAGTTTTCATTGAATAAAAATTGATGGATTTCGATGGCAATTAGGGTTAGGCCAAGGGTTAGAATTAGGGCTAGGGTTGGGCACCCCTCCCCCAATATACAATAAACATTAAAACGTTACAAAGAGCTGGCCAGGGCTGAAATTTCAGAACTGGACAGCTCCATGTAACGTTTTAATGTGGGAAATAAAAGCATCGAAATCCTAGGTTTAACATTTAAAAGCACATATCCATTGAAACTTGTAGTTTCTATGGAAATGTACCTTTACATGTAAAAGATGGCATTTCGATGGATTTCCATCAATGCATTTGTCTTTCGATGCAAAGATCATAAACCCTCCAGCACCCTATTGTAAGATAGTGTGCGCTGGGTCTAGAAAGTTACAAATGCAAGTAAAGTCAATTTCACTTTACTGCTCTGGTAAACCGCAGCAGTTTATACCAGAGGAGGTATTTAAAACTTGGTGAAATCTAAGAGACTTCCCTTTGTCACTGCACTAAAGGTGCCACAATGTAAAGGATGATGCCTATGGAGTTTGTCAGACTCCACAACCCAAAGAACCACAGAGTACAAAAATCACATTAAAATACATGAGTGGGGAAAAAGGGTCTCTCTCTCCAGGTTAAAAATTCAAGTCCTCAAAATCTAGCAAAGTTTCTGGGGGTCTCAAGGTGGAGGGAATTTGCACATTTCGGAGAATTCTCCCAAACACTGGTTTCTCTCCCCACCCCCCGACTAAGCGACAGGATTGAATACACCCCTGGATGAATCACCTTACTCCAGTCGGTCATACTTTCTGGAGAGACCATGAGCATTTTGGTGATTACACCCAGACTTGTGTTCAATGGTAAAAATCAAACCCCTGTAGGCTGATTGGACATCTTAACAATTTAGGATTCTCCCCCTTCATCTGCATTAACCATCTCAAGGGTTGGTGGTTGGTTTGAATTACAAAAGTAACAAAGGTAGATCCATACAAGTATGGTCTAAACTTCAATGGCCATACAATGGCAAAACACACGTTCTATGGTTGCCCACCTTTTTTCAGGGTCCGTCAGTTTATTGATTAAGCAGATTGGGTGTTCCCTGCCTCTCATATCCAGTTGACTCAGAACTGCACCTATACTTGTATTGGAAGCATCTGTTTGAACAATAAAGGATTGGTTGTAGTCCGGAGCTCTAAAGACTGCAGCTTGACAAAGGGCTTGAAGTCCTTCAAAAGCCTTGGTGCATTCCTCATTCCACCCGACCTTCTTGGGAAATTTGGGTGAGGAGATCACATTCAAGGGAGAAGCTATGGTCCCATAGTTCTTTATGAAGTTCCCATAGTAACCTGTGAGACCTAACAAGGCTCTCACTTGATTTTGAGTAGCAGGGGTGGCCCAGTCTTATACAGCTTCTAGCTTGCTAGGCAATGGCCTTATTTCACCACCTCCTACCTCATGTCCAAGGTAGACCACTTTACACTGACCAATT
This sequence comes from Ambystoma mexicanum, assembly GCF_040938575.1. NCBI lineage: Eukaryota > Metazoa > Chordata > Amphibia > Caudata > Ambystomatidae > Ambystoma > Ambystoma mexicanum. The sequence goes on along the minus strand of NC_090924.1, from coordinate 679,331,858 downwards.
TGACATTTACTTGCCTTAATGGTCAAATTGGTCTGATCAAGAGCCTGCAACACATCCTAGGTGATCAATATGTTCTTTCCAAGTAGGGCTAAACACTGCAGAAGTCCTCCATCCCATTCAGAACATGATTGGCCATCCTTTGGAATGTAGTGGGTGCATTCTTTAGTCCAAAAGGCGTAACATTAAACTGGTAGAGGTCTCCTGGGGTTGAAAATGCAGTTTTCTCCTTGGCATGGTCTGACAGAGCTATTTACCAATAGCCTGATGTGAGGTCAAATGTACTGAGGTACTTGGCTGAACCAAGTTTCTCCACCAGCTCATCTGTCCTTGGTAAAGGATGGGCATCAGTCATGGTGACTGCATTAAGCACTCTATAGTGCACACAATCTCGACTCCTTGGATCATGCCTTTGGTACTAGCACAACTGGACAAGCCCATGGACTGGTAGAGGGTTCTATTACACCAATATCAAGCATCTTCTTCGCCCCTTCCTTTATGTGGGTTCTTACATGGTCTGACATCCTATAACCTCTGCTTTTAACAGGTAAACAATCACCAGTGAGAATCTCATGCTGGCCCCAAGGGGTCAAGCCTATTGTCAGTTAAAACAGGGAGGCAAACTGATTTAACAGATTTGCACTCTACCTGCTATTCCAGTGTCAGGTGAGGAGAGATGGACTCCTATCTTTCCATCTTAAGGTTGTCCCCATGAGGCGATCAGGAAGAAGTTCACTCTCTTCCTTCTCTTGAGCAGATGCTAAGAACACAGCTCCCAGTTCTGTCTAGAGACATAGGCCTTTAGGCGGTTGGTGTGAAAGACCCTAGGGGCCTCTTTAGGATTGCCTAAATCCACCAAATAAGTGACCTCACCTAGTATTCCCACAACCTTGAAGGGTCCAATCCATTTGTCCTGCAAGGCTCTGTGCCTTGTAGGCACCATAAGAACTAGCTTGTCTTGAGTAAACTCAACCATGTTGACCTCCTGGTCATGTCAATGCTTCACCAGAGCCTGACCTGCTTTTGAAGTTATCAGATGTTTCTGCCATCATGTGCGTCATTCTCCTTCGGAGACCTAACACAGTCAGTGACTCACTGGCTTGTGGGAAGGAACACTCTCCAACCCCTCCTTGATTAGGGCCAATGGACCTCTAACCAGATGACCACGGAGAAGCTCAAAGGGGCTGAAGCCAACCACTTCTTGAGGGACCTCTCTATAAGCGAAGGGACGGCATGGCTTTAGAAGGTCCCACTTTCTTCTAAGGGGTTCTTCTAAAGCACCCATCATGCTCTACATAGTTCTGTTAAACACCTCTACCAATCCATTGGTATGGAGATGGTAGGCTGTTGAGAATAGCAAAGTTACTCACCATAGTGACTACCTTACTCCTAGTCCATAGTCCCCTTTCCTCCATACTTGTGGGACATTCCGTCCTTCGGGACGGTAGCACTTTTTTCCAAATGCCACCCTGCTTGTTGATGTAAAACATGGATACCGAGTTGTCCATGTGGATGCGGACCACCCAGTTTGTGATGGTTGGAACGCTTTCAGCATCAGAAAAACCAAATAATTTATACGGAACTGCCTGTCCTGCGGTGTCCATAAATAGAAAACCTGGAGATGATCCAGAGTTGCTCCCCACCCTAGGAGGGAGGCGTCCATGGTAATCGTCACTTGTGGGCAGGGCTCCTGAAAGGAGGCACCCACCATAAGATTGCTGGCCGAGGACCACCATAGAAGGTCTGCCGTCATACAGGAAGGAACTGGGATCATCTTAGAATCCGAGTCTGAAGCCCCGACACCAAGAGCTCCGAAAAGCCAGCTGAGTATGCCTTATTTTAAAGACGCGCAAGAGGAATAGCCAGTATGCACAAAGCCATGAGGCCCAGCAGTCTCTGGAACCACTGTGTGCTCCAAATGGATGAAGAGCTGACACGTGGCGAATAGATTCCCAATCCTGTCCGCCGTCACACCCTTGAGTCGATAGTGTTCCAACGAAAACCCAGGAAGATCTGGTCTTGGGAGACAGTCATGGAAGATTGCCGCCAGTTCACCCATAGCCCGAGGTGGAACAGGAGCTGATGAAGAGACTGGACATTGCTCAATGCCACCTGTGGATAAGGGCTGCATAGGAGCCAATTGTCCAAATACGGATATACATGAACGCTCTGTAGCCGAAGGTAAGCTGCAATGACCGACATCTTCGTAAAGACACGCTGCGCAGAGTTGAGACCGAACAGGAGCATATGGAACTGGAAATGCTCCCCTCCCAGGGAGAACCGTAGATATTTTCAATGCGGCCCCCATACCAGGGTGTACATACACGTATCCTGAACGTCCACAACACTGAGCCAGATGCCTTTCCTAAGAGGACTTCATTTGGCCGGGTATTATCTTGAATTTCTCTTGGGGAAGAGAAAGATTGAACTGGGGAAGGTCAAGGATGGTGCGCAGGCCAGACTGGTTGGGTTTGGGCACCGTGAGCAGTCTAGAGTAGAAGCCCTCCCTTTGTTCTGAGGGGAGGTTCCACCGCCCTGAGGTCTAGAAGCTTCTGAACCTCGGCTCTGAGGGAGGGTGTCCCGATCTGTTAGAAGGAAGGATTGAAGGGTGGAGTAGGGGGTAAAGGCAAGCGAAAACCCACCCGAGCAGCGGACAAAATCCACCGATCAGTGATGGTCTGCCACGCCTCCAGATGAGATTAGCCTCCCACCAGAGTCTCGTGTGACTGAAAATATTTTGTAGATTTGTCAGCAGGGAGACTACCTGCTCCTAGAGAGGAGGCTGAAGGCCGAGAGAAAAATCAACCACGTTGTTGTTCGATGGGTGCCACCAACCGGAGGGTCAGTTGTGTGTGCCCGGCAGTCCTGAAACCCTCTGAAGCCAGAGAAGGATTGAGACCGAGACCCCGACCTCTGGGTGTAAGGGCCCTTAGCTGGGACCTTTGCCAGGTACGACAAGGATTTTGCGGTTTGGGTACTGCACTTGGTCTTTGTGAGTTTGTCATCTGTAGAAGAATGAAACCACTCCTTTCCATCAAAGGGAAGGTCCATAACTTTATCTTTCAGCTACTAGGAAAACTGTCGCATGGAGCCACGCCTGGCGGGAGGCGTCAATGCCCACCATCAGGCCTCAAGCTTAAATATCCACATGGTGTGCCGCAGCCTCCAGGATTTCCTGTGCCAGCACCCTAGCGTCTGACAAACCGGCCTTGAAGTAGTCTATCCTACCCAAAGTAATGCACTCCTGAAAATAAGCCAACTCCCTCCACAGCTTCATATTAGCTGACGCCAGGATCAGCTCGGTATTTGCTTGGCGAAGTTGGAGTGCTAAATTAGCAAAGACTTTTTTGCCCAAGCTGTAGAGGCCGCAGAGGCTGGCTTGAAGTGTGGCCGCAGCTACCACTGTCGAGGAAGGGAGCGGGCAAGACGCCAAGGCCATCTCCTCTGAGGTGTGAAACCTGTAATGGGCATCGGTTCTTTTATTACCATTTAGCCCGGAGTGGGGTTTATCCCATACCTTACGGGCCTCAGCCAAAACCGTGTTCTGGATGAACAGGCCGGTGCGCTCTTGTGGTGACAAGGTGAACGTTCCGGAAAGCGCCCCTTCCTGCGGAGCGGGGGCCTCAGGTACTGGAATGTCGAGGAGGGCCATCATATCCAGAACCCGGTCATGGAATGCTCCGACAGAGCAGGGCTGCTCATCGCCATCATCTTCCTGCGGGTCATCCAACCGATCGTTGGCAGACGGCTGGACCGCCACAGGCTTAAAGTGCTATCCTGCTCTGCCAGTGTCTTCTCTACGGGAGACGATGGTGGCGTGTGGGTTGGGGGTGTTAAGCGGGAGGCAGACCAATAGGGAGAGGTGGTACAACCGGCAGAGCCGCTGGAGCCACTGTAGTGGAAGGGGGCACCAGAGGTCCAGGGTAGATTTCCTTGAAAAGACCCTTTCTAGTACTCTTCATAGGTCAGAATTCATGAACCTCTGAAATTACCCAACAAAAAAAAAAAAACATCCTCCGATGAAGGCTTGTGCGCTGGGGTAGGCAGAGGCCTCTCATAAAGGGCGTACCCCCACGAACGTAATAAGGATGGTTGCCAGGAAGGCCCACCTACAATCAGGTCTGCGTAGATCAGCGGAGCAGAAGTAGGAGGAAGCAAGACGGTATGTGGCAGCAGCATCCGAGCTCGCCAGTCATAAGAAGGGCAGAATTCTACATTCCACCAAATGTGAAAAAGGCTGCTCAGTCCCAAAACTAAGATTCCCAGCACCCGCCGTCGAGAACGTAGATGTAAGGTAAGGATCCAAAATGGCCGCCGTGGACCATAAAAGGTGGGCCGCCATTTTGTCGATGCCTGAAGAGAACTGCGTCACATGTACAGCTGAGGCAATTGTCTCCACAGGCTGGTCAGGGGACTTAAGTAACACTTTAGCCTTGACACAAGGATCCTTGGTCGAGCCGGTAGTGGGGCGTCTCAGATGTTTGCTTGACATCTTAGAGGTGGCCCCAACATTAGCCTCCAAGGGAGGAACCTCGGCAGAGCTGGTAACAGAGGAGCTACAGTGCATGATTGCCCTATTTGCCCACTCGATAGAAACAGTATCAACGCGATTAGCGCAGGAAAACTGAGGAATGACCCTTATAGACAAGACCTCAAGAGCAGGTCTCTCGGTTCGGTCAGTTACCGACCTTCGCCTCAAGTAGAGGAACCTTGGGTTTCGTCCCAGTATGTATAGTACCTTTGCGAGGGGCCTCAAGGCGTGGCTTGGTACACAAAGCTCCTGAAATGGAGGCCGCAGGGCATACCCCAGTGTCTGAGGAAAGCTCCGAAAACAGACCTTGGAGCGAACCCCCGGTGTCCAAAGCCTCAGACGAACTGGGCCTACTTTTAGCAAACTGGTGTACCTCTGAACATTTTCAGGTCTTGGCATGCCCCTCGTGGGAACCCTTTGAGAAAACTCTGGTACGCCTATTAGGCCTGTGAGGCACCTCAGGAGAAATCCTGGTGGGTAGAGCTACTAGAGCGCCTACTGGACCTAGAAGACCCCAGAAAGGAGTCTGCCAGCCGGAGCACCCTAAAAAAGTAAGGAACTTGCAAAGCGTCTTTTCAATGATGAAAAGCTGAAGATGAGGCGGAGGAACATGCTGAAAAACATCTTCCCACTGAAGACGGCGCTGGAGTGCCCGGATGGAGAGGGAATCTCAGTAGAAGCACGAATCCCAGTGATGGTCTGGCCCGAGACACTCCAAGCAGAGAGAATGGGGATCCGCTCCTAGCGAAGCGAAGCTCGCATGAAGAAAAGGACACAAATCCCAAAGACTGAGGACTACATGACTGCAGAACCATCAGCAGAGAAGGACAAATGAATAAAAAACTCCCAAAGATGCAAGTGTGTCCAGTCCCGACCGCGCGGAGAAAAGGACTGAAAGGCAAAGCAGAACTGAAGAGGGCGGGGTAACAGCCGCGTGTGGTAACCCGTGTAAAGAGGGACAAAAATCGCTTTTTGGAAAAAAAGTGCTCCAGTCCCGTTCCAAAGGACGGAATGTCCCACAAGTATGGAGGAAAGGGGACAGGACGTACTAGTAGGTTACTCCACAGTTTTTCCACATGGCTTGCATGTAGTGGGACATACAATTGGTCACAATGTCAGCTCACCTCCTTTGCCAAACCTACTCTGGTAAAAATACCTAGTAGGGCCTTAGCCACAGCCTGAGCTGTGACAATCTTCATATGTATGGCTTCAGGATACCTGGTAGCATGGTCTACCACAACCAATATATCGGTTGCCTGAAGATGTGGGAGGGTCCAAGGGACCAACAATGTAGATTCCCACCACTGGGAGAGGCACTAAAAAGGTGCCACACTTGCCAGATGTCGGACAAGTGCGACAGCTCCTACAGAATTTATCTACATCAGACCTGATCTTGGGCCAGTAGAAATAGAGATAAATCCTTTCTTTGGTCTTCTTAAAGCTTAAGTGACCACCTAAAGGGATCTCGTGGGCTAACTGTAGGAACTGAGGTCTTACCTATTGAGGCACTACAAGTCTTCTCTAGTCCCCTGGAGTAGACTATTGGTTCACTGTAGAGGAGGCCATCCACCCAGTATAACCTATGCTTCCCTGGGCTCTTGCCCTTCCAGCTGGGAAGCTGCCTGTTGAGACCTTCAAGAGTAAAACACTGATGTCTTCCCTACAGGGGCCACCTTCTGCAAGTAACGTATGCAGCTCGGGATGGTCTTTAGGATCCAGATCTCCAACAGGAGTAAGGTCTTCTTCCAGCTCTGTCTTCAGTAGCCGTTCTCACCATCCTCTAGTGGTTTCTCACGCTTCAGCTGGTGTAGGAGTAACGGGTGTGACTGGGGACTGTCCTCTCGGGGATGTCCTGGTTTTGTGCACAGGAGTGCTACTCTTCTTTCCTGAGACCATGGGTTTCCCCCCTTTGTAAGTTTCTGCTTACCATGGACTTGGTGTTATAGGTTCTTGTGTAACAACCCACAGAGTCATCCAAGGTGAGATCTCTGGGCTGCTTAGTTTGGTCCTGCTTCCTTTTACTGGGAGGCCTGGGGGTGCTTGCTACAACACCAAGAGTCTAAATCATTCCCCAACAGGACTCTCCCAGGCACCTCACGCTGAACACTCAGTTATTTTTATAGTCCTATTGCTGAACGGGGTTTCCGATGACCTCCCTCTGGTTTGGTACCAAATATATCACTAGATTGACCTGGTTTCCCATGGGGTTTACCCTCCTATGTTTGTGGCCCTCTTTTGGATTGGAGGTTTTACAATTCTCTCATCTTTCTTGTGCTGTTTCCCCCTCATCATTTTCATGAGTGGCCCCAGAATCTTTGAGAGAAGCCCTGTGGGCAACCCACAAGTCAGCAGCTTTTGCCAGCTTCTTTGGATCAATCTCTTGAGTCAGCCAAGTATTGTCTCAGCTCAGGAGAGCAGGCAACAATAGATTACAACAAAAATAGACTTCTCATACCTTCAAAAGTTACTCTGTAACCGTGACCCCCCCAACCATCTACGTTCTTCAAACATTCACACACCCAGGGGAGCCCAATGGGTACCATACCTCTTAAGGTACTGGGAAAGGGTTTTCCCAAATCTCGATATCAAAGCCAGCTTTACACTTTTCATACTCCTTCCCTTTCAAGTTCGCCCACCTCCATTACAGCATCAGTTGCAACCTGGGGGAGCCTAGACAGAAGCCAAGTAATCACCCGATTCCCTGTGTAACCCTGAATCCACCCAACCAATCCAAAATATGAAGTTATACATCATACATACTCGCTGTTTCTTTAGGCATGCAAGGTCTCTTTGGACTGGAAGACCTAGAAGACCCTGGGATAAACATTTTCAACAGACAATTTCTTCATCTCAAGAGCATGCTGCATTTCCAATTCCCTTAACTTGATGTCTTGATGTCTTGATGTCTGGCTTCAGCTTGGATTTGTAATCATTTGAACTCAAGTCTCATTCTCCCATGAGATACAAACTCTGGACTCAGCACTGGACCTGGTAGGGTCCAGCTAGGGAGAATTCTCAGAAATGTGCCAATTCCCTTCACCTTCGAGACCCCCAGCAAATGGTGAAAAAAAAGACCAGGAACTGTCTTTTCAGAGGGGGCTCAGACGCCATCTTGAAAAACATGGCTCCCGCAATTTAACGCCATTATTCGCGGTCGGGGAAAATCATGGTAGTTTGTTGTAAAACCACTGCCACGAGCCATTTCGGGAGGAAAGGCTAGCATTTGACTGCTACATGAGTTTCTAGACACAGGGGCTACTGGGGAAACCCCTGCAGCACTCTATTGTAAGATAGGGTGTGCTGTGTCTAGGAATTTGAAAAAAGACTAGTAAAGTCAATTTCACTCTACTTCCTCTGGGAAACAGTTTATCCCATAGAAGGTATTTAAACTTTGGGACAGCCTAAAAGGCTTCCCTGCGTCACTGCACTGAGGGTGCTGTGTGACAAATGAAAATATGATGCCTATGGAGTTTGTCAAGACTCCACAACCAAAAGTAGCACAGAGTACAAAAAAATCACACTAAAATACGAGAGTGGGAAAAAGGGTCTCACTATCTTCAGGGGAAAAAATAAAATAAAAAAATAAAGTCCTTAACATCCAGCAAAGTTGCTGGGGGTCTCTAAGGTAGAGGGAATCGACAAATGTCTGATAATTCTCCCCAACACTTACATTTGTAACTTTCTAGACCCAGCACACACCATCTTACCATAGGATGCTGGAGGGGTTACTTAGTATCCCCTTTGTCTAGTTTCTCATGTAAAAATGTGTGTTACCCTTTCTACAGTTAATGGCTGGTGGCAGTGTTTTACTTTTTACTAACATTGGATTTTTACCGCGGGGTGCAATTGCAGCCTTGGTAAAGCACGCATGGGTGCCCATTTTGTCAAAATGGCCCTGGTTTTTTTTTTTCACAATTTCTTGCCGGAAATGTCCTTGAGATTTGCTCTGCACGCCAAACCAGGTTTGGCACCTTTGTTTTGTCTTTGGCAGGATTCACACGTGAAGCCCGCCTCAGACTCCAATAGAAGTGAAGGAGGTATCCGAAACTCCCTGTGCTTAATCCCCTTGGTTAAAGGAATGCACCCTAAGGTGATTGGCCAGCTGTCTGTCCAGCAAGGACAGCCACCATGGTGGGTGATTGACAGCTAGGCTGGAATGAGTGGGAGAAGCCTGCATAAAAGGAGAGGCTTTTTTGCAAGAGACGCCTGCCGCAACTCCAGGACCATTGGTTTGCCCGGTGACGCCCTGCTGCTGTGCTGAAGCTCTGAATTAGTCTTGAATAGAGAAGCCCTGCAAGGACGACTTCTCCCCTTGAGTTGGTGGGACCAATCAACTCCAAAGTGAACTCTTTTGGACATCCTCTCAAAGCTGGCTGTACTTCTACTGCTGCTGCTGGAACCGAAGAGCCAGGGAGAGAACACCAAATAGAGTGCATTGCTTTTGAGACGGACCCGTGCTGAATGAAGATCTCCGGACTCCCTTGAAACAGGATGGACCAAGCATGAACCACAACAGAGTGCTGGACCCCAGAGACAAAAGTCCAGAGTGGTATCCATGAGACCACGGCGGTATTTGCTGAGACGCGAGGAGCTGAAACTGCAAAGTGCCGCTGAATAGAAGTGTGTCCTTTTCTGTCGCAGACCATCCCATTGTGTTGCAGGAGTCCCCAGAAGTCCTCCCTCTTGTCCCCACGACTGAGGTACAGGAACAAAAGGATCCGCAGAGCCACAAAGGAACAGAAGCCAGCTGGAAACATTTCTTCTAACCAAAGGCACTGTACAGTCTAAGAGAACTTACCTCTTGTAGCCTCAGTTGAGATCTGTCTTGGTTGCTTCTGTAGAGTTGCATGCGTCTTCTAACTGTCACAAGCCTCCCAGCTTGTGGCCCTACATTGATTCTACTTTTTCTACAAAGACTTCTAAAATATTGTGCAAGACTTATTCACCTACAAGAAGTCCTTCAGCTCACCTAGACTTTTGCCCAATTGACATTGGCTGACATGGCTCCCTGAATAACTCTTTACTCCAACATGGTGTTTTACCTTTCCTTCCCATAAGGGGTTAACTTGCTTTGCACATTGGGGGTTCACAAATACCTGCTTCTGAATAATTGTGATCTCTTGTTCTTTAACCCTTTTTCTTTGATATGCTTTGCAGACCTGCTCCGATCTAGAGAAGCTAAGAGTATTCGGGCGTGTATTTGTGTGTTACTGATATATTGCCCCCTTCTGAAGGCTTATTCAAACTTAAATAGTAATTGTTTAATCAAGAAACCCTGAGTGTTTATTTGGATACTCGTCACTGTGAACCTCCATGTTAACACCCTACTGCTCACATTGAGCCCTCGAGATAAGCCTGGCTGCTCAGCCACACTACCAACCTGTGTAGTAGAGACTTCTACCAAAGGTTTGGTTCCTATTACCAGGAGGACAAAGTTGTAGTGCACCCAAAGGTAACTGCTTGAAATCCTGCCTAACACTTGCAGCTTTGCCCCTCGCGCAAGTCTCACAGCTTGTGGCCCAACTGTGATTTCATTTCTACAAAGATTTCTAAAAACACACTGCAAAATTTCTACTTACCTTCAAGAAGTGCTTCACCTCTCCTAGATTTTGCTCAATTGACATTGGCTGTCTTGGCTCCCTGAAAGACGTCTTACCTCTGACTTTGTATTTTAACTAACCCTCAACTAAAGTCAAACATTCTACAACTTGTGTAGCTGGGAAAGGGTCAATTTACTTTGCAAGGCGGGGGTTCAAAAATGCTTACCTGCTCAAGAATATTTGTTAATGATTGTTTTACTCCCTAATCTTTTCCTTTGACACCAATCAGTATTGCTCTAAATGTACCAGTGGTATACCAATGTGCACAGTGTCCTAGTTAAGTCACCTCAGGGCGTAGGAAGGAACAAGTTACTTACCTGCAACTGTTGTTCTCCAGCATGGGTCTGGCATGGATTCACATGCTCATGAATATTACCCGTCAAGCTGGAAATCCTCGGTAAAGAAAAAAATCAGTAAAAATTTGTTTCTGATCTGTCTTTCTTAGTAGTAACCAATCACTGATCTCTGGGTCATACTGCCCCCAGCCAATGACTGCGGTCTCCCTAAGCCCCACCTCTGGCAGCCATCCTCAGATTTGGTAGCATGCAAAGTGGCAGTATGACCAAGTGAAGAGCGCAGAGGGGTAGGTGGGAGGGTTCGCATGTGAATCCATGCCAGACCCATGCTGGAGAACAACAGTTACAGGTAAGTAACTTGTTCCTTCTCCAGCATGGGGTCTGGCATGGATTCACATGCTCATGAATAAAATAATGCATAGCAGGATACACATGCACAACCACGGGAGGTGGCAAAGGCTCAACATTAAGCAAAACTCAGCATTAAGCAATTCTTACCTCCTCACCAGGCTCACCTTAGGCGAACAGGTTGCGCAGCACTGCTTGGCCGACCCTGGACTCCTCCCTGGAGTCCCGATCGACGCAGTAGAATCTTGTGAAGGTGTGCGTCGACCTCCACGTAGCAGCCCTGCAGATGTCCAGCAGGGGCACACCAGACAGGAATGCCGTAGTAGCAGTGATCGCTCTGGTCGAATGGGCTCTCGGACGGCCGGGCAGCAGTCGGTTTGCCAACCGGTGACCGTGCATGATGCAGCCGGAGAGCCATCTGGAGATGGAAGTCTTCGAGAGAGCCTTCCCTTGATTCACAGACCTAAAGTTCACAAACAGTTGTGACATCTTCTGAAAACTTTCGTGCGGTCCACGTAGAACTTCAGCGCTCTAGCTACATCCAGCGAGTGCAAAGTCCTCTCGGCCGGCGTCGAAGGCGACGGGAAGAAAATTGGTAACACCAAGGGCTCGTTGAGGTGGAAGTCCGATGGCACCTTGGGCATGAAGGAGGGGTGCGTCCTCAGCACCACCCTCGTTTCATGAAAAGTCAAGTACAGAGGCTTGCAAGATAGGGCCTGGATCCCGCCCACTCGTCGTGCGAAGATGATGGCCACAAGAAACGCGGTCTTCCATGACATGAACTTCAAAGGCGCTGAATGCATAGGCTCGAATGGGGTACCCCCCCCCCCCATGAGCCTGGTCAGCACCACATTAAGCTACCACGCCAGGGCAGGAGCCTTCACCGGTGGGAACGATCGGAATAGTCCCTTCATAAATTCCTTCACCAGGAGATGAGACCACAAGGACGCCCGTCCTGTAGTCCTGGTATATCGGGAAATGGCAGCCAGATGTATTTTGATGAAGGCGTGAGCCAGTTCAGCTTTGGCCAGCGACAGTAGGTACGGCAGTACTTGAGGGGCCGTAATCCGCAGAGGGTTAATCTTCTGTGCACGGCACCAGACAGAACCTCTTCCACTTATGACCGTAACACGAGAGTGGAGGACGCCCTGGCTTTTGCAAGAACCTCTCTCCAGTCAGCCGGGATCGTACCCTCCAAACTCTAGTGCTGCAGGAGCCAGGCCTGCAAGTTCAGCTACTGTGGGTCGTGATGGAGAATGGCGCCTCCTTCTCTGGAGAGAAGATCCACGGCCGCCGGCAGCTTGACTGGTGGGGACGTTGACAAGTCCAGAAGGTCCGGGAACCAGATCTGCCTCGGCCACGCCGGTGCGACCAGGATCATTCTGCACCTGGACTTCTTGAGCTGGTTGATTAGGCGGAGCAGCAACGGCAACAGAGGGAACACGTATAGAAACAGGCCATCCCATGGGAACGAGAAAGCATCGCCCATGCTCCTCGGCTGCGGGAACCTGCTGGAGAACCTCTGGCACTTGGAGTTCATCGCCGTCGCAACAGGTCGATCTGGGGTTTGCCCCATCGTTGGAAGAGCCGATCCACTTGATCATGGCGTAGTTCCCACTCGTGGCACGAGCGCAGCTCCCTGCTGAGTGAGTCGGCAATGGTGTTTTTTATTCCTGCCAAGTGGAAGGGAACCAGAAACAACCCACTGGGAGACGGCCAGTGCCACAGATCCTGGGCATCCTTGGATAGGGCTGGGGATCTGGTGCCCCATTGCTTCCGTATGTAGAACATCATGGTGGTGTTGTCGGTGAAGATCCTCACCACTTTGTCCTTGAGGAACGGAAGAAACGACTTGAGTTCCCAGAACACTGCTCGGAGCTCCAGAATGTTGATGTGGAGACCTCTCCTCCGGGAGCCAAAGGCCTCTTGCGTAGAGATCTCCGGTGTGGGCCCCCCAACCCTGCAAAGAGGCGTCCGTCGTCACTGTCTCCTGAAACGCCAGGGTTTGAAAGTCCGTGCCTGTAGTGAGGTGAGCACGGGTACCCCACCATAGGATCGCCCGACGGAACTCCTCGTCGAGAGGAATCCTGTCCTCGAAGCAGCAAGTCACCTGAAACCAGCGGGCGTCGAGGAACTCCTGTAGCAGACGCATCCGAAGGCTGCAAAGGGGTACAAGCTAGATGTATGAGGACATCATCCCGAGAAGGGACTTGATGGACCTCACCCTGGCCACGTCCGTGGCTAACAGGCTCCGCACCTTGCCCAGGATGGTCTTGGTCCTCTCCGATGGGGAGGCCAATTGCCCCACTGTATCGAGCTTCGCTCCCAGAAACAGTGCCACGAGATGGAACTAGGTGGGATTTGGGGTAGTTGATGGCGAACCCCAGTTCTGTGAGCAACCAGACGGTCATCGCTGTATGTTCGACGGCGAGTTCCCTTGTCCTTGCCTGGATTAGCCAGTCGTCCAGGTAGGGGTAGACGTGGATCCCCTGCAGGCGCAGCCGCGCCGCCACTGGTGCCAGGCACTTGGTGAATACCCTGGGTGCCGACTTTAATCCGAACGGTAGGGCTCTGAATTGGTAGTGGCGTCCCTGAACCACGAACCTGAGAAACTTCCTGTGCCCTTTTAGAATGGGGATGTGTAAGTAAGCATCCTCCAGGTCCAACGACGACAGGAAGTTGCCTTCCTCCAGCTGTCCCAGCACGTGCTGGAGGGTGACCATCCTGAACCTCTGCGCCTTGATGTATTTGTTTAACCAACGCATATCCAGGATGGGGCGCCAACCGCCTGTCTTCTTTCTGACAAGGAAGTACCTTGAGTACACTCCAGAGCCCCGGAGCCTCCTGGAGACGAGCTCAATGGCACCTTTCCTGAGCATCACCCTTACCTCCAACAGCAGTTGAGGCACGCGATTCTCCTTCCTGGCCACGGGAGGAATGCGAGGGCACTTGTTTTGGAATTCCAGCGAGTGCCCGTTGGCCAGGGTGTCCAACGCCCAACGGTCGGTGGAGATGGACTCCCACACGCTGACGAACTTAGTCAGCCGGACTCCCACCTGGGTGCTTCTGGGGGGGCCCCCGACAACACGGCCGGGTCAGTCTTGCTTGGAGGCGGCCTTGCCGCCTTGTCGACGACGGCGGGATCCCCCTTGCTTGCCGTGACCTCTGTAGGCCTCCTGGGAAATGGAGCAGGCCGCCTGGCAGTAAGTGGAGGAGCCACCGCTGGATTCCTTTGGAGGCACCCTGTCTGCCTCCGGAGCTCTGAAAGGGCCGTCGCTGTTGGAGCACCCCTAGGGCCCGGGCCGTCTCAGTCGGTCTTGATGGCCTGTAGAGACTCGTCCACCGCCTTACCAAAAACGTTGTTGCCGTCGAACGGCATGTCCAACACTCTGGTTTGGACGTCCTGGCGAAAGTCTGTTGCCTTGAGCCATCCTCGGTGGCAAACTGTTGCCTAATTGGCGAAATCTGGTATCGGCAATGTCCGTTGCCACCGTTATGGCGTGATCCGACGCCACCTCGCCTTCCTGCAGAATTTCTACAGCCTCCGCCCTCTTGTCGGTCAGGTAGGAAGTCTAGCAGGGAAGCTAACTTGAACCAGAGCTCCGTGTCGTAGCGGGCCACGATCGCTAAGGCATTGGCCGCCTTAATCGTCGTCGCCGCCGAGAGGACTCATCGTCCCATGGAGTCCAACTTCTTGCCCTCGCTGTCCGGCGGGGAAGTGGAAGTTGAAGCTGCCGCACCTGCTGCTTTCTTCTTAGCCGCTGCCGAGACGACAGAGTCCGGCGTGGGCTGGGCCTTGAGGCACAAGGGGGAGGCATCGGGAACTCTGTACTTCTTCTCATACCTGTCCCTCTTGGTGGGTGCCGTGGAAGGGTTCTTGAGGCCAGAAAGCCCCTCGTCCCAGGTGTCGAGCAAAGGCACCGTGAGGACCGTCTTCCTCTTGGCCTCTCGACGTTGGTAAAGAAACCCTTCCTTTTTCTGTTCTTCAGGGCAGAGCTGGAAGAGCTCGGATGCCCTGGTTATCATGGCATGGAAGGAGCCAATTTCGTCGGCTGGAGAAGCCCACGGGGGAGTGAGGGGGGTGCAGGGGTGATGACGGGATGTCCGCTGTGTCATCACCGCCATCTTCATCCATCGCCGTATCCATCGCCGTATCCTCTCTAGGGTCCGGCGAGGGGGATGAGGGGTCCACAGGCCTTGCGGGCACGAAGGGCAGAGAGGGGTGGACTCTCCTCCGCTTGTTTGGAGGGTTTCCCGATGGGCCTGGTTCTGGATCCTCCGTCGGGGTCCGTGGTAATCTCGTCCTTCTCGGTACATAAGGATTGGATTGTCAACAAAATGGCCACAGAGCTATCCTGGGGCTCGGGCAATGGCTGCGACTGAAGGGATGGCCGCTCCACTGGGCCCTCTTCGTCGTCATAGTCGCCATCTTCGATCACGTCAGTGGGGACCGCCCCCAGGGATTGAACCTTCTCGAACCTCTCGTTGAGGCCTATGAACCTCTCGTTGAGGCCCTTCTCGGTTTCCACCAGCTCCTCCTCAGAGGCTGATTCAGAGTCTGTAATGGCCACCGGCGCCCCCCCCCCCCTTTTATTCCGCCGGGGACTTCACGGGGGTCTTAACGATGGGCTGGAAAGAGGATTCCCTCCGCGGTGGCAGGGATACTCTGGGCCCAGAGGCCGTTTCCACTAGCGTAGTCTCAGCCGGCTTCGCAGCGAGCACTTCGATAGAGGCCTTTGCTGGCTGGATGAAAGCCCTCACCACCTGAGGCGCGTCCTGGGCCTTCGCCGGGGGGGGGGGGGGGTCAACGCCTCGCTCCCCCTTCGAGATCGACCGGGTCCGCTCCCCCGAACCAGAGCGCTGGCTCTTGGTTGAACATGCCGGGGAAGTCGCGCCCTGCCTGGCAGCCGAAGAGCCCGACCTTTTGGTGCTCCTGGTGCCCGTGGACTCGCGGTGCTTGGCCTTCTGTTGGGCCCCCGTCGCCGGGGCGACCTCACAGGACTTAGAAGCCCGCTCAGACTTTTTCTTCGCCTTCTCATCTGCTGTGCCCTTCTCCAGCCAGGCGGCGAGGCGGGAACGATTATCTTGTTTGGTCCGGTCCAAAAGGTCCTTGCAGAACGCAGTCCTTCTCCACGTGCGTCTTGTCCCAATGAAGGCAGTAGAGACATTGCGAATGCTCGTCCTCCTTGAAAACGTTTTGTAACCTGCATCCAGGGCAGCACCTGAACAGTTTGGATCCAGGCGTCGAGCTTCCCTTGTCCTGGGCCATGTCCGTGGAGGTAGGCCGCAGATCTTCCGGAATCCTCCAAGAAGCGTAAACTCGACGAAAATTTCACCCTTGAGGGGCGTAGAATTCCAAAACGGGCCCCCGTTATCGGAAGTAGAAACTGTGGAGCTTGAGGCGCGATTAAACCGAAAAAAAAGAGAAAATGAGAAAATCTCCTGAAAAAAGCGTGAAAACGCAGCAAAAACTCGAGCTAAAAGCACGAGGACTCCCAACACTTCAGCGTGCGGTAAAAATCTGAGGACAGCTGCCAGAGGCGGGGCTTAGGGAGAGGGCAGTCATTGGCTGGGGGCAGTATGACCCAGAGATCAGTGATTGGTTACTACTAAGAAAGACAGATCAGAAACTGATACCGATTTTTTCTTTACCGAGGATCCCCAGCCTGACGGGGAATATTCATGAGCATGTGAATCCATGCCAGACCCCATGGCTGGAGAAGTATGTGTGCTATCCCAAATGGGTATATGAATTTAAAGAAAGTGTATGTTGAAGTATATTTTTATGTTACATGCATTTGCTCCCTTCTAAAGAAGGCGTATTCAACAGACTGTTAAATTAATAAGTGTTTAATCAAGAAACGTTGAATGTAATCATTTATTTGGATACTGGTCACTGTGAATCTAGGTTACAAGCCTACAGCTCACATTGACCCCTCTTGAGATAAGCCAGGCTGCTCAGTCACTTGTGTAGTACATGTGTATATCAAAAGTTGGGTTCACTATTGCCAAGAGGACAAGGCCGGGGAAGTCACCCACAGGGTACTGCATTCAATCCTGCCCAAGACAGTATGCAACAATAGTAAAGATATTTCAAAACACTTCCCCAGATTTAAGTTAAGTAGATACCCTTGTGGGATGTCACATACACTTCCTACACCCTGAGGTGACTAATTACTAGGACACTGGACATTGATAAATCACTTTTGACACTTAAATGCAATACTGAGGTTGTGAAAAAGAAAAAGGTTAGGGAAGGAAAAAGCTTAACAGGTTATCAGAATAGGTGAATACTTTGCAATCTTTCCAATGCAGTGGAGGTTAATCCTTTCCCAGCAATACACGTAACTTATGCACCACCTATGAGGGACAGTTAAAGTCAATGGGTGAGAAGAGTCTGCAGGGAGCCAGGAAAGCCAAAGTCAATTGAACAATGTCTAGGGAGCAGAGGCACTTCATTTAGCACAAAAGTCTTGCACAATGTTATTTAGAGTTTGTAGAAAAGAATCCCTTTTGGGCCACACGCTGTAAGACTTGAAGGCAAAGCTGCAAGCAACTCTACAGAAAAAGCAGCTACTGCAAGTCTCCAGTGAGACAAACAAGCTACAGACCAAAAAGGTAAGTACCACTTAAAAACAGTACCTTAGGTTGGAATAAGAGGATCCAGCTGGCTTCTGTTCAGGTTGGAGTCTTGCAGATCCTGGGTGCCTGGGCCTCAGTTGTGAAGACAAGAGGGAGGAAGTCTGGAGGACTCCTGCACTATAGTTTGAAGGGTGGCGGCAATGGGCTCTTTCCAATTCAGTGGCACTTAGCGGTTTCAGCTACCGGTCAATAGCACCACTGCGGTTCTTGGTGGGCTCCCCTTGCTTCTGGGGTCCAGCACTGTTGAGATGGCTCAGGCTTGGTTTGTCCTGCTTCGGGAGGGTCCTTAACATCTTCCTGGAGCTCAGCTCTGGCTTAAAGACAATGCACTTGCTTCTGGAGTTCCTGACGCGACCCCCCCCCCCGGTTCCAGCAGCAGCAAGGTAGTACAGCCAGCAGGTAGAGGGGTTCCAGAAAAGTTCAACTTGGGGTCAGTTGGTCCCACCAACCCAAGGGAAGCGGTCATCCGTTCCGGGCTTCTCTAGTCCATTATGAAACTCAAAGCTTCAGCACTGCAGCAGGGCTTCACCGGGCAAAGCAACCATCCAGGAGGGTGCAGCAAGCAGTTTTTCTTCATATTTTTCTTCCAGTGGTCGACCGTCTTCTGTTCAAGAGACCTTTCCTTTTATGCAGGTTTCTCCCATTCAGGTACAGCCTAGCTGTCTGTCACAGCAGGTTGGCTGTCCTCCAAGGATAGCCAGCCAATCACCTTTGGGTGCATTCAGGATGGGGTGTACTGGACCTACATAGGAAAACAGATAAGTAAAGTCAATTTCACTTTACTACTCTTGGGAACAGTAGTTCACCCACGAGAAGATATTTAAACCTTATGAGAAATCCAAGGACCTCTGACACTGCACAAAAGGTGCAGTGTGTCACGTTAAAAAAGGTGATGCCTATGGAGTTTGTCAGACTCCAAAACCAAAAGAAACAGGGTCCAAATCAGATCAAAAATACATGAGAATATGGTCTCACTCCAGGATAAAAATCAAAAAGTCCTACAGCCCAGCAACAGTTATGGGGTCTCCAAGGTTGAAAGGAATTAGCACAGAAATGAAAATTCTCCATAACTGTAGGTCCTTTGGTATCGTGCTCCAAGGACTTTGGAAGTGATTTCAACAGAGCTTTTGACTACAGCCTGTCGAGCGTCAGTATTGCCAAGCGTTGCTTCATTGCCTTTGGGTTAATCACCAGACAAGTAACACATTGCTCCATATCATGGCCAACAACAATACTCCACACAGCGCGTCAGTCCATGAAGGACATTTTAGAGTTGCAATCCATAGCAACCAGGGCGGTTGAGGCCCCATGTTAGGGAGCATTCTCAGAAATGTGCCCATTCCCTCCACCTTTGAGACCCGCAGCAACTTTGCTGGATTTTGAGGACTTGTATTTTTAACCTGGAGAGTGTGAGCCCCTTTTTCCCCACTCTTATGTATTTTTGCTACGATTTGAACATGGTTTCTTTTAGTTGTGCAGTCTGACAATCTACATAGGCTCATCTTTTGCATTTTGTCACAGCACATTCAGTGCAGTGGCACAGGTGGTCTGATTTCCCAAAGGTTTAAATACATTCTCTTGGATAAACTACTGTTTCCAAGAGCAGTGAAGTGAAATTGACTTTACTTACATTTGTAACTTTCTAGACCCAGCACACAATATCTTACAATAGGGTGCTGGAGGGGTTACTTCGTATCCCCTTTGTCTAGCTTCTCATGTAACAATTATGTTACTCTTTCCCCGATGAATGGCTGGTGGCAGTGGTTTACTTTTAACAACCGTGGTGTGCTCTTACCGTGGGCTGCATTCGCATCGGCAATAAGGCACCCAAGGGTGCCATTTTTGTCAAAATGGCCAGTCTTTTCGCCATTTCTTTGTGGAAAGGTCCTTCTTGAGATTCTCTGCGCGCCAAACCAGTTTTGGTTCCTTTGTTCATTTTGTCTTTTGCAGGATTAATGGGTGAAGCCAGCCTCTGGCTCCAGGGTGTCTGGTGGGGTCAGGAGGTGCCCGAAACTCTGTGCTTAGTCTCGTAAGAGACAATAATGCACTTATAGATAATTGGCCAGCTGGCTGTCCAGCAGCTACCCTGCTGTGTGATTGACAGCTAGTCTAGAAAGAATGGGAGAAACCTGCAAGGTGAGGCTTTTTGGCTTGGAAGGCAGAGTCATCCACTGGACAAAGGAATCCAGAGAGGAACTTGGAAGAGATGCCTGCTGCAACTCCTGGACCATTGGTTTGCCTGGTGAAGCCCTGCTGCTGAGCTGAAACTCCGAATTAGTCTTGACTAAAGAAGCCCTTCAAGGACAACAACTCCCCTTGAGTTGGTGGGACCAATCAACTCCAAAGTAAGCCACCTGGACATCCTCTCGGAGCTGGTTGAAATGCCACTGCAGTGGCTGCTGGAGCCGAAGAGGCAGGGAGAGAAATACCAGATTGTGGGCGTTGCTTTTAAGTTGGCTCCAGGAACATTCTACGGACTCCCGGGAAGCAGGAAAGACCGGGCCCGAGTCACCTCAGTAGAGTGCTGGACCCCAAGATGCAAGGAAAGCCCATCCCTACAGCCAAGAGTCTGCAGTGTTGCCATTTGCTTAGACGCGAGGAGCCGATACCACAAAGTGTCGCAGAATAAGTTTTCTGTCGCCAACCGTCCCGTCCTCCAGACGTCCTCCCTCTTTTCCCCATGACTGAGGCCCAGGAACACAGGATCTGCATAGCACCACAGTAACAGAAGCCAGCCAAAGCCTTTTTCGTCTAACAAAAAGTACTGTAAAGTCGAAGATAACTTACCTCTTGTTGTGTAACCTCACTTGTTCTCATTTGAGACTTGTCGTGGTTGCTTCTGTAGAGTTGCTAACAGATTCTTTACCTCACAAGCCTAATCAGCTTGTGACCCTGCTTTGATATCTTTTCTGCAAAAACTTCTAAAACATTGTGCATGACTTACCTACCGGCAAGAAGCGCTTCAACTCACCTAGACTTTGGCCCAATTGCCTTTGGCTTAGCCAGACTCTCTGAATGACTCTTCTTCCCTCTAACATTGCGTTTGGTCTTGCTTCCAGGAAGGGGTTAACTACCTTTACCTTGGGGTGGGGGTTCAAAAGTACTTACGTGCTTCAGTATATTTGTGTGATCTCTTGTTTTGTTATAACCTTTTTCTTTGACATACTCCTAATTATGGCCCTAAATGCAACAGTGATGTATTAATGTATACAGTGTCCTAGGTATTTAAGTCACCTGAGGGTGGAGGAAGTGTGTGTGTGACATCGCATATGGGTACTTACTGATTTTATGAAACTAGGTGTGTGTATTTGAGCGTATTTGTGTGTTACTATTATATTGCCCCTTCTGAAGAAGGCTTACTCAAACTGGCTATTTAATTGTTTAATCAAGAAACCTTGTGTGTAAGTTTGAGACTGGTCACTGTGAATCTCCGTCTAACTCCCCTACAGCTCACATTGACACCTCTTGAGATAAGCCTGGCTGCTCAACACGCTACCAACCTGTGTAGTACAGACTTACACCAAAGGTTGGGTTCCTATTGCCAGTTGGTCAGGGTTGTTGTAGTGCACACAAAAAGTACAACATACAATCTTGCATAACACCAAGACATATTGAAGTACGAAATCGTTAGAATCGCAAGCGTGTTCCAAGTAGCGTGCTGAGAACGCAGAAACAAGTAACTGAGGTAAGGGGTGTAAGTGCATGTCATTAATACGGCAATGGACGTCACTTCTGTTGTCGAGTAGTACCACGCCATATAAGAGTGAGTCACCCCCTATCGAGTTTCACTACGCCCCCTGTCGAGCAAATGTCCGAGTAGCTGATGCTGGATAACTATCAAGATGAGAAATCTGTGGGAGCAAGCAATCTATTGAAAAAGGCCTTTGAGGTCTCTGCATAAAGCCTATGAATACAGTACAGTCATTTTTCCAATTATTCATGTATGTTACAACAGGCTAGGTAAAAGCATTTTCCCCAAATGCATCTGCCTTAACTTCATTGGAAAAGAGCATGGGGTGCCGGAGCAGAAGGGGCAGAATACAAGGGTGGTGAAATTTGTTGGAGTACAATTACGCATTGGCCGGCAGTACCCTTCCCATATCGCTCAACAAATGTGCTGAAGCAGCCTAAATACACATTTAATGCTGTGTAATCAATTAAAAAAATACAGTTGTGTACATCATTCTGTAATCACTTGGTCAAACTTCATTTTAAAAAAACTACTGACCGTCTTCCCCCTCTCTCTTCCCGTTCCTTTCGTTTCAAGCGTTCCTGGTTGCGTCTTTCTTGCTTTTGTGCCACGGCTTTCTAGAATTTTGAGTAAAAGGTCATCACTACTTTAAGCAACAAAATGAAAACACTAATAGATTAACACTATAGACGTATCACACATTGTGCCATAAATCAGCTTAGTCCACTTTAATAAGCTTATTTCTCAGGACATGAGATTGGGACGCTAAACAATCACAGTTCAGTGCAGATTTAGACTAGTGTTGAGATTTTTACATTTCTCATAAAGGCCAAATGTCCACTAGAATCTTTATATATATATAAAAAAAACCACTATAAAGTAAAATTTAAAAGTAAACTTAAAACAAACAAAAATGGGACACAAAAACAGACAAATCTACTGAAACACTTTTCCAAAGTAGGCCATAAACCTTTGAGAGCAAGGGGGTAGTGCAGATTGGACGCACTCTTTGGCAGGAAGGGGTTACCTTTATGATAAAGTGTCCCATGCAGAGGTTTACGATGCGTTTAGCGAGTCCCACTTGAGGCCCAAGGATGAAGAAATACATTAAGATTTTGCAAGCATGACTGAAGAGACAGAGGAGCAATATCCTGTGACCGACCATAACACTCTGGGAACCGCAGTTTGCTGCAGAGGTGGTGGCTTTGTACCTTTGGTGGAGCAATTACACCAGTGTAACAGTGGTCCCAAAACAATTGGTGTTGGGGAGATTGATCAGTTTTACGCTCCATTCCCTCTCCTAGTGAGGCACCCAGCACTTTTTGCTTGACATCGACGTTTTTCTTGTTCTGAACGAGGGGAGTATTTTTCCACCACTCATTCAATCTTTCTTTCTCTGATCAAGTGCTGGGCAAGACTTGATGCAGTCACACTGTGACACTACACACCACTTATTTGCTTGGTATTAGGTAACCCACCTTTTTGTATAGGTCTACACAAGTTGATAGTGTGACTGAGCAGCCATGCCTATCTCAAGAGGAGTAAATGTGAGCTGTACAAATGAAATCTGTATATACAAGAAGCCAAGTAACACTTACACTCAAACGTTGGTCATTTATTTAACATCAATTTTTAAATAAGCATTCTTTAAAAAGGTAATTTATGTAACAATGTAAATATACTTTAAGTACTTTTCAGAATCAAGACAAGTTAGTGGATAAATTAGAAGTTATTCACCGTAGTGACAAAAGTACTCCTAGTCCATATTCCCCTTTCCTCTATAACGTACGGGCGTTCCGCACTATGGTCGGGAGACTTTCCCCCCAGAAAAAAATCTTTCCCTTTAAATTTAGAGGCACAGCTGTTAGGCAAGATTGTACGCAGTACCCTTTGGGTGTACTACAACAACCGTGACTTCCTGGCAATAGGAACCCAACCTTTGGTACAAGTCTGTACAACAGAGGTTGATAGTGTGTTGAGCAGCCAGGCTCATCTCAAGAGGGGTCAATGTGAGCTGTAGGGGAGTCACACAGATTCACAGTGACAAGTATTCAAATGAACTCTTACACACAAGATTTCTTGATTAAACAATTATAAAACAGCAAGTTTGAGTAAGCCTTCAGAAGGGGGCAATATAATAGTGACAAATTCCTTCCAAAATACAGACTCCTAATATTTCTAAATCAGCAAGTACTCTTTTGGGATGGTACACAGACAGTTCCTACACCCTCGGGTGACTTTAGTAACTAGGACACTGGACATTATAATACCAATGTTGGTATTTAGAATAAGACTTCAGAGCTAGTCAAAGAGAAAGGTTATTAGAACAAACAAGAGATCACACAAATATTCTGAAGCAGGTAAGTACTTTTAGTAGCCCCCAATGCAAAGTTAGTTAACCCCTTCCTGGAAGGGAGACAAAACACAAGGTTAGAGGAAGAAGAGTCATTCAGGGAGCCAGGCTAGGCCAAAGTCAATTGGGCAAAAGTCTAGTTGAGCTGAAGCACTTCTTGCAGGTAGGTAAAAGTCTTGCACGATGTTTTAGAAGTCTTTGTAGAAAAGAAGAAGAATTCAAAGCATGGCCACAAGCTATTTAGGCTTGTGAAGTAAAGAAGCCATCAGCAACTCTACAAAGCAACCACGACAGGTCTTAACAGAAAACAAGTGCAGTTACACAACAAGAGGTAAGTTCTCAGACTGCACAGTTCCTTTAGGTTGAAGAAAAGTGCAGCAGATGGCTTCAGCTCCTGTGCAGCTATGCAGATCCTGGGCCTCAGTCGTGGGGAAGAAGAGGGAGGATGTCTGGCAACTCCTGCACTGCAATGGGACGGTCACCGACTGCAACCGACAATCTTCAAACAAGTGGCACTTCAATGTTTCAGCGCCGCGTCTACCGCAAACACCGCGGTTCCTGGCTGTCGAGATGGGCTTTCCTTGCATCTGGGGTCCAGCACTCTGTTGGAGGTGGCTCAGGCTTGGTCAGTCCTGCTTCCTGGGAGTCTGGAGGATCTTCCTGGAGCTCTGAGCCAGCTTAAAAGCAATGCACACTATTTGGTGTGCCTCTCCTTGGCCATTCGGTTCCAGCAGCGACTGCAGTGGAATTTCAACCAGCCCAGAGAGTATGTCCAGGTGGCTTACTTTGGAGTTGATTTATCCCACCAACTCAAGGGGAGAAGTCGTCCTTGCAGGGCTTCTCTAGTCAATATGAAATTGGAGTTTCAGCACAGCAGCAGGGCTTCACCGGGTAAACCAACGGTCCAGGAGTAGGAAAGGCATCCTCTTCCAAGTTGTTCTTCGGATTCCTATGTCCAGTGGTCAACTATGCCTTCCAAGCCAAAAAGACTCGCCTTTTATGCAGGTTTCTCCCCTTCATTCCTGCCTAGCTGTCAGTCACCCCAGCAGGGTGGCTGTCCTTGTCGGACAGTCAGCCAAACAGAGTGCATTCGGGTCGCCTCAGAGACTTAGCACAGGAAGTTTCGTGCACCTCTCACTTCCTACTTACCCCAGACATTCTGGAGCCAGAGACGGGTTTCACTCCTGAAGGCCCGCCAAAGGCAAATGAACAAAGACCAAACCTGGTTTGGTGCGCAGAGAAACTCTAGAAGGACCTTCCAACCAAGACATGGCAAAAAAAGAAGACCGGGCACCATTTTAGCAAAGATGGCTGACGCCATTTTGAAAAATATGGCTCCTGCGGTTACTTTACCGGAGCCGTAGACCATTGCGGTAAATGCAAACCTAGGTAGTTCAAACCACAACCACTACCACCAGCCAGTCAGAGGAAAGGGTAACAAAAAATGTTACATGAGCAAGATGCCTATGGAGTTGTCTAAAACTCCATAATCAAAGAACACAAGAGTAAAACGCACACCAAAATATATGAGTGGGGGAAAAACGGCTCACTCTCCAGGTGTTTAAAAAAAAAAAGAAAAAAAAAACAAGTCCTCAAAAACCAGCAAATTTGCAGGGCTTCTCTAATGTGAAGGGAATTGGCACATTTATGAGAATTCTCCCTAACAGTACCCCGACCTTCTTGATGTGTGAACATCCCCTCCAGTCAAGCTTCCGGCGGTCGCAGATCTTCTCGCCGGGGATAGAGGCGCGATTCTGCACCACAACCCAGGATCGCTGAACCTGAAGGCCTGGCTACTGCAGCACTAGGGTTTGGGGGCCACGATCTCCAAGCGGATTGTAAGGAGGTGCTTGCCAAGACCAGAGCTTTGTCTACTCTCAAATGCTTTGGGCTCAAATGGAAGAGGTTCGCTGTTTTGTGCCGTACTCAGAAGATCGACCCTCTACGAGTAACTGCTTCGCAGGTGCTTCCGTAGTTGGCGTTGGCCAAGGCAGACTGGCCCATGCTTCCATCAAAGTTCATCTGGCGGCTATATCCAACTACACCAGATTGCCTGCACGATCATCCTTATGGTTGCATTGATTGGTCAAGGAGTTTGTTAAAGGACTATTCGAGGGGATTGTGTCCTCCGACGTATTCCATATCTATGACAGATAATGTCTATAGCTGTGCTGCTTTGGAAAATTTTTAGCAGAGGGCATCCTGAGTCGATCTCATGTCCCTCGAGGGCCTCAGTCAAGGCAAGACGTGACCAGGTGTTATATATAGGACTCAGGACGCCCCTAGCCTCAGTCCCGTTTTTTCTGCAAACTTGTTTGCTTCGGAATCTCGGCGCGCTCGATTCTTCTCTTCGAACCAGGTCTTCATCTTCCTCTACTACCGAGAGGCCGGGCTTGCGAAGTGTCAGGACTGCGGGTCGAATGTCCATCACAGGCCCGCACAAAATCTGCCTCTGGTGCCTCGGCGAAAGCCACGCCACCGATGACTGCGAGGACTACCAATCCTTGACGTCTAAGGCCTTGCGGGAGCATAAGGGGAAATTAAAGGTAGGTATGGGGTACAAGCTCTGTAATTCGAAGTCTGCTGGTCTTTCGACCGTTGACAAGAGGGGCGACTCTGCATCGGCGAAAATCCACAGCTCGGTCTAGGAGTGGTTCCCGCCATTCCTCTACCTCGTCGAGGCATTCTAGGAAGCGCAGTCACTGGTCGCCTTCCCCGTCCTTGTCGCAGCTGGACTCCGCCAGACGGTTGATTTGTCCCACCAAGTCTTCGTCGCCAGCCGAATGGGATTCATTCGGCCAGCAGATGTTAGCGATTTTTCAGTCGCAAGGAACAGTTCTGCCCGCGCCATCGAAAGGCGCCGGCAGGGAACAGGCTTGGTCCACCACTCGCACGCCTTCGGGCACAGGAGAACGGTGCGATCATAAGGAGCCATCGAGGTCCCGATCGGAAAAGGGCGATCGCAATACCGTGCCTGCAGGAACATCTCTGCGCCTGTCCTGGGCCGTCCGCTAGTTCCTTTTCACACATGGCATTAACTTGCTTCAGGCCCACGTGCACCCCCTTTCCTCCCCCTGCCCTTCCGTTTCATCATTCCCTTCTCCCTCCCCTACACCCGCCCACCGTCCCGGATTGGTGCATCCATCGCACCGATAGAACCTAGCGAGGCCCACAGCCCCGCTCGCCCCCACTGGTGTCTGGACCATTGAGGTGAGTGTCGGACCCTTGCTATTCTTGCTAACATCGGAGCACGGTGAGTGTCGCCCCTAACCACCTCACCTGCCTAAAACTCCTTTAAGGCCCCCAGGTGCTTTCCATACCAGCTCCAGGCCGCCCGCGACCGCTTCCTGCTTCTCTTCCCTCCCGTCCAGCTCCCATTGGTCTGTGGATCTCCATCACCATCACTGCGGCTAAGGGGCCAAGGGCGGCTCCAGGAAGTGTCAACAGGGGGAGCAGTGGCCAGCCATCAACCATCATCTACAAGGACCAGTAAGGTAGGAGTGGCCGGGGTCAAGAGTAGAGCAACCACTCTACCCGAGATTCTGAGCCACTTACCAAACACAAAGTAAAGAAGGTAATCAGCCCCCGCTGCATCTAGATCCCTCACTCTCAAACTTAATCATCATTTAATACTGTACCAATCTAGCCAGGCACAGACGCCTCTCCATACAGACCTACACGGGTCTCTCCAGTTCACCAGGGGCTGTGTCTCCAAATTGCATTGGATGACGTTTAGATTGCATTGATAGGCCCCTCTCCCACTATACAGGTCTCTCGGATCTAGCAGGGATTCTGTCTCCAAATTGAATTGTGTGATGGTTGGATTGCATGGCTAGGCCTCTCCCCCACTATGCCGGTCTCTCAGGTCTAGCAGGAGTTCTGTCTGTGTGTTCGTGCAGAGCGGGAAAGTGCATGGAACGGACGACGTACATGGATGGAACTGGTGTAATGTGAAAGGTACAGGTGAAATATTGGATGGAGTTATTGTTATTGTTATTTTGCACTTATATAGCGCCTTATATACCATTGGTATGGTCTGAAGGCGCTGGTAGGTTGATCGCCCTTGGGAACCGAAGTTCATATCAGTAGAGAGAGTAGAGAGTCAAAAAGGTGCGTGTGAGCACCGGGTATGTGTACAGCTCGTGCGGTATCGGTGTAATAGCTGCTTTCTAGCGGTAGGTGTGGTGGTTGAGAGGTCAGGAGTATGTGTTCGTTCTGGCAGGATTCATCCAGATCGGATGTGGCTGCGTTAGGCCTGAGGAGAACGCCTCGCTGGGGGGTGCGTAACCAGCAGTGATTACTTAGAGTGATGTGGGGTGAGCAGCAAATGTTGATATGAGAGCAGCTATACCGAATGGTGTCATAGTATCTCTGTGTTCTATTTGAGTGGTGATGTAAGGAGAGAGTAAGCGTGTTGGTGAGATATGATGGGTTACATGCCCTTTCAGAGACTTCTAAATTCAGAGGTTATTGGGTACACTTCTATATTCAAGTTTCCACGGGAGGCTATTGGGCGTACTTCTAAATTCACAGAGAGGCTACAGGGCACACTTCTAAATTCAGGGGGGCTGTTGGGCACATTTCTAGAATCACAGAGAGGCTATTGGACATGCTAAATTTCACAATTCCATCTAAGGGTGGACATGCTAACTTTCACAATTCCATCTAAGAGTGGACATGCTAACTTTCACAATTCCATCTAAGAGTGGACATGCTAACTTTCACAGTTCTAACTAAGTGTGGGCATGATAATATTCACAATTCCATCTAAGTGTGGGCATGATAACATTCACAATTCCTTCTAAGAGTGGACATGCTACTTTCACAATTCCATCTAAGAGTGGACATGCTAACTTTCACAGTTCTAACTAAGTGTGGGCATGATAATATTCACAATTCCATCTAAGTGTGGGCATGATAACATTCACAATTCCATCTAAGAGTGGACATGCTAACTTTCACAATTCCATCTAAGAGTGGACATGCTAACTTTCACAGTTCTAACTAAGTGTGGGCATGATAATATTCACAATTCATTCAGACATGAAACAACTTAGAATACATGGAACGGATCGGAATACATGGAACAGGCTGGAGGGCATAGAATTGCGCGACTTATATGGAATGGTTTGGAGTGCATGGAACGTTTGAAAGAGCATGTAACCCATCACATCACCAGGCTTACTCTCTTCTTTACACCACCATTCAACTAAAACACAGATACTATGACACCATTCGGTATAGCTGTTCTCATACCAACATCTGCCTCATACTCCCCATCACTCTAAACACTGCTGGTTACACACCCCCAGCCAGGCACTCTCGTCAGGCTTAACGCATCCACAATCGTTCTGGATAAATCCTGCCAGAACTAACATCCTTATCTCTCAATCACCACACCTACCGCTAAGAAGCAGCTATTAAATGAATGCCACACCAGCTGCACACATATCCGGTGCTCACACGCACCTTTGACTCCCTCTACTCTCTCTAGTGACTTGAACTTCGGTTCCCAAGGGCTTTCACCCTACCAGCGCCTTCAGACCATACCAATGGTATGTAAGGCGCTATATAAATGCAAAGTAACATAACATTTAGACACAGGGGATACTAAGTAACCCCTCCGGCACTCTATTGTAAGATAGCATTGTACTTGCTAGACCCAGCACACCCTAAGTAAAGTCAATTTCACTTTATTGCTCTGGGAAACAGTTTCTCAGAGAAGCTATTTAAACCTGGGAAAACTAAAAGCCTTCCCTGTGCCACTGCACTGAAGGTGCAGTGTGACAAAAGAAAACGAGGTAAAATTCACACAATACATGAGAGGGTGGGAAAAAAGGGTCTCTGCAGGTAAAAAGTCCTCAAAATCCAGCAAAGTTGCTAGGGATCTCCAAGTTGGAGGGAATTAGCACATTTTTGCTAAATTCTCCCTAACAGGAACTCCTTTCTGCATGTTTTTGACTCATTGCTTTTAATTGCCATTAATCAATCAGCCAATATTTTCGGTGCGAGTTTGATAGTCATATCAGTTAAGGCAAGAGATACTGGAAGGCCACAAACGCCAGGGACGTCGTTCGCAGCAGTAACAGGCTGACAAGCCAGCCTATTTAAGGAGTAGAACCGACGTCTAACGGTCAATGAACAATAACGCACCAGTCTTGATAAAGACCGTTTGTGTCGAAACAAGTCTCGTCTCACCACGAGATTATCACATCAAGAATAAAATGTCCTTTTTTTGAAAAATCAGAATACATAGAAACATTTAAGAATAAATATTGTTTCCGCAAGATATCTGGGAACACAACTAGGATATTTGTGTTTTGTTATACAAATTAGTGATTTTCCAGTGGCATAAAACATACAGGGCCTCGTTAAGACTTGGGGCAGTATCCCGGTGTAAATCTGCCATAATACTGCACATTGGTCAGGAGGAATTTCCATCATATTACAACTGGTGGTGGCGGTGTAATTCCCCATTCATATTGAGTCCATTGGACTAATTGTGGCTTTTTGGTGGAATTACTGCAGCAGAAATTGACGATTTCGGGGTTGAGTTGGAGAATTTACCTAAAGGATTTTCCTGGAAGTAAATCTTCACTACAGGCCCGAAATCGTAATTCGGTGTAGTAGTAAAGTTGGCAGCAATGGAGTTACCGCAAACTTTACCACTTACCAAACTCGTAATTTTTCTCTGCACTTAAGTACGTTTTCAAGTTACTGTGGCAGATATTGAAGTCTGACTGGTTGATGAGTTTTCTGTATAATCACATGACATTTCATTTTAGCCCATGTGTGGAAAAAGTATTGTAAGATTTTTAAAGAATTGCAGTGGCTGGGAAGACGCAATTCCTTTCCAAAATCTTCTGCAACAGTAGCTTACCTCAGTCAGTTGCGCATATGGAAAATAATGTGCACACAACAGCCAACGGTTCTGCACAGAGAAAAATAATTATAGGGCACATTGCTGGTGGCAGTGGTTTATTTTATCCTACCATTGGGCGTTACCACCGCAGTCTGAACCCTCAGCTGCAGTATTGCACCTATGGGTGCCCATTTCATCAAAATAGCCCTGGTCGTCTTTTTTTCACCATTTCTTGTTGGAAAGGTCCTACAAGATTTATTATGCATGCCAAACCAGGTTTGGCCCCTTTGTTTGCTTTGTCTTTGGCTCCAGTGTGTCTGGCCGGGCAGGAAGTGAGTGAGGTTCCTGAAACTCCCTGTGCTCAGTCTCCTTGGTTACAGGAATGCATCCAAAAAGGTGATTGGATGGCTGGATTGGAGAAACTTGCATAAAAGGCAAGGTCTTTTGCAAGGAAGGCAGAGTCGACCACTGGACAAAGGAACCCGAAGAAGAACTTGAAAGACGCTTGCTGCAACTCCTGGACCGTTGGTTTGCTGGTTGAAGCCCTGCTGCAGTGCTGAAACGCCGAATTCACCTCGACTAGAGAAGCCCTGCAAAGGACTACTTCTCCCCTTGGGTTTGGGGGACCCATCAACCCCAAAGTGAACTCGTCTGGAAATCCTCTCAGAGCTGGCTGCACTTCCATTGCTGCTGCAGGAACCGAATTGCAAGGGAGAGGAACACCAGAGTATCGCTTTTTTTGTGCAAAGAACAAGTTACTTACTAACTGGCAACGTTCTTTTGACTGGATGTTCCTCCAACGCATTCCACATCTTGCACATGTAATGTCCACAGCTGTGCACTTCGAAAACTTTTTCGGCAGAGGCTGCCCTGGTCAAAGGCGTCGGTTCCATGTGCCTCGAAGGCCTCCGTCGAGGCGATGTCACAAGATGTTATAAATAGGACACGCAGCGTCCATAGCCTCAGTTTAAGCTATCCCCCAGAATGTGTGGCACCTGTCTGATGCCTGCTGGACTGCACTTAGCCTTGCGGAAAACAGAAGCTGCAATCACATACTAAATTCTCCTAAAGGGCAGGCTGGGAGGGCGATGCGGAATGCATTGGAGTAACATCCAGTCGCAACAAAGTTACCACTTGGTAAGTAACTTGTTCTTCGAATGGATTAAGTCCTCCAACGCATTCCACATCTTTGACAGAGTCCCAAAGCAGTACCAGTAAATGGAGGAGGGAAAAGAATTTAGAGTACCCGATCAGATTGTGGAATAAAGAACTGCCTTCCCAAAGGCCATATCCTGACCATGGATTGTATCCAGGGAATAATGTTTTACAAAGGTGTGGATGGAAGCCCATGTAGCAGCATCACAAATATTCCTAATAGGAACACCCCGATGGAGGGCGGTGGAAGTAGCCACGCTCCTAGTGGAATGAGCTCTCAATCCATCAGGAGGGTCCTTACCCGCCAATCGATAACATTCCGTAATGGTGAGGCTAACACCTGGACAAAGTCTGTTTGGTAACAGACTGGCCCAATCGGTGTCAAGAATATCCTACAAAGAGTTGATCGTCCACTCTGACCCTGGACATCCTAGAAATGTAAACGCTCAGAGCTCTCCTAGGATCCAACCGATGAGTTGCTCCTCTTCCTTACCAGGAGGAGGGTAGAAAGATGGAAGAACCATCAAAATGGTATTCAGAAACTCCCTTGGGTAGAAAGGAGGGACGTACTCGCAGTACAACCCTGTCCTTGTGAAACACAGTAAAGGGTGGCTTAGATGAAAGTGCCTGCAACTCACTCTGCGAGCGGAAGTAACCGCAACCAATAACAGTCTTGAACGACAGTAATCTCAAAGGACAAGAGTGCAAAGGTTCAAACGGAGCATTCATGAGAAATTTCAAAACCAAACTTAAATCCCAAACTGGCACATGGGAAGGGGACGGCAGGAATACATTAGTCCAGAGGTCGCCAGTCAATCGCGGGCGACTAGTAGCTCGCCTGAGCCTTTTCAGTCGCCTGCGCTGAAGATAACGAAAAATAAACATTTATCCTAAGTTATATTATTTAATGGTGCTTTTTGCACCCATGTTCCGTGTTCAGGATCCGAACTCTAGTCAGACCAATTGCAGGCAGAGAGCTTGGCTACTGTGCCACTTGGAAGTGCTTATGAATCCACTGACAAATGTCAGTATCACGTTATGCTTCTGCAGGCCGCCTGCAGTACCACAGTTGGCCTTGTGCGCCCCCACGACTGTCTTTCTTAAGCAAGCTGCTCTCGTTTGCCAGAGATGTTGGAGGGGCTGGGGCAGGATCAGGATCATTGTGACCATGCAATGAAAATATCACAGTAGCACTGCCGCTCGCCTGGAAATGTTCAAAATATTTAAAAAATGGTGCAATTTCCTTCAGGTGGTTTCTTTCCAAATTCCACACCGTACATTTCCACTTTAAATCACTTCCATGACACAAGTACACCCACTTTTAGTACATTAATCAATCCATAGACACGCTGTACAGTAGAAGCCTACCATGGTAGTTCAGCAGGTTGCAAGACCGATGCTGAGATGTTATATATTCAAAACTACAGGTTGTTAATTGTATGACTTTTTGCAATGCATTATAAAAAAAGTGCTATGCAATGTATTTGGCCAGGGTATGGGTTGGGCTGGTTGCTTGCTTATATTCAGGGCTGAGGTGGGGATATTTCTGCCCCTGTGAAAATCAAAAGTTGGCACCCATGAACCCATAGTTTAATTTCCTAAAAACTGCTGTCAGCATAACAGAAGCATTTTTGTGATTAACCAGTTTGACAAGCATATAACATCTTTATAAATATAACATGTGCTAAAACACAGAGGGGCACACAAATAATGATGTGTTATTTATATAGCGCCTTAATCCAAAGCGCTTCACAGAGCACATATTTACATGCAATATCACCCAACTGAAATTGGTACTCATGTATCGACCTCAGAAGGATGAAAGGCTGAGTTGGCCTTGCTGGGATTTTAACCTGCGACCTGCAGGTCACGCTCAGATCACAGCAGCGAGCGCTCAACCCGCTGAGCTATGTTACTGGCAAATAAAGTATGTGTAGTGTCTGACAAAAAAAAACATTTCAAAGAAAACTTGTGAACGCAAGCAACATTTTTTAATTTGGAAATTACTTTTTTTTTTTATGCAAGTGTGACATGCACATTTGGAAAACAATAGTGTGCCTAGCATGTAGAAAGCCTGCATAAAACGCAAAAGGGGCACAAAAATTACAGGATATTTGTGTGGTAGTCCAACAAATATCTGTCTTTTTGAGACAGCTACTAATAAAAAATGCAACAAAGAGGTTTTTGAAGTTCTTAATATATTTGTGAAGGCATATGTTATTCCATCTGTTTATAGAGAGGAAATAATCGAGCCAAAAAAATATTGGTAAATATTCCAAGGTTTATAAATATCCCCACCCCGATATCGCCCGCTAGTAGCTCTCCACTGTTGGCCTCTACTACAAGTAG
This sequence comes from Ambystoma mexicanum, assembly GCF_040938575.1. Lineage (NCBI taxonomy): Eukaryota > Metazoa > Chordata > Amphibia > Caudata > Ambystomatidae > Ambystoma > Ambystoma mexicanum. Next base: position 679,298,034 of record NC_090924.1, on the reverse strand, counting down.
CTCTAGCTAACGTAAAGGTTGGAGACCCCTGCATTAGTCAGTCCTTTAAGAAACTGAGAAATCAAAAGAAGAACATTCTTCAGACGGGCGCTTAAAGATAAACAGCACCACTGGGTAACCCCTTTAATATTACCTACTTGAAGGCCCCTATGGGCCAAAGAAGGTAAGAAAGCCAAAACCATAGGAATGAGCACTGAAAAGGATGAACAATATGATATCTGCACGGCAGAACGGCACAGGGATTTTGTTGCAGGCCGCCTGGCCGAAAGCAACACCTCCATCACGTCATCCAGGAGGTCCCAATCCTTATAAATACCTCAACCTTTCAGATACCAAGCGTGAAGGGTGAGTCTTCACCTCGAGGGGAGAGGGGAGAGAATCCTCTCTGTGGGGAAGACGGCGTGGAGGGTAGATGGACATTTCTAGAATGTCCGGGTACCACGCTCTCCTGGCCCAATCCGGAGCAATGAGGATCATGTGGTAACCGAACCTCCGTACCCTCTGCAAGGAATGACGGGGACTGGAGGAAACGCGTACAGCAGTGCGAATGACCAATCCACCACAAACACGTCTCCTAAGGCTCCTCGGAGGAAATTTCCCTTGAGCAGAATCTCTCGCACTACTGGTTGACCGCGGTGGCGTAGAGATCCACATACAGGGTTCCCCAAAGGGCGAAGATCTCCTGAAGGACTTCCTAAACCAACTCCCACTCGTGGGAGACCGCGTTCTGCCTGCTCAGAGCATCCGCATTGTTGTCTCCAGCCAGATGAACTGCAGAGATTGAAATTTCCTGCTGGATGTCCCAGAACCAGGGCTGCATTGCCTCTGCACAATGTAAGTGACCCTACCTCCTCCCCCTCGGTGATGTAATGCATGGCCACTGATCAGGACATTCTTTCCCCGTACATAGGGCAAAACGCCTTCAGGGCTAGCCCGATGGCCCTCAGCTCTAAAACTGATGTGGATTCTGGACTCTGGAGACCAACAAAGGCTGGCGGTCAAGTCGTTGGCATGAGCGCCCCATCCTGTGAGGAAAGCAGCTGTCACTACAGTCACCTCCAGCCACAGTTGACAAAACTGTTCCGCCCCTCATCAGGTTCCCTTCGTTGGCCCACCAAAGAAGATCCTGAGAGACCGAGAATGGAATCTGAACGGGATCTGACATCTTGCCTGAGAACTGCGACCACTGCATCTTGAGCGCCCACTGCAGGGATCTCATCCGCAGCCTGGCCCTGGCACCAGAAAAATGCAGGAAACCATGAGGCCGAGCAACCTTAAGAATTCAAAAGCCGGGAGACACTGGGCATGTTGCACAATGTGATGAGCCCTTACCTTGGGAGGCAAACACTTCTCCCCCCCCCCCCCAAGGATGTGTCCAACACAACCCTGATGTACTGGAGCTTTTGGGAAGGTGTCAGGTGCGACTTCTTGAAATTCAGGGAGAAGCACGGCCTGTGGAGCGTGCGGCAGGTGACACCGAGATGATCCAACGCTAGCTCGGGAGAGCGCACCCAGATCAGCCACTCGTCCAGGTAGGGGGAAGATGTGAATCAAACCCCCCCCCCCCCTCTTCGCCTGAGGTACGCTGCCGCCACCACCATCAGCTTGGTGAAGACCCTCGTGCCGAGGTCAATCCGAACAGCAGGACCCGAAACTAAAAGTGTGAGTCGCCAGCCGCAAACCTCAGGTACTTCCTGTGCACGGGATGGATCGGCACATGCAAGTAAGCATCCTTGAGCTTGTCCTTCCTGAGAAATTTGTTCAACCAAGGCATGTCCATGATGGGCTCAATCCCCCCCCCACCCCCCTTTTTCGCTGGCCTTTGACTGGCGGCCCTTCTCGTCCTACCAAAGGCGGATTAGTAATGAAAGGAACTTCCCCCTCCATGGTGGTCCCCTTGGACGAAAAGGCAGAGGTTGACACCGCTGCGCTTAAAGATTTCGCAGCATCTTTTGAGGTCTGCAACCTCTCAAGGCTCTCGTCAGCTTTACTGCCAAACAAATGTGCGCCACCAAAGGGCATGCTGAGAAGATGGGCCTGCACATCTGGGGCAAACCCCGACTTCCACAACCACGCAAATCTGCGGATAACGGTGCTCGCAGCCACGGATCAGCTAACACCGTCAGCCGTATCCAGACCCGACTGAAGGGATTCACACATGGCTTCCTTGCCATCCTGCTCAAGAGCAAGGAACCCATCCCTTTCTTCCCCCTCAGGAACATGCTCAGCCGCCAAAGAAACAATTCCACAGTGTGTGAAAACCTATCCAGAGTGGGTTGAAAACCAGGTCTGGGGACAGAAGGACAGACTAGGGCCTCAAGGCCAAAACCAGCCTTACTGACGTAGCCTTCCTTGGAGGATCCAAGATGTCCGGGTACTCCAACAGCAAACTTCGAGAAAAAAATCCCTGAAGGCGCCGATAGCGTCGACAACCTCAACGTCGTGATCGCCAAAGGATTCGGCGTTGACACAGGTGCCGACAGCGCCGTGGGTTGATAAAACAGCAAGGCTGCGATCTTGCTGGAGACGAGGACCGAGACCTAGAGACCCGTCTCTTGCAACCTTTCGATTCATTGTCCGTACAGGACCTAGACTGCTCCCAATGTGTGTCGTGTCGCAAACCCAAGCCCGAAGGCGTGCAAGCCATGGAACAAGACCGATCCTGACCAGCTTCGTCAGAAGGCGCGACAGGGCCCGTGTCCTGCGATTGAAAAATCGCCATCATGGCTTTCTTAAACGCCGCCCATTCCTCAAGGACTTCGTAGGGCGCGTAACATTCCTCGGGGCACCATCCTCCGAGAACAGGGAAGGCTACCAGTGACGGCGCTTCTTTGAGTGCTGGGACGAGTAAGACTAGTGGCGGGAACCACTCCAGGACCAAGATTCCTGGGAATCCTTCCGATGCAGAGTCGCCCCTCGAGTCGTCAGTGGAAACCCCCTTGGACTTAGAAGCACAGGACTTAGCAGGCTTCGAGCCCCTACCTACCTGGAGCTTCCCCTTCCGCAGGGCCTTGGCAGTCAGCGACTGGCATTTCGAGCAGTTGTGTTGTGCGACTCAGGCACCACAAACAAATGCGGTGGGGGGGGTCGTCGGTGAGCAGCATCTTCGACTTACAGTCCTGGCAGGTCTTAAAGCCAGCCCACAGAGTCGGAGGGGGTCAAAGAAAAGACCAGGTGTGCAGAGTCTCACGAAGTTAACACGTTCGCGGAAAAAAACGGAACTGAGGCTACAGGCGCCGTGCGTCCTATTTATAACATCCAGTGATGTTGCCTCGACGGAGGCCTTCGAGGCCCATGGACCCGATGCCATTGACACAGGACGCTCTCTGCTGAAAAAGTTTCTGAAGTGCCCAGCTGTGGACATTACATGTCAAAGATGTGGAATGCGTTGGAGGACATATCCATTCGAAATTCCTTTTATTTGTTATTTTCATGACATTACCTTCAACAGTATTTTTAAGGTTCAGGAAAATACAGAAGCATATAGCCTTTTAAAGTTAACTTAAACTCCTCTCCCACCTCCCCCTCCCGCCATGTCCCCCCCCCAGAGCCCCTTCCTCCAAACCTGCCCCCATCGGAGATGCAACAAATGTATCGCTTTTAAGTCGTACCCGAGCTCCAGGACGATCCTCCGGACTCCCATGAAGCAGGACTGACCAAACCTGAGCCACCTCAGAGTGCTGCACCCCATATGCGAGAAAATTTCATCAAGGTATCCGAGAACCGCGGTGGTGCCATTTGCGAGAGAAAAGGAGCTGAAACCACAAAATGATGCTGATCTGAAGTTTGCCCATTACTGCCGCAGATTCCATTCGTAGAGTCCACAGACAGTCCTCCCTCTTGTCCATGAAACTAAGGCCCAGGAACAAAGTATCTGCAGACCTACACAGGAACAGAAGTGCAGCTGGATCCAGTTTTCTTCTAACCAAAGGTACTGTAAAACTAAGGGTACTTAGTGTGTGTGTAGCCTTGCTAGTTCTCTATCGAGACTTGTCTTGGTTACCCTTGCAGAGTTGCTTGCAGCTTTGCCCCCTCACAAGCCTCCCAGCTTGTGGCCCTTCAGTGATTTCCTTTCTACAAACTGGTCTTAACACACTGCGCAAGACTTTTACTTACCACCATAAGATATTCATCTCCCCTACACTTTGCTCCACTAACATTGGCTGTCCTGGCTCCCTGAGAGACTCTTAACGGACTTTGTGAGTTTGCCTTTGCTCCAGGAAAGGGTACATTTACTTTGCAGTGGAAGGTTAAAAAAGAACTTACCATTTTATAATGTAACCTTTGTTTTATTCCCATATCTAACCTTTTGCACCAAACTCATTATTGATCTAATTGTAAAAGTGATAAATCAATGTCCACAGTGTCTTAGCTATTTAGATCACCTGAGGCTGTAGTGTGCCATTCCCAGTGGGTATCTGATTAGATAACCTAAGAGTGTTTTGAAGTATATTTTAAAGTGTTACATGTTTTGCTCCCTTCTAAAGAAGGCTTATACAACCGACTTAAATTAATAATTGTTTAATCAAGAACCCTGGAGTCTAAATGTTTATTTGGATAACCGTCACTGTGAAAGGGTCACAACCTTACAGCTCACATTGACCCCTCTTGAGATGCGCCTTGCTCCTCAGTCACTACCAACTTGTGTAGAACATGCTTATACCAAAGGTTGGGTTCACTATTGTTATGGAGAATACGCAGAAATATCTAATTGCTCTCTACCTTAGAGACCCCCAGCAACTTTGCAGGATTTTGAGGACTTACATTTTTTAAGCTGGAGAGAGTGAGACCCTTTTCCCACTCTCATGTATTCTTTAATGTGATTTGAACGCTTTCTTTTGGTTGTGGAGTCAAACAAACTCCATAGGCATCATCGTTTACATTGTGTGTCACAGCACCTTCCGTGCAGTGGCACAGGGCAGTCTTTCAGATTTCCCAAAGGTTTAAATACCTTCCCTTGGATAAACTACTGTTTCCAAGAGCAGTGAAGTGAAATTGACTTTGCTTACATTTGTAACTTTCTATACCCAGAACACACTATCTTACAATAGGGTGCTGAAGAGGTTACTTCGTATCCCCTTTGTCTAGTTTGTCATGTAACATTTTTATGTTACGGTTTTCGATGAATGGCTGGTGGTAGTGGTTTACTTTTAACTACTGTGGTGTGCTTTCGCAGCTGCAGTAAAGCACCCATGGGTGCCATTTTTTGTCAAAATAAACCCAGCCTTTTTCACCATTTCTTTGTGGAAAGGCCCTTGAGATTGACTCTGCGTGCCAAAACAGGTGTAGTCCTTTGTTCGTTTTGTATTTTATGGGATCCATGAGTGATGCCCGCCTCTGGCTCCAGGGTGTCTGGCTATTCATTTTTATGTTTCTACAATTAATGGCTGGGGGCAGTGGTTTACTTTACTACCTTTGTGTGTTTTTACCGCGGGCTGCAATTGCAGCCTTGGTAAAGCACCCAGGGGTGCCCATTTTGTTAAAATAGCTCTGGTCTCTTTTTGCCATTTCTTGATGCAAAGGTCCTTGAGATTTATTCTGCACACCAAACCAGGTTTGGTCCCTTAAGTGAAGCCCGCCTATGGCTCTAGTTGGTCTGGCAGGGGCAGGAAGTGAGGGACACTGCGAACCTGGAAGCTGAAAAGTCGACCACTGGAACCAAAACCGAAGAGTAAGAGGAAGAGGAAGGAAACACGGCTGAAATGATTTCCAGCGACCAGAGAGTCTGCTGTGTAATCAGAGCCTGCTGTAGCACTTTCTTCCAATCGACCTGGGGACTCCGAAAATGACCCAGAGCTTGATGAGGCCCACTAGACCCAAGACCTGCATTTTGGGCCATCGCGCGCATTGCGGCGACCTTGCGTTGTTGCAATACCCGAATACCCTGGGACCTCAAGCCATTGTGCAGTCCACGGTCTTCTGAATTCCGAATCTCGCTGATACTTTGTGGGCATCCTGGTGGATCTCCAGAGACACAAATAGTCAGAAAAGTCCCAACAGAGTGCTGGACCTTTGTAACGAGAATTCAACTGCGATTCCGTTTTCTTCTGTGCTCCTTGAAAAGGCGCTAAATCCGCACAAACCCATTCAGCGGTGAGGGGAAACCTTGCCTAGAGCCTTCATCAATCCCTGTGCAAAGTTCCTTCATGATCTTGTTTTCAGTCACAACGACAAGCAATCCACTGACCGGGTATTTGGCTACAGACCCTGCAGTCCTCCTGCTGCAAAATCTTCAATACTGAGGTACTGTTTTGGCTTTGGTATGTTCTTACCTCAAGCCTCTTAGGATTTCTGTGTAGCTGTGGGTTGTTTTCTGTAATGGGGAGGTCTCATCCAGTGCACCCAGTCCCACTGCTAGAATCATGCTAGTGTCTTCTGGGAAGCCCCTGGACCAACTTCTAACCCTAGAAGTAAAGTACTCACTTGTTTGCCCAGTTTTCCTAAGGAACTCTGAGTTTTGCTGCTAATGAACGCATTCTGAAACTTCCTATTGTCACTAGTCCTAGTGACCCCCTTTCTGCCACTGAGAACACTCATGCTCCAAGAAGGGAAAGGGATTGGGACTTTTGCCTAGAAAAGAAAATAAGTGTTTAAAAGTTGCTTACTTGTAAAGAGTTGGTTGGTAACTGTAATTCGAAGAGTGAACAGTTACAAAAGTTCTTACTTACCTTGGCTGTGTGATGCACTATTCTTAAAAGGATGGTTAACATCTTTTCTTCCTTAGCAACTGTTTTTCCAGTCTGACAGAAAGTAGATATGAAAGCATTTTACTCTCCTGTGATTAGGTTGTGCCTCTTACCAAAAGTCAAGTGTTGGCTTCACCAGATTATTCCTGCAGGGTAATTGTATGGGTGTCCTCCAACTGTTGGTATCACCAGATTAGTCCTTTGAGGATAATTGTACGAGTGTCCCCCAACTGGGTCTTGCTTCCCCTGACTTGCTGCTAGCCTGTCCAGAATTCGTCTGTATTAGGTTGTTGCCTACCTAGAATAATTGTGTCATTCAGTAAAGTGTGACGTGGAGTTTTACTTTAACCTTCATTTTACCTTGCGTTAGCTGTGTGCCATTCAAAAATAAGTTAAACAAGTCACTGCTTAGCTCAATCTGGGGTTCCCCGATTTCAAAAGATCCTGTAATTGTATATTAGATCCTTAGGTTTTACTCACCTAGTGTAATTTATCACAAAAGTAGTTCTAGGTTTTCACTGCACCTAGAATAAGTGTTCCACTATTTACAAAACGTATATTGACCAGTTGACTGATTTAGTGATTTGTACTGCGAATCATTATACAACTGGAAGGGACTACTGCCCTTGCATTACTAAATGTAATCTGAAAGTAACCATCGGTTTTTACCCCAAGAATAGGTGTGACCTATACTGAATGTGTACGAAAAGTTTTTGACTTCCGTAGAACTATTGTTAGGTATTTCAACTAAGGTCTATACTTTACCCTGTGTACCTGCAAGTATTTTTATATTGTGATTTCATATAATTTGTTAGTGCTTACTTACCCTTAGATTTATCTGAGCCTACCTGTATTTAAATACAACCTTTATTTTTACAATACAAAGTGTTTCTTTGGATCATTTGTATTACAATTTCATGTGTACTGATTCTACAGCCCTCTCTCCCTCCTAATATAAGCCTGGCTACTCTGTCTACGTTACCATGAAGTCCGGTGGTACGGCCTAATACTAAGAATGGAGTCTTGTACTGTCTCAGTTGAATGGTTTTGCTAAGCCCTTAGTTGGACTTCAGAAAAGAACTGTCCTAACAAGGGGGGGGTGGGGGGGGGGGGGAGAGAGAGATTCCCACTCACATAGTTGACAAGGAAAAATAATCACCAGGTCCAAGCAAAAGGTTTTGGGGGTTGACACAGGTCAGGAAGATTTATCATAACTATGAAAATCTTAACCAACTAATTTTAATAAAACCAAGATCACGTCTGTATTTTGTACACATAGGCTAGAAAGGCTAAATGAAAGTAAGTAGTTCAGCCCACTTTCGTGCAAAAGTATGAAACTGAAGCGCGGGTGGGGAGTAAATTGTAAGAAGGTAAACCGGTAGAGGGGTTGCCCAAGTCACAGCCAAGAGATGGAGTACACACCAGATAAGGCAGAGACAACAAACCCTTTTGACACCTTACAGAATAGGATTAGCAAACAATCCAACACCAGTGGGTCTAGTTCACAGGAGGTAAAATAATTTGAGGAAAGAAATGCTCATTCAGTGAAGAAATAGAAAAAAAATGAAGGCATGTCCAAAACCAGCTCATTGGTATAAACTGGAAAACAAGCTGTTGACCTACTCTGAAAAAGTAAGCCTGCAGAAAAATGGCTCAAATTCAAGTTGTGCATAAACCCCACATAAAAAATGTAAATATGCAATGCAAATCAAGAACTTGACAATTAAATGAGAGCACCAACAACCCAGGACTACCCATCCTCAGTGAAAAGTGTCACCTGCAAATTCTCCAGTTTTTCACGAATCTGAATGAAGCCCAAATGTAATTTGCCTCCAAAGTGATCAGCAAGGCGGCGATCGTTGTCATGAAGACCAAGGTATGCAGAACACACTTCGCAGACGCGCAATTTCTGCTGCTGAAAACTAGAGGCTGGCATGGAATTACGATATTCTTCCTGGAAAAACAAGATTTGGCAGACTTTAAACCCAGACACACAGGTTTGTAGTACATTTCAAATGATTTAAAAAAACATTGGATTTGTATATGAACTAAACAGTTTAACAAACAAAAAATAAAGCAGACCTCTGCATCCCTTTTTAACGTGCGAACAACTTCCACTTCCATTAGGACCGTCTGTGCCTCGTCAACATTTCCCTCTGCTCCTAGCTGCTCTGCTTTTGCCAACAGTTTGCCTATTTCTTCATTCAATTCATGAACTCTTTCCGCCTACAGGAAGGAAAAATGAAGCAGCCAGAAGTTATAAAGCACAATTAATTGCAACAAATACAAATTGCTAATATGAAAAAAAGAATTGTGGGTTTGTACTAAGACCCATTTGTCTCCAAATAGCTGGCTTGTTTTTGATCCCAAAGTTAATTCCAAAATTGGACCAAATATAAAACAAACTATGCTCTTCACTATAAAACAACCCGTTTGCTGTTTATGATTCAGTTTTCCACTAACTAGAAGTCAACTGAGAAATTTATGAACAAGGTGTCAGTGAAGAGGTCACTTGTTCCTACTTATTTATAGTCACGTGATGCAAGGTAAATATTTAGTGCTTTTGTAATGTTGGCCAAGCAAGGTGCTTTCAAAAGTTGAGATGCAAATGTAGCTATTAAACCACTTCTCCAGCTTCTGTGTCCAATTGTGAAACCTACAACAGCATAAGGCTACAACTGTGCAACCCTTCAATAAAACAAAAATGAAAAATACCATCCTTACCATGTGAAGGTATTTCCCCAACTATGTCCCGGCATCCAAAGCATCACCTCTGTGACAGACGATGTGCAGCTTTACTTGCACAAGCACAAGTCTGCACATTTTAAACCCAAATAATTGAAAAACAGGAAAGTTGAGTAGATCTGATGACCAGTATAATTTTGCTTTTAAAAAACGTTCACACTGATTAACAGCCCGATATTCTGTGATGCACGTGAGGCAGGGGGCACACCAACAGTCAGTGTAGAATTGCTTTACCACTTTTTTTTTATTTTCAGACACTTGAATAAGGGGAATAGTTTGAATGCCCTCTATTCTCCTTAAATAGCAGTACATGTTTGGAAGTAATACTTGGTAATATGAACACTGCAGAGTTGTCCTTGTAATGAGGCTTGCTTGAAGGGATAGGACAGCAGGTACCAAAAGGGCCCTCAGGGCGATTAATCCCTATTCTGCCAATAAAATATAGTTTGCCAGTTTAAGGGCACCCCAACAAGACTAATCTGCTGCTTTATGTGTGCCAGGTACATAGTATTAAGCATTAGCTTGTAGCTGAGCGTTAATGGTAGCGGACAGCTATGCCTTGGCACGGAACAATCCAAATTTGATTTTGGGCAGGGGGCGGGAGGGATGCCCCCTGCCCAAATTGAATTTTCTGCTGGATACAGAATACAGGTCTGGAGTAGAACTATGCCAAACAGATTTCCATCTTCAAACAGATATGTTCCCTCAAAACCCAAAACAAAAGCATTGGTCTCCCAAGTTTATGGGAAAATTACTACTGGGTGGACATCACAATGTCAGGAGGCCCTTGTATTTCATGAAGAAATACAAAGATTAAGGTGGGCTTAGGGCAAATTGATTTTTTTCTCCACTCTTCATGGGTCTGGAAGTTAAGTGGAGCTTTTACCGATACATATTTGCTGACTGAACTAATGTGATCCTTTAACTATACACCATTTTAAGAAAAATAAAAATCACATGCGTCTGAAAAACTGATTCTTGCGGTTTTGGTTTCAGAAGGAGCTTGACAAAAATTACGGCCCGTATTGTCCTACAAGTAGAAAGCTCTATGGAGTACCGTATTATGGGGTACCTAGAATTTGGAACTAAAATACAAAAAACAATTGTGATCAGCAGCACTAACTCCTAAGACGTTACAGCGAATTTCAGAACACAATGGCAAATATTTTTGCCAACAGTAGCTCGAATTCTGACAAGTTTGGGGTCCACCGTTGGTATTTTCACTAGCCAAGATTTTATTTCTGTAGCTCAGCGGATCACTTAATCTTACTGAAATTTGGGCCAAAATGTCACCTAAAAACCAAATTAAGGGATTGTCATATTGCCTGGTTTGTGTAAAAGAATATGTAGGCGTGCAAGATTTTAGTAAAGTGCACCCTGGGACAATCTGTTCAGCTGGATAACTCACCACAGCATGGGAAGCGCCTTGCTTTAAATCAAAGACACTGCAATTAAAACACAATGTAGTAAAGATAGGAAGAAAAGCCATCGTAAAACACTAGCCAGCGTCGCAAACATCACATTATAAAGCCCTTCAGCATCGTTACTAAATTAAATGTAAAAGACTTGCATTTTATTCGTTATTACTCAATGAGGATAAAAGATTCATTAGAAATGTACCCCAACCTGAACAGTAATAACTTGAAAAGAATACCCAAAACCTGGCATGTAGAATAAATAGATGTAAAGAATCAATATAAAATGCTCAATTTGAGGATTTTACCTTTATAGAAACTTCTGCACTTATCTCCTCCTGTGTCTCTGCCAGACGTTTCTTAGCAAGGTCAGTTCTTCTGTCACACTCATGAATAAAGGACTCCAGGTGATCCATGGCCTGCAGAATGGGTGATAAATAAATTGGACACTGGGGCTTCTGCCATTTTTTCTTCTGCAGGTATATTTAATTGCCAATGCTAGATTTAAGAATGTCAAGCCTAAAGGCTTGAACACATTTGCCAAGTCGACAGGCATGCATTTTTGTTCCCACGAATAGCTTGTGTGGAGCAGGTACTGCATTTGTTTGTTAATGATTTGGGGTAAGGTTTTAAGTTACTTACCGCTACCTATTCTCCAGCATGGGTCGGGCATGGATTCACATGCTCATGAATATTCCCCGTCAGGCTGGGAATCCTCGGTAAAGAAAAAAATCAGTTTTGTTTCTGAACTGTCTTTCTACTAGTAACCAATCACTGGTCTCTGGGTCATACTGCCCCCGGCCAATGACTGTCCTCTACCTAAGCCCCTCTGGCAGCCATCTTCAGATTTGGTAGCACGTAAACGGGCAGTAGGACCAAGAGAAGAGCCGCAAAGGGGTTGGAGGGAGGGTTCACATGTGAATCCATGCCAGACCCATGCTGGAGAATAACAGTTACAGGTAAGTAACTTGTTCCTTCTCCAGCATGGTGTCTGGAATGGATTCACATGCTCATGCATACATGAATACATAGCAGTACACCTGCACAACCACGGGAGGTGGCAAGGCTCAACATTAAGTATTTCAACAACTTAACATTAAGCACCTCTTACCTCCTCACCAGGCTCACCTTCAAGCGAACAGGTTGCACAGCACTGCCTGGCCAACTCGGGACTCCTTCCTGAAATCCCGGTCGACGCAGTAGGATCTCATGAAGGTGTGAGTCGACCTCCACGTAGCAGCCCCGCAGATGTCCAGCAGGGGCACACCCGACAGGAACGCTGTAGTAGCAGCGATCGATCTGGTTGAATGGGCTCTCGGACGGCCAGGCAACAGTCGGTTTGCCAGCCGGTGACAGTGCATGATGCAGCTGGAGAGCCATCTGGAAATGGAAGCCTTCGAGAGGGCCTTAACTTGGGTTCACAGGGCCAAATGTCATACAGCTGTGATGTCTTCCGAAAACTTTGTGCAGTCCACGTAGAACTAGCCACATCCAGCGAGTGCAAAGTCCTCTCAGCCGGCGACGAAGGTGACGGGAAGAAAGCAGGTAACACCAAGGGCTCATTGAGATGGGAGTCCGACGGCACCTTGGGCATGAAGGAGGGGTGCGTCCTCGGCACTACCCACGTCTCGTGGAATGTCAGGTATGGAGGTTTACAGGAGAGGGCCTGGATCTCTCCCACTCGTCATGCGGAGGCGATGGCCACAAGAAACGCTGTCTTCCACAATAGGAACTTCAGCGGTGCCGAATGAAAGGGCTCGAATGGGGGGGCCCCCCCCCCATGAGCCTGGTCAGCACCACGTTGAGCTCCCACGCCAGGGCTGGAGCCTTCACTGGCGGGAACGAGCAGAACAGTCCTTTCTTGAACTCCTTCACCAGGTGGCGAGACCACAGCGATGACCGCCCCAGAGTTCTGGTGTAGCGGGAGATAGCCGCCTGATGAATCTTGAGGGAGGCATGTGCCAGCCCCGCCTTGGCCAGCGACAGCAAGGACGGCAGCACTTGAGGGGCCATAATCCGTAGAGGGTTGATCTTCTGTGCACGGCAGAGGCAGAGAACGCTCTGGCCTTTGCAAGTACCTCCTTGCAGTCCTCTGGGTTACTGTAGCCTCCGAACTCTGCTGCAGGACCTGTAGGTTCAGCGATTCCGGGTCGTGATGTAGAATGGTGCCTCCTTCCCTCGCGAGAAGATCCTCATCTATAGGCAGTTTGAATGGGGGGGTGGGGAGGGAGTGACGCTGACAAGTTCAGAAGGTCCGGGAACCATATCTGCCTCGGCCACGCTGGTGCAACGAGGATCATCCGGGACCGTCTGAGTTGACTGATGAGTCGCAGAAGCACGGGCGGGACTGCATACAGGAACAGGCCGTACCAGCGGAAGGAAAATGCATCGCCCATGCTCCCCGGCTGGGGAAGCCTGCTGGCGAACCACCGGCTCTTGGTGTTCGTCACTGGAAAAGTAGATCCACTTGATCCTGCCCAAGTTCCCACTCGTGGCAAGAGCGCAGCTCCCTGCTGAGGGAGTTGGCGACTGTTTCACTCCTGCCAGATGCAAAGGTACCAGGCACATTTCCTGGGCGACAGCCCAGTGCCACAGGTCCTGCGCTTCCTTGGATAGGGCAAGGAGAGCGGGGTTTTTTTTGGGGGGGGGGGATCTGGTGCCCCCCCCCGCTTCCGGATGTAGAACATTGTGGTGGTGTTGCCAGTGAAGATACGTACCACTTTGCCCAAGGAAAGACCAGAGGGCCCAGAACACTGCCCGGAGCTCCAGGACGTTGATGTGTATGGACCTCTCCTCCGGGAGCCAAAGGCCTCTTGCGTAGAAATCTCTGGTGGGCTCTCCCTATCCTTCCAAGGAGGCATCCATCATCACCGTTTCCTGGTGCGTTGGGATCTGGAAGTCCATGCCCGCCGCGAGATCGGTGGTGGGGTACCCGCACGCATCGCCTGATGGAAAGTCTCGATGAGGGAGATCTCGTCTTCGAAGCTCCCCGCCACTTGCATCCAACAGGCATCTAGGAACTCCTGCAGTGGTTGCATCAGCAGCCTGAACAGCCGCACTAGGTAGATGCAGGATGACATGTCGAGCAGGGACTTGATGGACCTCACCCTGGCCACTTCCATGGTCAACAGCCATTGTACCTTGCCTAGGATGGCCTTCGTCCTCTTCAGAAGAGAAGGCCAACCGCGCCACTGTCGAGTCTGGCACCCAGGAACAGGGTGTCCTGCAACAGTACCAAGTGGGACTTCGCAAAGTTGATCGAGAATCCCAGTTCCATGCATTCCTAGATGCATGGATTTGACTGAGGCAAGAAGGGGAATGGCCTGACTAGTAGGAGGTTTCTCCTTAATTATTTTCTCCACAAAGTCTATATCTGGAGTAACTTCCCCTGTATCAATTTCAAAATGTGCTGCTGCCTTACGTAGCAGAGCATTGAAAGTGGGCTGGTCGGGCGGAGGCGGAAGAGGGTGTGTGGGGAAGTTGAGGGGGGAGAAGGTGTGTGGGGGAGTGGGTGTGGGGTGGAGGGCTTGTGCACTTGATCTGTTACATATTCTGAATAAGTACTCAGGGCAATTGAACAAGAGAGACTACAGGGAGGAGATCAGCTAGAAAAGGCTTAGGGCCAAAGTCAAAAGTCTTTTGCGCAACATCACACAGTTCAGGGTAGTTCACGGTAAAGTTTGAGGCACAGATTCCGGACAAGGTTGGTTGATAGAAAAGTTAGGTCAAAGAAAAGAGAGACAAGCCCTCGGATTGGAGAAAGATTTCAAACACTTCCACCGCAGCTGAGCTAAACGCACAACCGGATTTGCACAGTACCTTGAAACAGAGTGGGGCTGTAGCTGAAGCAGACCTTCCTGGTAGTTCCTGCAGCCTCACGGTTCCTGAAACGACTGTCGGACTGATCCGGCCCACTGTAGCTCTGTACAGCGAATTTGACCAGAGGAGGGGTCCTGGCTTGCAGTTTGGGTGAACTGGTTGGTCCCACCAGCTCAAGGGAAGAAGTTTGCTGGAGGATCTTCTCAGCCGTCGGATTTGGAGATTCGGACCTGCAGCAGGGCTTCACCGGGCGGTTCAGTCATGGTAGCGGTCCTCCAGTTTGTTGGTTCTTTCGTTCCAGTGGCGACACTGCCCTCCCAGTCCCAGAGACCTGCTTTTTATGCAGTTGTCCCCCAATCATACAGCCTGATTGTCAATCACACAGCAGGGTGGCTGGCCAGTCCCCTTAGCCAATCAGACAAGAGTGTGACTTGGGTTACCAAGGGAACCGATGGCAGGGGTCCGAAGACCCCTCCCTCACATCCTGCCTACCTAGGCTATCAGGCACCTTAAGGAGGGCTTCTGTGCAGAAGCCCGCGAAAAGACAGCGAACAAAGGAGTCATGCCCGGTTTGGCGTGCAGAGAAAAACACGAGAAAGACTAACAAAAAGAAATGGTGACTAAACCCAGCCGGAACCAAAATAAAATGTATTTGGTCAAGCAGGTTTATGTTCGAAGCTAATATAATGGCCTAAAACATTACGTTATGAAAGTTAACCGCCGTAGAAAAGTTAAGGTAGATAACATTAAGACTTGGCTGGTGGCAGTGGTAAGGGAGCAAAACAAGGCTCCAAGAAGCACAGACAAAAAGGGATAAGAGCTAACCCTTTCCAATACTCCATGTAAGATGGGGTGTGTACTGGGTCTGTGGTTTAAAGTGACTATATAAAGTTAATGGCAACTTCACCTGTTTCTGGGGGACAGTAGTCAGCTCCAGAAAAATGAGTCAGTGGAAGTCTCAAAGACAACCCTGTGTCACTGCACTGAAGGTGCTGTGTAACACAAAGTTGTGCACATGGAGTAGGTGAGGCTCCAGTGCCCAAGATCACACAAAGTAGAAATACACATGGCAAAAACACATGTAAGAGTGGGAAGAAAGGCTCACACTTACCAGGTGAAAAAAATAATCCTAGAAATCCAGCAAAGCTGCTGAGGGAAGAGTAGGTAAGGGAAATCAACCATTTATGAGAATTCTCCCTAACAGTTGGCCACCATGATAGTCATCCCATAGCGTCCAGCTTCTTCCCCTCGCCGTCAGATGGGGAAGTGGAAGTAGATGCCGTCGCCCCCGCCGATTTCTTCTTGGCCGCCGCGGAGACAACTGAATCCAGGGACCGTTGTGCCCCGAGGCACATAGGAGCAGAGTCTGGGGCCCGGTACTACATATTGTACCGGTCCCTCTTCGCAGGGGCCGTGGACGGGTTCTTCAGCAGGGACAGTCCTTCATCCCAGATGTTGTCCAGTAACGGGACTGCGAGGACAGTCTTCCTCTTGGCCTCCCGTCGTTGGTAGAGGAAACCTTCCTTCTGGTCTTCGGGGCATAGATGGAAAAGCTCTGATGCCCTGGTGATCATGGCTTGAAAGGAGCCCATTTCTTCGGAAGGGGAGGCCCGGGCAGGGGGTGACGGGAGAGCCATCCTGTCGTCACCACTGTCGTCTGTATCATCCCTCGGTGGAGGGGATGGAGGTGAAGGATGGAATGGAGGGGGGCGGGGGGGGACGATGGATTTGCCTCAGCTTGTTCGGTGGGCTCCCCGACGGTTCAGGCGCCGCTGCCAGACCCTTTCTGGAGAACAATAGTTACAGGAAAGTAACTTAAACTGTCTCCACCATGAGGTCTGGCATGGATTCACATGCTCCTGAATAACATACATAGCAGTATAAAATTACACAACCACGGGATGTGGCAAGGCTCAACAGAAGCAATTAACTCTTACCTCTGGAACACTTGCATAAAAAACGGTTGTATAGTACCATTGGGTCGACCCCAGACTCCTCCCTGGAACCC
Organism: Ambystoma mexicanum; assembly: GCF_040938575.1. Taxonomy (NCBI): domain Eukaryota; kingdom Metazoa; phylum Chordata; class Amphibia; order Caudata; family Ambystomatidae; genus Ambystoma; species Ambystoma mexicanum. The sequence goes on along the minus strand of NC_090924.1, from coordinate 679,281,361 downwards.
CCCATCTATGCAGTAGAAACTTGCGAGGGTATGCGTGGACCTCCATGTAGAAGCCGTGCAGATGTCGAGAAGGGGCAAACCAGAGAGAAACGTTGCTGCTGCTGCTGCGGCGGCTCTGGTGGAGTGGGCTCTCGGCTGGCCTGGCAGCAGTCTGTTAGTGCTGGAGAGAATTCACATTTCTGTGCTAATTCCCTTGAACCTTCGAGACCTCCAGCTCTTTTGCTGGACTTAAGGACTTTAGTTTTAACCCTGGAGTGAGATCTTTTACACACGTGTGTTTTGACCCGATTTGGATGAATCTGTTTCCAATGTTTTTGGAGTCTGTCAAACTCCATAGGCAGCTACTTTCTGTATGGTGATACAGCAACTTCAGTGCAGTGTCACAGAGAAATCCTTTAGATTTCTCATGACGTGTAAACACCCTTTCTTGTGTGAACTACTGTTCCCAAGAATAGTAAAGTGAAATTGCCTTTACTTACCTTTCCCCTTTGTAGGTCCAGCACACCATATAATGTGGAGTGCTGCCGGCGGGGGGGAGGGGGGTGGTTACCTAGTAGCCCCTTAAGCTACATTCTCATGTAACATTTTTATGGTACCCTCACTACTTTAAATGGCTGGTGGGAGCGGTTTAATTTCCCTACCACTGTCCTTTTCTACCACAGGGTGAACCCTCAGTGGAGTCGCGTCAGTGGCAAATGGCCCATCTTCTTTCTTCGACATTTTCTGTTTGTAAGGTCTTTTACTTTGCACGACAAACCAGGTTTGAACCTTTCGTTCGTATGGTCTTTGGCAGGCTTCAGTGCTGAAACCCGCCTCTGGCTGCAGTGTGTCTGGCAGGGCAGGAAGCGAGGTAGGTGCCCGAAACTCCCTGTCCTTAGTCTCATTGGTTACCTGAATGCACCCAGTGATTATTGGCTGGCTGTTCTTGGGGGACAGCCACCCTGCTATGTGAGTGACAGCTAGGCTGTGCATGAATGGGATAAACCTGCATAAAAAGGCGTACTCTTAAACAGAAGGCCACTTCGACCACTGGAAGAAGCATCCGACGAAAGAAACTGGAAGAGAAGCTTGCTATACCCTACTGGACCATCAGAGTGCCTGGTGACGCCATGCTTCAGTGCTGAAGCTCCAATTTTGCATCGACTAGAGACGCCTGGAACAGACTACTTCTTCCATTGGGTTTGTGGGACCAACTGACCCCAAGACTAACTTAACTGTAACCCCCCCCCTCTCCCTGCTGGCTGTTCATCCTTGCTGCTGCCGGAAGAGTGTGCCAGGAGTGAGGCACACCAGAAACAAGTGCACCGTCTATAAGCCAGACCCCGAGCTCCAGGAAGATCCTTAGGACCAACCCAAAGCAGGACAACCCAAGCCTGAGCTACCTCAGAGTGCTGAACACCAGAAGCAAAGGGAGCCCATCAAGTGTCCAAGAACCGGAGTGGTTAATGTTAAAGGATATTTGTACCGCGCACTATGACCACCGGAGTGGTCCCCTGGCGGTTCTGAAAAAGGAAGGGGGTGAGAGTTAGTGGGAACGAGCGGGAAGAGAGCAGTGATGTGCCATTGGCAGCCGCAGCCCGGTGGTTCCGTTGGCTGGGCTTGGCGTGCTTTCCGTTCGGTAGCCATCGTGTGTTGTTGTGCAAGTCTAAGTGTGGTTTGTTTTGTTGTTGTGGTGTAGTGAAGTTTGTGTGGTTTGTTGTGCTATAGAGTTGAGGTTGTGTATGTTCAGAGTTTGAGAGGTTTATGCAGAGGGTTGAAAACTGTTAGTGGGTTGGTTATTGACATCGCCGTTTAGAGGGTCTTTGCTAAATATATACATTCTTTCTAGATGTGGCATGTGAAATATCCCTGAATTTCTATCTAGATTCAGCACCTGCTAACATTCACAATTTCATCCAAGTGCGGTGCGGGCTAAAGTTCACCTTTTCATCCAAGTGCGGTGCAGGCTAAAGTTCAGTGTGGCACATGCCATCATACACATTTCCATCTAGATGTGACGCGGGCTAAAGTTCACCATTTCAGCCAAGTATGGCACATGTGATCATACATATCTCCATCTAGATGCGACATAGGTCTTTCTAGTTGTGGCACTGGTTAGCATTGGCGGGTAAGTTAGTGTGTAAAGCAAACCAACATTTACAGTCCAGCCATGAATAGATTAAGGCTGGTGGTCACAAATCTGAGTATGCAGGAAATAAGTCTATTGCAGTCTATGTTATGGTAAGGTAGAGTGATGGGGGCTTTCTGGAGTAGAGCAATTGCTCTACACCCCACTCATGCCACACTTACAGTTTTTGTTGGTGTCTGTTGGCTTCCCCTGCTGACACCTGCAGACACATCTTGGAGCTTCCAATGCAGGTGTCACCCTTTGCCGCGGGCCCTTAGCCGGAGGGGCTGCCGGGCAGGGGGATGCCCAGGTAAAGTCTGGTATAAGGAGGGGTTAGCCAATGGGCGCTGGGGGGAGAGTGTAAGGGTGTGATTCGGGAGGGAAAGTTGGGAATCGAACATCGCAGAAATCTCAGGCCGCATTGGGTGAAAATATGGACAAAATAAAAATTGCATGGGCAACCGGGGCGCAGCTCTTACCCGAGGGCCATGGTGGATTACCGAGTAAACCGGGTGCAACATGGTGCATATACCAGCCGAAGGCCGCTGGGGAGGGCCAATTGTGTCGAGGCGGGAAGGCAAGGTGGAAATGCTGCAGGGAAATTAGGGAGCAAAGGCCTCAGATGGCACGGGCAGCTCAGGCAAGGGTCCTGGGGGGGGCTAGTTTTAAAAAGTAACTAATTTGTGGCTTCACCATTAGTGGTGCTAATGACCGGTAGCTGAAACCACAAAGTGCCGCTGATTTGGAAAGAGCCCGCCCTCCAGCACCTTTCGAACTGCCATGCAGGAACCCTGCAGACATCTTCCATCTTGTCCCCACGACTGAGGCCCAGGAACCCAGGACCTGCAGGACTGCAACCTGAGCAGAAGCCAGGTGGATCCTCTTGTTCCAACCTAAGGTACTGTCTTGACTAAAGGGGTACTTACCTTTTTGGTCTGTAGCTGGTATGTTCTCACTGGAGACTGGCAGTAGCTGCTTTTTTTGCAGAGTTGATTGCAGCTCTGCCCTTCACAAGCCTTACAGCTTGTGGCCCAACAGCGATTATTTTTACTACAAACGCTAAACTTTATGCAAGACGTTGAGCCATAAAAAAGTGCCTCAGCTCCATAGACATTGCTCCAATTAACTATGGCTGTCCTGGCTCTAACCCATTGACTTTGGTTAGAACTGTCCCTCATAGGTTTAACGTGTATTTCACCTCCCTCGCTTCCTGCCCTGCCAGAGACACTGGAGCCTTAGGCGGATTTAATCACTGAAGCCCGCCAAAGACAAAACAAACAAAAGTTTAAAACCTGGTTTGGCGTGCAGATTAAAACCCAAGACCGACCTCAAAAGCAAGAAATTGAGAAAAAAAGCCAAGGGCCATTTTGACAAAATGGGCACCCATGGTTGCATTACTGCAGCCGAGGAGCCAGCCTGCGGTAAAAACGCACAATGGTAGGAAAATTAAACCACTGACACCAGCCATTAAAAGTTGCGAGGGTAACAAAAACGTTACGCGAGTAAGTCAATAAAGGGGCTACTAAGTAAACCCCCCCCCCCACATTCCCCAGTACTTCCACGTAACATGAGGTGTACTGGACCTACATAAGAAAACGGGTAAGTAAAGTCAACTTCACTTCATTACTCTTGGGAACCGTAGTTTACACAAGAGAAGGTATTCAATCCTCATGAGATATCAAAAGGACTGCGTGACACTGCAATGAAGGTGCTGTGTGTCACAATACAAAAGGGGATGATTATGGAGTTGTTCAGACTCCAAAACCACAGGAACACAGTCCGAATCAGATCAAAAATACGAGAGTGAGAAAAAGGTCTTAAAATGACAAGTCCTAAAGTCCAGCAAACGAGCTAGGGGTCTCTAAGGTTGAAGGGAATTAGCACAGAAATGAGAATTCTCCCTAACAGCTGGGTACACCATATCTTGGCTTGAAGTGGTTAAGGTGGTTGCAAGACGAAGAAGTGATGTATGCGAACAGTAAAAAGGATTAGGTGGGAGATTGGAGGGGCGGCACAAGAACACTGCCATTTCGAATGTGCACCATCTCTGCCCCCTGGATATGCAATGGCATGAGCTCTTTGGAAAGATTTTTGAAGCAGCTAAAAAATGAAACAGCAGGTCTGCTGTATTTGTTACATTTACAAGACATTTGTCTAGAGTGTAACTGGCCTGTTAAAGGCACCAAAACGCTTTAGGTGGCGAGTTCCACTTGAAGGGCAAACCTGCCCATCACAATTGCTGGAAAATTACAATTTCTTTAGCAGAGATACTGACTGACTAGTACTGTATCTTTTTCCAAACTGGGAACAGGGCGCTGTGCATTTTGCCAAGTCAAAAGTGAATGCTGGCTTGAGAACCAAATGCAGTCATGGGACTGCCAACTAATGTGGGATGTTGCACTAAAAAGGTGCAGAGAGCATCAAGTATGGGCATGAATTCACCTCCTAGAGCAACTGGTCGCAGTTGTGGGCTTTGGAAACATTTCATTTTTAAACATCAATGGAGTAATTTACATCAAGCAAGAACATACAGTTGCAGTAAAATGATTAAACCGGACACGCTAAACTGTAGGATTGCATGCATATTTGGTAGACAATGTTAAACGTTCCACAACTGTACCTTCTATTGAATGTAAAAACTGAACCGGCAGAGAAACAGTACTGCCAATAGCAGCCCTTGTGTGTTCGGTTCCGGGTACAGCGTTTCTAACCATCTGGGTCAACAAGCAAGGAGACAGGCTATCGCCACATATATTCAATATCCTCTGGAATGTTTCATTGGCAACAGACCCATAGCAAAAAAAAATGGAAGCTGAGCAAAGTTTTTCTAAGCATTCTTTACCGATCAGGAGTACTGAATCGCAGAAAAACCCTCCTGCACCCAAATTCAACATCACTGTAATTGTGCTTTGAGAATAAAGGAGGTGAAACTTACATCAAGTTCAAAAAACGGATCTCTTTCTTTACTTGCAATTTCATAATCCGCTCTCAGAGCCAAGTCGTGAACCTTGGTACACTCTCCCAGATCCATACGCTGTCAAAATTAAATAGAACTATTAATGTATTAACAATTTAACCAAACATACAAATATGAAACACTTGGCTCGATTCAAAAATTCTCACTTGGACTGGACTGAAAGCTATCCCACAGCCTCAGTTTATGAAACCTGACAAACTAGACTTGTGTGCCAAAATGCGAGTTAAGATGCCTCAAAATTCAAGGAGTACATTTATGAAAAATATTACTTACCAAGTAAACATCTTAGTGGCTTTTATCTGCTTAGAATCACATGCTATGTGGTTGGCTCCGAGTCTTACATTTTCTTCCGAATTAGAAAAGCTGCGTGTCGACGTGTGTTCGTCAGACTATGCCTATCCAACGTGTACAGGCACCCACAAGCCTTCATGTATAGATGTTCTCAGATGTATGGTTTTCCTGCCCTGAACATAGTGTGTTAAGCGAGGTTGTTTCTAACCACTGTTCCACTCATTCCTTGCAGGGAGTTTGGGAGGGCGCATGCGAATCCAAGCAGACACAAGCCACAGAAAGATTGGATAAGTAATTGTAATCTGAGGCTTGTAAATCTGCTTAGATTCACATGCTATGCATATATTTGCAAGCAGTACATGGAGCAAGTAGTGGGTGAGAAGTAAGCACAGAGAATAACATGCATTACTCACCATAATAGCATTTCTGATTGTACCTGCTTAGATTCACATGCTGTGCATATCATCCGACATCTAGTGGACATCGGAATATTGCATCTTTCTTTCGAAGATCGAAAGGGGTCGTCGACATGGGCGTGAGCAACACTGAGTGACATGTAGTGTACCCAAAACCCCTTGCGCATTGTGGTCCCTCAGATGGTTTTTTCCCGCCAACCTAGTTAGTCGCCTATGTGGAGCTCGCAAGAGTATTATATTGCTAGCTTGGTCCCCCCGACCTACAGTCTAGTCCCCCGACTCATCTTCGACGACTGCCTCTTGAGTGTCCTACTCCCGAAGACATCTACAACTGCCTGGCGACTATCGACCGCATGGCCTCTGCACTCCGGCCAGGCCCTTCCAGTAGGGAGAGTGGGGCCCTGGGCTTATTCATCTCGAAGCATTTCCTTTACCCCTCTTCTCTTGGTCTGTCGGCTGCTACCCTCTCCTATAGAGATGATGCCCTTTATATGTGGCCCGTCATTGATTGGTTATTTTATTTCTATCGCGCTCGTACACAAGTGTTTCAGAGCGCAAAAAGGCAAGGGAGAGGAACAGGGGAGAACAAAACCGCGGTCTTACTAGGCCCAGTGACATTGAGAACGTGCAAGTGCATGGGAGAGTGGAAAAGTGCATGGGAGAGTGGAAAAGTGCATGGAAGGGGAGAGGTGGAAAGTGCGAAGCAGAGGAAAAGCAGATAAATAACAATAAATAAGGCAACAAACAGTGTTAATGCAGCCAGCAATCTGCAAGTGCTAGGTTTAAGGCAGCAGACAGGGTAGGTCTGATAAGTTCAGGAAGAAAAAGGGGGGCTGTATGGGTACAGATACAGACCCCAGTGCAAGCCCGGAGGCAGTGCGGGAGGGTGGCAGGATGAGCAAGTACCTGGGCCCAAAGGACAGAGGGTGGCCAGGTGCATGGTGCCAAGAGAGAACAGATCAGCAGGGGAGAGGGGGAGCGAAGGCAGAAGAAAAGAGGAAGGTCTTGAGGTGCGCTTCTGGAACCGGAGATGGTTCTCCTCAAGTTTTAGAGTGGCAGGGAGACTGTTCCAGAGGGAGGCCCCAGCCGAAGACAGAGTTCTACCACCAGCTCGTTTCTTAGAAAAACGACTGACCCCGAGGGAGTTGGAGGTAGAGGAACGAAGAGCTCGAGAGGGGAGGTATTTGCGGAGGGATAGCTGAAGGTATTTTGGACACAGGCCCCAGAAAGCCTTGTGGACAATGCAGAGGGTTTTGAATTTAATCCTTGCATCCACTAGGAGCCATTGGAGAGATTTCAGAGCTGGAGAGATACTATCCCAGGGCTTGAGGCCAAGGACAAGCCTTGCAGTCCTGTTCTGGATTAGTTGCAGAGGGCGGAGAGTAGAGGCAGGTAGCTTTAGAAAGAGGCTGTTACAATAGTCCAAGCTAGAGAGAACCAGAGCTTGGGATACCATGAGCTTCTGGGGGAAGGAGAGGAAAGGCAGAGTACCTCTGAGGAGGTGCAGTCGGAAATTTGACTTTTTAGAGAACTCAGATGTGGGCGGAGAAGGAAAGGGAGGAGTCAAAGATGACCCTGAGGTTTTAGCCTCGCAGGCGGGGGTAGGAGGAGGGCCAAGGGAGGCCTGCCCTCCAATGTAACGGCACCTTTCCTTGGAAGGGCACCCATCGCGATGCAATCGGTGACGAGACCACGACACGCACTCATGCAAGTCCTTCAAGCCCTTTCGAATGAAAACATTGAAAGACAGGCGGACTAAAAAGTGGGGGGTCTGCACTATGCAGGCTGAAGGGCTCCCTCCCCCCCCCCTCGTTGGTGCCGTCGCTTCAGACGACTAGGACTCCGTCAGCAGCCATGGCTCTGAATTGGAAGCCATCAACCTTTCAGCAGAGCCTGCAGGCTTCCTAATGCCCGACTGTTATGAATGTTTTTCTGAGGTCAATCTAGGGGCTTAGTAAAACCATTCAACTGAGACAGTACAACCCTCCACTCTGAGTTCAGGGTAGGGTAGACCGAGCAGCAAGTCTCATCTAGGAGGGAGCGAGGGCTGTAGAATCAGTACAAAGGAGTTACAATACAAGTGGTCCAAAGAAACTATGTAATTGAAATACAAGTAGTCGCAGATAAATCTTGGGGGGAGTAAGTACCATCACATTATATATAACCACAATTATAAAAACACAATAAGCTTTAAGGTGCACAGACCAAAACACATCCTAATTTTTAACACCCAATAGTTCTAGGGAAGTCAAAACCAACAGTTACTTTTGGATTACTTACCGTAATACAAGCCTAACAGTTGTACTGTGATGCTGAGCTACAAATCACATAGCAAGTCAACTGGCCAATATACTTTTCAGAATAGTGGAACTCTAAAAACCTGCAACTCCGATTCAGGATAACAGTTACTCTAGGAGAATTGGGCATTGGGGTGTAATGACATACATTAATCACCCGTTAATGATTATATCTGCTTAGATTCACATTGATGGTGATATTTTATTTGCATCACGCTCTTACACAAGTACTTCAGAGCGCGGCAAGGGAGGGGAACAAGGGAGAACAAACCAATCTTACTAGGCCCAGTGACATTGAGAACAAGAAAGTGCATGGGAAAGGAAAAGGAGAAATGTGCATGGAAGGGGGGGGGCGGAGAAGTGGAAAGTGCGGAGCAAAGGAAAAACAGAAAAAATAAATAGATAATAAAGGCAACAAACTGTGGTAGTGCAGCCAGCAAGTGGCAAGTGTTGGGTTTAAGGGAGCAGACAGGGTATATGATATAAGTGCAGGAAGAAAAAAGGGGTGTGGGGGACTGTATGGGTACAGGTACAGACCCCAGTGCAAGGGGTGGCCTTGGAGGCAGTGCGGGTGGGTGGCAGGGTGAGTAGGTACCACGGCCCAGAAGATGGCGGGTAGGCCAGGTCCACATTGCTGAGAGAGAACAGATCAGCAGGGGAAAGGAGGGGTGAAGGCAGAAGCAAAGAGGAAGGTCTTGAGGTGCTTCTGGAACCAGAGATTGTTCTTAAGTTTCAGAATGGCAGGAAGGCTGGTCCAGAGGGAGGCCCCTGCCGAGGACAGAGATCTACCACCAGCTCGTTTCTTTGAAAAACGACTGATCCCCTCCCCCTCCCCCCCCCCAAGGGAGATCGAGGAACAACGAGCTCGAAAGGGGAGGTATTTGTGGAGGGATAGCTGAAGGTATTTTGGACCCAGGCTCCAGAAAGTTGTGGATAATGCAGAGGGTTTTGAATTTAATCCTTGCATCCACTGGGAGCCAATGGAGAGACTTCAGGGCTGAAGAGATACGATCTGTTAGGGAGAATTCTCAGAAATGTGCCAATATCTGTACTTTAGAGACCCCCCAGCAGCTTTGCTGGATTTTGAGGACTTGGATTTTTGTTACCTGGGGAGTGCGAGACCCTCTTTCCCCCACTCATGTATTTTAATATGATTTTGTACTCTGTTTCTATTGGTTATGGAGTTTGAAACTCCATAGGTATCATCTTTTACATTGTGTCACAGCACCTTTAATGCAGTGGCACAGGAAGCCTTTTTAGATTTCCCCAAAGGTTTAAATACCTTCTCTTGGATAAACTACTGTTTCCAAGAGCAGTAAAGTGAAATTGAATTTACTTACATTTGTAACTTTATAGACTCAGCACACACTATCTTATAATAGGGTGGTGGAGGGGTTACTTAGTATCCCCTCTGTCTAGCTTCTCATGCAACATTTTTTGTTACCCTTTCCTCGATCAATGGCTGGTGGCAGTGGTTTACTTTTAACTACTGTGGTGTACATTCACTCCAGGCTGCAATATTTTTGTTGGAATGGCCCCAAACTTTTTTTTTCCACCATTTCTTCTTGGAAAGGTCCTTCTTGAGATTCAGGCAATACGAATTTGGAGTTTCAGCACTGCAGCAGGGCTTCACCGGGCAAACCAACGGCCCAGGAGTTCCAGTAGGTGTCCTACTTGTTCTTGGGTTCCTTCATCCAGTGGTCGACTGCCTTCCAAGCCAAAAGCCTCTCCTTTTAGGCAGGTTTCTCACATTCATTCCAGCCTAGTTGTCAGTCACCCAGCAGGGTGGCTGTCCTTGCCGGACAGTCCGCTGGCCAATCACCACAGAGTGCATTTGAGTCTCCTAGGAGACTAACCACAGTTTAGGGCACCTCCCTCACTTCCTGTCCCCAAAAGACACCCTGGAGCCAGAGGCAGTCGAGAATCCCGCCAAAGGCAAAGCGAACAAAGGGACCGCACCTGGTTTGGCGCGCAGAATAAATCTCAAGAAGGACCTTTCCACAAAGAAATGGCAAAAAAAAAAAAATTACCAGGCGATTTCGACAAAAAATGGCACCCTTGGGTGCTTTACTGCAGCTGCGAATGCAGCCCGCGGTAAATGCACACCATAGTAGTTAAAAAAACCACTGCCAGCAGCCATTCAGTGAGCAAAGGCTAAAGTGTTACATGAGAAGCTAGACAAAAGGGGATGCAGGGTAATCCCTCCAGCATCCTAATGTAAAATAGTGTGTGCTGGGTCTAGAAAGTTGAAAGTAAAGTCAATTCCACTTAACTGCTCTGGGAAACAGATTTCCCCACGGTTTAAATACCTTCTCTGGGATAAACTAACAGACTGTCCTGTGCCACTGCACTGAAGGTGCTATGTGACACAATTTGAAAGATGCCTACGACTGTCATACACAACCAAAAGAAACACAAAGCTCAGAAATCACATTAAAATACACGAGAGGGCAGGGGGATGGGAGTTGGGGGGTGTGTGGGTCTCACTCTTCAGGTTGAAAGAAAAAGTCCTCAAAATCCAGCAAAGTTGCTGGGGGTCTCTGAGGTGGACGGAAGTAGCACATTTTCGAGAATTCTCCCCAACAATTAGTACAAAGAAAGAAATTGTAACATACATAGGTTCAAAGAAATACTAGGACACTATGTATTTTAAACATAATGGTTTATTTTAAAAATAATAATTAGTACCCCCAAGATTTTACCTTGGCCCATCACATAAGTCAAACACATTTATAAAAACCAACTCAACACTTCAGGTATACAAAAGAACATATAACACTAAAGAAAAGCAATGAGCAGTTTAAGATGAGTCAAGCCTAATGTAACATTCAGAATTATTTTACCCCAAGAATAGTTTAATGGAAAGTAGTCAGGAACCATGAACCAAGCCACCAAGCTGAGGGATTAGGGGGAGGGATGCCACACAAGTTCGTTACGATGCAGGAGATCCGGATGTTAGAGAGAATTCTCATTTCTGTGCCAATTCCCTTCAACCTTAGAGACCCCCAGCTCTTTTGCTGGACTTTAGAACTTTTTAATTTTAACCCTGGAGTGAGTCCTTTTTCTCACTCTGTATTGACCCAATTTGGATTATGTTGTTTTTGGAGTCTGACAAACTCCATAGGCATCTACTTTTTGCATGGTGACGGCACCTTCAGTGCAGTGTCAGAAATCCTTTAGATTTCTCAAAGTTTAAATACCTTTTCTAGTGTGAACTACTGTTCACAAAAAAATTAAAGTGAAATTCATTTTACTTACCTTTTCTCTTTGTAGGGCCAGCACACCCCACCTAATGTGGAGTGCTGGGGGGCAGGAGTGGGGGTTACCTAGTATCCCCTTATCCTACCTACTCATGTAACTTTTTTATGTTACTCTCACTACTTTGATTGGCTGGTGGCAGTGGTTTAATTTTCCTACCATTGTGCTTTTCTGCCACAGGCTGAATCCTCAGCTGCGGTATATCACCCATGGGTGACCATTTACCATTTTGTGAAAATGGCACCGGTTGTTAGGTAAGATTTTCACAGAACTGGGCAATCTTCCTGACCCGGGTCAACCCCAGAACTTTGCTTTATTAGTGGGATATTTTTCCTTAATACCTCAGTGAGTGGGAACCTTTTTCCACACTCACATAATGTTTAATTCTTTATGGTTGTCATTTTTAAGATTCTCCATAGTGCCTTTTAAAAGTTATCCTCTTTAACAACTTATTGCCATTAAGTGCCTGTTGCTGGGTTGCCCTAGGGGATCCCCTTTAACTTTCATTTGTTAACCTTGAGAAAACTACAGTTCACAAGGGTAGAAAGGATCCCTTCTATTTTATTCTGTGAAGCCAACACATCCCACCTTATTTGGAGTGCTGGGGAGATGCAATGTATCCCCTTTCACATTAAAACTAACGTTACAAGGACAAGCTTACCTTAAATGGCTGGTGGCAGTGAAACCTTGTATTAATTTGGTGCACCTTTACCGCGTTGCTGTGTTCACAGCTGCAGTAAAGGCATCCAAGGGTGCTCATTTTACCAAAATGGCCCCAGTCTTCTTTTTTCGCCATTTTAGTGTTTCTTGTTCCTTCCCCTGACATTCAGGGTGGGAAATTCCTGTGCGATTTTTATTTTCAGCGGGAGTCCCCTGGACTCCCCACCCAGGCTCCAGTCTGAGGGCAGGCAGCGAGGGAGGAGTCCAAAACTCCACAGCCTTTGCCCTACGCCTTGCTTGAATGGGGACACATCCCAGTGGGGGGCTGGCTGTCCTTTTTGGACAACCAGAATGCCCCTTGTAAAATGCAGGGAGAGAATGCAGAGGTTGTGTTGTAATTCCTGATAAATACTGCAAACCTGGAAGATTAAGAAAAAAGTCGACCACTGGAACTGAAACCGAAGAGGAAGAGGAAGGAAATGCCGCTGAAACCATTTCCAGCGACCCTAGAGCCTGCTGTGTAACCATAGCCTGCTGTAGCCCTTCCCTTCCAATCGACATGGGGACTCTGAAAACGGCGATCCAGAGCCTTGTGAGACCCACTAGACTCCAGAAGGCCTGCATTTTGAGCTATCCCACACTTTGTTGCAATACCCTGGTACCCAGAGTCATGATGCGGTGCAATGCACGGTCTTCAGAATTCCACTTCATGGGCATCCTGGTGGATCTCCAGAGACACGAATTGAGTCCGAAAAGTCCCAGAGTGCTGGACCTTTGTAACGACGAGGATTCAACCACAATTTTCTGTTTTCTGTGCTCCTTGAAAAGGCGCCAAATCCGCAGAACTGCATTCAGCCGCGAGGGAAACCTGGACTAGAGCCTTCAACGATCCCTGCTGCAAAGTTCCTTCTGAGGTCTTGTTTTCAGTCACCACAAGGAATACACTTACCGGGTATTGGCTGCAGACCCTGAAGTTCTCCTGCAGCAAAATCTTCAATGCTGAGGTAATGTGTTGGCTTGGGTATGTACTTACCTTAAGCATGTTAGGATTTCTGTGCCCCTAGACCCTCTAACCCTAGAAGTAAAGTACTCACCTGTCTGCCCAGTTTTCCTAAGGCACTCTGACTTTTGCTGCTAAAGAACCTATTCTGACACTGCATGTTGGTCACTAGTCCTAGTGACACCCCCCCTTCTGCCACTGAACACTCATGCTCCAAGAATAAGAGAAATATTTTCTTTTCTAGGCAAAAGTTCCACTCCCTTGAAAGTGTTTAAAAGTTACTTGTAAAGAGTTGATTGGTAACTATTTCTAAGAGTGAACAGTTACAAAAGTTTTTACTCATCTTGAACGTGTGATGCCAGTGCTCCAGATAAGATTTTGAGGTGTGAGTATTTTACTCCATTTTTAAACTTGGAGAGTAAATATGATTAAGAGTAAAAATGACTTCTTCACAAGAGAGTAAAATGTATGAGACATCCAGTCGACGTGTGAAAAAACTGTATGGAAATCATTACTATGCAGCAGATTTCTGCATTGTGACAGAATACGCCTTTCATTATTTCTGGCCATTTGATCTCTCCTGTATAAACTTAAATGTTGAAATCACAAAAACCTTATATAGTAAAGCATACATGAATTTGTATTGTCTGTTTTGAGATTTGATAGCATAATTGTCTTTTGATGTTTAATGAAAGTCCTAATTTCCTGGAGCTATTACCACCTAATGGTATGCCAATGTTATGATACAACAGGGCAGAGAGGCAAGGACTTCATGCTAAATTCTATATCTAATCTAGTGGTCAAATGGTTCCTTATATAGCTCTTTTGTGAAAACGCTGCACATAGAACATATTTATCCCAATTACCACCAGACCAAAGTCTGTACTCCATTATCGACCTCGAAAGGATGAAAGGCTCAGTTGAACTTGCCGGGATTTGAACCCGCAACCCACAGATCACGCAGAGATTGCAGCAATGAGTGCTCAACCGGCTGAGCCATCTTATTGGCTAACATCCTTCAGAGGATGGTTAACTGAGTATCGACTGAGGTACAATGATCACAGTACCTAGCTGAATGACGAACCATTTATGAAGCGCTACAGAGTTAAATACCTATCTGGATTATCACAGGGACAGGTTTTGCTGAGTTTCTATTTCAATTACCAATGTAACTCATTTGTTTTTGAACAGCGCTTGCATTTGGAGAATCCGTTTTTTGGATGTTTTATTTTTAGTCTTGAAGATTTGAGAGGCTAGAACACCTGTGATCAGTGTAATGACAATTACTCACCCTTGAGCAAAGACTCTGCTGCCACTGACCATTTATAGTAATGTACCCCATTGACTCCAAGGTTGAATAGATGTAAACTGGACTGTGCATAGTCATTTTACACACTTTTATTTATAATTAGACTGTAAATTAAAAGTGTAAAAGTGTAAAAGTGATCTGCCTCTGCATGATTATGCACACAGCACCGGAACTCTGAAAAATACAACTGTGCAATACTGGTTTGCTTTCACTGGAAAAAAAGCACAACTTGTTAAAAATGAATTCTCAATTGCAACTTAGTTTTCCATTTGATTAAATTATACAATCCTAAAATTCTAGGAAAACGAACAGTGCTTCTGAAGCTGAATGGAAAGAAAACATTCCTTTCATCAGTGTGCAGTTTATTTTCTTTGAAAGGCTTCAGAGATATACATTCGGTTTCAGAGGTGGCTTGCAATTACATCCATGTAGATAAAAATCACAAAAAGCCTTCTGGTTTCTGTCAAGTAACCTGACCTTTGCACTGCCCTCTGCTCTAAACCTGTGTGTAAATGTACCCAGGAAAAAAATAAAGCTGGCCTATTTACAAGATTTTCATGCATAAAAAGGCCTAGTACTCCCCTTATCTGGAGCCCTATTTATTTCAAATAAGGTGTATACTTGGGTATGTGTGCCTTCAAGTATAGTGTGTTTTGATATTGCAAATTCATATAATGTGTTCGTACTTACCCCTAGATTTATCTGGGCCTACCTGTATTTAAAGAAATCCTTTATTTGTACAATACAAAGTGTTTCTTTGGATCATTTGTATTACAATTTCATGTGTACTGATTCTACAGCCCTCTCGCTCCTAAAATTAAGCCTAACTGCTCTGTCTACGCTACCATGAACTCAGGTGGTACAGCCTTATACTACCATGAACTCAGGTGGTACAGCCTTATACTAAGAGTGGAGTCTTGTACTGCTTCAGTTGAATGGTTTTACTAAAACCTTAGTTGGACTTCAGAAAAACTAAACACTGGTCGTCTTTTTCGCTATTTTCTGTTTGCAAGTTCTTTCTTGGGTTTTAGTCTGCACGCCAAACCAGATCTGAGCCTTGGTTGGTTTTGCCTTTGGCAGGTTTCAGTACTGAACTCACCTCTAGCTCCAGTACTGGAAGGGCAGGAAGAGAGGGAGGTTCCCAGAAACTCCTGTCCTTTGTCTTTAGGAATGCCTGAATGCAAATAGTCCTGACTGCAGGACAGGCACCAAGCTGTTTGAGTGACAGCTAGGCGGTGCATGGATGGGAGAAACCTGCTTAAAAAGGTGTTTTGGGACTGAAGATAGTTGACCACTGGGAAGAACAACCCGAAGTTCCTCCTGGACCTTTGAATTGCCTGGTGAAGCCCTGCTGAAACTCCTTTTTCTAAAATCAACAAGAGAAGCTCCGGAAGGGAGGACTTCTTCCCTTGGGTTAGTGGGACCAACTAACCCCTGAGACGAACTCCACTGGACCATCTTCCCCGACTGGCTGTACTTTGCTGCTGCAGGAACAGAGTGCCAGGGGTCGAGAAATCCGTAGTCGAATGCAACATCTGTAAGCCAGACAGAAGCTTCAGGAGTCTCCCCAGGACTCTCCAGAAGCAGGACGACCAGAGCTCGAGTTCCCTCACCAGAGTGCAGGACTCTAGTGAAGAAAGCCCAACCGGTATCCAAGATTAGCAACAGTGCTGTTTGCTAAGCGTTGAAACCGCTTAGTGCCGCAGAACTGAAAAGAGCCCGTAGCTGCCGCCGACCTCCAAATTGCCGCCGGAGCCCACCAGACATCCTCCCTCTTGTCCCCATGACTGAGACTCAGGAACAAGGGTCTGCACTGCTGTAGCAAAAACTAATCCAGCTAGACCACTTCTTCAAACCAGGAGTGCTGTTTAGGCTTGGGGTACTTACCTCATTGTCTTTTAGTCGCACTCTTCTCAGTTGGGATTTTACATTGGCTTAACTATTAGAGTGGATTCGAACTCCCTTTTCACAGACTTAACAGCTTGTGACCCTTTAAGTGATTGTCTACAAACTAACTTTGTGCAAGACTTATCTAAGAAGTGCAGCAGATCCATTGACTGTCCCAATTGACTTTGGCTGTTCTGGCTCCCTTAAGACTCTAGTCTATTGACTTTGATATTGTTTGTCTCCCATAGGTGGTAGCTTAAGTGTATACTATTACTGCTGGGAAAGGCTCATCTAGATTTCATATGCAGATTTAGTTGTCCTCACATATATTGAGGACCCGTTTAATCGTTTCCTTCCCTAAACCTTTCTGCAATCTCAGAAGCTGCAAAGAATAACTAGTGTGATATATAAATGCCATTACGGTCCTTTTGATTGCAGTCACCTCAGGGTGTATGAAGCATATCCAAAGATTATCCACTAATTTGTTGTGATTCTGGAATGTAATTTTAAAGTATATTTACAGTGTTATAACGAATTACCTTTTAAAGAATGCTTATTTAACAATTGATAAATAATTTATAACTGAAACCTTGAGTATAATTACCTGGCTACTTGTATTTACGGATTTCATTTGTACAGCTCTACTGCTCACATTTACGCCCTTGAGCTAGGCCTAGCTGCTCAGTCACAATACCAACTTGTGTATTAATTACAGACCTATACCAAAAGGTGGGTTACCCAATACCAGGAGGGAAAGGGTTGTGTAGTCCCACAGTGTGACAGCACCAATTCTTACCCAACAGTGTCTGGATCTGATGCCTGAGACCAGCACTGTGAGTATTAACTGTGTGCGTCTCATTTTCAGCCTCGCCAGACAGTAGCCGCAGGCACCTCTGAAACCACCACGCCGACCTGTGGGTAGTATTGAGAAAACTTCAGCATGCCTGCACGAAATCCCTCTTCCTGTCTTCGGTCAGAAAAACCTTGGCACAGACTGTGTTCCATCAAAAATCCCAAAAATTCAGGATCTATGAGACAGTCACCGATTTTCTCCAGTTCACAAACAATCCCAGCCAGAAAAGCAGTAGAAGCAGCAAGGGGAACGCTGGTGTATGGGGACAGTGACACCAAAAGGAGCCATTTGTACAAATACAGATAGACATGAACTCTCTGAAGCTTGAGGAACGCTGCTTTTACAGCCATCTTTGTAAAGACTTGTGGTGCAGAGCTCAAACTGAAAGGACTAATGAAAATGCTTGCCTCTTACCAAAAATCAGAGGTATTTGCGGTGTTGGGGACATACTGGTAAATGCAGGTATGCGGTATGCATATTTAAGATCTACCACACAGAGCCAATCGCCCTTCAGAAGGGAGGAGCGAAAATACATTGGAGTGAACTTGAATCCTGGAGAATGTAAAGATAGAAATCTGACAGATACCAGATAGTGCGCAGGCCAGCCTGGTTGGATTTCAACACTGTAAAAATGCTGGAAGAGAAACCCACACCCTCTTCCGCCTGAAGGACTCGTTTTACTGCCATCAAGTCCAGAAGCTTCTGAACTTCGGCACAGAGAGTGGGACCCTCTGCTGTACAGGATGACGGGTTGGAGGAATTGCGGGTAAGGGGAGGCACAAACCAGAATGGGAAACCGACAGGACCCAGGGGGTCTTTTGTGATGGTGTGCCAAGCTATTGCACAGGACCATTGGAAACCATCATTTTCATCAGTGATGGGGTCACTGGAGCAGGCTGCGGAGAGGGCGAAAAGCCTGCCACTCTGCTGCTTGCACCGAAGGCCACTTGGAAAACGGCCCGGCTGACCTGTCTTGCGGTCCTGAAACCCAACCCTGAAAAGGATTGAGCGGAAATCTCACTTTTGGGGTTGGAGTTAACTGGAGCATTTTCAGTTTCTGTGCTAATTCCCTTTAACCAGAGACCCCCAGAACTTTTGCTAGACCCTGGGCTTTGTGTTATTCTCCAGAGTGAGTGGAACTTTTTACCACTCATTCTTTTTCTGCGACTGGGATTCTGATTCTACTGCTTTTATGGAGTATGCTTTGCTCCATGTGTTTAATACAGGCATTCATTGTTGACTTTGACACACCCAGCACCCTCTCTGGGAAGTGTCACTGAGAAGTCCTCAGTATGTTTTATTTAATTTGCGTGTGAACTGCAGTTTCCAAGAGTAGCAAGATAACTTAGGTTACTTACCTTTCCTTTTATGGGATCAGCACATCACCTTATGCAGGGTACTAGGGGATTACTGTTTGGGAGATGTATCATCTCCTCGTGAGACCCCAAGCACTTTGCTGGACTTCTGACCCTTTTTCTGGAATCCCAAATGAGTGAAGCCTTTTTCCACTCATTCAATGGGTTCGGTCTTTTGGAACTTTTCTATGTTTTTACCTGTGTGATGGAGTCTATTTTACTTTAACACTTAAAAGGCATCTGTATTTTACTATTGCAGCACACAGATCTCCTTAGGGGCAGTACTGCTGGGGAACCTTAGGGTCCTCATTTAAATTTTTATCCTCGAGTAGAACAAGTTACTTACCAACTGTAACGTTCTTTCGACTGGATGATCCTCCCACGTATTCCTCATCTTGTGATATTCGTTATTGCCAGCTTTCGATAGAGGGCGCCGTGCTCGAGGTCGCGGCGTTGATTGTCCCTCAACGGACTCCATTCCATGTCGACGTCACTGTTGGTATAAATAGCTCGAGCCACGCCCGTTGGCTTCAGTTCTGTTTTTGAGGAAATACTCGTGGAACATCCAGGCGTATGCTGTGACTGATAGGCTCATCGTGAGAGGAAAGTGTAAGAAAACGTAAACTGTACTGCGGGTCAGGCTGGGCGGGTCGATGAGGAATACGTGGGAGGAACATCCAGTCGAAAGAACGTTACAGTTGGTAAGTTACTTGTTCTTCGAATGGATTGTGTCCTCCTACGTATTCCTCATCTTGTGATAGACTCCCATAGCAGTGATCAATTTGGAGATGGGAGTGCTAGTTTGTTTACATGGACGGAGTGAAGTAGCGCCCAAGCAAATAACCCCTCATTGGAGGAGGCATCTAATCAGTAATGCTTGATAAAAGGTATGCACTGATGTCCATGTTGCAGCCGAGCAAATGTCTTTTGCAGGGACTCCCTGCTTCAAAGCTGCAGAAGTAGCCATTCCCCTAGAGGGAGCACACAGCCCATCCGGTGGGTCTTTTCCTGCTAATCTGTAGCATTCCAAAATAGCCAGAATGATTCAGCGGGATATAGTTTGTTTTGTCACCGCTAACCCCAATTTACGACCTGTGTAACCCACAAAGAGTTGGTCATCTTGATGTAATTTTGCCATTCTTGAAATGTAAAAACTAAGGGCCCTCTTGGAGTCAAGCCTATGCAATCTCTCTTTTCCCAAATTAGGAGGATAGAATGTTGGTAAAATAATTTTTTGTGACAAATGGAAGACGGAAACTACTTTCGGTAAGAATGATGGTTTAACCTCAAGAACTACCCTGTCCTTGTAAAAGATGGTATATGGAAGTTTATTAGAGAGCTTGTAGTTCACTAACCCTGCAGGCTGATGTTAATGCCACAAGAAGGACAGTCTTTAGTGTTAAAAGCCTCAATGGAAAGGAGTGCAGAGGCTCAAATGGTATACAAGTTAGGAATTTTAGAACCAAGTTTAAATCCCAAGTTTGGACATGAAACGGTGATGTGGATATACATTGGTAAGCCCTTTCAGGAACTGTGTGATTAACGGAATTTTAAAGTAAGAAACCTCTTCCGAGGAGCGCTTAATGGACAGCGCAGCAAGATATCCTTTAATTGTCCCAATTCTAGATTGGCTAGGTGTAACAGAAAATAAAGCACCATTGGGGTGCCACATTGAAAAGGGTCCACATCCCCATCTCTGCAACAGTTACTGAACTTGTTCCAACAGCACCGGTACAAGGATTTTGTTGCTGGCCTTCTAGCCGAAAGCAAAATCTCCATTACGTCCTCCGGAAGATCCCAATACTTGTATCTCAACCTCCCAGACACCATGCGTGTAGGTTGCGTGTCTTGACCTCTGGACGGGGAACCCAACCTTCCTCTTACAAGAGAAGATCCTCTCTTTGCGGAAGACGTAATGGAGGGCAGATTGACATGTGCAGAAGGTCCGGGTACCACATTCTCCTGGCCCAGTCGGGGCAATTAGGATCATGGCTTTCCTGAACTTTCTCAACCTCCTGATTACTTGAGGAATCACAGGGACTGGAGGAAACTCCTACAGCAGGGGGAAATCCCAGTCCACCACGAATGTGTCTCCTAGAGCTCCTCTCGGGGGAACATTACCTTGAGCAATACTGATCGCACTTCCGGTTTACCGTGGTCGCAAACAGATCCACTTGAGGGTTTCCCCAAAGGGCGAATATCTCCAGGACTTCCTGAGCTAACTCCCACTCGTGGGAGACTGCTCTGCGTGCTCAGAGCGTCTGCCGCCATGTTCTGGTCTCCGGCTAGGTGAACTATTCCTTCTCATATTGCCCAGAACCAGAGCTGCATTGCCTCTCTGCACAAAAGGTAGTGATCCTACGCCTCCTCTTTTGTTGAGGTAGTACATGGCCCCTGTGTTGTCCGTCATTATCAGGACATTCTTTCCCTGTACAGAGTGCAGGAAGGCCTTCAGCTTCAGTCCGATTGCCCTCCGCTCCAATAGGTTGCTGTGTAGTTTGGACTCTGATGGAGACCAACGTCCGCCGATTGTCAGATCGCTGGTGTGAGCTCCCCACCCCTTGAGTGAGGCGTCCGTTACTGTTATCTCCGGCCATGGTTGCCAAAAGGATTCTCCCTTGAGGATGTTGTCGTTGCAAGCCCACCATAATAGATCCTGAGCAACTGTGCTCGGGACTTGCAGAAGATCTGACATATTCCCCGAGAATTGGGCACACTGGCGGGATCTCATTCTCAGTCTGGCCCCAGAAAAATGCAGGATGCCATAAGGCCGAGCAACCTCAGAAAATCGAAGGCCGGCAGATGCTGGGCTTTCTGGAATTTTGTTACCATCTGCTGGATGTGGGAAGCTCTTACCTCGGGCGGCAAGGCTTTGCCCGAGGAAGTGTCCAAGACTGCTCCAATAAACTAGTTTTTTGGAATGGCATCATGCGGGACTTCTTGAAATTGAGGGAGAAGCCCAGGTTGTGCTGAAAGTGGCAGGTGATAGACAGATGTTCCTGAGCTTGTTCTGGAGAACGTGCTCTGATCAACCAGTCCAGGTAGGGGTAGACGTGAATCCCCCCTTTCCCGAGACTCGCTGCCACTACCGCCATCAGCTTGGTGAAAACCCTTGGAGCGGAGGTCAGCCCGAAAGGCAGAACTTGAAACGGATAGTGAGAACCGCCAACTGCGAACCTCAGGTATTTTCTGTGCTTGGGATGGACTGGCACATGAAAATAAGCATCCTGAAGGTCCAATGATACCAACCAGTCTTGGAGTTGGAGAGCCTGAAGGATCTGAGAAAGGGTTAGCATCTTGAACAAGTTCCTCAGGAAGGACAAGTTTCTTAAGTCCAAGATGGGTCTCCGTCCTTCTTTGGAATGAGAAAATAAGGGGAGTTCCTTGTTCCTCTCCACTACAGGTAAATGTTCTATTGCACTTTTCTCTAGCAGGGTTAAAATTTCCTGAAAAAGAAGCGGGTCTGAAATTTTGGTAGAGCTGGCTCCCGGTGGATGATTGCAAGGCCTTTTTAGGAAGCGAAGGCAGTAACCTTAAGCTACTGTTTCCATTGCCCTAGCATCTGAAGTAATGCCCCCCCCATTCTTTCAGATGCTGAGAGATTCTGCCTCCCACTGGTGTTTTGTATGACAAGACCACAGTGATTTGGAGGCAGCTGCAGGAGCGGCTGAGGGCATAGATGCCGTTCGAGGATGGCTTTGTAGTCTTTCCTCGTCCACCACAAGTGACATTCCTTTTGCCCTGTACCAACAGTATAGTAGTATCGAAAAGGACTATCCCTCCAGGAAAATGAGCCTGAATAGGGTTTCTGAGGCTGTCGCATGGAGGCACTAAGGGATTTAGCTGCCGCTTTTGAGGTCTGTAGTTTTTCTAGGCTCTCATCAGCCTTACTACCAAACAGCCTCGAGCCATCAAAGGGCATGTTGAGAAGTCTGGTCTGCACATCTGGTGCAAACGCCGACTTTCTCAACCACGCAAATCTGCGTAGCACTGTACTCGATGCCATGGATCTGCTAATACTATCAGCAGTATGCAGTCCAGACTGGAGACATTCCCCCATTGCCTCCTTCCCGTCTTTGCCTAGATTCAGGAAGCCTTCCCTTTCCTCGCCTTCCGGAATAGGTTCATCCGCCGCCAAAAATGCATTCCCACAGGGTATGTGTGAACCTGGCCAGGGTACAGGCGACAATGGTTGATTTCAAGGCCATGCTACCTGAAGTAAAAACTTTACGAGCCCAAGCATCAACCTTCTTATCCTCCCTGTCCGGAGGTATGGTTGGGTATGCTGTCTGTGGCGAAGTAGTAGCAGCCTGAATAACCAGACTTTCTGGAGTAGGGTGTGTATTCAGATACTCTGGATCAGAAGTAGACGTTCTATACTTCTTAGGAAGATAGCCATCTACTGCAGCAATTTTATTACGTCTTTCCCAGTTCCTTTCAACTGTCCTTTGAAGTGCCTTATGGAAAGGGAAAACTGGATCTCTGAGGTCCTCTGACTATTATGTCCGTCATATCT
This sequence comes from Ambystoma mexicanum, assembly GCF_040938575.1. Taxonomy (NCBI): domain Eukaryota; kingdom Metazoa; phylum Chordata; class Amphibia; order Caudata; family Ambystomatidae; genus Ambystoma; species Ambystoma mexicanum. Next base: position 679,258,435 of record NC_090924.1, on the reverse strand, counting down.
CAAAAGTAGGCAATGCTCTTCACCAACCCATATATTCTATCACCCTGTTCATCAAACTCCTGTACCCTGAGTCTGCAGGATCAGGTGCAGCAAACTAATTCAGGTGACGTGTCAACACCACTAGCAGAATGTAGAGTTTCGCACAGGTCTCATTTTAAATTAAGGATTTATAAGTTCCTCTGTAACTTGTCTAGTGCCATATTTTACTCCGAAAGGAGTCACAACTTCATCCTCTGAACCAGATTCTTCAAAAATTGAAGACATGGATCTAAAAAAATCTGACTTGGGTAAATGTGTAAACCACCTCTTCCTCCTGATTTATTGTTGGAGTAATAGGTGTCTTCGAAGGGGTCGAAGGAACCTTCGACACATTCGACGAAGTCTTCGATAAGGGCGTCAAAGATAGTATAGGCTTCGATGTCAAAGCTGTCGGCACCGATGGCGTCGACGAAGTTACTCTATTTCGACAAATTCTGCTTTTTATGAGGGATCGGAGAAACACTCGATCCTCGAGGATCTCTCAACGATTTATAGACTCGAGTTTTATAGGTACTACTGGGTTTTACCGCTGTAGTTCCAGACTTCCCTGTGTCGTCCAGTGGAGCGACCGGGGTCTGGCTTTTCTGAGGTTTCTTTGAGGGGGTCCATGGCAGCATTCTCAAAGACCTGCATCATTTTTCTTCTAAAATGTTCCCATTTTGTAGGGGAATCTGATCTTGTTGGACATCAAACCAATTCAGTCGATGTATCGGATGATGACGATGGAGATCATCTACTACGCAATCAGGATCTCTTTGAGTGTTTTATGACGAATCGGACGATTTTTTATGCTTTTTCGACGAGGCCTTCGAAGTGGCCTTTCACGCCTCCCGCCCCACCGCTAACTTACTTTTCCTCTCACAGAGGGCCTCTCCGTCATCGACTGACAGGAGCCACAGTCGCCGGTTCGATGATCCAAACCCAGACACCAAAGACAGATACGATGAGGATCAGTGATAGACATCTTCGACCCGCAGTCGATACCATTCTTAAACCAGGTTCTGGGTGTAGAAGCGGTTGATGAAGACATTTTCTGACAGAAAATCTCTAAGTGCGCCATTCACGAGAGTGAAGCAATCTGAAAAATGGAAATGTAGCCAACGGGCGCGGCTTGAGCTATACCAACCTTGACGTCGACACGGAATGGAGCCCATCGAGGGACAATCGACGCCACGAACTTGAGCACAGCGCCCTCTACCGAAAAAAAATTTCGAAGCAGTGAAGCTGGCAATAACGAATATCACAATTACGAATATCACAAGATGAGGAATACGTGGGAGGACAATCCATTCGAAACTACATTTCTTCAGGAATGAGATACTTAGCATCTCTCCTAAAACTTTAGTCTGAGAGATTGGCACACGCCACCTTATGTGGAGTGCCAAAGGGATAGCTAGTATCCCCCTTCTCTCTGCTATGTCATTTTAGTCACAGAAAATCTCCTAGTTATGGCTAGTGGCAGTGGACTTGTTTTACCAACTAGTGGGTGATTTTTCTACGGCAGGCTATGTGCATGGCCTCAATAGTGCAAAATTGGGGCCTCTTCGCCATTACTAGTGTGGTGCTTCTTAGTTAGCCCTTCCATCATTCTGGCGGGGGGAGGGGCACGTTTGCTTCAGTTCTGTTTCGCCCACTCACTCCCCTTGAAGAGGAATTACCAGGCGTAACATAGGCTACAAGAAAGTGTAACATGTACATTCTAGGGCGGGGTAGGTCAGGAGCAGCAGCCTCACACTGCAGGAGCAGTGCCCCGTTTCACAGCAGAGCCTGGGGCTCCACTTGCAGAAAGGTAGGCCCTCTGGCTGATCTGCCACCCAGATCGTGAGCACCTACACATCTGCTCACCTTTTTTGGGAAACTTGCTTGATATTTCCCCTATTGTGCGTTCGATGCACAGAAATTAGCCTTTGTGGCTCATTCTACACCCGAAATGCTTTCTTTACTGAAGCCCTCTGAGCCACCATTGCAACACATTAAGTGGCCCCATTTTAAGATGGCCTACGGCTTCCCCCTCCCTTCCAGCCCCACTCAAATTGTCTCCAGCCCTGCAGCCTACCATGAATGGCCAGTCCATCTAGAAGAATCAATCGCCGGCAGGCGAACACCAGCCCGTCCACTAAGGACCGGCACAACACGGAACGTTGCCTGTCCCAAGTCTGTCCTTTGCCGTCCACGCCGTTAGCCAAAGCTGCAGAGCCCTCCTGAGGACTTACTACATCTGTGCACATTACAGGTATTCTCATAGTCCTCTACCTTGCTACTGCACGTGTTACGTCGATCCGCTAATTTCATATGCTACCTCCCACCTGCTAACCACCGCGAGCCCGCTGCCACCAGTACACACCTCCGGCACCATCTGCGCTTGCTAGGTAGCTCACGCTCGCTCAGTTGACAATATGCATACACAATGAATAACGCGCATGCTACACTATCCTTGCCCCCACTACCTTGTAGTTGTATTCATGCATTATGTCAGTATAATGCCGTGCACTACCCTGTAGTTAATGGTGCCACTAATAGCAGCCTAGACCATCACCACCAACACACCACATGATCACATGTCGGAGCATAGTTAGGCACAAACTGTCCGGTCTTACCTAGGCACGATTCCCAGACCAGCTGATCCACCGTCACCCAAGGTCACCCCACAGTAAGAATTATGTTAATCATGTCAGGATCCTTCTTATTGTTGCCTTCACTCAGTGTTCAACTCAACCACCAAATGTGGTTGTGTATAACTGCATTGCTGTTATTGATGTTGACTTGTATTACACCTATTGATGCCACCTCCATTCGATGTTAAACTCATTGCCATCACCAAATGTGTTTATAATTGTGTTGCCGGAGGATTTTACTTGAAATATTCCCACAGTCCCCAAAGTAATCCCCTCTTTTAGACTTACTCCACCAACCACGCGTCTATATCTGATAACATGGCATTGTGTCCTCACACCAACCCTAATATAGGAACACAGCCATTGAGCAGGACCATTCCGGATTATCGCCACCTGTATCCTCACACCACACCCTCCCAAATGCAAACCCACACAACCCAACCGACGGGTAACCCTCACCCTCAGACCCCTAACCTACCACATATGAGTGCGAGACACACCCAGGAAAGTCAGTCCTGCGCTACACTATCCTCTCCATCCTCATCCCTCTCATTTCAGTACTCATCAGAACCACCTCCTTTCCAATCATGCCCTCCAACACCCTCAACCCCAATCATGCCCTCCAACACCCTCAACCCCAATCATGCCCTCCAACACCCTCAACCCCAATCATGCCCTCCAACACCCTCAACCCCAATCATGCCCTCCAACACCCTCAACCCCAAACCTGCCCTCCAACACCCTCAACCCCAAACCTGCCTCCAACACCCTCAACCCCAAACCTGCCTCCAACACCCTCAACCCCAAACCTGCCTCCAACACCCTCAACTCCAAACCTGCCTCCAACACCCTCAACCCCAAACCTGCCTCCAACACCCTCAACTCCAAACCTGCCTCCAACACCCTCAACCCCAAACCTGCCTCCAACACCCTCAACCCCAAACCTGCCTCCAACACCCTCAACCCCAATCATGCCCTCCAACACCCTCAACCCCAATCATGCCCTCCAACACCCTCAACCCCAATCATGCCCTCCAACACCCTCAACCCCAAACCTGCCCTCCAACACCCTCAACCCCAAACCTGCCTCCAACACCCTCAACCCCAAACCTGCCTCCAACACCCTCAACCCCAAACCTGCCTCCAACACCCTCAACTCCAAACCTGCCTCCAACACCCTCAACCCCAAACCTGCCTCCAACACCCTCAACTCCAAACCTGCCTCCAACACCCTCAACCCCAAACCTGCCTCCAACACCCTCAACCCCAAACCTGCCTCCAACACCCTCAACCCCAAACCTGCCTCCAACACCCTCAACCCCAAACCTGCCTCCAACACCCTCAACCCCAAACCTGCCTCCAACACCCTCAACCCCAAACCTGCCTCCAACAGCTGGACTCTCCAAACACTCACCCTCACTCCCAATATAACCTGCACCCAAGGCACGTTCATATCTTACAAGACAGGCCTGGCTCGCTTCGCTTGTCCTAGACATCAGACCCTGCCCTGCCCCACATCAAGAACCACACACATTCAACCACACACCATGATCCATCACTATATCCAACCAAACTCCAGACTCTCAGGACGCAGCACCTCCCCATCAACAACCCCCTCCCCCACACACTCCCACCACCATTACATCCACTACACACGAAACCCTGGAAACTGCCTCCATGCAAAACGGCAAAATAACCAGTCCACAAGTCCATCCGACCCAACCCCTCATCAACATAAGACAACCCCTACTAGAAGCACTACTAAATGTAAGATCTCTTGGAGCACATGCAATTGAAATTCATGACTTCATACTATAACTCAAATTAGACTTCCTGGCACTCACTGAAACCTGGTTGCATGCTGCATTAGGCCCTCATATCACATTAGCCATCCCAACCAGTTATACCCTCCTCAGAACTGACCGTACTGATACCATAGGTGGTGTAGTAGCCATCATCCATAAAACCATGTTACTCTTTAGGGAATATAAACTAGAAACTCAGTGGCTATGAACTCTCCCTCAAACTAGCAGTCAACCCTCAAGACACCATTAATTTCCTAATAGTTTACAGAACACCTAGCGCCCCAAGCAAGCCAGAATTAGACCCAACTCTCCTTATAACTCCATTACTGAGACATGGGCAAACCAGCACTTCTACTTCTTGACTTATCTGCGGCGTTCGATCTCGTTGATCATGACGTCCTATGCCATCACCTCTCCTCCACTGCCAAGTTCTCCCCTGACGCCACAGCATGGATCCCCTCCTTCCTAAAAGACAGAACCATGCAAGTATTCTCTGACTTAGCTTCTGCCTCACCCACCATCATACTATGTGGTGTGCCCCAAGGCTCATGCCTCTCCCCCACCCTCTACAACATCTTCACACGACCCCTCTTCCTCATCCTCGGCGCTATGGGTATCTCTTACACTAACTACGCGGACGATACCCAGATCCTCCTCACCCTCACCGGCAACTATGACACTGACTCTGACCCTTAACAATCTCTACAACAACATCCAAGCCTGGATGGCAGACAATGGACTATGCCTCAACTCTGGCAAGACCAAACTCCTACTGGTAGGTTCCCCCGACACGCTAAAAAATCTTGACTCCCAATTCAGTCACTTCACCATCGACACCATCAAAATACCGGTCTCAGACTCAGTCAAAACTCTTGGAGTTTATTTGGACTCCAACCTATCCATGGACAGACAAGTCAACACAATTGCCTCCTCAGCTGAATATCACGGTAAACTTATCAACGCAGTCAGGCCTTTTCTCTCCAGAGAGAACTGCACAAACATAGCCAGAGCCATCACCGGCTCCAGGCTAGACTATTGCAATGTACTATTTCTAGGAACATCAAAAAAAAAAAACCTTGAGAGGCTACAAGTCATCCAGAATAGTGCTCTCCGTGCAGCCCAAGGCATTGCTAAGAGAGACCACATCTCGGAGGCCAGAAAACTGGCCCACTGGCTCCCAATAAAAGAGAATCGTGTTCAAAGCGCTGACACTGACACAAGTGCATCCATCTCACTGCTCCAGACTACCTCTCACAAAGAATCCACCCCGTCGCCTCTACAAGACCAACCAGATCACCCTATACCAACATGCTCTGTGTGCCACGAGTAAAAAGAGCTAGAGCGGGTGGATCCAGCTTCCCATATCTCGCACCTACTCACTGGAATGCCTTACCTCCCACCATCCGAAGTGAGGCCTCCCTCATCGCTTTCCGCAAAGCAATGAAAACCATCCTCTTCTCATAAGGTCCTTCGTAGCGGCATGAATACCAACCATAGGACCCACTGCTTAATCTGTATTGACCAATCAAATAAGCTGTAATGATACCTATGTCTTTGTTTGTATGCAATGTGCCATTTACTGCTACCACGTCTGTACCCCTGTAACTAAGCTCATGCAGGTAACAGCGCCTCAATGCCCTTGGGCTGCTTGCGCGCTATATATAATATATAAATAAATTACTGAAACCCAAAACTAAATACATTAACCTAGGCCTAGGCTATGATACCGCAGACAGCAAAGCTGCAGCCTGCAAAAAGGCATGCCAGCAGATGCAATTCTCCCAAATAGTTAACGCCCCCACTCATTCCAAAAGAAGAATTCTAGATTGGATACTCACCCCGAGAACCACAGTAATTATCAGACATCCTCCAATTACATTGGACTGATCATTGCCTAATAAAATCATAATAAAGACAAACATTGACCACAAAACCACAAGTGGCAAATTACCGCCCATACAGGCAGGTCAGAAATATGCGCAAGCCTTCTTTGGAGAATTTAAACCCAGTACACCAAACTTCAGGCCAATACCACCCAAGATAGTATTGCTAAACACCATCACCCATGCTTAAAATCTGCGGTTGATGAAGTAGCACCGCACAAAGCCAAAGTGCCCAAAACTAAACGCAGCGCCCCTTGGTTTAATAATAATCTCTTAGAACTTAGAAGAAAAAAAAAAGAGCTTTAGAACATCTAACTAGAACAAACAACTCACCCGACCTACAAACAAAACTAGCCAAAGCCTACAAACTCAGTGTACTTTCCCACAAAGCTGAATCACTCAACGACCACATAGCAGCCGCAGCCTCCTACACTAAAGAATTATTCACAATTATCTAAGAACCAGAAACACCCATTCTCCTCTCCAACCCCATAACTCCAAGCAAAGCTTGGTGTACCACTATTCAGGATGCCCTATCCCTCAAAGTGCCAACTCTCCAAAATAAAATAGCCTCTCAAAAAAAATCTACTAGATCTTACCACTCCCCCTCGACTATCACCATCAGCCCTGATGTACCAGAATTCCACTTCACAAAAGTCACCACTGAACAAGTCCTTAAAACAATAGCATCCCTCAAGCCATCGAACTGCAAAGGCGTCAGCACCCCAGCTAAGGTAGTCAAAGAATGCGCCACCATACTAGCACCCATCATCACCAACTTCGTGAATGAAGCCTTCACCTCCAGCGAAATACCAGCCTCCATTAAAGCAGCCTACTGAAAAAACCCTCCCTAGACCCCACGGTCCCCACTAACTACAGGCCCATAACAGTACCCTTCCTCCTAAAAATCATACACAAAATAGCTTACACCCAAGTACACCACCTTGAACAGAATCACTTACTAGGGGAAAGACAATCAGGTTTCCGCCCCAACCACAGTACAGAGACCGCTCTTCTAGATCTCAAAAACCAGATGGATACCATTGGGGATTCCAGCAAGTTATGTACCCTCCTACTCCTAGACCTATCAGCGGCTTTTGACTTGGTCGACCATGACAAACTCTGCCAAACTCTTTCCATTAACTTCCACTTCTCCCACAAGGCCACCACATGGATTGTCTGACCGCACATCGAGAGTATCCATAGGAGAAGTTGCAGCAGATCCCATCCCTGTACCTCTAGGTGTACAACAAGGATCTTGCCTCTCCCCCATCCTATACAACACCTACACCAAGTTACTCTTCGCAGCCTTAGATGCCATGGGAGTAATCTACACTAACTTCGCGGACGACACACAGATCATCCCCATCACAGGAAACCTGGATCAAGACACGGCCACCATTAACACAATGTACTCACACATCCAAAAGCTGGATGGCGTACAACAGCCTCTGTCTCAATGGAGACAAAACTGAGATCCTTATAGTTGGCTCCCCCAACAAATTCAGCAGACTCCAAACCAGACTACACCTCCATATTGATTTACGGCACACCCACCAACATCTCCCACAAAGTCAAAACATTGGGAGTATACCTCGCTTCAAATCTCACCATGAACAATCACGTTAGCGCCCTCTCCTCAACAGCCTACACCGCCAAACTCATCACTCAGCAGGCTACTATCTCTTGACAACTGTTTGACACTTGCTAGAGCCCTCATCCTAACTAAAATAGACTACTGGAACATTCTTCTGCTAGGCACTTCCAAAACTAACCTAACCAAACTACAGCTCCTACAAAGCCCTCAGTGCATCTCTGGGAATCAAAAGAAGGGAACACATCTCAACACAGAAGAGAGGCACACTGGCTCCCAGTACAGGCCAGAATCCTCCATAAAACACTATTACACACACATGCCCATCAGACACAGCCCCTCCCTACCTCAATAATTGCATTGCACACTAAATCACATTGAGATCCCTTAGATCCAACGGAAACATCCAACTGCACATTCCCCGCTTCACCACCACAAGAGCAGGCCATTCTAGCTTCACCATCGCAGTCCCCTGTATCTGGAACTCCCTCCCACCCCACCTATCAAATGAAACATCGCTACCCCAAGTTAAAAAAAAAACTCCTCAAAACCTGGTTGTTCAACAAGTTAGTAATACTCTGATATACTTCTTGCCCTAGACAGAAAAACCTAGCAAAACTAGATCTGTTATGGTAGATAATAGACCATGCACCTGTTATACTGCTGCAACTAAAATATATGTAACCCAGTCCTTATAACCAAGATATGTTCTCCGCTATCAATAGATGTATGTAACTGTAACTTGCTACTAACAAAGATGTATGAAACGAATTCACTAACAAAGCTATATGAAATTATGCTGTGATACCCAAGGGTTTGGGCGTATATCCAAATATAATACATAAAAAACAAAACAAAAAAAAAAGGAATATGTGGGAGAACATCCAATCCGAAGTTACCAGAGGTAAGTAACTGACCTTGGTCTGCCTGGTGAATCCTAAATTAGCATAAAGTTCTTGCTCATCTTAGACTGGGTTCCACTGAGCTGAAGCGCAACTAATGATATATTGCACAAAAAGGTCTTACTCACCTAGTATCATAAAGGTAGTTATAGGTATAGACTGTTCCTTGAATGAGTGTTCCACTAGTCAGAAAAGTATCCTGGTAATAGGGTTGGTTGACTAAGGGATTTCTTTGCTGATTGTCAGGGTCTACCACCATTGTATTACTGAAAGGAATGGTTTTCACTCCCCATGAATAGGTGTGCCATAAACGAAAACGTGTTAGACCTTATCAATGTTTTGGTCGGTGTACTTTAAAGCAGTGATGTGTTTATATGATCTGTGATAGTACTCCATTTCCCCCAAGATTTCTCTGGGCCTACTTGTATTTAAATAAACCCTTTGTTTATTACAATTATTAGTTTGTGTTTCTTTGGACCAGGTGTACTACAATTTCTTTATACTGATTCTACAACCCGTTCTGCCCGAGATGAGCCCGACTGCTCCATCTACGCCACCATACACTCAGGTGGTACAGCCTCATACCAAGACTGGAGTCTTGTACTGTCGCAGTTGTATGGTTTTACTAAGCCCTTAGGTGGACTTCAGAAAAACTGTCCTAACAATGAGTTCTAGCGATACTTACCTGCACCCTTAACATTTTGTATTTGCCACTGCTTGTTCACACAAGCATTCCGTAATTTGGGAAAACATTGGTTAGCTAGTTTAACTCATCCTCTGACACTTGGAACGGTTCACTGGACCCCAGAGACCCAACCTTCATTTTTTCCAGCTCCATAAACTGTGGGAACTTTGATGAAATGTTGGGCACAAAGCCCCATACATCTTCGAGATGGATGTCTGAAGTTGGTATTTATTCTCTGTGGAGTTGTAGAGCAAATACTAATCTGTACCTTTTTTTCAGAGGTTTGATGTGTATTTTACCCTACACCCGTAATTTTATATCTATATAGTGTTGAGTGATATTATCCGTTTGTAGTCATTTTTCACTGTGTGTTTCACCAATAAGAAGTATTTTTATACTGATTGCTGCACTCTATAATTATACTATACTTATTCTGCACCCCTTACAAGCTCACCACCCCTTGTGACTTAGCCTAGACCACTCGCCTCGCTACCTTGAACTGGTTTGGCTACAGCTCCCCAGAGTTGTCCGTCACAATATAGGTTGGCCTTCTATACATCTGTCCATCAGGCCAGAGTATAGAAAATCACCTGTACTCCCGAATGCTTCCCTTAACTCTTCCCCCGCCCACCTTCAGCCTTCCTTACTGTTTATTACCTGTGTGTCCCGCCCCGCCACCCCACAGATGTAAAACAAAGGGGAGCAAGTGATCTTGGATACTACCATGTGGCAGGAATGTGGAATACGTAACTTAATTATTTTGCGAGTGGTCTTACACATTGCCGTAATGCATTGCTTTATCTACTTGGACAATGAATTTTACAAATAAAGTGACAAAAGCCTAACAGGTTTTTAACCTTGTCCTAAAGGTTGTGGTCTTCCATCGTTCCCATTTCATTCAGAGTGCCATAGTTTGGCCATCAAATAGGAGAAGGAGGTTCCTCTAAATTTGGTTCTCTCATAGTGTCTAGTTTCAATTTGGAGAGCAGTGCTAGATCTTACATCTCTTCTTCGTTGGTATCGGTTAAGTTTTGCTTGGAGGAATTAGGCTCCTTGTCAGAGTTGTGATTTATGAGCAACGAAGAGGGATTTGAAGTTGAAACGTTTCTGTACTGTGTAAAGGCATCATTAAGTATACAGCAACAACTGAATTAAGTTTGGGCTATAAACAGTCAATAAAATAAACAAGGATCAGCCACCAGGGGGCGCAGGGATGTGCCAACACCCGTGGCATTACCCTCCAGTAAGGCACAAAAGGGACTGGACACCCCCCCCCCCCCCGATCCCCTGAACTACCCAGGACAGTGTTTACCACCCTACCCCCAAAGGGGACATCTCAAGAGGGACACAGGAGGGCTCCTCCTGTGAAGGTTCACTGGAACGGACAGCTGATGGAGGGATGGATGGAGGGAGGGAGGGAGGGCCGAAGAAACTTGTGTAGGGTCTATAGCCCTGCCTGCAGCACCGATGGGGGCACCAGCTACTACACCAACATCAACAGGCGCAGTGCACCCCAAACAAAGCCAGAGCCCAACCCCCACAGACTTGTCCCACAAGCACACCCAACACAGACCACAACCACAAGTAGGGACAGCGCCAGCCCTGACAACAGAACGAGAAGCCCCAACGAAGGAGAGAGGCAGTGCCCACCCCAGGCCCCCCCCCCCCCCCACACACACACACACACACACACCCAAAGGGCAGGACACCGAGAAGATAGTAAGCCCAGGAGGGGGCGGGGACTGGGCAACCTGCATAGCTGCGAACAGCCAGCTACCCGAGAAGCAGGAGTATCCTCATGAGCTGGGTGGCCCCACGCCAGAAATTCAAATACAACCCAGGCCAACACCTGAACAGCCATTCACGGCACTGCCCACCATGGCGGAGGATGTAACTTCAATGAGGAGGGATTATGGCAGCAATCCCGGAGGAGCTGAAGGGGTTCAGATCTGACATCACACAGATTAGATGGTCTGGACAAAAAAAAGTGGTCGATAAAGTCAGAATCAAGGACTAGAGGCCAGTCATCAGTAAACCTCCTGAAAACCTAATTTGATATGCAGATCGCATAACTAGAAAGAAGGGAAGAGGAATGAGACTTAAAATTTGACAACTGAGAACAGGGAGCTTTTTAGGGTTCCCCGAAAAGGAAGGCGAAACAGACATCATCCAAGCATTTGACGGAGTAGTCAAACAGTTCAATGAAAATAAAACAGAACCCACCACTGACAGAGCACAGAGATGGAGGAGGCACTCTAGCCGCCCCCCCCGAACCATCACTCTATCCTGGTGAGGTTACATTACTACCCAGAGAAAACTAAAATCCTAGAAAAGGCAAGGGGGACCAACTGAATAGGGACACTCCAGGGTACGTATTTTTTTTACACTGTCCAGACGTCGCCTCTGTGCCCCCTTGACGAAATGGCTCAACACAAAATCAAACTGCTACAGGTAAGGATTCCCTTCTCCCTAATCTTTGAACATGAGGGATACAAGTACAATTTGATAAGAGGAAGAAATCAACAGGGCGTCGCGAGAACTACTGGCAGAGTCTTCCCAGAATGAGAAGCTCATGGAAGTGGGGGAGGAACAGGGGAAAAACCTTAGGGCTGAGTAGCCCAACGATAGGCTGCGCATCATGGGGTACCGCAAATTCAAGAAGTTGAACCCACCTTCCCCGGAACAAACTTGAAGTTGATACGGAGAAACCTAAATGTTGGCCCAGAGGAAAACCTCAACTGCACATACCTAGTGGCGGAGCAATCTTCTTTAGGGGTATGGAACTAAATACCGACTCAAAGTATACTTCCTGCCCTGAAGGAGGTCAGTTTCCAGGGGAGACCGGAGTCAATGAGCCACATAGGCTTGGGGTGGAGGGGGGCACGCCAAAGGCAAAGTACTGATTACTAATATCAAGTGAGGGGAGCTCAAGGTATTTCCATTATGGGAATATACACACCTGAAGGTGGGTGGATGGATGGATGGTCTGGACCCATGATTGCATCTGAGCTGGAGATTAGGTGCATGTCATCGAAAAAGGGAGGGGAGAAAGTTGAAGTTTTGGGGGTGTTATTCTTGGTTGGTGGGGGTTCTGATCACAATTTCAAGCAAAACACAACACAGGGTGCCCTTTAAAGTCAGGAAAAACTTGGGCGGGAACCAAATGGCCTGCCACCCTGGGATCCACAGGACCAGAGATTCTCACACAAACTAAACAGTACCACGCATGTCTGACCCAATCTCTAAGCTGTCCTTGGGCTCATCCAGGAATTGAACAGTTTGTAGCAGGATATGTTTTTACAAGAGACCCACTGGAGGTGGGTGGGGAGGAGGAGGGGGAGGAAGGGGAGGAGGAGGGGGGGGTGGGGGTGTTGATGAGGGGTGTTGGCTATGAAAGCAAAAGCTATTGAGAATATGAGAATATGTACCATGCCTCAGGTTAATCCAAAAAGAGGGGCGTCAGTGGCAATTGCTAACAAACTGGGTTTTACAGAACGTACCACCCTGGACAGTATATATTAGTCAAGGGGTTGGTCAAAGGTCAATCTATTGCCTGAATGAGGGGCAAGACCAATATTGGGAAAAAGTGGAGTGCGGGGGCACTTAAACATGGTCTTGGATTTGGAAAACGGACAGGAAGGGGCAACCACATCAAAAGGGATCTCATGTGCAGCGAAAGATGGCCCACCACTTTGCCCAAATAAACAGCGAGCTGGGGGTGGTGGATGCATTGGTCCGCGAGGGAGAAGCTGTCCCATTATATACATTCCACTCCAAGGTCCAGGATTCCTACTCAAAGATTGAACAGGTCCTCTTAGACACTGCCCCGTTACATAAAGTGTTGAAATCGTCCAGAGCCGGTCGACTGGTCGCACCACAATTTAGTGTAAAAATGGGCACGTGGGATCCTGAGCAGAAAAAGGAGAGGGGAGATGTTCAATGACTTGCTGCTGAAGGATAGAGAGGCGGAACAGGGTTTGTTAAAATCGACAAAGGAGTTCAAGGTCAACGACACTGGTGAGAGGAGGCCAACGAAAGTCTGGGGAGGCATAAGGCCACAATAAGAGGGTAAATACACCCGGGAGTCACAAAGAAAAGGGAGCGAGAAGGAGGAGAGGGACCCGAGAGGTAAAAAGGCTTTACAACTCCAGGAGATGCTAAAAACGCAAAATTTCCCCTGACAAACTAGCAAGAGTGCTAAAATATAGAATCCAAATGAAGGATCTCCACCTGAACCAAACGGAGAAAACTCATGTTCCTCAAACAAAAATATGGAGAAGGGGGAACGAGCAGATAAAATATTAGCCTGGAAACTGCGAGCTCAGAAGTGCCAACAGAATAGAGTCAATCTGCAAATCAGGCGTAGAAAAGGTATACGGAGACCAGCAAATAACAGAAGGGTTCAAATGAGCATAAGGGGGATGGAGCCCAGATACTCATTCCTGAATACTCTTCCAATACCTAGCATGCCCCGCCACAAGGGCAGCAATACTAGAAGCCCCATTTACAGTTGGCAAAATCAGTTCTACCACAGGGATGATGAAATCAGAAACATCCCCAGGGGAGGATGTGTTCTCGGTCCGATTCTTCAAGACATTCCGCTCCACTCTGGCACCCCTTCTGTTAGACTGTTCAACCAGGTACTGGAACCAGGTGTCCCCCCCCCCAGACTACTTATTAAGAGCACCGATAGTGGTTCTTCCCAAAGAAGGCAGAGATTAGACACAATGTCAGAGACCTATTTCCCTGTTAACGATTCGCCAAAATGTTGGCGTCAACGTTCAAGTACAAGATTAGAATCATTCATGCCCTCATTAGTCCAGTGAGACCAGGTCAGCTTTATTCTAGGAAGGCAGGGCACAGATAATATTGGCAAAACAATTGATTTAATGCACATGGCTCAAGAGACCCGGATGGCCTCCTTAGTCGCCACAGACTTTGAAAAACTTTTATGACAGGGTATAATGGGGTATATATGGAATGGTCTTTTAGAAGATGGGCTTGGGCCCCAACTTTCGTAAATAGATCAAAGCTCTGTACACAGCCCCGACGGCAAGGGTCCTAGTTAATAGTACATCACATCCCCTCCTCCTAACCAGGGGAAGCAGATGGGGCGGTCCTTGCTCCCCACTCTTATACGCCCTCACTATAGAGCCCTTGGCAATAACGATTCAGAAACGATCCAGAAATCAGAGGGATAGGGTGTGGAACAGTTGTCGCTGTTTGCAGATATTTTTTCTATCTGATGTTCAACACTCCCTCCCCCAGCCTACTAAACCAAAGCAACGCCTTTGGGGCATTCTCAGGCCTAGAACTTAAAAACAAAGTCTAGCATGGCACTAAAGCCTTCCCACGCTCACAGGATTCCCAAGGAACACTAAGAGGGATGAGGCTGGAAAACCGAAGTAACCTACCTAGGGATCTGTCTCCCCCGTGACCTGACTAGTCTGATGGATGTCTCTCCAGCCCTGACCAAACTAGGAGCGGACCTTTCACGCTGGGCCCCTCTGACCCTTTCGTAGTGTGGTAGGATGATCTCAATTAAAATGACCGTCCTCCAGCGCCTACTATATTTATTCACATTGATCCCCACTTGCCTCCCAGACCTTTTTCTAGAAACTACTCCATGGACTCCCAGTTCATATGGCAAGGAAAGACAGTTTAAAAAAAAAACCCTCACCCTGCCCAGAGACTTGAGGTTTTGGCTGACCAGACTTCTACTTGTTAATGTTAATATTAAAGGATATTTGTACTGCGCACTATCACCACCGGAGTGGTCCCCTGGCAGCTCTGAAAAAGGGAAGGCTGGGGGCAAGTTAGTGGGAATAAGCTGGAAAAGTGCAAGAGCAGTGATGTGCTGTTGGCGGCCTCAGCCCGGTGGGTCCGTTGGCTGGGCTTGGGGTGCTTTCTGTTCGGTAGCCGTCGTGTTCTGTTGTGAGAGTAGATTTGTGTTTGTTTTATTGTTGCAGTGTAGTGAAGTTTGTGCAGTGTGTTGTGTTCTAGAGTTGTGGTTGTGTATGAGATGTGTATGCAGAGGGGTGAAATTGTTAGTGAGTCGGTTATTGATTCATGATTGCACGCTTGGTCCAGGCTTGGCCGGCGACTCTTGTGTCAATCATTCTATCACATTACTTTCTAGATGTGACGCGGGCTCAACTTAAGGATTCCATCCGAGTGTGGCATAGGCTAACATTTACAATTCTATCTAGATGCGACGCAGGCTAAACTTAAGAGTTCCTCTGAGTGGGGTACTAGTTAACATTGTAATGCAGGCAATATTTGCTGTCTAGCCATGAATAGGTTTTGGCTGGTCGTCACATATCTCTGTAAAAATATATGGTGCAAGTCTGTGGCATTCTAGGTTATCGAAAATTAAGTTAGAGCGGCAGGAGCTTTCTGGAGTAGAGTAATTGCTCTACACCCCACCCATGCCAACACTTACAGTTTTGGTCGGTGTCTGGTGACTGCTGGCTTCATTGGCTTCCCCTGCCGACACGTCTTGGAGCCACCGATGTAGGAGCTGCCCTTTGCTGTGGGTCCCTTACCCCAGGGGCTGCCCTAGGGAAGGCTAGTTATGACTGGTGATCTAGCCAATCAGGGGATGCAGGCGGGGAGGAAGAAGTTGGGAGGGGAAGGGACAAGGACAACGGTGCGCGAAGGGGCTGGGGCGGACTAAAAGGGACGAAAAGGACACCAGCAGCAAGGCTAGGGGGTGGGGGCCAGGACACTCACCTGCAAGCGCCGGGATCTAAAGTGGAGCGCAGGTGCAGGCTCACTTGTATTCCTACAACACACATGGGAGGATATGGGTACATTGCCGGGCCACGGACATCACCCATTGGCCTGCACCTTCTACAAGAAACCAATCGGGTGCCGGGAGGCGTGAGCCGGCCTCAGGAACAAAGGCCAACAGGAACAAAGGCTGATTCCTGTCTCAGCCTGTCTTTGCCTGGCCTTGCCTCTTGCCACGAATCTTGCACCGTCTGATACAAATAAGTGCCATAGACCTAAGGTACTGCTGCTCTGCTTAACCCCTTTGTCATGTACATGTATCAGCTTTTACACATCCCGGCTGCCACACCAATTGTATGCCTGCCTAACATAGTACGCAACGTGCGGACCTCGCTGCGTCTTCCTGTTGCCGGTGTATACTGCCCGGTTTACGCCCAGACTCCTCTACCGGATCAATGCCCCGAGTCTGCCGCCGCTTTCTACCTATGCCATAATAGCCCAAGTAGTCTAACTACCCATAGGTATTCCCTATATTCGATAGCCACATCCAGCAGCTATTTGAAATTGTATTGGCCCGATAGCGGCATTTACCCAGTCTGTACCCTGCCTATTTGAAATTGCATTTAGCCTGATCGCTGTATCTAGCCGTCTGTACCTAGCTATCTTAGTTAGTACCTGATAGTTGCATCCAGCCTGGCTGCACCTAATTTGTTTATACCTTGCTATTTGAAATTGCACTTAGCTGTGTCTAGCCTGTCTGTACCCTGCCATTTTGAAGTCGCATCTAGCCTGACCACGGCATATACCTTGCTTAAACCATGATATCTGAAATTGGTCACTGATAACTTGATTTCATAAACTAGAGCTCACTTCCTCTATACCAATCTCTATACCAATCCCCAGCGTCAGCCTATCTGACCCCACCTAAGACCACCCACCTCTCTCAACCAGTATGTACACCCTCAGTCTAGGTAAGCTCCTTATGTTCGCCCATTATAGGATAGATTGGTCACCACTCTATATTGCCGCCTTCATCATACTTGCAGCACAGACTTATAGCCTACCCACTAAAATTAGTCCTATGCACCATGTACCCTTCCAACCACTTCACCTGCCCTACTATGTTAAAAACACAAAAACCTAATACAGTACCTAAAAAGAACCAATATCTCGAACACTCTACCGTACAAATGCCATGCAATACCACGGACAGAAATGCAAGACTACGCGCTCGCCTATCCAAATTGCATGAGCTACCAGCCAAAAAAATTGAACAATTAAATCTATTAAAGTACCTACCTCAGAAGGGAACCGTAGAAACCAATTTGAATCACCCCAAACACAAGACCTGCACTGATCCATTCTAAACAGATGACCAAAGATAGACCTAATACCACCTACTCCACTCCAGAAAGCCATAAACCTAATCTCGAAGGAGCGCTCAAACGCTAGATCCCTAATCGACCATGCAACAGAAATATTTGATATACTAACAAACAACCTAGACATCTCAGAATCCTGGTTACATGACGCAGCAGGTCCAGTCTTATCGCTGGCAATTCCCGACAACTATACGATCTTGCGAGCAGATAGCTATTCCACCGCCTCGAGAGGGGTCTATCATACCTAAGATTAGCCTAGACATGAGAATTGCAACAACTTCCCCCTTGAAATTCTGTGAATGCCTCACGGTTAAACTCGCTAACCCTAAACATTGTCCTCATCTACAGACCACCGGGTCCCATTTGGAACCTTTGCAGAAGATATTTCTACGACCCTGTCTAATAACTTAAAAAACACCTCCCAAACGCTAGTGCTAGGAGACTTTAATTTAGGCTACGACACTAAGGATATCCATTCTACTGCTATCGCTTTGACTTTGAAAGAGTTGGGATTCGCCCAGAAAGTCAACTCACCCACGCACGCACAAGGGTCGGATTCTCAACTAGTTAGCAGAGCACAATTGCGAAGCCAACATTACGGATATTATCCCTCAGATTTGGACTGACCGCCATTTACTATTACACTATCTACAAACCTGGCCATTTCCCAGTCCTCGCTTGCCCCACCTGTGCAGACGAGGAACAAAAAACTCACAACAGCTGAAAAACTGATGCCCCTCATAACACCCAAACTTAACTCAGTCCCAGACAACATGGACCCAAACTCCCTAGTCGAACAGTATAATGAAGCTGTGAACTCAGCCGTTGACCACATCGCTCCGCTTAAATTAAGGAACAGCAAACCTAAAAAACACCATAATTCGTGGTTTACTCATCTAAAAAATCTTAGGCTACTCAAAACAAAACTTGAAACTGTCTGGACACTCGCTCCATCAGCTGAAAATAAACAACCTATCTAAGGCCTCTTCCCAATACAAGAAAAGCATTCCATTAGCTAAACAGGAAACCTACAACAAAATCTCTCAAACCAAATCTAGTGTCAAAGAATTGTTCACTATTTTGAAAGAACTGGAAACACCTATTGTACCACAAGAAAACTATACCAAGGACAAAAAGTGGTGTTCCAGCATCCAACATGCCCTAACGAACAAAGTTGCTAACCTACAAACTAAAACTGCCATCAAGAAAGCCTTGCTAACGCCCCAAATCTCTGAGCACAGCTCTACCCTCACTTCCTAAACAAGAAACATGTTTTTGCTTCTCTAAAGTGTCGACTACTGAGGTGGAAACGGTCATACTAGGACTTAAACCGTCCAATTGCAAAGGTGATCAATGCCCGGCACAACTTATTAAGGATGCTGCGAGAGAACTATTGCCCTTTATAACTAAACTCATCAATTCCTCCTTCACCACATGCACCGTACCAAATAATCTGAAAGAATCCTGTGTACTGCCACTATTAAAAAAGCAAACCCTAGACCCGACCATTCCCACAAACTTTAGGCCCATCACGACTGTACCATTTCTGCTAAAAATGTTAGACAAAGTGGCATATATGCAAATACAGAACTTCCTAGAATCTAACTGCCTACTCGGAACCCGTCAATATGGGTTCCGACCACAACATGGGACTGAGACGGCTTTAATAGATCTTAAAGCCCAAATAGACGAGTGTAGACACAATGGCAAGCAGCCCTACTCCTCCTTCTAGACCTATCGGCTGCATTCGACTTGGTCGACCACAGTCCTGTGCAGACACCTAGACTCTGCTGCCCATTTCTCTAAAGAGGCTAGAACGTGGATCAAGTCCTTTCTGAGCAATCGGACTATGAGAGTCTTCTCTCCATCGTCCTCAGCAGACCCGATCCCTATAACCTGTGGTGTACCACAGGGATCCTGTGCGTCACCAACACTCTATAATATATTCACTAAGCCCCTCTTCGACGAAATGGATCATCTGGGCATCGCCTATGCAGACGATACCCAGATCCTCCTTCCACTTTCAGGAAATTACACCGAGGATCTGGCTTTAGTGAATAGAATCTACAGCATTGTTCAGGCATGGATGGCCACTCATGGTCTCTGCCTGAACGATGACAAAACGGAGCTTATTATCCTAGGCACCCCAATTTATATATCCAAACTCAGCCCTGACTACGCCAACTTGACCATCGATGGCAATAACATAAAAGTAGCTAAAGAAGTAAAGACCATAGGCTTTTACCTAGACACTACTCTGAACTTTTCTAAACAAGTTAACTAATTAGTCTCCTCCACTGCATACACATGCAAACTCATTAGAGCTAATAAACAATTCCTTTCCACAGACAGCTGCCTCACGCTCGCCAGGGCCCTCATACTTTCCAAATTAGATTATTGTAATGGACTCTACATTAGAGCGAATAAACATACCCTCCCATCCATAAAATTCAGGTCCTCCATAACAGTGCCTTGAGAGCAGCTATTAAGATTAATAGAAACAAGCATATCTCCTCGACAAGAAGAGATTACAAATGGCTATCCACTTTGGATAAAATCCAACTGAAGATCGCCCCCCACACTAGTGCCTTAACAATAAAGCACTGCCTTACCTCAAGGACATATGCAAAAAAAACTCGTCCAGACCGACAATAGCCAATATGAACTGCCTCCAAGTTCCGCGTTTTAGACTCTCAACCATAGGAGGACATACCTTCCCAGTTAAGGCGGCACAACTGTGGAACTCTCTACCCCCTAGCATCAGAGAACCTCAGCCCTTCTCTAAATTCAGACAGAATCTAACCAACTGGCTAAGAGTGAATTATATCTAATCACTCCGACCACCACCCTTGACGCCTCACTTGAACGCCCAACTTCTCTGCCCTCCGATTAGCCCACTATGTACCTGAACTGCACCCGGATGTTCTGAGTTCACTTAGTAGTTATGCTATCTCGATTTCTTGCAAGTTACACTGTAATGTCTCTGGTGTTTCCCGAACACTCCAGCTCACACTGTACATAACTGCAACTGTATATTGCAATTTGCCTGATATTCTTGTATATTCCTATGTTTATCCTGCACATATGCACCCTGTAACTAAACCACTTGATCACTTTTGTATATACCTGTATATTATAGCATATTTGACCTCCCTGTATATTCTTTGTATATCTATGTACCTTGTAACTAAGCTGAACATCTTCATATCTTTTGCGCCCAGATGCCCCAGGGTCTGGTGCGTTTTATAAATAAACTAAACATGTATGCCCCCACAGGAAAAATGCGAGATTTTTTTGTGGGCCCCGACCAAATCTGTGCCAGTGAGTCTCAGGGCACATCCGGGATTGGGGGTTATATGGATTTAAAAATGTACAAATGTGGTCGGATAGAGGCTTGAAGTGGGCGGTTCAAGGACCTTGAGACAGTGAAGGAGGCCCTAGGAAGGGGATCATGTCCAAATTGTATAGAGTGCTGTCGACATGCTGTGAGATAAATGTTCATGCACTCTTGGGAAATGGCGACTGGGAGGGGAAATAGCCAGAGACATGGGACCAGGAATATCAAATGATGTTCCGTTAGATGGAAATCTGTTCACATCGAAAATGAGGCATAACTTCAAAATGTTACACAGATGGCACCTAGACCACCAGAAGACGTCCAAAATGTTCTTCGGGGCTTCCCCACTTTGCCCCAAGGAGTGTGGGATGCCTGGCTCATTTGACATGTGGTGGCCATGTCCCAAAATCCAGATTTACTGGGAAGAAGTCCTGAGTTGGATGAAGGGGGTGGTGGGCATAACATTCTCCCTTGATCCAATACAAATGTTACTGGGGGTCCCGCAGAGGGACAGGGACGAAAGAGGTTACCAAGAATATGCAAGGCGATGCGGAGAGCGGCCTGGGTAGCAATAGCGCAAAGGTGGAAGAGCTCTGCCAACCCCTCAAAGGTGGAATGGTCCCGTAAACTTTGGGACATATACGTCCTGGAAAAAACACAGTGATGGTAAACGACAAGATCTAATCTTGTCACATGCACTGGGGAATGCTTCTACTGAAATGGGCGACAGCAGGCCATGAAATGCCAGCACACGCATTAAAGGCTCGGCCGCTTAGTCTAATGTAGAACACTATGTCCTGGGAGGATAGCCCAGCGGCAGCGTGCGCGCCTTGGAAGCAAGACGACATGAAGCAACATAAGGTTGGACCCCGGGTCCGCCTTTAGAAACCTCTGGGTGTTTAAGCGCGTTATAAATACGTACTATAAACACACAAAAAAAAGAATTACGCAACTAAAAAAACAATTTCTATAACACCGCCTCGATGCCTGCGGGCTGTGTGAGCGCTTTAAAAATGTAAAATAAATACTATAAGCCTTATCCAGAGTTAAACTGGATGAGTATCCGCTTAAGAAGGGAAAGTGAAATTACAAAGACCTAAAGGACTTCACAAGTTCAACACCCTGATTTCCTATGTCGAGGCCTTAACAAATGCAAAAACAAAGCAGCATATGTTATAACCCAGTGTTGAGCAAGTTGGTTTGTTAGGGAGAGTGTGTGTGGAGACGGTAGGGAGTTAACGGGAACAAAATGTTAAATGACAATATATGTTAAATCAAGGTTGTCCTTCAGGTTATAAGTTCAATAAGGAACAAGTTACTTACCTGTAACTGTTCTCCAGCATGGGTCTGGCATGGATTCACATGCTCATGAATATTCCCGTCATCAGGCTGGGAATCCTCGGTAAAGAAAAAAATCAGTATCAGTTTCGTTTCTGACCTGTCTTTCGTAGTAGTAACCAATCACTGATCTCCGTGTCATACTGACCACAGCCAATGACTGCCCTCTACCTAAGCCCCGCCTCTGGCAGCCATCTTCAGATTTGGTAGCACGTGAAGTGGCAGTATGACCAAGTGAAGAGCCGCAGAGGGGTAGGCAGGAGGGTTCGCATGTGAATCCATGCCAGACCCATGCTGGAGAACAACAGTTACAGGTAAGTAACTTGTTCCTTCTCCAGCATGGGGTCTGGCATGGATTCACATGCTCATGAATAAAGAATACATAGCAGTACACACATGCACAACCACGGGAGGTGGCAAAGGCTCAACATTAAGCATTACATCAAACTCAACATTAAGCAATTCTTACCTCCTCACCAGGCTCACCTTAGGCTAACAGGTTGCGCAGCACTGCTTGGCCGACCCTGGACTCCTCCCTGGAATCCCGATCGACGCAGTAGAATTTCGTGAAGGTGTGCGTCGACCTCCACGTAGCAGCCCTGCAGATGTCCAGCAAGGGCACACCAGATAGGAACGCCGTGGTAGCTGCAATCGCTCTGGTGGAATGTGCTCTCGGACAGCCAGGCAGCGGTCGGTTTGCCAACCGATGACAGTACATGATACAGCCGGAGAGCCATCTGGAAATGGAGGCCTTCGAGAGAGCCTTCCCCTGATTGACAGGTCCAAAGTTCACAAAAAGTTGTGACGTCTTCCGAAAACACTTCGTGCGGTCCACGTAGAACTTCAGCGCTCTAGCCACATCCAGCGAGTGCAAAGTCCTTTCAGCCGGCGACGGCAAGAAAACAGGCAACACCAAGGGTTCGTTGAGGTTGAAGTCCGACGGTACCTTGGGCATGAAGGAGGGGTGCGTCCTGAGCACTACCCTCGTGTCGTGAAAAGTCAAGTACGGGGGCTTGCAGGAAAGGGCCTGGATCTCTCCCACCCGTCGTGCGGAGGTGATGGCCACAAGAAACGCTGTTTTCCACGACAAGAACTTCAACGGAGCCGAGTGCAGAGGCTCGAACGGAGGTCCCATGAGCTTGGTCAGCACCACGTTGAGCTCCCACGCCGGGGCCGGAGCCTTCACCGGCGGGAATGATCTGAACAGTCCCTTCATGAATTCTTTCACCAGACGATGAGACCACAAAGACGTCCGCCCCGTGGTTCTGGTGTATCGGGAGATCGCAGCAAGATGAATCTTGGACGCGTGCGCCAGTCCAGCCTTGGCCAGCGTCAGAAGGTACGGCAGTACCTGGGCAGCCGTAATCCCTAGAGGGTTAATCTTCTGTGCGTGGCACCAGACAGAGAACCTCTTCCATTTCTGTCCATAGCATTTAAGAGTTGAGGACGCCCTGGTCTTTGCAAGAACCTCTCTGCAGTCGGCCGGTAGGTCGTATCCTCCAAACTCTAACGCTGCAGGAGCCAGGCCTGCAAGTTCAGCGCCTTCGGGTTGTGATGGAGGATGGCGCCTCCTTCCCTGAAGAGAAGATCTGCGTCCACTGGCAGCTTGATTGACGGGGACGCTGACAAGTCCAGAAGGTCCGGGAACCATATCGGTCTCGGCCACGCAGGTGCGACGAGGATCATCCTGCACTGTGACCTCTTGAGCTGGTTGATTAGCCGGATCAGCAACGGCAATGGAGGGAACGCGTATAGAAACAGGCCCTCCCAGGGGAACGAGAAAGCATCGCCCATGCTCCTCGGCTGGGGAAACCTGCTGGCGAACCTCCGGCACTTTGAGTTCGCGCCGTCGCAAACAGATTGATCTGGGGTGTGCCCCACCGTCGGAAGAGGCGGTCCACTAGATCATGTCGTAGTTCCCACTCGTGGCACGAGCGCAGCTCTCTGCTGAGCAAGTCGGCGATGGTGTTTTTTATCCCTGCCAGATGAAACGGCACCAGAAACATCCCTTGGGCGACGGCCCAATGCCACAGATCCTGCGCCTCCTTGGACAGGGCTGGGGATCTGGTACCGCCCTGCTTCCTGATGTAGAACATGGTGGTGGTGTTTTCGGTGAAGATACTCACCACCTTGCCCTTGAGGGACGGAAGAAAGGACCTGAGGGCCCAAAACACTGCACGGAGCTCCAGGACGTTGATATGGAGGGACTTCTCCGTCGGAAGCCAAAGGCCTCTCGCGTGCAGATTTTCGGTGTGCGCTCCCCCCCTTCCAGGGAGGCATCCGTGGTCACTGTCTCCTGGTGGCCGGGGGTCTGGAAGTCCATGCCTGCCGTCAGATGCGCGCGGGTGCCCCACCACCGGATCGCTCGTCGGAAACTCTCGTCGAGTGTGATCCTCTCCTCGAAGCTGCCCGTCTGGATCCAGCGCGCGTCCAGGAACTCCTGCAACGGGCGCATCCGGAGCCTGCACAGGGGGATGAGATAAATGCAAGAAGACATCATTCCGAGGAGGGACTTGATGGACCTCACCCTGGCTGCATCCACAACCAGCATCTGCTGCACCTTGCCCAAGATGGCCCTCGTCCTTTCCTCCGGAGAGGCCAGAAGCGACACTGTGTCGAGCTTCGCTCCCAGAAACAGTGCGTCTTGCGCGGGCACCAGGTGGGACTTGGCGTAGTTTATGGAGAATCCCAGGTCCATGAGTAGTTGGACGGTCCTTGCCGTGTGCTCCACGGCGAGCTCCTTCGTCTTTGCTCGGATGAGCCAGTCGTCCAGGTAGGGGTAGACGTGGATCCCCTCTCGGCGCAGCTGCGCCGCCACCGGTGCGAGGTACTTGGTGAACACCCTGGGTGCCGACCTCAATCCGAAGGGAAGGGCTCTGAACTGGTAGTGACGCCCTTGGACCACAAACCTGAGAAACTTTCGGTGTCCCTTTAGGATGGGAATATGGAAGTAGGCATCCTCCAAATCCAGCGACGACAGGAAATCGCCCTCCTCCAGTTGACCCAGGACGTGTTGGAGGGTGACCATCCGGAACTTCTGTGCCTTGATGAATTTGTTCAGTCGTCGCAGGTCCAGGATGGGATGCCACCCTCCCGTCTTCTTCACGAGGAAGTATCTTGAGTAAACTCCGGAGCCCCAAAGCCTCTTTGGGACGAGCTTGATGGCGCCCTTCTTGAGCATCGCCTTTACCTCCAAGAGAAGTTGAGGGACGTGATGTTCTCTCCTGGCCACAGGGGGGGACACGCGGGCACCTCTTTAGAAACTCGAGCGCGTGACCCTGAGCCAGGGCGTCCAGCACCCAACGGTCAGTGGAGATAGACTCCCACGCGCTGACGAAGCTCACCAGCCGGCCTCCCACCGGGGTGCTTCAGCGAGGGCCCGACCCCACGGCCGGTTCAGTCCAGCTTCGACGAGGCTTTGCCGCCTTGTCCTCCTTGGCGACGACGGCGGGGTCCGCCTGATTTGCCTCGTCCCCTGTAAGCTTCCTGGGACGACGAACGGGCCGCTTGACGGTAGGTGGAAAATCCGCCGCTGGAACCTTTGGAGGCACCCCAAGAGCCCGGGCCGTCTCCGCCTTGATGGCTTGAAGGGAATCGTCCACTGTTTTCCCAAACAGGTTGTTTCCGTCGAACGGCATGTCCAAGACTCTGGTCTGCACGTCCTGACGGAAGTCAGTAGCCTTGAGCCATCCACGCCGCCTAAGGCACCCGCCGTTGCCCAAATGGCGAAATCCAGTGTCTGCGATGACCGCCGCAATCGTAATGGCGTGGTCCAACGCCACCTCTCCTTCCTGCAAGATCTCTAGGGCTTCCACCCTCTTGTCTAGTAGGAAGTCCAGCAGGGGGGGCCAGTTTGTACCACAACTCCCTGTCGTAGCGGGCTACGATAGCCAAGGCGTTGGCCGCCTTAATCGTCATTGCTGCAGACGAGATGACTCTGCGCCCCACCGTGTCTAATTTCTTTCCCTCGTCGTCCGGCGGGGAGGTTGACGTAGAGGCCGCGCCCCCCCCCGCTTTCTTCCTGGCCGCAGCGGAGACGACCGAGTCCGGGGTCAGCTGTGCCCGAAGGCACAAGGGGGCCGCGCCTGGGACCCGGTACTACTTCTCATACCGATCCCTTCTAGCCGGCGTCGTGGATGGGTTCTTGAGGAGGGCGAGGCCCTCATCCCAAATATCGTCTAGTAAAGGTACAGCGAGGACCGTCTTCCTCTTGGTCTCGCGCCGTTGATAAAGGAAACCTTCCTTCTTCTCTTCCGGGGAGAGCTGGAAAAGCTCGGATGCCCTGGCGATCATGGAGTCAAACGATCCAATCTCGTCGGGCGGGGAAGCCCGGGTGGGAGGTGACGACGGGAGATCCGTGTCAGTCCCCGTATCATCCCCACGTGTCGTGGACGGGGAGGAGGGCTGAGCAGGGCGCGATGGCTGAAAAGGAGGTGGAGGATGAATCCTTCTCTTAGGGGGAGGGCTCCCAGAAGGGCCTGGCTCCAGGTTCCCCGTCGGGAGCGGTTCCTCCGTTGGTGGTAACGGCAGTCTCGTCCTTATCTCCGAGCATAAGGACTGTATAGCCAACAAAATGGCCTCCGAGTTGTCTTGCGGCACTGGTTGAGGGAGTTCCGACGGGCGATCAGGAGCCCCGTCGACACCCTCGACGCCCTCGTCGTCTTCCACGTCGGGGTCCCTCCCGACAGGATGGCCTTCTTCCACGCCAGAGCCGTGGCCTAAGACTTCGATCAGCTCCTCCTCAGAGGTTGAGGCAGAGTCCACGACGACCTCCTGCCCCCCCCTTTTTCTTCTCCGTCGGAGGTTTCATGGGGGTCCTGTCGATGGGCATGAAAGGACCCTCTGCGGTGGAAGTGAGATTCTGGGCCCCGGGGTCGCCACCACTGCTGTAGCCTCCACAGGCTGAGCCAGGGCCGACGCGACTGTCTCGATAGAGGCCTTGGCCGGATGGATCAAGGCTTTCACCACCTTCTCCTTGGTGGGAGGGTCACCACCTCGCTCCCCCTCCGATGGGGCCTTAGGGCACGACCGGGGTCTCTCCAGGAGTCGCCGGGTGCTCGGCCTTCCTCTTACCTGAGCCAGAGCGTTGGCTCGTGGTTGATGGCGCCGGGGAGGATGCGCCCTGCCTGGCGCCCGAAGAGGCCGACCGTCCGGCGCTCCCGGTGCTTGGCCTTCTGTTGGACCCCCGTCGCCGGGGCGCCCTCAAAGGTCTAAGAAGACCGCTGGGACGACTTCTCGCCTGACGGGCTCTTTCCTTCCAGCCAGTTGGCGAGACTTTGATGGCGGTCCTTCATGGTCCACTCCGACATATTGCCGCAAAACGCACAGTCCTTCTCCAGATGCGTCTTGTCCTCATGCAGGCAGTAAAGGCAAAGGGAGTGTTCGTCCTCCTTAAAGACATTCTGAAGCTGGCATCCAGGGCAGACCCTGAACAGCTTTCCGGGCGTCGAGCTTCCCTTCTCCTGGGCCAAGCTCGAGAAGGGCCTGAGAAACTTCTGGAATCCTCCAAAAGCATGCTCGACAAAATCTTCACCCTTGAGGGGCGTAGACGAATCCGACACGGGTCCCCGTTGATCGGAAGAAACGGTGGAGCTTGAGGCTCTTTTGACCGAAAGAGAAATTTTTCGGAGAAAAAACGCAAAAAAAAACCACCAACGCTCGAGAGCAATAGCACGAGGATCCCAACACTTGAACGTGCGGTAAAAATCTGAAGATGGCTGCCAGAGGCGGGGCTTAGGTAGAGGGCAGTCATTGGCTGTGGTCAGTATGACGCAGAGATCAGTGAATGGTTACTACTACGAAAGACAGATCAGAAACAATACTGATTTTTTCTTTACCGAGGATTCCCAGCCTGACGGGGAATATTCATGAGCATGTGAATGCATGCCAGACCCCATGCTGGAGAAATACAGTTATAATAAAATCAAAAATAAGGTAGGAAAAAGGCTCAACTTGCCGTATGCTAAGGTGGATTTCCTTAGCAAACTGAAAATAAGGATAGTCTGCAAGGAAGTCCAAAGCAATTGTGTCCCCAAAACCTATACTCGAATCTAATTGCAAACTAATGTGCGAGTTCAGAGCTTCTTCCAGCTCTTAAGTAGAAAGAGGGGTCTCCCCTCCCCAGGGTTCAATCTGTTCACGTTACAAAAGAGGGGGTTCCCTTCACCCAAGCTTTCAAATCTTCCAATGTTGCAACAATTCCTTGGGATATTCAATGTTCCAATTTATAAAGTAAGCACAGGTTTTTCCTATATTCAATCACAACATGGCTTTTCCTGTGTATTCGGTCTAGGCGCAGTTGTCAGACCACACTGTCCACCCATGGTCACGCACCAGACACCTTATCTGGATCAGTTTTATAGATATCTTGCCAAAGTTTCAGCTTCACAGTGATGACTTTACTTGATATCCTTTCAAATGCCCTTGAAACTTCATCACTGGTTGTTTCAGTATTCACTTGAGTAACTTTCACTTGTCAAATCAACATAGGCTTCCCACTACACTTTCCTGCTAGGAAACCTGGTTACTGTTAGTTCTTTTGCCAAATCCACCAGAAGCTCCCTGGTGGTGCTCTTGCTAGGAAACGTATTCCCCGTTTCAGGTTTCTTGAATAAGACACCTGGTGCCCTTTTTCCCCCAGGTTTCTCTTGCATACAGGCTTCGTTACTATATTTCTTTCACACAATTATTCTTGGCTCCTGGCAATACTTGCTTTCACCGCTTCTCATGTTAATTACTTTTTCACATGGATTCCTATATTCAATTCAGATATTAAATGTCTTTTCCACCACTAAACCCTCACATCCACTGTGCCCAGGCCCCCCTTTCATCGAGGCGGACTCACCAGCCTTCTCACAGTCTGCTTTCCGCGGCTTCCTGGCTTCCCAGAGACTTCTCTGCTTACAGTCTGGCTCCCACTGTCATGTGGCATCTTCCACAGCCTCGCTTCCCCACTGCTTACCATTGGAGCTCTGGTAAACGTCAGCAGTCCTGCAACTGCAAGCATTCAGGAGTCTCTCCAACACTCACAATACCTTTGCTCCGTACCACACTGCTTCCTCAGCAGTGTCTCAGATTGCTAACGAGCCCCTCGCACTCCTTCCTTCTTCCTGTGTTTCTTCCCATGCTACTCTGAACCTCAGCCGAGCCATTTTTAAAGTTCCCGGCTCAAGGATAAAGGAGTCCAACAATTAGACTGCTCATGTTTCTCATTCCAGTGTCTTCCGTGTTAATGCTGGTCTCATACGAGTACTTAAATAGTGTTCGTATAAGTAGAAGGTCTGGTGCAATGTACCCTGTAAGGTGTGTGGCTGTGCACCTGTCATTCTAGTGCCGTGCATATACTTTTGTTTACCGCGCACTTTAGTTTTACTGCCCTGTATGTAAATCGGTACGATTTAGCGACAGGTGAAACTTCATCCAATCACATCACAGACACAGACCTCTGATGCACAGTGCACACCATTCTTTCAATAGGCTTTGAATAGGACTGGCTGTAGCAGTGCTTGGCTGCATGTGCTGTGCACTGCTACAGCCAATCACACAGAGTGGCTTCCACTCAGACGGTCCGACCTGGTCAAGGCGTGGCACTTGGTTTAGGCTCTTGGTGTGGCTGTGAGATCGCTTGTGCTCCGGGCCCAGCTTTTTTCAGGCCCACTGGTCCGACTCAGCACAGGCAGGCCCTTTAGACCCAGCAGCGTGAGTTTCTGATCACGTCCAACAGTGTGGGTTACTAAAACTTCAGACCACAATGCATGTGTTTGCAACTTCAGTCCAAACCGCACCAGTGTCTGACCCTGCAATTACAGCATCTCTGGGTGCACGTTAATATCAGTGTGCCTTTGCCCCCCGCATCATCGCTTGCCCCTATGCCCAACAAACATGACCGCCTGAGTGAGCATCAGCTTGGGGCTCTCACTTTAGTAGATGCCAGCACCAGAGAGTGAGGCCCCCTCTCCGACCGGAACATGTGGATGGCCGCTCGCCATCACAACCACCACCCTTTTCCTCCTTCAATGCAATTATATTTTTCTGTCTCTCCTCCCCTCGTTACCTTCTTGTTACTTTTCACGCTTACTTCCTTCACACTCGTCATTCCTTCCTTCACCTTACTTTCGCTTCCCTCTACCTACCTCCCTCCCTACCTCCCTCCCTCCCTCCTTCGCTCCTCATTCTCTCCAGACAACTGCATGGTATTTCCTAGACTCCCTCCAAACACTCAAACACTGCCCATCGATCCTCTGAACCAGACTCCCTTCTTGTAATCTTCGGAGGAGAAAAGAGCACCCAAATGCCTTGAAGTAGAGCCAGAATGCGTTGCAATCACCCGGATGACTAGGTGGGCCGAATGTGAAAAGAGGCACTGGAGGTAGTTTTTCCCACTGTTGGTTGGTTCCAGTGAGGTTCCGCGGAGCTGCGGGTGCAAGGATTCTCCTGGTCGGTTCCAGGAGCAGAGTGCAACCCTTTGCAGAGAAGAAATGCAGAAACTGGAGGGGAGCAAAGAGTTCCAGCAACTGCTCCCTTAAAGCAGGAAGGTGACTTATACCACAAGCTGGTGACCACCGGTGTTCTGGCGACTACGCAGAATAGGGAGTATTCTATCGAGGTAGCCCACTGGAGAGCTAATCAGTCCACCGGGTGGTCCAGGGACACTGAAGGCTCCGGACCTCTGGATCCTCGAGAATGCGTGGAGACTGGTTGGTACCACAAGTCCAAGGGGTGAAGCACCTCTCAGGACACAACAGATCAGGTGACCTCAGCAGGGCTCCACCGGGCCAAACCCAGGAAGGGGATTGCAGGCCTCTTCAGGGGGGGGGGGTTGTGTGGGAAGGAGGGTCTTACCACACCCCTAGGTGATTCCAAATAAGAAAAACAAACTGCATGAAGAGGGGAGGGTGACATGAACGCAGGAGTGCACAATTGCGTAGTGGATGCATTAGGAGCTACATAGTAGAGGCTAGTGTAAACGCCACCTTAGTTATTGGGAGCCATTTTGGAACATCGGCCCAAACGTAGCAAAAGCACCAAATGTGTTAGTATTAGGCTTGTATTATTGGCAGACAATTCACACCACGAGTGAGCACAAGCCGTTCATGGTCTAAAAGGCTGCAGACCTTCGCGCCCCACGAAGAATGTGCTCTGCAAGGCCACAAGAATGGAACAAAGCGCCTCTTAGCAGTTACCATCCCACGATACAGATAGTATGGCGCTTCGCCCCAAAACCACCTCTGCATCAGCACTACACCCCCTCCTATGCGTTCATCCTAAAACTGCCACATACCACAGCGCCAGTCAGGCCCAGACCACCCACCATTAAACTGCAAGACCCACAATCAAAGATCACAAAGCAAGGCTGTTGGACAAGATTCTATGCAGTACCCTTTGGGTGCACTACATCAACCCTGACCTCCTGGCAATAGGAACCCAACCTTTGGTAGAAGTCTGTACTACAGAGGTTCGTAGCGCGTTGAGCAGCCAGGCTCATCTCAAGAGGGGTCAATGTGAGCTGTAGGGAGTTACAGAGGTTCAGTGACAAGTACTCACATTAATTTAACAGTCAGTTTGAATATGCCTTCTTCAGAAGGGGCAATATAATAACACAAATAGACTCCAAAATAAACACTCCTAGTTTCACTAAATCAGTAAGTAACCATAGGCGTTGTCACAGGCACTTCCAACACCCTCACATGACTTAAATACATAGGACACTGGACACATGCAATATATCACTGTTGCATTTGGGGCAATACTTAGAGTATGTCAAAGAAAAAGGTTATTAGAACATCACAAGGGATCACAAATATTCTGAAGCAGTTAAGTACTTTTGAAACCCACCCAATGTCAAGTTAGTAAACCCCTTCCTAGAAGCAAGACCAAACACAATGTTAGAAGGAAGAAGAGTAATTCAGGAAGCCAGGCTAGGCCAAAGTCAATTGGGCAACGGTCTAGGTGAGCTGAAGCAATTCTTGAAGGCAAGTAAAAGTAAAAAATCAAAGCAGGGCTACAGGCTGATTAGGCTTGTGAGGTAAAGAAGCAGATAGCAACTCTACAAAGGCAACCAAGACAAGTCTCAACTGAGAACAAGTGAGGTTACACTAGAGGTAAGCTCTTAGACTTTACAGTACCTTTGGTTAGAAGAAGAACGGTTCTAGCTGGCTTTTGTTCCTCTGCAGCTCTGCAGATCCTGTGTTCCTGGGCCTCAGTCGTGGGGACAAGAGGGAGGACGTCTGGAGGACTCCTGCACTGCAATTGGACGGTCAGTGACAGAAAAGGACCAACTTCTATTCAGTGGCACTTTGCGGTTTCAGCACCTTGCATCTAAGCAAATAGCAACACCGCAGACTATTGGCTGTCGAGATGAGCTTTCCTTGCATCTGGGGTCCAGCACTCTTGAGGTGGCTCAGGCTCGGTCAGCCCTGCTTCCTGGGAGTCAGGAAGGATCGTCCTGGAGTTCTTGGCCAACTTAAAAGCAATGCACACAATCTGGTGTTAATTTTCCTGGCTCCATGGGTTCCAGCAGCAACGGCAGTGGAAATTCAACCAGCTCCGAGAGGATGCCCAGTTGGTCCCACCAACTCTGGAAGAAGTCGCCCTTGCAGGGCTTCTCTAGTCGAGGCCAATTTGCAGTTTCAGCACAGCAGCAGGGCTTCACAGGGAAAACCAAGTGTCTTCTTCAAGAAGAACTTGAAAGACGCCAGCTGCAACTCGGTCCAGGAGTTGCAGCAGGCGTCTCTTCCAAGTTCTTCTTCGGATTCCTTCCTCCAGTGGTCAACTTTGCCTTCCAAGCCAAAAAGCCTTGCCTTTTATGCAGGTTTCTCCCATTCATTCCAGCCTAGCTCCCAGTCACCCAATAGGGTGGCTGTCTGTGCCGAACAGCCAGCCAGCCAATCACCTAGGAGTCCATTCCTGTCTCCTACGAGACAAAGCACAGTGTTTCGGGCACCTCCCTCGCTTCCTGCTCAGGCCAGACAGCTTGGAGCCAGAGGCAGGCTTCACTCGTGAATCCCACCAAAGAAAACGAACAAAGGGACCAGACCTGCTTCGGCGCGCAGAGTAAATCTCACGAAGGACCCTTCCACAAAGAAATGGTGCAAAAAAGACAACCAGGGCCATTTTGACAAACATGGCACCCTGGGGTGCTTTACTGCAGCTGCGAACGCAGCCCGCGGTAAAAGCACACACCAGTAGCTAAAAGTAAACCACTGCCACCAGCCATTCGAGGAAAGGGTAACAAAAATTTTACATGAGCAGCTATACAAGGAGGATACTAAGTAACCCCTCCAGAGCCCTATTGTAAGAAAGGGTGTGCTGGGTCTAGAAAGTTTTAAAAAAGTGTAAGTAAAGTCAATTTCACTTCACTGCTCTTGGAAACAGTTTATCCAAGAGATGGTATTTAAACCATTGGGGAAATTTGAAAGACTACCCTGTGTCACTGCACTGAAGGTGCGCTGTGACAATGTAAAAGATGATGCCTATGGAGTTTGTCAGACTCCACAACCAAAAGAAAGAGTGTTCAAATCACATTTTAAAAAGTACGAGAGTGGGAAAAAAGGTCTCTCACTCTCCAGGTTAAAAATTCAAGTCCTCAAAATCCAGCGAAGTTGCTGGGGGTCTCTAAGGTAGAGAGGAATTAGAAAATTTGAGAATTCTACATAAAGGCCATCTTTCCTTCACATTTGGGTCACATGATTTATGCTGCAAGGTGCCAGGGAGGGATGAAATTCTAGCTCAAAATTAGGGTGCAGGCCCTTGGAGGCTGCTGGCGCATCTGGGACTAAGTGAAGTATGCACGTTATGAAGTATGCACATTATGACCTTGGCGCTCCCCCTGGGCCCACCTGCGTCTGCCATGTGCACCATTACAATAAGAGCAGCATTATTTGCGGAAGTAATTGCTTGTTAGGCCCCGTTTTATCACGGACGAGCCCAGTAACACCCACGTGTACATAGACGGACCAGAAGGCTGGGATTAATGGCCTAGTATCCCCTATGGAGTGGGCCGCCCATGCCAGAACATTCAGCAGCCGCAGAGTTCTTTGCAGATGCATTTATATGTTGTAGAAATAAATACTGGTTATCCTCGCAAGCAGTAACTGGTGTTTTCCCCTAGTGGGTTGCATTTTTTCTGGTGTGAGCGTGCCATAAATTGTCCACGGACCTTCAGTCAGCTGCTCTTCTACACAGGATACTTGGCTCCAACACAGATCTAAAGAAATAGCTGCAGGAGTCCTCGTATCCTAAATTGTTAGGGTAGATGTGTGTGAAATCCCCACGCCTTGTGAGTACCCCAGCACTTTGCTGGACAACTGGATTTTTCGACCAATTCTCCTGTGCGAATGGGAACCTTTTTCCACACTCGCCCCCTTTTACTCTGTTGCGAGGAAACTTTTGGGATTGCTTTTCAGGGTTATGCTTTACTCCAATTTTTAGGCATCTACTGTTAGTGAAGTAACACAGCACCTTTGTCTCTCGAGTAACTTTTTGTTACATCTCTTTAGGCTGGTGGCAGTGCACCTTTTGCACAACTTTATTTGTGCTTTTATCAAAGTCTGCACTTGCAGCCACGATAAGGCACACAAGGCAGACCATATGCCAAAAAATAGTGGCCTAACTTTATAGGCCCGAACAAGCTTCTACCACCATTCTGGGTGTGGAAAGTTTCCTTGGCATGCTTCTCATGGAAAGCTTACAAAAGGTTCCCAGAGTGCCTGGCAGGACAGGAAGTGCCTGGCTGAAACCAGTTCAAACAGAGCCCCCCCCCCCCTCCCAGTTCAAACAGAGCCCCCCCCCCCCCCTCCTTCCCAACAGGTCTGAATGGTACATGGGACATGATTGAGGACTCAGCCGGTGTTCCTGCTCTCACCAGGATAAATCCAGAGGTCCTGGAGCAGAAACGCGAGTCGGCCACTGAAACAAGAAGATTCAGACGAGGAGGACAAAGGAAGTCGCCAGCACTTCCAACACCCGCCAGACCTTCAGAAGACCTGCCAAGTCCTAACAATCAGTACAGAGGCAAGTTGTAGTACTTACCTGAAAACCTGAAATGTTTGCTAACTTATACAACAGTTTGGCTTTGCCATTGTTTCCTCAAGCATACATTCTCATAGTGGAGGCTACATTAGTTAGAATAATCTGTCCACTATGTTCGGCAAGATTGTATGTAGCAACCATGTGCGAGACTATACCAGCTATGTCCCGTTGGTAATAGGTAACCCACCTATTGGTATAGGTGGTTACTACACAAGTTAAGAGTGAGAAGCAAGACATCTCAAGAGGGGTACATGTGAGCTGTAGAGATGTAACAGTGTTTCACATTATCTCTAATGGTAGAAGTCTCCTGACCATTTACAAGTAAAATGTCCTTTTAACATTCTTTGGTGTAACCTGGTATGGAGTTGTACACATCCTGTTCACACAGACCCAGGGACACAAGAAACACTGGCTGAGACTCCAATGGGGTCTTCAGCCAATAATTGAAAGTTACCACTTGCCATATGAACTTCTCCCTCAGGGATAAAGACTAAGGAGGCAGTGTGGACCCCTGAAGGTTTACCCTTACATCTCGGACCCCCTTTCACATGGTAAATAGGCCCACATGCATAGCACCTTCCAAATGCTATCTGGAATGGGGGTTTCTGCAGACCTCCCTCTGGTTTAGCACCAGAGGTTTCACTAGACTTAGGTTTTGAATGGCCCTCATAGGTGGGCATAGGTTTAACTTGTATTGCTGGGAAAGGTCTAACCTAGACTGCATTGGAAAGATTGCAAAGCACTCACATTCTGAGAACCAATTAACCTTTTTCCTTACCCAACCTTTTCAAAAACCTCAGTATTGCATTAATTGTAAAGAGTGATAGATTAATGTCCAAAGTGTCCTAGCAATTAACGTCATCTCAGGGTGTAGGAAGTGTGTGCGCGACATCCCATCTACTTATTTTGAATCTGTGGAAGTGTTGTGAAGTTTATTTTTATTGTTGCATATTGCCCTTTCTAAAGAAGGCCCATTTAAAACCAAACGTTAAATAATCATTTTACTTGAAAACCTTGAGTATAAGTGTCATTTGAATACTTGTCATTGTGAAACCCTGTGTTAGATCTCTATACCTCACATTTAGCCCTCTTGAGATAAGTCTAGCTGCTCATTCACTCTAACTTTAGTACAGACCTATACCAATGACATGCATTACTTACCGTAAAAGCATTTGTGATGGTTGTATCTGCTTAGATTCACATGCTTTGCATAGTCCGACATCCAAAAGGTAACCACGGAGTATTGCATCTTGTCTTTTGAGAATCGAAAGGGGACGTCGACATGGGCATGCCTGTAACACTATCCCTATGTGACGTGTAGTGTACCCAAGATCCATCACGCGTCGAGGTCCCTCAGATTGTATTTTTCTGCCAAGAGGGAGCCTTAAGACTATTTTGAGTGAGCACAGAAGAGAGAAAGTAGTAAGATGTCCATATTCCTTCCATACGAGTGGGGAGGAAGGGTGGGCGCATGTGAAGCTAAGCAGATAAAACCATCAATGCTTTCACGGTAAGTAATGCATGTCTTCTGATGTTTGTCAAGCTACTTACAATCACATGCTGTGCATAGACTAGCGAGCAGTACCTGGAGGTGGGTTGTGAGAAGGAACAGTAGTGAAAAGATGTCTTAGTACTGCCTGTCCCACCTGAGAGTCAGACCTAGAATGAGTGTCTAGGCAATAGTGTTTTGTAAAGGTGTGTACAGAACTCCAGGTTGCCACTTTGCAAATGGACTCAAGATGAACATTTGCAATGAATGTTATGGACGCCCCAGTGCCTCGAGTGGAATGTGCTCTAGGCTTGGAAGGGCAGTTCTCTCTTAGCAAGATAGTAGCAGAGTAATGAAATTGACAATCCATCTAGAAATAGTGGATTTGGAGACCATCTCCTTTTCCTGTGGCCACAGACACGAAAAACTGATTAGTCTTCCTTAGTGGACGAGTTCTTTCCATATAGAACATGACAGCTCAGCGTAAACAGTGTGTGCAGGGTTCTTTCCCCCAGGGATGAGGGATTTTGAAAGAACATTGGTAGTTCTATTGACTGGATCACATGGAACGTGGAAATTAATTTAGGCGCAAATCTAGGGTGAGTGCGCAAAACCACCTTGTCTTTGTGAACTCTTACATAGGGAGAGTGCCTGCAGTTCACTTATACTCCTAATGGAGGTGATTGCTATTAAAAAAGCAGTCTTGAGGGTTAGGTTCTTAGGATTTGCTTTGTGCATGGGCTCGAAAGGAGCTCCCATAAGCTTTAGGTCCCATCCGGGAGCTGGGTTAGAAATGGGAGGGTGAATTCTTTTTACCCCTTCCATGAAAGCCTTAATCACTGGTGTCTTCCACCACAACACCTTCTGTTGTGATGTTGTATATGCTGAAAGTGCAGCTAGGTGCACCTTTATTGGAGTTGAAGACTAGGTCTTAAGTGAGTTAGGTATAGGACAGTGTGAGCGGGAGAGCAGTCGATTGGGTTGATGCTCTTTGAGTTACACCAGATGACAAACTGTTTCCATTTACTAGAATAGCAATATCTAGTGTTAGGTTTCCTTGCCTCCCTGAGGATGTCCATACATCTTTGAGGGAGCTGCAGGTGTCCGAATTCTAGGACCTCAGGAGCCAGGCCGCAAAGTTCAATGTCTGCGGGCATGGGTGAAGCGTCTCCCCTTTGTCTTGCAACATGTTGTACGGGCAGGGCCGTTTGACTGGAGGCGATCGGGACATCTCCATCAGATGAGTGAACCAGGGTTGGCGGGCTTACATGGGAGCCACCAATATCATTGCGACTGGTTCCTGGTGCATCTTGTGCACGATCTTGTTGAGAAGGGGAGTCGGTGGGGAGGAGGGAGACTGGGGAGTGTAGACAATTATCCCTGGCCATGTTATCCAGAGTCCGTTCCCCTTGGATCGGTTCTGGGGGTACCTGAAGACGCAATCTTGGCATTGGGTGTTTTTCAGTGTCACAAACAGATCGATCTCTGGAAAACTGTGCAAAAACATTGGTGCCGATGTCTCAGTGTAATCGACATTCGTACTCCATGGGAAACGGAAAGTCTCGGCTGAGTACGTCTGCCAGAAGATGGAGTTCCCCTGGAGCATGTGATAACAGGAACATGTTCCGTTTGAGACCCCACTTCCAAATGTTCTGAGACAGTTTGGACAGCCCTGGAGAATGAGTGCCTCGCCGCTTGTTCAGATAGTACATGGCCGTGGTGTTGTCTGAGGTTTAGGATAGTCTTTCCCTGTAGTTGTGTTTAAAAAACGCTAAACGCTTTCAGTGATTTGAACACTGCCAGCAGGTTTATGTGGTTGGACAGACGCTATGTCTGGCGACCAAACTCCGCTTGCTGTCTGCTGGAGCAGGTGGGCTCCCCACCCTGTAAGGGAGGCATCCGTAGTTAGAGTGGCTTCAACTGCGGGGGTGGTGAAGGATTTCCCTTTCAAGAGGTTCTCCCTCAACCACCACCGCATTGAGAGAACTAGGGTCGGTGAGACCACTACTAAATCATCCCACTGTCTGTTGGCCTGACACCACTGGTTGCTTAGCCACTCTTGCATTGGGCATATGCGCAGGCACGCGTGAGGAACTAAGTAAATACATGACGCCATCATTCCTAGCAGAGGCACAGCCTTGCGTACTGTTACCTCTCGACTGGCTACATAGTGAGGGATTTGAAATAACCAGTTTTGAACCCTCTCGTTGGAGGGGAAGACGTGGCCGTCCTTTGTTCGAATTAGAGCCCCTAGGAATTGTTTGACTGGGGTCTAAGCTGGATTTTTCGTTGATGGAGAAACCCAGGCTGAATAAAAGATCTATCGTCTTT
The DNA here is from genome assembly GCF_040938575.1 of Ambystoma mexicanum. Lineage (NCBI taxonomy): Eukaryota > Metazoa > Chordata > Amphibia > Caudata > Ambystomatidae > Ambystoma > Ambystoma mexicanum. The sequence continues at coordinate 679,219,274 of NC_090924.1, read as the reverse complement.
TGGGTATTTGACAGACATGTTTTGTAGGAGTCCCCTGTTATAAGCCAGTCGTCGAGGTAAGGATAAACTGGAATGGATTGCCTGCACAGGTGTGCTGGCGCTACTGTTAGTACCTTCGTAAATACCCTTGGTGCAGATGCTATGCCGAAGGGTAGTACCTTGAACTGATAATGTTTGTCTATCATAAACCTGAGGTACTCTGTGCGCTGGCAACATTGAACTATGGAAGTATGCATCTTTCATATCCAGAGCTGCTATGTAATCCCTGTGTGAGCAGAGGAATTACTTCCTGAAGGGTGACCATGCGCAATTTGTGGTTTTACAAACTTGTTTGCTGGGCGCAGATCTATAACAGAATGCATGGTTAAATCCTTTTTGGGTACAAGCAAGCACACTGAATAAATACTCTCCTTTACCTGTGAGAGGTACGATATCTATGGCTCCTTTTTGTTCCAGTATCTCGACTTCTTGAAGTATGCGTAGAGGTTCTGGTGTTAGTCTTCGTTGATGTGGAGGTCTGAATTTTGGGGATTGGTTGAACTCTATACACAGTACCTGTGGGCTATGGTTTTTATCACCCACTGGTCCGTGGTTATTCCCTCCCATGTCTTCAGGAATGTCAGCCGGCCCGTGACCGGAGAGGCATGGGAGGGGACCCGAATCCGAGTCGTTTGGAGCTTGAGGCAGGAGAACCTCTGGGGGTCAGGTTCCTGCCTCTTCCCTTACCACGCCGCTGTCCCCTTTGGGGCTACGGGGTATTGTAAGTATTGGTTCCCTGTGGAGAGTTCCAGTTTCCTGAAGGGTATTGATGGTGAGTAGAGCGTTGGCCATGAAAAAACCTGTTTCCAAATTTTTGTTTCTGGAAAGAGTGTGAGCCTTTTTTCCCACCCTTTGATGTATTTTGATGTGTCTTACTCTTGTGTTCTTTGATTATGGATAACTTCATAGGCATCTTTTTCAATGCGTGTTACACAGCACCTTCAGTGCAGTGACACAGGGATGTCTTTTAGACTTACAAAAGGTTTGACTACCTTCTCTGGACTAAATTGTTTCCCAGAGAACGTAAGATTAAATGGACTTGGTCTTTTTATATTCCTAGACCCAGCACACACCATCTTCCTATAGAGTGCCGGAGGGGTTACGAAGTATCTCCTGTGTCCAAATACTCATGTAGCAGTCAAATGCTACCCTTTCCTATCGAAATGGCTGGTGCTAGTGGTTTTACAACAAACTACCATGATCTGTCCCGACCGCGAACACCGGTAGCTAAAAATCGCAGGAGCCATGTTTTTCAAGATTGCGCCTCAAGCCCCTTCGTTTAAACAGGTCCTGGTCGTCTTTTCGCCGTTTTGAAAGGTCCTTCTAGAGTTTGGCTCTGTGCGCCAAACCAGGTTTGGTCCCTTTGTACGTCTTTGGCGGGCTTCAGGACTGAAGACCACCTCTGTCGCCTGAGTGACTGGGGTGGGCAGGAAGTGAGGGAGGTGCCCAAAACTCTGCTTAATCTCCTACGAGACCCAAATGCATTCTGGCGTGATTGGCTGGCTGACAGTTCGGCAAGGACGGCCACCCAGCTAGGTGAGCGACAGCTAGGCTGGAATGAAAGGGAGAATACTTTTTAAACGACGAGTATTAGCTTGGAAGGAGTCGACAACTGGAATGAAAGAACTGAAGACGAGCTGGAAGAGGAGGGCTGCTGCAACTCCTGGACTGTTGGTTTGCCCAGTGAAGCCCTGCTGGAGGTCCCAATTGCCAAGTTCATCTCGACAGAAGCCCCTTCAAGGAAGACCTCTTCCTTTGAGTTGGTGGGACCAATCAACTCGTAAATCACCTAGATACCATTCTCTGAGCCGTTTAGGTTTAACCAGGGGGAAGACACCAGCTTGTGTGCTTGACTACAGCTACTTGAACCGAAGATCTGCGATTTGCCAGCTTGTTTGACCAGTCCCCGTTCAGTGCAGGAGTCTCTCCCCCCCCCCCCCCCACATTTCCCCCCTCTTGTCCCCACGACTGAGGCTCAGGAACAGCGAGATCTGCAGGAACTGCCCGGAACGAACGTCTTCAGCTGCACCTTTTCTTCATATTAAGGTACTGTGCCAACCTGATTGAGAGAACTTATCTTTCGCTGTGAAAGTTTTACTTGCAGGCCTAATCAGCTTGTCACCCAACATGATTCTTTTCCATACAAACTACTTCTGAGAACTTTGGCAAAGACTTTACCGTTTACTACCAGAACTGCTCTTTCCTATCCAAGACACTAGCCCATTGACTTTGGCCTAGGCCTATTGAACTGAATGGAGTTCTCTAGTGAACTGAAACTATTTGTACTGCCTAAGAAAGTATTTGTGATCCATTTTATTAACTTGTACCTTTTTACTCTTTTTTAAAGTGACTGAAATGCTATTTTGCCCCCATTTCAGGGGGGCCAAATTTACTCAGAAACGTACTGGTTTGGTACTGAAGTGTGTGTGTGTATAATATTAAGTTGCCTCCTTCTAGTGAATGTTTTCTTAATGACTAATAAATTAATAAGTGTTTACCAAGAAACCTTGAGTGCAAGTGTCTACTTGAAGCACTGATTTGAAGACCTCTGTGTAACATTTACTGCTCACATTCCCTTTTGAGATCAGCCTGGCTGCTCAGCTCACTACCAAAAACTGTAGTACAGACTTATACCAAAGGTTGGTTTTGCTTACACCTGTAGTCCTAATTGTATGTGGTGGGCCCAGAGGGTACTGCATGCAATTCTGCCCAACAAACCTCACACATTCACTATTCCTAGACAAACCCAACCTAAAACTCTTCCAAACTTAACCCCAGCTACCCTTACAAGAAACACACGCAGCATTAAACACACTAACCTGCTATCACTAGTAGGCACCCATCACTGAAGGTACCTACTCACAAGCCAATCCATCAATCATGGTAGACCTTGACAACACCACCATCCTCCAAGCCAACGACAAAATTGCTCCACTCAAACACTGCAAACCAAAACCCACAGCTCACCTGAACTCCTGGTTTACACCTGTTCAAGAATCGCAGATCTAATAAATGTGCTGCTGAAACTCTTTGGAAAGACTCACCTTCGAAAAACAATAGGATCTTTTTAATCGCCTCTTCAACAAAAAAAAAATACAAACAAGCAATACTGCTAGCAGAAAACGCCATGTACAACAAGCACATAAAAAATGCCAAATCTGGCAGTAAGAAACTATTCACCATCCAATCTCCCACCAGCCCACCAGACATCTGTCAAAGACAAAACATGGTGTGCTGACGTACAACATGCACCTCTGGACAAAATAGCAATGCTCCGAAACAAAAATCGCTAAGACAGACAGACAAGGTAACACTGCCCGACTTAAACCCCGCCAACCACTAGAACTCACTTGCCCCCCCCTTTCGAATTCAGGCCAGTGTCCACAACCAAGGTCATCAAAATCATCTCCAGTTTAAAACCTTCCAGATGTCATGGTGACATAGGCCCTGCCCCAGTCAAAGACTGTTACAGACCTTGCCCCATTTATCATCTCTCATTAACCACTGCTTCTCACAATGTACAGCCCCATAGAATTTGAAATAAGCATGGGGCCCCCCACTCCTAAAAAGAACCATACCTTGACCCCAGCATCCCTACCAATTACAACAGTCTCCTTCCTCCTGAAAATCCTTGACTGCACCGCCTACCTCCAGATACAAGAACATCTGGAAACTAAATCTCCTGGGCCTACGTCAATCAGGCTTCAGACCTAGACACAGCACTGAAACAGCACACCTTGACCTGAAAAACCAAATGGACACCATAATGGACAACGGAAACTTAGATGTTACTCCTCCTCCTAGACATCTCCGCAGCATATAAGTTAGTAAATCATAAAATACTGTGCCACCACCTGGACAGCGCTGCCCACTTCTCACCCAAAACCACCGCCTGGATAAAATCATTCCTCTCAGAACGTACCATCAGAGTTTTCCAACTTAGCTAACTCCACCCCTGCTCCTGTTCCTTGCGTGGTACTTCAAGGGTCTTGGGCGTCACCAACGCTATACAACATTTACAAAGCTACTATTCGACCACCTAGATGAACGCAGAGTGTCCTATACCAACTATGTGGACAACACGCCAATATTCATCAACCTAACTGGAGACTATGGTACAGACTGCCATCCTCAACGACATCTACCAGATGATTCAATCCTGGATGGCCCAACATGAACTTGTCTAAACGATGACAAAACTGAGTTACTCCTCGTCGGTACACACACATTTGAAAAAAAACTTGACCCCAGAATACTAATACTTCATAATTGACAGAAATTACTGTCTCTAAAGAAGTTAAAACACTGGGCATGTATTTGGGCTCCTCCTCAACCTTCTGCAGACAAGTTAACGCCATAATCTCAGTCTACAAGACCAAACTCATTAACGCTTGTAGACCCTACTCATCAGCGAACAGTTGCCTAACCATAGCAAGGGCCCTCATTCTGTCGAAACGAGACTATTGTAACATCTTCCTACCTGGCACAGCGACAAGCAGTATCAAAAAAACCACAGGTCACTCAACACAACACCTTACAAGCAGCACTAAACATACCAAGAAGCAAACAGATTTCTGAAATCAGACACAAGTGCGATGGCTACCAGTTCAGGACCGGGTCAAATTCAAAACCATGGCAATCACCCACAAATACCTCAATAACATAGCTCCAAACATCTCACTAACCTTCTCACTCCAGCCCAAACCATTAAGACTATACGTTCCACCTCAGCCTTCCTTCTTACTGTTCCCAAATTCAAAAGAACCATGGCTGGGGGAATGCAGCTTCCCAGTTGTGGCAGCCAAAGGCTGGAACGCCCCACCTCTAGACATCAGAACCGACTGTTCCCACGCCTCATTTAGTAGAAAACATAAGGCCTGGTTCTTTACATGCAATTTGTAGCCCTCCTTCAGTGAGAGTACTCCTCGCACATTGCCAGAATGTTAGTATCATCAATATATAAATTCTACTGCTGTTGTAAATACACGTGCTACATCTGTAAATTACTTATGTGAATAAGACTGTAGATGCAGATATTGATTACTATATCTATTTTTACCATCTGTTTCAATGCACCTTTAAATATGTGTAATATACATCAAGCCTATGTCTATTGTTGCCTGTGGTAACTCGTGTAATGTTTTATAGGTACTTAAATAGCGCACCGTCACCAACGGAATTGGTCCCCAACCACTCTGGCAGATCTGTAAACAGGAAGGACGGGCAGGGTTAGTTGAAGGAGGAGAGCAGGACAAGTGATGTGCTGTGGGCAGCTTCAGCTCTGTATACACTGAGTGCTGGGCTTGGTGCTAGCATCGGATCGGGTGAGAGAGTGCTGCAGGTGAGGTTTGCGTTGTTGATGCGGTGTGGTAAAGTGCGTGCGGATTGCTGGGAGAGAGATGGTTGTGTGGCTTAAGTATGCAGAAGATTGAGGGTTGTGTTAGTGGGGTTTGTGTCCTGATTCAGGTACTTCCGATTCTGTTAGAGTTGTAACCCTGTGGGTTGGGTTGATGCTGGTTCCTAATGGGCCGACTCGCTTTTTTGGTGCTGCACTGACCCAGCTGTATCATACACCCCGTGTATTACACACTCTCCAGCGCACAGATACCCACGGGTTTGTCATGCTCTACAAAATGTTAAATAAAAATTACCCTCCCTACTTGGCTGGTGGCAATGGTTTAATTTTCCTACCATTTTGCATTTATACCGCAGGCTGAACCATCAGCTGCAGCATAGCACACATGGGTGACCATTTTGTCAAAATGCATCACCCCCCCCTGACTTTTTGCCAGAGTTGAGCCCTTTGTCCGTTTTGCCTTTGGCGTGCTTCAGCCCTGAAGCCCGCCTCTGCCTCCAGTTTGTCTGGAAGGGCAGGGTGTGAGGGAGGTTCCCGAAACTGTCCCTTGTCTATAGAAATGCCTGAATGCAACCAGTCCAGATTGGCTGGCTGCACTTTCAGGACAGCCACCCTGCTGTGTTATTGACAGCCTAGGCTGTGCATGAATGGGAGAAACCTGCTTAAAAAAGGCGAGGGTTTTGGGACTAGAAGCAGAGTCGACCACTGGGATGAACCACCCGAAGAAACTGAACAAAGGATGCTGCATCCTCCTGGACCTTTGAATTGCTCGTTGAAGCCCTGCTGCTGTGCTGAAATAAGACAGATAAGCTCTGGAAGGGACGACTTCTTCCCTTGGGTTAGTCGGACCAGCTAACCCCGAGACGAACTCCACTGGACCATCTTCCCCAACTGGCTGTTTTGCTGCCTAAAGAAGTGTGTGCAAGTGGTAGAGAAATAGTCGAGTGCAATGTCTTGAATCCGGCTAGAAGCTCCACGAGGCTCCCAAGTACCTTCCAGAAGCAGGACGACCAGAGCTGGAGTCCCCTCACCAGAGTGCAGGACCCAAGTAGTGAAGGAAGCCCAACCAGCATCAAGATTCGCAATTCCGTTTCTAAGCGCTGAAACCGCAAAGTGCTGCTGAACCGAAAAGAGCCCGTAGTTGCAGACCCCCAAAGTACCGCCACAGGAGCCCTCTAGACATCCTCCCTCTTGTCCCCACGACTGAGGCTCAGGAACCCGGGGTCTGTATTGCTGCAACAGGACAGAATCCAGCTGGACCACTTCTTCAAACCAGATGTACTGTTTAGACTTGGGGTACTTAGCTCATTGTCTTTTAGCTGTGCTTTTCTCAGTTGGGAATTGCAATGGCTTACTTTTAGAGTGGATGCCAACTCTTTTCATAGGCTAACAGCTTATGACCCTACAAGTGATTTTTCTACAAACTTTGTGCAAGACTATCTAATAAGTGCCTCAGCTGCATAGACTGTTTAAAATTGACTTCGGCTCTCCTGGCTCCCTGCAGACTCTTCTAGCCCATTGACTGATATGGTTTGTCACTCATAGGTGGCAACTCTGTTTATACCGTTACTGCTGGGAAAGGCTGGTCTAGATTTAATTGGAAGATTTATTTGTCCTTACATGTACTGAGAACCTGTAAGCCTTTTTCATTTCTTAAACCTTTCCTTTCTGCAACCTCGGAATCTGCAAAGTATAACTAGTGCGATATATAAATGCCATTACTGTCCTTGTGATGGAAGTCACCTCAGGGTGTAGGAATTGTTTAAGAAGCATATCCATAGATTATCCACTAACTTGAAGTATATTTGCATTGTTACACAAATTGCCGTTTTAAAGAATCCTTTTTTAAAAAACTGATATTAAATAAATAATTTGAGTGCAAGTTACTTGGTTACATGCATTTACGAATTTCATTGCTACAGCTCTACAGCTCACATTTACCCCTCTTGAGGCTGCTCAGTCACACTACCAACTTGTGCAGTAGAGACCTATACAAAAAGGAGGGTTACCGAATACCAAGCCGTGAAGTGTAGTGTATTGTATTCTCACAGTGTGACTGCATCAATTCTCAACATAGCGTGATTGCTTGAATTGGTAATCACCTCAAATCTGATTCAGCATTCCATAGGAATAGTGAATACTTGATTTCTGCTGAGCAAATGGACAAGGTGACAAAAATGTAACGAATCACACAAAATTAGCTACATTTCATGTTTAAAATCCCAATATTCATAAAAACCCAGTCATTAATAAATGTTAGTCAATATCATAACTTTCAATAATGCAGTTCGATTTCAGCCATGACCTGGTAAAAAAATGTTGCTACAAATACATTTGCCTCAACATTGGAATGCTGCTCAGTTTCAATTCTGATCCAACCAAGACACTCATTTGCTCAACGGCATCCCACTTGCTCGTTTTATGTGCCAGCGGCAGAATTGCAAATTCCATTTGAGAGTGCAAAAGCTTCATAATTATCCAGGTATGATTCATATCCTCTGGTCAATTTATTCTCCCAATTTAGTATTTGAACCGGATATTACAACATGTAGCTCCTGCAGAATTTATGGCGTAGTCCGCCTTGACAGTTTTACCATAGGTCAATGTGATGCCCCTGACTGTGCCTCTAAAGGCTAAGGGAGCTAGACAGCCTTATTCAGTAAAGTACTGGTTTAAGCACCACAATTTGATTCAGGTAAGGCAGGCCAGTTCCTCATGTATCAAAATTGTCAACATGCTATTCTTAATCCCAAGATTTGCCATAATGAAACCATTTTCAGTTAATCTAATTGTTACAGTTAATGTAGCCGCAGATTTCAGCCCCCTTAAAAGGGAGCTATGGATTTTATAGGCTTCCAAATTTGGGCTCATGGCTCCATCCCCAAATGCATATGAAAATGTTACGATTGTGCCACAAAACCTTGAGCGGCCCCCACTCTATTAAATTGCTGATCACATTTGCATACATCAGAAAATGTTACACCCAAAAAAATACTTGCTCGATTGGGGTCATGGCCCAAAACTAAAGTGCAGGATAGGTTTTTTCGTTACCTTGTAAACACCATTTGTTCGTGCCAACATTGACGAGCAACCAATGTTTGATAGAAAATTCCTGGAACAGGTTAAGCCGCTTCAGGCTGCTCAGTGTTAAGGATACAAGTATTGCATCTTCACCAAACAAGAGCAGGGTATCATTTGCCTGCGATCTGATATGATGTGGCATTTATAATGCACCTGTACATAAGCGTGTGAGCGCATCAGAGTGTCCATTACTTTATCCAACATTCCAATGTTGTAAAGTAAAAAAAAGGTTGGAGCCAGAAACATTGTCGCACTCCTTTTAATGGGTGCTGTGGTCTCCCCTCATATGACCCACCTCACCAGAGCTCAATTCTACCTGTATAGTAAGAGGAGTGTGATGAATCCCACAATCCAACACAAAGTCTCAGTTTTTAAAGCAGGGACTGGGTCAAAGGCAGTGCAAAGGTCAACAGCACAAAAATACAATAATCTCTGCAAATTTATATCACTGCCATAAAAGCCACTTCAAAGTCCCCCACATCCAGTGTTCCACCAAAACAATCTCTGGCTAGCTCAATGTCTTCATGGTGCATCCCGATTTCACCCTTTTGAAAACCACTGCTGAAAAATATTTCTACATTCAATTATACACTTACTGTTCCGGCCAGAATATCATGAGGGCAGCAATCCAAAAGATGACTTTTGCAGACACGCTCATCTGAATATTTCACTCTTTGTCTGGTCTCGTCACCTGAAAGTCAGTTACTAATGTTAATACAGCATTACAAGGATCACAATAGACAGTGCATGTTACCCAATTCTAGTAGCACGAGAGTAATGTGTGGATAAAAACATTTGTATGAAGCCATGCATACCGCAAATTGCCTGTGGTGATTCACCTTTACAAAAGCAACACAATCATTAGGGAGAAGGATTTTAAAAAAGCGATTTAAGTAGTTACCTGCCCCTGGAACAACAAATGTGTGTTTACAACGCAGTATAAAAACTTCAGCAGTTGCTTAGGTCATTCATTAAGCTTCGGGGAAGCTTAAAGATAACCATAGGAGGCAATGCCTTCTTTTCCAGAAGGCCATACTAAGCAGTTTTGCTATCTGTTCAATTTAACATAATGGCTCTCTTTATTCAGCCATTTTCACCCAAGTAAAGGATTGGGGGGAGCCCAATCAGACGCCTGAATCCCCTAACCACATACCCCCTGGGTCCATCTAGTCAAACAATCCATACTAAATCTAAGAATACAAAAGAAAAAACACCACAATCAAGTAAAGACAAGTGTATAGAAAAAGATAAAGATGTACACGAAGGATCCGCGTCCATTGTCATTCAATAAACCAAGTCACATAAACATGGTAAAGCTAGTTAATGGTACACGGATCTGAATCTAACGGAACATACAGAAATGCACATTGCAATTGTCTTAATGGAAACCTAGCTGAATCATTACATTTAATCGCGACTTTGTAGCATTTCTTTTTCTACAACAGATAAAAACAGTAACCAGTATTTTCTTTAGACATGTACAAATAGCAAGTTTTAAATTACGTGTGAATTCAATTGGCAGAGTTCACACATGCAACTTACATGACAGCCCGATCACATAGGTTAATGATTTGCACAAGTTGCATTTAATTTACTTAGCTGAGTGCCCTTGTAAAACTGGAAAAAACACTTTGAAGAGAGATTGTCCTTCTGTTCCACGAGTGCAGCCAATGGGAATTCTTAGAACGGTTGCCACAACTCACAATTTGCATTTACCATTAGTGAGAAAAAATGGTGTACTATCCATAAGATACGAGGGTAAGTGCGATTGGCTAGTAGCCTTTAAATGCAATTTTCGTACCCTCTTGATGTATACTGCCTTTAACACAAGGCATGAGGCAGTCTATGTTCGCAATAGATTAGCCGAGTATTCAAAAAAGAACTACTCTCCACTTCAAGAGTAGATCAAAAACGTTATACACTGGGGCGTGGCCTGGAGTGCCAGCAATGTGGCTGCTCCTTTGATGGCCTCTGCATGGGGACCGCAGCATTTACTAAATTAAACATGTTCCCGCAACGCTCTACTTACCTGCACTCTTGGTCCTGGTGGCAGACAGCGCAGTGCGTCTCCGGCCGCATTTTGGGCCATTAATGGAACCAGAGAACGTGGCGAGGAGATCCCCCGACTGCAGCTGCCGTGCGGTCTGAAAATGGCGGCCCCGTCCCGATCGGATGCCTGCATGGTCACCTTCAGGGCTGCCTGCCGGCCGGCCTCCTACTGGGTTCCCCGCAGTGCCCGACTGCGCTCCACCTCCATGCAGCACCCGTATTGTGTGCGCGTCCTAGCTCTGTCTCCGGTGGGGAGCCCGACCTGGACCCAGCTGCCTGGAGGCATCTTCCTGATGAGGCCTCCCATCCAGACGCCTCCAGCCGCGCTGCCCCCCCCCCCCCCATCTACCTTTTTCCTTCGGGGAGCCGAACCCGCAGTCTGCGGGGTGTGACCCCCGAGGGGCGAGTCCTCAGCGGTGGCTGCGCCTTGTTGCCACGCCCGCCAGCCTCCAGGGGCAGTGCATAGTGCTCTCAGCCCTATAGTGGGCCCTAACTCAGCCGCCGCGGCGCCTCCTCTTGCACCCCCCCCCACAGAGCCTCACCACCAGGCATGCAGCTGTAGCCCCCCCACTCAAGGAACAAGCTACCAGAGGTCCACTCTTCTTCCTGGAAGTGGGCCTTTTCATCGCCTGAGCCACCCCCCCCCCCAATCACCTATGCTGCGGCCCCAACCGTGACCCCAATGGACCTTCCCCATTGGGAGGGGAGACCTGATCCACCAGAGATGACCAAGCTGGATTCCCTTTCCTCTCCCCCCAGAGCCCAAGTAGCTCCCTCCTCGGACTACGGGTCCCCGGAATCTGCAGCAGCCCGGCAGAAACAACTCCTCTGGACTTCCTGGGGCGCCCCTGCCCAACCTCAGTCGCCAACGGATCGGAAACTTCTGTCCTGCACGTCTCCCTCTGGGGACACCCGGCACCTGGTGAGTAGAGCCTCTGCAGCAGCCACAAGTTTGGGTGCTCCAAGCTCCGTTTACCCCCCCCTCCTGTGTGCTACTCACCTCCCCACCATAGAAGAGGTACCAACCGACCTGTCCCACCTGCACTCTTCATGGGGCGCCCCAGCCCACCTTACCCCCCCCTGCCTCCATTAAAACAAGGCTGTGTAACCCCCTCAAGCACCCTAGGGCCCCCTACGACTTTGTACCCCCTCACCTAACAGGGGTACCCTCAAACTACTTTTGCTGGGGACCACCTCCCGCTCCAAAGCCATGGCTAAATCTCTGAAGCCCCCTAAATCAGTAGACATTTCCACCATGTTCCTGGCAACAGATAAGGGGAAGAAAGTTGACCCCGGTAAAACTCACTCCTCAAAAATAGTCAGATGAGAAGGGGACCCTTGCAACTAAAGACGACATCCAAGTTTTCATGTCCGACATCAAGACAGTTTAGGTCCTGTATGTCAGAACTAATTGCTGAACTTGAACACGCAGATCAAAGAGTCAGCGACATCGAGCACAGGATTTGGGGGGGGGGGGGAGGGGGGAGTCTTAGCACAAGAATGCTCCAATTCCTTAGAAGTTCAACGCACAATTCAGACCCTGATGGACAGGACGGAGATCGAGTACAAGCAGGAGGATTTGGAAAACCACGCCCACTGCAACAATCTGCGCATACGGGGTGTGAGGGGGTTCCCTCCTCTATCTCAGACAAGAAGCTACCAGAGTACGTGGGCAACTTTTTCCAGGCGCTGCTACCGAACTTAGATGACACTCAGCTGTTACTCGATCACTCCCATAGACTGCGCCCTCGCCGGGGCTTGGACTCACCCCAGATGTTATCACAAGAGTCCATTTCTACACCACCAAAGAGGCTATATCAGCGATAGGACGCACCTGTGATGAGCCATCATTCCTGGGCTCCCCTCGCCAAATCTTTCAGGATCTCTCTTCCTTGACACTGCAGAAGCGCAGAGTGTTGCGCCCTCTCACGACCTTCCTTCGAGATCGAAAGATCCGTTACCGATGGCTATTCCCCGCGGCTCTACAATTCACACACAATGGCACCCAGCAAACCATTAGCCACCTCAGGGATGCAGCATCTATCCTGCGCCCTGGCTCCAAGGGGGAAAAAGGGGGGCACAGGATCCTCCTCTTCAGGCCGAATGACTCCCAAAACGAACGTAGCCTCCCCTAAGCCTAGGTGCGCTCCCTGGACAAGAGTGCAGAGAAACCGCAAACCTAAACGAAAAGCTACAGAAGCCTTGCAGCACACAACACTAGAACCCAGCTTTCTCAAGCCTGCTGCGGACCCCACTCGGTCCATACCATCCCCCAGGGTGGATGCCACAGCTTTACCACTGGGGCGTGACCCCAACCATTTCGGCTGATGACAGCCTGGGTGGTGGGAGACTGATAAGTTAAAGTCTGGCCCCTTGGCCACGGTTCTGGCCCCCCGTTGCAGATTGTTTAAAAAAACCTCAGCAGAACCCGAAGCAACTTGCCCCCCCACGATTATGGCCGACTGTACCCCCCAATCAAACAAACCCCCCCGCCCCGCGGCAAGAGGGGCAAGAGGACCTAGAGGGCCAACCCCCGCACCTAAAACTAAAGTTCACCACTCTAAATGCCAGTGGTCTAAACTCCTCGCCGAAGAGGAAGTCGATCCTGCAAAGGCTTCAACGCTGCCTTCTCGAGCACTACAGTCATCTACCTCCAACTTTCTGCGAGTGATGCGGTTCTTCAAGCAGAGATTTGGTGGGAGATGCTTCCTCGGCAGGTGCCTACCTCTGAAACAGATTCCCTGCCACCCTACGTCTTGAGCCAGATAGTCTTAAATTCCCAGAAACTCAAGAACTTCCTCTTCCTCACCCTACCCTGCTAACCTAGCTCTCTGCCCTTCCGTCGCTCCCTCCTTGCCACACAGCTTACTGACTGGGCGCCTGGCGCACCGGTCCCAGGCCACTCCTTTTTGCACTTTTCTCAGGGCCCCTCAATGCACTTGTAATAAATCCCTGAGAGTTTCTCTCTGCACTTCAGTCTCTACCGGCTTGGGGCACTTGATCACCCTGCCGCTCCCACGCCCTTCCTGCACAATCTGTATGCAGCAAACCCTGTAGATCGTTCTGTACCTTCTCCCTTGTCTTCACCCATGTGCACTTGAAAAAAACAATCGCTGTTAGGCCCATTTGCTGTATCTAAACTGTCAAATGTATCATCCACTTAATCTACCGATGGAGACAGTTGTCACCTCAGAAATTCAAGGGTTGCAAGCGTCTGCCCTCCCCGAGCACTTTGAAACACTTGGCAATGTTAATGTTTGTCTTATTTATGTAATAGGCTACAGTGGACGCTATAAATTCTTACCAACAAATGGAAAGATAGTTTCAAATGGCAAACTGGCAGCAGCGTTCCGCCTGTCAGTAGCTGCCGGCATTTTGAAACTCCATTTTTATTTCTAACATCACAGCCGTGGTGATGTTCGTTCTAAATTGCAATTTACTGTGTTCAGTACACAATATTGTGAGTTTTGCAGATGATACTATTAAACTCTAACATGCTGTATTGTATAATTGGTTATTTATAACGCACTTAATACCGAAGAGGTTTCTAAGCACGGACCTGGGATTCAGACCTGTGTTGGTCTGCGTCTTGCTTCCAAGACGAGAGTGTTGCCACTGAGCTATCCTACCCGTGTAATGTTCCATTTCCTCCCCCCTTATAAGACGTTTGTTTGGCTTTTTTGATTGACCACACTGGGTCATAGTAAGAACCAATTGCATTGGCTACTAATAGCAATTACACATGAGGTGATACATTCGTATAGCAACTTCCTACATGGGGATACCATTTCATCTAGTGGGTATGTTATTCCTCACATTACGTTATCCGATGCCTTTTGTCTCATGGTAGAGGCGTCGGTCCTTGCATGCAGTGGGTTCTTCCAAAAATCTCAGGGGATGCGTCCCTGTACTAATGGAAACCTCTTAAATGCACGCTGGGATGTCCAGCTTCTCAACTTAAACCACACGTTTATAATATTTCAAAGTAAAAAGGTGGCTGTATTAGTTGACCACACTTGGTACAGAAAGAACCTCCATCTGTCCTTGATGTCAAGTCAAAATAATATGATATTCCATCTAGTAATAGTGTTTCTCATCCCATACAGTGCTATTGAGGCATTGATCCTCACATACACATTAAAACGTTTCAAAAGACATTGTACTGTGCCACTTATTGTGATGCATTTACCCCATCAGCTGTCATGTCCCAGTTCCTACGACCAGAGAGCTCAGACAGAAATAAAATCCCACCAAACACACTATGTATTTTGCTAACCGTCCATGTTCCTCATAAAAAAAACCTGCATTCCAACGCCTCTACCGTGAAACAAAAAGGCAGATAACGTACATGTGAGGAATAATATAACCACCAGATGAAATAGATATGCCATATAGGAAATTGCTATACAGATGCATCACCATGTGTAATTGACTATAGGACCCAGTGAGGTCAAATCAACATTGCCAAACAAGCATCTTAATGATTATAAGGGGGGATATAACATTACAACAAAAGAGAATAGCATCATCTGCAAAACTCACAATACCGTGTACTGAATGCAGAAAATTGCAATTTGGAACCAAAAAACAATTATAAACACCAACGTCACTGGCACGTGATGTCATCACGGCCGTGACGTTCGCAATACAAATAAGGTGTTTCAAAATGGAGGCGCCACTGACACGCGGAAACGCCTCTGCCGTTTGAAACAAGAATCTATGCTTTTGCTTGCAAGAATTTACAGCATCCACTGCAGGCAAGGAATCTCAAAACATAAGGGGGGCACTCACAGCCCCTCCCCATACATGTTTTTAGGTACACAATGAAATAGGACACGCTGTGCCCAGGAGTCAAAGGAGAAAGCTTTGCAAAAAAAAAAAAAGCTTGGTATGGATATCAACCCACCATGAACCACATTGTTTCTCTCTTAATTTGGAACACTCCCACCAAAGGATAGCTTACCATCCTTCATGCCTACACAGTACCAACTTAAGGGCACCTTTGGTTTTAACATATGCATATTCATTTTCACAGATGTGCAACTGTAGGGTGTCCAAACTCACCAGCAGAATAACCAACACCAAGCTCAATTGGGTGTTAACAGAAACATAACATACTGTGGTCCAAAAATGGCATTGCTGGGATCACAGTGTCCTTTGCATGTTATAGCGCCAAACTGTTTTTCCTTACACATGAACGGAACAATACAGTTCACCTGCAGAATGTATGCTGCACTGCTATACGTCTATGTAACTACAACTCTACAGAACAAAGCAGACAAACGCATTCTTATTCCAACCATGGAACACATTTTCTAGAGTTGAAATTGCTCATGACGGGGTGGGGGGTGACCATATACAGGCCTCCAGATAAGGTGGGTACCAGGTCTTTTTACGCATGAAAATCTTGCAAACACGACAGCTTTATTATTTTCCTGGGTCCACGACACCTTTATTATTTTCCTGGGTACATTTGCACACAGGTTTAGAGCAAAGGGCAGTGCAAAGGTCAGGTTATTGCAAGCCACATCTGAAACGGGATGCATTTCTCTGAAGCCTTTCAAAAAAAGAAAATGCACTGTGATAAAAGGAATGGTTTCTTTCCATTCAGCTTTAGAAGCACTGCATAATTTCCTAGAATTTTCGGATTGTATAATTAATAAGATGGAAAACTAAGTTACAATTATAATTAATATTCTGTAACAAATTATGCTTTTTTTTCCAGTGAAAGCAAACCAATATTGCACAATTGCGAGTTCTGGTGCTGTGTGCATAATCATGCAGAGGCAGATCATTTTTACACTGATAGTTTAATTTAGAAAATAATTAAAAGTGTGTAAAATGATGACTATGCACAGTCTAGATTACATCCATTCCACCTTGCAGTCAATGGGTTACATTACTATAAATGGTCAGTGGCAGCAGAGTCTTTGCTCAAGGGTAAGTGATTGTCATTACACCAATCACAGGTGTTCTAGCCTCTCAAATCTCCAAGACTACAATTAAAAACATCCAAAACCTGACTCTCCAGGAAGTGCAAGCGCTGTTCAAAATCAAATGAAAGTTACATTTGTAATTGAAATAGAAACTCAGCAAAACATGTCCCCATGGTAATCCAGATAGGTATTAATGTAGGGCTTCATAAATGGTTCTTCCAACATCTTGGTACTGTGATTATTATACCTCAGTCGATACTCAGTTAACCGACCTCTGAAGGATGTTAGCCAATAAAATAGCTCAGCCGGTGGAGCACTCATTGCTGCAATCTGTGCGTGATCTTTAGGTTGCAGACTCGAATCCCGGCAAATTCAACTCAGCCTTTCATCCTTTCGAGGTTGATAAAGGAGTACAGACTTTGATTTGGTGATAAAATCACTTGGCCAAAAGTGCTATATAAATATTTGACCATTAGATTAGATGTAGAATTTAGCATGGAGTCATTGCCTCTCTGCACTGTTGTATCATAACATTGGCATACCAGTAATAGCTCCAGAAAATGAGGACTCATTAATCAAATGACAATTCTGCTATCGAACCTCAAAACACACAATACAAGTTTGCTTTACTATGTAATTGGTTAGGTTTTTGTGATTTCAACATTTAAATATATACAGAAGAGATGAAATGGCCAGACCTTAGAGAAATAATAAAAGGTGTATTCTATCACAATGCAGAACGCTGCCGTACGGTAATGATTTCCATACAGTGTGTGCATGCGTCGGCTGGATGTCACATACATTTTACTCTCTTGCAAAGGGTAAAAGTCATTTTTACTCTTAAAAAAACATTTACGCTTAAAGTTTAAAAAAAAGGGAGTAAAATACCCCCACCTCAAAATCTTACCCGGAACACACACACACACATATATATATATATAACAAAGTCATGTTTTTTATGGTTTGTATGTGGCGTTCTTGGGGCTTTAACTCTCATGAACTGTGAGTTCTGTATCATGAATTTTGCATAGCATGTTCTTTATTTCATTGCCAAATTAATGCAACCATTTCTGACTAGATAGGACATTAAGTGTAATGTTGTTACAATTTGAAGATGGCATAGTTAAATCAGTTAATTTCAATAAGGAAAAATAAGAAAAAAATGTATTCTGCATTCTCCCCTTTCATTAATGTTTTAATCCCACTGAGTCAAAAAAACATAGAAAGCTGAAATATGATCAATATTCTGAATGTAGATCACAAGACCATGAAGCTGATTGAATTCAACAATTAAAGTGTTCAAGGACATGAAGATTGACTAAATCAGAGAATTAGTGCAGCTTAACAGCGAAGGAATGAAACTGAAGTGAGATTTACCGATCAGAGATTTAAAAACCTTAAAACGAAAACCCAAGCGAATCCCATGCATAATCCAAAAGCACCATGTTAATAAAAATGCCCTTGATATTGGTACCCAGCAGCCAGCAGAGTGGTCAACATGCCCACCAGAGACCAAAGACCAGTCTCTAAAAACCTGCTCTGCACTCCCACAGAGATAATCATGTAGGATGCTAATTTGTGGTACTCAGCACAAACTTGCAACACCACCATCCAGGTCCATCAGAAATGAAAACTCTCCTCATTGCTTCAGCTACAAACTAAAACCCTCATTGCTTCAGCTACAAACTAAAACCCACTTTTGGAATACTATGCCTTTCATTAAAACGGCCTCCATGGCCCAACTCTTCACGAGGCAGGATACTGCAATCTCTGGTCATTGCTGGTTGGGCTTGGTCCCAATACCACCACTTTGGTGCTCTGTGTCAATCATTGCGGGAGTCCACAATTGGGAAGCGACAGAGCGTAACGATTAAAAACAACACCACAAAGGTATGCACCACGCATGTAAGTAGAGAGGGCAACCCGGTCCAATCATTTCGAAAACCCGGTGCCAGTATAACCGATGAGGGGGAAACAAACTGCATCAAAACATTACACGCTGTCTATTCTGAGCTCAAGCTTAGAAACAAGTGGGCGCTTTTGGCGGAACACACCAAGTAGGTTGACCCAAACGGTGATACAGAACGGATAATGTTGCTCGCTCAATTGTTGCCGATAGAGCAGCACAAGATCAGTCATCCTACAGGCAACCATACCTCATGGTACATTACACAAGCATGGTGTACGTATGTACCAGCCTCTCCAAACACACTGTTCAGGATTTTGAAGAACACACTTTCCATCGCTTCCCCGCTCCACCCTACGTTCCATGGAAGCATTTCCGAATAAGCCTCGCATACAGTAACACCAGTCGTTCTCAAACTCCCTTCTATTTTCCGAGGTAAACTGTGAAGGCCTCGCTCTATGCTTCCAGTTCCCGCGCCACTACACTACCACTTGAACCAGCGCAGGTTTGTGTGTAAACCAAACCGAATATTTCGTTTCCTTGTACCGATACTCACCGTCTCTAGAAGTGCCCATAAGCTGGTCTAACAACGCCCGCATCTGAGCCTGAGCGGACATCTTGGAAGGGACTCGAGCCAAACCCGGTACTAGGCGACACACACCGCTCGCAACTCTGCAGAGAAAATGGAGACCTCGGCTTCGAGGCCTACGTGAACCGACGGCGAGCGAAGTGGAACATTAATAAACATGGAAGAAAGACTTCTATTGTGAAGTGTTTGCTTACATGGAGACCGTCATTCATGTGTGAGCGCGGCGGCCATTTCGGAATGGAGTTGTTTTTTTCTTGCTACAATACGTTTTGAACGTGTTCGATTTTTTTGGGGTATGTGAAATAGGATGGCTGATATAATGCACCTAATACAGTGTTATCTGTAAGGGCACTGTTATTTATGGAAGCAAATTCGGATGTCCTGACTCCTTCTCTGTGAGAAACTGCCTGGGAATAAAGAACTCAGGCCCCGATTCTCATCAAGGTGTTAATTAAGACCTATTCTGAAAGTGGCGCATTCTTTTGCCCGATTCTCATCAAGGTGTTCAGTACCGAAAAGGACGTTAAAAGGGTTAACAAACTTTTCGGTAAGACCTATTCTGAAGGTGGCGCATTCTTTCGAAGTCGTGCCACTTTCAGAATACATGTGGCGGTTGCTAGGATGGGTTGGAAACCAACCTAGCAACTACATTTGTAAACTGGATTTTTGGAAGCCTATTCTTGTGGCACTCTTCCAGTTTAATATGTGCGCTAAACTAGCGCACACATACAGTACCCTTTTGGTGCCGTTAAACTGGAGGAGTGCCACAAGAAGCCTTGTTTGGTGTAAATGGAAGTGTCCATATACACCCGTGTTGTATATGGACACTTTCATGTACACCAAAGCAAGCAACTTCAACGTTGCTGCAATGTTGAAGCTGCTTGCTTTGATGTACATGAAAGTGTTCATATACAACATACGGGTGTATATGAACACTTTCCTTTACACCAAACCTAGCAGCTTCAACGTTGCATCTTGCAACGTTGAAGCTGCTCGCTTTGGTGTAAATTAAAGTGTTCATATACACCGCACGGTTGTCTAGGAACACTTTTATTCAAACCAATGCGAGCAGCTTCAATGTTACATTCTGCAACATTGAAGCTGCTGGCTTTGGTGTAAATGAAAGTGTTCATGTACACCGCACGGGTGTATATGAACACTTTCCTATACACCAAAGTAAGCAGCTTCAACATCCTGCAATGTTGAAGCTGCTCACTTTGGTGTATCGGCAGCATTTTCGTTAAATAACGATTCCCTTGTTAAATAATTTAACGAAAAAATGCTGCCGAGATTCTGCAGTCCGCCTGTTTCCATTAGAAACAGGCGGATTACAGCGAAAGCACTGTCGTGGCCCACATGAGAATAGCAGTGGTGCCTGGGCGTCAAGAAATGGCGCAGTGAGTTGTGCTATTTAGCACGCTCACTGCGCCAAGATGAGAATCGGGCCCTCAGTCTTCCCCTGTCCTTCAGCGTAGATTATCCAGCGGGTACAACAAGAGTAACACGTGCTCTATGTGTGAATGCTTGGTGTGCTGGGCCTCACCACAAAACAACTGACAACTAAGGCGGGATGTTACCCACCGGATGTTCACTGGCTGGGTGTCTGGATCAAATTTAGAACTTGAGAACACTAACATGCATCTTCACACACCGCCAAAGAGACTGGCAAAGCCAGAGGTGGGAGTGTAATATAAATCATTGGTACGCCATACTACTAATTAATTGGCATAGCAAGTTTAGTTCAAAGGCTCAAGAAAAGAGGCCTGGATGCTTTTTCTCTCTCACAAGCCAAAAACAGAATGAGCTCGCCAAGCACTACCCATTTCCCAAATCACAGTCAGGGCTGTTATGTTGACATCACCACTTATATGTAGGGTGGCCAACTCATACATGCCAACCCTCCCGATTTAGGTGGGAGACTCCCAATTTTTCAGGGAAAAATACTGTTCTTTTTCACATTCTCTCGCCTAAAATTGTACTTTCCCCAATGCATTCCTATGGGGAAATTGTTCTCTCCCGATTTCTCTGAAGAAATCTCCCTCCCAGGTGCCAAGGAATGTTAGCATGTATGCCAACTGTCCCGTAATTTGAGGGATTGTCCTGTAATTGGGGACTCTGTCCCGCAGTTTGCCGAGTGGCTATGCGGGAAGCGGGTTGTCCCGATTTTCTCTGTTTGAGCAGAAGTAGGCATGCTGTGGGCTGGGGCTGGCCGCTGCAGCGCGCTGTCTCACAGACTAGCTGCCACTTGCCAGCCACTGTTATTCCGATTTGTGTAACTGCATTTTTTGTATGATGGTTATCATGAGATTAATCCATTAAGTTAATAGCCATGCATTCATTTTGCATTCATTTAGTATAAATCCGGTTTAGCAATGCAGTTTGATCCGAGCTATTATGGATCTATATTCGCCATGAAATATTATGGACTTGTCATTTTATAGCACATTGTAGCGTGATTTTAGGCACTAGAGAATGTGCTCTGCTCTTTGTGTCGATCCATCTATGAATTCAGCTTGTAGCTGAGTGCAGAGAATTGTTTTTGCAACCGAACACACAGTGTGTAATTGTTTTGATAACAACTGAGTCTTGGCAGACAATCGGCTACATTAGAGACAGCCTTTCTGGCTGTGGGAGAATGCTTGTTTAGTTACTGCAAACGAGACTGCTGCCTCAATGTCTCAATACGAGGATGTTAGCGATAGCTTGCTGTTCCTAGAATAATTTAGAGAGACATGTCACTGTGACTGGTACAGTCCATGCCATAACAAATCTCTGCACGCACAAAGTATAGAAGTGTGCATAGGTAGACATGCTGTTTTCTATGAAATGCTTACTGTGCACATATGTAATGAGAGTGCGTCACAGCACCACAATGCTAATGTATAACTGTGGGGTTTCTGTTGAGTAGATGGAGTCGAGGGAGAGTTCAGACGGTAGACGGTAGATGCAGATGGCAGGAGCAGTAGAAGGAAGTAGGAGTGTTGGAGAGCTGCTGGAAGAGAGAGCTAGAGGGAAGGGAACTGTCTCATCAGCAGGGTTAGAGAGAGCTGAGTGGGAACAGAGAAATGCTGAGAGCTAGTAGGGTTTTGCTATTTGCTAATACTAGAGAGAGAGCATTGCTAGAGATGCAGTAGGTTAGGCTCAGCTAGTCTGAGAGCGTTGCTAGAGGAGAGAGGCCGGAAGGGCTGGGGTTAATAAAAGCACTCATTGCTAGAGTGCTGCTTATTGAGATTAGCGACTGCTGTCATGCATATAATAAAGATGTAATTTTGCTTTGAAACTAACTGACTTCCTGTGTCTTTGTGATTCTGCCACTCTTGCTGTTGTTTACATAGAGATATCACAGTGCACAATATTTCTGGTTTCACAGAATGGCACCCAACGTAGGGCCTTCACAGAGACAATCGTGGGTGATGACTGGAACAGAGAAGGATTCTGACTGCCAAGTAGAAGAAGGTTTGTTGCAGCAGCTGTTCTGATCCACTTGTTGACCGAGATTGTCTACGGCAAAGGTTTTGAACACCACAATGTATGCAGCTGTGCTAGCTGATGCTGTTTGCATCTTTATTTCGATGAGGAGTGATTGCCAGACACAGTAATGGGGGAATTTGTCTTTGATTGGAGTTTGCGACTCTCTTTGTAATATTTGGAATTTGGTGAGCATGCTCCACAGGACCTAGTTGTCCGACTTTGAAATCCAGATTTATTTGTTGATCCAACTTTGTTTGGACTTGTTTTGAAATGTGCGAACATATTTGGCAGGCTAGAACTACTTGTTTAGAGATGCCTGAAGTTTGTTTGGAAACTCTCCACATCTTCATGTGCCGCACCTGCAAAGAGAGAGAAAACAACACGTTAAACACATGCAACATTTACCGGACAGCGTTGGGTAATACAGACTGTTACCTGAGCGCCACCAGCTACCACGAGAACATCTTCTCACGAACTCAGCTGCAAGACAAGGAAGGAAGGGGGGAACAAGAATAAACATTGGACATATTGAACTCTATGAACTTGATACTTACTGGTCCTCGCCAGGAACCTCAGAGTCAATACTCTCTGGAACTCTCCCACGCCTTCAAACCAGTGAAGTAACTGGCATCAACGTGCCCCTGCAATCCATGCAGGATGGAGAGCTCATCTTTCAAGAGTATAAGGTGAGATTGCTGAGAGGGCACTTCGGAGGTGATTAGTGGGGCGGACTGTGGGGGGGGCATCACTTGAATTCACGGGTGGCTAAATCCATCTCTCCACTTGCAGGAGAATACTTTTACAGGTCAAGCAGACAAGATTAGGAGGGCCAGTCCAGTCAGTCATCTCTGCACTACGCATCACGTTGGTGGAGACCGCAGCCGTCCGGGTCTGACCGACGCCCCTGTGGGAGCCAGGTGAGCGTAACAGTGTGTCACGAGAAAGTGTGTCACAGACATGTTCCATTGACAGTTCAGTGGTTCAAGATATTGCTATGTCAGCAGGGTAATAGAATGTTTCAGTAGAAGTTACATGTATGCCAGAGATATGTCCTATGTTAGAAGTAGTACCCATTGTTGTTGTGAGTCCCTTTGTAGAGAAATGCCACTTGCAGACATCCCATTGTGAAGAGAACCTGATTCAGTGCAGTTCTGATGATGTATATTTGTGTCATACCTAGGTATTCGCTATGGAGAAAGCGGAAAATCCATAGATAAACCCAGTCTTACCTCCCACCACCATGGCGGCTCCATAGCCCTATCCTGTCTGCCGTCCTTACAGGTGTAGTCCATTTCAAGATGGCCATCAATTCCTCCTATATAATCTACACTTCAACTGCAGGTCAGCACTTTACTACGAATCTGACACCAGTTTCCAGTGGATTGCTGTGTGAAGTAAGTGCTCCTTCCTATCCTTTCTTTGTTACTCCCCCTCCCTAACTTCCTTTCCTTGCTCCCTGCTCTATTCCTCGTGCTACCTTTCAGCGTTGTCAAGTAATGGAGCACTCGAGTAACCCCATTTCCGTGCTCTCGTCATTGACCACGGAACTGTTTTCTACAGAAGCCCATTTCACGGATCCCTTTCAGTGATTCTTACTCCGCTCCCCACAGAGCTTTTCTTTCCTTTTGTAGCTCCATGCAGAGCATTCATACGCTGTGAATAATCCTCCAACACAGTGTAACATCCGTAGATCTCCACGTTTGGGTTTTCTTCCCCAGAAGGGTTTACCCAGCTTTACCTTTGCCTCTGTCCTTACCCTCTGGATCATAGATGGAGCTGGGAAGGCTCCCCATTATTCTTCCCATCTACAATCTTCTTCAGCAGGTAAGGGTTCAGTGAACCAGTTGTAATTCTGCATGCCACAGTCTGAGCAGTCATTAATAAGCCATAACAGATAGTAAAGCCTAAAAAAAGAATAGGACCATGGATCAAGAGGTACAACAACTTATGGTGGGGATGCAAAATCTCACCACAGAGATCCAAGCCCTAAAGAATGAAAATGCTGTGCTTAGACAATTGGTTACTCACCCTCCTAAACAATATGATCTACCGCCTGGTGTTTTACCAGGCGGTAAGTTCAATGGCAACCCCAAAAAACTTTGAGAAGTCATATACTCATGTGTAGTGCAATTCTCCTTCAAACCAGCTTATTTCCCAACTGACCAAACTAAAGTAGATCATATGATCTCAAACCTTGCAGGAACTGCTCTTGCTTGAGCCACCCTGCTGGTGACTACCAATAATTCGATACTGGATTCCTACCCTGGATTTATCAATAGTTTACAGGCCATGTTCGGAAGGCAAGAGGTAGTTATATCAGCTCAGGAACAACTCTTAGACTTTCGACAGGGTTCGATGGAGACCTTGGGCCTCATTACGAGTCTGGCGGCAGCCGTGCCGGAAAAACCAGCAGGCTGCCGCTGGACCGGTAATTCCATTCCACCTCCGTGATTGCCGGAATCACTGGGGCATTACAACCCCAGTGACCCGGTAATTCTGGAGGCAGAATTCTGTAAATTCCCATTCCCATGGAGTCCCATGGGACTCCCTGCCAATGGGGACCATGGGAACACTGGTTCCGTCTATGACAGAGCCGTTTTTTCCATGTCCACCTGCAGGCGGGTGATGTTACTTCCACCAGGTCAGACCTGGCGAGAGTGACACCTCCCGCCTGCAGGACTCGGAATCAGCCGGTCCGGAAACAACGGTGGTGCGTTATGCTGACGTTACGTGTTCATGTTGAATTTCCATGTATATGTATTTGACAGGATTAAGAGGCAGATTGTTTAGGAGTTATTCGCATTATGTGTGTATGTGTTAGTCCTACAGGTATCACACATCTGAATATGTATGATAGGGTTGTGTAGGTCAGGTTTTACCCTGTGTTTCCCCAGTCCTATCCAAACTAGGTATTTCCTTACCCTCTTTCCGGCGTTCCTCATTCCCCCACCCTATCCACAACCTCTCCCTAATCACTCTTCCCCCCATTGGCTGCCACGTGGTGTCCTGTGTATCTCTATATCAGGTACCTGTGCCAACCACGGTGGGAGGGGTCGATTCATTTGGCTTCTGTGGTTCGGGAGAGAGTGTCGAACTCTCTTCCCTTACAAGGTGTGATTGTGACATTTTCCAATTTTTACCGCAAATGTATTGTTTTCTCGCACGATACTCCCTATTACCAGACTTCTAAAAAAAACACAAGTTTAACTGAAATGAGGAAACCCAAGAAGTCTTTGAAAAATTAAAACAGGCCTTGACCACAGCACCCATTTTAAGGCTTCCTAATCAAAAACAGCCATTCATAGTAGAATCAGACGCTTCTAATAATGCAATAGGAGCCGTATTAAAACAGAAATACAGAAGTGGGAAAGAACACCCCCTTGCCCACATGTCCAAAACACTGACCTGTTCAGAAGTCAACTATACAGTTCTAGAAAAAAGGCCTTCCAGGAGTGGAGACATTTACTGATTGGTGCCCAATTCCCCATCGAGGTAAGAACCGATCACCATAATTTAAGAGCACTGCAAAATACGGAAACACAAAATATCAGACAGGCCAGATGGGCTCATTTGTTTTCTGCATACCAAATAAAATTCATTTTCATCCCCAGTAATACCAATATCATGGCGGATGCCCTATCGAGAAAACCAATCAGTCCCCAACCCTCATTTAAAAAAGAAAGGATGAGGATTCCAAGATGGCCGCAGACACTAGGTAGACGCGTGTCAACGGCGCTCCGTTAGCCTCTAGCCTGGAAAGCGTTCCTCCACCCCCTTTCAGGCACCGGAGAGGCGAGATACTATGAGCAATTGTGGTGTTTTGGTGTCGGTCTGTGTTGGGTCGGGCCCATTCATATTTCGGGCGGTTTTTAGCTGGCAGGCGGAACCCAGCGGTGGCCAGCGTACACACGGCGTGAGGTGCCTGAGGCTGCGGCGGGGGAGCTCTGGGAGTGGAGCGAGCGGAGCCCCCCACCGAGGAGGGAGACAAAGAAGAAGCCGCAGAAGCAGAGCTGGCCGAATCGCGGCTGACCGGCTTACAGCAGAGCGGAGGTTCTGCGAGGCTCCTTGGTGCTCCGGAGCGCCCCGGCCCGTTGGTGCACACGAGCGCAGGGTGCCTTCCCTCTCCCCCCGTTGGAGCCACAGGAGGAACCAGGCCCGCAGGCGCACCCGAACGTGGGGCCAGCAGTGCCGGAGGTTCGGCGGGGTTCCCTGCTGCTCTGGAACGGCCCCAGCCCGGTGGGGCACACAAGCGTGAGGCCCGCGGCGCCTCCCTCCTCTCCCCCTGCTGGAGCCAGGGGAAAAATTAGGCCCGCAAGCTCATCCGAACGTGGGGCCAGCAGTGCAGCATCGCCCCAGGGGAGCATCTGATGGTGGTGCGCCGGTGCACCGCCCCGGGGGTCACTCAGAGTGGATTTGGCCCAGGCAGGGCCCGGGAGCAAGGCCCAAGTGATTCACCTACCAGTCCCTGGGGAGACACTGGCCACAAAGAAATTGAGGCCCCGGAGGGCGCCCAGGAGTGGGGACCGGTGAACCGAGGGGTGACCGAGTCGGCAGGATGAGGAGGGGCCTCCCAGGAAAGGAGGCACAGAAGGCATAGCGGGTGGAAGCGAGGCATCCAGCATCACCACTTCGGAGTGACAGCTCTCGGCCGACAACCAGGAGGATCACGGTCAGGAGGCACAGGGGGGCCTTGAATAGGAGGTTGACCCGTCCTGAGGAGTGGGGGCCAATTTACAGAGGCCCAGGCGTGGGGGAAAGCACTTATTCCTCCAGAGACAGGCACACAGGGGTACGTCCTGCAAGGAACTACTGGGGAAGCTTTGAAACTCAAGGGGGCCGCCTCTTTGGGGCACAGACTGGGCTATATAAGCGGCCCTCCTCTAAAGAGAGCCCGGGGATAAGGGAGTGCATTTTTGCAGGCCGGATCCTCAGCGGGGTAGGGCGGGGGAGGTGTACAGACCAGGAGCTCCCCCCACCCGCTTCCACATATGTGCCTCCCACCCCTGAGATAAGGAGAGACTTAATTTGGGGCCTGAGTCGACACGGGTGGGTGGGGCATCCAAACTCGTCACCTGCTAATAGTCAATAGTAACATGGCTGCCAAAGGCAAAAACAGATCTAATAAGAGCGGGCTCCCACAGGCAGACATCTCGGGCCCCCTCATCACTATGTGGGCAAGTAAGGACGCTCAGGAGGAAAGTAGCAGCCAACAAGTTGCGACTCCAGACCAGGCCCGGTCGGACGAAGTCCACTAGGCTTCACTCCTCTCCCGACAGGATTTGCATGGGGAAATACTCTCCCTACAAAATACATTGGCGAAGACTTTTCAGGACCAATTTCAGCTCATAAGGGCAGATTTAAATCAGGCCATGTACAACATCAAGCAGGAGATAGGCCAATTGTGGGAGAGAACAGACATGATGGAAAGAGGCCGGCAGGAAGTGAGCAAGGATGTAACCAAGAATAGTGAAGTGATAGAAAGATTGGACGCAGCGACTCAGAACCTGGAGATCAGAATGGAGGATTTGGAAAACAGATCCAGACGGATCAATATCAGACTGAAGTGGTTGCCGGAGACAGTTCTGGACAGAGATCTAAAAGGGACAATCCAGGGAATTTGTTCAGATTTGTTGGGGGAAGAATCGCTGGACAAGATCGAGCTGGATAGAGTACATAGAGTGGGTCGCCTCACTAATGCCCAGAATGCAAGACCAAGAGATGTGTTGGCAGCTTTTACAAGGTATGCACAAAAGGAGGCAGTGTTTAGAGCTACAAGGCCCAAGGAGCCGATAACGTACAATGGGCAGAGAATTGAACTCTTCAAGGATCTCGCCAGCAGTACGTTGCTGAAGAGGAGCCAGATGGGCCCCATTGTGGCGAAGCTTCAGGATCAGGGGATTAAGTACAAATGGACTTTCCCTTTTGGGCTTTTGTTTGATTGGGATGGCGCTCGGAGGCGGATTACATCTCCACAGGAAGGGGTACAGATTGATCGAGATAAAGATCAAGGGGCATCTAGTCAGAGGAAAATGCCAGTTCCGGGGCATGGTCCTAGGCCTAGACCATGGGAATGGTCAGTGGCAGGGGAGAGCAAGCGTAGAAGGCAAGCTTGGCGGGCTCACGGCGGGGGGGGGGTGGTGTGAGGGGTCCGGTAGCGGATGAGGGAGCGGAGCCGAACCAGGTCTGAAAAGGAGTAAGTCCTAACAAAAGGGGGTGGTGGTCAAAAGGGTTTACAATGAGGAGAGGAGGGGTGAAAAGCAAACATCATGGGATCGATAAAGGCGTGGAAGCCTGTGGGAGGAGTTTGGGGGAGCTACCCTGTGTTGTAGGCCCCAGGAGGGAAGAGGTGGTGGGCTGAGGGGAAAAGGGGGTGGGGGATTACAGTCCAGCTACTCAGTGTTATCTTTGTCAGAGGAAAGGGCCATATGGAATAAAAGCCTGGGACCGGATGGAGGAGGAGGGGTCTAGGGGGACTACGAAGGGTGAGCTAATTTTTTCGGGTCGTTCAAGTGGGTCACGCATAATGTGACGGGGCTTAACTCCCCATTAAAGAAGAAAAAGTTCAAGCTCTTCACAAAGAAAATCCGACCAGATTGTTTGGGCTTGCAAGAAACACATCTACTTCGAGGGGACCAACATTGGCTCAGATTAAGAGGCTTTGATCAGATAGTGCATACTTCAGGAGAAACAAAATCGGGGGGTGGCCCTGGCGATAGGAAATACGACTAATTTCAGGGTAATCAATATGACCAGGGAGAAAGAGGGCAGGTATCTAATGGTAATAGGATTAGTGGATGGTGGACACTGTATGGTGGTCGTAGTCTACGCTCCCAATTCAGGTCAGGAAGAATTCTTTCGCCATCTCCTATGGAGGATTAGGGAACACTCAAAGGGCCCAATAATTTTAATGCAGGATCTCAATATCGCATGGCACAGGGCACGGGATAGGTCTGGTAACAAGATGGGGGAGGTGGTGGCATCACCTGACTTGCGGGAGAGGATGTCTGCTTTAGGCCTGCGGGACGTTTGGAGAGAAGTGAGAGGGGATGAGGAGCGGTTCACTTTTTTCTCTGAAGTTCATGGGACACAATCGAGAATAGATTACTTCTGGGTCTCAGCTGACATGGTGGGGAGGATCAAGGGGGTGGAGTTGGGTCCTCTGGGGATAGCAGACCACAAGATAATCATAATGCTGCTCGAGCTGGGTCACAGGAGTAAGAGGTTATGGGGCTGGAAATACCCTGAGTATCTGCTACGGGATCCCATAGTATTGGGGGAGATGGAGAGTAAGATAAGAGAATACTTTGATTGCAATGAAAGGGGAGAAATGGGGGAAGATATCCGATGGGATGCATTCAAGGCTACATTGAGGGGTAAAATCATGGCAGCCACAGCACAACGACGCAAACAGTTGCTAGCCCTGGAGACCCAGTTAGAAGTAGAGGTTGATGAGGCAAGGAAAAGAGCTGCGGAGGTGCCTAACAGACCGCACAATAGGGACTATAGAAGGGCGGTAGGCCAGTTGAGCCTACTACAGACTCAAAAGGCAGTAGTAGCCCTCTTGTCTGTAAATCAAACATTCTATGTGAAAGCCAACAAGGCTGTCTCCCTCTTGGCGCGCCTCCTACGGGGGTAGGGTCGAGAGACATAATCACTGCCTTGCATACGGAAGTGGGGGAAAGGGTCACCCGACTCGAAGACCTTCAAGAAAACCAAGTATTATGAAATGCTATACAGGTCACAAAACCCCCAGGCGCAGCTCCAGGAGAAGTTCTTAGAGAGGGTCCAATTACCTAGAGTAGGGGGGGAGCTTCAAGAAATTTTAAATCAAGACATTACGGAGGATGAAGTGAGGGGGGTCATAGGGAAGTTAGCCTTGGGCAAAGCACCAGGCCTGGATGGTTTCTCGGACGGTTTTTATAAACGGTTTGCGGGGCTGCTGGTTCCCCACTTAACCTACTTATTCAACACATTGGGCCTCATTACGACCCTTGCGGAAATGGAAAAATGATGGCGGAAATGCAATACCGCCATCGAACACCGCTCGTTGCGATCATGACCCGTCACCGTAAAGTACGATGCCATTAGCGACACCGCAGTGAACGGCAACGCTAACTGCACCAAGTACGCGCACGCGCGCCTTGCAAAACCGGAATCACCGCCATGGCGCAACGGTACGCGAATTCTGACCCTAGCGGACATGTACTGAACGCCATCAAGCACGTCGTAAAGTACCATTCCGCCATGGCGAGAAATACGGCAACGTGAACCAACCGTAAATGGCCCACTGAGTGCCTGTACTCCACTCCCTGGCCACATTGCACAACTCCTGGCAGGCGCAATGTACTCACACTATGCAACCAGTGAAATCTACAATTCACCCATGCATGCCAACGTAGAAAAGCATGCAGGGGCTCAAAGCGCCCCGTGAGTGGGCATCCATGTACGGCATGTCACCATAGCCGTACTGACGCAGCACAGGCATGTGAAGGTACAATACATCAAAATGAAAATCAAGAACACATGACACAAAACAACAGTAGTCCCCCATCGCTTGCCACCAGCGCAAGGCAACATCCAAAACAGCATCCTGAGGGGGATTGCACCAGCCCTGTACTCATGCCAGTAAACAAACCAACCATCAGCAGAAGCATGTACCACACAAGTTGGCAGAGTGACTGAGCAGCCAGGCTCATCCCAAGAGGGGCCGATGGGAGCTGCAGGGCACAGATGGCATCAATACAGAAGCTATTCCAATGGACATGACCCCAGTCCCCCTCCAACAAACGCACGCAAACACAGTCACCTGTGACCAGCCACATTCTGAACATCCCATCATTCCACCAATCGACCTGGCTGACAGGCACCAGTCGGCCAAAAGCCAATCCCCCGCCCCTGAACAGCACATCATGTAAACAGTCACAATGGCAGCCCCTATCCGTGACCATACTGTGCTACGTAGGCAAACGCGGCCAGTACTGTACCACACAACTCAACTCAGAAGGCGGAACACAATGCAGATCATCTCGCAATACATACCGCCACAAAGCGAAAATCGCCACATCACCTGCAAAGAACAACGCAACACGACAAATATCGGAATACAATTTAAATGCACATCCAAATGACAAAGGCCCCACAGCAATTTGCAAAATAACACCAAAACAACCATCATCACCGAGGTCTGCATCTGCAATAATTGACCAGCTTCCACTTGTGTGACGCCCTGTACCATCATGGCACACAGGGCCTACATCAACGTTCCAAAAGGCAACATGGAAGCGGCAAGAACCGCAGGTCCGTCCCATGAGGCAGGCACTAGTCGAGCTGAAAGGCCGAAATGTTGCACCTAGCCACCAGTACAGCGTAAGGGCATGTGGCCCATTGGCGATCGTCCCATAAGATCGAAATGGTGCTCCACTGATTCACCCGAAGCTGCAGGAGTCGAGAGTAAAAACCATCTGGAGGAGTGGCGTAGAGATGGCATCTGCAATAGGGCAGGAGATACCTGTCACCCAAAAGAAACACAAATTAACCGATTGCATTACGGGACTCATGATGCATTACAATCTTCATTCAACACACCAAATCCACACCCATATGCATGCTAGCCCACTCCAAAGGAATATACACACCCCTAAATCAGTATCGAATCATAACGAAATCAATCGAGCTAAATACACCATTGGCAACGTCGGTTACTGTGCATGCGTCCGTCAAGATAGAACCCATGACATGGGATTAGTAACGTGCCTAGACACAAGTGTATGAAGGCGCGTCGAGACAGGGAGGATCCGACAAGGGCAGATAGACGTATGTCCCACTATGGCAGCCTTGCATCACATAGCGCAGGGGAAGGGGAGTGAATCAAAAAACCCATGTACATGGCAGACCCTAAACGGAATCATCAGTCCATGCATCCATTCATCATTCCCTCATCCCGCAATGAAAACGCATGAATATTCACTCACATTATATGTGAAACTTCCATCGCGTCTGTGCGTAATGCAGTCCGCAAAAACCACTGTGCCCCTGGCCGGATCTGTAGTGTTGTGAAGCAAGATGGATTTGGGAACGTCCTGCCTTATCGTCCACTACGCTATTGCGCATCCCATTCAATTCATATCATTCATTGCCTGCTCGTTATGGGCCATGTCCCAAGGACATTCTACAATAGAACGTTACATTTCCAGCCAGACCTGTGGGCGTATCCTCGCCGCTACTTCAAAACCAAAAATGCTGGCCTTCGAATTCCTCACTTGCAACATTACGTCGAAAAGGCTTCTGTGAACGCTTGCATTCACAATTACATCAATGTAGTGCGGCTGTGTGTCATGATGCTAACTGGCTGCAATCACAAATGGGACGCCACGCCCGTCGGTGAAGTACGTTACTGTGCTGCATGAGGGTCGGCCATCGATCGAGCCCTACATACCACTGACTCTTCACAGGTATGTAAGCGGCTGCAATCATAGCATGTGTAACAATGGGAGCATACCATGAAAATCAGTCAAAGTACATCACACTGCCATCGGGATTTGATACATGATTCCAATCCCAAGATGCCATGCGGCCAAATGCAGCCTTACGTGCGGGACGTGCTCGGCCAGAAGGGATAGCATCTGCCACAGAATCATTCAATCAGCACAGGTGGAGGCCATACAGGCCGACAGCACATATATAGCAGACCCAAACCCCTCCCACAACCACTCCCACTCCAAAATGCTACCGGCAGGACTAGCGATGTTGGGCCTGGGGGACCAGATAGCACTGCAAGTGCTACAACTACAAGAAGACGACGAACAACAACAGGTACAACAACCGGGCGCACAGGGGAGACGGAGGAGAAGGAGGAGGAGGAGGGCAAGGCAGGGTCAGCAAGGCCCACAAGCACTGCCACTACCACCACGCAGGCGGCCCGCAATCCCACGCCTCCGAGCCGATCCGTTCAACCTCACTGCTGAGCAGATCCACACCCTCTACCGTTTGGACCGGGACACCATAATCGCCATTGTGGACATGACACATGCTGACCTCGTGAGCATGATAGATAGCCCAACCGCCATCCCACCCCTACTGAAGGTGGTGTCTGCACTCCACTTCCTGGCCACAGGCACCTACCAGCACACAGTGGGACAGTTGCATGGCATTTCACAGCCACTGTTCTCACGGACACTCTTCCAAGTGCACGATGCCCTCCTGAAGCACGCCGACGACCACATCACACTACCACGCACGTACCAGGAGATTACCAACGCAAAAGTGGGATTCCATGCACTTGGCGGCATCCCGGGTTGCATTGGTGCCATCGACTGCACCCATGTTGAATTGGTTGTCCCACATGCCATGGAGGTCCAGTACCGCAACCGGAAACAATTTCATTCAATCAATGTGCAAATGGTGTGTGACTCCAACAAGATATTTACGCATTGTTGTGCCAGATTTCCAGGATCTACACATGATTCTATGGTCCTGAGGAACACAAGAATACCACGCTACATGGAGCGACACGCAGGGCACAGATCCTGGCTACTCGGTGAGTCTCATTCCATGCATGACATCGTGGCCCATTTGATGCGTCAATGACCTTGCAGGAGGGGGGGGGGGGCTACTTAGCACTATCATTCCACTGACACCCTTTATTCGTCTCATACAGGTGATGCCGGGTATCCACTGAAGAGATGGCTCCTTACACCAATCCGGAACCCACAGAACGAGCATGAGGAGGACTACAACCATGCCCACTCACGTACCCGTGTGGTCATTGAACAGGCATTCGGCCTACTGAAGGCTCGTTTCCGCAGCCTCAGCAGGTCTGGCGGGGCACTCATGTACAGCCATGAGAAGGTTTCTAAGATGGTCATGGCATGTGTCATGCTGCACAACATGTGCATACGTAGGAATGTGCCCATGCCCCCTGACGCTGTACTGCATGCACCTGAAGATGATGATGATGATGAGGGTGGGGATGTGGAGGCACCTCAAGGAGTCCATGAGGCACAGGATGCACGTGCAATCCGACAGAGCATCATAGATGCATGCTTCTAGCAACCACGCATGGTGCCTATTACACGGAAAGGGGACCTGTGGCACTGTGTGTGTGTAGTACAGGCACATTGTGGACTGTACGCCTATGAAGGCCTCGTACGCAAATATCAATGTCCACACATGTCATTGGATGATAATGAGATGCTGTATTGTTAATGTGATTTGATTTATACACCCTATGGACCCGCCACCCAGTGAAGCCCAACACACCCCCTCCACCCTACTACCTCCCCCCCCAACACCAGTGTCCAAATATGCATGCTGTCCGTGGTTGGACGCTATTGCAAGCCCCCTCTACGGGTATCAGGGGCACCCCTGCCCGTGGAGCGCAGGTTCCTGCCAGATCTGCGTTGGGGGCTGCCCTGGACGGAACTTGCCACGGATGATGTCTCTGCCTGCTCGCGTCCATGCATGTCTCTGAGGGTTTGTGAGAGCTCCGAGAGCACACGGCGCACAGCAGCAAGTTCAGCACAAACGTCTTTGGACGTCGCATGCAGTTCCCCCCTCAGGCTCTCGGTGCTTTTCTCCATTTGTGCTCTCAGGCTCTCGGTGCTTTTCTCCATTTGTGCTCTCAGGCTCTCGGTGCTTCTCTCCATTTCTCCCCTGAGGCTCTCACTACTTTTCTCTATTTGTGCCCTGAGTGTCTCGGTGGATGTTTCCATGGCTGCCCTGGAACCCCCGCATTCATTTGCATGGTCCTTGAGTAGCGTGGACACTTCCTGCTGTTGCTCGATCAGCAGGTCGAGGGACTGTTGCCTCTGCTGGGCCATGGACATTTGCGGTGGTGTGACAGGGGGGCTGCTCAACACATGTTGCCTTGGCACAGGACTTGTGGGGGTTGGCCAGTCGTCGTCTTCAGGGTGCCCCTGCGTGGTTTCGTCATGGTGTAGGGGATGGAACATGCAGGGGGATTGGGAAAGGTCATGGATGGTACCTACGTCGCCAGCACTGTTTTCCGTGTCGGAGCATGCTGGCATGACAGCTGTGTCACCTATGGTGCTGCTACCACCAGAGGCAGTGCCATCAGATACGTTCTTTGGGGGGACCTGTGGTGCTGGGGTTGTGGACTTGCTGGCTGCTGGGGTGCCTGTTGCAGTCCCCTCCAGTGTGCTGCCACTTGATTCCTGCTGCTGCCGTGTCTTGATCCTTGCACCTGAGGTGGAGGCTCTTGGGACGTTGGTCCTGGCCCTCTTTGCAGGCGTGCTGGTAGGGGTGTCCTGCAGCTCGTCGTTGGTATCGGACCCTGTGGTGGAGTAAAGAGGGGCGAGCGTTAGTTATGGGTCTGTCGGATTTGGAATGGCAACGTATCAAATGCATTGGGGTGGTACATGAGGCTGATTTGGGACTGGGCCTTGGAGGTGGTCTCATTTTCGTGTGGATTGAGGATGCATTCATTTGGCTGCCTGCAGTTAGGGGGTGCATGCTGCACATGTAGGGGTTGTTTATGGCATCTTGATTGATTTGTTTATTCATTCTGACTTTTAGAGGGCGCTGTCAGGGCAAAGTATGTATTGCACTATGGGGTCACATGGTACTGCACATGTTCGTGGTTTGTGGATTTCGCATTGTTTCTCTTGGCCAACCTACCTGATTCTCCGGATGTCGGCACTCCTTTCTCCATCCCTCCGACTCCCTCTATGCTCTCCATTCCTATGGTGGAGGCGCAGATTTCCTCCCAGGGGGTCAACTTGATGGGCGACTCTGAACCCCCCCCGGTAGCTGTGGCGATGTTCCTGTTCGCAGAAAGTATGCTGCGTACGCGGATCCGCAGGTCGTCCCACCGCTTGCGACATTGCTGTGGCGTGCGGGGTGTTGTCCCCACCGCACTTACGCGCTGTGCCACCAGGGCCCATATGGCCTTCTTGTTGGCAAGGGCCGTCCTGGTCATTTGACTGGAGAAGACGACGGCGGCATTTTCCTGGAGGGTCTCGGTGAGCACGGTCAGTTCCTCTCGGGAGAAGTGTACCTGCCGCTTGCGGTCACACGCTTTCTTGGCTACCTTTCCCATATTTATTTTTTTAACTGGGGTTGCTAACGGGTTGGGATGTGTGTCAGGGTCGGATTTTTAATGGTTGTGTTGGGATTCGGTTTTTATAGTTGTGCGGCGTGCTGTTTCCCGTTCCGGCCACATGCTTTTACTTCCGTTTCCGTATATTTACGGTGGCCGTAATTTGCGGTGCCCGCTCGTTACGGTGACCGCTCATTACGGTGACCGCTAAGATGGGTGGCGGTATTGCACCTGGTGCAGCGTACGGCGGCGGTAAGGGCCGTTTTGGGGTCATTTCCGCCATCGCAGCCTTTCGGATTCCGCCATGGCGTAATGCTCGTGCCCGATGGGTCGTGATTAGCCGCACTTTGCTCCTTCGTGCAATGGCGGAAACGCTATTTACGCTGTTGCGGTCCGGTCAGTCACTTTCCGCCAGGGTCGTAATGAGGGCCATTTAAAGTCACTGGGCCTCATTACGACCCTTGCGGAAATGGAAAAATGATGGCGGAAATGCAATACCGCCATCGAACACCGCTCGTTGCGATCATGACCCGTCACCGTAAAGTACGATGCCATTAGCGACACCGCAGTGAACGGCAACGCTAACTGCACCAAGTACGCGCACGCGCGCCTTGCAAAACCGGAATCACCGCCATGGCGCAACGGTACGCGAATTCTGACCCTAGCGGACATGTACTGAACGCCATCAAGCACGTCGTAAAGTACCATTCCGCCATGGCGAGAAATACGGCAACGTGAACCAACCGTAAATGGCCCACTGAGTGCCTGTACTCCACTCCCTGGCCACATTGCACAACTCCTGGCAGGCGCAATGTACTCACACTATGCAACCAGTGAAATCTACAATTCACCCATGCATGCCAACGTAGAAAAGCATGCAGGGGCTCAAAGCGCCCCGTGAGTGGGCATCCATGTACGGCATGTCACCATAGCCGTACTGACGCAGCACAGGCATGTGAAGGTACAATACATCAAAATGAAAATCAAGAACACATGACACAAAACAACAGTAGTCCCCCATCGCTTGCCACCAGCGCAAGGCAACATCCAAAACAGCATCCTGAGGGGGATTGCACCAGCCCTGTACTCATGCCAGTAAACAAACCAACCATCAGCAGAAGCATGTACCACACAAGTTGGCAGAGTGACTGAGCAGCCAGGCTCATCCCAAGAGGGGCCGATGGGAGCTGCAGGGCACAGATGGCATCAATACAGAAGCTATTCCGATGGACATGACCCCAGTCCCCCTCCAACAAACGCACGCAAACACAGTCACCTGTGACCAGCCACATTCTGAACATCCCATCATTCCACCAATCGACCTGGCTGACAGGCACCAGTCGGCCAAAAGCCAATCCCCCGCCCCTGAACAGCACATCATGTAAACAGTCACAATGGCAGCCCCTATCCGTGACCATACTGTGCTACGTAGGCAAACGCGGCCAGTACTGTACCACACAACTCAACTCAGAAGGCGGAACACAATGCAGATCATCTCGCAATACATACCGCCACAAAGCGAAAATCGCCACATCACCTGCAAAGAACAACGCAACACGACAAATATCGGAATACAATTTAAATGCACATCCAAATGACAAAGGCCCCACAGCAATTTGCAAAATAACACCAAAACAACCATCATCACCGAGGTCTGCATCTGCAATAATTGACCAGCTTCCACTTGTGTGACGCCCTGTACCATCATGGCACACAGGGCCTACATCAACGTTCCAAAAGGCAACATGGAAGCGGCAAGAACCGCAGGTCCGTCCCATGAGGCAGGCACTAGTCGAGCTGAAAGGCCGAAATGTTGCACCTAGCCACCAGTACAGCGTAAGGGCATGTGGCCCATTGGCGATCGTCCCATAAGATCGAAATGGTGCTCCACTGATTCACCCGAAGCTGCAGGAGTCGAGAGTAAAAACCATCTGGAGGAGTGGCGTAGAGATGGCATCTGCAATAGGGCAGGAGATACCTGTCACCCAAAAGAAACACAAATTAACCGATTGCATTACGGGACTCATGATGCATTACAATCTTCATTCAACACACCAAATCCACACCCATATGCATGCTAGCCCACTCCAAAGGAATATACACACCCCTAAATCAGTATCGAATCATAACGAAATCAATCGAGCTAAATACACCATTGGCAACGTCGGTTACTGTGCATGCGTCCGTCAAGATAGAACCCATGACATGGGATTAGTAACGTGCCTAGACACAAGTGTATGAAGGCGCGTCGAGACAGGGAGGATCCGACAAGGGCAGATAGACGTATGTCCCACTATGGCAGCCTTGCATCACATAGCGCAGGGGAAGGGGAGTGAATCAAAAAACCCATGTACATGGCAGACCCTAAACGGAATCATCAGTCCATGCATCCATTCATCATTCCCTCATCCCGCAATGAAAACGCATGAATATTCACTCACATTATATGTGAAACTTCCATCGCGTCTGTGCGTAATGCAGTCCGCAAAAACCACTGTGCCCCTGGCCGGATCTGTAGTGTTGTGAAGCAAGATGGATTTGGGAACGTCCTGCCTTATCGTCCACTACGCTATTGCGCATCCCATTCAATTCATATCATTCATTGCCTGCTCGTTATGGGCCATGTCCCAAGGACATTCTACAATAGAACGTTACATTTCCAGCCAGACCTGTGGGCGTATCCTCGCCGCTACTTCAAAACCAAAAATGCTGGCCTTCGAATTCCTCACTTGCAACATTACGTCGAAAAGGCTTCTGTGAACGCTTGCATTCACAATTACATCAATGTAGTGCGGCTGTGTGTCATGATGCTAACTGGCTGCAATCACAAATGGGACGCCACGCCCGTCGGTGAAGTACGTTACTGTGCTGCATGAGGGTCGGCCATCGATTGAGCCCTACATACCACTGACTCTTCACAGGTATGTAAGCGGCTGCAATCATAGCATGTGTAACAATGGGAGCATACCATGAAAATCAGTCAAAGTACATCACACTGCCATCGGGATTTGATACATGATTCCAATCCCAAGATGCCATGCGGCCAAATGCAGCCTTACGTGCGGGACGTGCTCGGCCAGAAGGGATAGCATCTGCCACAGAATCATTCAATCAGCACAGGTGGAGGCCATACAGGCCGACAGCACATATATAGCAGACCCAAACCCCTCCCACAACCACTCCCACTCCAAAATGCTACCGGCAGGACTAGCGATGTTGGGCCTGGGGGACCAGATAGCACTGCAAGTGCTACAACTACAAGAAGACGACGAACAACAACAGGTACAACAACCGGGCGCACAGGGGAGACGGAGGAGAAGGAGGAGGAGGAGGGCAAGGCAGGGTCAGCAAGGCCCACAAGCACTGCCACTACCACCACGCAGGCGGCCCGCAATCCCACGCCTCCGAGCCGATCCGTTCAACCTCACTGCTGAGCAGATCCACACCCTCTACCGTTTGGACCGGGACACCATAATCGCCATTGTGGACATGACACATGCTGACCTCGTGAGCATGATAGATAGCCCAACCGCCATCCCACCCCTACTGAAGGTGGTGTCTGCACTCCACTTCCTGGCCACAGGCACCTACCAGCACACAGTGGGACAGTTGCATGGCATTTCACAGCCACTGTTCTCACGGACACTCTTCCAAGTGCACGATGCCCTCCTGAAGCACGCCGACGACCACATCACACTACCACGCACGTACCAGGAGATTACCAACGCAAAAGTGGGATTCCATGCACTTGGCGGCATCCCGGGTTGCATTGGTGCCATCGACTGCACCCATGTTGAATTGGTTGTCCCACATGCCATGGAGGTCCAGTACCGCAACCGGAAACAATTTCATTCAATCAATGTGCAAATGGTGTGTGACTCCAACAAGATATTTACGCATTGTTGTGCCAGATTTCCAGGATCTACACATGATTCTATGGTCCTGAGGAACACAAGAATACCACGCTACATGGAGCGACACGCAGGGCACAGATCCTGGCTACTCGGTGAGTCTCATTCCATGCATGACATCGTGGCCCATTTGATGCGTCAATGACCTTGCAGGAGGGGGGGGGGGGCTACTTAGCACTATCATTCCACTGACACCCTTTATTCGTCTCATACAGGTGATGCCGGGTATCCACTGAAGAGATGGCTCCTTACACCAATCCGGAACCCACAGAACGAGCATGAGGAGGACTACAACCATGCCCACTCACGTACCCGTGTGGTCATTGAACAGGCATTCGGCCTACTGAAGGCTCGTTTCCGCAGCCTCAGCAGGTCTGGCGGGGCACTCATGTACAGCCATGAGAAGGTTTCTAAGATGGTCATGGCATGTGTCATGCTGCACAACATGTGCATACGTAGGAATGTGCCCATGCCCCCTGACGCTGTACTGCATGCACCTGAAGATGATGATGATGATGAGGGTGGGGATGTGGAGGCACCTCAAGGAGTCCATGAGGCACAGGATGCACGTGCAATCCGACAGAGCATCATAGATGCATGCTTCTAGCAACCACGCATGGTGCCTATTACACGGAAAGGGGACCTGTGGCACTGTGTGTGTGTAGTACAGGCACATTGTGGACTGTACGCCTATGAAGGCCTCGTACGCAAATATCAATGTCCACACATGTCATTGGATGATAATGAGATGCTGTATTGTTAATGTGATTTGATTTATACACCCTATGGACCCGCCACCCAGTGAAGCCCAACACACCCCCTCCACCCTACTACCTCCCCCCCCAACACCAGTGTCCAAATATGCATGCTGTCCGTGGTTGGACGCTATTGCAAGCCCCCTCTACGGGTATCAGGGGCACCCCTGCCCGTGGAGCGCAGGTTCCTGCCAGATCTGCGTTGGGGGCTGCCCTGGACGGAACTTGCCACGGATGATGTCTCTGCCTGCTCGCGTCCATGCATGTCTCTGAGGGTTTGTGAGAGCTCCGAGAGCACACGGCGCACAGCAGCAAGTTCAGCACAAACGTCTTTGGACGTCGCATGCAGTTCCCCCCTCAGGCTCTCGGTGCTTTTCTCCATTTGTGCTCTCAGGCTCTCGGTGCTTTTCTCCATTTGTGCTCTCAGGCTCTCGGTGCTTCTCTCCATTTCTCCCCTGAGGCTCTCACTACTTTTCTCTATTTGTGCCCTGAGTGTCTCGGTGGATGTTTCCATGGCTGCCCTGGAACCCCCGCATTCATTTGCATGGTCCTTGAGTAGCGTGGACACTTCCTGCTGTTGCTCGATCAGCAGGTCGAGGGACTGTTGCCTCTGCTGGGCCATGGACATTTGCGGTGGTGTGACAGGGGGGCTGCTCAACACATGTTGCCTTGGCACAGGACTTGTGGGGGTTGGCCAGTCGTCGTCTTCAGGGTGCCCCTGCGTGGTTTCGTCATGGTGTAGGGGATGGAACATGCAGGGGGATTGGGAAAGGTCATGGATGGTACCTACGTCGCCAGCACTGTTTTCCGTGTCGGAGCATGCTGGCATGACAGCTGTGTCACCTATGGTGCTGCTACCACCAGAGGCAGTGCCATCAGATACGTTCTTTGGGGGGACCTGTGGTGCTGGGGTTGTGGACTTGCTGGCTGCTGGGGTGCCTGTTGCAGTCCCCTCCAGTGTGCTGCCACTTGATTCCTGCTGCTGCCGTGTCTTGATCCTTGCACCTGAGGTGGAGGCTCTTGGGACGTTGGTCCTGGCCCTCTTTGCAGGCGTGCTGGTAGGGGTGTCCTGCAGCTCGTCGTTGGTATCGGACCCTGTGGTGGAGTAAAGAGGGGCGAGCGTTAGTTATGGGTCTGTCGGATTTGGAATGGCAACGTATCAAATGCATTGGGGTGGTACATGAGGCTGATTTGGGACTGGGCCTTGGAGGTGGTCTCATTTTCGTGTGGATTGAGGATGCATTCATTTGGCTGCCTGCAGTTAGGGGGTGCATGCTGCACATGTAGGGGTTGTTTATGGCATCTTGATTGATTTGTTTATTCATTCTGACTTTTAGAGGGCGCTGTCAGGGCAAAGTATGTATTGCACTATGGGGTCACATGGTACTGCACATGTTCGTGGTTTGTGGATTTCGCATTGTTTCTCTTGGCCAACCTACCTGATTCTCCGGATGTCGGCACTCCTTTCTCCATCCCTCCGACTCCCTCTATGCTCTCCATTCCTATGGTGGAGGCGCAGATTTCCTCCCAGGGGGTCAACTTGATGGGCGACTCTGAACCCCCCCCGGTAGCTGTGGCGATGTTCCTGTTCGCAGAAAGTATGCTGCGTACGCGGATCCGCAGGTCGTCCCACCGCTTGCGACATTGCTGTGGCGTGCGGGGTGTTGTCCCCACCGCACTTACGCGCTGTGCCACCAGGGCCCATATGGCCTTCTTGTTGGCAAGGGCCGTCCTGGTCATTTGACTGGAGAAGACGACGGCGGCATTTTCCTGGAGGGTCTCGGTGAGCACGGTCAGTTCCTCTCGGGAGAAGTGTACCTGCCGCTTGCGGTCACACGCTTTCTTGGCTACCTTTCCCATATTTATTTTTTTAACTGGGGTTGCTAACGGGTTGGGATGTGTGTCAGGGTCGGATTTTTAATGGTTGTGTTGGGATTCGGTTTTTATAGTTGTGCGGCGTGCTGTTTCCCGTTCCGGCCACATGCTTTTACTTCCGTTTCCGTATATTTACGGTGGCCGTAATTTGCGGTGCCCGCTCGTTACGGTGACCGCTCATTACGGTGACCGCTAAGATGGGTGGCGGTATTGCACCTGGTGCAGCGTACGGCGGCGGTAAGGGCCGTTTTGGGGTCATTTCCGCCATCGCAGCCTTTCGGATTCCGCCATGGCGTAATGCTCGTGCCCGATGGGTCGTGATTAGCCGCACTTTGCTCCTTCGTGCAATGGCGGAAACGCTATTTACGCTGTTGCGGTCCGGTCAGTCACTTTCCGCCAGGGTCGTAATGAGGGCCACTGGCAGTATAACCCCA
This sequence comes from Ambystoma mexicanum, assembly GCF_040938575.1. Classification (NCBI taxonomy): domain Eukaryota; kingdom Metazoa; phylum Chordata; class Amphibia; order Caudata; family Ambystomatidae; genus Ambystoma; species Ambystoma mexicanum. The sequence continues at coordinate 679,175,816 of NC_090924.1, read as the reverse complement.
TCTATGAAAGAAGCTAAGGTCTCATTGCTTTTGAAACAGGGCAAAAACCCTCTGGAGAGATCCTCCTACAGACCGATAGCCCTTATTAATGTGGATGCTAAAATATTTACTAAGATCTTAGCGAATAGACTGGAGGGGCTTCTCCCTGATTTAATACACCAAGATCAAGCGGGTTTCATTAAGGGCAGGCAAACGGCAGACAATATCAGGAGGGTGGCGCACCTGCTGGAAAAGTGATAAAACGAATACCCCTGCAGCCCTTTTGTCGCTCGACACTGAAAAAGCGTTCGACCGGGTGGGATGGTCATTCCTTTCTAGGGTCATGGAAGGCATGGGGCTTGGAGGGGCCTATCTGCAGATGGTCAAAGCTAACTATGACGGGCCTCAAGCTAGGGTGGTGGTAAATGGTGTGGCATCTAGACTGTTTCGGTTGCAAAGGGGCACAAAACAGGGCTGTCCCTTGTCACCCTTATTATTTGCTATTTATTTGCAACCTCTACTTCAGGCTATTCGAGAGTCAGGGGACATCCGGGGAATCCCGTTCGGGGGGTCCCAGCATAAAGTGGCAGCCTTTTCTGACGACATGTTGCTCACCCTTACGAATCCACCTCCATCTTGAAGGGCCAGTAGAAAACTCCTTGAAGACTTTGGGGAAGTGTCAGGGCTACGTATCACTATGGGTAAATCAGAATTGTTGGATCTGAATCTGGGGAAAGAGGTGCGAGAAGAGCTCAAAGGGTCCTCACCGTTTGCGTGGTGCTCAGGTGGGATTGTTTATTTGGGAGTAAAGACCACTCCAAAGCTCCCGGGATGGTACGCAGCCAACTACCCCCTCTAATGAAATGCATTAAAAAAGACCTATATAAATGGCGGAATCTCCAGGTTTCCTGGCTTGGGAGGATTGCAACTATAAAGATGGTAATAACGCAGCGCCTTCTATACCTATTCCAGGCTATTCCCCAAGCAGTCCCGGAAAGCTTCTTTAAGGAACTTCGCACCATAACAAACAAATTTATTTGGGAGGGTAAGAGAGCCAGGGTTAGTAGACAGCTACTTTCAGCCCCTAAAGGGGAGGGAGGACTGGCCCATCCTAATTTAAGGCAATACTATGAGGCAACTCAGTTGCGGGTCATTAGAGAGTGGCTCCACCAAGGAGAGGAGAAACACTGTGTGAAAATGGACAGGCCAGTAACTAAGTGTGACCTAGATGTGGTCCTGTGGCTCCCCAAACACCATAGACCGAAGCACATGTACATGAGTTCCATCATTAACCTGGTTAAGGAAAACTGGGATAGGCTGGCCCGGCTAAGGGGTATTACTACCTTCCCGTCCCCTTTCACTCCTACTTTGGACCATGGGAATTTCCACACCTCGGTTGGAAAGGGGAGCTTTAAAAAAATGGCAGGAAGCGGGGTGCAGGAGGATGAGGGATATGTTTATTGGGAAGGAAATTAGCTCCTTTTCCGAGTGTAAAAGGGACTTCGACCTGGGGGAGGAAGAAAGATTGAAATACTACCAACTGCAGCATTGGCTGTTACACCCAGAAAATAAAGAGGCGGCTGTCAGGGATCCCACCAAGTTTGAAAAATACTTGATATCTAATGACAGCTCAAAGGGGCTGATCTCGCATCTGTATAAGGCTCTAGATGAGGCCACTCCAAGGCAGAGCTGGGCCTTTATGGCCCATTGGGAAAGAATCTTGGGGAGAGAAATAGAAAGGAGGGAATGGGAAAGACTTTTGAGGATAATTCCGAAACTAGCGAGAGCATCCCAAACCCAGAAGGCCTGGTACAAAGTTATTTACAGGTGGCATTATACTCCAGCCTGTCTACACAGGCTTTATCCTGGGTCATCGAGTAATTGTTGGAGGGGTGTGGAGCGGTGGGAACAGCGGAGCACCTCTGGTGGTGGTGCCCTAAAATACTGCCCTTCTGGGAGGATATTCGGTGAACTCAACAGCAGGTATTAGGTCCAGGGAAGAGTAGATCTCCGGAGCTGGTCCTAATGGGAACTCAGCAAGATGACTTGACCTGGGCACCTGGACCCAGAGAGAGAGCGCAGGTGATGCTTATTTTAGCGGGAATGACATTGATCGCCCAGAACTTTCAGGACCGGCTCCGGAAAATCTGGGAGATAGTCGTGGTGGAATGGGCTACGTACACTATGACCAATGCACTGCAGAGCTTTGCAAGTGAATGGGGAGAAGTGATGAGTTTTCTTAGAGACGATTTCTGGATTGGCTGGCGCCCGCAGCGCCTTATGTTATTGGACCTACAGTGAACAGTGGAGGGGCCGAAAGGCACCTAAAAGTGGCAGGGAACATTGGACAGTGGCTTGCTTATCTGTTGGGTTTTTTCTCTGGGTTGGGGGGGCAGTGGGGTGAAGGGGGGCTTTAGGTGGGAATGAATGTTGGAGTTGTTTGTTTTAGAAAATGTAATAAAAACATGTATCCAAAAAAAAAAGAAAGGATGTTTCCAGACACCACTTTTATCTATAATATGAAGGATTACGTATCTACCATCAGCGAAGTGACGCCCACAATGGATACCATCATAAACGGGGATAAAGAAAGATTCAATCTCCCAAAAGAGGACGGACTGTACTTTCACAATACCCTACTGCATTTGCCTACAGAGAAATTGAGAAACGAAGTTCTACGAATGAGCCATGACTCCGTTATCGCAGGACATCGAGGCGTTAAGGCTACCTGTTATTACTTAACTGTCACTTCTGGTGGCCTCACATCTCATAAGATGTACACGACTACGTAAACTCCTGTATCACGTGTAGTCAAACTAAAACTTCCCGCTAACATCCCTTTGAATTGCTGGTTCAACCATCAATCCCTACCAAACCATGAAAACAAATGTCAACGGACTTCATAGTAGATCTTCCTCCTTCCAACAACCACACTGTCATTATGGTCACAATCGATTTTATTACCAAACCTGCCCATTATGTGGTCCTACCTAAGATCCCCAAAGCAGCACAAATGTCCACTATATTTCTCCACTCTACTTCTCTAAACATGGCCTTCCAGACACCATAATCTCAGATCGCGGTTCTCAATACACTTCTCGATTATTGGGCCCTTGTCTGTAAATCCCTAGGCATCCAACGTGTGTTAAGCTCAAGGTTCCATCCCCAAATCAATGGACAAACTGAGAGACTGAACCAAACCCTTAAACACTACCTACAGTGTTTTGTTTCCACTCTCCAAGACAACTGGACAGAGCTGTTACCCCTCGCAGAATTCGCTTATAATAATACACATCATAACACCATCAACACTTCCCCTTTTTTCTGCACATGTGGTTATCACCCTTCTAGCATACCTACCATCACACCTTCTAGCATCCAAAACCCTACTGTGACCTCCTTGATGGATTCTATAAAAACAGGTAATTCCAATGCTCTGTCTGCCTTGAATCACTCAAGAGTACAACAAAAGAAACACGCAAACAAGAAAAGAACACTTGCAGCTCTTCTTCAGGTGGGTGATAAGGTGTGGTTGGCCTCCAAGTTTCTTCCTAGACATTTGGTGCCTTCCAACTATCCCCTACTTACTATGGACCATTTCTTATCTTAGCTACCATTGGCACAGTAGCTTACCGACTGAAACTACCCATATCTTGGTCTAAAATTCATCCTGTGTTTCATGTCTCTCAATTGAAACCCTTCATTGCTGACCGCTTCCAATGGATTGCAGTGTGAAGTAAGTGCTCCTTCCTATCCTTTCTTCCTTACTCCCCCTCCCTAACATCCTTTCCTTTCTCCTTGCTCTATTCCTTGTGCTACCTTTCAGCCTTGCCAAGTAACGGCGCACTCGATTAACCCCATTTCCGTGCTCTTTTCATTGACCACAGAACTGATTTCAGCGGAAGCCCGTTTCACGGGTCCCTTTCGGTGATTCTTACTCTGCTCCCCGTCGAGCTTTTCTTTCCTTTTGTAGCTCCATGCGGAGCATTCATACGCTGTGAATAATCCCCCGACGCAGTATGACTTTGAACACTGCGTGGCATTCTCAACTTTGTTTATGCAAGACATCTCCTGCATTCGTGTCTCTTCAGTTCCTTACAGAGTTTCTAGGAACAGTCACAAATTGCAACCAAGGATCAAACGTGAATAAAATAACACTGACTACAAATCTATTCTCTTATTTACATAAGCCTTTGGACAATCCAATTCAACACCAATTTTCAGACTACTGAAACACGTGTAAATGGTCTACACATATTAGTGATTGGAAACCTAGAAGTCCAGGTTGTGCAACACGTGCACCACCCATCATTTTACTGTGAGAGAGTCTTTGTCCTTGGTAAGTTCCTTGAATACATACTGTATTTTCTGTCACCTCTCTCTCCTATTACTTAATAATTGTAATGTGTATATATTAAATACTTGTTTCTATCCCTTCTTATATCTGGGGCTAGACAACATTCAAGACAGCACTACTCTGCACCACGCATAAAACCGCACTTCGCACTTCTGGACATCCATAGATCTGCATGTTTGGGTTTTCTTCCCCCCAGGAGGGTTTCCCCAGCTTTACCTTTGCCCAACAGTCCGTGTCCAGTTGTAATTCTGCATACTACAGACTGAGCAGTCATTAATAAGTCATAACAATTTGACAATGAGCCAACAGAGAAATGCTTTTACACAGCAGTACTTAGTAATGCATTCTGATTTGATGGGGAGAAGTGAAGTAGTGAAGATATTTCACATCAATTGTAATGGCACCGTGGGGGCGTGGCTTGGGCAGCCATGGAGTAGGACGTGCTTCCTGAGCAGCTCCGGAGGATCCGACATATGATCTGTGAAAACTACCTTCAAAAACGCGCTACTGATTCCAGGATTGATTATACATGCATGGGAACGTGTGTTCTGCTCACTGTATAAAGACCGAGTGAATCGTGTGTGGAATTCTGGAGGAATTGCTCGGCGAACGACGGTGGCTGCTCGGTCCATTGTCACACAAGATGGCCGACAACAAAGGAAACGAAACTGGAGCACCCGGAGCGGCAGAATAGAGACGGCAGCCGTGGGGAAAGAATGATGATGGCGAAGTGGAGACGGAGCAAAATCCCTGTGGCGGTAAGCCTTGTGTCGCGATGGCTTGCGTGCTGACCCGGAAGGCAAGAGACCGGGGGCAGCGGGGGTGCAAACAGATAGGCCGCGCCATGACAGACATAGGAAGCGCTCGCTCGGCATCAATGAGCAGTAAACTGCGGCGAGAGGTGGCGGACGGTGCGACTGCTTGAAGAGTAGTACAACAGCTGATAAGGGTAGAAAAGACGGTTGGGGAGGCACGCGGATGCTGAATTGTGATAGTGAGGCCCAACGGAGGCCGCAGAATGTCGGCGCGAGGGGCCGTGGGCAAGAACGAGAATAAACAATTCACAATGGATATTTCTGCCAAAACGCAACATTCTCCTGCGGCCATCGCGCCCAAAGGCGCGATGGTACCAGCGGAGGGCACCACAGTGGCTGATAACTATCAGATTTTAGAGGCCATCACGGAGCTGAAAGACTCTTGGGGGGTTGCGATGTTGGACCTGCGCACTTCCCTGGAGGCTAAAATAGACGCAGTGGGCATAGAAGTCTCCCTGCTGAGGCAAGATGTCAGGGGGCTGTCAGGGGGCTGGCGGAACGAACAAGCAGCCTGGAAGGTGCGGTGAAAACTAACACGGACACCAGCAATAACAACGCACTAACAACGCAAAGGAGATCCATGTACTCAAACAACAGGTGGCTAACTTGCAGTCTCGGGCAGAGTCTCGGGCAGAGGAACCAGAAGGGAGAGTGAGGAGAAACAATATTCGCGTGGTGGGCTTGCCGGAGGGTGAGGAGGGACAGGCCCCGACAGACTACGTCGAGAACCTACTCCTACAAGGAATTGGGGCTGGCAAACTCTCGCAGGGATTCGCAGTGTAGCGTGCACATATAGCTCTTATGAGGAAGCCGAGACCAGGGGCCCCTCCCCGGGCGATAATTGCCAAAATATTGAACTACAAAGACCGCGAGAAAATACTGGAGTACTTCCGAAAAGGTGGAACAATCGAAAGGGCCTTGAGCTCCATCACGGCGTATCGGACTACACTATGTTGGTCCAGAGACAACGGTACAGCTATGTGGCAATCAAAAGGAGGCTGCGTGCGGCTGGGATAAAATATGTGCTTCTGTACCCCGTGAAATTGAAGGTGGTGCACAAGAGCAACATTTATTTTTTTGACACTCCAGAAGAAGCATCGACGTGGCTGGATCTGCAGGGCTGCCCGGAACAAGACACAGAAGAGACCCAAGAGGGACGCGATAAGTGACTGGGATATGGTATGCATACTGTTAAGGCGTTGAGTGAGCGCCCCAGGGGTGCCTATATGAAGATTAAGAACAATGGACGCGGCTGTCAGAGGCTGATATTTTGATAAAATACCGCTGATTGTAACGGACTTGAAGGACTGGAATATAGTAGCGTGTACATATATTCAAATTGTATAGCAATGTGTAGTCAATCCGATGTGTCATAGGAGCAGCAGGGTGAAAGCACCCTACCCCCCAAATTATAGTTGTAGTAGTAGTAGATTGGCCACTAGGGCGGCCTCACCCTGCGGAGCTTCGAGTACAGGCGAGAGCCAGAAAGAGCTAGATGCGGGGGAACAAAGTTATGTTGTACCTACGCAGGCAGAAAATAGATATTGCATTGCTGCAGGAAACCCACCTTACACGAGAGAGGATGGACACGATCGCTGGGAAGTGGAAAGGGGTGTTGGTGGGCTCATCGTACTCTGCTTATGCAAGAGGAGTGCTTATATGGGTGGCGCCACATGTCCCTTTTCAGCGATTGCAAGTGGTGGTTGAGACAGACGGGAGGATAGTAATGCTGAGGGGACTGGTGGAGAACAGGGAGATAAGCATTGTAAACACGTATGCCCCGAACCAGAACACAGCGGCGTACATTAGAACATTGGGGGTCATTCCGAGCATGGAGGTAAGGTAAAAACCATGCCGGTAATGATTTACCGGCATGGTTTTCCGCTCCATGCTATTCTGACCCCTCAGACCGTTAATTACGGCACCGTAAACTACAATGCCGTAATTATCGGTCTTGGGTCGCGCGCACCACCATGCCGAAATTAACGGCATGGCGTAAACCGGAGCTGATCACAAGTAAGGAGCACACGTAAATTACGGCCTCCTCAAGGCCGTAAAGTACCTTACCGGCATGGAGTACATACAGGCATCTCAGAGAAGGAGTAAAGAACCCTGAGCAGTGGGTCCCAGAGCCACAGGTTCACACATGCAACACAGATGTAGGCCAGGAGTCTGCTACAGCAGAAAAGGAACACACCCACACCCCCCCTCCCACACCAAGATGACACCAATAGAACAAGCAAGGCCACAACCACACAAACCCCTGCAACAACACCACGCCCCCCCACTGAGTAGACACAGGGGTAGAAGGAAGGGGAGACAGACCCTGCATGCAGCACCACTGCAGCCTCCATTACCACCCCAGCAGCCCCCATGCACACGCAGCATGTCCGGCCACTCAAGGAGAAGTCCTACCAGATAGACACCCCTGACCACCTAGACTGTGACACCGTCATCACCATATTGCGCCACAGACACAAGAAAAGCGAGCACCATACAAATGTACAGTGACAACCTGGCACAAGTGACGGTGTTGCCTGTGCCCCACACCCATGCCACAGGCACCTACCAGCACACAGTGGCATGTCACAACCGTCCATTAGGCGGCCACATATACAAGTGCCGTTACACCTCCCCAAGCACACAAGGGCCTACCAATCCCCAACATGGACCACCCATGAGATACACAACAGTAAAGCTGGACCTAATGCAAATGGAGGCATGCCAAATGACAATGGTGTCCCTGACAGCACCCACAGGTCGTATGTGGACCAGCATGGCATGCAGGTGGCGGACAGCAACTGCAAACAATACCACTCCCCCTACGTGCACATGGAATCCAACGCTACCAAGAACCGCACACATGGGTGGGCCTGACACCAAACAACTACACATGACTCAAAGGCCCAGCAGTTCACCACGCTACCGCGCCACATGGTCCAACATGCAGGATGACCTGCCTGGCTGGCGGTTGAGTCGTCTGACTGTGTCATGCAAGTACACTGGTGCCATGGGGTGGGTGCCTGCATGAACCAACTGTGTTGAAATGATGAAGCCACTGTACGGTGTTCACCCCGACAACAAACCTGCCACAGAACCAGTGCAACGGCACATACAAACAGATTCCCACTTTGATAGAATAAGGCACTCACAACACACTACATCTCCACCAACTGACAAGGGCAAATCACGCTACACCAGCACCACTCATTGGCGGACACCACAACCGTAAGCGCATATTGGAAGACACACTGCACATGCACAATGTGGAATCCCCCAGCTTGGCCCCACATTGGAGACCCATCCCTGGGAGTGGAATTAACGGAGGGCAGCAGGGGTACGACATCACATCACCAGCATGGCACACCCATGGGAGTGTTGGGAATCACCATAGAATGGATCAGAGCAGGATGCTGACCATGATCCACAGACTACAGCCATCACACCCAAATACGATTCTACACAGTACACAGCACCACATTGATCCGACATCAGGACAGCAGCATGCAACAAAGGAACATGTACCCCAAGATGTCCACACCATTGTTCACGGACATCATGTAGACGCAACCCCCCACTGCATTCCATTGCATCGGACACATATTTGTGTCCATGAACGTGCGCAATACATCTATGGACATGTGCAGATGGCCATCATTGAAGCCCTGCCATGACAGCCAAGTACTGTTCTCCACCATGACAGTCCACACACTCACCTCATTTGGCTACACATGCAGCTGTTGTTGGCTGTCCCTTGTCAACAAGCCACATGACCCCTGTCATTAACCCCCTGAACAGGCCCATGGGGCAACCAGACAATGGCCATACCCGTGCATGTGTGTAGATGAAGCAGTCACCTGGCTTACGTGAAGCACATATGTGCCGGCGAAGCAGGACTGGTGGTTGACCCATCCACTGATTTCTGGTGTCAAATGAGCCCATGGCATATGTGCAGATGGACCAAAAGTGCATCCCTACATGAGCGGCTATCACCCCTGACATGGTACTGCTACAACCACAGGACGATGCGGTGAAGGCGGAGGGTGAAGTGGCAACAAAGGTTCATTGAGGCAGTGCACTTGAGGGACATGTAATGCTCTGTACTTACAGTGGACAAGATCTCCAGGATACAAGTCAGTAGAGGGTGTCATGACATAGGCACACAGGGCACTGGACTTGTGTATACTTGTACAACATGCACTGGCAGTAGTCAATGAACAAATGTGCAATGATGAATGTCCACAACGGTTGAATTTTGCGACACCAATTGTGTATTGTGAGAAAAACAAAATAGTGCATACATCAGCAGCAGCCCCTCCCCCTCCCCCCTCACCCCAACTCCAGAACAAACCATCACCCCCTCCCCCCTCACCCTCAACACCAGAACAAACCATCACACACCTCCCCCCTCCCTCCAACTCCAGAACAAACCATCACCCGCTCTCCCTCCTCCCCCCAACTCCAGAGCAGTCGTCCCATGTAGGATGTGAAGCCCACATGTGGCAGGAATGCCTAATGTTTCTTGCTCCCCTTGTCTGGGGGAGGCATATCCCGCTGACGCATGGAACGCCGAGTGCGTCTCTCTGGGCTGCCTTGCGTGGCCTCACCGGTTGTGGCCGTGTCCTCTTGCTGTGGCACGGAATTTGAATGGCCTGCCTCAAGGGCATTCGCTATGCAGCCAAGGACATGACATAGCCGGGTCGTGCTGTCTGTCAAAGAGTCACACAATTTGGTGGTGCAGTCGGTGAGGGACTGCCGCATTTGATTGAGTTCTTCATGCAATTCTGCCCTGGCCTGGCGGTTGTCCTCAATGTAGTTTTGTATGAGGTCCATCAACTGATGCACTCGCTGCCCGCCAAAAGATGGGAAACCATCGGAAGACCCACTTGGTCCAGCATGCTCTGCAGGGGGCGGTATGGGTGGACTGGGGAGATCGGCTTCATACCCCTGCGGACTGTGCACAGGTGAAGGGGCATCCCCAGAGTCACTGCATGAGGCCAGCGTTACGATGCATGGCTCCGGGCTGTGCACTGTGTCTTGGCCGTCCTCCAACAAGGCCCCCCATATGGGTGACGGGCTGTGCTCACACTCATCAGGCGCGGTAGCAGCAGCCTCCCCTGAGACGCTCGACTGTGCCGAGCTAGGGGTTGGCATAGTTACTGCCGCCGATGCTGTGTGGGATGGTGGTCCGGAAGCTTCCATTGGCCTTTCCGCAGGCAGGGGGGTGGTTGTTTCTGGTGCTGGCTTTGGCCTGACCCTGCCAATACCCGTGGAGGTGCTTCGCCGGCTTGATTGGGGCTCTGTGCTGTCATGGTCAGTGTCTGTGGGGGTAGAAGAGAGGGACAACATTAGTGAATGTGCAATGTCCTATTTGCATACATGGCTGCATGGACATTTCAGTCATTTTAGGTTTGTTCTGTTTTGGGGGTAGCTATGGCAGTGATACATGTGCATGGTAATGACATATACGCATGTTTGGGAGTGACTCATTGTGCCCTGGTTATGTACATTTTGGGTAGTACAATGCCTAACACGCTGGACAGTGTACACGATGGGCTGTGCAAGTCAATGCACTATGGTTGAGGTGCGTTATGTACTCGCACTTGGACCATCGTTAGGCGGCACTTGCCTCAGCATTTGTTGGATGGGGGGATGCGTTGGATGGGTGGAGGGCAACACGAGAGTGTGCCTTCGATGGCCCCATGGTCAGTTTTCATCATGCAATGTACATTGCCAGTGTACACTGTGGACACTCACCTCCTTCTGCAGAAGTCGTTCCCCCACACTCCATGGTCCCCACGCCCTCAATGGATTCAGTGCCAATGAGAGCCGCACAGGTCTCCTCCCACGGCTCAAGTTGGACTGCAGTACTTGGTCCACCTCCCGTCTGCAGGGCCTGGCTGCGGTTGCTGGAGAGGAGGCCCCGCACCCGCAGGTCATCCCACCGCTTGCGGCAGTCCCTGGGAGTGCGGTGGGTGTTGCCTACAGCGCTCACCCTCTGTGCAAGTTCCGCCCAGATGTTCTTCTTGTGGAGGGTGGACTCCCTCCGCATGTCGCTGCTGAAGACAACATCGGCATGCTCTGCCAGGCAGTCGACCATGGCCTGGAGTTCCTCGGGGCAGAATCTCTGCTTGCGAATGCGATCCGCCGCCCTTTTGGGTGCTTTGGGCATGTTGTGAGGTGCCTTGTCCTGTCCCGACTTTAGTTCCCTCACGAGGGTGCTGGCGGCTAAGGCTGGCAATGGATTGTGTTTTTAAAGATGGCCGCCGCTCTCCTTCCCGTTCCTGTGCGATGTCGTAATTTCCGGTTCCTTTTTTTTTATTGCGGTGACCGTAATTTACGGTGTCCGTAAATTACGGTCACCGTTATGCACTGACGCTACAGCTTACAGGGCGATGTTGTTGTTTACGTGTCGCAGCATGCCGGTAGGGGTTTTTCGGGGCGTTTTGCGGCAGGCCGCTCGGTACTGTTCCGGCATGGCGCAAAGCGCGTGTCAGCGAGCTCGGAATGGGCCGGAATTTGCGGTCTTGCACCAGCCCGGTGTCGTACTTTACGCCATGCCGGAAAGTACCGATACTTACCGGCATGGCTCGGAATGAGGCCCATTGCTGGATGACTTTGGGTTGGAGGATGCATGGAGAGTGAGGCACCCCCAGGAAAGGCAATATTCACATTATTCTGCCCCACAGCAGTTATCAACGAGGTTGGATTATGTCTTCACATCACCTGAAATGATAGCGGAGATCGCACAAATAGAGTACAAAGCCAGGGTTCTTTCGGACCACTCGCCCTTGATTCTCGCATGGCAATACTGCCCCCCCGAGAGCGAGGATCCCGACATGGCGCCTACGAGCGGTGGCGTTGCGAGACCCCTTTTTTAGGGAGGACTTGAGGGAGGAGATTGTAAATTATTTTGAAACAAATACTGGGAGCGTGGATTCCGCGGGAACACTATGGGAGGCCTTTAAAGTTGTCACGAGGGGGGTAGCCATAGCGAAATCCAAGGGCCTACAAGGTGGGGTTTTGGCTGAACTGCAGGAGATGGAAGAAAAATTAGAAGAGGCCTTAAGGGGAGAAGGCGATACAGCAGAGAAGCTAGAATTGACACTTAGGCTACAGCAAAAATGTGCGGAATATTGGGAGAGATTGTGTAACCTTAATCATAAAAAATACGTAGAGAGACAGCATGCCGGAGGTGATAAACCGGGGATACTTTTGGCGTGGTTATATAATAGTGAGACCCCCAGAGTCACAATCAGGACTACAGAGAGATAAGACGGTAGCGTAGAGGACACCCAGGAGGGAGTTAATCAAGCGTTTGTGGATTATTATAAGGTATTATATGGAGATGACGGGGAAAGTAGTCGCGCTATGATGGAAGAAACGCTTGAGGATATGGGGTTGCCCACGATAAGCGAGGAGGAGAGAGAGGAACTAGATACCCCGATCACCTTGGAAGAATTAGGGGAGGTGGTGAGGCAGCTGCCTACTAGTAAAACCCCAGGGACAGATGGACTCCCAAGTGAGATTTACAAAGTATACATGGAAGTGGTCCTCCCCCCACTGCTAGAGATGTTAAATGAAGCGTTCGAGACGGGACGCTTACCAGAGTCACTGAGAGAGGCTGTCATAATACCTCTCCCAAAACCTAATAAACCTGGACACAGCTGTGGTTCCTATGGACCCTTGTCAATGCTGAATCAAGACGGCAAGATATTAACTGCTGTCTTAGCAAACAGACTGAAGAAGGTTATTGGCAAATTAATACATCCGGATCAAACGGGCTATGTCCCTCATAGAAACATTACCAATAATCATAGGCGACTCCAGAGAATCATTGAGTTTGGCATAGAAAGAGATGAGGAAATGGCAATTGTGTCTTTGGATGCGATCAAGGCCTTTGACTCTGTTAAATGGCCATGGCTGCTTGCGGCCCTGAAGCACTACGGGTTAGGGCCTGGACATGCAAGGTGGGTGAACATTTTATATAGCGAACCGCTGGCTAGAGTTAGGACAGGATCTGTGATATCGTAAAGGTGGCAGCTCAGCAGGGGTACTAGACAGGGATGCCAGTGGTCTCCAATGCTCTACATACTGGCCCTGGAACCTCTAGCAATATATCTGAGGCAGCAATATGACACCATAGGCATCAAGGTGAAAGGGGAGCGGCATCTGATCTCCCTATATGCAGATGACATGCTGCTGTACTTGCGATTCCCAGAAGAAAATCTCCAGTACATCCTAGAAGTGCTAGAGAGATACGTTGTGCTGTCCGGCATAGCAGTGAACCCCCAGAAGTCCAGCTTGTTCCCATTAGGGGGGTACATGGGGATTCCAGCGGAGCGGTTACCTGTATTGCAAGTGCCGTGGGCGGTTAGCACATTTCGGTACCTGGGGATAGATATATACCACACCGTGGAGGAAGAGCATAGGTGCAATACAGAAGTAGCCATTAAAAAAATTGAGAAGTATATGCAGTTTTGGGCAAAGCTGCCCTTGCCGATGATGGGGCGGGGAGCAATGCTAAAGATGGTGGTCCTGCCAAGGCTCCTACACTACTTCGGGAACATACCATACCTGATTCCTAAGAAGTTCTTCACCAAATTGAATAGCATGTGTAGGGACTTTTTGTGGCATGGCACGCGAAATAGAGTGGCGTTATGGAAGCTACAGAACTTCCATGACAAAAGAAGGATAAAGCTGCCAACTATGAGGCGTACTATGTGGCAAGCCAGTTACAGTATGTTGCCAAATGGCTCTCTGACGAAGAGACCTCTGAATTTAGGCTGTTTGGGCGTGATTGTGACCTTTTTATTTAAAAGAAATGATGTGGGTACCCAGGGCGGAAATGGTGGGGCGCCCTAAAATGATGCTACTGGGGTGGAAGGTGTGGCGCAGGGCATGTCAAATGATGGAGGACCCGTCCCCATGCTCACCGCAGATACCACTGGTTGTATTGACGGGTGCAGGCGCGCAGCTACGAATGATACTCAGGAACCACTGGGAACCGGCTGGAGTGGCAACAATGGGTGATATTTGGCGGGAGGGCTCTAGTATTACTTTTGAGGGGCTGCGGGAAGAAACTGTTTTGCACGAGGGCCAGTATATTACATATCATAGAGTGGTACAGAGGATTAAGAGAACATGGCCTGAAACTGTGTTGGAGGAAGATTCAGATGCTACCATAGACGTGATATATGACATAGCTGAGGGGGGTCATGAGATTTCCAGATTGTATGAAATGCTGATGTCTAAAGTGGGGAAGGAGGTCACGCAGTTGAGACTTGACTGGGAAATGGAGGTGGGGGCCCCGATGGGAGACGGGATGTGGGAACGGGTGCAGGGGTATCATAAGAAGGTGTCTAGAAACGCGAGGCTGAAACAGATTCAGCTGTACATAACGCACAGGGCATATATGACTCCTTGGAGGATATCGAGGTTTGAAAATGCAGGGCGGCAAGCATGCCCCAAGTGTGATGAGGAGAACGCGGGCACGGTGCATATGTTCTGGTCATGCCCGATCATAGAGTGATTCTGTAGGGGAGTGAAAGAGAAACTGGAAGAAAAAGGGGTCAAGATGGTAGTGGATACAGTGTGGGCCTGTCTGCTGGGGGGGTTCCCCAGACCACAGAAGCTCAGGCACGTAAGTAAGCTGAGGGATCTGGCTTATGTGCTTGCAAAAAGGAGGATTGCCATGGGATGGAAGTCATGCCATGTGCCAAAGGTAGAGGTGTGGTGGAGAGATTTGCAAAAATGGGCGGAAGCCGAAACCATGGCATGGCAAGAAGCGAGTAGCACAGGGGGGAAGGAGGAGAATGAGTCCCTGATGGCCTGGAAATCACTGATGGCCGAACTGTTTGGGTCATTAGCTGACCCGGCGGAGCCTGTAGAAGAGGAGACCGAACCACAGGTTGCGGAAACTGAAGGTTTAATGCAATAGACCCGTAAAGGGGGGGTGGGCTAAGGGAAGTAGTGGTTAGAAGTTAAGAAAGTGTAATAAAACTGTTGGAACATGCACTGTTTGTTCGGTTTGTATTGTTTGGTTGTTTGTATAACTCAATAAAAAAAAATTACAAAAATTTGTAATGGCACCGTTTTGCCAGCTAATGAGAAAGGTGACAGTATTTTGCCTACAGTTTTGAGATCTATTTAGAAGACAAATCGACTGCGAATTCTGCACAGGGAACATGCTTTGTTGGGCAGAATGCATTGACCTATGCTGGAATGCTTAGAGGATACACAGACAGTACTTACAGTTATAGTAGAATGCAGGCTGATAAATTAGAGTTGCCACAATATTGCACACTGTTACTAGTAGCAGCAGTATGCCAGGAGGGCACCGTTAGTTCACTGAAGGATCTTGCTAATGCAGGACACAGAGTTTCTTTGAATGAATACCAGTTTTGTCAACATGGAGAAATCCATGGAGGTTTCTTGTTGTTGAAAGAGGGTATGAGAATGGCCATAGAGATTGCGCAAGGGAGAATGCATGTTGCATCAACATTGATAGAGGAAGAGAATGCTTTTGTCACACTGAAAACAGCTTTGTGTTATGTTCCAATCTTGGAGATTTCCAATTATGTGAAGGGATTTGTTTTATTTGTTTACATGAAAGGAATGCTTTAGCAGATGCATAATGCAGAGAACGTGGAGGCACAGTGCTTCACAGATTTGACATCCGCTTGAATTATGACAGACAGTTCCTAAAATGCTATACATTGAATGGGAATGGCCAGATGCTGACATTTTAGCATTGCTTTCTCTGAGAGAGAACCGAACAGGTTACATCTTGTATGGATTGTGAAGAGCAGTGTAATGAGAAATTAATATCTTTGCCTTGTTTGAAAACAGCTTGATATGCAACCTTTTGATACCGCACTTTTTCTTTCTGGTTTCAAGATACATCTGATCCAGACTGACTTACTTATGAAAACTGGACTATGCATACCAATTGACCTGATGACCAAGACTGATCGGGAGACTGGCTTGACAACTGAACATCCGTGCCACGCGATGTTGCCGAACAGCAGTGAAATTCTGCAGAATGCCATTGAGGCCTTGAAGTCGGAACAAGATATCTGTTCTGCCAAGAGAAGTACGTGGAGTGAAGCTTGCTTGCTGGCTGATTTCCAGGCTGAGAGATTTGCCGTGAGAAAATCAGTGCACAGAGATGTGTTTTCCCTGATGTTTTCGAATGGGAAATGTTTGCCACAAGTCTGTTTTGTGAGCTGTTTGCATTAACAACGAAGAAGAAGAAAATATTTGCCTTGCTTTGCTCTAGACTGGGTAGAGGTTGGGGTTAGGGGGAGGAGTTACATACCGAAACGTACCCCCTAGTGCTTTTCTTATTTTCATCAAGAGAGAGAAGCTTTGACCCATGTGTGGACAAACATGAAAGTTAGACAAGACTGCAGGGTCCAAACCTGGCTTCTTCAACAACGGAATTATGAGGGCATGCTTAAGGTTATCAAGGATCACCCCTGAGGAGAAGGAGTCATTGGCGGCACTGGTTAGCCAAGGGACAATGTCGTTAAAGACACTCTTCAGAATTGAGAACGGAACGGGATCGCTAGGAGACATTGATTTTAAACCTTTAGTGGCTGCCAAAACCTCCTTGTCTGAAAACACTAGAAAAAAGGACCAGACACCAACCGCTGTGTCCAGAGGAGTGAGCGGGCAAAAACGAGGCCTGAACTGCACCTCCTGGGACAAGTCAGACAAATGGCTTTACGAATAGTGGCTATCTTATCGTCGAAGAAGGACGACAGAGAATCACGGAGTTCCTGAGAGGAAGGGGTAGCAGGCTGAGATTTAGCTTGAACAGTTAAAGATTGAACAACCTCAAATAAGGTGCTACATTGATTAATGGCCTGTTCAATCTTGTCGCTAAAATGGGTTTGTTTAGCTACCACATTTGCTTTTTGGTATTTTATGGTAGCAAGGCGATAAAGAACTCGGTCGGAAGGCAAATAAGTAATTCTCCATTTTCTTTCTGCATGCCTGTGGTCGGGTTTCAGAGTTTTAAGTTCCTCTGTGAACCAAGGTTCAGAGTGATGGGACTTCACAGGGCAGTGTTTACAAGGTGCATGAATATCTGCCACTGAGTTAAACTTCTGGGAAACTGTCGCAAGCGTGCAAAGAGGGACATTAATACAGTCCTTGAGAATCAGAGAAGTGAGATTCAGAGGAGAGACAGAATGCCAACAGCGTTTAGAAATAAACTGCAGAGAGCAGGGAGGAAGAGAAACCACAGCTGTCGTAGAGAAGGGGACCACCATATGATCTGACCAGATAATAGAAAGTGCTGGAAAAACAGTCAAAGCTGCAGGAAAAGCAAAAATAAAATCCAGGGTATTCCCCAGCTGATGCATAGCATAAGAAACCAGCTGGGAGAGACCGAGGTCAGACATCGTAGCCAAAAATTGACCGACTAAGTAACAGTTGGATTTATTAGTAGTAAAATTGAAATCACCAACAATAATCAGGTTAAAGTATTTCTGACGCAACATAGCAACGAGGCCAGGAAACTCATCACAGAACTTGCGGTCATAGCCTGCAGGACGATAACTGACCGCACAAATGCCACCCAGGATAGCGATATGGGGGTTGCACTTATAGGAATACAAATGTGTCATCACACACAAACCAGGGAAAGATG
Organism: Ambystoma mexicanum; assembly: GCF_040938575.1. NCBI lineage: Eukaryota > Metazoa > Chordata > Amphibia > Caudata > Ambystomatidae > Ambystoma > Ambystoma mexicanum. Next base: position 679,158,007 of record NC_090924.1, on the reverse strand, counting down.
AGAACCCAGCAGACTTTTTCTCTTGTCACCCTCTTGCGGGCCCCCAGTAATCGAGCAGCAGAGCGGATGGTTAAGTAAACTACATCATCCACCATGCAGTGCCACCAGCCATCTCTCTATAGCAGAACTGACAAAATGCATAGCAGAAGATGCTACGCTCTCGCTGGCCACATCCTGCATCAAAAATGGACGATGGAACTCAGCCGTACACTCCGTCCGAGCACACCAGGCCCTTGACAGTGACCTTCTCAAAACACTTGCCAAATCCAAAGACGAGTTGTCCTTATCCCCCTCATTTCTGATACTGAAAGGGGACCGCATTGTGCTAACGGCAGCACTCCAACAGTGCACAGTGGACATCACACACAAAAGCCACAGCGGGACAGTATCTACAAAATGCATGGCCCGGCAGAGATTCTGGTTCCCGGGAATGGACAAAATTATCGAGACAATGCTAAAATTGTGCCACATTGGTTTCATGCTACAGCCTCCGGTGTTCCCAGAACCTCTGAACATGTTCCCACTCCCGGAAGGGTATGGGAGGAGGTGGACTTTTTTGGCCCCCTGAGATCGGGAGAATATTTGTTGGTGGTACTAAATGAACACTTAAGGTATCCCAAAGCAGAGATAGTATTCTCTACAGCCGCCACAGCCATTATACTGATGCTAGACAGGATCTTCGCAGCATTTGGAGTGCCCAAAGTGGTCAAATCGGACAATGGTCCACCATTCACCAGCAGAGACTTTCGAGATTTTGCTGCATACATGGGTTTCCAACACCGCAAGATCACTCCACTCTGGCCCCAGGCAAACGGGGCTGTGGGACGCTTCATGGTGAACGTCAAGAGGGCAATACGCATTGCTAACATTACCCACATGCCCATTGAACAATCACTATATCAACTATTGCGATATTACCTCAACACGCTGTATGACTCGACAGAAACATGCCCGGCCGAGTTGATGTTTGGCTGCCTGTGTGCTCAAGATTGCCTCATGAGGGCCAGGCAGCCGAGGAGTAAAGGGACGAAAGAGAAGTAAGGAGAAAGGACGACTAGGCAAAAGAGAGAATGAAAGAATATGCTGACAAAAAGAACAGGGCACGAGTTGCCAATTTGGGAATAGGAGATGAGGTCTTGGTGCATCAAACACAATCCCACAAAGACGTCTCGCCTTTTGGACCACAACCATTGACATGTAAAAGGGTCCATGGTGACGGCTGAAAGAAAGAGATGGACAGTAACAAGGGCCAGCTCGCTATTCAGGAAAGCAAGCAAGGACAGACTACGAGGGCTGCAGACTTGGAGCGAGGAAGAAGACTACACAAGGGAGACGTTGGGCTACTCAGGAGATGAAGATGATTTGGAAAGGGAAGAGCAGAGCAGATTACAGGTGAAGAAACTCCAGAGGAAGAGAATGTGGTTTCTCATACAAAAAACATACCCTGACGCACCATTCGAAAGCCGAGAAGGTGGATCGAGGAAATGGGGTAGGACGATGTTATTTTGGGGGAGGTGTATCATCACCAGCAGTCACCTGATGAGGGATGCAGTGATGCGTACACAGGGACTGCTGACCTGCGTTAACATGAGCGTGCATAGCGCACAAATAAATCAGTTATGACGTGAACCTTATGAGTGTGTGGACGTGCGTTCTTTGGCCACCTGCGCTCTGCACTGCGGGCCCCTCCCGAAGTAGGGATCTTATAAAAGTCACAAACGAGTCAGATGTATGTTTGTTCACGCTGCAGCAAGCACACGCAATGGGACGACCCAGCTCCCGAGTTCCTACAAGAGGGAGCACCGGAACCGTTATAACACTGGCAAAGAGACAGAAGTAATACGCATCCCGCACGATCCAAGCCACATAACCGTGAGGAGGAAAACCCACCTTCCCCCCCCCCACCTTGTGAGGCCTGAGCAACACAGCAGGAGGCCAACGCAGAATGAACATCTCCATAAAAGTTGTGACCCCAGTGACTCATCAGTGAATGGGCAAGCCGACCATCACACAACAGTGACTTCGACACCGAAAGCATGCTGTAAGTGTAAGCGCACACAAGCCAACATAGCAATGGGGATGGGTGCAAAGTAAAAGAAAACAAATGCTACGCTACCACCCACATGTAGTCACCCATACCATGAGACCCTACGCAATGGCTGCCACTCCAGCGACTCCTGCCAGGCTGGTTCCCAATTGCAGCCCCCACTCCATGCGCTCATGAGCACAAGCGACACAGAGGGATTCCCATAGCTCCATTTGACCCACACCTGGAACCATCATTGGTGGGACCCAGATGAGGCCTGTGGATACAGATTTTTGAAATGGCGATGGATTACAAAGATATCACCATGCCTGTAAAAGTGCGCTCACACTTGCTACTCAGCGTAGGTGACGACACACTACACATCTTCAGCTCACCCCCACAGGCCCGGGACATGGACGATGCATACAAGTTAGCGAAGGATGCCCTCATCCATCATTTTATGCCCCAACTTAATCCAAATAATGAGATCTTCAATTTTTGCACGATGGTGCAAGGCGAGGCATAGACACTTGACTCATACCACACTCATCTACGACGACTCGCCCTGTCATGTGAATTTGATAATGTGGACAGATAAATCAAACATCAAATCATAAATGGGATGCCCTCTGAATAGATACAGAGGATCATACTGAGTGAAAAAGGAATTCCCCTATCTCACATCCTAGAATATGGCAGAAAGAGGGAACTGTCACATGCTCGAACCGCACATATGAGCACCACACTCCAGAGACTGCAAATACCACCCGGCCCAATGGTAGTGGCTGTCACTGATCAATTGCCGAGTCGCAGAGAGGACCAAGGCCCTGCCCGTACGCCAGGGTATCGACATTACATACCTGGACCCAACAACTGCAGGTGGTCTAGTGGACAATGACACGGAAAACGCAACTGCCGGCACAGGGCACCACATGCAGCGCATGGACCACTATGCCAAGGTCTGCCGATCCCCGAACAACCCGATTGGCCAGCACAGCTCCACAGGTAAACTGACCCACAGAGACAGGAAACAAGCTAAAGCACGGCATGTCGAGGCTGAAAATTACTCCTCATCTGCAGAATCAGAAGGTGAAGAAAGCCAGACGATGGCGAGTATCACAGCCCACCAGACCAGGAAAAAGAAGGGGAAAGTGCACCTAATCTCGGCTATGGTCCAGGGAGACCAGAAGGACAGAAGGAAGAAAGGGAGGCCCCAAAGCAACATCATGGTAGGGGAGCAGGCGGACGTGATGACAGTTGATACTGGAGCCTCAGTAAATGTAATGCCCCTGAGAATGATGCAAACAATGGACCCCGACCAGTATTGAAGCCCAGGAACACTCAGTTCTATGCATACAGGATCTGAAAGCCGCTCTCCGTGGTCAGACGGTTCCGCACCACGCTCAACAGAATGGCTGGGCCGACGATCTACTCAAAAATCTATGTGGTGGACGCAGGGATTGAATGTTTGCTCAGCTGGGACTACGCAGGGGATCTGGGCCTCATTAAATTCATCTGTGACATCTCCAGCGATGACGAAGTCCGCAACCTCTTAGCCCAACATCCCAAACTATTCGAAGGGATCGGATGTCTCAAAGGCAGAGTGATAAAATTGCACATCGATCCAACCATAGAACCACAGGCAGTACGACATTGGTGGACGCAGTCGCCAAAGAAGCTACATGAATTATAAAATGCAGGGATCATCGAGGAAGTGACTGGACCAACGCCATGGGTCTCACCAATGGTAGTCACAAAGAAACCGAAATAGCCAGGCAAAATCAGAATCTGCATCAACGTGGCCATAGTGCGTAAGAGGCACATCACACCAACCCTCGGACCTCACAGGGTCCAAGACATTCTCAAAAATGTACTTAATGGCAGGCTACCATCAGCTCAAACTGCACAAAGACTCAAGGTTCATCACCACCTTTTCAACACACCTCGGTCTGAGGCGGTACAAATGCCTAAACTTTGGAATATTATCCGCATCAGAAGTCTTTCAACAAACGATTCACACCATCCTGCAAGACCTTCCCGGGGTCCAGAATGTCATCAACGATATCCTGGTACATGCCAAAGACAAGGAGGAACACATGGTTTGACTGGTGGCCGTTCTCAACAGGCTGGAGAAGGATAGCCTAACCGTACACAGAGACAAATGTGAGTTCCTCAGTGAGGAACTCACGTTTTTTGGATACATTTTCAATAGCCACGGCTTATTGGCGGACCTGTTGAAGTTGGCCGACATCAAGGAAGCAACGCTTCCCATGACACCAACCGGAATCCTCAGCTTCTTGGAGATGGCCACCTACTGCAAGAGGTTTATAAAGAACCTGGCCACCCTATCTGAGCCACTACAAGCCCTAACCAAAGCAAGCGCAAAATGGGACTGGGATGCGAAATGGCAAGATGCCTTTAACAACATCAAAGATGCCCTGTCGACCAGCACCACGATGGCCTACTATGACGTTAACATACTGTGAGAAACCTGAAGGTGTCTCCCTAGCTCATCCCCGGGGATCTGTCGTCCAGGTGGCCAGGACACGGCCATTGCTATGGGATCCAGTTCCTGCGGGTGGACCAGTGAGGGAGGGTCACTTGAATGGGGGTCCTTGGGAGTGGAAGTGGCACACTGACAGGTGACACATGGCATACCCTTTCTTTCAACACCTTTTTCCCCTCCTACCACGTAGGATATTGCGAAAACACTGCCCCCCCTTTTCCCGACACAGACACTTTCACACTCCACAAGCAACGGACTAACACCTGAGCCATTTACCTAACATATCCCAATACAAGGGTCAGGCATGGTCAGGCAATTGACCAGAATCACACACATCTGACGGCCCTTTCTTCTGTGAGAAACTCATGGTAGCCAAATGTAAGACAGACACAAGTGATCACAGTTCCAGGGTGTTTATTGAACAATGAAAGTGGTTTGCAGGTTGAAATAAATGCCTAAACTAAACCTAAATCTAAGATGGTGACAGGTGTCGACAATCAAATAAAAATAAGGCAGTACTAGTGGCATCAAGTCAAATCAAAAGGCCTATACTAATAAAAACCTATTTCCAAAGGATCTGCTCGATTTTACCGGTGCAGAATGGTCCGCAACGGAAAGGTTTGCGTTGTAAATGTACGCAACACTGAAATGTTCGTAAATTTCCCATGCGGACATCCATTTAAATCACACAGATTCAAACTGACACCCATACACACCCACTCACTCACTCACACCCGCAGCCCCCAGCAATTATTATAATTGTTTTCTTTTTGCTCTGGTGTGTTGTCAGGGTGTCCCTCAAAACACCCCGCTCAGTATACTGTATAGTATACTACACTATACTGTATAGTGTAGTGAGCTGGGTGTTGTGGGGGATACCCCTGCAGCCCCCAGCTTTTTTTGTTTTGTTCTGGTGGGGCCCTGGTGGGTTTCCCCCGTAACACCCCGCTCACTGTAGTGTCACTGTAGTGAACGGGGTGTGTGGGGGACACCAGGGCCCATACCGACCCCACTGAAAGACCTAAATACATACCACGAAAAGTTTGAACTTTTGGTAGTTAGAACTTTTCGTGGTGTGTGTTTTAGGTCTTTTGGTAGGGTCGGTAATTTTGATACAGATTTTTCATCCTATTCCTTTCCAAGACCTCACAACTAATATACAGTATGAGTGAGGCATCGTTTCCAGAAAAGAAAGAAGTGTTCTTAAATCATAAATCAGGATACGGTGGCTTGGGTCTCCCTTTCCCACATTGGGAGACAGTTTCAGCCCTGGGTCCCCCTCTTCTGGGTTGACCTTTTCCAATTACAAGTCAAAGTTCAGATCGGGTGAGAACTTTACCACTGGGCCCCCCTCTTCTGGGGCTGAACCTTGCACAATAGTTCCACAGCTCAAATAGCTTTCATTATTCAAATAGTTTTCATGCAGGGTGATGGCTTCACCCTTGGGTCCCTCTCTTCTGGGGCCGACCCTTGCTTGCTCAAATCTTCGGGGGATATCTTTACTCCTTGGATCTCCTACTTTGGACTCAGACCCCTCTTGACTGTCAGCCTTTGGGTGACGGCTTCACCCCTGGATCTCCAACCGCCGGGCTGGGACCTCTCTTGACTGTCAGTGTTGAGTTTAGCTTCACCCCGGATCTCCCTTGTGTCTGGTTCAGACCCGTCTTAACTTCTTATCAAATGTCTTTATCACAACAGTTCTTTAGACTCCCCTATCTTCAGTTCACATTTGCCTTCTCAGCACTTTACTTTTATTCACTGGGTGGGATTCACTTCCCTCGGCAACGTGTGGATCAAAGGGCCTCATTACACGTTAGGCGGTAGGGATTTACCGTTACCGGTAAGGGATTACCGGTATCGGTAAATCCCCTCCCCAATTACGACCCGGACATATCGCCATTAGCGGCACCGCTAAGTACGGTGGCACTATTAGCGGCAAGTCCATGAGCGCGCGCCCCCTCAGTCTGGAAATAGCGGCATAGCGCTAATAGCACGCCATCACGAGCCATGCGGACATGGCAATACCGGCATGTAGTAGACCCAAAAACCCCTTACCGGCAAGGCGCTAATACCGGCATTGCGAACCACACGTTAAAAGAGCACAGCAGTTTTCCCACCTGCCACAGGTTGACAAAATCAGCACAGGTGGAGGCAATGGAGACTGGCAGCACAAAAGAGCACACCACACCCCTTCCCACACCCATTCCCACACCAAGATGGATGCAATACTAGCAGCATTACATGGGCTAGATGACATAATTGCAGTGCAGCAGCTACAACAACAGGCAGCACAGAGGAGACGCAGGAGGAGGAGGAGGAGGAGGGCAAGACAGGCGCAGCAAGCACCACCAGTGCACCTAGTGATACCACAGAGGCAGCCACCAATTCCCAGGATCAGAGCCAGTCCAGTCAACCTAACCCCTGAGCAGATACACACCCTGTACCGTCTGGACCGGGATACCATCACCACCATTTTAAACATGATATACAACGACATTGTGAGTCTCATTGACATCCGTACTGCCATCCCCCCTCTACTGAAGGTGGTAACTGTGCTCCACTTCTTGGCCACAGGCACCTACCAGCATACGGTAGGTCAGATGCATGGCATATCACAACCAGTATTCTCACGCACACTGAACCAGGTGCTCGATGCCCTCCTGAAGCACACAAGTCAACACATATACATGCCACGGACTGCCCAGGAGATCTCCAACACCAAAGTTGGCTTCCATTCACTGGCAGGCATCCCAAGTTGCATCGGGGCCATCGACTGTACCCATGTTGAACTGGTGGTCCCACATGCCAATGAGGTAGTGTACCGTAACAGAAAGCAATACCACTCCATCAACGTCCAAATGGTATGTGACTCCAACAAGATCATCACACATTGCTGTGCCCGATATCCCGGTTCAACCCATGATGCAATGGTCCTGCGGAACTCGACAATACCACGGTACATGGAGCGACATGCTGGACAACGTTCGTGGCTACTTGGTGAGTAGCAGGCCAACCACATGGCAGTGTGATGTGGATTGTGAGTGGGGGGGTAGATGCATACTCCAACTGGGCGTGATTGGGGGGGGAGATGCATACTCCAACTGGGCGTGATTGGGGGGGGGGAGATGCATACTCCAACTGGGCGTGATTGGGGGGGGGGGGAGATGCATACTCCAACTGGGCGTGAACTGGTGTCAGGAGAAGAATGGACATACATATTTGCATCACTGTACAGTGAGGCAGCCCACAATGGACCAGACACAAAACCACATGCTAGAAGTGAGTGCCACGACAAAGATATCAATCCATTACGCCAAACAGGCCATTCCAAACAACATGCACACCGCACAACACACCATTCCCCCCATTACACAAATCAGCAACATGCATATAAAAATCACATCTGAAATGTACGCTGAACAACATCAGAAATGATCCGCGCACATGAGTGCATACAAATGGATCTCCTGTAGCCATTGTAGTGAGCCACACCCGTACCCCACCACTGAATTGCCATTGAACAGCATGGGGACATCAACTAAGGAATGGCAGTGTACTAGCAGTGTGGCACTAACGTTGCCAGGGCCAGGAAACACAAATTACTTAAACTCAGGCGGGACATGGCAATCCCTGCTGTATGCATGCATGGTGCATGTCCACTTGCAAGGACCACCTCACCTTCCCACATTGCAGTTACCCTGATTGCCATGCGTGCTTGGATCAGTTGATGTCGTTGAAAATGCTATGTTTGTTTGTGTGATATGTGCAGGCTCCACTTTATGTAGACACTTACACATACCCATTGTTGCACCCATGCAGGTGATGCAGGTTATCCCCTGAAGAGGTGGCTCCTTACCCCTGTGCGGAACCCACAGAACAGGCACGAAGAGGACTATAATCATGCACACACCCGTACCCGCGTGGTGATCGAGCAGACATTCGGCCTATTGAAGGAACGCTTCCGGTGCCTCAGCAGGTCGGGCGGGGCACTCCTGTACGGGCATGAGAAGGTGGCCAAGATCACCATGGCATGTGTCATGCTGCACAACATGTGCATCAGACGGAATGTGCCAATGTCCCCTGACATTGAACTGCAACCACCGTCTGAGGATGATGACGGGGATGAGGATGGAGGAGAGGGGGCTGCAGGTCATGCAGGTGGCGATGCCCATGAGGGACGTGCTGTGCGGCAGCACCTGATAGACCATTGTTTCTGATGCACATGGATTAGGAGGGTGCAATTGATGTGGAGCTCAGGGCACGGGGTGTATGGAGGACATTAACACAGTGCACCCTTCAACAATAAAGCACACATACACAATAATCAATGTCCAGTCATGTGATTATCCATGCCATTACGTGTGTATTGAGCATTAAGTCATTCAAACGTGCATGTACCCTCCACCCCAAACACCCTCACCCCCCTCCCCCCACAACTCCACCAAACACCCTCACCCGCCTCCCCCCACAACTCCACCAAACACCCTCACCCCCCTCCCCCCACAACTCCACCAAACACCCTCACCCCCATCCCCACACAACTCCACCAAACATGGTGCTCACATCAGTGCTGCATTAGTCTCCAAGTGTCAACAGTGACAGGCTGGCCCTACTTCCCTCCTCCACTACCACCATTGGGGGGTTGTGAGTCTGACCGCCGCAAGAACCGGCTGGACCTGCGCAGGATGGTTGTTTGGTCGGAGCTAGTAGACGAGGGGGTGGCTGGTTGATCTGCTCCTTGTGTGTGACACATGCTCTCCATCGCCTCAGCAATGCGCGTTAGGACCTGCCTCACAGCGGCCATCTCGTCACATAGGCGCGTCGTGTTGCTGTCCAAGCCAGCTTTCATTTCCCTTGATAACCCCCGGATCTCCTCCCTGGTCGAGGCAGCCTCGCTCACTTGCCGGGCAACCAGGGCATTGAGCTCCTCCTGGCGCTGTCGTATCAGGCTCATGCTGTCGTCTGCGGCCCTGCCCCTGTTACTCCTCGGCGCAGCTTGCTGCATGTGGCCGACATCAGGTGAGCTCGCCACGGGACTGAATGACCCATCTATTGAATCTCCGGCATGCACCTCATGGATGCTGCCATTGGATGTGTTGCATGGGCTGTGGTGTGGGGACAGCTGGGTGCTGGGTGTACGCTGCCCTTCCGGTGTCGGACATGGGTCGTCCACATCACTCATGGGTGCCGTGGCTGCTGCTTCCCCGACTGAGCTATTGGCTGCAGACGGCGTGCCTTCTGGCACTGGCTCCTGAGTGGTGGGGGTGGGTGGTGTGGGTGCTACCACAGTGTCGGATGGCATTTCGACCCTTGGTGTGGTCGGTGCGTGTGTGGCTTGTGAACGCTGGGCCACTCCAGATTTCCCAGTGCCCCTCGATGTACTGGGCCTGGTGCCTGCATCCTTTCCCTTGGCCTGCTTCTTGGGTGGTGGGGCCTGTGTTGCAGAGTCCAGCTCCTCACTGTCAGAATGTGGCCCTGTGGGGGAGAAAGACAGGGATAGCATCAGTGATGGGTCAACGTGCATCATGCATATGTTGTTGTTGCTGCAGTTCTTTGGATTTGGACATCTAGTTTGGACATGCAGGTTGTTGGCCAGATGGGTGGGTCATCCGGACATGAGTCAGGGTGACACGTGTGTGAGGTGCTGCATGCATGTGGTTGTGTGGGGATGTGCACAGCATATATGCAAGGTTGTGTACATGTGTGTGTGATGACCCCATCCATTAGCTAATTCCCATTTCACATTTGGGGGAGGAACTCATGCTTTGCATTGCAGTGTTTTGCGTGGACACTCACCTCCGTCTGACGTTGTTGCCACACCGCACTCCATTCGGCCCACTCCCTCGATGGATTCAATGCCAATGGTGCTGGCACATGTCTCCTCCCACTCCTGCATCTTCATCGGGGATCCTCCTCCGCCTCCTGTGCCCATGGCCAGATTCCTGTTGGCCGATAATATGCTGCGTACACGGAGGCGCAGATCATCCCACTGCTTGCGCACGTCCTTTACAGTGCGGGGGGTGGAGCCCACCGCACTGACTTTCTGCGCCACCTCAGCCCAGATCTCCTTTTTTCTCAGGAGTGCAGGGCGCCGCATGTCGCTAGCAAACACTACGTCTGCATTTGCAGCCAGGGTGTCTGCCAGCATTTTCAATTCCTCGTTTGAAAAGCGTTCTTTGCGCTGGCGCACATCGGCTTTCTTTAGGGACTTGGGCATTGTTTGTTATTGTGGGAAGTGGTTTTGCCAGTTGTGGTGTTGCTTCAGGTCCTGAGTGCAGGGGATGGCAATGGATTGTGTTTTTAAAGATGGCCGCCGGGCTCTTTCCCGTTCCTGTGCGATGACGCTATTTCCGGTTCCGGTGTTTTACGGTGACCGCTAATAGCAGTGACCGCTAATAGCGGTGACCGCTAATAGCATGCAGCATGAGGGCGGAGGTGCTATCAGCACTTTGGTCGGAGCCAGAAAGGTGCTTTTGCGCCATGGCAGTAGGGTCATTTACCGGCATGGCCCTATGCGTGTGTCCGCTTACTCGTAATGGAACGCTATTAGCGGTCTCCTGCGAGGGCGGACACGCTAATAGCGCCATGCCGGTAAATCGCATTTTTTACCGCCTAACGTGTAATGAGGCCCAAAGTCTTTCGTTTGTACGGGGCTTTTGCTCGACCCTCTCTTATGACCACTTTGCTTCCCCTTGGCTGGCCCTCCTAAGGCCTTCTGGTTACTGTAGTTTCTCAATATGGGGCTCAACCAGAGTCTCTCGAATTAACACCTATGTGGTGTTTTCTTTCTGTTGCTGGTCTTCCCCTTTTCAGTTCAAACAGTTCTTCTCAAAAGTAAATTTTACATTAATTCAAACATTGCCACTTTGCGATTCTCACTCAACACAGCCCGGTGCTTATCGGCTTCCCCTTCTACTCACTGGCTGTGATGAACCGCTTGGCCTTTTAGCTTGTTTGGAGTCAAGGCCAGTGACACTGGTGCGGGGGCTCCTCTTGCTCCGCCGTATCAGCGCAGGCTGGCCCTGCGTACCGTCGACACCTGCCACACAAAACTGGATCTATTGTCTGCGGTCTCCAATTCCCTTCGGCAAAGGTTCTCCGGGCCTGAAATGAAAAGGGCAAGGTTCTTTCTCTCCTCTCCTCCTTCTCACCTCCCGCCACCTTTCTCCTTTGTCAAAACTGCCGTCTTGGCTTAGCCATCTCGGTGTGTTGTCTTTCGTACGTGCTTTCTCCACCTTGCTCGCACTGCTCTCTTCTGCTCCACCTTTTATCCATGTGGGGAAAGGGAAGGGCCGTCAGGTGTGTGTGATCAGAGTTAATTGCCTGACCCTGCCTGCCCTTGGTGTCGGGACATGTCAGGTCCACAGATTTAACATTGCAAGTTTGTCTGTCACAGTAACAAAAAAGCATCTGGGTAACAAAAAAGGGGGTTTGGAATATCAACATGTTCTACGGGATGGGATAAGGAAAGTTGGTGCAATAAACGAAAGTGACCAGAATGTAAAACAGAACAGAAGGGATCATGAGATAACCAGGAGGAATTATGGGAACTGTAGTACTTTGTCTGAACAGGTAGGGATTGCGGAAAATAATAATCAGAGGGACGGGATTGGTATGCTAAACGGGAATAGCTGGGGTCATGATATGAACAGAGGGAGTTGTGGGAATCATAGTGTTTTCTGGGCTGTTATTGGGAATGAGGGAAATAATCAGAGGAATGAAAAGAAGAAGAATTGAGATTATTATGATGGGGAGCAGAAAAATGAGGGTTCGAAGAAGGATGGTTTCTAAATGCAATAGGATGTAAACTCTGAGGGGATTGGTTCTGTCTGGGGGGCTTAGGGAGTCTGGGTAAGTAGGATTTAATGGATGTAGGTGAGGTATAGCCTATAAAGGCCTCTCTTTCCTCGGCATAATACTGCGTCTCACCTTGGGCATTCCCCCGAGAGTAATCCTGGGTTCGCCTACTCAGGTGATCCCCCCCCACTGATCCACCCCCAGGAACTGGATCCAAAGCAATGGTTGTGTCCTGGCCACCTGAATAAGGGAATCTTAAGGTATTACTGGTAGAATACCCTCAGGTTTCTCACATTTCCCTTCCCCACAGGGATAAAAGGTGGAGCATGAAAGCGCACTACTGGCAAGGCAGACCGCACGCCGAGACAGCTATCCAGACACGGCAGTTCAAGAGAGGAGAAAGGCAGTGAATATCGAGAGGCTGACAAGGAGAGATGCGACCTTGCCCTTTCTGACCCAGACCCGCGACATCTCAGCAGAGGGAATCGTAAGACAGCAGACAATAGCTCAAGTGTGTTGCAGCAGATATCAACGGTACATGGAGCGTACCTACGCTGATAAGCAGGACTGAGGGAGGCGCCTGCTACCGTGGTAACAGCCTTGACTCCAAATATTCTGAGAAGCCAAGTGGTTCATCAAAGCAGGTGAGTCAAGGGGAGAACCGATAAACCAAACCGAACTGTGTTGAATGAAAGCTGCAAAGTAGCAACTTAAGGGAAGTTCAAAGAACTGTTAGAATAAAGGGGAGACCAGCTGCAGAGGGATCCGGCATCACGTGGGTGCTTACTTGAGAGTCTTTGGTCAATCCAGTGTTTGTTGAAACGGCTAATAGCAGAAGGCCTCGGGAAGACCGCAAAGTCATACAGGGGTCCAGCAAAATCCTCTGTACAGTCGAAAGTCTTTGACCGACAGGTGATTGATAAAGTTGGCAACAGTGAACCCAGTAGAGGGATGTCGACAGAAAGGGGCTAAGCCTGAAGAATTGTTTAAAAAGACATTAAGAATCATGAACCAAGGAAAAGTCATAGTGAACCCGAAAGCGGGAGGCTGAAAATTGAGAAGGGTCTTCAACCGGAAGAGGGAGACCCAGGGGTGAGCCATTGTCACCCTAACTACCGTATAAAAGGAACTTTTTGGTTTGTTATTTTTCGACCCTCGAAGGCATGAGACTTTTTGTAGGAAAGGAGACTTGGCCATCAAGGTTCTTGAAGGTTGAGAGCAGAACTCTCGTCTCGTTCTGGGGAAGCCCAAGAAGTGTGCTGTTCTCGGAGGTTCAACCTTATCGCGTGCTCAAAACATGGGTAAGGGAGACCCTGACTACTACATCCTGACACATTATTTTTGAACACTTCTTTCTTTCTTATGAATCCTATCCCACACTCTTTTTATAATTAGTGTAAGGACTGGCAATAGTTTTTTCTTAGTATAGGCCCTTTTCTTTGACACAACGCCACTAGGGCTGCCTTATTTTCATTTGATGGTCGAGGCTTGCTCCCATCTTAGATTTAGGTTTAGATAAGGCATTTATCTCACCCACTTTTGCAGTTTAATAAACACCCTTGAACTGTGATCACTTGTGTCTGTCTTTACAGTTACCAACATGAGTTCCTTACATATGGTTTCAGGAGTGGGATGTGACTCAATTGAAACAAATTGGTGAACCCTACAATTTCAAAAACGTACCCAGAGTCTCTAACCCTTCTATCAGCACCAAGGAATCAACAGGTATTGATATCTGTTGTAGTAGGGGAGCTATTATTCCACCTGGGAAAAGAGGAATGATTCCTACAGATTTAGGGCCTCATCACGAGTCTGGCTGTAACTCTTAAATGCAGCAGTAGCGCTATTACGGCCGCATTTAAGGGTCTGCCAGATCATGGCTTTGACGGATTTCCCCCCAGCTCTGACCTCGGGGGAAATCCGCGGCACAATTGCCGATTTTCAGCGCGATCACAGCCGGCGGGAAATCCGCCGGCGGTAATAGCATGAATTTTCCCCATTGGGCCCAATGGGGAATGGGCAATAACCTTTCCGCCAAACCTGTGATCCGGCGCTAATAGCGCCGGGGGCTTTGGCGGTAGGGCTATTAGCGCTATTAGCGTGATGAGGCTCTTAGTTTTGATACCTCCTACAGGGTGTTAAATCCGATAAGCCCCAAAATCTGGCTTAGCATGGAAGTTTGGGATAGATGTCTTAGCAGGCATTATTGATCCCGACTTCCGGGGAGATGTGCAGGTTCTCTTACAGAATCATGGTGAAACCCATTTTGAGGTACGTCGGGGGGATCAGATTGCTCAGGGAATTTTGGAAGGAGCTTTACTCCCTCAATTTAAACAAAGGTTATTCTACAGAAGCGAAACCTCCACTGAAGGTTTGGTAAAAACCCAATTGGTAATACCCAAGAGTCACCGAAAGGTTGTGCTAAAGATCGTGCATTCCCATTTTACCGGGGGGCATTTAGGACAATTCAAGACACAGGTGCATATTAGTGGGAAATGTTATTGGCCGGGTATCCACGCCGATAAAAAAAACCTTCATCCAGACATGCGAAATATGTCAAAAGACCAGCACGTACATCCCATTACCTGCCCCTCTAAACCCATTACCTATCATAGAAGTCAATTTTCAAGAATTGGCATGGATGTATTAGGACCTCTAGAGACATACAAATTGGGCAATAAGTATTTCCTGGTCATCGTAGATTATGCAATGCGATATCCCGAGGCATTCCCAATGCGAAATAACACCACCCAGCAAATCTTTAAACAGCTTCTATCGTATTTCTTCAGGGTTGGCTTTTCCAAAGAAATACTAACAGACCAGGGTTAGAATTTTATGAGTAAGCTATGGCCGAAGTGAAAGAGCTACTCCACATTACCACCTTGCGAACTTCTGTGTACCACCCCCAAACCGATGGCCTGGTAGAAAGATTCAATAAGACCCTAAAACTAAGTCTGCAGAAATTAGTAGACACGGATGGGAAGGACCGGGACCAAATGATCCCATTGGCATTATTTGTTGTGAGGAAAACCCCCAGGCATCCACAGGTTTCTCTCTCTTTCAATTTGTCTACAGAAGAGAACTCAGAGATGTCTTGGACATGCTCAGGGAAACTTGGGAAGAACGAGAGGAGGCCCCCATTCCAATCTTGCAAACCACCACTCGAATGCGAGAACACATGAAAATGGTCCGAGACTTAGTTTGTACTCATATGGGGAAGGCCCAGAGCCAACAAAAGCTGCTTATGATAGAAAAGTAGATTTAAGACCATTCTCCATATGAGAGAAAGTAGTAGTACTAGTCCTTTTACCCACCTCAGAAAACAAACTTGTCTCTAAATGGCACGGACCTTATGAGATAATAGAACTAACAGGAACATGTACGTAAAAAAATAGCCCAACCAGACCAAAAATAGAAAGTCCACCTATACCACATACATCTTTTAAAAGAGTGGAAGGAGAATCCCTCAGCCACCCATGCCAAAGTACTAGCCTGTCTGGTTCCCGAAAAGATAACTTTGACTAATTCCTTCCAAGTTATCTACCCAACAACTACAAGATCTAAAACATGTAGTGGTCTCATTTCCTGATGTAGTCTCAGGAAAACCAGGAAGAGTAAAAGGTACGTACTACTATATCAGAACACCTAAAGGTAAAGTGGTTAATCTAAAGCCATATTGACTACCGGAAGCCCGTAAATAGATAGTGATTGAGGAAGTCAACAAAATGTTGAAAGCTAATATTATTAAGCCCTCCTCAAGTCCATGGTCTTCTCCTATCGTGTTGGTCACCAAACCTGACTGTTCCTGGAGATTCTGCATAGACTTACATCAAGGTAATACCATTTCAGACTTTGATGCCTATCCCATGCCACGCATCGATGACCTAATTGATAAATCCAGAACAGCTACCTATCTATCCACCCTAGATTTTTTTAAAAAAAGAAAACTGTCAAGTTCTCATATATGGGCCATATAAGGAAAAAAAACACGTTTTCAACGCCCTTAGGATTATTCCAGTTTAAATTCATCCCCTTTGGCATGCGCAGTGCAGCAACCCTATTCCGATTTCTGTGGAGCTTACATTGACGATATCGTCATTTTTAGCAAGACTTGGGAGGACCATCGCTTCCATCTTGATACCATCATGAAAGTCCTCAGGAACGCTGGCCTAACTGCTAATCAAGCTAAGTGCATATTGGCCCAATCAGCCTTAAAATATTTTGGCTTCTTTGTAGGGAATGGGAACATACAGCCCCAACATGAGGTCAAAGCCGTCCGAGATACACCAACCCCTAAGGCCAAAAGAGACCTTGGAGCTTTCCTTGACTTAATAGGATATTACCGTAGGTTTATCCCCAACTTTTCGGACAAAACAGCCCAGCTAACAGATAAACTTAAGAATGCCAAACCCCAGAAACTTCATTGGAATGAGGAAGACGAGATATGCTATAACATCTTGAAACAGACTCTGTGCAAGAACCTAATCCTGAAGGTAGTGGACTTCTCAAAGGAGATTTTGTTACAGATGGATGCCTCCCTTACAGGGTTAGGAGCCGTCCTGTATCAAATTTGCAATGGACTAGAACATCCTATGCTACATACCAGTCGCAAGTTGTTCCCACATGAAAAAAACTACTCTGTGGTAGAACTAGTAGCCCTAGCCATCAAATGAGCTATTATTCATCTCACGTAGTACCTATTAGGATGAAAGTTCACACTGGTCACCAACCACTCACCCCTAGTTTGGATTAGCCAACTGTAACAGTCAAGAGGGTCAGTTATACCACGGAGGAGCCCGAGACCCAGAGACCCACATGGTTGGGGAATGGTGGGGTCAGGAGTCAACTAATCCTGGAGATAAACGGACAGGAAAATATAATGTGGAGCTCCAACACGGGAGTAGGAACGTTGCGTTTATGCGAGACGGCAGAGATGCCGACGTTCGACTCTGGCAGTCGTCAGGAAGACATGGAACCTCCGGGCGGACACACTCGAGCCGTAATGCCATGCTCATGCGAAGTAGCAGCTCAGTCAACGTTCGACTCCGGCAGCAGTCAAAGGACCGCGAGCCGTGAGAGGCGGGGTTGCCGCGGCATGGGAAGCCGCGGTTGTTCAACAGTCCACATAAGTGCTGCGGAGCCGCGGAATATAAAAGAACAGCTTCGTAACACAATAACAATACAGCCCAAAAGCACGGGTCTAACAGAGACACACACAGTCCCTTCCAGGGAGAAATTAAGCACTTACCTGGGCAGAGGAGACTGGGACAGGGAGCAGATGGAGGTCAAGGATGAAGACAACTTGCAATGCATCAAGAGAAAAAGGGACGGGGCTTGGGCGAGTTTATATAGACTAGAGGAGGAAGTGAACACTGATTGGCCTGTTAAGCTCTGGCTGTATAAAGACAACACTGGAAGGCAAGAGTGTGTTCATTCTTGGTTTTGTTGCAGATCGAACCAGAAAGAACATCCGGAGCTACTGAAGGCTGGTGGGCGTATGAGGACTAGGAGGAGAAGTCTTGCCAGAAGTCCTTACCCCATTCCCAGCAAAGAACAGAGAAGAAACCCAGCATAAGCACAAAGAAGGACATTTGAGAAATAATTCTGCGTGAAGCTATTTGACTTTTTACCATTTTTTTTAGTCTGAATAAAGACCCATTTTATTTATTTCTCTCAACACCGCCTGACTGTCTCATTGTTACAAAGTTTGGTTGCAGCGGTAGGATCCTGAAACACGGTATGGAGACTATCATCAAGGCCTTAGCAGATGGACAGCAACAGCTCCAGCAACTGGTGCAGGTACAGGAACACCAAGCACAGGCGGATCGACAAGCCATACAACAAGCCCTACAGTTGCAAGCTGCCTCCCAGGATGCCCTGAAGAAAGTGACAGAAGCTGTGGTTGCTCATAGAGGCATGACGCCGGCCCCTTCCAACATTCTACAGAAATTCCAGGCCGAGGAGGATCCAGGTTATTTCTTTACGAATTTCGAAAGGGTGGCTAGAAACTCCCAGTGGCCGATGGAGAAATGGGGGCACTTCATAGCTCCTTTGCTAACAGGCTCAATGCAAGGGGCCTACCAGGCGGCAAACCCCAACGGAGACACAAGTTACGCGGACATAAAAAGAACCATCCTAGAAAGGATGTGGGTGGATGAGGAGGCATATCGTCAGAAGCTACGGGAAACCAAACTCCGCAGTGGGGAAACTCCGAGGCAACTGTACTATCGCGTACATGATTTAACCGAAAAATGGTTAAAACCAGCCAATTGCACCATACCTGAAATCATGGACAAAGTGAAGTTAGAGCAATTTGTGGATGCACTTCCAAGCAATATGCAACGATGGGTCCGACAACACCATCGACCCACTCTCACTGAAGCCATAGACATTGCCACAGCATTCCAAAAAGCAGGTGGAGCCAGGATAAGCCTGTGGAAGGAGGAAACAAACTATTACTTCCTAGACACACGAATTTGGGAGATACAAAGCCAACCAAGGTGGATCCCAGAGGTACGACATGGCCCACCACCAGCAGACAGCCCCAGTGTTATGATTGTGGGGAGTGGGGCCATATCGCCGGTTTTGCCCAAGGAAGAACAAACCAGAACCTATGGAGATTGGTTGTATGCAGAACCGGGAGATTAGAAGGAGAAGAGAGCCCTATACAGTGGAAGTGCGAGTGGACGGTGTACCCCGACAAGGCCTGGTCAACAGTGGAAGCGAGCAAACCGCCATCAGACCAGAAGTAAGTGTCTTTGGAAAAAAAGGGAAGCAAAATATTTTGGTAAAATGTGTGCATGGGGATATAAAAACCTACCCTTCCAAAGAAGTAAACATAGAGGTTAACGGGGTTCACACACCAATGGAGGTAGCCATCATGCCGCATATACCTGCTCCTGTGTTAATAGGGACTGACCTGCCCAACTTTGAGGACTGCGTTAGAGAAAAGGAATGGTTAAGAAGGGCTCCTTTCTCAGAAACTGATATTGACGGGAATAGTGGGAGAATACCAAGGAAAACCAGAAGAGAGGTGAGGGAAGAGAAACGGAGATGGGTGGAAAGTTTCAGTGGACTCGTAGATTGGATTCCTGAAGATAAAAGAGTCTCATTTAGAAGCAAAACACTAACTGACCCATCATTAAGGAATGTCCTCGAGCAAGCAATGAAAGACCCAGAAAGTACAAGCAGTTATCCGAGGTTCAAAGTACAGCTGGGACTTCTATACCGGGTTACAAAAAAAACGGATGAACAGGAGATGGAGCAACTTCTGGTACCTCTGAGTTTCAGAAAGTCTATACTGGCGATGGCTCATGATGACCAGACGGGCGGTCACATGGCCAGAGAGAAAACCCTAGAGAAAATCTTGAAGCGGTTTTACTGACCAGGGGTCTATAGGGAAGTGGCAAAGTACTGTGATGAATGCTACACAAGCCAAAAATCAAACCCAAACAAACCAAGACGTGCCCCATTAGTACCTATGCCATTAATCAAAGAACCATTTTTCAGGATTGGCATGGATATAGTAGGTCCACTGGAACCCAGTAGTCACGGAAACCAATATCTATTAGTAGTGGTGGACTACGCTACAAGATATCCAGAAGCTTTTCCTATGAGAGGAACAAGTACCATCCAAGTATGCAACCAATTGATTCCATTCTTTGCCAGGGTAGGAATACCATCAGAAATAGTAACGGATCAAGGTCGAAATTTTGTATCAGGAGTGATGAGAAGAGTATTTCAACAGCTTCAAATAAAGCAAATCCGTACGTCTATCTACCATCCACAAACCGATGGTTTAGTCCAGCGCTATATAACAAGACCATTAAGCTAATGCTTAAGAAGGTAACGGCACCTACCGGAAAGAATTGGGACAGAGCAGTACCCTGGGTCCTAATGGTATTAAGGGATACCCCACAATCTTCAACAGGTTTCTCACCCTTTGAATTGTTGTTTGGACACCAACCGAAAACAGTACTGGATATCGCCAAAGAAGAGTGGGAAGGTCAAGAGGATCCTACCACCCTAACAGACTATATGATCGAACTCCAGGATAATCTAACTAGGATGAGGGAGCTGGCACAAACCAACCTGGGAAGATCCCAGTTGACCCAAGAAAAATATTACAATCGGAAAACCAGAGTTCGACAGTTTAAAATAGGTGGCCAGGTGCTAGTATTATTGCCCACAAGCCAGAACAAAATGTTGGCCCAATGGAGGGGGCCATATAAAATAAAGGCAATATTAGGACCAGTAAATTACTTGGTGGATCAACCCGATCGGAAGGAAAAAACACAGAATTACCACGTAAACTTGCTGAAGGAATGAAAGACCACGGACAAAGCCATACAGGTAGTCACACGAACGACCCAGGAACCTGCATTCAATTCAGTTCAGTAGGGCAAAACAGCTCAAACCAGAAGAGAAAAGAGAATTGAAGGAACACCTTGAGCCTTTAAGTAATGTGTTTTCCTTCTACTCAGGAAGAACACACTTCGCAGAACACACAATTGAAACAGAACCAGGACAGACCATAAGGATCCGTCCTTACCGATTGCCTGAGTCAAAAAGGAATGCAGTGCAAGCAGAAGTGGAGGAGATGCTGAGGCTGGGGGTAATTGAACCATCATGTAGCCACTGGTCATCCCCTATTGTTCTTGTCCCAAAACCGGATGGGAGTATACGCTTTTGTATGGACTACAGACAATTGAATACTATCTCTACATACCAAGCCTACCCCATGCCCCGAATTGATGAACTTATTGAACAGTTAGGCACCGCTAAATACATTAGTACCATTGATCTGACAAAGGGTTATTGGCAGATTCCCTTAAGGACTGAAGATAAAATCAAAACCGCTTTTTCTACCCCTTCCGGTCTATATCAATTTACAGTACTACCATTTAGTTTACATGGAGCCCCAGCGACTTTTCAATCACCGATGAATCAGGTTCTCGCTCCTCATCATGGATACAGTGCAGCCTATCTGGATGACATAGTTGTATACAGTAAAAACTGGAAGGATTATCTGAGTCAACTATCATCCGTAATAAAATCATTGCAATCAGCAGGACTTAACATAAACCCAAAGAAAGCCCTACTGGCCGCCAATCAGACTCGATACCTGGGATGTCTGGTAGGGGACGGGGTTATACGACCCCAGTTGGACAAAATTGAAGCAATAGGGAAACTGCCTATGCCCAGCAATAAGAAACAGGTCAGAGCCTTTTTTTTCGTTGGATATTATTGGCGCTTCATACCTTTGCTTTCTTCCATTGCCAGCCCATTGACGGATGCTCTCAAATCATCCTACAAAGGTGACCTGCTTAAAGATGCAGAAGCCTGTAAAGCCTTTACAGAGCTAAAACAAATAATATCAACACAACCTGTTCTACGGTGTCCCAATTTCCAAGAAAGGTTTTTTGTGCAATCAGACGCATCAGGAATAGGAATGGCGGCCGTACTATCACAAGGTAGTGAAACTGATCTCTGGCCAGTGGCCTTTATAAATCGTAAGCTCTTACCACATGAGGTGGTGTATTCTACAATTGAAAAAGAGTGTCTAGCTATCAAGTGGGCCATTGAGACACTCAGATATTACCTTGCTGGAAGAAAGTTTACAGTTTTTACAGATCATGCTCCACTCCAATGGTTGGCCACGCACAAGGACTCAAACCAACGAGTATTGAGATGGTTCCTGACCCTACAGGAATTTTGTTTTGAAACAGTTCACCGACCAGCGGCTTTCCAATTAGTTCCTGACTACCTGTCCAGAAATCCTGACCAGCCTGATCGGCTAGATACTTCGGTGGGTGTATGTAACAGTCAAGAGGGTCAGTTACACCACGGAGGAGCCCGAGACCCAGAAACCCACATGGTTGGGGAATGGTGGGGTCAGGAGTCAGCTAATCCTGGGGAAAAACAGACAGGAAAATATAATGTGGAGCTCCAAGACGGGAACACGGAAGTAGGAACGTCTCGTTTATGCGAGACGGCAGAGATGCCGACATTCAACTCTGGCAGTCGTCAGGAAGACATGGAACCTCCGGGTGGACACACTCGAGCCGTAATGCCATATTCATGCGAAGTAGCAGCGCAGTCAACGTTCGACTCCGGCAGCAGTCAAAGGACCGCGAGCCGTGAGAGGCGGGGTTGCCGCGGCAAGGGAAACCGCAGTTGTTCAACAGTCCACATAAGTGCTGCGGAGCCGCGGAATATAAAAGAGCAGCTTCGTGACACAATAACAATACAGCCCAAAAGCACGGGTCTCACAAAGACACACACAGTCCCTTCCAGGGAGAAATTAAGCACTTACCTGAGCAGAGGAGACTGGGACAGGGAGCAGATGGAGCTCAAGGACGAAGACAAGTTGCAATGAATCAAGGGAAAAACTGGTGGGGCTTGGGCGAGTTTATATAGACTAGAGGAGGAAGTGACCACTGATTGGCCTGTTAAGTTCTGGCTATATAAAGACAACACTGGAAGGCAAGAGTGTGTTCACTCTTGGTTTTGTTGCAGATCGAACCAGACAGAACATCCGGAGCTACTGAAGGCTGGTGGGCATATGAGGACTAGGAGGAGAAGTCTTGCCAGAAGTCCTTACCCCATTCCCAGCAAAGAACAGAGAAGTAACCCAGCATAAGCACAAAGAAGGACATTTGAGAAATAATTCTGCGTGAAGCTATTTTACTTTTTACCATTTTTTTTGTCTGAATAAAGACCCATTTTTTTAATTTCTCTCAACACCGCCTGACTGTCTCATTGTTACGAAGGGAAAGATCAGGGAAATGTAGATTTTCTTTCATAGTTCCCCTGTGAAACAAATGTGGCTACCTCGCATGGAGGAAGGGTATGCGAGAAACCCGAAGGTGTCTCCCTAGCTAGTCCCCGGGGATCTGTCATCCACGTGGCCAGGACATCATGGCCATCTGTTCTGACTTGAGTGTCGTGTAGACCGTTGAGACCTCCGTCCCCTAATGACGCACAGGGGAACTAAAAGAAACCCGCTGTGCGACCTTTAGGGCCACAGGTGGGAGATGTTACTTCCCGGATCCACGCAACCTCTGGAACACCGATGCTGCTGCAAAAGAATGAGGTTAAGTACCAGGCAATCACAATATATATATCACAATAACCAAAGGATCTGAATAGTCTTACCTATCCTGTGTTTGGAAAACCCAGGAAACCTAGGAGGGAGGTTCGAGACTCAGATGAAGCGGTCCCTAAAACGAGAGGACCGTAGTCAAGCGTGGATACAGGATAGGCCACCTGAAGAGCTGAAGGCGTAACTTGAATCCCAGAAGGGAAATGGCGTAGAAGTTCAACAAAGTACCAAGGGATGATCCAAAGACAAGTGAGGGTCGATTCAGAAATCCAGCGACAGGTAAGCAGTTCCAAGCAAAGGTACAAAAAGGATAATCCGAAGGAGTCCAAGTGAGAGTTCCAAGATCAAGGTAAACCAGTAGTGTTATCCAAAGCGTAGCGCCAAATAGGGTCTGAAGACAGCTGAGAAGCAATGAGTGTTCCGTGCATCAAGCCTTATATACTGTGCGTTTCGGGGTCATGTGACGTCCACCAAGGTCACGTGGGACACGCCGCTCTGAATCACGTGAACAAACGAACGATCGACGTGGAGGTTTTCCACCGCCCCTTCTGCTGTATGTTCTCCATGGCAACTGCCAGTGCAGGAAGGGCTGCAATCGAGCCCGTAAATCGTACCTGGTACAGAGCTTTCGGTCCTTTGGGTAAACCGAATCACATGAGCCTCGAACCCTGGAGGGAGTCGTGTGGGAACCCGATGAAGGTGTTGGGGAAATGTGAGCAGTGTTCTGGTGTGCAGTGGATCGGTGTGCAGAGGATCGCCTAACATAGCCCCCCCCCAACGGCCCACGACCCCGTGGGCAGGACGGGTGATCCTTATGGAACCGGGCTACCAACCGAGGAGCGTCAAGATCCAAAGCGGAAACCCAAGAACTCTCCTCCAGTCCATAACCCTTCCAATCCACTAAATACTGGAGCCTACCCCTAAAGCAACGGGAACCCAAAATGGCCGACACTTCAAAAACATCAGGGGAGGCCAAGGACACTGGGGCTGCTGGGGCCCGAAGGCGGGAAGAATCAGGACAAGGCTTGAGGAGAGAAACATGAAAAACAGGATGGATTCGCCAAGAACTTGGGAGAACCAGACGAAAAGCCACTGGATTCACAACCTGAGAGATCACATACGGGCCAACGAAACGAGGTAGCAGTTTCCGACAACCCACCAGGCGGAGGTGACGGGAAGACAACCACACCCTAGAACCCACCACAAGGGGAGGAGCAGCCAGGCGCTTGCCGTCAACACGGGACTTCATAGAGGCCTTTGCTTCAGTAAGATGGACCAAAGTACTGGCATGAACAGCAGACAGATCCCTAAGACAAGCCGTGGCCGCAGGATTCAAAGAGACAGAGGCCTCAGGGACAGGCAAGACCTTGGGGTGTTGACCATAAAGGGCGTAGAAAGGAGAAAAGCCTGTCGCAGAGTGAGCCGTGTTATTGTATGCGAACGCGGCAAGCCGTAAGGCACTCAACCAGGAGGACTGCTGCTGCAAGATAAGACACCGAATTACTGCTCCGTGGATTGATTCGTCCTTTCAGTCTGCCCGTGAGTCTCAGGGTGATAGGCCGAAGAATACCTGGTATCGATGCCAAGTAGTTCAGTCAAAGATCTCCAAAAATGAGAGGTGAACTGTGACCCACAATCGGAAATAATTACAGAAAGAAGCCCAAACAACATGAACACAGATTCAAAAAACAACTCCGCCAAGACTGGGGCCGAAGGAATCCCCTTACAAGGAACAAAGCGAGCCATTTTTGTGAATGTGTCTACCACCACCCAGATGGTGTCAAAACCCTGTACCTTTGGGAGATCGGTCACGAAATCCATTGTTAGTGTATGCCAAGGTCTTGGAGGTACCGGAAGCGGGAGCAACAGGCCAACGGGACGACCTCTTCGATGTTTGGCCTGAGCGCAAACAGCGCAAGAGTTGACATAGCACTCCACGTCGCGCTTCATAGAGGGCCACCAGCACCAGCGCTTTAGGAGATCCATAGTGCGCTCCTGGCCGGGATGGGCATTAAATGGAGCATCATGAGACCATTCAAGGGCCAGGTTACTGGTGTCTGGCGTGGGAAGGAACAGACGTTCATGCACGAAAGGCAAACCATCACAATATACGGGATCCCAATCCCGCAGTTGGTCAGAATGATTGCTTGTCCATGCTCGCACAGAATCCAACAGTGACAGAGAGGGAGTGCAGAGACAAATCACATGACTCTTACCAAGAACAGTATCGGGGAAGGTTGGCAACTCGACTCCACCCGGAGAGCGTGACAAGGCGTCCGCTTTTCCATGAGTTGTTCCAGGACGATGAGTAATGTGAAAATCAAAGGCGGAAAAGAATAGATGCCACCGGACCTGTCTGCTATTGATGCATTTTAAGGATGCCAGATCCTGTAGATTCCGATGATCTGAATATACAGTGATTGGATGCTTAGCCCCCAGGAGGTGATGGCGCCAGACACGAAAGGCGTCCATGACAGCCAGAAGTTCCTTCTCCGTTACAGTATAATGGGTCTCAGTATTGGAAAACTTGCGAGAGTGGTATGCCACCGGGTGCAACTTGCATGTCGTAGGACATGTTTGAGACAACACGGCACCGAGGGCAAAAGAAGAGGCATCCGCCTCAACTATGAATGGAAGATCAGGATTGGGGTGCTGGAGAATCGGTGCGGTGGTGAAAGCGGTTTTCAGAGCCTCAAAAGATTCCTGATATTCCTTTTGCCACCGATAGGGTACCTGAGGGCTGGTCAAGGCCGTAAGTGGGGCCACAATTGTGGAAAAGGACGGAATAAAGCGCCTGTAAAAATTGGCGAAACCCAAAAAGGCCTGCAAGGCCTTGAGTGTCTGAGGAACTGGCCAATCTAGGACTGCCTTAACCTTGGATTCGTTCATGGATAGTGCCCCAGGGGTAATGTGGAAGCCCAGAAACTCAACAGACGTTTTATGGAATTGACATTTCTCGGGTTTGGCAAATAGGGAATGTTCCCTCAGACGGGATAAGACCTCCCGGACATGCTTTACATGGTCATCAAGATTCCGTGAAAAGATCAAGATGTCGTCCAAATAAACAACCATGTATACGTCCAGAATGTCCCTGAATATGTCATTCATAAAATGCTGGAATGTTGCCGGGGCGTTGCATAGACCGAAGGGCATGACTAGATATTCATACAAGCCGTAACGGGTCCAAAAAGCAGTTTTCCACTCATCGCCCTCGCGAACGCGCACTAGATTATATGCGCCGTGAAGATCCAGCTTGGTGAAAACGGAGGCATGGGATAAGTGGTCCAGAAGAGGTGTGATCAACGGAATTGGATACCTATCCTTTTTCGTGATGGCGTTAAGACGCCGGTAATCCACACAGGGACGTAAGTCCCCCTCTTTCTTAGGTACAAAGAAAATGGGACTTGCAGCTGGTGAAGTAGAAGGGCGGATATGTCTTAGTCGTAGGGCGTTCTGTACATACTGTTTCAATGCTTGTTCTTCCGAGGGGGACAGAGAATAAATCCTGCCAGAAGGAATGGTAGAATCCGGGATTAGTTCAATCGGGCAGTCATATGGTCTGTGTGGAGGAAGCACCTCGGAAGAACCGCGATCGAAAACCGATTCGAATGCTTTATATTCAGATGGAATCCCGGTAACAACCCCTCCGACGGTGTGTGAATTCACCACCTCTGATCCATCATCATTCAGCGTGAGCTGAGCAAGAGCTCCCAAGGCTCGTGAAGGAGTATCTGTTACTTGATGGGTTGGGAGACAATAGTTCTGACAGATATCAGACTCAAAGAGCACCGTGCCTGTTTGCCAATTAATCAGAGGATTGTGTTCACGTAACCATGGTATTCCTAATATGATACCGAATTGAGGTGTGGTGATCAAGTCAAAACTTAGCGTCTCTGTGTGAATGTCTTGTATGGTCAATAATAGAGGAGCAGTTTGGTGTCTAACGGGACCAGAGACTAGTGCAGTGCCATCTACGGCCTGAACTGGATCAGGTCGGGTTTTTACCACTAAAGGTAGATTGAGAGAATGGGCTAAAGCAATGTCTATGTAGTTCCCAGTGGCACCAGAGTCAATGATGATCGTGACTGCATGAGAGATACCCGTAGAGGGACAAAGAGTGGCCTGTACAAAGATGGGCTGGACACGAGCAAAAGCAAGAGTGGTACCCGGAGATGAAGACTGGAAACTCGACCTGGTCTCCGGATCTAAGGTCGAGCTGTCCGAAAAACCTGAGACTTCTTGGGAGGTCGAGGGCATTCCTTCACATAATGTCCCGTGGTGCCACAATAAAAGCATGCATTATCCAGCCTCCTACGTTCTCTCTCAGATGTCGTGATAGGGCTACGTAGACCTCCCACTTGCATAGGTTCCTCAGTGCTAGAAGCAGGGGTACTAACAACTGTAGGATGAGAAGAAAGACCCAACTCAGCTCTGCGCTCTGATCGACGTGCATCTACCTGCAGGGCAAGATCCACTAGTTCCTGATACTGAGTGGGCACGGAAGGAATCACTGCTAATGCATCTTTCATTGCGTTATTCAACCCCCTATAGAATATGACCGCCCGCTTGCTTTCTGGCCATGATGTCTCGGCGACCAATTGGTTGAAACAGGTGATGTAATCTATCAAGGTCCCTCTACCCTGGGTTAGTTCTAACAACTCCAAATCCCTAGACTGTGCCTTGTGTCGGGTATCGAAGACTCGAGACATCTCTAGAACTAACAAATCAAAATCATAGAGAACCGGGCTATTGTTCTCCAGTAAAGGGTTAGCCCAAGCGGCGGCTGTCCCGGCCAGGTGGGAAAGGGCAAAGGCCGCTTTAGCAGTGGAATTAGGAAAGGCCAGGGGTCTACACAGGAAATGTAACTTGCACTGATTGATGAAAGTCCTGAACTTCTTGGGGTCACCTTGATAACGTTCAGGAGCGGCCAAAGGGGAAGGGGTTGGGAGGACCACCGGAGTTGGCGCTGGGGTACTTGCCAACGGAGGAGGTGTGGTTGAAGTGGTAGCATCCCCGAATTCAGAATCTGCAGGAAGGGAATGCTGAACACTCTGTATGGAATCTAGCCTTTGGTGAATCACAGTATTAGCGGCGGCCATATCTGCCCTTAATACTGTAATTGCCTGAACTAAAGCAGCTATGGGTTCTTCCGTGGACCCCTGCATTATCTAACACGACTATATGGCTTCTCAGTCTGTTCTGACTTGAGTGTCGTGTAGACGGTTGAGACCTCCGTCCCCAAGTGACGCACAGGGGAACTAAAAGAAACCCGCTGTGCGACCTTTGGGGCCACAGTTGGATGATGTTTCTTCCCGGATCCACGGAACCTCTGGAACACCGATGCTGCTGCAAAAGAACGAGGTTAAGTACCAGGCAATCACAATATATATATCACAATAACCAAAGAATCTGAATAGTCTTACATATCCGGTGTTTGGAAAACCCAGGAAACCTAGGAGGGAGGTTTGGAACTCAGATGAAGCGGTCCCTAAAACGAGAGGACCGTAGTCAAGCGTGGATACAGGATAGGCCACCTGAAGAGCTGAAGGTGTAACTTGAATCCCAGAAGCGAAATGGCGTAGAAGTTCAACAAAGTTCCAAGGGATGATCCAAAGACAAGTGAGGGTCGATTCAGAAATCCAGCAACAGGTAAGCAGTTCCAAGCAAAGGTACAAAAAGGATAATCCGAAGGAGTCCAAGTGAGAGTTCCAAGATCAAGGTAAACCAGTAGTGTTATCCAAAACGTAGCGCCAAACAGGGTCTGAAGACAACTGAGAAGCAATGAGTGTTCCGTGCATCAAGCCTTATATACTGTGCGTTTCGGGGTCATGTGACGTCCACCAAGGTCACGTGGGACATGCCGCTCTGAATCACGTGAACAAACGAACGATCGACGTGGAGGTTTTCCGCCGCCCCTTCTGCTGTATGTTCTCCATGGCAACTGCCAGTGCAGGAAGGGCTGCAATCGAGCCCGTAAATCGTACCTGGTACAGAGCTTTCGGTCCTTTGGGTAAACCGAATCACATGAGCCTCAAACCCTGGAGGGAGTCGTGTGGGAACCCGATGAAGGTGTTGGGGAAATCTGAGCAGTGTTCTGGTGTGCAGTGGATCGATGTGCAGAGGATCGCCTAACACCATCACTATTGGATCCAGTTCCTCGGGGTAGACCAGTGAGGGAGGATCACCTGTATAGGGGTCCTTGGGGAGTGGAAGTGGGACACCGACGGGTGAGACACGATATCCCCCTTCTTCCAACACTATTTTCACCTCCCTTTTCTGACACGGAAAACTTTGCACACCACAGACAATGGACTAAAACCCAAGCCATTTACCTAACATGTCCCAATACAAGGGCCAGACATGGTCAGGCAACTGACCAGAATCACACACACCTGACGGCCCTTTGCCTTCCCCACAGGGATAAAAGGTGGAGCATGAAAGCATACTACGAGCAAGGCAGACTGCATGATGAGACATCTATCCAGGCAAGGCAGTTCAAGAGGAGGGGAAAGGCAGCGAATATCAAGAGGCTAACAAGGAGAAACACGACCTTGCCCTTTCTGACCCAGACCCACGAAACCTCCACAGAGGGAATCGAAAGACCATGGACAATAGTTCAGTTGCGTTGCAGCAGATGTCAACGGTACACAAAGCGTGCCTACACTGATAAGCAGGACCGAGGGAGGCGCCTGCTACTGTGGTACTGGCCTTGACTCCAGATATTCTAAAAAAAAAAGCAGTTCCTCACAGCCGGTGAGTCGAGAGGAGAAATGATAATCCAAACTGAACTGTGTTGAACGAAATCCGCAAAGTAGCAATTTAAGGGAAGTTCAAAGAACTGTTAGACTAAAGGGGAGACTAGCTGCAGAGGGATCCGGCACCACGTGGGTGCTTACTTGAGAGGCTCTGGTCAATCCTGTGTTTATTGAAACTGCTAATACCAGAAGGCCTCGGGAAGGCCGCAAAGGGACGGTCAAAGTGGTCATACAGGGTCCAGTAAAATCCTCTGTACAGTAGAAAGTCTTTCTTTTTTTAAATTCTTTAAAAAAAACCTCTTTATTAAAATAGTGTAGTGACAAACCAAAAACAGATAACAATCCCAATATTTCCTTCCACCCTCTTGCCTCCTAACCCCCTAACTCTCCATTTCTTGACCAATTCCTCTATGACCTTTGTAGTACATCCTTGTCACACCGCTTCCTAGACCACGGACACACCTTTCCGCTCGCCCCTCCTTGTCTATCCATTCCCGCACTCCCCGACACTCATGCATTATGTCCCCCACTCACGTCGCACACATCAGGGCACGGCATGGCATGTTTGGGGGAGCGGGTGTTTATCGCCCTTCACGGCGGTGGCAGATCAACTGGAGGCTCCGTCATTTCAGGAACTCACATCCCTTGCGGAGACCGGCGCCTCCCGGCGCTACACGGATCACGTGACTTTGGTTGCCTAGCAGCATTGCAACGCTTTCGGTTCGCTTCACACGTGACTCTACGTTCGTCCCTTCCAGGGATAAAAGGAGTCTGTGAACCGAAGGCGTTGCTTCACAGCTGTTTCATTTTGGATCACGTGACGTTCGCTCTTCGTTCAAGGACCTGCTCTGTTACCGACCCTCGCTTGCTTCACAGATTGCTCTTGCTTAACCCTTCAAGTACTCTTGGATTTGCCTGTTACCGACCCTCGCTTGCTTCACGGATTGCTCTTGCTTAACCCTTCAAGTACTCTTGGATTTGCCTGTTACCGACCCTCGCTTGCTTCACGGATTGCTCTTGCTTAACCCTTCAAGTACTTTTGGATCTTGCCTACTACGACCCTCGCCTGCTCCACGGATTGTTCTTGCTTAACCCTTCAAGTACTTTTGGATTTTGCCTACTACGACCCTCGCCTGCTCCACGGATTGTTCTTGCTTAACCCTTCACTGGCTAGGACCTCGATCCTGCAAATAGGTGGTTACCTGTTCTACCCTACAGCTTGTTCTAGCTACAGCTAGGAGACCCACGCCTTGACCCAAGATCTCACAGGTATTCTGGTATTTTGGGTTGATGCACATGGAGGTATTCGGGCCCTGTTTCTTTACTTAACCACTGTACCTTGCCTTACAGCGCTCAAGGGGTTCTTCCGGCTGTTCCCGCGTCCTGGATTTCCGGACTTCCACCTGTGGCCTTAATATTCACACTGACAATACATCTATTATCGTCAGGGTGTTTCTTGGGGACAGAGGGGTTGTTCATACTCTACACGACCAACAAACTTCGTAACAATCCTCCATGTCTTCCTTTTCGCCAGCCATTTCCCTTGAATAGCGGACCCCGCTTTTGCATACCTTCCCTTGAGATTCACTCCAGGACCTTACCCCGCCTGTCTTTCCCGCCCCCTCTCCCTGTTGTCTCACCTCCTCCTTTCCCATATCTCATGGTGGTTTCAGGTCTTTAGATACAGACAGGTCCTTCAGCAGCTGACGCCAGTCCGCCGTTATCCCTTCTTCCTCTGTGTGAGCATTGTCAGCCTGTAATAGCTCCAATTCAGCTATTCCCCATCTACGGGCATCCCCCTGCCATACCGTTATTGATGGCCCCTGTGAATGTTTTCAAGCAATCACTATCCAGCACTTGGCTAAGATCAATAGGAATCTTGCCATCTTGTCCCGTGACTTGTACTATTTCCCCTCCAGGAAGATCCCCCAGATATATATATATATATATATATATATATATATATATATATATATATATATATATATATATATATATATATATATATATATATATATATATATATATATATGCTCTTGGGTTGCAATCCAGTTTGGCCCCTGCCAAATCGTTCACCTCTTTGAACACCCTGTCCGAGTAGCTTGCTATGATCCCACGTTCCCAGACTGTGTGCCAGTATCCCTCTGGTCCCCTCCCACACATCGGGCATTCATCATTTAAGGTCTCCTTCATCGGTCGTAATCTGGTTGGGGTCACATATAACCTATGCAGGAGGTTAAACTGAACCAGTTGGAATCTAGCATTCCGCGACACCTTCTGCACTTGTTCCTAGATCTTTGCCCATTCCTTCTCAGAATCTGAACACCAACACTCAGCCACTATCTGTTGTCCATCACATTAGGCCTACCAAACCTAGTATTTCCCTATCGATGTCCACGGTACTACCTCATTCTGATATGATTTCACCGGCCAAATTCCTGCCTTCCTGCCACCTAGAGACAACTAAACACAACTTCACTGCCCTTTCATTACAAAGTAATACTTACATGCTTAGACCTTCCCAATGCATCCAGCACTACGCTTTAAGACCAACGCCTAACCAACCCTGCCTGCTCAAGAAAGCCTACTCTCCTCTAACTAAGTGTAGAAATAATACAAATACCAAGATCCTGTCCACGAGGAATAAAAGAGATATCTCTGTTAACAATACAAAAAATAATGTTCCTAACCTACTAACAAACATTACCCCAACAAAATCTAATCTGGACAGGAGCACCCCCTTCATCAAGGGAGCGCTTATTAATGCAAGATCCCTAGCAGCACATGCGCTAGACATTGCCGACCTCATAACACTGAGCAAGCTCGACTTCTAAGCTATAACTGAGACTTAGCTTCATGCTGCGGCAGGCCCATTACTCTCACTAGCTATACCTGACAACTACACTATAAACAGACTAGACAGGCAAGCCTCCAGTGGAGGAGGTGTCTCCTTTGTTACAAAGACACAACCTGACCTAAGAGCCTTACCTAACCAGCCATTCCCCTCAGGAGTGCTCCTGTCCATTAAATGACCACTCACAGCATCTTGAACCTTAACTATACACCTTATGTATAGACCAACAGGAAGATATTGCAGTACTCCTTACTATCAACATCAAACCTGGATCTGAAATTATGCTGCTGGATGACCTCAATCTTGGCCTCCATGATTCAAATGACGATAATGCCTCGGCCCTTGCCAATACCATCTCGGAATTGTACTTCTCACATCGTATTACCAAACCTACACATTGCAAACGGAGAATTCTAGACTGGATTGTAGACCTCAACTGCGACACCAATATATTATCCAACGTACCTTGTGCCTGGTCTGATCACCACATCATCTCATTCACTATACAGGACAAGAACAGAATAAACCATTGTAACTCATCGGCACCACAGGCCCTCACGGAAACAACCACAATATTACAGTGGAAAAACTACTCCCCCTATTACAACCTATAACTAATCAACATTACTTCAACACTGACCACACATCATTAGTAAATCTGTACAACCAAACATTACATCCAGCCGTTATCACATTAGCGTCTCTGAAAATGCGCAAAGCCAAACCACGTGCCCACCTTAATTCTTGGTACACCCCAAACCTCAGAACTTTGCGTAACTCTAAAAGAAACGCCGAAACCCTATAGAAGAGCCTCCCTTCAGCACCAAATAAAGACACATTTTTAAATGCCTCTAACATCTACAAAACCACCATTCATCAAACCAAAAGCGATACCTTCAATGACAGAATCAATAAAGCTAAATCAAGCATGAAAGAACTATTTAGTATCGTCAGAGAACTAGAACCCCCTATACCACCTCCTGACAGTTGCACCAAAGACTCCACTTGGTGCACCAATATACAAAAAGCTCTTCTTGACAAAATAACGCTTTTACAAGCCAAAATTGTATCTAAGAAACTTAGTCTAACCTCGGACACACATCTACACCAACCACAGGGTTCCTCTCCCAAGCCATGCAATCTATTTAAGTTTCTCCTCTTATTACCAAAAATGTAGAAGGCATAATAACGAGCCTTAAGCCATCAAGATGCCAGGGGGATATCTGTCTGGCAATCATTATTAAAGAGGCAGCGAGGGTTTTCATGCCTTTCATCACAACACTTATAAATGCATCGTTTGAAACAAGTACAGTGCCAACAAACTTGAAAGATGCCAGGGTGCCCCCACTATTAAAAAAACACAGCCTTGACCCGAATATCTCGACAAATTACAGACCAAACCCCACAGTACCGTTCTTCCTGAAAATCCTAGACAAGGCTGCTTACCTTCAGATACAGCAACATCTGGAAACCAATAGCCTTCTGGGCCTAGGACAATGAGCCCTCAGACCTAGGCACGGCACCGAAACTGTTGTGTATCGACTGTCTTGACTGTCTTGACTGTCGTGTAGGCAGAAGAAACCTTTGTCCACAAGTGTCACACAGAGATAGTCCAAACCACTCTCTGTACAACCTTTGAGGCCACAGGTGGGAGATGTTCTTCCGGAGATGTGGACTTCTGGAAACCCCTGAGCCACTGTAAAGAAACACCGGTTAAGTACTTAGCCAGAACAACATCCACAAACCAATCAACAAGAAAACGGAATGGTCTTACCAAGGGTTGACAGTAGAGATTCAGTTGAACCTATGGAGGGGTTCCGGGACCCACCAGTGTCTCGCTCCCAGTAGTGGCTGGAAGCTCAGGAGGATATATGGAGGTCTGAGTGCGCCGGGCCCACCTGTAGTAGGAATCCGGACAAGAAATCCAAGAAACATAGTGCCAAGGGGTGTAGCAGAATGGAAGTCCAAAAAACAGTCCGTGATCCGTAGCAAGAGTTCCAAAATCCAAAGGTCAATAATCAGGGGAATCCAAAACTGTCCGTGAAACAATCCGAGATCACTTTCTACAAGATCCAAACCAAAAGCAGACGTGGGCCCAACAGTGTCCAAGGTAAACGGCTGTGAAGCACTGAACACTGTGATGCGAGCGTTTAAATGGCGGCGCTACGAGTGTTTTCCGGTCACGTGACCAGCGCCCGCATCACGTGATCGAGTTCCAGCAACACGTGAGCGGGACGCGTCGGTCACGCGACGTGGAAGCAGGAAGCGAGGTCGATCTCGCAGCCGCCACGGAATGCGCCAATGAAACTGGCGTCCTCGGAGGCGGGCGGGCCGCTGACACAATCACCCTGGCATATGGGGGGTCGCGGAGAACACACGTGGGTCCCGGATCCGGGCAAGTGGATGGGCAGGAGTAGGGGTAAGGGGATCAGAGGTTTGGGGAGGGACATTAGAGACATCGGGAATCCCGCGGGACGTGACAGAAACGGCTCTGATAGATTTAAAAACACAGATGGACGACATAAAAGATAAAGGCAATTTAGCCCTCCTTCTGCTACTAGACTTAACTGCCGCATTTGATCTAGTCAATCATGAAGTTCTTTGCAACCATCTATCCTTAGCAGCCCATTTCTCAGACAAAGCTACCGCCTGTATACAATCTTTCCTGGACAACAGAACAATGAGGGTGTTTGCATCGACCCCGTCAGCAGAGCCTATGCCGGTCACCTGTGGAGTACCACAGGGCTCATGCATTTCACCTACGCTTTACAACATTTTCACAAATCCCCTCTTCGATGACCTAGACCATTTGGGTGTCTCCTGCACTAACTATGCGGATGACCCTCAAATCCTCATCCCTATCACTGGTGACTATAACAATGACCGGAAACTACTCAACACGATATACCTAACGATCCAAGCATGGATGGCCATGCACAGCCTCTGCCTTGAAGATGATAAAACAGATTTACTACTCATTGGATCCCAGACTAGACTAAATAGACTAGACAGCCAGTTCAACTCCTTCAAAATAGATGGTAACAACATAAATGTTTCCAAGAATGTGAAAACACTTGCAATTTATCTTGACTCCTCATTGACCCTTACAAAACAAGTTAATGCGACAGCGTCTGCCACAGCCTATACTTGCAAACTAATTAATGCCTGCAGACCTTTCTTGTCGACAGAAAGCTGTACTGCCTTAGTTGGAGCGCTTATTCTATCCAAATAGATTATTGAAAAGCATTGTACCTAGGAACCAATCAGCGTAACCTAAAAAAGCTGCAGATACTCCAAAATAACGCGCTCAGAACCGCAATGAACTAGGACCCACCATATATCGGCGGCGAGACATAATGTACACTGGCTATCAGTCAAAGATAGAATCACATACAAAACTTTAGCACTCACCCACAAATGTCTCGCCAATTTAGCGCCTAAATATCTGGCTGACAAATTCTCCAGCAACCTCTCAGACCGACCTACGAAATCTATACACCTACATTGCCTTAAGGTTCCCGGGTTTAATCTACAGAAAGCTGGGGGTAGCATGTGATGCTGGAAATGCATTGGAGAACAGGGCCTCCCTGCCCTTGTCCTGTAGTCCTTTTTCATGTGTGTTTTGTATTGGTTTCTGCCCAGGAGTCCATGCGGGACTCCTGGAAGTGCAGCTCTTCCTCTTTTTGGTTTGGTTTACAGACCCTTGGGATACCCTTATGGCACCCGTGGGTGGGGGGTACAACCCTGTGCCCGTAGTGTGTGTTCTTGGGCACCTGTGTGTGGCCCACAGAGCAGGGTATGGGCTGGTGGCAGCTCCATGCTGAATTTGACCGGTCCCCTGAGTAGCCTCCATTTTGGGATACCCAGGCCCTGCCATTGGAATTGATGAGTTGATTCCTGATAGGAGACAAGATGGCCCCTGTGGCCTCTTGCTTTCTATTGCCTGTTACCTTGTTTACCCAAAGTCCTGGGTAGCCCTGACTCTGTCCCTTCCCCCTGACTGGCTGTTGGGTAGAAGTTCCATATATGGTATTGTGGGGAAGTCCAGGTCAGACTGGCTGGAGCCTTCCCAGTGACTGTATGGTGTGGGTACGCCCTTGGGGTGGGATCTGGGTTAATGGAGTGTGTGACCAATATGCACTTCATGTTATGGGTGTCTGGTTTCTGGTATGTAACACAATGAATGAGACAGCCCTGTACGAAACTGGCATGAATGCAGCGTGGAGTGCTGAATGGCTGGGTACTTGTCCCAATACACATTCCTTGTTGTGAGTGTCTGGAGGGAGGAGAATGGCCTGATTGCACTGTGAGTCTGATTGGCTGCCTGCCTGCATGAATGTCCTTCTGAATGATTGGTGCCTGAGTGTGACCCAGCAGAGTGAATGAGAGACCAAACAGTATATCTGGGGACTTCTCACTGATGGAAATCCTTCAGAAGCTGAAGTTGATACTTGATGCTTATCCTTGAAGCCCAGCTGGAAGAAGAAGACTTGCTGCTGCATTTCCTTTGACCCGATCCGAAAGCTGTTGAGTATGTCGAGGACTGATCCGAGAGAGGACCTGGCTAGGAGACCTCTCCCCGAGCTACGAGGGAACATTGTGCAGACCGCTAAACTTTCACCAAAGCACCCTGGAAGCCAGCCTTCGAAAGTCTGTCGACCGGAGATGGGACCGAAGAGGAATCTGAAGTAAGGCACCCGGACATTCCTTCCACCATCGTCGACCAGGGTTTGGAGGACCGCCGTAATAGCTGGAGGCCCGTTGAAGCCGTGTTGCCCAGAAACGGGGACAGCTTGACGCTGTACCGCCAACAACCAGAGCCGCAATGCTCTATTGCCCAAGACAGTTGAATCCAAGGACTCTCTCGCCAGCACCCCTGGCCGCTTTGTCCTGTCAGAGAAAGTCGAGGCCACCGACGTGCCGAGGAGAATCCACCGGTGGGTTTCCCGCCACCCGAAGACTACAAAGATGCTGACGACCTGACGCACTTGCTGGGCCAAAGTTCTTCAGTGACTCTTTGCGGCAACTATCTTCGTCGAGGTGTACCGCACTCCTCGTCTTCGCAGGATGTCTACGACCGATCGTTGAAGAGCACCGCCAGGACTGAAGCTGCTGCCTCAACACCATCAAACCTTTTCATTGACGACTCTCGATGCCAAGGTTCAACTTCTTCGAGGACTATTGATGATCCGTGGCTCCTGCCTTAAAGGGAGACACTCAAGAAGGATCTGTCAATGGCCCATCGAAGAAATCTACTATTCCAGGTACAATGGGGCAGTAGAACCTTTTTTAGAGGGAACGAAGGGGGGCGTGGCCTGAGCTCATGGAGTGAGGAGGGCTCTGGGCTGAGCTCCGGCCGAGTTCCTTTGCATCGACCCTACAACGGCACTCAAACGTACTAAATTGTGGCAGAAGCTGTCTTCAAGAGTGGGGGAAGCGTTTCCTCGACCCCCAAAAGTAGGCCAACAAAAAACAGAGCCGGGACACTGCAGTGGCAGCCCTTCAAACTTAAGCCCCTGGGGCAGACAAGATGGCGGAGTCTGCGGCACCCAGCCGATGGTGAGGGGGAGGGGCAGGTGCTGCAGTGGACATCGACGACGAGCTAACCCTGAGAGGGGAGTCTGCCTAACTCCGTCACAGCAGGGATCCGGGACCGCCGCTGCGGAGACGGCAGGGGTGAGGAGCTGAATAAGTGGCAAAGAGTCGCCTGCTGGAAAAGTAGCGAGGTGCGGTGCATGGGCACTGGCGTGCCGTGGAGCAGTGGTGCTGGTACGTGGCGTTGAAGAGGACGATAACCGACACAGGTGGGGGACGCTCTGCGAGATAAAGTGGATCGAGATATACAGCAGATGCGCTGACCCTCAGCCTATCAAGAAGAGGACGTGTGTAACGCTCACCTGATTCCCGTAGAGGCGCCGGTCTCGACTGGGCGTATACCGTATCTTCAAAGGTGATGTGTAACACACGTCTGGCTCTTTGGGCTGGACCTCTGTGCACTGTATGTCTGACTCGAAGGGTAAGATGTCTGCAGATAGAAAATATGGGATTAAGGAACTGGGTTATTGAATGTCTCTCTCTTCTTCCCTTTCTCTTCTCCTGTAGAACCCCAAAGGTTAACGCTCTCACCTTAGGTAAGTGAACGCCGTGCTCTCCATCTGCCTCGGGGCAGGGTGCTGTAACCAGTTTCTTCACTGGATAAGGGGAGCAGGCCTCTTGACTTCAGAGGACTGCTGTCCGTCGTTTACTGCACGAACGGTAAGTTTCGAGTAATTCTAATGTCTTTAAAGTCTTTAGTAATGATGTTTCTTGTTTTGCAGGGTTCCGGCGATGGCGGATGACGGGCTGAAGTGAGTTGAAGATGGAGCCCGTGTGATGAATAGAAGCGCCTGGAAGCACGTAAGTAAGCGCTTGTTGCCTGCTTCACGATGCGCTCTAACTGTCTTTTTATTTTGCAGGTACAAGTTCGGAGCGGCTGCAGGGTGCCGGAATACCCACTGGGTTAGATGTGGAAAGGAGTAATGGCACGTGAGTATTAAAGTTCCCCAATGTCTTTAAACGCACCTTGTTTTGTCTTTCAGATGCGGGATGCAGCGCCGAAGGCCTCCGGAGCGTGCGAAGAGTTGGTAAGCTTTTGTCTTTCAGATGCCGGAATGCAGTGTGAAGACCTCCGGAGCGCACGAAGAGTAGGTAAGCCTTTGTCTTTCAGATGCCGGAATGCAGCGCGAGGCGTTGGTGACAGCCGATGGACCAGGTAAGTGAAGAGCTGTCACTGAAGACCGTAATGCTAACCTGTTCTTTCTTGTCTTTATAGGTGTTGCTGAAGACTGGATTCAGGATGGTAAGCCTTTTTCCTTAGGCCCAGGATCAGATGCAGAAGACACGATGAGCGTTCTGCTGCAGAGGATGCAGAATAACGCAAAGCAAGATTCATCCATCGGGTGTGGTTTAAATAGCCTTCTGTAGTGCTTAGGTGTCTCCTTCCACAGCCACGCCCAGGTAAGAAAAGAGTTCCTGCTTTCCAGAAGAGTTCCAGTGTTCTGAATCTAGGGAGTGGCTCCTGCCCCACCCAACAGGAAAAGTAGTTCCAAACAGAAGAGGATCAGAGGCTCAACTGGCAGACAAGTAAGCAGCATGGTCTGCTGCAGGTAAGTCCACCCAAGCATTATGAGCCCGGCGCTTCCAGCGCTGGGACTGGGCATATTTATGAGCCTGGTGCCACTGGCGCCAGGACTGGGTCCAAAAGGTCCCAATTGGGACTGGTTGGCACTCGGAACCTGGGTTATGGATCTGCTTCCAAGGGAGTTGGGAAAACCCTGACCTTTTGGAAGCAGAGATCATGACAACGTGCTTGTCCCACCCCGACACAGATGGTCACTCCCATCCCGGATACGAATAGAAGGAGACAGCGTTGGTCCTATAGAGTGTCGCGGCCTGGTAGGATGAACATTGGGATTCCCGATGGCTGATAATTGAAGTAGGCCGTGTTGAATCCAAATCCTGGGGGCACGTCATAATCTCCTAATCTGTGCCAGGAACACTACCGCTGCTGCCAAAGCAACCCTAAACATCGTGCAGAAAAGCTTGCAAGCGGGCCTAGTGCTATAGCGCTAAGTAGGGCTCCAATGTATTACAAGGTTTGTGTGGCTGTCACTGAAGAAAACGGCGTAATAGAAATGGGATACAAATGCGCAGCTAGGTTATTGTGGCGCTAGTGGATGTAATGTGGTGCACGTCCCCACACAAGCGGTGGTGAAGGGCAATCGACTGTGTACCACTGCTACTGGCGAAAAACGGTCCTCCATTGTCCAAATAGGTCTGCGGCAGGCAATACACCGGGCCCTACCCCCCACATTGGGCACTGGGCGTGGAGGGCAGAACGGTGTCAGAGCACAAAAACACTAGCAGTAATAAAGGACCTTTGGTACAAGTGTGCTGCATTGACCCACCCTGGCAAGTGAACACGCCGTGGATACTGGGCACTAAGCAACCGCGCCTGCAACATATACGTGGGACACCGCTGGAAGCGGGGCCACTGGTGAGGAGGTTCTCCAGCGATATCAAGCCAATCCTTGTGGAGCACGTGCAAGCCCGGAGGCCTGCTGGCCATCCTAGGTGGTTTCCAGGATACACACTACCATCCGGGGCACAGAATCTTAAGGAAGGTAACGGTGGACTCTCCAACTTGAAGGCGCACAAAACACGTCCAAGAACAGCGCGTTGGGGCTCGTATGACCAGGGGGGCTGTGATCAGCTCGCTCTGGAAGTGCTGCACGACAAGGGGAACAAATAACCACTCCCAAGATCACATGTAAACTGGACTGTGCCGGAAGTGCAGGAATGCAACAAGTGGAACCCTTAAAGCCAAGGAGCTGGGTGCATAAACAGTTAACGTCAACACAACTCTAATTCATCAGGCTGCACTAACCCAACAGCAGCATTACGGCCGGACAGGCAGATAAGAGCAAAGGCCTGAGAGATCACCAGGCCCGTCTGACAACCACCTTGCGTCCTGGATGGGTGGCCATGTCTCCATCCAAAGAAAAGTCCAGGACAACGATCATGGACTCCTTCGCCACAATTAAGACACGAGTCATGGCACAAGTAGGCGCAACCGCATCCAACGAACAAAAAACCCTGGATGAAGTAAACCGAGAAGGACCCGTATTAGAAGCCATAGCGGCATTGCGGTCGTTCATTGACACTAAAATTGATGAGGTCAAGACAGACATGCAGCTGATGCGCCAAGATGCACCATCACGGAAGCTAGGCTACAGGAGAAAACTGAGACTACGATAGACTTGAAGGCTAGGGTGCAGGAACTCAAGAAAAGAGTGGCAATGCTGGAAGCAAGATCAGAGAATGCTGAAGGGTGGGCTAGACGCAACAACGTTTGACTGCCTGGGATCCCGGAAGGAATGGACGGCCAGGACCCGACTGGGTTTATGGAGACACTGATACAGCAAGAAGTCGGTGCAGGTCGACAATCACAAGGTTCAGCAGTGGAGTGGGCCCACTGGTCCCTACAGAAGAGACCGCCACCAGGGTCGTATCCTCGCCCAATGATCGCCAAAATCCGAAACTTTCGTGACAGGGAGATCATACTACGGCACTCCAAGGAAGGCGAAGAAATAACAAGGGACAATTCAAAAATAGCCATTTACCCGGATTACACACGTGCAGTTCAACGCTCAAGAAACTACTTCATACTGATAAAAGCTATGCTGAGGCAGCTGAATTTAAAGTACATGCTGATGTACCCATCGAGGTTGAAGGTGATCCATAAGGGGCGAGCTGTGTTTCTGGAAACTCTGGCTGAAGCCAACATGTGGCTGGAGCACAACAACTTGGCTAATGGGGAAGAAGCAGTTACTTGAATGACCTGGGCTGAGGGAAGGGGAGGCTACTGGGGAAACTGAGTCACCTACCAGTGGGAGCGGTCGGTTGGCTAAACTCACCTGGACGTTTGTTGTAGTATTGACATATAACCAAACTGGTCGGAGGTCCATTTGGCCACTTGACCTGAGCTCTGAGACCTAACCCACGAAACGATAGGTGCAGGCCTGTTGCCAGCACAATGACATTCGCACTAAGCGACCCGGATGGGCCTAAAAAGTGCAGGGGCGCCCGAGCACTGCTGGAACGTGGCAGAAGCTGGACAAGTTTGTTTGGTTTGCTTATTGTTCTTGGTGTTATAAGGTCTTCAAGCAAATTGCTGCTGATTGAGGAAAGGGCATGAGCAGGATTGGGAGGTCATGTGGGGTCGGGCATGGGGGAGGAGGGTAAACCCTGTGCTCTTCTCAGCCACAAGGTTTGCAATGGGTCAGGTGGAGGCTGTGGGCAACAACAACACACGAACATGGCAGCAGAAATTAAGATAATGTTGTGGAATGTAAGGGGAATGGGCGCTTATCTGCGTAGGAACCGGGTCAAATCCTATCTGAGCAGGAAAAAGATATCCATTGGCTTGCTGCAGGAAACCCATCTCACGGCAGAGGCTATGTCTAAATTTAAGGAGGGCTGGGGGGGCAGGGATATGGAGCGACTTATTCTAAGTATGCAAGGGGAGTGTTCACTTGGATAAATCCTGGGGTAGCCTTTCGATTGCCGGTGGTGGAATCGGATAGGGAGGGCAGGTATCTGATACAGTGGGGTTCTATCGAACAAACCAAGGTGTGTATAGTCAACTCTTCCTTTCCCAATCACAGTATCCCTGCGCACCTTAACATGATATGCGCTAAAGTAACACACCACAGGGGAGTCTTCTTCATCTGGGGGGGGGAGATTTTAATTGTGCAAGAGATCTAGATCAGGACAGATCTGCACCACCACCAAATGGGTTGACCACTGCCCCTCTGGCATTAAACACAACCTTAACCCAACGGGATCTGGCCGATGTGTGGAGAGAGCTGCACCCCACAGACAGAGGATACTCTTACTACTCCTCACCACACGGCCTGTACACCAGGATAGACTATATGTTTGTGGGTAGGGCCCACCTCCCACAGATTGAATCGGCACAATGCCTGTGCAGATCGATTTCTGACCACTTGCCACTGCTTGTAGTTTGGACAATGCTGGGCCCCAAGCCTCCTATACCATTATGGCACATGCCTACGAAGGTGCTAACAGATCAGGACCTCCGGAAAAAACTACAGGAGTTCGTTGAAATTAGCCAGGGCAGTGTGGAACGCTGGGGCACAATGTGGGAGGCTTTGAAAGTGGTGGTGCGGGGAGAGGTTATGGCTGGGGCTGGGGGCATTAAGAGAATGCAACAGATGCAAGCTGCTATGATGGGCAGAGCATCCATTGCTAAAATGATCATCCTCCCAAGGTTCTTATACCATTTTCAGAATGTACACTGCTATATCAAAGCAGCCTTTTTCCGCATGATAGAGACACTACTCCGGGAGTTTCTATGGGGAACGACTCGACATAAACTATCACTGTCCACACTGACTCTGCCCTATAAGGAAGGAGGCATACAACTGCCAGACCTAGAAAAATATTAACTAGCAGCGCAGCTCAGTCATGTAGTCCGTTGGCTTTCAGATGAGGTGACCATTGAGGCGGAACTATTACAACACTTGGTTGCCTCGGCAAAGTTAAAAGAAATTCTGTGGGTTCCTCTGGGCTGCTTGGAAAGTATCCTCATGATTGGAACACTAGGCAGATGGGTATGGCATAGGACCAAAGTATTGCACCGCCTTGAACACCCCTACTCACCCGAAGTCCCAATTGTTGTGGATGTAGGCAGGGGAAGCATGGACCTAGCGACAGCAAGGTACTGGGAGAGATGGGGTATACACACATGAAGGGACCTGTATTAAGAAGGGGTCTTCACAGAATTTGATTTGCTACACGTGAACAAAGGCTTACCAGAAGGGCAGTTTCTGTGGTATGGGAGAGCCAAACATGTAGCAAAAGGGAGATGGGAGAAATGGCCAGAGGAGCCAGCAGTACACCCGTTGCTGGCCATAATGTACAGCCTGTGCAAGGGGTGGAAACCGGTTTCCAGGCTATTCAAACACCTGATTGACAGGCCCAACCCCCG
This sequence comes from Ambystoma mexicanum, assembly GCF_040938575.1. Lineage (NCBI taxonomy): Eukaryota > Metazoa > Chordata > Amphibia > Caudata > Ambystomatidae > Ambystoma > Ambystoma mexicanum. The sequence goes on along the minus strand of NC_090924.1, from coordinate 679,113,414 downwards.
AAGTGCAACACTTACAGGGTAATTCATAGAATTTCGCAGAAAAGTGTCGCAAGCGGCTGGCGCAGAGTGTCCGCGTGCGATTGTCTGCGCCAGGCACGTGCGCTAAAACCGATTTCCGCGCACAGCGTATTCATGGATTTTAGGCTCCCAAACCAGCCGTGGCGCAGAGTATCGCAGCGACCCTGCAGCAGCGCCAGTAACGCCCCCAAGAACGCCCTTGCGCAAGGAAAAGCCATCAAAATCGCTAAATCATCGCAAAGGGCTGCGCTAACACTGGACCAGTTTACAGGGCTGCCAAACAAGGAACGCAAAGCGGGTAACGTGCATATCAGGGGTACGCGTGAAGTTATACACGCGATTAGCCAGGGTGCCAGGGTACGTGTATTTCAGGGGTGCGCGGGAAGTTCAACACGCGATAGTCCAGGGAACGTGTATTACAGGGGTACGCGGGAAGTTCAACACGCGATAGTCCAGGGAACGTGTATTACAGGGGTACGCGGGAAGTTCAACACGCGATAGTCCAGGGAACGTGAATTACAGGGGTACGCGGGAAGTTCAACACGCGATTGTCCAGGGAACGTGTATTACAGGGGTACGCGGGAAGTTCGACACGCGATAGTCCAGGGAACGTGAATTACAGGGGTACGCGGGAATTATCACACGCGATTTGGCAGGGTACGTGAATTACAGGGGTGCGTGGGAATAATCACACGCCATTTTGCTGGGTACGTGTATTACGGGGGTGCGTGGGAATTATCACACGCGATTAGGCTGGGTGGGTCCTCACAGGTGTTCCCTGTACACCCTCCACGGCCCCTGCAGGCAGCCCACAAAACAGGGGACTACCCTGCACACCTGCTCATGTCCCCCTGCACCCCCACCCCCCAGCCACCAGGGGCACCCACCACCAGGCCCCCACCCATGTCTCCTACCACCCCCACCCCCCAGCAGTGCAGGGGCAGCCTCCACCAGGCCCCCACTCATGCCGGACTCATGTCTCCCACCACCCCCACCCCCCAGCACTGTGGGGCACCTGCCAGCAGGCCCCAACCCATGTCACCCACCACCCCCACCCCCCAGCAGTGCAGGGGCATCCTCCACCAGGCCCACACTCATGTCCCCTATCACCCCCACCACCCCCCGCCACCAGGGGCACCCTCCACCAGGCCCCCACTCATGTCTCCCAGCGTGCTACGTGTATTTCAGGGGTGCGCGGGAAGTCCCACTCGCGAATAGCCTGGGCGCGTGTATTTCAGGGGTGCGCGGGAAAAACCACTCGCGAATAGCCTGGGCGCGTGTATTTCAGGGGTGCGCGGGAAGTTCCACACGCGAATAGCCTGGGCGCATGCATTTCAGGGGTGCGCGGGAAGTTTTACACGCGACTTCAGCAGGGTACGTGTATTTCAGGGGTGCGCGGGAATTCTCACACGCGATTTGGCTTGGTACGTGTATTACAGGGGTGCGTGGGAAGTTACACACGCGATTAGGCTGGGTGGGTCCTCACAGGTGTGCCATGTACACCCTCTACGGCCCCTGCAGGCAGCCCACAAAACAGGGGACTACCCTGCACACCTGCTCATGTCACCCACCACCCCCACCCCCCACCATCCAGGGGCACCCTCCACCAGGCCCCCACTCATGTCTCCCACCACCCCCACCCCCCAGCAGTGCAGGGGCAGCCTCCACCAGGCACCCACTCATGTCCCCTATCACCCCGACCCCCCCAGTCACCAGGGGCACCCTCCACCAGGCCCCCACTCATGTCTCCCACCACCCCTACCCCCCAGCAGTGCAGGGGCAGCCTCCACCAGGCCCCCACCCATGTCTCCCACCACCCCCACCCCCCAGCAGTGCAGGGGCAGCCCCCACCAGGCCCCCACTCATGTCCCCTATCACCCCCACCCCCCCAGTCACCAGGGGCAGCCCCCACCAGGCCCCCACTCATGTCCCCTATCACCCCCACCCCCCCAGTCACCAGGGGCAGCCCCCACCAGGCCCCCACTCATGTCCCCTATCACCCCCACCCCCCCAGTCACCAGGGGCACCCTCCACCAGGCCCCCACTCATGTCTCCCACCACCCCCACCCCCCCAGTCACCAGGGGCAGCCTCCACCAGGCCCCCACTCATGTCCCCTGTCACCCCCACCCCCCCAGTCACCAGGGGCAGCCTCCACCAGGCCCCCACCCATGTCTCCCACCACCCCCACCCCCCAGCAGTGCAGGGGCAGCCCCCACCAGGCCCCCACTCATGTCCCCTATCACCCCCACCCCCCCAGTCACCAGGGGCACCCTCCACCAGGCCCCCACTCATGTCTCCCACCACCCCCACCCCCCCCAGTCACCAGGGGCAGCCTCCACCAGGCCCCCACTCATGTCTCCCACCACCCCCACCCCCCCCAGTCACCAGGGGCAGCCCCCACCAGGCCCCCACTCATGTCCCCTATCACCCCCACCCCCCCAGTCACCAGGGGCAGCCCCCACCAGGCCCCACTCATGTCCCCTATCACCCCCACCCCCCCAGTCACCAGGGGCACCCTCCACCAGGCCCCCACTCATGTCTCCCACCACCCCCACCCCCCAGCAGTGCAGGGCCAGCCTCCACCAGGCCCCCACCCATGTCTCCCACCACCCCCACCCCCCAGCAGTGCAGGGGCAGCCCCCACCAGGCCCCCACTCATGTCCCCTATCACCCCCACCTTCCCAGTCACCAGGGGCAGCCTCCACCAGGCCCCCACTCATGTCCCCTATCACCCCCACCCCCCCCAGTCACCAGGGGCAGCCCCCACCAGGCCCCCACTCATGTCCCCTATCACCCCCACCCCCCCAGTCACCAGGGGCAGCCTCCACCAGGCCCCCACTCATGTCTCCCACCACCCCCACCCCCCAGCAGTGCAGGGGCACCCTCCACCAGGCCTCCACTCATGTCTCCCACCACCCCCACCCCCCCCAGTCACCAGGGGCACCCTCCACCAGGCCCCCACTCATGTCTCCCACCACCCCCACCCCCCAGCAGTGCAGGGGCAGCCTCCACCAGGCCACCACCCATGTCTCCCACCACCCCCACCCCCCAGCAGTGCAGGGGCAGCCCCCACCAGGCCCCCACTCATGTCCCCTATCACCCCCACCCCCCCAGTCACCAGGGGCACCCTCCACCAGGCCCCCACTCATGTCTCCCACCACCCCCACCCCCCCCAGTCACCAGGGGCAGCCTCCACCAGGCCCCCACTCATGTCTCCCACCACCCCCACCCCCCCAGTCACCAGGGGCAGCCCCCACCAGGCCCCCACTCATGTCCCCTATCACCCCCACCCCCCCAGTCACCAGGGGCACCTTCCACCAGGCCCCCACTCATGTCAAAACACCACCCCACCCCCCCAGTCACCAGGGGCAGCCCCCACCAGGCCCCCACTCATGTCCCCTATCACCCCCACCCCCCAGTCACCAGGGGCAGCCCCCACCAGGCCCCCACTCATGTCCCCTATCACCCCCACCCCCCCAGTCACCAGGGGCACCCTCCACCAGGCCCCCACTCATGTCTCCCACCACCCCACCCCCCAGCAGTGCAGGGGCAGCCTCCACCAGGCCCCCACTCATGTCTCCCACCACCCCCACCCCCCCCAGTCACCAGGGGCACCCTCCACCAGGCCCCCACCCATGTCTCCCACCACCCCCCACCCCCCAGCAGTGCAGGGGCAGCCCCCACCAGGCCCCCACTCATGTCCCCTATCACCCCCACCCCCCCAGTCACCAGGGGCAGCCTCCACCAGGCCCCCACTCATGTCCCCTATCACCCCCATCCCCCCCAGTCACCAGGGGCAGCCCCCACCAGGCCCCCACTCATGTCCCCTATCACCCCCACCCCCCCAGTCACCAGGGGCAGCCTCCACCAGGCCCCCACTCATGTCTCCCACCACCCCCACCCCCCAGCAGTGCAGGGGCACCCTCCACCAGGCCCCCACTCATGCCTCCCACCACCCCCACCCCCCCCAGTCACCAGGGGCACCCTCCACCAGGCCCCCACCCATGTCTCCCACCACCCCCACCCCCCAGCAGTGCAAGGGCAGCAGGCAGTCAGGCAGCAGCAGGTGGGAGCGTGCTCGGGCTCTGGGGGGCAGTAGTTCGTCCTTCCGGGCAGGAGCGTGGTATTCCGTGTGCGTACGCGTGGCAAGCTTGGTACGGAGTGATTTAGCACGTGAAAATCCTGCACGTCAGCGTGAAAACTGAGGAAAGGCCCAAAGCGCGTAAGCGCGTCTGTGACGTGACCCGCACAGGTGTTTCCCACACAGCACGTGATGACAGAGCACACGTGGAAAGACTGCACGTCAGAGTGTAATCGCGTGTGATTGGTGGAAATGGCCCTACATGCAGAAGTGACAAAGCGTGTGATTGGTGGAAATGGCCCTACACGCAGAAGTGACAAAGCGTGTAATTGGTGGAAATGGCCCTACACGCAGAAGTGACAAAGCGTGTGATTGGTGGAAATGGCCCTACACGCAGAAGTGACAAAGCATGTAATAGGTGGAAATGGCCCTAGCGCGTACACGCCGCGTAAGTGACGCTGGACGTGTGGGCCTGTATAAAAGGTACGTGTAGAACACGTTTTCCTTGTACGTGCTTTTCGTGGAGAGCGAGTGGGTGAATTCTGTACTTCTTGTCGTTTCACACGCGATTTACTTCACGGCGTTTCAAGTTCGTATTCCCTGTTACCTCTGACAGCTTTTTCTCTTTTTTCTCTTTTACTGGTTTACCTGGGCCTGTTCCCTCAAACAGTGTTCCCTTCTACTGTTGTCCTGTCTCCTCAGACAGCGTACAAATCTTCTTTTGGCGGGGGTGTTGCCAACCAAACGTGCTCCTTTTACACGCTCGTTTACCAGGCAGGCGGTGAGTCACGCACGTATCTAACATCTGTGCTTGCCCCGTGTGTAGCCTACCCCTTCAGAGGTCATTCTAGGCTGCGTGTGACACGCATACGTTCATTCTTGTGTTACTGGGTGCCACAGCGTAGTGTAGGTTTTTCTTTCTGCACACGTGGTCTAGGAGGGGTTGCGTGCACGTCATCTCCCTTTTTTGGGCCTCCTGTGCGTTGCGTGACCCGTCATCTTTCCCCAGGGGTTACATTCAGCCTTGCTAGAGCACTAGGGTACAATTACCATCTGGTACCCAACCCCTTTGACCCCCAATTGCCCAGGACAATAGTCTACATCCACTCCCATACGCACATTAACATCAGTGCCATGGCTGGGAGGCGAGGATTCCGTAAGGGTGGCAAAGGTGGAAGAGCCACAAGTGGTGGCCGTGGTGGATCCGGTAGGGGACGTGGTCGTAACTTGCAGGGTGAGCCTGTCCCCCCATGTGTGGAGGACCAGTCACGGGCACCCATAATCCCCCCCCCCCTCCCCCCTCCCATTGAGGCTGATGTGGCTGACACCATCCATGCTCAGCCCTTGTTGGACCAGCCCATTGTGGCACCAGACCTGGCTGACTCCATGGCTGACTTCCAGGTCAGCAGGGCTACGACACGTGCGCTGGTGCACATTGATGCCATCATGCCACGTGGATCTGGGGCAGCAAGGTCATCTGCTGCACCAAGGAGGCAGGGCGGAGAGGCTGCAGGGGCAGCTGCGGCTCCATCCACCCCAGCCCTCACACACCCAGCCAGGACAGTGTCGGTCCTAGTCCATGCTGCTGACATTCCCCCTGACACCATCACACTAGAGCCAATGCCTGCACCAACTCCCATGCTGAGTGTGCAATCCCACACTCCTGATACAGAGTCCACCAGGGCTCCTGCCCCTAGTGTCCAGAGCGGCGCAGGACACTCAGGATCACCACCACCTTCCAAGCGGAAGAGGAAGAGTGCTCGTCCGGCACAGGCTGATGCCCCAGACACGGCTACACAGTCCGGCCCGTCCAGGAAGCCCAGCTTCACGGATGACGAACTGAATGCACTTGTCGAGTATGTGTCCGGACATGACAACGAGATGGTCATTGTTGCAGGATCCAAGACCACACCTGCACAACGCCAGGCACACTGGCAGACCGTTGCGGACATCGTAAGTGCCCTTGGAATCGTGAGGCGCACAGCCAATGATTGCTATAAGCGCTGGAATGACCTAAAGCGCAGGGCAAAGAGTAAGCTGGCCTCAAGTCATGCCGCAACTCTAGTGACTGGAGGTGGGTCTCCAGTAGTAGACATGGAACTCACTCCACATGAGTCAGTCGCTGGGACCTACGTCACTGAGGAACAGATCCAAGGCGTGGGAGATCTGGCTGATTACGAGGCATTGTCCGGTGAGTGCACATGCATGTGTGTGTCATCCATGTGCATGGTGTGTGTGTGAGGGCTTCTGTTTGTGTGCCAGGTGAGAGTGTGTGCGCCTGAGTCGTATGGGTCAGCCATGTGCTTCATGCAATCCTTCCTGCGCAGCTGCATTTGGCCATAGCAGTATCCCTTCTGCCAACAGTAGACATCTAGCCCAACTGCACGCCAGTTGCCCTTGAAGCGTCACCTTGCCACAACATATTTGCTTATTTTTCACTGTTCATTCAGTCAGTTCGTTTGCATTCCACCACCTTCACTAGGCATGTCGCTGTCCACTAGTCACATGTCTGACATGGGTATGGTAAAGTGGAGTGACTTTGTTACCTGGATATCAATTGTACACACATGTCCCTGTGCAATTGGACCATTTCAGACTGGCAGCTCCAGGTGAAAAATCTGACCTGTTAGAATTAGAAAAGCAATTACATGCGGGAACTGGACTGAATGAATAGGTGCTGCCCTCCTCTCCATCTTCACTCAATAGCAATGGTACATGCCATCTGTGTGATGGCATCTGTGTTTCACCTGGCAATCACAGGCCAATGTGTGATGCCACTGCCAGGCAGCATGCAGAAAATGTGTTCATCTTCCATCTTGGTGTCATCAGTGTGTGCCATTTGCCTGCACTTCATACGCAGTGAGGGTGCATGCATGGGAGGGTTTTAGTCATGTGGGACATGTGTCAATCAAGTACTGGTTCTCTTGCTTCTCAGCCCTCATTGTGTGCCATGGTGCTAATGCCTGTTTCCATTTCTTTGTTTTCATGTCTTTGCAGGGGAAGACGCACCTGATACTCTTGGGGTTGTGGAGATGGTGCAGACCCAGGAGGGGTCCGAGGGCCGACCAACCACCAGTGAGGGACGTGGTGTGGTGGTGGGGGAGAACCCACAAGTGCTGCAGGTCGTGCTCTCAAGGGGTGTCTCTGGCTGCACCTCCCCCGAGCTGTACTCAGGTGTTGATTCGGATGAGACCTACGTGCTGTCGCAGGTGAGTGTTCCAGGGAGGGATTCTGTTCTGTCTCACCCACCTGCACCAGGGTCAGAACCCTCCATGGGGATGTCAGTGTTGGCAGCTACGCCTTTGGTGGTTACGGATGCAGGGTCACACTCCGCGACATCTGATCCTGTTCCTGGGCCAGCAGATCAGAGGGGGAATGCAGTCCTGCAGCCTCAGGCAGTGCCGGCACAGCAAGGCGCAGTTCGCCTTGCCCCAGACAGGTGTGGTGCCCGCCGACGTGGTGGCCGTACGCCACCCGGCAATACCGCATGGGAGCAATCCATTTACGGTATGGCAACCCAACAGGCTGCATCATCCGAGATGATGGCTCAGGCCATGGATAGGGTGGCCACTTCCATTGTCCCCCCAGAAAGGCTGATGGAGCGACTAGAGCAGGCAACCGACTCCATCTGCCAGTCACACAGGGAGGACATGTTGGGGTCCAACAGGGACAGCGGGCGGCACTGGCGACTCTGCAGGAGGCCATCTCCATTGAGTCCCAGGGCCACAGGGAAGCCCTGAGGCAGGAGCTCCTTCACCTCAGGACGACTCTTGTTGAGCTTGAGGCTTCAACACACCAAAGGACAGAACAGCAGCTGGAGCGTCTCACCCGTACGCTCTCAGCTGAGATGCAGGCAACGAGGGCGGAGGTCCGGGCATCCCGTGAGTTGTTGCATGGGGACCTCCGCACACTCATCCTCCAGAACCAGACCTACCACACCCGCATGCTTGCAGCCATGGAGGAGCAGACTAGGGCCTTGCGTGGGCTGCCTCCCATAGTGCAACCACCTCCGGATGCAGCTGCACAGGGTGATAATAGCGACAGCAGTGATCCTCCCACAATAGGGTAGCCGTGTGGGCCATGAGCCCATGGAGGTGTTTTATCTTCCCAGGATCCACGCAGGTGGGTTCTGGTGTGCATCCTGTCCTCGGACCTCCTGGGTGGCCTCCCCAACCCCCCCAGGCCCATCAATGGCCATTTTTGATTGTTTCTTATTTTTATTTTTATTTTGATTTCTTTTATTCCCAATTTTTTTGGGACGATCTGTTGGATTCCGTGGTTCCTGTGGGCATACGCTGCTTTGTGGCTGGGCACATGCAGGCTTGTAATGTATTTGGTTCAGATGCTTGGGTTTGAGTCACACACACCCCTCCTGCTTCCCGTTTCCATGGGCTTGCAAAGGGTGTGCCCAAGTGACAGTGAATTACACAGTGACGTTGGACTCCCATGAGCTGTGTGGGCAGTCTGTAGTCAATACTGTGTATACATTCCTAGTGCATATTGCTGTTGTGTTGTACACTGCATGTTGCATTGATGTGTAACTCTTCTTCTGTGTCTACCTCCCAATTTGCAGGTCCCTTCCTCATGTCCACACAAGGACCTCTAGTCTGGAGATGGGGTCCATGTTGGCAGCAGTGCACCTACAACTCTACATGGCGCCAACACTGCACAGTTGGTAGTGGTGGGAGTGCAGGCATTTCCAGGTGGTGAGACTACTAATATGTAACATTTGTGATGTCATGTTAATGGTAGTACGTGCTCAAGTATGTTGTTGGTCCGGCATTGCTGTGAGCATTTCAGGTGTTGCAGGTTTCTAATAGGGACACTGTACATAGTGAGACTGATGTCATGTTGTGGGGATTACTTTGTTTACCTGCAATTAGCATGACATGGCACGGTGTGTCGTGTGGCGGTGCTGGGGTTGGGTTGGCTGACATGGCACTGTCCTCTTGTTGCATTTTGCAAGTGGGTATTCATTTTAGCTGCTTCAATGTGTAACTTCACAAAACTGCATTGGTGTTGTCTGTGTGGGTAGGAATGCACACATTGTGACACTTCCAGGTGAACAATCTCAGGCTGATATGGTATTCACGGTTCATTCTCCAGACATTCAGGATCAGTGTCAGGTTGAGTCATCATTGATTGTCAGATGGAATGTGCCAGGGCAGTGTGCACTCCACAGGGGTGTGATTTCTATGTGAAGTAATTAGCCACTAGCTGTTTACGGGCTGCCTCCCCCCGTGCCCTTTCCCCTCCCATGCGCAGCGGCTGTGCATGTGGTTGGGGATGTGGGGCCACCACCATGTCCACGGCCAGGCCCCGGCGTGTTGCAACGTTGTGCAGGACACATGCTGCCACTATGATCCTACACACTACTGGGGGAGCGTATAACAGCTGCCCGCCAGAACGGTCAAGGGAGCGAAAGCGTGACTTTAGCACTCCGAATGTGCGCTCCACTATGCCCCGGGTCATAATGTGGGCTGTGTTATATCTTACCTCGGGTGGCGTGGTGGGGTTCCGAATTGGCGTCATCATGTGGGGGCTGAGAGGGTAGGCACTGTCCCCTGTGGAGGTGGTGATTGGTATCATTGGTGGGGTTGTGACCTTGCTCAGTATCCAACATGCATGCATGTGCAGTGGCATACATACTCACCAAGCAGCCATGTATCGCCATGCCGCCCAGCTTCTAGGTCCCGGCTTAGGGTGGACATTTGGTAAATGAAGCTGTCGTGGGTGGAGTCGGGATAGTTGGCATATACTGAGGTGATGATTCCCTTGGCATTACATGCTACCTGCACGTTGATGGAATGCCAGTGCTTGCGGTTCCTATAGATGTGCTCAGATGCCCTGGGGGGACGTAGAGCCACATGGGTGCAGTCGATGGCACCTAGCACTTTGGGGAATCGTGCCACACCGTAAAAATCCAGGGCGGCAGCATGCCTTTCTGCAGGTGTTCTGGGCAGGTATATGTGCCTGCGGACTGATGGGCGTGCAGTCATGATGTTCAAGACCTGGTGTAGGCAGCGTGACTGGGTGGCCTGTGACACCCCACCCACTATGGCACTTGTCCGCTGAAATGATCCAGTGGCTAAGAAGTGCAGTACATTGAGGACCTTCTCCAGGGGGCTGAGTGCTTGGGAGCACAGGGTGGGTGATGTGAGGTCATCCTCCCACTCACTCACCAGGTCCAGTATAATGTGTGGTGGAAACCTGTACCTCCCATACACCTGGTCATCAGGCATCCCGAAAAGGCTGGTTCTGGGTGTGAATATTCTGGCCCTGACTATCCTCCTCCTCCTCCTTTGGTAGCCCACTGCCACTGCTGCTAGGAACGGTATGTTCATCCTGGCGTCTGAGCTTGTTATTGTTAAAGTGCGCAAATTTATGCTTTGCGCGTGTTCTAGGCGAGCGTGTGACCCGCGCACCCCTGGAATCCAGTTCCCAGTCCAATAGCGTGTGGAAATTCACACGCACCATGGGATACAGCGTGTGACCCGCGCACCCCTGGAATCCAGTTCCCAGTCCAATAGCGTGTGGAAATTCACACGCACCACGGGATACAGCGTGTGACCCGCGCACCCCTGGAATCCAGTTCCCAGTCCAATAGCGTGTGGAAATTCACACGCACCACGGGATACAGGTTCGCTGACGTACTTGCGTGTGTAAGTGCCCGCGCACCCATTAAATACACGTACATAGGCCAATCGCGTGTACGCGCACTTTTGTCCAATTACACGCGATGACACTCTGACGTGCAGTATTTCCACGTGTGCCCCGTCATCACGTGCTGAGTGGGGAACACCCGTGCGGGTCACGTCACAGACGCGCTTACGCGCTGAGGGTCTCTGGTCCAATAGAATCGCGTATGCGTGCTGACGCGCTTACGCGCTAAGGGCCTTTCCTCGGATTTCACGCTGACGTGCAGGATTTTCACGTGCCAAATCACTCCGTATCAAGCTGGCCACGCGAAAACACACGGAAGACCACGCTCCTGCCCAGAAGGCCGAGTTACTGCCCCCCAGTGCCCCGAGCAGCCTCCCACGTGCCATCTGCTGCTGCCTGCCTGCCTGCTGCCACCGTGCCCTGCCATTTGGTGCCTGCACATCAGCCATCTGCAGGGGTCCAGTTGCTGTGTCCACCCCTGCTGGAACTGAAGACTCCCGACTGGGATTACATCGCTCCACAGCCCAGCCCCAGGACCCAGTTGCCCACCCACACCTGCCTCTGGGGTTGCCATGTCGGGCACTTCCACATCTGGCACCAGTGGCAACCCCAGGCCAGAGGGGCAGAGGGGCACCAGCTTCACTGCCACCGAAGTTGGTGTCCTGGTGGAGCATGTCCTGGGGCAGTATGATGCCCTCTTTGGATCATCCCGCGCCAGCAAGGAAGGACGGCAGAGGATCTGGGCCGACTGTGTGGTTGCCATCAACGCGGAGGGGGTGGCAACCCGCGACGTCCTGAAGATCAAGAAGCGCTGGGAGGACTTGAGGTCCAGGACCCTTGTGAAGGCCCGGCGCCTTGTGGAGGGGGGCCGGGGCCGCATGAGTTCCATCCAGATGAGGGTCCTGGAACGCGTACGCCCAGTGCTCCACGCCCAGATCCTTGAGAGGGAGGCCCGTCTGGAGTTGAGCGGTAAGTGTCCAAGCATTACTGTGTGAGACAGGGCATGTTGCGGTGTGCTGGTTCTATGATACTTGCCTGTATGTGTGCCATAGGCCATGTATGCATGTATGTGTGCAGGGACATCATGGTAATGCATGTGCGACCAGTGATGTGTGACCCACATGGTTGTTGCATGTGTTCAAATGCCGCATGGGGAGCCCTATGCAGATTTTGAACATGAGAGCATGCCAGTCTCTGTACCTGGACATGGGTGGGGGTGAGGGATGGGTGCTGATGCCAGGTACATATATGGTAGCCATGTCTGTGTGCCTGACCTGCGTGTCTGTGACTTGTGCATGCCATGGATGCATGACACATGTGTGTGACAATGCACAGATTCAGTGAAGCAGCCAAATTACCCTTGTATCCGCTGTGTTTGGTGTGTTTGGGGCCAGATGGATGTGACTGAGGTGAAGTGTGTGCATGTGATAGGCATGAGCCATGATGCATGTGAGTTACATATCATTGAATGTTTCAAGAGTCCATTGGACATGCATGGAAATGTCCATGGCATGCACCATGCCTGTTACTGTGTGTGTTTTGCCTGGACTGACCCATGTGTTGTGGAGGGACATGATGGAAGTGTACTTTGACAGTGGTGCTCATCTGCTATTGCTTCCTGTCTAGGGGACCATTGTACAGTGCCCTGATGCTTGTGTTCTTTGTCTCCCTCTACGCAGCGGCTAGTGAAGAAGAGGGCGAAGACGGCGCTGTGGAGCAAGGCGGCGGGGATGCCCCCACGGCTGCAGCGGAAGGGGTGGGTGAGCCCCCACAGGGGCCTGCTACGGTGGGAGACGGTGAGGAGCCATCCAGGTTGGTGGTTTGCACAGAGGAGGAGGAGGCCGCCACTGGGGCACACATGGGGCCTGGTGGGGGCATCCCTGCTGGTGCAAGTGGTGCAGTCCAGGGCCAGGGGCAGGAGGCAGCACAGGTCACCGTGGAGGGGCCTGTGCATGTCGCTGTCCCTGACCCTGTGAGTGCACCACCATGCACCAGCAGGGATGCCCCGTCCCAGGCCCGTCCGCAGGTAGAGGGGATGTCCATGTCACCTGACTCCCCTCCACCTGCGGACGTGGGAACCCCTGGACGTGCGGAGAAGGTCCTGATTGGGGTCGCGATGCCCACGGCTGTGATTCGTGATGCCGTGCGTGCTTCCCGGGAGGAGCACGCATGTCATCACGAAGTGCACCGTGCTGACGTGGCCCAATTGGGATCGGCCATGTTCGGGGGTTTCCTGCATGTGTTGGCCAATGTGGCGGCCCTCTCCTCCTCTGTGCAGGCTATCCACCAGTCGTTCTCCTTGCCGTCTTCCAGCCCAGATGCCACCAGGGCCCCCTGTGGACCTGCCCCGACCAATGCAGCCAGCTCGGTGGGGATCCCATCCCTGCCACAGTTGGGAGTCGGAGGTCCAGCAGGGGTGGACAACACAGCAACTGGACCCCAGCAGATGGAAGATGTGACAGCATCATCAGGCAGGGCACGTGCACGACGGCGTCGGTGGTTTCCATCAGCCTGGATGCCGTCGTGCTGGCAGAGGCAGTGGCGTCGGAGGCAGCAGCGGGCTCGACGTGGGAGGCATCATGGCTCGGGGCCATCAAGATCAGTGGGGCAGGCATCGGCCAGAGGGCAGGGCAACCCTGGGATGGTGGTGTCTTCCGTGTGGGAGCAGTTGGTCCAGCGGATAGGTGCCGAGTGGCAGCGGGCGGAAGAGGAGCGGCTCACCATGGTCAGGGCGGAGTTCTCCATGCGTCGGGCGTTGAGGCGGGCTGAGTGCCTCGAGGAAGCTCGCAGGGAGTTTGAGCTGGACATGGGGTTATCCCTGCGAGACCTCGGGGCCAGGACAGAGTCCCGCCTCCAGGACATCGACATGGAGTTCGATGATGCCCTGCCCAGCAACATCACCGAGTGAGCCGCAGGACTTGCCCGCTGCCTTTGTATATAGTTATTTAGTTAGTTAGTGTTAGGTTTCCTTTATTAATTTTTGTTTTTTTGGACCGCTCGGACAATGGCCACTTTTTTGTATATATTATTTTCATTAGGTAGTAGTAGGTTTCATTTATGGTGTTGGGCTCATGGACCCTGGAATTTTCGTGTATATAGTTTGCTTTTTGAAGAAACATTTTTTTATTTAATTATTGTGTTCACCATGAGGAAATGGTTTTTCATTATTTTACTTCCACATGATTTTGCTTTGGACAACATTTGTTTTTGGATTACTTTGTTTTTTTTATTTTTACATTTGTTCTCGGACATGGACCATTTATTTTGTTATCCCCATTGTTGTATGTTTGATTTTTTTACTTATTTTTCATCTTTAATACATGTTCTTTTTAACTTTCACTTGTGGTATTTTCTCATTGGTTTCATACATGTCATGATATGGGTTTTGACATTGACTTGCACCCATTGTGTATGTGTGTGTGACGGACATGTGTTCATTTACAGACTTGCCATTGGGGTTGTATCATGTAATTGCATTCACTATGTGGGTGGATGCAATCCTTGCCTGGGTGTTTGTGCTGGGTATGCTGCCCATTACTGCCATGATTGAGTATCGTCAGGACCTGGGGGCAGGGGGACATGTGTGGGTGCCTGGTGGAGGCTGCCCCTGCACTGCTGGGGTGTGGGGGTGGTGGGAGACATGAGTGGGGGCCTGGTGGAGGGTGACCCTGCACTGCTGGGGTGTGGGGGTGGTGGGAGACATGAGTGGGGGCCTGGTGGAGGGTGCCCCTGGTGGCTGGGGGGTGGGGGTGGTGGGTGACATGAGTGGGGGCCTGGTGGAGGCTGCCCCTGCACTGCTGGGGTGTGGGGGTGGTGGGAGACATGAGTGGGGGCCTGGTGGAGGGTGCCCCTGCACTGCTGGGGTGTGGGGGTGGTGGGAGACATGAGTGGGGGCCTGGTGGAGGGTGCCCCTGGTGGCTGGGGTGTGGGGGTGGTGGGAGACATGAGTGGGGGCCTGGTGGAGGGTGCCCCTGGTGGCTGGGGGGTGGGGGTGGTGGGAGACATGAGTGGGGGCCTGGTGGAGGGTGCCCCTGGTGGCTGGGGGTGGTGGGAGACATGAGTGGGGGCCTGGTGGAGGGTGCCCCTGCACTGCTGGGGTGTGGGGGTGGTGGGAGACATGAGTGGGGGCCTGGTGGAGGGTGCCCCTGGTGGCTGGGGGGTGGGGGTGGTGGGAGACATGGGTGGGGGCCTGGTGGAGGGTGCCCCTGGTGGCTGGGGGGTGGGGGTGGTGGGAGACATGGGTGGGGGCCTGCTGGCAGGTGCCCCACAGTGCTGGGGGGTGGGGGTGCAAGGGGACATGAGTTGGTGTTCATTAGTTCAAGGAGACATGTGCCTTTGCTGGGGGGGCATGCCCATGTTGGGTGGGCTGCCTGCGGGACATGACCAGGGATGCAGGGTAGTCCCCTGTGGTGTGGGCTGCCTGCAGGGGCCGTGGAGGGTGTACAGGGTACACCTGGGAGGACCCACACTGTCAAATCACATGTGGGACTCCCCGGCACCCCTGAAATACACGTACCGTGCAGAAATCGTGTGTAAAACTTCCCGCGCACCCCTGAAATACACGCGCCCAGGCTATTCGCGTGTGGAACTTCCCGCGCACCCCTCAAATACACGCGCCCAGGCTATTCGCGTGTGGAACTTCCCGCGCACCCCTGAAATACACGCGCCCAGGCTATTCGCGTGTGGAACTTCCCGCGCACCCCTGAAATACACGCGCCCAGGCTATTCGCGTGTAAAACTTCCCGCGCACCCCTGAAATACACGCGCCCAGGCTATTCGCGTGTGGAACTTCCCGCGCACCCCTGAAATACACGCGCCCAGGCTATTCGCGTGTGGAACTTCCCGCGCACCCCTGAAATACACGCGCCCAGGCTATTCGCGTGTGGAACTTCCCGCGCACCCCTGAAATACACGCGCCCAGGCTATTCGCGTGTGGAACTCCCCGCGCACCCCTGAAATACACGCGCCCAGGCTATTCGCGTGTGGAACTCCCCGCGCACCCCTCAAATACACGCGCCCAGGCTATTCGCGTGTGGAACTTCCCGCGCACCCCTCAAATACACGCGCCCAGGCTATTCGCGTGTGGAACTTCCCGCGCACCCCTGAAATACACGCGCCCAGGCTATTCGCGTGTGGAACTTCCCGCGCACCCCTGAAATACACGCGCCCAGGTTATTCGCGTGTGGAACTCCCCGCGCACCCCTGAAATACACGCGCCCAGGCTATTCGCGTGTGGAACTTCCCGCGCACCCCTGAAATACACGCGCCCAGGCTATTCGTGTGTGGAACTCCCCGCGCACCCCTGAAATACACGCGCCCAGGCTATTCGCGTGTGGAACTTCCCGCGCACCACTGAAATACACGCGCCCAGGCTATTCGCGTGTGGAACTTCCCGCGCACCCCTCAAATACACGCGCCCAGGCTATTCGCGTGTGGAACTTCCCGCGCACCCCTGAAATACACGCGCCCAGGCTATTTGCGTGTGGAACTCCCCGCGCACCCCTGAAATACACGCGCCCAGGCTATTCGCGTGTGGAACTTCCCCCGCACCCCTGGAATTCACGTAGCCCGCTCCCCCAGGCCCGATCGCGTGAGGAACTTCACGCTACCCCAGGCCCGATCGCGTGAGGAACTTCACGCGAACCCCTGTAATACACGTAGCCCGCTCCCCCAGACCCGATCGCGTGTGAAACTTCACGCGAACCCCTGAAATACACTTAGCACGCTCCCCCAGGCCCGATCGCGTGAGAAACTTCACGCGAACCCCTGAAATACACGTAGCCCGCTCCCCCAGGCCCGATCGCGTGAATAACTTCACGCGAACCCCTGTGATGCACGTACCCTGCTGAAATCGCGTGTGAGACTTCCCGCGCACCCCGGTATACACGCGCACGTATTTTTTGTCAGCGGGTGTCCGTGTTTGTGGGTACCCCTTTGCACGTCATTTTTCCTGGAGGGCCACAGTATGGGACATTCATCATGGCAGTATATAGGTGCTATTTGTTGGCGCACCTTTTGGCGCACATTTCTTACAGCCGCAGAGACGCTACCGCCTGCTTTCTTGTGGCGGTCGTGTTTGTGCCTGTGCGCTGGTTTGAGCGTGCGCTTTTTTCCCCTATTCTATTCCATGAATATGTGTTGTAGGCGAGCGTGTGGGCGTTCCGCGCACTTGTGCCCTGTACTTCCCCCGTGACGCCCACGTTTTGGCAAGTTGTTCCCCATTCCGAGTGTTACGCCCGTGTTCCGCCTACTTTTGTTGCGTGCGCCGCGCTATGTGCGAATTTCGCTGTGGCCTGTGCGATTTTCGCTGTGACCTGGCGCACGCTGTTACATGGCCTGTGCGCCAACGTGCGCCGCGCACTTTTTTATCGCACATCCGCTGGTTTTGTCGCGCACGGCCTTCCATGAATCGACGTGCGCTGCTTTTCGTGCGATTTTCGCACTTGCACTGCGATTTTCGCTATTCCACTGCGATTCGCACGTTTTTGCCCACTTGCGCCGCGCTAATTATTCCATGAATCGGCCTCTTAATGAGAAATGGGAGACAGACTCGGGAATGAGTTATACTGAAATGGAATGGGAAAGAGTGTTAGCGCACCCCAAGGAGGTCTCTAGGAATTCCAGATTTAGGCTTATTCAGCTAAATGTCCTATACCATACTTATATGACCCCTCAAAGGGTGGCGGGATTCAGCAAGCACGCTCAACCAAAGTGCCCTTGGTTTGCCATGGGGGAGGCGGATATGTTGCACATGTTTTGGGTATGTGTGAAAGTGCAGTGTTTTTGGGCTAAGATCGAGCAAGCCTGCAAGAGCGCCGGTATGACCAGGTACGATTGGTCCCTAAAAGAATGCCACCTGGGGGCCTATCCTAGATTGAGCAAGTTCAAACATGTTGTAAAATGTATGGAAATGGCATGCATCCTAGCTAAGAGAGCTATAGCGATGGCATGGAAGTCCCCAGGGGGCCCCCAATACAAGCTATGGCTCAGGGAATTTAAGCGATAGGCGGAGGCGTGAGTTACACCCCCCCTCCGTTTGGGGTGGGGGGGAGGGCCACCAATAATTGTGAGGCAGGCCCCCCAGTGGGTGGGGCAGTAAGGTTTGGGCACCCTGGAGCCAGATTGGCACACCAATGTGCCCCTCTGCGCCAAGGGGAGTTGGGTTACCAAAAGAAAAAAGTGAAAATGGTGGACCGCATTTTAGGGGGGGCTGTGGGGCACCCCAAACCGACAGGGAATTTTCTAATGGGATGGGGTGGTGACCCCCTTCCCCCACCCACAATGGAGTGGGGGCCATGTCATGCAGCCCTCCCTGGGGCCAGATATCTGCTCCTAGGAAGGGACACCTGAGCCCAGGGAGGAGTGGAGAACTGCCCCCCCTTATCTGCCCCAGGGAGGGCTACATGAGATGCGCCACCCCTCCAATTGGGGTGGGGGTGGAGAGGTGCACCCCCGTCACATTACAAAATACCCCGGCAGTGCAGCCTGCCATTTTCAATTTTTTTCTTTGTTTACCAAACTTGTGTTGGTGCAGAGGGGCACATTGGTGTGCCAATCTGACGCCAGGGTGCCCAAACCCTACTTCCCCATCCATCGGGGGCCTGTCTGACGTTTTGGGGTGGGCTTCTCCCCCCACCCCAAATGGCTTTGCACCTCATGCAGCCCTCCCTGGGGGCAGATATCTGCCCGTAGGAAGGGGCAAATGGGTCTTCACTGGGGGGGGGGGTGAGGTTCAGTAGACCACCAGGGATGGCTTGCAAGGGGGGGCATTCTTGTAAAGTATTGATTTGTTTATGCTGGTGTGACCGTAGGTAACACATGTTTTTTGTTTTGTTTACAGCTTTTTCTACGCGAGCAGCTGCAACGTTATGTGAGTACTGTTTTTTATTATTCTATGGTTTGGGCCCACTGTAAGTGGGGTGGGTGAGACTGGGGCTGGATTGTTGGTAGTGTGGGTGGGAATGGGCCGTCTGGGCAGATATTTTGGTGGGCTGGGACACAATTGCAGGGGCAGGCCACAAATTCCCCCCATGCCAGCAGAACATTGGTGTTTCCCTGGGAGCGGATGCCTCCCATGTGGGTTGTCCATCTGCAAGCCCAGGCTGCAGCTCTGGCTGTGCTACGTTATAGGTGTCACCTCCGGGGAGGAATGGGGATCCTACTGGGGATCCCTGGAGCTGCCCCTGTGCTTAGGCGACGGAACACCCACTTGGTGCATGGATGTCCAAAGCCGGGGACATCATCTCCAACCGTCCTGGACTTGCGGCTGGGCGGCATTACAGCTTTTCCCTTCAGGGAGGTATTGGCACAATGCCGGGACTCCCTGGTGGGGAGAAGCTGTAACGCAGGCCAGCCAGAGCTCCAGCAAAGTCGGCGGTAATATCTCTGGCCTTGGGCACCCTTCTCCCTTGTGAGTCTTTGGCGGGGCTTGTGGGTAATACATTCTGGGGAGATTTGCGCAAGTCAGACATCTTTGGATTCCCACGTGTGTCTTATTTTCAGAAATGCATGGGGTTCCAGATTTTCCTTGCTGGCTCAACACCCTAAGCCCAAATCTGTAGGTTGCCCACACAAACAAAATGTGCTGTGCCGAAAGGCTTTGGGTTACCAGTGGGCTATCCTTTTCCTTTTGCTCTGGCCACCCACCGAAACACACCGCCAACAACACATGGCCTACCTTCCCGCGTCCCCACACGTGTCCCGATGAAAACGGTACCACACATGTGGGGGTGTACCTACCTTGGGTGCAAAAGGAAAAGGGTAACCCACTGCTAACCCCAAGCCTCGTCGGCACAGCACATTTTGTTCATGTGGACAACCTACAGATTTGGGCCTAGGGTGTCGAAGCCAGCAAGGAAAACAAGGAACCCCATGCATTTCCGAAAAGAGGACACCCGTTGGAATCCACAGATGTCTGCCTTGCGCAAATTTTTATTAGCCACAATCCCTGACAAAGTATGATATTAAGTGGGGAAAAAACACAATGTTCACTTTGTCTGGGGTTCTGGGTAATAAATTCTGGGCCACTTCGCGCAAGTCAGACATCTGTGCATTCCCACGGGTGTACTCTTTTGGGAAATGCATGGGGTTCCCTATTTTCCCTGCTGGCTTCGACACCCTAGGCCCAAATCTGTAGTTTGCCCACACGAACACAATGTGCTATGCCTAAACGTTTGGGGCTATCAGTGGGTTACCCTTTTCCTTTTGCCCCCCGGTAGGTGCACCCACACATGTGAAGTACCGTTTTCATCGGGATACCTGTGGTAACGCGGGAAGGTATGACATCTTTTGTTGGCAACGTGTTTCGTGCGTGGACTGAGGGAAATGTCTATGAAATTGGCTGGAAATAAAGACAATTCTCAGACATTTCGCTCTGGCCACACACAAAACACTCCACCAACAACACATGGCCTACCTTCCCGCATCAAGGAAAACAGGGAACCCCATGCAGGCCGAGATATCTCAAGTAACAAAAAAGTTACAAGGCATTGAATGGTGACATACCGAAATCACCAAAAAAGGCCTTGGCACGGGGGGAAAAACCCATGGCACTTAAAGGGTTAACTGATTTGTATGACATTTGCACTGAGTACAGTTGATGCATTTTAATGGAATCAAAGAGTAAAGGTGGAACCACATAGAAACTGTATATATTTACCATTTTAGATTAACTTGATCACAAAGTGTGCTACTGTGATAGTGTACATAACTTGAGCCTATTCATATAAAGAACTGTGTTTTCACTAACGTAGTGTGTAGACATTCCTTTGTGGGTGCTTGTGGACTACACTGTACTTAAGAACCAGCCTGCATCACCTCCTGAGAGCTTAAGCCTGGATTGCTCATCCACGTTTACCAAATAGAGACTCTTGGCTGGGGTACTCTGTGCCCCAGTGCTTGTCATGATCTCTGCTTCCAAAAGGTCAGGGTTTTCCCAACTCCCTTGGAATCAGATCCATAACCCAGGTTCCGAGTGCCAACCAGTCCCAATTGGGACCTTTTGGACCCAGTCCTGGCGCCAGTGGCACCAGGCTCATAAATATGCCCAGTCCCAGCGCTGGAAGCGCCAGGCTCATAATGCTTGGGTGGACTTACCTGCAGCAGACCATGCTGCTTACTTGCCTGCCAGTTGAGCCTCTGATCCTCTTCTGTTTGGAACTACTTTTCCTGTTGGGTGGGGCAGGAGCCACTCCCTAGGTTCAGAACACTGGAACTCTTCTGGAAAGCAGGAACTCTTTTCTTACCTAGGCGTGGCTGTGGAAGGAGACACCTAAGCACTACAGGAGGCTATTTAAACCACACCCGATGGATGAATCTTGCTTTGCGTTATTCTGCATCCTCTGCAGCAGAACGCTCATCGTGTCTTCTGCATCTGATCCTGGGCCTAAGGAAAAAGGCTTACCATCCTGAATCCAGTCTTCAGCAACACCTATAAAGACAAGAAAGAACAGGTTAGCATTACGGTCTTCAGTGACAGCGCTTCACTTACCTGGTCCATCGGCTGTCACCAACGCCTCGCGCTGCATTCCGGCATCTGAAAGACAAAGGCTTACCTACTCTTCGTGCGCTCCGGAGGTCTTCGCACTGCATTCCGGCATCTGAAAGACAAAAGCTTACCAACTCTTCGCACGCTCCGGAGGCCTTCGGCGCTGCATCCCGCATCTGAAAGACAAAACAAGGTGCGTTTAAAGACATTGGGGAACTTTAATACTCACGTGCCATTACTCCTTTCGACATCTAACCCAGTGGGTATTCCGGCACCCTGCAGCCGCTCCGAACTTGTACCTGCAAAATAAAAAGACAGTTAGAGCGCATCGTGAAGCAGGCAACAAGCGCTTACTTACGTGCTTCCAGGTGCTTCTATTCATCACACGGGCTCCATCTTCAACTCACTTCAGCCCGTCATCCGCCATCGCCGGAACCCTGCAAAACAAGAGACATCATTACTAAAGACTTTTAAAGACATTAGAATTACTCGAAACTTACCGTTCGTGCAGTAAACGACGGACAGCAGTCCTCTGAAGTCAAGAGGCCTGCTCCCCTTATCCAGTGAAGAAACTGGTTACAGCACCCTGCCCCGAGGCAGATGGAGAGCACGGCGTTCACTTACCTAAGGTGAGAGCGTTAACCTTTGGGGTTCTACAGGAGAAGAGAAAGGGAAGAAGAGAGAGACATTCAATAACCCAGTTCATTAATCCCATATTTTCTATCTGCAGACATCTTACCCTTCAAGTCAGACATACAGTGCACAGAGGTCCAGCCCAAAGAGCCAGCCGTGTGTTACACATCACCTTTGAAGATACGGTATACGCCCAGTCAAGACCTGCGCCTCTACGGGAATCAGGTGAGCGTTACAGAACGCAAAGCCTACCGCAAAACTCCCGTCCAGGCGCTATGGAAACCTCGGATACCGACCAGCTAGCCCAGTTACTTGGGGAACTAAGGGCAGAAGTGCATGCAGCCCGTCAGGAAACGAACGCTCTAAGAAGGGAACTGATTATTTCCAAGGAGCGAACAGATGATCTCGCTAGACAATTGCTACAGTCACAAGCCGGACAGAACCCGTTACCCGTATCTGGGGGAAATCTTCCTTCTACATCCTCTATGAATCCAGTGCAGATCAACCTACCTGGGAATGTACCTCTGGCTCCGCCCGAACGATTTTCTGGTGACCCAAAGAGGTTTGCAGTATTTATCAATCAGTGCCAGTTGCATTTCTTATGCCGGCCAGCAGCCTTTCCAACTGATCAAGCTAAAGTAGCTTTCGTGCTTTCGTACCTTAGTGGCAATGCGGCAGACTGGTCGATCCCTCTAGTAAATCAAGATGATCCGGTCCTCCATGATTTTCAAGCTTTTCAGCTCAGTATGGAAAAACTGTTCGCAAGACATTCACAGGGGCAGGCCTTGGACAATGAGCTTCTTTCGTTGCGACAAGGTAATCAAGACCTTTTGGCTTATATTGCGTCTTTCAACAGACTGATAGTGGAAACTTAATGGCCTGAGGACAAAAGGATTACACTGTTTTATAGAGGTCTACGTGGAGAGCTCAAAGATGTGTTAGCCCAAGTAGTGAATCCCCCACAAGATTGTTCGGACTATATAGACTTAGTCGTTCAAATAGATCACAGACTGCAGAACAGGAAGGCCGATCGTTCCATGTTTGATGCTCGAGTATTTTCCAAACCGCCAACTCCTTCCAAAGGAGTAGACTCCGGGGAACCCATGCAAATAGGGGGCCTGAAAGGTCCTCTAACACAAAAGGAGCGGGAAAGGAGAAAACAGTTGCAATTATGCCTCTATTGCGGAAACTCAGGGCACTTTCTTCGAGACTGTCCGGTGAAACCTGCCAAGAAGGCAGTAGGAGCTGCAGTTACCAAAGTTACAAACTCTGAGCAGGGAAACGACCTCGCCCGACAAGAATAGAGGTCCTCTTGCCGAGCGTGAAAACCAGTTCCGTGACCTTGCATTTCGTGATACCTATGGTCCTCATTAGCCCTGATAATCCGGATCGATTACATGCAATTGAAGCTTACGTCGACAGCGGTGCCATCGGCAATAATGTGGATCATGAAATGGTTTTGAGGATGAATCTAACTCTTTGTCTCAAGGCTGTAAAGGACGTCATGACTACGGTGGATGGAACAGAGATAGCCTCCGGACCAGTAACGCATACCACTCAAGAAGTGACGCTAGTAAGTCAAGATGGACACCATGAGAAGATCGTGTTCGATGTGATCAAGGCTCCTCAGTTTCAGATTATTCTAGGAATACCTTGGTTAGAGAAACACAATCCTCTGATCGATTGGCGAGCAAGAACGGTCCAGTTTCCAGAATGTGTCTCTACTTGTCACCCTCCACCTGGTGTTGCACTGGCAGCAATTTCTTCAGAGACTCCCCAGTTACCTCCCGAATACCAAGAATACCAAGATGTTTTCCGGAAGGATCAGGCTAACTCTCTACCTCCTCATAGGTCTTATGACTGCCAGATAGACCTGATACCTGGATCTACTCCTCCTTGTAGTAGAATTTATGCCTTCACCGAGCCTGAGAACCTTCACCTTCGACAATACCTGGATCAATACCTGGCAAATGGGTTTATTCGTCCTTCCAAGTCCCCTGCTTCTTCAGCTTTGTTCTTCGTTCCAAAAAAAGAAGGAGACCTTAGAACTTGTATAGATTATCGCTCCCTGAACCAGATCACCGTCAAGAATAGATATCCGTTACCTTTGATCCCTGAACTCCTGGACCAAGTCAGAAAAGCATGCATATATACAAAGCTGGATCTTAGAGGAGCCTACCACTTGGTACGAGTAAAAGAGGGCGATGAATGGAAGACGGCCTTCCGCACCAAATATGGGCTATTTGAATATCAGGTCATGCCCTTCGGACTTTGCAATGCCCCGGCCGCCTTTCAATATTTTATGAACGATGTCCTCAGAGAGCTCATAGATGTGTGTGTTCTTGTTTACATTAACGACATCCTCGTTTATTCTTCACCGGAATCTGAACATCGGAAACACGTGAAAATGGTCCTCGAAAGATTGCGTCAACACAAACTTTTCGCTAAGTTGGAAAAATGTGTTTTCAACGTGACTGAAGTTGAATTCTTGGGATTCATATTATCACCTAGCGGAGTGCGTATGGATTCAAAGAAGGTCGATGCAGTTCTCAAATGGCCATCACCATCCTCCGTAAAAGGTGTGCAAAGCATGTTAGGCTTCGCTAACTTTTACCGCAGGTTTATCCACGAATTTTCTCGAATAGTCCAGCCCATCACTGCCTTGTTAAAGAAAAACAAACATTTTGAATGGTCTACCGAGGCGGAACAAGCTTTCCAGGATTTGAAGACTAAATTTATCTCTGCACCAATCTTAAAACACCCTCGCCCCGAACTCCCCTACATCGTGGAAACTGATGCTTCAAGCCTTGCCATGGGGGCAGTTCTATCACAAAAGGACCCGGTAACCAATCAGTTGCATCCCTTGGCATTTTGGTCCCGCAAATTCTCGCCTTCTGAAATCAATTACACGATTACTGACAAGGAACTTCTGGCTATCAAGTCTGCCTTTAAGGCTTGGCGGCATTATCTGCTGGGGGCCCGACACACCGTTACTGTGATTACGGATCACCGAAACCTGCAATATTTGAAAACCGCAAAAGCCCAATCCTCTAGACAACTCCGTTGGGCATTATTCTTTGCCGAGTTTGACTTCATAATTACCTATCGACCTGGTACAAAAAACGGTAAAGCTGATGCCCTTTCTCGGATGGGAGTGGAAGAACACTTGATCAACCCTAAACCTGTACCAATCATTCCCGAACAAAGAATTCTGGGTGTAATCGCCACACAATCCATAGAGGAAGTTAAGGATAAAGCCAGGCAACTTGTAACTCCAGCAGACATACAGAATTGGCATCTGCAGGGAAAGGACTTTGCAGTAAAGGACAACTTATTGTATTTCCAAGAACGATTATACCTGCCCAGCACAGATTTACAGAAAAAAGTAATCTCTTGTTATCACGATTCTTTAATGGAAGGACATCCCGGTATGGCCAAGACCTCAGAAAAGATCAAGCGCTACTTCTGGTGGCCGTCTTGGAAAAAAGATGTCAGAGACTTTATAATGTCCTGTGGAGTATGCGCCCAAAACAAGAGTCAAAAGGAAAGACCAGCAGGCCTCTTACGCCCTATTGACATCCCACCTTGCCCTTGGCATACGCTTTCTATGGACTTCATCACTGATCTACCTCCATGCTCCGGATACAATACGATTCTAGTAATCGTGGACTTATTCTCCAAGATGGCGCATTTCATTCCACTCAAAGACTTGCCAACAGCAGCAACTCTGGCCCGAGAATTTCTCGAAAACATCGTCCGACTGCACGGTTTTCCTTCGGTTCTAATTTCGGATCGAGGTAGTCAATTTATTTCTCATTTTTGGCGAAGTTGCTATCGGTCGGCTCAAATTGATGTGAGACTATCGACCAGTCACCACCCTCAGACCGACGGACAAACCGAGAGGACCAATCAAACTCTGGAACAGTATTTACGCTGCATGCTGCAACAAACTGAAAAAACTTGGAAAGATATTATGGTTTATGAGTTTCCAAAATTCCTGTGATTTTTTATTGTCCAGACTGACCATCATTTTTTCTGCATCCTGTTGATAAAGAATCGCCTTGTGAGAAATCAGCCAGTTTTTATACTTTTGTTTGCTCGCTTTCTTTGCTAGATGTTTTAGCTCACTCGCTAGGCTGGCATGTTGTCTAAGCTCTCTGCGCAGTTGTTGGTGGTCGGTCATTTTTTCGAAAAAATAATGTCGAATCACAATTTTTTTGAAAAAATAATGTCGAAACAAAAATGTTGAATTCTGTTTTTTTTAAATATATATTGATTTTGGGGTTCGGGATAAAAAAAAATGGGTAAAACAAAAAAACATTTAAAAAAGGGGATTTGGGGGGAACCCCCCATTTCGAAAAAAATGCATTAAAAACAAAATTCGACATTGTTTTATTCGACATTTTTTTTCTCGAAAAAATGACTTTCGACATTATTGGTTTCGAAATTTTCACTATAAACCGCAGTTGTTGTCTTCTCTTTACAGGTTCTTTATCATATTGGTGCAGTACTTTGAAGGCACCCTTTCTTAAGCCTTGGGCTTGATTCGTGAACTGTGTCAGCAGGTAAGAATACTCCACTTTATTTTCCATAGGGCCTCTTGCATGTTTTATATATGTATCAACCAATGGTTTTACCTCATTTGGCTTGATTTTCAACCAAATCTGGTTACATTCTACAACAACACCTTGTGACAATTTGTCCATCTTTGTTCTTTCTGAGCACAAAAGTGATAACTTAAGTTGGCTGTGGTCGCTCCAGGGTGACATCCATATTTTCAAGGAGACAATTTGGTCGTTTAGATTTCCTGATACATAAATGTAGTCAATAATTGAAGACTGTGGGCCTCATTACACGGTAGACGGTAAGGGTTTACCGGTACCGGTATTTTTCCGGTACCAGTAAATCCTTACCGCCTTACTACGTGGTCCCTTTGCGGGTTGGGGAATTTAACGCCTGCTTTTTGCAGGCGTTAAAAACCAACCCGCAAGGGACCCAGGGAGCTAATTACGGTACCGCAATTTGCGGTACCGTAATTAGCGCCTTCCCCATTCCCATTATGCCCTATGGGGCAAAAATGGGAATGGGGAAGGGCAATGGTGGAAGGGGGAATTACCGCCCCGCCAACCTTGGAATGGGGCGGTAATTCCCCTTTCCGCCAAGGCGGTGCCGGTATTTTACCGGCATGAACCATGGCGCTAATAGCGCCATGGTTCTCCGCCATCTGTGTAATGAGGCCCTGTATCTTATTGCTCCAAGTTATTTGTGCCGGGATGTCACCCTTGGTATTGCCGTTTGCCATAATTAAGTTTCTTTCGTCCATCGCAGCACACCTTCTAGCGACCATTCTTTGCCGGATATTATTCGCACCAATACTGCAGTTCTCCACTTTTCTACAGTCTAGGTTAAAATCACTGCAAAGAATAACATATGCATCTTCATAAGTACTATTGATGTCATCGATTATTTCCCCCACCAGGTTTATAAACTTAATTGTACCTGCTAGGGCGTGGTGGCAATAGACATTGATTAGATTTAGTCGCTTGATTTTGTTGGTTGCGCCGCATTTGGATTCAATCACTGTATGTTGAATGAAAGCTGAATGGTTGGTTGATTTCACAATTTTCCACCCAGAGTTTTTCCTAATGAATGTCAACAGGCCTGCGGAAGGACGTCCCTTTTTTCTCACTATGGCGGGATTCATAGCCAGTTCAAAGTCCTCTGATATCGGGCAACAAGACATCCAAGTTTCTTGTAGGCATATGATAGTGCTGCCATCTGTCCAGTTTAAAGAGTCCTCATATAAATGAGTAAATCATCTGGTGTTCCAGGATATGATGTTTAGTTTTCAGTCTTCTGGCATTTTAATGGAATCAAAGAGTAAATGTGGTACCACATAGAAACTGTATATATTTACCATTTTAGATTAACTTGATCACAAAGTGTGTTACTGTGATTGTGTACATAACTTGAGCCTATTTATTTAAAGAACTGTGTTTTCACTAACATAGTGCATAGACATTCCTTTGTGGGTGCTTGGGGACTACACTGTTCTTAAGAACCAGTCTGCATCACCTCCTGAGAGCTTAAGCCTGGATTGCTCGTCCACGTTTACCAAATAGAGAATCTTGGCTGGGGTGCTCTGCGCCTCTGATCTACCAAATAGAGAGCAGGAGTACAGATGCCTCCCCCACTGCCCCTTCCAGTCTTTACACTGGTGGCAGCAGTGGGATGCTAATGGTTTTAAGAATCAGTGTGTAACCTTGCAACTTAAAAACTCTTGTGAATTTGAAGCTTAGTTGTGTACTAAATAACTACATTACAAGCAACGGAATCTATTGCAAATGGAGAATTGACTAGGATAAGCTTAGAGGCTCTCCAGAGTGCCTGTGAAGCCAGGGAGTTAGACTTTGAGGATAAGCCTAAGGCTGAGCTAATAGCTGCCGGAGTTAGACTTTGGGGATAAGTCTAAGGCTGAGCTAATAGCTGCCCTTGTGGACTACCAGACTGATCGTGAAGCTCTTGTAGGAGGGGACGCAACCGATGAGGACCCGGCCCCTGGGCCTGTTATTGAATCTGATTCTGGGAACACCACCATTCCTACTGCCTCTGATACAAAACCCCAGCACTGCTCTTGATGGGGAAGCCCTGAAAATTGAACTTTTAAAATTGGAGATACAACAGGAACAGTTAGCCTTTCAATATAAAAAGTTGGCAACAGAAGATGAATTGAAGAAAGAGGAGTTGGCGCAACAAGTGATACTCAAAGATAGGGACACTGAGCACCAGAAAAGTCAGCTGGAGAGAGCTAGAGTGGAGACGTCAGCGAAACCAGTTGAGAGTGGCAGGTCCCCAGCCACTAAGTTTATGAAAGATTTGGTTGGTGTGTATGCGGAGAGTTCTGATATCCTCCAATGGATTGAAGCATTTGAGATGGCTTTTGGAATCCATGATGTTGATAGAAGAGATTGGGCTAAGTGTTTGTTAAGCAGAGTGCCTCAGACTGGATATGACGGTATTCTGAAACTGAGTGTGGAAGAAAGGGGTCAGTATGAGTGCATGAAGTCTGCTTTGATTGCCAAGTTTGGCAAGACACCTACACAATACCTAAAAGGTTCAGGGACTTTAAGAAAAGAGAGAATGTGTCTTTGGTTGACTGGGTGAGTGCTGCACATATGAACATGATGGGGTAGATTGATGATTATAAGGTGAAAACGTTTGTTGAATTGTCCCACCTTTTGTTTTTTGAGCATTTTTATGAAGCCTGTTCACCAGAGCTGTGTCAGTATGCTGCTGACCAGAACATTTTAGATCCCTTTAAGCTGGCCAGGCTGGCTGAGAAGTGGGTCTCCCACCGGGTGTTCCCTAAGGACTCCAGTGGGAAGGACAAGGACGTAGAAAAGGGGACCTCTATAAAAAGTTTTAATCGGGTGAACCAAAACCTTCCTCTCCTAAAACCCATACATCTAGTGGGGATAAGTCCTATGTGGGTGGGAGTGAGAGTAGTGGTCCACCTTCTACAAAGCAGGCTCCCAATGGTTCCAGTACTGTACCCTGCATTCCTGGCACTTGTTGGGACTGTGGGGCTCTGGACCACAAGAAGGGTGACCCCAAGTGTAAAAGTAAGGCACTTGGAGTCCAGGCTGTCAGCCTGACCTACCCTTACCCCATGCCTGAGGTGGAGGCCACTGTCCTCTCCTCCTCAACAGGGATCACATTCGGTGCTCTTGTAGAGATTTCCCTAGTATCCCTTGGGGCCTGGCACCAGTACGCAGAAGTACTGATGACAATCCATCAGAACACCCGTAGGTTTTTGAGAAGTGTCCTCCTGAATGGCCAGCCTTCTACTGGCTTGAGAGATACTGGGTCAAGCATGACAGTGGTGGACAGGACCCTGCTTAAGCCAGAGGAGTATTTAGTTGCTCCTCTGAGAACCACCAGGTTAGCTGGTGGGCCTCCCAAATTATCGCCTGTAGCCTTAGTCAACAGTATAATTGAAGACAAGACAGCAAAACTTCCTGTCCTGGTTCAGGACAATGTACCTCCTAGCATTTTGTTAGGCAATGATTTGGTGGAAAAGGGGATGATCACGGATGGTCTACCCATGGCTGCTGCGGCAGTCACCCGATCAAAGGTCACACCGGGTCCACCTGTGAGTCCGGTACGCCAGTTTACGGGGAAACCCAAGGCAAGAAGACGGAAGAGTAAGAAGGCCACCTCTGCGAAGGGGACTCCTTCTCTGGGTGCTGCTTCAGCAGCACCCACTGGGATTTATGCTCTGGATGGGCTGGGTCCAGTGGTGAGCCCAAACTCAACTCCCGAGGAAGAAGAGGCAGGAGACACTCCTGGGGGAGAGGTGCTCAACCTAGAGGACCACCCCGACCTTCAATGCCTGCTGGCTGAAGGAGGGCCCTCTAGGGGAGACTTCTGTAAGGGTCAGAGAGAGTGCCACGCTTTCGAGGGGCTGAGGAATCATGCCCTGGCCCAGGCACAGGGAGAAGTGCCTAGGTCATTCTGGATATATTGGGAGAGTGAGCTTCTTGTTAGTGAGCCCACTAAGCCTGAACCTGGTACCCTCAAGAGGTTGGTGGAACCCCAGGTTTACCGGCCCTTCCTACTGCAGTTGGCGCATGAGGTGCCATTGGCTGGTCATCTTGGGACCAAGAAGACAAAGCAAAGGCTCTCTGCCCATTTCTACTGGCCCCGGATGGGAGTAGAAGTGGAGTCCTACTGCAAGACCTGCCCAACTTGTCAGTTATCTGGCAAGACTGGAGGCGGTGTCATTGCCCCACTGCAGCCATTGCCAGTGGTTGGCACACCATTTGAGAGGGTGGGCATCGACATTGTCAGTCCCCTTGTACCTCCCACTTCAGGTGGACATCGGTACATCCTGGTCTTGGTAGATCATTCCACCAGGTACCCTGAGGCTATACCCCTTCGGACTGTTACTGCCAAGGTGGTTGCCAGGGCTCTCCTGGGCATTTTTACCAGGGTTGGATTCCCTGAGGATGTTGTCTCTGACAGAGGATCCAACTTCATGTCGAGTTACATGAAAACAATGTGACAAGAGGGCAGGGTAACCTCTTACCACCCCAAGACCAATGGTCCGGTTGAGAGATTTACCAAAACTCTCAAAGGCATGCTGGGTG
Source organism: Ambystoma mexicanum (assembly GCF_040938575.1). NCBI lineage: Eukaryota > Metazoa > Chordata > Amphibia > Caudata > Ambystomatidae > Ambystoma > Ambystoma mexicanum. The sequence continues at coordinate 679,082,383 of NC_090924.1, read as the reverse complement.
CTTTGGAAGAGCCCCTAAGGAGGAAATGGGATCTCCTCCTGCCATGCCTGCTGTTTGCTTACATAGAGGTACCTCAAGAGGGTGTTAGTTTCAACCCCTTTGAGTTACTCTTTGGACATCCCGTGAGGGGGCCCCTTGCCTTGATCAGAGAAGCTTTAGAAGCCACCCCTCCCGGTCCTGTCAAGCAAGTGGGGGACTATGTGTTAGGCCTCAGACGGAGGATGACACAGATGATGGGCCAGGCGACAGCAAACCTTAAGGCAAGCCAGGAATTGAACAAGTACTGGCATGACCTTAAAGCATCACAAGTGGATTGGACTCCAGGTCAGGAGATCCTTGTGATGGAGCATACCAAGCTTTGAGCTTTGGCAGATAAGTGGACTGGACCATTCAGGATTATCTCCAAGATGGGCAAAGTCAATTATCTGGTTGACATGAGAGTCCCTGGGGTAACCCCTCAGGTATTCCACGTCAACAGACTGAAGCCTTTCCATAGGTGAGCGGAAATCTCATGTCTCTTGCTAGCTTCAGAGCAAGAAGAGGATGAGAGTGAGCCCCTTCCTAATTTGCTGCATAGCAACCCTCAGGATGGCTCAGTGGAAGGAGTGCATCTCTCTCCAGATCTGACACCAGAGCAGCAGAGGGCCTGCAGGGCTTTGCTCCGGCAGTATGCCCCTCTGTTCTCGCTGACACCAGGCCTCACTACATGGTGCAGGCACCAAATTGACACTGGTGACAGCGTACTTGTCAAAAGCAGATGCTACAGGATATCAGACACTGTGAAGAACCACATGCAGTCTGAGGTCGCCAAGATGCTGGATCTGGGTGTTATTGAACCCTCAACCAGTCCCTGGTCCTTGTTCCCAAGGCAAGTTCCCAGGCAGGTACCAAGGATTGGCTGTTATGTGTGGACTACAGAGGGGTCAATGCCGTCACCAAAACTGACGCGCACCCATTGTCCAAAGCTGATGAGCACGTGGACACCATAGGTGCTGCCACATTTGTGAGCACCTTTGACCTTACCTCAGGCTATTGGCAAATAGCTCTGACGCACCATGCCAAGGAAATACTGCATTCTCAACACCTGATGGGCTCTACCAGTTTAAAGTCTTGCCTTTTGGATTGAAAAATTCACCTGCCACCTTCCAGAGATTAGTCAATCATACGCTCAGTGGGCTGGAGGCCTTTTGTGCGGCCTAATTAGACGACATTGCTGTCTACAATTCCACCTGAAAGAGCATTTGACTCACCTGGATAAGGTGTTGCAGGCCTTGAAAAGGGCTAACCTCACTATCAAGGCCACCAAGTGTCAGATAGCTCAGGGGAAAGTCACGTATCTTGGTCATGAGGTGGGAGGGGGTCAAATCCAACCTCTCCCCAGTAAAGTACAGGATGTACATGAGTGGGAGACTCCCACTACTCAAACCCAGGTGAGAGCCGTTTTGGACTTCACTGGGTATTACCGCAACTTCATGGCGGTTCTATGGAACCGTAGCTGCCCCTCTGACAGCTCTGACTTTGCCCAAGCAACCGGGGAAGGTTAATTGGACCGAAGACTGTCACAAGGACTTTGTTGGCTTGAAAGAAAGTCTGTGTAGAGCACCTGTGTTGTGTGCGCCTGATTACAGCAAACACTTTATTGTCCAGACGGATGCCTGCGACACTGGAATTGGAGCTGTCTTGTCCCAGTTAGATGACAAAGGTAGGGTACATCCGATCATATTCATCAGTAGACAACTCAAGGGTTAAATGTTAAATGTTAAAGGTATTTGTACCGCGCACCGTCACCAACAGAGTTGGTCCCCATGCGCTCTTGTGGATCTGTAAACGAGAAGGTGGGATGGGTTAGTAAGGTGAAGAGGGAGTAGGATAGTAAGAGGAATGGTGTTCCGTTGGCAGCTTCATCTCGGTATACAATGTGCGCTGAGCTTTGGTGCGAGTATCGGATCGATGTCAGTCCTCGTGTGCTGGTAGTGCGGCTTATTTGTTGTTGCAGTGTGGTGAAGTGCGTGTGGGTTGCTGTGCGAGAGATGGTTGTGTGAATTGAGTGAATTAAGTATGCAGAAAGTTTGAGTTTTTTGGTTAGTCGGTTATATGTTTCAAGCTAATCTTCACAGTATAGCTAAATTCCTAGATTTCGAAAATCATGCATGGTGCGGAAAGGCCTGGGTCCCACAGTATGCTCCGTATCAGCATACAATGGACAAATGAGTATGCCACACCTAAATCTGAGTAACCCTCAAAGTCGTGAAGAGGTCTGGGTTTCACAATAGACTACGTCTCATGATACAGCATGCAAGGAGGGAGACTACCCTCAGATACAAGAGACCTGCCCAGTGGGAGAAAGGTCCAGGCTCCAAAATAGGTGGTCCTCAACATACTAGGGACAAGACTGAGGCCACATCCAGACTTCAGGGTCCTGCCAAGTGGGTGAGAGGTCCAGGCATCACAATGCATTTAATGCACTTGCTAATATTCACAAATCCATCTATATGCGACGCAGGCCTGTATCCACAACTCCATCCCAATGTGGCACCCGATAACATTCCCAACTACATCCAATGTGGTCCATGCTAACATTCACACCTAAGTAGAGAACTTAGGTGGGCTACTGTTGAAAAGGAACGTTTCAAAATAGTTTGGAGCCTTAGGTGTTTTAGGCCCCACCTTACGGGGTCTACCTTCAAGGTCCAAACAGACCATAAGTCCCTGAAGTGGCTTGTGCAGATGATGGATGAAAACCCAAAACTGCTCAGGTGGCCCATTAGCCTGCAAGAGCTAGACTTCACCATTGAGCATAGACCAGGGAAGAGTCATGATAATGCAGATGGCCTTTCCAGAAGGTATGTTGACCGTCTGGATGAGGGTGTCAATCTTATGGAAGATTAGACCACCCTAACCTCAGTCTGGGGGGGGCAGCGACTGTGATGCTGGAAATACATTGGAGGGACAGGGCCTCCCGGTCCTTGTCCTGTAGTCTTTTTTACGTGTGTGCTGTATTGTTTTCTGCACAGGAGTCCATGGGGACTCCTGGCAGTGCAGCTCTTCCTCTTTTTGTTTTGGTGTACAGACACTTGGGATACCCTAATGGTACCCATGGGTGGGGGTACAACCCTGTGCCCCTAGCCATTGGAATCAGTTGATTCCTGATAGCAGAAAAGATGGCCCCTATTGCCCCTTGCTTTCTATTTCCTGTTACCTTGTTTTTCAAAGGTCCTGGGAAGCCCTGACTCGGTCCCTTCCCCCTGACTGGCTGTTGGGTAGAAGTTCCATATATGGCATTGTGGGGAAGTCCAGGCCAGACTGGCTGCAGCCTTCCAAGTGACTGCATTGTGTGGGTATGCCCTTGGGGTGGGACCTGGGTGAATGGAGTGTGTGACCAATATGCACTTCATGTTATGGGTGTCTGGTTTCTGGTATGTAACACAATGAATGAGACAGCCCTGCCCAAAACTGGTATGAATGCAGTGTGGAGTGCTGAATGGCTAGGTACTTGTCCCAATACACATTCCTTGTTGTGAGTGTCTGAAGGGAGGAGAGTGACCTGAATGCACTGTGAGCCTGATTGGCTGCCTGCCTGCAGGAATGCCCTTCTGAATGATTGGTTGACTGAGTGTGACCCAGCAGAGTTAATGAGAGACCAAACAGTATATCTGGGGACCTCTCACTGATGGAAATCGTTCAGAAGCTGAAGTTCATACTTGATGCTTATCCTTGAAGCCCAGCTGGAAGAAGACTTGCTGCTGCATTTGCTTTGACCCGATCCGAAAACTGTCGAGTTTGTCGAGGACTGATCCGAGAGAGGATTTGGCCAGGGGACCTCTCCCCGAGCTACGAGGGAACGTCGTGCAGACCGCTAAACCTTTGTTGAAGCGCCCTGGAAGCCAGCCTTCGAAAGACTGTCGACCGGAGACGGGGACCGCAGTGGAATCCGAAGTAAAGCACCCGGATATTCCGTCATCCACCATCGTCGCCCAGGGTTCGGAGGACCGCTGTAACCGCTGGAGGCCTGTTGAAGCCGTGTTGCCCAGAAGCGGGGGCAGCTTGACACTGTGCTGCCGATGACCGGAGCCGAAACACTCTATTGCCTAAGACATTTGAATCCAAGGACTGTCTCGCCAGCACCGCCGACCGCTTTGTCCCGCTGGAGAAAGTTGAGGCCACCGATGCGCCGAGGAGAATCTGCCGGTGGGTTTCCCGCCACCCAAAGACCACAAAGACGCTGATGAACTAACGCCCTTGCTGGGGCAAAGTTCTTCAGTGACTCTTTGCGGCAACTAACTATCGTCGTCGAGGTGCACCACACTCCTCGCCTTCGCAGGACGTCCATGACCGATCGTCGACGAGCACCGCCAGGACCGAAGCTGCTGCCTCGACACCATCGAACCATTTCATCGATGACTCTCGATGCCAAGGTTCACCTTCTTCAAGGACTATCGACGATCTGTGGATCCAGCCTTAAAGGGAGACACTCAAGAAGGGTCTGTCGACGGCCCATCGAAGAAACCTACCATTCTGGGTACGTTGGGGCAGTAGAACCTTTTTAAAGGGAACCAATATTCATATAAACAATATATGGACTGGGCTTGTATTATATCTTTATTTACAGATTTCCCAGGTGGGGGGATCCTCACACAGAACTGTGCCTAGTGGTAGGGGTCCAGTATTCTACCTATTGTTTTAACCAACCTGCTTTCCTCCTATGTCTGTTGTTGGTTCACTTTATTAACTGATTTGTATGACATTTGAACTGAGTACAGTTGATGCATTTTAGTGGAAGCAAAGAGTAAAGGTGGTACCACATAGATACTGTAAATATTTACCATTTTAGATTAACTTGAGCACAAAGTGTGTTATTGTGATTGTGTATATAACTTGAGCCTATTTATGTAAAGAACTGTGTTTTCACTAACATAGTGTGTGGACATTCCTTTGTGGTTGCTTCGGGACTACACTGTACTTAAGAGCCAGCCTGCATCACCTCCTGAGAGCTTAAGCCTGGATTGCTCATCCACGTTTACCGAATAGAGAATCTTGGTTGGGGTACTCTGTGCCTCTACTCTGCCAAATAGAGAGCAGGAGTAGAGATACCCCCCTCAAGTCTTTACATAGCAGCTTCCCTGTTCTTGTGGCAAAATTATGGAACGCCTTGCTCCTTGCCTTAAGAGCAGAACCCTCCTACTTCTGCTTTAGGCAAAATGTTAAATTGGGGCTCCTCGAACAGAAAGCATCATAATGTACTAAATCTGCTTGCTATCCTGCACGTCTGTACTTCTCTGTGATGCACTGTCAACAATTTCATGTATTGTCTCGACTACTTGTATTGTGTAACCTAATGTGTAACCTAAGTAATGTGTCAGCTATATAAATAAATAAACATCTGTCTCCCATTTTCCCTTTACCTTAATTTCCCCTTGGGGTTCCTCCTCCTGTAAAGCCTTGTAAATGCGCGATATCCTCGCCTTCCCACCGCTTGCTCCAGTATTACCTGTAAAAGCGGGCTTGCCTTTGGTTGCACTGGTATTCCCTCCCATAACTCCGCTAACCTCTTAACTACTCTCCCATATGTCAGAAAGAATCCCTTCGAGAGCTCATACTTCACGCACCATTCTGCGAACGTCAGTATCGTCCCTCCCTCAAACAGGTCCCCACCACACAGCAACCCTTCTCTCAGAGTCTCTGCACCCCCGCCCTTCCAATAGCCTGCCACTCCCACCGTATAGCCCCTCATATTTCCTTTTTTGAACATATTTTCTCCATACCTCTCTGACTGCCTCAAATACAATTGTCGTCCCTTTGTTCCCCACTGGAGTCCATAATAATTCAAACCTGTGTCGGTGAGACGTTAAATTTCCCACCAGACCTTTCAGGACTTCCCCATTTGGTTGCCCCCACTCAAGTACCATTTGCAATTGGGCCGCTATGAAATACTTCTCGCAGTCCGGCAGACCCAGCTCGCCTTCCAACCTTGGTGTCCGTAGCATTGACAGAGATACCCTCCCCCTTCCAATGTTCCACAGTAGCTCCCCAATTCTACCATCCAACATTTTAAAGAAAATCTTTTTGGCTACATATGCTATACTGGTAAAAAAAAAACAGAGCAATCTCAGGAGTATCATTATTTTACAAAGCACCACCCTCCCCATCAGGGTCAATCCTTTCAAAACTGTATTGAATATCCTATTTTGGATAGTGCCCTGCCTGTATTATGTTCGAAGGTTTCTTCCATGTCATGAAATATCTGTATGCCCAAGTATCTAAATGACTCTGGGGGTTATTCCAAGGTTCGAGGTAATGGAAAAACGAAGCTGGTAAAGGATTACCGGCATCGCATACCGCTCCGGGCAATTCCGACCAAACTCACCGCTAATAGCGGTACCGTAAATAACAGTGCCTCTAATAGCGGCATGGCCGCAGGCATGCGACCCATCATACCGGCAATAGCGGCATGCCGCTAAAGGGAGTAAATCACAAGTCAGGCGGACAAGCAAATGCCGGCATCAAGAAGGCACAACTAGTGGATACTGGCATGCCGTAAATACCGCCATCGAGAACCAACCGTTAAACGCTATGTGCAGTGTTCCCAACTGCCACAGGCGCACACTATCAGCACAGGTGGAGGCAAAGGAGTCTGGGCCAGTACAAAAGGAGCACACCCACACACCCACACACCACACCCCTTCCCACACCAAGATGATTCCAATAGTAGTAGCAATACTGGAGCTGGAGGACATGCTTGCATCGCAACACGAGCAACAACAACAACAGGAACAGCAGGCACCACAGAGGAGACGCAGCAGGAGAAGGAGGGTGAGACAGGCCCTGCATTCCCCACGCAGGCAGCCCCCAATCCCTCGCATCAGAGCCAGTCCTATCAACCTAACCCCTGAGCAAATCCACACCCTGCAACGTCTGGCCTGGGACACCATCATCACCATCGTGGACATGATACACGACGACATAGTCAGCCTCATTGAAATACGCACCGCCATCCCCCCTCTACTGAAGGTAGTGTCTGTGCTCCACTTCCTTGCCACAGACACCTACCAGCACACAGTGGGGCACATGCAGGGCATATCACAACCCTTATTTTCTCGCATTCTGAACCAAGTGCTGGATGCCCTCCTCAAGCACACAAGGAACTACATATCTCTACCACGGACTCCCCAGGAGATTTTTGAAACAAAAGCTGGCTTCCATGCACTGGCAAGCATGCCAAATTGTATAGGTGCCCTCAACTGTACCCACGTGGAGTTGGTGGTCCCGCATGCCATGGAGGGGTTGTAACGCAAGCAATACCCCTCCATCAAAGTGCAGATGGTATGCGACGCCAGCAAGATCATCACACATTGTTGTGCCCAATATCCCGGATCAACTCATGACTCAATAGTCCTGCGGAACTCCACGCTAGCACACTGCTCGGAGCGACATGCTGTACGAGGTGCCTGGCTGCTTGGTAAGTTGCATGACAGGCACATGGCAGTGAAATGGGGGAAGCGATGCACACACCACTATGGTGTCAATGTTTATGTGACAGCACGATGTGCACATCGCTAAACACTGTGCCCCAAAGCATCCCAAACAGAACATGACACCCAAATCCCATAGGAATGAAGTAAGGTCGACAACTATCACAACATGACAAACAGTAAACCACCCCACATCCCACAACACGTGCACCACTCATCAGCGGACCTCACCCTCCATAACACCATCCAGCAACATGCAGTGTGTATGCACTATGTTGCTGTATCCCGCGAATCACCACACAGGACAAGCATCCATGGGAAAGCATGGGACTGAACCACCAAGGGAATCCACTGTCTTTCATAGGGCCGCCACAACCACAGGAATGCTGCATGTCACCATGGGAAAAATCAGCGCTGAATGCCTAATATTGCAGAACCTACTGCCAACGCTCCCAGTCAGAAAATTCTACAGAACACAACACATCACTAAATTGACACGAACACAGCTGTATGCGTACACAATGCATGAACGACAAGACGGCAGAGCACACCATGTATCACCTTGAAGATGCAACCCACACCATTATTTCATGGCACAGGACACACTGAGGGCCTAAAAATGGCGTGCATACAACCAGGGACATGTGCATGTGATCAACGATAATCTGCCGGCATGTGTGACTAGTACAGCTGTCCATCATCAATCGACTGACATATACCTTTGTTTGCCTCCCATGCAGGTGACAGTGGCTATCCCCTGATGCCGTGGCTCCTCATCCCTGTCTGAAACCCACAGAACAGGCACGAGGAGGACTACAATCAATCCCACACCCGTGTGGTCATTGAGCAGACCTTTGGCCTGTTGAAGGCACGGTTTCGCTGCCCTAGCCGATCGGGTGGGCACTCCTCTACAGGCATGAGAAGGTGGCCAAGATCATCATGGCATGTGTCATGCTGCACAACATGTGTATCCGACACAACGTGCCCCTGCCACCTGACATTGAACTGCAACCACCTGGTGATGATGAAGGGGATGAAGAAAAAGTGGCTGCACATCATTGCGGTGCAGATGCACAGGAGGGACGTGTTGTGCGTCAGTCAGTGATTGCACAATATTTCTGACACACATGGCTGCAGAGGGTGACATGATAGTTAAACAGAGGGCACTGGGTGTGGGGGTACATGTACACTATGCACTGTATATGAATAAATGACACATGCGCAATGATGAATGTCCACTCAAGTCTTTCTTTTAACACAACGGGTGTATTGAAATTTGCAATGAAAACGAAAGTGCACTAACCCTCTACCACCATCCCCCCTCCCCCCACAACTCCCCCACACACCCTCACCCCCCTCCACCTCCCCCCATAACTTCCCCACACACCCTCACCCCCCTCCGCCTCCCCCCACAACTCCCCCACACATGTCCCAACAAGTGTCTAATGCCTTCATCAGGCTGGCCAGTCTACTTTTTAGCACCCCCTGGACCTGGTGGCGGCATGTCCGGCCAGCGCAGGGTGTGTGACGACCTGCGGAGTGGGCTGGTCTGGGTTGAGCTGGAGGACGATGGTGTGGCCGCCTGCTCCATCTGGGGTGCCAGACGTTCTGCCTCCACGGCATCAGCGATGCGGCTGAGGACCTGCCGCAGGGCGGATACCTCCTCACACAGTCGGCTTGTATTGTCTGCAAATATCTTGCCCAGAGAGGCAGTGTTTTCACGCCACTCCTGCCTTGCCTGGGCATTGCCATTCACAAACTGACGCACAAGGGCAGTCAGCTCCTCATGATGCTGCGGCCCCACCGGTACACCTGTGGAGGAGGAGGGTGCTTGGGTGTCATGTTGGACTTGGATGGGCTCCACTATGGGACTCATGGCCCCTTGGTCATACTCCCCCCCCAGACTGCTCCGGGGTGGTGGCGTGGTCAGACTCCAAAGATGTGATCTGGGGGGATGGTGCTGGACTTGGTGTGCAGGGCTGTTCTGAGGATTCGTCCTCCACAGGCACCCACACCTCTTCCTGCGCCTCCTCCTGAGCCAGGGGTGCTGTGGCTGCCACCTCCCCGACTGAGCTGGACTCTGCTGAGTGTGGAGCATCAGCTGTGTCCTGTGGCAGTGGGACAGGGGTTGTGGCTTCTGCCTCGACTGCCCTTGGCGGCACCAGTGCCATGGCATCTGTAGGCGGTTTCCTTGGCGGTGCATGACGGGCCTTGGGTTGGGCTTTTGAGGTGGAAGGCCTGTTGGCCTCATCCTCGGCCCTCTTCCGGGGTGTGGTTGGCTGTGCGGGTGAGTCCCTCGCCTCGCTGTCATGGTCTGAGCCTGTGGGGTTCAAAGAGAGGTTTGGCATGAGTGATGGTTTGAGAAGCATCATGCATACATTTGTATTATTGCTCATCTACACATTAGAGGGTAATAGGCAGTTGAGTTTGGACGATCACGTTGCTTGCTACATGGGTGGGTAATGCAGGCATCCGTCAGTGGTCACTCATGTTGGGGCAGACGTATGGTATGTGACATGCATATTTTTTGGCGCCTGTATGCAGTGTGACTCATGCCATTGGGCCTCATTCCGAGTCGGGCGGTAAGGGTTAATGGTCACCGGTAACGAGACCGGTGCCGTTAAACCCTTACCGCCCTATTCCGAGTTCCCTTTGTGGGTTGGAACTTAACACCTGCTTTTTGCAGGCGTTAAAAAACCAACCCGCAAAGGGACCTTGGAGCTAATTACGGCACCGTAATTTACGGTGCCGTAATTAGCACCTTCCCCATTCCCATTGAGCCCTATGGGGCAAAAATGGGAATGGGGAAGGGCCCATGGTGAATGGGGAATTACCGACCCTGCCAACCTTGGAATGGGGCGGTAATTCCGCCATTCACCATGGCGGAGTCGGAGTGATAACGGCGTCAACCAAGGGGCTAATAGCGCCTTGGTTAACGCCAGGGTCGGAATGAGGCCCATTGACATCTTAGTGTGGTTTGTGTACGGTATGGCATTGCCTTGCTGCAGGCATCTGCATGTGTCTGTGCTGCGTACGACAACTTTGCAGGGAATGTGTGTGTATTGGGCCATGGCTTGCCTCTTTAGTCAGACATATTGGTGGACTATCACCAGACTCTGCATTACAGTGCTTTCTTAGTACACTCACCGCTGTCCGCCGATGACGTGGCGCCACACTCCATTTCTCCAACACCTTCTATTGACTCCATACCAATCAGGCTAGCACATATGTACTCCCTCCAGGACAGCTTTATGGGGGAGCTTGCTCCTCCGCCAGTTGACATTGCCTGGCTCCTGTTGGCAGAGAGTATGTTGCAGACTCGCAACCGCAAGTCGCTGCACCGCTTCCTGCAGTCCTTGATAGTGCGGGGGGTGTTACCGACCGCTCTTACTTTTTGCACCACAAGCACCCAGATCTCATTCTTGCATATTTTGGCCTCCCTCTTCATGCTCTGGGCAAACACAACATCGGCATGTTCTTCTAGGGTCTCTGCGAGCATGGTCAGCTCATCTTCATTAAAGCGCTCCTTGCGCTGGCGGGAGGCGCCCTTCTTCACAGCCTTGGGCATTGTGGTGTTGTAGTATTTAGGATCTCACACACAGCAGTATCCAAAAGGTCCTAGCTGCTGAGGGTGGCAATGGATTGTGTTTTTAAAAATGGCCGCCGTGCTCTTTTCCGTTCCTGTGCGATGACGCTACTTCCGGTTCCTCTTATTTACGGTGACCGTGCCCGCGATGTCGTAATGACCCTCTATTAGCGGGCTCCTACCTACACGGACACGCTATTTGCTCCATGCCGGTAAAGACAGTTACTTACCTCCAACCTCGGAATGACCCCCTCTGTCTCCCATTGTATCCCCCCGTCCGGCAGGACTCCCTTCTTAGTACCACGCAGTCCTCCCAGAGGGAATAGCAGGGACTTTTCCCTTTTTATTCGAAAACCTGATAGATGCCAAAAATTCCTCAACACCTCCAGCAGCATTGGGAGATTATCCTGCGGATTATTCACATGCAACAATAGATCATCTGCGTACAGCAACACTACGTGTCTCACCCCTTCCACTACAATCCCTGCTTCCTCTATCTCTTGTCGCAAGAACCCCGCTAACGGTTCCAGAACCAGTGAAAATAGGATCAGAGAGAGCGCACATCCCTTCCTTGTCCCTCTACCCAATTCCAACCCCTCTGTCACCACCGCTACTGGTTTATTATAAAGTAGACCAAGCCACTTACAGCTGTTCTTACCGAACCCAAACTTCCCCAGTACCGGGAATAGCCAATTCCACTCAGGTGAATCAACCACCTTCATGGCGTCAAAGGAGGCTATCGCCATTTCCCCCTTTTGGGTTTTAATTAGGTCCATCACATGATGGCGGCGACTGATGTTTCCTGTCATGTTTCTCCCTCTGATAAACCCGCATTGATCTGGATGTACCAGCTCCAAGGCTACTTTCGCCACCCTGTTGGCCAGGACTTTTCCTGGAATCTTCCCGTCGATATTCAACAGGGAGATGGGGCGATACGACACACAATCCAGGGGGTCCTTCCCTTCCTTTAATAGGAATGTTATAATGGCCTCCTTCATTGAGTCCGGGAGGCTGCCACATTCAAAAGCTTAGCCGTACACCTTTTTGAGCCATGGGGCTAGGAGTTTATGTATTCAGAGTAAATTTCTATGGGGAGCTCATCGCTACCAGTCGCCATGCCCTTCTTCATTGAGCACACTACCCATCGGATATCTCCCTCATCTATCGGGCCATCTAATTCTTCCCTGCAATCTGCCGCTAACCTTTTTAATTGAACCGTACCAAGCAATTCATCTGCGTCTTCCTCCACATATGTCCCTTCACTCATGTACAACTCCCTGTAAAATTACGTTAAAGTCTTGTTGATCTGGTCCTGGGTACCTACTATATCTCCCGTACTTGTCCTAATTTGGGTTATAATACAATGTGGGCTCTCCCTGTTTATTAGCCAGGCCAAAGGTTTTCCCACCTTATCTCGTTCCCCATGCAGTCTTATATCCCGCCTACTGCTTTCAAAGTTTGCCAGGTCCGTCAGGGTATTATTATATGACGATAATACCTGGGCCAGTCTGTCTCTGACCTGTCCTCCTCTTGCCGCTTCCCTGTCCAATTCCGCCACCTGTACCTGTTCTTCTGCCTGCCGTACCCCTACCTGCAGCCTCTTCCTCATTCCTACTGTCGTAGAGATGCATATCCCTCTTATATTCACCTTAAAGGCCTCCCAGAGCATCCCTACTGTTGTCACTGACCCTGTGTTAAACTCAAAGTAACTTTCAATCCCACCTTGTAGCTCGTTCTTGAAGGCGACATCTCTCAGGGCTGTTCTCTGGATACGCCACAACCTTTGCGGGGGTCCCCTGCCTCTTCCCAACAACTTCGCCACTATGGTGGAATGGTCTGAGAGAGTGCACCCCAGGTATTCCGGCCCTTCAAATTGGTGACAACTTTCCCTCCCCGTCAGTAAATAATCTAATCGGGAGTATGATCCATGTGCCCCTGAGTAGTATGAGAACCCCGTCTATTCCCTATGTGCTTCTTTCCATAACTCCACTAGATCCAGCTCCTCCATTACTGTGCGAAGGGCCGCTGCCATATGTTCCTTACACGGTCCGACCCCCGTTACTGACCGAACCAGGCTCTCCGAAGGAGTCGATGGGTGACTGATGGATCCCTGGTTGCACCAATTTGATTGAAGAGCCTGGGTTATTCCTAAATCTAGGCCTCCTCCGCCAATGGAACTCTTATTTATGATACACTCCTCTGACTTAGGAATAGAACAGCCAGAGGAGCAGATCACATAAAAGAGCGGGGAGAACACACCGCCACGAAACTAGGCTGCAGGGGAGAAAAACCAAGGTGGTCAATGTCAAGTTAGATTGAATACGTAGTGTGTTCCATAACAGGCGTGGAAGTAAGAACTCTATTCCTGTATTACCTGACTAAAACAAATGGTTTACTTCAGTGTAGTTCGTAGATGAATTTAGCTTTCTTACTGGGTTAAGTTGGATAGGGAGAGCAGTTATAGAGGAACTGTAGCAGGAGGTAATCCAAATGAGCAACACAATGAAAAGGATAACACAATAACAAGGGAAGTTAGTAAGTGTTTCTGAGCCCGGGCAGCATGAGGGATGCACTAGTTCTGGGATGGTGCACAGGAGGATAGCTGCAGAGTGTCTCTAATGTACACTAAGTCCAACAGGCGCAAGGAATCCAACAACGGACGGTAGTTGTCTGCAAGAAGTCCTCAGGACGATGCTGGCGTAACAGGAGGCAGTTCGTGGCTGTAAGTAGTAGGCGAAGCGGACCTTGACAAGATCCACACTGTCACAGAGTTCGTGTAACAGGCAGTGGTTGGCAACAGTGGAGCAGAACAGAACCAATCGGTAGACAGAGGAAGTCCATATAACAGGCAGAGGTCGGGTAGGAATGCAAGAATACTGAATGCTAGTAACACAGGGAAAGTGAAGTAGCTGCAATCGGAAGCAGTGAACGCCAGAGTTGCAGATCTTTTATGTGGCCATAGTGGGCGGACGCTGCAGACAGCAACCAGCTGACCTGATCACATGACTCAGTTGACGCCGCCACCATGGCACACGCCAGTTGGCAGGAAGGGACAAGCGCACCACCACAGGACTAGTGAGGAGATCTTGTATGGCCCTACATAGTGAGGGATGAGTGCTCTTTTATCCAGAATAGTAAGGTTCTGGGTGGAGAGCCAGACACGCATCCCCACCTTGTACTCAAGTGCTGCCGTTCGGTGGGCATCCACAAAGCGTTTGGCCCTTTCTTGTGCCTGAACGAGGTGTGCATGGATGTCCATGCACAGTTTATCCAAGTCACGAATGCAGGCATGAGCAGCCGGGTTTTCGGCAGGCAGCGTAGGGTCCAGAGGCAGAGTATGAGGGAGCTGACCGTACAGAGCAAAGAAGGGCAAGACGCTAGTTGCCGAGTGTATTGAATTATTGTATGCAAATTCAACATGTTGAACCATCGATGACCAGGTATCTTGGTATTGTAGCCACAAACATCTTAGGTATTGCTCTAGTGTAGCATTGGCTCTCTCGATCTGACTGTCCGTCTGCGGGTGGTGAGCAGTGGAGTATCTGTCATGGATGGCAAAAGTCAAATCAGGGCCTTCCAAAAGCGAGAGGTAAACTGGGTGCCCTGGTCCATAACAATGACTGATGGTAGTCCAAAATACCTAAGAACGTTTCTGAGAAAAAGACTAGCCACTATGGGTGCTGAAGGAAGACCAGCACAAGGAACAAACAAGGCCATTTTGGTAGTAATCCACCACCACCCAGATCATGTTGAAACCCCGCACCAGTGGCAATTCAACTATGAAATCCATGGAAATCATGAACCAGGGTTTGTGTGGCATGGGGAGTGGTTGCAGAAGACCCATGGATTTGGTTCATGTGGTTTTACACTGGGCACAGAATGCCCGGGAGGAGAGATGATCAATGACATTGCAGGACATAGAAGGCCACCAGGACCAGTGGCGTAACAACTCCAGAGTCTTCTGCCATCCTGGATGAGCAACAATGAGATAATCATGAGACCAATGAAGGGCGCGACCATGGGCCTCGCTGAGAGGTATGTACAGTCTCCCTTGAATATACAGGAGCCCCTGAACGATGTCCAGGTTTAAGCTCAGGATCTCCTCCGGATGGGTGGATGTCCAATCTCGTATAAGCGACCGCAATGAAGGTTGAGGAGTACAGCCACAAGCAACTCGACTGGGCAGAAGCAAGGGTACGTCCCCACCGCCAGCACGGGACCCAGGGTGCAGACGGGAGAGGGCATCCGCACAGGCGTGTAGATGAGCTGGGCAGTAGGTAATCAAGAAATCAAACAGAGAAAAAAAAGGTGCTAGCGAGCTTGCCGGGCCGTGAGACACTTCATGGACTTAAAATCCAGAAGGCTCCGATGGTCTGAATAGACAGTATTCGGATGACAATCCCTAATAGGTGATGCCTGCATTCCTTGAAGGCATCTTTGATGGCCAGCAGTTCTCTATAAGTAACGGTATAGTTCTGTTCATAAGGGGCAAGTTTCTGGGAATAGAAAGCTATCGGATGCACTTCGCCAGTGTCAGGACACCACTTGGAAAGGACAGCCCCAACCGCTATACTAGATGCATCTGCCTCCACAAAGAAAGGCAGTTCTGTATTGGCATGCTGCAGGGCCGGTGCCATGGAGAAGGCAGCTTTCAGCATCTCAAAGGCATTCTGTGCCTCAGGATTCCAACAGAATGATTTCCTGGCACTAGTCAGGACCGGCAATGTAGCCGCAAGGAGAGAAAATTAGTGAATGAAGCAACGGTAGAAATTTGAGAACCCCAGAAATGATTGGAGAGCCTTGATCGTAGTGGCCACGGGTCATTCAGGTCATACCACAGGAATTCCACCTCTGTGGCAGTAAAGACACACTTCTCAGCTTTTACTTAAAGATTATGGTCTCTTAATCTCTGGAGAACAGAGCGAACATGGTTGACGTGTTGTTCATGAAAGGAGGAATATATCAAGATCTCGTCTAGGTAGAAAACCACGTATTGGTTCAGTACATCATGGAATACATCATTCATGAACAATTTTAAGTTTGCAGGGGCGATGCACAGGCCGAAGGGCATGATGAGATACTCATATAACCCATAACGGGTCTTGAAGGCGGTTTTCCATTCATCCCCCTCCCTTATGCGGACCAAGTTGTAAGTGCCCAAAGGTCCAACTTAGTAAAGACGACTGAGGTGCCCAGCTGATCCAGAAGGACTGAAATGAGTAATAACGGGTACTGATATTTGATGGTTATGGCGTTCAGGGCCCGATAGTCCATACAGTGCCTGAGGTCACCCTCCTTCTTCGTTCTTCGGTAAGGAAAAGAGAGGTGAGGCTGCAGGTGATTTAGATGGTCGAATGAATCTCATGCCAAGAGCCTTGTCAATGTATTCCTTGAGGACCTGATCTTCCTTCAGGGTGAGAGAATACACTCTGCCAGCAGGGATCTTGGAATCTGGAAACAAGTCAACAGGGCAATCGTACGGCCGATGCAGGGGTAATGTTTCTGCTTTGCCCTTGTTGAATACATCTGGGAATGCAGAGTACTCAGCTGGGACGTTGGAAACCGGTATGGTTGAAACTGAACTAATGATACAGGGTTCTGTGGGTAACACCATGGGACTGAAAACACCTGTCGTTGCACACAGGCGAAGGGAACTGGACTGATTGCGATCCCCAGTCTATAGCAGAGTTATGGAACTGTAGCCACCGGAGACCCAGAATGACCTTAAACTGGGGGGTGGTAATGAGGTCAAAGGAGATAACCTCTGCATGTCCACCCTCCGTGCGCATGTGGATCTGTGTGGTTTGCTGGGTTACCAGCCCTAACACCAAGGCAGTGCCGTGCACAGCGTTCACTGCCTCCGGATTGGGTTTAGCAACTACAGGCATGCCAGAGGAGAGCACTTACTGGAGGTCCATATAATTCCCAGTGGCTCCTGAGTTGATAACAGCCAGGGATGCAAAAGAACTCATGGAGGACACGGAAAAGACCACTGGAAGAGTGAAGGGAACAGAGCGAATGGTCTGGTGGGAGTCCATTGGAGACATTCCTGGCATAGGGAATCCTTCTAATGCCGGGTTTTGGCGTTTTCCACCTTTCGTGCTGTTTTTTGAGGTACTCGTGGAGGGGATGTTCCGAGGACCCACAGTACATGCAATGCTTATGTGAACAGCGATGTTCTCTTTGGGCAGGTGTCAAAGGACCAGGGACGGCCCCCACCTGCATGGGTTCTGGCATTGGGAGGGAAGTCGCTGCCGGCTCATGCACAATGGTGACAGGTGTCACAGGTTTCCTCTTAACCCTCCTCTCACTACAGTGGGTGTTGATTTGCAGGACCAAATTCATTGAACGCCGTGGGGACCACAGGAACGGTGGCAAATGTGTCCTTAAGGTCTTCGGAGAGATCTTTGTAGAAGACCGCTGCCTTCTTTTTTTCAGGCCAGCCCATCCCAGTCCATCTCAGCGGCCAGTTAATTAAACCTGGCAAGGTAGGTCAACAAGGGGGTACTCTCCTGACGGAAGTTCAGGAACTCCAGGTCTATTGCCTTGGTCTTGTAACGGGTATCTAAAGACCCTGTTTATGGCTGTTGTGGGATATATTGACCCACTTCAGCAGCATTGCCCATATCACTAAGCTGCAATTGCACAGAAACAACCACAAAAGGGTTGCGCTGGCTCCTCTGAGCGCCATGGATCAAAACTGCGTTTTGCAACAACAACAAAAAGGGCTGCACCATCCTACCAAGCCCACATCGGGCAGGATGGAACAAAGGGGGCACATTGAAGGAGATTGCCTGTGTGTTCCGACATAAATAAAAGGAAGAAAGTGGAAAAAGCAGCGTTACTTGCTGCAAAAGCCAAAATATCCATTGAAAAGACACCCTTTTTCAAAATGTGGTTTTGGCGCTAATCTCCCTTGTTCATTAAAGCCACTGTGATTAATACGCCCTACTAAGCCCTGTGTGTTTCACTGTGCCTCAGAAAAACCAGGCATGATTCTGAATTGACAAGCCGAAGCAAACCATCGCTAAAGAAAATCAACCAGGAGCTTTGCTTTTACTTACACGGGAAACACGTTCATTTTCTTTGCAAAAGTATCGAAAACTCAGCTGTTCAGAGAGAGACTATAACTAGCTGAGCCATATCTGTGTTAATGTATCTGTGCTGCAGATCAACTCCAGCCTTCAGGAAAATAACTATAGCTACAAGACAGTGTGTCAAGCTGCTGGAGATGAAAAGTTGTATTCAAGAAGGAAAGGCCAGCTGCACCACATGTATAAAAATTGGCTTTTGCAAATTAAAGAAAAACAAATGCCTGTGTTTTGGAACAGCACACTGGTGAATGCAAGCCTGCCTTTCCTTGGCAATATGAAGGGGTTTGTTGATGGGCAGACTATATAACATGGGTTATTTTATGCAACCGACTTGCTTTAATTCTGGATCTAAGATCGGAAATTAAAGATTAAAACTATGGTGGCTGGAGCTGGAAGTTGAAAAACAGGTTTTCAGCTTGGAGGGGTGGCACCAAAAGGAGGGCTCTCTCTCAGCAGCTACTGACAGCCCCCTGATAATTACCGGGCTGAATACACTTTTGTCTCTGCTGGAACCCAGACAATGAAGCTCCCAAGGAAGGAAGCCTGAGGTGTGAAGGGGCAATATAACTTCCCTCAAGGGAGAAACCCCCACCATGCTCTAAAGGAAATGATAGTTGGCAGCAGTTGAAGGTAAAGAAAAAAAAATGATGTCAAGGACAAAGCAACTGCCATTGGTTCACAAAGACTATTTCGGGAATAAACTTTAAAGACTGCTATCTCTGCAGCAAGACTTTGAAAAATTGTAAAAATGTCGCAGTTTAAACGTGATTTTTTTGTGTGCTTTCTTTAGAGACATTATACTAAGACATTTACTAAGAAATTGCAATTGTATAAATGTCGGTTTTTGGCAAAATCGGATTTTAAGTAAAGAAAATGTGGGAGTTTTTGGACATTGTACAACCCACCTCATAAATCTGACATAATTCCCTTGGAAAGCCAACCAGTTGAGAGCAAGGTGGAGACTAGCACCCCTGCCCAATCCAAGTAGTTTAGGGGCGTGCATAGTCAACCCTGCCCAGTCTATACTTTGATGATGTCATTATGCACTATAAATAAGGGTCCCTGACAAGACTCCAGACACACTCTTCCTGATTTCCTGAGCTGCGTTCCTGTACCGTCATCTTCCTGATCCAGACTCCAACTACAAGGCCAATGTAACGCTCACCTGAATCCCTCGGAGGCGCAGGTCTTGGCTGGGGGTTCTCGGAGTCTTCTAGGGTCACGCGCAGGCCTCAAATGCCACCCTGGAAAGGCCCTTTCCTCACGGAGATCTTGATCTGAAGGGTGAGGTGTCTGCAATTATGAGAGCAAGGGGTTAATATGGATATATAAGCCTGACTGGATAAGCTGCCTCCCCTTCCTGGTACTCCCAAGTAGTTCGTAGGCTAAATGTGCTCACCTTATGTAGGTGAAAGTGGAGCTCTCCATCCTGCGTCTGTGCAGGGGCGCCGAAGCCAGTTACTTCACTGGTTAATTGTCCAGCCTCTTGTTTGCAGAGGATGAAGATTTGGAGCTAGGTCATTGTTAGCAGCACGAACGGCGGTTGCTTGAATATGAAAGTCCGGAGAGCGATGGAATGGCGAAGGTATTGCAGGCAAGTAAGTAGAAAATGTCAATTCGAAGTTAAAAGCACTTCTTAATGTCTCTGTTCCTTTTTCAGGTCGCAGAAGCAGCTGGGTAGAAAAATGGAGGTCGAGGAATGCACCGAGGAGTGAGAAAGATGAGCGCTGCCCAAAACACGTGCTTATAGATTGAGTTTTGTATTTCTTAATGATGTCCTTTTGTTTTGCAGATGCGAGTAGCAGCGTCGGCGGAGGCGAGAAGAATGCAGCGCAGGTAAGGAAAGTTTCACAGAGGTTTACTAACCAATGTCTTTGCGTCCACAGGGTGCCGGAAAAAATGGAAAGCTGCAGCCCGTGGCTTGAGATGCACCGATGGACTGGGTAAGTGCTGCGCTGGTTTTTATCTCGTGCTAACCTGGTGTTCTTTTCCCTTTTCAGATGCTGCTGAAGACGAAGATGGTATTTCGGAAGGTAAGATTGCGGATTTCTCTTCCCCAGATGCAGAAGTTGAAGATTCTCTGGAGCTGACACGGTGAGCGTCCTGCTGCTATTGCAGAATAACGCGAAGCACGTTGCTTTGATCGGGCGTGGTTTAAATAGCTTACTGGAGTGCTTAGGTGTCTCCTTCCACAGCAGCCTCGCCCAGGTAAGAAGTCCCAGCTTCCAGAATAGTTCCAGTATCCAGTCCCAGGGAGTGGTGCTGGCCACACACAGAGGTAAAGTAGTTCCAGCCATGGATGGATGAGGATTTCATCCTGCAGGTGAGTGAGCAGCATGGTCTGCAGTAGGTAGGTCCACCCAAGCACCATTCCTTACATCATGAGCCCGGCACGTCCTGTGCCGATACTGAGTCCCCTTATGAGCCTGGCGCCACTGGCGCCAGGACAAGGTCCATAAGGCCCCTATGGGAGCCGATGGGTGCCTGGAAATGAAGTTGTGACCCAGCTTCCGAGGCAGTTGGGCTAAACCTGACTCCTTGGAGGCTGCGGTCATGACAGCACCCCCCCTCAAGGCCCCTCCCAAGCTTGTCTTTTCCGGAGGTTTTGGCTTGTTGGGAAAAGCCCGATGAAATTTTCGGACTAGACGAGGTGCATGTACATATTCTGAGGGTTCCCAAGATCTCTCCTGGGGTCCATATCCCTTCCAATCAATCAAGTAGTATAGTTTTGATTTGGAAATTTTGGAGTCCAAGATGTCTCGAATTTCAAATTCGGATTCTCTGTCAACTTGGATTGGCTCAGGAGGTTTAGTCAAACAGGTTCCGGGTTGCACAGGTTTCAGGAGAGAAACATGGAAGACAGGATGTATCTTCATTCGAGTAGGTAATTCTAGTTTGACAGCCACTGGGTTAATCACGGGCGTGATCGAGTAGGGTCCTAAATATCTTGGGTTGAAGGTGCGTGGCCCTTTTAAAGATAAATGTTTAGTGGACAGCCTGACTTGATCTCCTTTTTGATATTGAGGAGCCTCTTTTCGATGTTGGTCTGCTCCTTTTTTGTATGATTCTTTAGCTCGTTGAAGATGAGCTGTGGCTTCTTTAAATGCTTGAGTTATCGTCGAATGCAGATGGTCAACAGCAGGTGTTCCGAGACCTTGAGGTGGGTCCAGATTTGAGGTTCGAGGATGACTTCCATACAGCAGGAAAAAAGGGGTTTTTCCCGTCCCAGAATGGATTGAATTATTGTAAGCGTATTCAGCAATCCAAAGGACATCCTTCCAAGTACCCTCGGATTGATGCAACATGCAGCGCAGATATTGTTCTAAAGTTTGGTTAGTTCTCGCAGTCTGCCCGTCGGTTTGAGGGTGATGGCTGGTGGAAAGTCGTACATCTATTTGTGCTAAACGACAACAACTCCGCCAAAAATGGGAAATAAATTGGCTCCCTCGGTCAGAGATTAGTACTGAAGGGAAACCGTGCAACCGGACAATGTTTTCAAGAAATTCTCGGGCTAGAATGGAAGCTGTAGGTAAACCCTTCAGTGGGATAAAATGAGCCATTTTTGAAAAAAAAGGTCCACGATCACTAGAATTGTGTTGTATCCGGAGCAAGGGGGTAAATCCGTGATAAAATCCATCGAGAGCGTGTGCCAAGGGCCTGGTGGAATGTCTATTGGACGTAGTAATCCTGCTGGTTTTTCCTTCTGACTCTTGTTTTGTGCGCAGATACCACAAGAAGCCACACACTTTTTAACATCTTTCCTCCAAGATGGCCACCAAAAATGCCTTTTAATTTTCTCTGAGGTTTTGGCAACTCCAGGATGTCCTTCCATTAGAGAATCATGGTAGCAGGTGATGACCTGTTTTTGTAAGTCAACGCAGGGTAAGAATAGTCTTCCTTGGAAATACAATAGGTTCTATTGTAAAATCCTTTCCTTTCAATTGCCAATTCGATGAATCTTCGGGAGTTATGAGTTGATTGACCCTTGCTTTAATCTCTTCGAGAGATAGTGTGTTGATTGCTCCTAGTATCTTTTGTTCAGGAATTATTGGCACCGGCTCCGGATTAGCTGTAAGTTCATCTACACCTATCCGGGAAAGGGCGTCTGCTTTTCCGTTCCTGACGCCTGGTCGATATGTGATTACAAAATCGAATTCTGCGAAGAATAGAGCCCAGCGTAGTTGCCTCGAAGATTGAGCTTTAGCTGACTTCAGGTACTGGAGGTTACGGTGATCCGTGATTACAGTTACTGTGTGCCGGGCTCCCAAAAGATAATGCCGCCAGGCCTTAAAGGCGGACTTAATTGCCAAGAGTTCTTTGTCCGTAATTGTGTAGTTGATCTCAGGAGCCGAAAATTTGCGAGACCAAAAGGCTACAGGGTGTAACTGGTGCGTTTCGGGGTCTCTTTGTGACAGCACCGCCCCCATTGCAAGACTGGAAGCGTCTGTCTCGACGATGTAGGGAAGTTCTGGACGGGGATGCCTTAAGACTGGAGCAGAGATAAATTTGGCTTTTAATTCTTGGAAGGCTTGTTCGGCTTCTGGAGTCCACTCGAATGTTTTATTCTTTTTCAGAAGAGCAGTGATAGGTTGGACTACCCGAGAGAATTCAGGAATGAACCTTCGGTAAAAATTAGCGAAGCCCAGCATGCTCTGTACACCTTTCACGGAAGTTGGGGAAGGCCATTTGGTGATAGCATCCACTTTTCTTGAGTCCATGTGAACTCCGTTGGGTGACAAGATGAACCCTAAAAATTCCACTTCCTTTGCGTGAAAGGTGCACTTCTCCAGTTTAGCAAACAAGCGGTGTTGGCGAAGTCTCTGTAAAACCGCTGTGACGTGTCTACGATGATCAGTTTCTGAGGCTGAGTATACCAGGATGTCGTCAATATAAACGACTACGCACACATCAATAAGTTCTCTGAGGACATCATTCATGAAAAACTGGAAAGCGGCCGGTGCGTTACATAGTCCGAAGGGCATTACTTGATACTCAAATAATCCATATTTAGTGCGAAAGGCCGTCTTCCATTCGTCGCCCTCCTTAATGCGTACCAAATGGTAAGCTCCTCTGAGGTCTAACTTTGTGTACATGCAGGCGCCTTTTACCTGGTCCAATAATTCAGGAATCAAGGGCAACGGGTATCAGTTTTTGACTGTAATCTGGTTCAGGGCGCGATAATCGATACAAGTTCTTAGGTCACCTTCCTTTTTCGGGACGAAGAACAAAGCTGAGGAAGCCGGGGATTTCGAGGGGCGGATGAATCCGTTAGCCAAGTACTGGTCCAAGTATTGCCTGAGATGGAGGTTTTCTGGTTCAGTGAGGGCATATATTTTACTGCACGGAGGGGTGGACCCAGGTATTAGGTCTATCTGGCAGTCGTATGACCGATGCGGAGGCAGGGTGTTGGCTTGATCTTTCTGAAAGACGTCGCTGAACTCTTGGTACTCCAGAGGTAATCGGGGGACTTCGGAAGTGATGGCTGCTAGCTTGATTTCGGGCTGAGGATAACAGGTTGAAGCGCATTCTGGAAACCGGATTACCTTGGCTCGCCAGTCTATCTGAGGATTGTGCTTTTCCAACCAAGGTATTCCCAGAATCACCTGAAACTGCGGGGCCTTGATTACATCAAACACGATCTTCTCCCGATGTCCGTCTTGACATAACAACGTTACCTCCATGGTGGTATGAGAAACTGGTCCGGAAGCTATTTCAGTACCATCCACTGTAGTGATTACGTCCTTTACCATCTTGGGACGTAGGGGAAGATCCATCCTGATAGCCAAGTCTTGGTCCACATAATTACCGATTGCTCCGCTATCAATGTATACTTTGATAGCATGCATGCGATCTGGTCTATTGGGACTTATGAGGACCATAGGCATTACCAAATGCGAGGTCAAGGAACTGGTTTTAACGCTCGGCAAGCGGACCTCTACGCTTGTCGGGCGAGGTTGTTTCCCGATTCCTATTTCTCAGCATTTTTATCAGAAACTCCTACGGTCTTCTTGACCGGTTTCACTGAGCAATCACGAAGGAAATGTCCAGAATTCCCACAGTATAGGCACAGCTGTAATTGCCTTCTTCTTTCCCGTTCTTTCTGAGTTAATGGTCCTTTTACTACTCCTATTTGCATTGGTTCCACGGAGTCATTCGCTTTAGCGGAGCTCTGAGGTCTTGAAAGTACCCGGGTTTCAAATCTGGATCGATCGGTCTTCCTGTTCTGTAGCCGATGATCTAATTGGACTACTAGGTCGATATAATCTGAACAGTCTTGCGGCGGATTAACCACCTGTGCTAAAACGTCTTTAAGTTCCCCACGTAGACCTCTGTAGAAGAGCGTGATTCTCTTATCTTCAGGCCACCTGGTCTCAACCACCAGTCTATTAAAGGACGCTATGTAAGCCAGGAGATCCTGATTACCTTGTCTGAGTGACAGGAGTTCATTGTCCAAGGCCTGCCCCTGTGAATGTCTTGCGAACAACTTTTCCATACTGGTCTGAAAGTCTTGAAAGTTATAGAGGAGCGGGTCATCCTGTGTCACGAGAGGAATGGACCAATCTGCAGCACTACCGCTAAGATAGGAAAGTACAAACGCTACCTTGGCTTGGTCCGTTGGGAATGCGGCGGGTCTACACAGAAAGTGCAAGCGGCATTGATTGATGAATACTGCATATCGCTTTGGATCACCGGAAAAACGTTCGGGCGGGGCCAAAGGCACATTCCCTGGCAGATTAATTTGCACCGGATTACTTGAGGTTGTAGGAGTGCCGCCCCCTCCATAGGGAGGCAGTGGCGTCTGTCCCGCTTGAGCCTGTAGCAACTGTCTGGCCAGATCATCCGTCCGTTCCTTGGCAATGATCAACTCCCTTCGTAAGGCGTTTGTTTCTTGGCGAGATGCGTGTACTTCTGCCCTTAGTTCCCCAAGCAATTGAGCCAGATGATCTGTGTCCGAGGTTTCCATTGCGCCTGGGTGGGAAAATTGCAGTAGGCTTCGCGTTCTGTAACGCTCACCTGAATCCCTCGGAGGCGCAGGTCTGGGCTGGGGGTTCTCAGAGTCTTCTAGGGTCACGCGCAGGCCTCGAATGCCACCCTGGAAAGGCCCTTTCCTCACGGAGATCTTGATCTGAAGGGTGAGGTGTCTGCAATTATGAGAGCAAGGGGTTAATATGGATATATAAGCCTGACTGGATAAGCTGCCTCCCCTTCCTGGTACTCCCAAGTAGTTCGTAGGCTAAATGTGCTCACCTTATGTAGGTGAAAGCGGAGCTCTCCATCCTGCGTCTGTGCAGGGGCGCCGAAGCCAGTTACTTCACTGGTTAATTGTCCAGCCTCTTGGTTGCAGAGGATGAAGATTTGGAGCTAGGCCGTTGTTAGCAGCACGAACGGCGGTTGCTTGAATATGAAGGTCCGGAGAGCGATGGAATGGCGAAGGTATTGCAGGCAAGTAAGTAGAAAATGTCAATTCGAAGTTAAAAGCACTTCTTAATGTCTCTGTTCCTTTTTCAGGTCGCAGAAGCAGCTGGGTAGAAAAATGGAGGTCGAGGAATGCACCGAGGAGTGAGAAAGATGAGCGCTGCCCAAAACACGTGCGTATAGATTGAGTTTTGTATTTCTTAATGATGTCCTTTTGTTTTGCAGATGCGAGTAGCAGCGTCGGCGGAGGCGAGAAGAATGCAGCGCAGGTAAGGAAAGTTTCACAGAGGTTTACTAACCAATGTCTTTGCGTCCACAGGGTGCCGGAAAAAATGGAAAGCTGCAGCCCGTGGTTTGAGATGCACCGATTGACTGGGTAAGTGCTGCGCTGGTTTTTATCTCGTGCTAACCTGGTGTTCTTTTCCCTTTTCAGATGCTGCTGAAGACGAAGATGGTATTTCGGAAGGTAAGATTGCGGATTTCTCTTCCCCAGCTGCAGAAGTTGAAGATTCTCTGGAGCTGACACGGTGAGCGTCCTGCTGCTATTGCAGAATAACGCGAAGCACGTTGCTCTGATCGGGCATGGTTTAAATAGCTTACTGGAGTGCTTAGGTGTCTCCTTCCACAGCAGCCTAGCCCAGGTAAGAAGTCCCAGCTTCCAGAATAGTTCCAGTATCCAGTCCCAGGGCGTGGTGCTGGCCACACCCAGAGGTAAAGTAGTTCCAGCCATGGATGGATGAGGATTTCATCCTGCAGGTGAGTGAGCAGCATGGTCTGCAGTAGGTAGGTCCACCCAAGCACCATTCCTTACATCATGAGCCCGGCACGTCCTGTGCCGGGACTGAGTCCCCTTATGAGCCTGGCGCCACTGGCGCCAGGACAAGGTCCATAAGGCCCCTATGGGAGCCGATGGGTGCTGGAAATGAAGTTGTGACCCAGCTTCCGAGGCAGTTGGGCTAAACCTGACTCCTTGGAGGCTGCGGTCATGACAGCCAAGTATTGCTGATCCTACTCCAGGGCCCACTGCAAAGCCTAAGTAGTGCTGATCCCATTCCCAGCAAGGCCTCCAATATATTAAAAAAACACTAAATCTCCCATTGACAAGGAGAAAACTGTGGTACCTTTGGCATCCTGATCCAGCTTGGCTTGCTGCCACTCACTGCATGCTGCTGAAATCCTGCTACCTTGATGACCTATATTATCCAGTGACCAGAATTGCCAGTCCAGAAGTGCTAACCGGTAACGAGAACTGCCCAGCTGTTTTCCAGGCGCTGGGCCGTGTAGTGATCAGAACCGTTGACTGTCCAAAATCCAAAAACTAAAAAGTGGACTGTGAGTATCAATTGCCACCCCATCTAAACCCATAGCCTATCTTGTCTTTGTCCTCATCCCACTCTCTAAGTCACCCTATCCTTATCCTGATACCTTGTTCGAACTGTCACAATCATTCTTGCAACCTTGCCCTTGATTTCTAGTGCTAGCGCCATCTCTTTAGTAATTTTGTCTTGCGAAATCCTAAGCTATTTATCCTATTTCTATTTCGAGTGATCGGACTGGTTCCGCCCTGGTGGGCGCTGAGGCGAGAGGGTTGAACTCATGAATCAACTCAAGAACTTACTGTGCCCCTCTTTGGTGGCCCAGCCTGAATACTCTAATCTAGAGTAAAGGCCAACGCCGCTCTCTGCAGCTCTCCGCTGCTCGACGTCGCTGATGGCGCACAAAAACTCTGCCAATCCAAGCCAAGGTAAGGCCAACATCCCCTCTGCCCCCTTGTCTCACGCTTTACCCGCATGCCCTCCGCTGCACAACAGTAGGAATGCGCGCCTACGCTCCCGCACCCTGCTTACCAACCTCAACAGCTATACTCCTACCATCGGCTACCGCAACGCCAGGTTGGCCACAAGAAGCCAGCTGCCAGTACTCTTGAGCGTTGCCACCAAATGCACCCTGGGCCACAGGGTCACCTCGCAGTCTCCCGCCACGACGCAACAAGTCTTCAAGGCCTGTACGTACAATCACTACCCCTCCATTAACACTAACTCTCTATCCCTACCTCCGCCCCTGGGCCCCAATGCAATTACCGCTATCGCCCACTCTGCCACTCTGGTGTGTGTACGGCCCAATGATGTTCATTTGTTTTCTGAACCCACTGCTGGTGCCTCCATTGACTGTTTGCGGCCTAATGATGTTCATATGTCCTCTGAACCCACTGCTGGTGCCTCCATTGACTGTTTGCGGCCTAATGATGTTCATATGTTTTCTGGTCCCACTGCTGGTGCCTCCATTGACTGTGTGCGGCCTAATGATGTTCATATGTTTTCTGGTCCCACTGCTGGTGCCTCCATTGACTGTGTGCGGCCTAATGATGTTCATATGTCCTCTGAACCCACTGCTGGTGCCTCCATTGACTGTTTGCGGCCTAATGATGTTCATATGTTTTCTGGTCCCACTGCTGGTGCCTCCATTGACTGTTTGCGGCCTAATGATGTTCATATGTCCTCTGAACCCACTGCTGGTGCCTCCATTGACTGTTTGCGGCCTAATGATGTTCATATGTTTTCTGGTCCCACTGCTGGTGCCTCCATTGACTGTGTGCGGCCTAATGATGTTCATATGTCTTCTGGTCCCACTGCTGGTGCCTCCATTGACTGTGTGCGGCCTAATGATGTTCATATGTCCTCTGAACCCACTGCTGGTGCCTCCATTGACTGTTTGCGGCCTAATGATGTTCATATGTTTTCTGGTCCCACTGCTGGTGCCTCCATTGACTGTTTGCGGCCTAATGATGTTCATATGTTTTCTGAACCCACTGCTGGTGCCTCCATTGACTGTTTGCGGCCTAATGATGTTCATATGTTTTCTGAACCCACTGCTGGTACCCCCCTTGATTGTGTGCTGCCCAATGACACCTTTGTGCCCCCTAATCTTACCGCTGACTCCCCCCTGACCACCCCACCTAGCTCCTTTGATCCTCCTTCAGCTACCAGCCTCCCACTCCCCCTGCCTCCCCCCAGCCGCACGCTCTTGTGCGCCCTGCTCAATGCCCGCTCTGTACCAGCCCACGCCCTCGACATCAATGACATGCTCATAAAAGACGAACTAGACCTCCTCATCCTCACTGAAACCTGGCTCAATGAAAGTTCGGGCCCTGCCCTATCACTGGCCATCCCACCTGGTTACTCCATCTACAGGAAAGACCGCACCTCTCAGAGAGGTGGAGGCGTTGCCCTCATCGCCAAAGACACCCTCTCCATCAGAGAAGTAGAAGGCATCCTTGACAGCAATAGCGACTACCTCCCTCTAAAAATTAACTTATCAGCCAACTGCACCATATCCATGCACATTGTCTACAGACCCCCAGGACCGTGCACCGACTTCCACGACACACTCATCTCTGCACTCTCTCATAACATCAAAAAGACCTCACAGGTCCTACTCCTCGGTGACCTTAACTTAGGGTTGAACGACCCCAAGGACTCCCCTGCAAAACACCTCAAGAAGGCACTCTCCAACCTAGGCTTCACGCACTCCATCTCCCAGCCTACACACATCAAAGGACGCACCCTTGACTGGGTCAGCCATCACAACTGCACCCTTCTCATCAAGGACAACAACCCTATTCCTTGGTCCGACCACCACTACATCCAATTCAACCTCGGAATTAACAAAGCTGCCTTCTCCCCGCCACCACCCTGCCCCGACACCTACTCCAGAAGTTCACGCCTTCTCACAGCCGAAAACCTGGCACCCTACCTCCTTAACCCAGCCCTTCAAACCCCCTCTTCGAACAACCCCGATACCTTAGCTAACACCTTTAAGGATATCATCACATCAGCTGTGGATGCCATTGCCCCCCTACCTCTCAAAAAAGCCAAAAAAGCCAAACATGCCAACTCCTGGTTCTCCAAAGAACTCCTTGATCAACGTGCACAGAAGAGGGTTGCTCTCTCCACATGGAAAGCAAACCCGTCTGAAGCCACTAAACAAAAATTCAAAGCCATTTCCAAACTATATAAGACCAACATCACTCGAGCAAAGGCTGCCTCCTTTAACACCAGGATTGCTGACGCTAAGTCAGGCTCCAAGGAACTTTTCACCATCTTCAGGGAACTCGAAAAACCATCTGCCCCCCCCTCCTCTATCATCAAAGATGACAAATGGTGTAACAACATTCAATCTGCCATGCTTGAGAAGCTCAACACTCTCCAAAGTAAAATTCGTGGCCACCAAAAAGCCCTCTCCGAGATTATAGTGAACATGCATGCTAAACCACCCACCAAGACCACGTCCGCCCCGCTGTTCGAATTTAAAAATATCACAGAGCAAGAGGTCATCACCCTGCTCAACTCCATTAAACCCTCCAACTGTAAAGGG
This sequence comes from Ambystoma mexicanum, assembly GCF_040938575.1. Classification (NCBI taxonomy): domain Eukaryota; kingdom Metazoa; phylum Chordata; class Amphibia; order Caudata; family Ambystomatidae; genus Ambystoma; species Ambystoma mexicanum. The sequence continues at coordinate 679,052,444 of NC_090924.1, read as the reverse complement.
GATGCATGCCCCGCCAGCCTCATCAAGGATTCCGCACCCAGCCTAGCCCCCTTCCTCACAGCCTTTATCAACTCATCCTTCCAATCAGGCCATGTTCCACCAGGACTTAAGGAAGCTTGGGTTCGCCCGCTTCTCAAGAAACCTTCTCTTGACCCAACCATCCCGGGGAACTACAGGCCCATTACGACTGTACCGTTCCTTCTCAAAATCTTGGACAAAGCAGTTTACCTGCAAGTCCAGAAGTTCCTAGAGGACAACTGCCTCCTCGGTCTACGACAATCTGGCTTCTGCCCTCGCCATGGCACTGAAACGGCCCTCCTAGACCTGAAAAACCAAATGGACGATCTCAGAGACGCAGGCAAACCGGCCCTTCTACTGCTCCTTGACCTCTCTGCTGCGTTCGATCTGGTCGACCACAATACCCTGTGTCACCACCTAGCCACACAAGCCAACTTCTCCCCTAAAGCCTGCCAATGGATCACCTCCTTTCTCAAAGAAAGGGCCATGAAAGTCTTTTCTGAAGTTGCTGCTGCCACCCCCAGCCTCCTCACCTGCGGTGTCCCCCAGGGCTCCTGTATCGCTCCTACTCTCTACAACCTCTTCACGAGGCCACTGTTCAGCATCTTGGACTCCCTGGGTATCTCATACACCAATTATGCGGACGATACGCAGGTACTCATCCCACTCACAGGCGACTACCTAGCGGACTCTAACACCCTCTCCTCTATCTACTCTACCATCCAATCCTGGATGGCGGAGAATTGGCTTTGCCTCAATGGTGAAAAAACCGAACTCCTCCTTATTGGCTCACCTTTCACCATCGGCAATCTCGGAGAACAGTACACCTCTTTCACCATTGATAATATTCCAATTAAAGTCTCTAACCATGTTAAGACACTCGGAGTCTACCTTGACTCCGACCTGTCGATGGATAGACAGGTCAATGCCATCGCCGCCTCCTCAGCCTACTACACCAAAGTCATCAACGCAACCAGGCCTTTCCTGGCCCGTCAAAGCAGCCTCACGATTGCCAGGGCCATCATCGGATCAAGACTTGACTACTGTAACGCCCTGCTCGTCGGGACTTCCAACAAAAACATCGCCAAACTTCAGCTAGCCCAAAACAATGCTCTAAGGGCAGCCACCGGCACCGCAAGGAGAGACCACATCTCCGAAATCAGAAGGCAAGTGCACTGGCTCCCTGTTAAAGAAAGAATTGTCTTTAAAACTCTTGCCATCACCCATAAATGCATTCACGAGCTTGCCCCCCCCTACCTGACGAACAGAATCACCAGGCACTACGCCACAAGACCGCTTAGATCTTTCTACGCCAACACCATTGTCAGGCCTACCTCGCGGAAAGTGCGTGCTGGTGGCTCCAGTTTCCCCACCCTAGCAGCCACGCACTGGAATGCCCTGCCACCTCACCTCAGACTCATCGAGTCACACCTAGCCTTTCGCAAGGCTATCAAAACCAGACTCTTTGTATGACTTCAACCTGTTTCTGCCTATATGCCTGCTAACCTGTAACTAAGAGCCTCCTGCACCCGAATGTAATCTTAAATCTGTGTATCCTCTGTAACAGTGCCTCGATGCCTCATGGGCTGCAAGTGCGCTTAACAAATGCAAATAAATAAAAATAAAAAATAGAGTAAAATGATTCTTGTCACAACTGATTTCTTTCCTTTTTCGCGCCTTCATTTACTCAAAGTGCACCTTCTTAGATCTTGCATAACTCATTCAAATTACCAGCTAGAGACTTACTTTCACTTCCATTGGGCCTTATTACAATGCAGGCGGTAGGGGGGTTAATGGTACCGGTAGAGCTGCCGGTGCCGTTAACCCCCTAGCGCCTCATTACGAGGTCTGCTCGCGGGACCCGCTCAGGGCGCCTGGTAAAACCAGGCGTCCTGAGCGGAACCCGCAAGCATCCTCACCATTCCCATTGAGCCCTATGTGGGCTCAAATGGGAATGGAGATGTACTAGGTCCAGGTTCCTTGAATGGGGAAACACCGGGCCCTCCAAGGTCAGAATGGCCCAGTATTTCCCCATTCAGGGAACCAGGACCCGATACCCGGTATGGGGGTAGCCATGCCGCTAAAAGCGGCATGGCTACCTCCATACATGTGATGAGGCCCATAGTGTACCTGTGATCTATAGCTCCACCCCAACACAAAAACCACATTGCAATATTTCACCCGTTTTTCAAAGAAACCGTTTTAGTAAATTGGCACGGAAAACTGAAATATTTGCAACGTTTCCAACGTGTCATTTTGATTGTAAACTGTTTGAAATCTTCCATTCATTTTTGGACTGTATGTTATTGGTAATCCATGCTTTGTGATTGTTAGTGTAATTGCATTGTGTCTTTAGTGAGGAATTATATTTGCTTCAAGGTTTTTCACACACATTCACTATTTATTTGTCCATTTCCGAGTGTCATTTTACAACAATGCAAGGGGTTTAAAATCTGTTCTATTTTTCTTATTTGGGGAGGGAAAGTCAAATTTGAATTATTTTTCCTACTTGTCATTCCTGACTACCTGCTGATTCTGTTTATCCACTCAGAATTGATTATTTGTAGGTCGGGGGAACATTGCCGGGGAAAATTCTAGCTTAAGTGCTATTTTATCTAAAGCAAAAGTGTTCCTCCTCTGCTGCGCTGTGTATATGATCCAATAGTAAGTTAAACCCTGTGCATTGCTCACATTCTCATTGCTATTATCACCCCATTGGTGAGTACTACCCCATATTAAAAAGTGTATTATTTCTTTTGAATTTTCAAATAAATAAATAAACATTGTATTTTACCAACCAGCCTGGTTCATGGTCCATTGTGACCCGGGGTATTTGAAAAGGGAGTGTGATATGAGTGGAGTACCATCTCAATATTGAATCTAATATAAAAAAATAAGCATTTCAGTGGTAAGCTGCATACAGGGCCGAGACCAAGGTGTGTGTCGCCTGATTGAAATCATTAACAAATTTGGGGGCTCGAGTCCGGGATTGAGTTTGGCTGCCACCCATGAGAGTATAACACAGCAGACTAACCTGCAAGGTAGTAATACTTTGTGCGGTGGGAATACTGGGTTACACTGTACAAGCATCTCCCCAAAACAAATACTCTAAGTACCAGGCCTGTGTCTAAAATAAAAACTAAGTCAACCCCAAAATAGACAGAAAAAGCAATAGAATACAGTTTACCCGTACATAAATAAATAAAGAAAGAAAGAAAGAAAGAAAGAAAGAAAGAAAGAAAGAAAGAAAGAAAGAAAGAAAGAAAGAAAGAACATGTCCAAAATGACCGTAGTAGAGATTAATATGGCTAGGGAGCACCTTCTGCACAAGTTATTTGTCAGAGGTGAGTGGCCAGAACAGGATGAAAAAGTCTGGCTACAAGAAATAACCTAACATGTCACCACCATGAACCTGGATACATGGCAGGATGGTGGCCTATTACACCAAGCTCCGAGCAAGTTATATATGACCCCAAAAATGAAAGAGGAGCAAATCAAAATTGCCAGAATCACGGTCTACCTGTATCTCCACACGGGAGTGATGCAGGAAAAGGAGGAGGAAAATGAAATGAAACGCAGAATCAATCTGAACTATTAAATGAAATCCAGATTGATTTAAGTTTAGCGGAACAAGCATTACAAAAGAGCCAAGAGTTGGTGGTAGAATCTGGAAAATACATCATACAATGAAAGAAAGATTTTGCTCTCCAACAGCAAAAGAATGCAGACCAAGAGGCCCAACTGGACGCCTTCAAAATAGAGTGTCAGGAAAAGGTTGACTCTCTAGAAGAGAGTCAACAGAAGCTGACTCAACAATTAACCTATGATATGGCTTGATCAGGACAAATAAGCATGTTGCAAGACCAGGTCGAGAAACTGAAAGAGGAAAATAATAAGTTAATTTTGAGAGACCTCCACTCTCAAACAGAATTTGATGAAGAGCACCAGAAATGTAATATCATCAGGAAACAAAGGGATGACCTGGCTGAATAGAGAGGCACCCTCAATCAGGAGAGAGACGCCCTAGGCCAGGAAGTAAGCACATTGAAAATAGAGTTACAGGGGAGTAAATTAGCCCTCCAGAAACTCAATGAACTGAAAACAGAGTATGGAGATCCACTGGAGTACGCCAGATGGGTAGAAGGTGCTCTGGAAGAGAACACCCAGACCAAAGATGCTAAAACTCAGGAGGTGAGTCTCCTGCAGCAGAAAGTGTCTCAGTATTCTCAGACCATGCAGGAAGCGCAGAGAGACAATGAGGCTCAGTGTGAAAAGAATGATGGGCTCAACAAACAAGTGGCAGTGCAAGAGAGGGTCATAGAGGCCAGTAAAGCCTTGATAGCTGAACAAAAAGCTCAGATCTTTGCTTCTTATCTAGAAGCAGGGGCTGAAAAGGAGAAACTAGCAGGGTTGGAGAAAGAGGGTGCTAGATTTAATCTTAAGTGGAGGAACCCCGAACAGGAAGAGAGGGATAGGGTAATCCCTGATCATAGTATAAGGAACTCTATGCTAAGGAACTCCAACCCATTTAATACTTTGAACACTGCTAGCTTCATGTCTACCAGTTCACATGAGTCAGAAACCATGAGGCCGGCAGAATTCAAGAGACCATGCATTATGGAAATAACAGATCAGCGCTCCCCAGAAATTGCGGGACGGGCGTCTATAGATACCCAAACATTCAGGCTGATGTCTCTGACAAGGGAGTCTCCTATGAGGGGAGGGTCAGGGACTTTGATCCACCGAAACATTACTTTCCAAGGGACCAGTTGGTCCAATTTAATGAAAAACCTGATGAAATGAGGCCCAAAAAGAGCATCCTGAAGAACTATTAGGGCAGTGGGGGGAATACTCGGTCAACCCTGGGAGTAGGGAGGAGTCAGAAGACTACTCTCCTGTGCCCCACAGGTGTGGAGAAACTAGGCCCCACCATTCTGTGAGCCCCTCTCAAGCTCACAGAATCCGGGAGGGCCTAGATGATCATGAGGGGACCTCAACCAGTAGAGCCTCGGAGTCTGAGAGCAAGTGGACTCGAGTGAGTAAGCCAAAGAAGCCAAATAAACTCAAGTGAGTTATGACCAAGGACCCCAGTAGGCAGATTAAGGCCCTTAGGAGTGTCATAAACCCCTACCACAAAAATTTAAAATATACTGTTTGGGAACACCTGGAGCTCTATGAGCAGATGATGGACACTTTTCATATGAAAGACAACCAAAACTGTATTGAGTATGTAAAATGGACATTCTGTTAAGATGTGTGTCCCGGGGACGCTGCGTACCTGAGCTTCCAGGGGTTGCACGTTGAGGTGAAGCCAGTCTGTCTAGTAGGTTGATGGTGCTGCAACAATCTGATGAAAGGTAGCGCAAAGAACCAGCCCCACTTCCATCCTAAATACACAAGGTTGAAGGGGAGTCGGCTCCTGATGCCACGAATGGGCTCTTCCCTGTGTTTTAACGTGATGCCAGAGCAGTGCAAGCACTGACAGGGAAGGCCATGTCCAACTGGAATGATGAGCTGGTAGATGTATGTAGCTGTATGCTGAGATGTGGAGAAGTGGTAGATGTCCACGAAGAGCAGGTACCCAGGCTGGAGGCAGAATGCAGACAAGGCCTGGCAGAGGATCTCCTATCAGGGCAATGACAAAAACCCCAAGACCAGGGAAGGGCCCAGAAACCAGGAGGAAGGGGGGAGACCCTAGGCAGAGTAGATGGTACCAAAAAACAAGAGGACCGGGAGCCAAGCGAAAAATTAGTAGGCACCCAGGACAGAGAAGGAGGGAGCCAAGGAGGGAGGATCCAGGGAAACCAGGGACCAAGAACCAGGAAGACAGGAAAGGGCCAGTCCAGGAAGGAACCAAGGGGCAAGGAACAGGCACTAGAGCATAAGCAAGCAGGAACAAGGCCAGGAGCAAAGCAGAGGGTCAGGAACCAAGCCGCGTTGAGACGTGACTAATTCCCGACATGACCGCTAGATAAGGAAGCCAGTGGGGAACCGAGGCCTGGAACGAAACGCGCCCCAGCCAATCAGCGCTGGCGAGCCAGCGCAAAAGCGAGGCTTGACACGCAAGTTGAAGCACCGCTGTCCAAGGCGCATGCGCAAAGGACGGGATGCGGCTGAGTGTGCAAGCACGAGCCAGCAACCGCGTTGCCCCCAGCAACGAAAGACACCAACGAGCGCGGACCCCACCAATGAAAATGGGGATGGAGTCTCCAGGACTGGACCCGACGTGCGGATCCCCCCGGTCTCCTCTGACAGGTGGGTGCCCTAACACTATGCCCCCTCCCAGAAAGGCCAAGGGCCCCGGGCTTCCAAGGATGCAGGAGAAAGAATTCACGAACCAGACGGGGTGCATGCACGTTACCCCGAGGCTCCCAAGTGTGATCGTAGGCGGGATAACTCTTCCAGTCCACCAAAAACTGCAGCACCCCCTGTCGGATACCTGAATCACAAATCTCCTGCACTTCAAATTCAGGTGTACCCTCCACATCAATGGCAGAACAACGCACCCCTAGACACCCTGCAGTCCAGAATGCGCGAAACCTCGTACTCCTCCTCGCCATCCACCAAGATCGGCAAAGGATGTGTAGGCAGGTGAGTCCCCTGGATGAATGGCTTGATCAGGGAGATGTGAAAAACTGGGTGTATGCGTGATGAAGGCAGCAGGGAGAGCTTGACCGCCACAGGATTTATAACATCAGTAATGGCATAGGGTCCCACATATTTAGGCAAAAGCGAACGTTTGCCGGCAATCCGTAAGTTACGGGACGACAACCACACCTTCATGCCGCTCCGATAGACTGGTGCCGGGGATCGATGCACATCGGCATATTTTTTGGCATGGTCTTGAGCATGGAGCAAATGACAGCCTAAGTCCCGATTCATCTTTTCGAGATCTCTCACGCAGTCTCATGCAGCTGGGTTGACAGCCGGCAGTACCGGATCGAGTGGGAGTGCCCTAGGATGACCACCATACAGGGCACAGAAGGGAGAAACCCCAGTTGACGTATGCATAGAATTGTTACATGCAAACTCCGCGTAAAGCAGGGAAGTAAACCAGAACTGTTGGAACTGAAGACATAAACATCATAGGAACTGTTTGATAGTAGCGTTGGTCCTCCCAGTCTGCCCATCCGTCTGAGGATGGTATGCCGAGGAATATCTGTCCTCGATGCCCAGGGAAGCCATAAGAGCCTTCCAAAACCGTGAAGTAAATTGTGTACCACTATCGGAAACAATGATCAAGGGTAAGCCAAAGAAACGAAACACATTCGTCATGAACAGTCTCGCCAATTCCGGAGCCGAAGGCAAGCCGGAACAAGGTATGAACAGTGCTTATTTTGTGAAATAATCCACAATCATCCAAATGGTGTCGTGACCCTGGACGTCGGGTAGTTCCACAATGAAATCCATTGACACCATCTGCCAAGGTTTGTACAGAACAGGCAGAGGTTGTAATAAGCCTACTGGTTTGGCTCTAGAGGTCTTACATTGGGTGCATATGGCACAGGTCAAAATGTAGTCCTTTACATCGCGAGCCATGGAAGGCCACCAGGCCCAACGCGTAAGGCCTCAAGAGTTTTTCGACTTCCTGGGTGTGCTGCAACCAAAGAATCGTGGGACCACTGGAGAGCTAAGGTTCTAGCTTGACCTGATGGCGCATAGACGCGCCCTTGGATAAATGGCATACCCTGAATTACTTCTAGGTTGAAATCAGCGTTTTCCTTTGGATGGGTTGAGACCCAATCAAGGATGATCGAACGTAAAGAGGGCTGAACCGAACAGCCGAAAAACAACTTTGTTCGGTAGAAGAGGAAGTGCTTCGACCAGTTGGGACTGGCCACCCGCATGGAGGTGGCAGAGAGTGTCAGCCGAGACTTGAGCTTTAGCAGGACGGTATGTGATAACAAATTGGTATTGTGAAAAGAATAAATGCCACCGCGCCTGTCTAGCCGTAAGACATTTCATGGATTTGAAGGCTAACAGACTACGGTGATCCGAGTATACCGTTACAAGGTGTTTGGCCCCCAGGAGGTGATGTCTCCATTCCAAGAATGCGTCTTTGATGGCTAGGAGGTCGCGTTCCATAATGGAGTAGTTCCTTTCGTAAGGTGTCAATTTACGAGAGAAGTAGGCAACGGGATGAATCTCACCCGAGTGAGGACAGGTTTGTGACAACACAGCACCAAGAGCATAGCCCGAGACGTCAGCCTCCACAAAGAATGGAAGATCGGGATCAGGATGTTTGAGGACAGGGGCGGAAGTGAAGGCGGCTTTTAGCTGATCAAAAGCCTTCTGAGCTTCAGAAGACCATACAAATGGCACCTTGGCACTTGTTAGGGAGGTAAGAGGTGCAGAGATTTCAGAAAAGCCGTTGATAAAGCGTCTATAGAAATCTGCGAATCCCAGAAATGAATGCAAAGATTTGACTGAATTGGGCACAGGCCATTCCGGGATCGCGCTAATTTTGGACTGGCTCATGCGCACCCCGTTGCTAGTAAGGTCATACTCCAAGAATTCCACCTCTGAGGCATGAAATATGCACTTTTCGGCTTTTACAAACAGTTGGTGATCCCTCAGACGTTGGAGCACTGTTTTGACATGTAGTTCGTGGTCTTCCTGGTTTTGTGAATAGATCAAAATGTCATCCAGGTAGACTACAACAAACTGGTCAACGATGTCATAGAACAAATCGTTCATGAATGCCTGAAAGGTGGCCGGGGCATTACATAGCCCAAAGGGCATTACCAGGTATTCAAATAGACCGTAACGTGTTTTAAAAGCGGTCTTCCATTCGTCCCCCCTTCTCATACGGACCAAATTGTAAGCTGCTCTGAGATCGAGCTTGGTAAATACTTTGGAGGATCCAAACTGATCGAGGAGAACAGAGATCAGGGGGAGGTTCTTTATGGTAGCTGCATTCAATGCACGATAGTCAATACAGGGACATAAGTCCCCTTCCTTCTTAGGAACAAAAAAAAGCAGGGATGCAATTGGTGATTTGGATGGACGAATAAATCCCATGGCCAAAGCCTTGTCTATGTACTCTTTAAGTACTTTGTCTTCTTTGAGAGTGAGCGAATACACCCTGCCGGATGGTATCTTTACCCCCGGTATTAGGTCTATTGGACAATCATAGACCCTATGTGGGGATAGAGTCTCTGCCATTCCTTTGTCGAATGCATCCGCATAGTCTGCATATTGAGAAAGTACAATAGAAACAGCGTTGTTAGAAACGGCTCCAATATGCATAGTAGGAGATACCAGTGCCCTGACATGACTATCCTAGCTAATTTCAAGCAATGTAGTGCATCGGGTATTGCATATGTTGGAAGGGAGCTGGATCTGAGACGTCGACCAATCGATAGCAGGGTTATGGAGCTTCAGCCATGGGATACCCAGAATGACCCTGTAGGCCGGCGCTTTGATGATATCGAATGATATCTCTTCAGTATGGCCTTCGTCGGTACTCATGTGTAATGGAACCTTCTGGTGAGTTACCATTCCGGATACAAGGATCGAACCGTCCACTGCATTCACTGTTTCACGTATAGCTTTGCGAATCAGTGGTATCCCTGACATAGAGGCAAAGCATTGGTCAACATAATTGCCAGTTGCTCCTGAATCAATTACTGCTGTTGTATGGAATGAACCACCATGACTCAAGGAAAATGTAACAGGAAGGTGGACTAGATGGCTTGGGTTCTGTACTGTGGAGTCCAAAGTTGAACTTCCCGACGTAGGGACTCCATCTACTGTCGGGATTAGGCGTTTCCCGCCGTTCTTTTGGGGTTTTTTGAGACATTCGGGCAGTAAATGGTCAAAGGCGACACAATACGTGCAGAGATTGTACGATCTACGGTATTGTCGTTGAGCAGGGGTGAGTGGACCCCTAACCAAACCAATCTGCATAGGTTCTGGCGCAGGAAGTGAAGAGGACGATGTCTCCGCTGGAATCGTGCTGAACAAAGCAGGTTTCTTTTCACCACAACTTTCGGATTTACGGGCATCAATCTGAAGGACTAGATCTAGCAGTTCCCCAAATGCCGTGGGGACTACCGGAACAGTGGAGAAGATGTCCTTTAACTCATCTGAGAGGCCTTGATAGAAGACTGCAGTTTTCTTCTCTTTGGGCCAATCTGTTTCTGCTGCCAGCTGATTGAAATGGGCCAAATAAACCAATAGGGAGTTGTTCCCTTGCCGATGCTTTAAGAGTTCCAGGTCAGTAGCTTGAGTAGTATAACGTGTATCAAACACATTACTAATCATAGCAAGAAGGGCATCAAAATTGTAGAGAACATGACTGTTGGATTCTAACAATGGGTTAGCCCACACGGCTGCAGTGCCTCCTAAATGTGACAAAACAAAAGCCGCTTTAGTCGTAGAAGTAGGGAATGAAGCGGGACAGCACAAAAAATGAAGTTTGCATTGATTGATGAAGGTTCGGTATTGTTTAGGATCATCCGGGAAGCGTTCAGGAGGAGCTAGAGGAAACTGGGTTGTAAGCATGATAGGGTTTGATTCCTGCTGTGGAGGCGGAAACCCTAATCCTGAAGCCGCAGCACCAGCACCGGCCATCTGTGGCGCTGGAGTGGTAACCAAGGCCTGAATGGCGTCCATACGTTGGCACAGTGTGTCATGATCTCTGCTTCCAAAAGATCAGGACTTGCCCGACTCCCTTGGAAGCAGACCCATAACCCCGGTTCCGAGTGCCAGCCAGTCCCAATTGGGACCTTTTGGACCCTGTCCTGGTGCCAGAGGTACCAGGCTCATAAAGATGCCCAGTCCCAGCGCTTTATTACTCACGTGCCATTACTCCTTCCCACGCCGAATCCAGTGGGTATTCCAGCACCCTTCAGCTTCTCTAAAGCTACGAACTTGTACCTGCAAGATAAAAGGGACAGTTAGTGCGCATCGTGGAGCAGGCTACAAGCGCTTACTTACGTGCTTCCAGGCGCTTCTATTCCTCACGCGGGTTCGATCCTCAACTCTCATCAGCCCGCCATCCGCCATCGCCGGAACCCTGCAAAACAAGAGATATCATTACAAAAGACTTTTAAGACATTTGAAGTGCCCAGAACTTACCGTTCGTGCAGTTAACGACGGACAGCAGTCCTCTGAGGTCAAGAGGCCTGCACCCTTATCCAGTGAAGAAACTGGTTACGGCACCCTGCCCCGAGGCAGATTGAGAGCTCGGCGTTCACTTACCTAAGGTGAGGGCGTTAACCTTTGGGGTTCTACAGGAGAAGAGAAAGGGAAGAGGAGAGAGGCACCCAATAAACCCAGTTCATTAATCCCATATTTTCTATCTGCAGACATCTTACTCTTCGAGTCAGACATACAGTGCACAGAGGTCCAGCCCAAAGAGCCAACCGTGTGTTACACATCACCTTTGAAGATACGGCATTCACCCAGTCAAGACCGGCGCCTCTGCGGGAATCAGGTGAGCGTTACAGAGTGCCTCTTGTGCATTGGTCAAGTCGGTTCGTAGATCCGTGACCATTTGGACGATTTGATTGAAAGCATCACTGGCCTCTGTGGACATTGTTCGTGGCTGCTAATTCTGTTAACCACCACTCCGAAGTAGGCCCAAGACGTGGATGAGTGACCTTGCAGATGATGGTTGTACAAGAATCAATATTCAGCCTTCTATCCCAGCTCCCCTGAGTACAAGACTCAGGCTTCCTCAAAGAGGGGCTCTTTTCTACAATGTACCTCTCTGCTGTTTCGATTGGGACAGACAGAGGTGTCAATTGAATAAAAGAGTGGGGAGAACACACACCGCCAATACCAATGCTGCAAAAGAATACAAAGATATTATACAGTGTTGAGAATAAACCAAGCAATCAGAACAGCAGTATAATACAGAAAATACTTAGGTAAGTATTGGAGTGGAGCTTCCCCGGGGTGAATCTACAAAATATGAATAACCACAGTGAGTGGAAAGAATTCTAAAGAGACTTCCTAAAGTATTGAACCAATGACAACCAACCTGAAATATAGGTATTTTGAGGATGGATAATAGTCCGGGAAACAGGAGACAATGATAGGAGAAAACAACAAACAGGAAAGTTAGTATAGGGCAATAAAGCCGAGCGGCACGAGGGTCGCACTAGTGCCGGGTTGGTGCAGAATTAGCAAAGCATTTATATTCACTTGAAGACAAGTTCACAAGACAGGGTAGATCACTCAATGTCCCAAAATCCAGCAAAAGGAAAATATCCAATCAAGGCAGTAGGGAAATGAATTCAATAGCAGAGATGGTATTGCCAACTACAAATAGGTACCTGTGCACACACGCATCCAGATAAGGCATGGAAGAGTTCCAGGTGGTTGATAGCAAGTCACCTTCGAGGAGGGCAAAGTCGTTCCGCGTCTGGTAACAGCTAGCTGGGATGAGGTACCGCAAGAGGCAGCAGGAAGCAGGAAGAATAATCCAATAACGTTCCGTGTCAAAAGCTAGGGTGAGCACGACAGGATTAAAGGAGGAGGCAAGCCAAAACAGGAGAAGTCCGGGTCAGAAATGTAGCGGTCAGTAGAAAGCCAATCCAGAAGCCAGGCAAGGGTCAGAACCAGGTAAACAGATTAGGAATTCGTGCAGAGGAAACACGAAGGAGTAAACGGACGTAACCGCTGTAGCTTGTAACGCTGATTAGCAGCAACGAGCCCCTTGAAAGACGGTGGTTTTAAAGCTGTATGGGGGCGTGTCTTGCCGTACGTCTTCCACGTACAGAACGTGTCAGCTGACACGGACTCCGTCGTAGTTTGTGCAGGCGCCATGGCAACCTGTATCTGCTCCGCAGAGGAGCTTGTAAAGGAGTCGTATTCTGCAAGGAAGCCTGCAGGGAAGCCCGAAGTGTAACACGTATGATGTTGAAGTTCAAATTGGAGAGGAGGTCACCATCCCAGGATGGACACGACTATTCCCACTCAAATTAAAACTTAAAAGAGGACAGAAACTGCCAAATCCGGATGCATATGTACACCTCAATGCCCATCTCCAACAGCAGGGGTTGCGGCCAAACCCTACACCATTAGTCAATGAAGAACACAACACCATTCTAATATTGTTGGATAACAGCGACCTTAGGAGTATCGCTCTGGGCGCAGGCACCATTATTGGAATGGCGGTTGATGACCGACATTTTTCCATGGATCTAGGTAATGAAATGATATGACCAATCCCCAATGACTGTTTTGACAGTGATAGTGACAATGACTTACCACCAGATAGGATCTTCACCTGGCAAGGGGGGAATTTCCTGGTGTTCTCTTCCTGTCTTTACGATGAGGAAGAGGTGACCTGTGATCAGGCAGGATGAGGTGATCTTCCAGGTCCACAATGACAGTCTCGCCTATCTGAAACCCTCTGTCTAGGTCAATACTCTCACCAGGGACCTCTCCACCCAGCTGGAGGAGGCCGCTGAGATAGCAAAACCAGAAGTCTTTCCAGGCTTCAGGCAAACGGTTGAAGAGCGAGGCAACCTAGCTGATGCCTGTGAGACTCCAGAGCAAAAGAAAAAGTTGAAACAAGTTTTCGTTAGATTTTCAAGATCTCTGCAGTGGACTCGTATGACTGTGATCGCACCGAAATCCATACAACAACAATTCCCACGGACCCTGGAATGACTCCAGTGTTTGTGAAGCAATACCGCTTGCCTCTCACATCCATGGAGTCCCTGATGGAAATAATCAAAAACCTTGAGTCCCGGGGGATAATTCGTCCAGTCCACAGCACCTTTAATAATCCCCTGCTGGGGATCCTAAAACTGAACGGCCAGTGGAGACTCTGTGCTGACCTTAGGGAGCTAAACAAACGGGGTCCATATGTCCCTATGGCCTCTCCCCTACATTGACATGGGGCTGGCCCAGATCCAGGGGTCAAAGGCATACACTGCCATTGACCTGACCAATGGGTACTGGACCATGCCTGTCAGTAGGGAGGACCAATACAAGCTGGCCTTTACCTTCGGGGGGCAGCAGCACACCTGGATCTGGACTCCCTTCGGATAAATGAACTCCGGCAACAAATTCAACATCTTCTTGCACAAGGCCATGCCCGACTTGGGTGAAAGGGGTAACCTGGCCTATGTGGATGATGTCCTGATAAAAAGCTCAACTGTGGCGGAAGACATAGAGGAAATCTGTTATGTTCTGACACAGTTGAGGGTTGCCAGAGCAAATCTCTCCTTCCAAAAGGCACAGTGGTGCAGGACCCGTGTCAACTTCTTGGGGCATGAGATAACTCCTGAGGGTCTCTGTCCCCTGGAGAAGAAAGTGGAAGCACTCCTAAAACTTAAAGACCCCACAACTCTGCGTGAGCTAAGAAGCCTCCTTGGACTGACTAATTACAGTAGGAAGTTCATTGATGATTACGCAGAGATCACAAGACCCCTGATCCATCTGTTGAAGGGGGGGGGTCAAGTGGGAGTGGGGTCCAGAACAAGCCAAGGCAGTAAAGCAACTTCTCACAAGTGCTTTGTCTAGCTTACCCTGTAAAAAACAAGGAGTTCTTCTTGGAGACAGGGTTCTTGAATACATGCTTGACAGTAGTATTATATCAAAAGCATGACAAGCTCAATAAAGTAATCTCCTATGCAAGCAAGACTTTATCCTCTGTGGAGGACAAATTTAACGATTGTGAGAAGGTGCTCCAGGCAACGGTTATCGGCATTGAAAAATTACCACCCGTTCATCCAGGGGGAACACATCATAGTGGAGACTCCACACCAGCTGTTGCAATATCTCCAAAGTGACAGAATCCGTGCCGGAAATGTGAATAATTCCAGAATTACTTCCTGGATTCTGTCAATGCAAGGCTTTCCTCTAGAGGTCAGATATGGCCAAATCAAGAAGAGTCCCCTCATGCAAGGTCTGGCTGGCTTGCATGATAGTACCAGAGAAAACTGTCTCGAGGACGAAAGTCTTAAAATCCAGGACAACCTGGAGGCGTACTTGAATTCCCCGCACAAAGTCTATGAAGAAGACAAGTGCGAGGGAATGCACACAGTTTATGTCAGCGGTATTCAAACTGTGGGGCGTGCCCCTGCAGGGGGCCGCAGGTGCATCCCTGGGGGGCCCTGAGAGCCCAGCATGAAATGTAAAAAAAAAAAAAAAATAAAAAAACATTTCTTTATTAGATTAGAAGAAATGGACAGGGGCGGCTCACATGGTCAGGCTGAAGCATGAAACCGTTTCAGGCACCAATGAAAAAGTGGCCCACCGTTGTAAATGGATATTCATTCCTTTAGTCACAGACTATTTCAATAGTACCCAAGGGGGTGCTTTGTGTTAAAATGTTAAAATGTAAGTAAATTGTGATATTTAAAGAATATGTATTCAGCAGCAATGGCCAAAATTACTGACTGCATAGTGAAGTGACTCATCAAACTGGGCCACATTGGCCAAAAAGGTGGCCCCTTTTGTCTACCCCACACTAGCATTTTGCATTTTCGTGCTCCTGTACTGGCTGAACTGTCAAAGGGAAACATTATTTCCCTTTGACAGTTCAGTTCCCCAGCCGCACATGCTCACTGAGCCATGCAAGGCTCATGCGTTTTGCTTTGCCAGCATTGCATAGCTCATTGCAAATGTTGGCTGGGGCACTCCATGTCTGTATGTGCGAGGGAGAGCTCCTGCGCCTCCTCACACATATGGACAGAGCAGCCTGGAGCAGGGCGTTTCAGCACCCACACGCAGGCCAATGCAGAAGGTACGTTTATGTTAATTTTTTCTTTCATTTAAAAATGTGTATGGATGCGTATATATTCTTGTGTTATGAGTGAGTGTATGGTGATGGATGCTCGTGTGAATGATAGTGATTGCTGTATGAATGTGTGTGTGTGTGTGTGTGTGTTAGTTTGTTTTGGTCTGTTGAGCTGATTTGGCAAGTGGTGTATAGAGTGGGGAAGGAGGGTTGTACAACAAAGACATTTTAAAAATGCGTAAATGCCTTTGTTGCACAATCCCCCTACCCACCTGCCAAAATCAGGACTCCTTCTGAGGCGCTGTGGAGCCCAGGGGACAGGGATTGTATTTTTTTTCTGGATTTCTCTCATAGATGTCCAGTCAAAAATACCATGCTCCCCCCCCCTTGGCACCCCAGCACCTTGCATACACACATAATCATGTTGACTGTGTTAGGCCCAGTGGGGCCCAGGGGACAGGGATGGTATCTTTTTACTGGACATCTATCATAGATGTCCAGTAAAAAATGTCATGCCTGCTCCCTGGGCCCCCCAGTACCAATTGCAAACTGTTTGGCTATTTAGCAATTTTTTATTTAAGTATGCGCTACAATGAAGCATTTTAACCCATTTTCTTTTTAAATCACGGGGGGAAACCTCCCCTCAAACCCCTCCTTGATTGGTTCGGGCTCCCTCACTGCACTCGGTCACCATGGCATTTTTGGGGGAAATAGTTATGCCCCTCCACTTAAAAAATTCACCAGCCACCACTGGCCCTCCAACTGTGTTGGGAACGGGATGGGGGAGCCCAGGGACTGTGGTGGGAGCAGGATGGGCGGGAACCATGGGATAGTAGTGGGAGCAGGGTGGGGAGAGCCAGGGTGTGTGATGGCGTGGGGAGAGCCCAGGGACTGGGTAGGAGTGGGATGAGGGAGCCCAGCAACTGTGATGGGAGCAGGTGATGTTGCGCAATACATACTGTCCATTTCGCATTTTTGGGGGGCCCGGCCTGCCCAAATTTCGCTCAGGGGGGCCCAGGCCAAAAAAGTTTGAAGACCATTGGTTTATGTGGACGGGTGCTCCGATCATGTTGACAACAACGGGGAAAAGGAACTGGTGGCTGGCGTTGGGAATGCCTGAGTGAATGATGCCCTGGAACCCTCCGCTGGGTATAAAATCGGTCCTCGTAGTAGTCAGGTGGCAGAGTTGATGGCAGTTCATCAGGCCATCCTCCCTGCCGTCCAACACCAACTTCACAAACTGGTCACAATCACTGATTCAGATTATGTCCAGAACGGGTTCATGGAGCACCTGGTTAATTGGAAAACCAGAGGCATGCTATGTGCTAATAATAAACCGGCAAACACATCCAAAATATTGATGATCTTGTCACCTCTAGTGGGATGACCGTCTATTGGAAGAAGATCAAGGGTCAATCCAGAATAGAGGGGCCAGACAAAACTGTAAACGACCTAGCTGATCAGTTGGCCAAAACCAGAGCCATCCAGGGTGAGCTCCTCGAGATAGAGTTCCTGTTGGGGGAAATCCAGGTCACTGCTATCCCTAGGTCCCAGACAAATGCTCACAATGAACTCTCAACTACCCAGTGGAGTATGGAGACCCCAGTTGCTGATTTAATCACGGCACAATAAGGGGATCCGATTATTGGTAAGTTTTATCCACACATTTAGGACCCTGAAAACTTTCCCCTGATGGATACCGATTACATTGGGAAAGAGGACCACAGAGTTTTGATGAAATGTCCAAAACATTTCCGAATCCAGGACGGTTTGTTGCTAAGGAGATCCATATCTGGCTGTGACCAGTCGGTTATCCCTACCTCCTTCCGAAGCCTGATGCTAAGTCACATCCATGATATGGCCACAGCCAGTCATCGAGGGTTTCACACTACTTTAGAAATCTTGCAAGAGGTTGCATACTGGCCACACATGGGGCAGGACCTCGACCAATACTTGAGGGGGTGTATTGTGTGTGCACAATTTCAGCCAACTTCACTCAAGCACCGAGCTCCCCTCCAGAAGAGGGGGATGACACTGCCTTGGTCAGATTTACAAGTAGATTTCATCGGGCCTGTGATTCGCTCCACTAGGGGGAACAAGTACATGTTAACCATAACATGCTTGTTTACCAAATGGGTGGAATGTCTCCCGGCCCCAAATTGCAAGGCAGAAACAGCAGCTGCCCTGATCATCAATCACATATTCTCGTGTTTTGGCCTACCCCAAAGGATTGAGTCAGACCGAGGTAGTCACTTCACCAGCGAAGTGATGACAAAGATATGGGAGATACTTGGGGTAAACAGAAACTTCACATTGCATACCACCAGTCCTTTAGTGGTGGAGTTAAGAGGTACAATAAACCATTGTGAGCATTCTAAAAAGGTTTGTGGCAGACTCTGGGCCAAGTTGGAACATCCGATTACCGCTTGTCCTGATAGCCATCAGATCTACACCCTCTTCTGCAACTAAGATGTCTCCATTTGAGCTGATGACTGGATGAAGGATGGTACTACCTCAGCATCGGCTCTACAGAACACAGGAGCAGACACTGATTAACGCCTCCACAACTCGTGAGTATGTTGAGAACCTAAGAAAACACTTTCAACATGCTTTTGCATATGCTCAGTGGAATCTAGAAAGATCTGCAGAGGGGATAAAGACTCAGTATGATATAAAAACAACCAAAAAGAATTAACAAGTAGGAGACAGGGTCTACTTGTACAATTTCCAGAGGAACCAGAGCAAAGAGCACACATTTTATCTTAGCTGGTGAGGACCTTTTGAAATTGTTGACAAAATCTCACCTGTCGCCTACAGAATCTACATCCCCAAAGGCAAATTGACAGAAGAGAAATGGGTCCATATTAATCAGCTAAACAGTTGTCACCATAGGCACACTTTGCAACAAATTGAGGAGCCCAGAGAGAATCAAACAGAGGAGACATTGGAAACATGAGAATAAGGAAAAGAAGAACCAGAAGGGAGCCGATAGGATTTATACATACGATCATGTAACAGGGAGTATTTTCTTCATTATCAATTGTTATTATTAAATGCCTGCGTATCCCACTGCTGTCAACCCAATTTGAGGGCAGTTAGTGGGAAGTTGTTGTAACCGGTTTGTGTTCTCTTTCATAGATTCGTACTGGTTGCGCCTGTCTAAAGACCAAGGAGGACCTCCCCGACAACCTGGAAGGGAGAAACCAAAGGAGATCCGGGAGTGTCGCTCCATACTATCAAAGGAAGATCCAAGGAAAAGCAGGAGGTGTCGTTCCATGTTCCGACCAGAGACAACAAGAGTAGCAGGATGCACCGTTCTCTGATGGAAGAAAGACTCATACCTGCCTGATCCTGTTAGGGCCCATGGAGAAATCCCACTTGCCCGACTCTCCCTCGTCTTGGAAGCCGTGGAGAAGTCGGGGGGGTGTGGGATATATTTACCCACTCAGCGGCATTGCCCCACATCACTAAGCTGCAATTGCACAGAAACAACCACAAAAGGGTTGCGCTAGCTCCTGTGAGCGCCATGGCACAAAACTGCATTTTGCAACAACAACAAAAAGGGCTGCACCATCCTGCCAAGCCCACATCGGGCAGGATGGAACAAAGGGGGCACAGTGAAGGCGATTGCCAGTGTGTTCTGACATAAATAAAAGGAAGAAAGTGGAAAAAACAGCGTTGCTTGCTGCAAAAGCCAAAATATCCATTGAAAAGAAACCCTTTTTCACCTTTAAAAAAAATGCGGTTTTGGGGCCAATCCCCCTTGTTCATTAAAGCCACTGTGATTAATAAGCCCTATCAAGCCCTGTGTGTTTCACTGTGCCTCAGAAAAACCAGGCATGATTCTGAATTGACAAGCCCAGGCAAACAAATTCTAAAAAAAATCAACCAGGAACTTTACTTTTAATTACATGGGAAACGCGTTCATTTTCTTTGCAAAAGTATCCAAAACACAGCTGTTCAGAGAGAGACTCTAAATAGCTGAGCCATATCTGTGTCAATGTATCTGTGCTGCAGACCAACTCCAGCCTGCCAGAGAATAACTATAGCTGCAAGACAGTGTGTCAAACCGCTGGAGATGAAAAGTTGTATTCAAGAAGGAAAGGCCAGCTGCGCCACATGTAAAAAAAATGGGCTTTTGCAAATGAAAGAAAAACAAATGCCTGTGTTTTGGAACTGCACACTGGTGAATGAAAGCATGCCAGTCCTTAGCCACATCAGGGAGTTTGTTGATAAGGAGACTATGGGTCTCATTCCGAGATTGGTGGTAGTCATGACGCTATTTGCGCCATGTCTGCCACCAATAATGGGTCCAGCACCGGTGTAGTTCAATGGGGACTTACCGGTGTAGTCGGATCCTGGCGGGACCGGTAAATCCCCATTGAACATGCCATTCCCCATTCCCACTTGAGCCCCTGTAGGGCTCAATGGGAATGGGGAGGGCGCTAATAACGGGCTCGCGACTTGCAAGCCCGTTATTAGCGCCCTGGTCCCTTAGCGGGACCCGTAAGGGACGTGTGTTCAGACCACACGTTCCTTACGGTTCCCTCCAAAGGACCTCGGAATAGGGCGGTAGGGGATTACCGGGACCGGTCTCCTTACCGGTGCCCGGTATGCCTTACTGCCCTACTTGTAATGACCCCCTATATAACATGGGTTATTTTATGCAACCGGCTTGCTTTAATTCTGGATCTAAGATCAGAAATTAAAGATTAAAACTATGGTGGCTGGAGCTGCAAGTTGAAAATCAGGTTTACGCCTTGGAGGGGTGGCATCAAAAGGAGGGCTCTCTCTCGGCAGATATTGACAGCCCCCTGATAATTACGGGGTTGAACAGACTTTCGTCTCTGCTGGGATCCGGGCAATGAAGCTCCCAGGGAAGGAAGCCTGAGGTGTGAAGGGGAAATATAACTTCACTCAAGGGAGAAACCCCCACCATGCTCTGAAGGAAATGACAGTTGGCAGCAGTTTAAGTTAAAGAAAAACAAATGATGACAGGGACAAAGGAACTGCCATTTGTTCACAAAGAGTATTTCAGGAATACACTTTAAAGACTCCTATCTCTGCAGCAAGACTTTGAAAAATTGTAAAAATGTTGCAGTTTAAAAGTGATTTTTTTGGATGCTTTCTTTAGAGACATGATATCACTCACTGACACATTTGGGACAGAAAGGGCAAAATATTGAGGATAAACAGAAAAGTGTCAATGTTGCAAACATACATTTTTCTACATACATCCCTTGGGAGAATGAGCATCTGTGTATAAAGTTACAGAATTATTATTATTTTTTTTATTTATCTTTTCATTGGGTTTAAGGTACAACATATGTCAATTTCAGAACATACCCCTCTCCCCCTACTGCCTCCCCCTCCCCCTTAAGCCCCTGGGGCTCGAGACGGCTATAACACAGCTATCAGTCATTAGTAATCAGCACAGGACTACAGTTTTAGAACATATTCAGGATACGAATGTTATGGGGGCACATAGTCACTCTGCAAATATTGGAGAACCGGGCCCCAGTCCCACTGCAAGTTCTTGGTGGCTCCCTGTAGTTTGCAGGACATCCACTCCATGGTTACGAAATGCCATACCTTTCTAAGCCACTGGAGTTGTGTTGGGGGCGTCAGTTGCTTCCAACATTGGGCTATCACTAACCATGCTGCTATCACCAGAACCATGATCACTTTCCGCTGTCGCTTAGTATGTGTTTTTTGTTTGGGATCCCATATGCCCACCAGCCATATTCTGTCCCCAAGATTTTCAGACCCTTGGACCATTTTCCCGGCTTGATCCTTGACATCGTTCCAGAAGATTGTAATGTTTGGGCATGTCCTCTAGATATGTTTCCAATCTCCTTCCTGGCGACATCCTCGCCAACGCAGTCCATCCGTATTGGGGTACATTATTTTTAGTCTCTTTGGCGTTAGATGCCATTGCAGCAGTACTTTTTGCCACATTTCCCTCAGGTGAATGGATCTTGTCAGTTTAGTGACGTTTCGCCATACCTCCTCCCAGTGAGATCGCGGAATTTCAATCCCTAGTGTCGCCTCCCACCTCTTCATGTATATCCACCCGACCTCTTCCCCTTGCGAATTCAGGTGTGCGTACAGATTGGATATCAATTTGTGCGTACCTGGATCTGTTATCATGTAGGTCTCGAATTTCATGAGGTCTCTTGTACCCGCCTCTTCATTGATCGGGGTGGATAGCCAATGGCTCTGTTGGCCATATCGGTACCTCTCCGTCCTTGCCACTCCCAGTTCTTGAACACAGTCTTTGAATGACCTAAGTGACTGGGCTTTGTAGATGTCGCCGATCTTAGTGTAGCCTGCCTGCCTCCAGAACATGAAAGCCTTCGGGTCCATCCCCGGTGGGAAGTCGGGATTGTGGAAGAGCGGTGTGAACGGGGATGGGTGTGTCATCAAGTTTCTCCTCCTTACTGCCGAGTCCCATGCATTGAGAGAAGCGCTCATTATCTAGCTTATTCTGGTATTCCCATGTCTGTACTTTTTGTGGGACCATTAGAGATTCGAGAGCTATGTCCTGCAATGTCCATTTGGATTGTGGGGAGTCAGCCACCCATTCCCTGATCACCCGCAGTTGCGCCGCTTCATAATACCACTTGAAATGTGGAAATGCCTACCCCCATTTGTTCACTGCCGCTGTCATCGTGGCCATTGCTACCCTTGGTTTTTTGTGTTGCCACACGTATGCAGATGTCATCTTGTTTAATCGTCGAAAGAATGACCAGGGGAGCCTAATTGGGAGGGCCTGGAAATAGTACAAGACTTTAGGGAGAATCGTCAATTTAACCACTGAGATTCGCCCCCGCCACGAGGTTGATAGAGGTGTCCATCTTGTCAATAGTTTTTGCAGGTGGGTGAGTAATTTCGGAAAATTTGCTGTATATAGTTGTGTTATCTTGGGGTTGATTTTAATTCCGAGACAGGTTATACTGTTCTGTGCCAGCTTCATCCCTTGTTTCTGAACCAGATTTGCTATGGTCATGTCAGCTGTTAAATTCAGTACCTCCAACTTGCTTTTGTTTATTTTGAGGCCAGAGATGGCTCCGAATGCCTCCAATTGGCTCATGAGCGTAGTAGTGATATGGCGGGCTCCGTTAGGGCTAACAACAAGTCATCGGCGAAGGCCATGGTTTTGTGTTCCAGCCCCCCATCTGCATCCACTTTATTAGATGCAGTTGTTGTATCCTCGCTAGGAGGGGTTCTAGGAACAGGGCATACAGAAGAGGGGACAGTGGGCACCCCTGCTTGGTACCTCTCGTCTGCACAACAGCTTTGGACAGAAAGCTATTGACAGCAATTCTTAAGGTGGGACTATTATAATTCGACTTTATCATCCTCATGTAGGAGTCTCCAAAGCCCATATGTGCCATTGTGTGAAAGAGCTGTGACCATTCGACTTGGTCAAACGCTTTTTCAGCATCCAGCACTACTAATATTGCCTTGGTTTTCGTGCACTCTGCCTTTTCTATTATGTGGCACACTCTCCTAGTATTGTCCGCAGTTTGTCTTGTGGGGACAAAGCCTGCCTGGTCCCCATCCACCAAAGAGGACAAGTGTACAGTCAACCTGTTAGCTAGGACTTTGGTAAAGAGCTGTAACGCTCACCTGGTATCCACGGGGACGTTACTCAGCCTGTTCTGACCTCTTACGACCTCGAACCCTTCCCTGGAGGCTATTCGACTGGAGACTGGGCCTGAAACACAGGATTGGTAGAGTTTAACTCCCTATTGTCTCTGTGTGCTTCAGCCCCTTATTCCCTGGGGTCCAACCCTTCCCTTTGATCCACAGCTCACCCTGTTTTCTTGGATAGTGTGCTCTCCGTCCTGCCTTCAGCACAGGGGCGCGTTGATCGATGCGGGCTTGTTGCTGCCTAGTTACTTCACTGGCAAGAGTCCGACAGGTAAGTATAATGAGTCTTTTGAACAGTTCTCTAACTTCGTTCCTTTCCTTCCTTAGATGATGGCCGGCGTCGGGGATGGCGGCGTGCTGCTGAGATGAGTAGCACTGAAGGTGAATGAGAGCGAGATGCGCGATGCACCCCTTTCGTATTTGAATCGAACTGAGTTCTTTTTCTGTGTCTTCTAGGTGCCGCAACGATTTCAGCGTGGATGCCGGTTATGAAGAACAAATGCTGTGGGTAAGCGCGGTATGCAGCGACTCTAGATGTTTCCACGCTAACCTGGAGTGTCTTTTCCTTCTTGCAGATAGATGAGAAGTACCAGAGACAGAGTTCCCCCAGAGCGGCTGGGATTGAGGTAAGCGTTTGAAGCTCGTACAGTATTTAAAAATAAGTGAAGATTTGCAGAATGCTTACTAATGCCTTTTTTCTATTCTTCTGCCTTTTCCTTAGGAAGCGGCGTGCCGGGATGGGAATGACACCGCCGAAGATGCCCGCAGAACAGAAGGAGCGATGATTGATGGGCAGAAGCGCCGCAAGGTACGGCTTTTCCTAACGGTGTTCTTGTTCTTGCAGGAGATGACCGCAGAAGAAAGATGCAGGCCTACTGGAGACCGATCCGAACACAGTGAGTGTCACGCTGCAGGTGCAGAACACACAAAGCATGTTTCTCAGCCTGGGTGTGGCTTAAATAGTCTCTGGGTATCCCAGGTGCCTCTGGGCTGAACCACACCCAAAAGACTAGACAGCACATGCAGTTCTGGGAACCGAAATATGTGGGGGCATCCATCTTGTCCCCATCAATGCACTACAAGTCTAATCCCCAATGTTATCCTATGGGAGTGAGTGAGTCTGGTGCCACAAGTGCCAAGTCTGACTCCAAGTGGGTCTTTGGAGGGATGGAGAAGCCCTTGAGGGTAATGTAGGTGATCGTGGCCTAGCTCCAGCCTGACATCTTGGAGGGCTGGGGACATGAGGGGCAGGAATCATGACAGCACCCCCCCCCCAAGGCTCCTCTCAAGGTGGCTCTTCTGTCTGGTCCTGGTTTGGTTGGATGGTTTTGATGAAATCGTCTAAGCAAGCGAGGTGCATGGATGTACTCACAAGGCTCCCATGTCCTGTCTTGTGGACCATACCCCTTCCAGTCTACTAAGTAGTATAATTTGGATCTGACGTACTTTGAATCTAGGATGTCCTTGACTTCGAATTCTGGCTCCCCGGCGACTACTACTGGCTGCAGTGGCGTTGCTACCCGGGTCCCAGGTTGAACAGGTTTAAGGAGAGACACGTGGAACACAGGATGAATTTGCATGTTTGACGGCAAAGCTAGTCTGACCGCCACAGGATTTATCATGGAGGTGACGGTGAATGGACCCAGGTATCTTGGACAGAAAGTTCGGGCTCCTTTAATGAACACGTGTTTAGACGCCCGCCAAACTTTGTCTCCCACTTGGTAGTTGGGGGCCTTTGCTCGGTGTTGATCAGCAAACTTCTTTTGGCGATTCTTAGCTTGAAGTAGGTGTTCAGCTGCCCTTTTAAAGGTTTCAGAAATGGTTGTGTGCAAGGTTTTGACTGCTGGCATTTCCAGGGTTGTAGGAACATCCAACTCAGAAGTGCGTGGGTGCCTGCCATACATGGTATAAAAGGGTGTCTGCCCAGTGCTGGTGTGTAGGGAATTATTATAAGCATATTCAGCTATCCATAATAGGTCGAACCAGCTTCCTTCAGCTTGGTGTAACATGCAACGAAGATACTGCTCGAGCGTCTGATTTGTCCTCTCAGTTTGACCATCCGTTTGGGGATGGTGACTGGTAGATAGCCGGATGTCGATCTGGGCCATAGAGCAGCATTTTCTCCAGAAGTTAGATACGAATTGAGTACCTTGGTCTGAGACCAAAACTGAAGGAAACCCATGGAGCCGTACGATGCCTTCAAGAAATACCTTTGCCAGAGTGGAAGCATTTGGGAGTCCCTTAAGAGGAATGAAATGTGCCATTTTTAAAATAGGTCCACGACCACAAGAATAGTGTTAAACCCTTGACTGGTTGGTAAGTCAGTAATAAAATAGAGGCACAACGTGTGCCAGGGTGCTGGTGGGATTTCCAATGCTTGTAATAGCCCAGCCGGTTTCTGCTTGGATGACTTGTTTTGAGCACACACACCACAAGATAGGATGAATTGGATAATGTCTTTACGCCATGGGGGCCACCAATAATTTGGTTTTACCTTGGCTAGGGTGTTAACGATTCCGGGGTGGCCCTCGATCAAGGAATCATGATAACCGGACATGACTTGTTCTCGTAGTTCTTGGTTTGGCAAGAATAAACGATTCCTGAAGTAGGGCAACTGATCTTTTATCATGTAATGTTCTCCTTGTGCACTCCACGCTTGTAATCGCTCCGCACTCATCAGGTTTTGGATTTCTTCATGTAATTCTTTCTGAGTTATGGTTGCTGTGATTCTTAGGAGCTTGTCACTCGGGATGATTGCTATTGGGTCAGGGGTCTGATACCCTGGCTCTTCCACCCCCATACGGGAAAGGGCATTGGCCTTCCCGTTTTTCACCCCTGTTCGAAATGTAATCACGTAGTCATATTCAGCAAAAAAAAGAGCCCAACGTAGTTTTCGTGAGGATTGGGCCTTTGCCGTTTTTAGGTACTGGAGGCTCCGGTGGTCAGTTATTACGGTGATTGTGTGTCTGGCTGTCATGCGGCACATTCCTACTTGGTCGTCTGTGGCCCGATTCTGATTACACACTTCCTAATTCCTGTCACATTTTCCGCGCTACGTCCAATTAGCGGTCCAGTCTTTTTCCGCTCAAGTGAACGTAGCGTTACTTAGCTACGCCCTATCCTCTGTTCTGTGCGTTGCAACCCTTCACGGTCAGCTGTGTTTTCCTTTGCTACCGCGGTTTGCCATACGCTGTTATTCTGCTCCGCTGAGCTTTTCCTCTCTCTTTCTTCTTTCCCCTCCTCGTCCACTCGGGTGCTGTTTCCCGGAACCCCCCTTTTCTCTCTCTCTTTATAAACTTTCTTTTTTTTTCGTTTTTCCGTCTTGTTTGCCTGCAGTTATCCGCTTACCTGGAGTAGGAGCTCTTGTATTTCCCTACTCTTCCTGTTTTTCTGTTATACCTTCTCCGCATCCCATTGCTGATATCTGCGAGTCCAACCTCCATCAGGATACCCACCTGCCTTTATGATTCACCAGGTTTTTTTTTGCCTACACTTGGCTTTTTTTCCCCTTTCCGATCCCTCCTGGGAGGGGGTCACGGTCAGGGCGTTTCTATCGCTCTCACTGTGGCTTCTTCTTGTGGGAGACATACACAACAAAGAAAAAAAGAAAAGGACTACAGAGCACACCAAACTCTCAGCCCTATCGAAGAAGACTCTGATTCAACAGGTGAGGAGGTGGAGGAGGGAAGCGGGATATTGACGCCCTATCAGTGGAGTCTGCTGACAGTTTGCAACGCCACCAAACCTCAGGGATGGTTACTCCTGAGCAAGTGCAGGAGTTAATAACTGCCGTTCAAAGTCTTTCTCTCAAAATGCAAAACATGGAAGCAGAGAATAATCTTTTGAAACAAATAGTGGCGGCACGCGAACCACCCACAACAGATCTACCTCCAATGTCTTTGTCCTCTGGGAAGTACGATGGGTCTCCTAAGACCCTAAAAGAATTCCTTGATGCTTGCAGGGTGTATTTTTCATTTAGAACTTGCACCTATGCATCCGATCATGCCAAAGTCGGGTTTCTAATATCTAATATGACAGGGAATGCCCTTGCTTGGGCCACCCCTCTTGTTACAGGAACCGACCCAGTTCTCCAAAATTTCGATACATTTGTGGATCTAATAAAACGCACTTTCGAGAAACCCGAAGTATCTATGGCATCTGGGGAAGAAGTGATGGACATTCGCCAGGGCCAAGCCGATGTGTTGTCATACATTTCCTCCTTCAAAAGACTGGCAATGGAGACCGGTTGGTCGGAGCAATCTCAATTCATATTGTTCCGCCGAGGCCTCAGAGAGGAACTTAAAGACGAATTGCCTTATTTTCCCCGTCCTACCTCACTACAAGACCTGATGACTGCTGTGCTTCAGATGGAATTCAGGATGCAAGAAAGGCGGCAGGAGAGACGCAAGACACGCCCCTCCTTTACAAGAACCTCCTCACCTCCTTCAGCTACACTCAAACATCATGACGAACCCATGCAAATCGGAGCTACTCGTCGGTCCCTGACCCCTGAAGAAAGGAAAAGGAGAAGGGAACAAGGCCTATGTGCTTATTGTGCTTCGGATCGTCATTCAGTACATAATTGTACAGAACTGCCTCATAAACCGGCAGAAAACGCGAACCCTCGTGCCTAAAAGGGACGGGTTATCGAGGGCAATCTTCCAGTCCCTATGTGACTATGTCAATTGATTTTTAAGATCCCTCAGAAGACTTGCGTCTTATGGTAATAACAGTAAAGGTTACCATTCATGGTAATCAAGTGGAGACCTTGGCACTTTTGGATTGTGGTGCTGCAGGAAACTTTGCTGATACACTCTGGGTGGACAAAGTTGGAGCAAAACGTATTGATCGCAGACACGGCCAAAAGGTAGAGGGAGTGGATGGCACGCCTTTGAATTGTGGGCTCATTGTACAGACAACTGAACCTCTGCCACTCACCATTTTTCAGCATTCAGAAGTCATCACAATCGACATTATCAGGGCGGCTCATTTTCCTCTGATCTTAGGTATCTCCTGGTTGCGTCAACACAATCCCAACGTGGACTGGAAGTCAAACTGTTTGCATTTCAATTCCAATTATTGCCAAACCCATTGTTTCCAAGACACACCTTACCAGGAGGTCAAGATCCATCCCACCACTCTTCACGCGACCATTGGAGTACACTCTCTTGACAAAGTCTTGGAGGAATATCAATCAGTATTTGCAGAAGCTGCTCCCATGGTGTTACCTCCCCACAGACCTGAGGACTGCGCCATTGACCTGGCTCCCAATGCTCTAGTAGCCTTTGGCAGGATGTTTGCATTATCAAAAACAGAAAAGGAAGTACCACGGAAATACTTGGATGATAACCCGTGTAACGGTCTCATTAGACCTTCAAAGTCCCTGGCAGGTGCTCCTTTGTTTTTTATCCCCAAACGGGATTCCAAAGACCTCCAGCCATGCATTGATTACAGGGGACTTAATAAAGTAACTCTTAAGGATAGGTACCCCATGCTGCTCATCCCAGACATCTTGGAAACCGTACAAGGGGCAACGGTTTTCTCAAAGCTGGATTTGCTTAACGCTTATCATTCACTCAGAGTACGTTCCGGTGATGAATGGAAAACTCCGTTCAGAACACCTTTTGGCCTATACGAATACTACGTGATGCCCTTCGGACTTGTGAACGCACCCGCCATTTTTCAAAGGTTTATCGACCGTATCTTCTCAGATTTGTTATTTGTGTCTGTTGTCGTTTACCTTGACGATATACTGTTTTTTTCTCAGACCATGCCAGAACATCTAATATATCTTAAAGAAGTACTGGAGCGACTCAAAAGTCATCAACTATTGGTCAAACGGGAAAAGTGTGTCTTCGGAGCTTCTTCTGTACGCTACTTGGGATTTATTCTCTCATCTCAAGGGATTCAAATGGACCAAAAGAAGGTCGATGCCATTCTCCAATGGCCAGCTCCTTCATCTGTCAAGGAAGTACAGTGATTCCTGGGCTTGGCAAATTTTTATAGGCGATTTGTACCAGGGTTTTCCAACATTGTCCTACCCATCACCAGTTTACTAAAGAAGTCATCAGTGCCTTTTGCCTGGAGCCCTCAGGCTCGAGATAGCTTTCAACTCTTGAAGAAAAGTTTCTGTAGTGCTCCCATCCTACGCCAGCCAGATCAAAGGAAACCTTTTATCCTCAAGACCGATGCTTCAGCTGTGGCCATAGGAGCGGTTTTACTACAAGAATATGACAACACAGAACATCCGATAGCCAATCTGTCCAAAACCCTTACAACAAGTCAGCGGAACTACTCCGTCATCGAAAGAGAACTCTTAGCCATGAAAAAGGCTTGCAAAGTTTGGAGACATCTGCTACACGGGAGTTGCCACCCCTTCATAAATCAAACTGATCGCAAAAATGTACAAGTATTACAGTCTTTGGATTGCATAACTTCCAGGCATGCAAGATGGGCAAATTGTTTCTCACAATACGATTTCCGTATTACCTACATCCCCGGAAGTCAGAATACCTTGGCCGATGCTCTATCCAGAAAGACACTTACCTCCCAGACAGCCTCTTCCTACCCTGAAAAACTGTTCCCAAGGAATCGAATAGTGGCTACCATCACCTCATTTTTTCAGCAGATCAGAGAAGCCGCCTCCTCTCAACCAGAGCCTCATGGCATGACTGAACGGGATGGCCTGTTTTTCAAAGGTCAAAAAATATGGGTTCCATCCAAAACTCTCCAGAAAAACATCTTGTCTTGGTGCCATGATCACAAGACAGCAGGTCATAGAGGGCAAGCCAGTACCCTGGACTTGATAAGAAGAGCCTTCTATTGGCAGGGTTTGCCTGAGGATGTCAAACGGTACGTAAGGACCTGCAGAGTTTGTTGTCAGAGCAAAAACAGTACTAAAAGGCCCATTGGATTGTTGCAACAAGACACCATCCCTGATCGCCCGTGGAGTCATATATCCACAGATTTCATTGTGGATTTACCACCCTCACAGGGACACACATGTGTAATGGTGACTATTGATTCTCTCACCAAGATGGCCCATTTTTCTCCACTCCCAGGTCTCCCGACTGCTGACGGCATGGCATTGGTTTTCATTAAAGACGTTTTTAGACTCCATGGTCTTCCAGACAAAATCATATCTGACCGGGGAGTCAATACGTCTCTAAATTTTGGAAATCACTTTGCGCTGCCCTTAACATCCAGCGTGCTTTATCGTCTGGATATCATCCCCACACAAATGGCCAGACGGAACGCTTGAATGCCACCCTGGAGCAGTTCTTACGCAGCTACACGAACCTGGAACAAGATAACTGGGTGAACCTGTTGCCAACGGCGGAATTCTCATACAACAACGCCAGTCATTCAGCAAGTGGGATGTCTCTCTTCTACTGTTCATATGGTTTTCATCTTCGAGCCATCATTCCTCTCTCTCCCTTTCAACCTACCCTTCCGGCGGTGGCAGAAACACTGTCCAGGATAAAATATACTCAAGAAAAAGCAAAGTTAAACCTGAAAGACAGTCTTCAACTCTATAAGAGACAGGCCGACCGACACCGGCAGGTGGTACCTGATTGGAAGGTAGGCTCTAAAGTGTGGTTATCCACTAAATACCTCCCAAGATGGTCTCGCCCTTCTAAACTGTCCCCTCGGTTCATCGTTCCCTATCCAATCACTGAGAAAATCAATCCAGTGGCATTCCACCTAAAATTGCCACATGCATTAAGGCGGATTCACCCAGTGTTTCATGCTTCACTTCTTAAGAGCGCCGAACAGTCTCACAAGGCTTGACCCTTCCTTATTCTTTCTCACTCCCCCGATTCATCTGAATACGAGGTTTCCCAGTTGTTGGATTCTAGGTACCGCAAAGGACGCCTGGAATACCTGGTACATTGGAAAGGTTTTTCCCATACTGAGGTTTCTTGGGAACCCCGTTTACATATCCATGCCCCGATCCTTCTCAGAAAGTTTCACCGATTACATCCTGGTAAACCGGGTGGTCTGTGTCTTGGAGGGGGGCATACTGTCAGGCGGCGCATTGGTTTCTACCTGGCGTCTGTGGCCCCGATACCGATAACACACTTTCTAATTCCTGTCACATTTTCCACGCTACGTCCACTTAGCGGTCCAGTCTTTTACGCTCAAGTGAACGAAGCGTTACTTAGCTGCGCCCTATACTCTGTTCTGTGCGTTGCAACCCTTCACGGTCAGCTGTGTTTTCCTCTGCTACCGCGGTTTTCTGTACGCTGTTATTCTGCTCCGCTGAGCTTTTCCTCTCTCTTTCTTCTTTCCCCTCCTTGTCCACTCGGGTCCTGTTTCCCAGAACACCCCTTTTCTCTCTCTCTTTATAACTTTTCTTTTTCTTTTGTTTTTCCGTCTTGTTTGCCTGCAGTTATCCGCTTACCTGGAGTAGGACCTCTTGTATTTCCCTACTCTTCCTTTTTTTCTGTTATACCTTCTCCGCATCCCATTGCTGATATCTGCGAGTCCAACCTCCATCAGGATACCCACCTGCCTTTGTGAATCACCGGGGATTTTTGGCCTACACTTGGCTATTTTTCCACCTTTCCCATCCCTCCTGGGAGGGGGTCACGGTCAGGGCCTTTCTATCGCTCTCACTGTGGCTTCTTCTTGTGGGAGACATACACAACAAAGAAAAAAAGAAAAGGACTACAGAGTTCACCGAACTCTCAGCCCTATGAAGAAGAGGAGGAAGAGGAGGTGGAGGAGGGAAGCGGGGATATTGACGCCCTATCAATGGAGTCTGCTGACACTGGCGCCCAGGAGGTAGTGCCGCCATGCCTTAAAGGCTGACTTAATGGCCAGGAGTTCTTTGTCTGTGATAGCGTAATTGAGTTCAGGGGGCGTGAATTTACACGACCAGAAGGCAACAGGGTGTAACTGGCCCGTTTTGGGATCCTTTTGTGAGAGGACGGCTCCCATAGCCATGCTTGAGGCGTCCGTTTCCACCAGGTATGGGAGATCAGGGCGAGAGTGGCGTAAGATTGGGGCAGATGTGAATCTTGCTTTGAGTTCCTGGAAAGCCTCCTCGGCTTCTGTTGTCCACTGGAACTTTTTGTTGCTTTTCCTTACTAATGACGTGATGGGATGCACGATTTGCGAAAATCCTGGGATGAACCGGCAGTAGAAGTTTGCAAAACCAAGCATACTTTGAACCCCCTTGAATGAATTTGAGGATGGCCAGTTCAGGATAGCATCTACCTTGTGTACATCCATTCGGATTCCATTCGGGCTGAG
Organism: Ambystoma mexicanum; assembly: GCF_040938575.1. Classification (NCBI taxonomy): domain Eukaryota; kingdom Metazoa; phylum Chordata; class Amphibia; order Caudata; family Ambystomatidae; genus Ambystoma; species Ambystoma mexicanum. Next base: position 679,019,809 of record NC_090924.1, on the reverse strand, counting down.
AATAAACCCCAGGAATTCCACCTCGGGGATGTGGAATGAGCACTTTTCGAGCTTGGCGTAGAGCTGGTGTTGACGGAGTTTCTCCAATACGGATCGGACGTGTTTAACGTGGTCCTGCTTTGATGCGGAATATACTAGGATATCGTCGATGTACACTAGAGCACAGACATCAATCAATTCCCGTAGGACATTGTTCATGAAGTATTGAAATGCAGCAGGCGCGTTGCAAAGGCTGAAGGGCATTACCTGATATTCGTACAAGCCGTATTTGGTGTGAAAAGCGGTTTTCCATTCATCCCCCTGTTTTACGCGAACAAGGTGATATGCCCCCCTCAGGTCTAGTTTTGTGTAGATTTGGGCATCTTTGACTTGATCAAGCAATTCAGGGATCAGTGGCAGGGGGAAGCGATTTTTTACGGTAATCTGGTTCAGTGCGCGATAGTCGATTCACATTCTCAAGTCCCCCTCCTTTTTTGGTACGAAGAATAGAGGACTGGCTGCTGGAGACTTCGAGGGACAGATGAACCTGTTGGCCAGGTATTGGTCAAGATAGGCCTTCAGGTGCTGGTTTTTGGGTTCCGTGAGTGCGTAAATTCGCCCACAAGGAATTTGTGTGCCGGGTATCAGGTCGATTTGGCAATCGTATGGTCTATGCGGTGGCAGGGTATTAGCCTGTTCTTTCTGAAAGACATCTTGAAAGTCCTGGTATTCACTTGGTAGGGTGCCAATTGCCACAGTCGCAAGCGTGGAGGTTCTGGTGTCTATTGGTTGTTTCTCTTGGCGATAACATGTGTGGGCGCAAGTCTCGGGAAAGGCCAATTCTTTTGCTCAGCAATCGATTCGAGGATTGTGAGCTACCAATCATGGCATTCCCAAAATCAACCGGAACTCTTGTGCCTTAATGAGGTCGAAAACGATAGATTCTTGGTGTCCATCCTGGCACAGAAGGGTTAAAGCTGCAGTGCATTGGGATACTGGGCCAGAAGCTATTTCCGTGACGTCGACTGTGGTAACGGTGTCAGTGGTTGATTTAAGGCATAACGGAAGCCCCATCTTTGCCGCAAGATCCTGGTCGATGTAATTCCCAGCGGCTCCACTGTCTATGTACGCTCTTACTGCGTGCATCCGAGATGGTTTTTGGTGATTGATCAAGACCACAGATAGTGCAAAATGGGAGGTCTGTAGTTCACTTTCTTCGCTCGACAAGTGGACCCCTACACCTGCCGGGCTGGGGAGTTTTCCGATTCCTTGATGGTATCTTCCTTGTCCGTGGCCCCTACGGTCCTCCAAGGTGGCTTCACAGGGCACTCTTTAAGGAAATTACCTGACCTTCCGCAGTACAGACATAACTGCTGCTGTCTCCTTTTATCCCTTTCCGCTTTAGTCAAGGGGGATCTGACCCCCCCGATTTGCATTGGTTCTCCTGAACCTTCGTTGTTCAGGCAGTATTGTCCTTTGAACGCACATGCATAGGGCGAGGGTCCGGTCTGGTTCGATCTGCTCTTCGGTCCTGCAACCTATGATCCAGTTGAACAACAAGGTCAATGAATTCTGAGCAGTCTTTCGGGGGGGTTCACTACTTGTGCGAGAACATCCTTGAGCTCCCCCCGCAACCCCCAATTAAATAACTTGGTTCTCTTCTCCACTGGCCATTCTGCTTCAACTACGAGTCTATTGAACGTGGCTATGTATGTTAATACGTCTTGATTCCCTTGGCGTAGGGACAGAAGTTCGTTGTCTAATGTCTGCCTATGAGTACGACGGACGAACAGCTTTTCCATCTCCTGCTGAAAGCCCCTGAAGTCATGCAGCAAAGGATTGTCTTGCACCACAAAGGGTACCGACCAGTCCGTGGCGCTACCACTCAGGTAGGGTAGCACAAAAGCGACCCGTGATTGGTCATTCGGAAAGGCCCCTGGCCTACAAAGGAAGTGCAGGCGGCACTGGTTCATGAACGTTGCAAACCTCTTGGGATCCCCCGTAAATCGTTCGGGCGGGGCTAAGGGAACTGCCCCAGGAAGGGTTATCTGAACGGGATTGGCTGATGGCGCTGGCATCGAGGGCACGCTTCCCGGCAATGGTGCATGCCCTGCTTGTGACTGGAGAAGTTGCCGGCTTAAATCATCAGTGCGTTCTTTGGCTACTATCAGCTCTCTCCTCAATTTCGGAACGTAGCGGCCCCAACATGTGGGCTAACTGGTCAGTTTCTGACGTTTCCATGACACCCAGGTGGATTTTGATGTGAGGCTTTGTATTCTGTAACGGTCACCTGGTATCCACGGGGACGTCACTCAGCCTGTTCTGACCTCTTACGACCTGAAACCCTTCCCTAGAGGCTATTCGACTGGAGACTGGACATGAAACACAAGATTGGTAGAGTTTAACTCCCCATTGTCTCTGTGTGCTTGAACCCCTTCTTTTCCGGGTTCCAACCCTTCCCTTTGATCCACAGCTCACCTTGTTTTCTTGGATAGTGTGCTCTCCGTCCTGCCTTCAGATCAGGGGCGTGTTGATTGATGCGGGCTCATTGCTGCCTAGTTGCTTCACTGGCAAGAGTCCGACAGGTAAGTATAATGAGTCTTTGGAACAGTTCTCTAACTTCGTTCCTTTCCTTCCTTAGATGATGGCCGGCGTCCGGGGATGGCAGCGTGCTGCTAAAATGAGTAGCGCTGAAGGTGAGTGAGAGCGTGATGCGCGATGCACCCCTTTCGGATTTGCAGTGAACTGAGTTCTTTTTCTGTGTCTTTTAGGTGCCGTGACGTTTTCAGCGTGGATGCCGGTTATGAAGAACAAATGCGGTGGGTAACCGCGGTATGCAACGCCTCTAGATGTTTCCACGCTAACCTGGAGTGTCTTTTCCCTCTTTCAGATGGATGAGAAGTTCCGGAGACAGAGTTCCCCCAGGGCGGCTGGGATTCAGGTAAGCGTTTGAAGCTCGTACAGTATTTAAAAATAAGCGAAGATTTGCAGAATGCTTACTAATGCCTTTTTTCTGTTCTTTTCCCTTTTCCTTAGGAAGCGGCGTGCCGGGATGGGAATGACACCGCCGAAGATGCCCGCAGAACAGAAGGAGCGATGATTGATGGGCAGAAGCGCCGCAAGGTAGGCTTTTCCTAACGGTGTTCTTGTTCTTGCAGGAGATGAGCACAGAAGAAAGATGCAGGCCTACTGGAGACCGATCCGAACACGGTGAGTGTCACGCTGCAGGTGCAGAAAACGCAAAGCGTGTTTCTCAGCCTGGGTGTGGCTTAAATAGTCTCTGGGTATCCCAGGTGCCTCTGGGCTGAACCACACCCAAAAGACTAGACCGCACATGCAGTTCTGGCTACCGAAATATGTGGGGGCATCCATCTTGTCCCCATCAATGCACTACAAGTCCAATCCCCAATGTTATCCTATGGGAGTGAGTGAGTCTGGTGCCACAAGCGCCAAGTCTGACTCCAAGTGGGTCTTTGGAGGGATGGAGAAGCCCTTGAGGGCCATGTAGGTGATCGTGACCTGGTTCCAGCCTGACATCTTTGAGGGCTGGGGACATGAGGGGCAGGAATCATGACAGCACTCCCCCCCCAAGGCCCCTCTCAAGGTGGCTCTTATGTCTGGTCCTGGTTTGGTTGGATGGTTTTGATGAAATTGTCTAAGCAAGCGAGGTGCATGGATGTACTCACTGTCAGATCAGTGAACCTTAACAGGATAAAGCGCCTGGTGATCGAAGAGGAGCTGTTGAACCCGTAGTGCAGTAACATATTCTTCCCACCAATGTAACACTCAGTTGTGCATAAAAACAGTCTGAGCGCTCAATTGGTTGAAAGATGTTTGAAGAAGGAACAGGACACTCTGGAACTCTGGGTGACTGCAAGTTTCTTCCAGATATGTGGCAATTTGTACAGGACACACTGATAGCTCACTGGTCGTCAGTAGGATAAGATGCAGTACATATCCGACAGGAAAACGACAATAGAATGGAACTAAACAGTTTCTGTAATGATACAAGAACGTACATAAGGAAAAGAAAAGCATAAGAGCCAATAACTGAAAGATGAACACTAAATGAAAATTCTTACGTGTATATCCGTATGAAGGACTGCAACGAGGAAGATGTGATGAATATGATTCAAACGGCTCCAAAAGGAAGGTCCGAGAAGAACACAGTCTCACAGATGCTGAAGGTTTCTTGAGTCCGGTGCAACCCTATTCCCGCCGGCACGAGTACGCCTAGGAAGTTCAGCGAGGTCCCAAAAGTGCTAAAGGCAGTCTCTAGTCCAGCACTTATTTCCTATTCCCGCCGGCACGCGTACGCCTAAGGTGAGAGATCCTTCTTCTGAGAGACGTAAGTAGAACAATCCAAGTGTTCCGGTTCAAAACCAGGTAAGCAGACAAAATGACGCAAGAGACATGAATCGAAGTCAAAACATGTCCGGGTCGAAGCAGTACCGTGGGCAAGACAAGAGGAATCCAATGGACAGGCAAGAGGTCGAGAAGTAGCAAGATCAGAAGTACCTTGGGCAAGACAAGAGCTATTCCAATAGACAGGCAAGGGGTCGAGAAAAGGACAAGATCCAAATAACAAGCGCCACTGTAGAATTCCGAGGAAAACAATCAGAAGCACCGAAACGGCAAACGGGGCGGACTTAAATATGCGTGGCCACAACGCGAGAGTCACGTGACCGGGAAACCGGAGCAACACGTGACTGCAGACGTACTCGCGGCCAACGTCGCCATGGCAACCTCCAATGCCTTTGAATCAAACCTTCAAAGGAATGGAAGCGATTGCTGCTGTTCCTAGCTATTCTGACTCTCGAAAGTCCGCCTGGTAAGTGGGAACTTGCAGGAGAAGTTGGTGTTCTGACAGTATCCTCCCCCAAAGGTCCCCCCAGACCTCGAGATGCTAGAAACCGGGATAACAGCATGGGGGCATGGATGTTGGACTCAGGTTCCCAGGTGCGATCCTCCGGACCGTACCCCTTCCAATCCACCAAAAACAAACGTACACCACGAGACAGCTTGGTATCCAATATAGCATTAACCTCATATTCCTCCACCCCTTGCACCAACAGGGGGGGGGACGTGCAGGTAGCCTCACCTGCTCAGAACACGGCTTGACCAAAGACACGTGGAACACGGGATGTATCTTCCAAGCAGGGGGCAGTTCCAATTTGACCACAAGGGGACTTATTACCTCCTTGACAACATAAGGACCCACAAAGCGAGGTAACAGGGTCTTGCGACCTGGAATACTAAGATTCTTGGTAGAGAGCCAAACACGCATCCCTGCAGTGTACTGCGGTGCTGGCTGGCGATGGCGATCGGCATACTTTTTTGCCTGTTCTTGCGCATGTGTCAAGTGTTCCATGACGCTCTTACGTAATGATGTCAGGTCCCTAAGACAAGATTGGACCGCCGGACAATCCGAGGATGTAAATAGATCCAAGGGCAGAGAGCGAGGGTGTTGTCCATACATGGCATAGAATGGAGAGGCCCCCGTAGAAGAATGCGCAGAATTATTGTAAGCGAACTCTGCCATGGGCAGTACGGAGAGCCAGGTTTCTTGATGTTGTAGAATAAGGCATCTCAAGTACTGTTCCATGGTAGCATTGAGTCGCTCGGTTTGGCCATCGGTTTGTGGATGGTAGGCCGTAGAATATCTGTCGTCAATGCCCATAGACTGTGTAAGATGTTTCCAAAAACGAGAGGTGAATTGGGCACCCCTGTCAGATATTATGATCTCCGGAAGACCAAAGAACCGGAAGACATTACGTAAAAACAGGTCTGCCAGGATAGTAGCGGATGGAAGACCCCGACAAGGCACAAAAAGGGCCAACTTTGTAAAACTGTCAACTACTACCCAGATAGTGTCAAATCCACCAATCGAAGGTAGTTCCACTACGAAGTCCATAGAAAGCATAACCCAGGGTTTAGCAGGTACTGGCAGGGGTTGTAGAAGACCCATTGGTTTGGCCGGGGCGGTTTTACACTGAGCGCAAACTGCGCAGTTTGCAATGTATAACGCAATGTCTTTTGACATACAAGGCCACCAGCACCAACGTTTGAGTAACTCCAACGTCTTACGAGGACCGGGGTGTGCAGCCAACATGGAGTCATGACACCAAGACATGGCAATTCTGCGGGTATGAGAGTCTGGTATATAAATTTTACCTTGAACGTAGGGTAAGGATTGAACGACGTCCAGGTTAAGATCTTCCAACTCAGGATGTCTTTCTGAGACCCACTGCTGAATGGCAGTTTTCAAAGATGGTTGCAATGTGCAGCCACAAAAAACCTGGTTGGGCAAAAGTAGTCGACCTTCCTGTGGCCGAGGTACCGGGTCTTCATAAAGTCTTGATAAGGCGTCTGCCTTGGAGTGTAACGTCCCGGGACGGTAGGTCAGTACGAAGTTGTACATAGAGAAGAACTCATGCCAACGTGCATGGCGTGCTGTAGTGCATTTTAATGACTGAAGGGCCAGTAGATTTCTGTGATCCGTGAATACTTGAATTGGGGTCTCTGCTCCCAAGAGATGATGCCTCCAAACAGTAAAAGCCTCCCGGACAGACAACAATTCACGTTCAGTGATGGTGTAGTTTACCTCATATGGAGTAAGCTTACATGAATGATAAGCAACAGGATGGAGGACCCCTGTGTCGGGACATAACTGGGAGAGGACTGCCCCTACTGCCACATCTGACGCATCAGCCTCTACAACAAACGGTTGTTTGACGTCAGGATGCTGAAGTACCGGAGCTGAAGTAAAGGCCTTTTTGAGAGTCTCAAATGATTTTTGTGCCTCGGGATTCCATTGAAACGGATGCTTATTACTTGTTAAAGCAGTAAGCGGAGCCACAATGCTAGAGAAGTGCCTGATAAATTGCCGATAAAAGTTTGCAAACCCCAAAAAGGACTGCAAAGCTTTTAGTGTGCCTGGGACTGGCCATTCCAGTACTGCCTTGACCTTGGTTTGGCTCATTTGAACACCCTGGTTAGTGATGTCATAACCCAGGAATTCAACTGAAGTAGTATGGAAAATGCACTTCTCTAGTTTTGCGTATAGTTTATTTTTACGCAAACGTTGTAGTACTTCAGTGACATGTTGAATGTGTAGTTCAAGAGAAGGTGAATAGATCAAGATATCGTCTAAATAGACGATCACGAACCGATCAATCATGTCCTGAAAAACGTCATTGATAAAATGTTGAAACATGGCAGGGGCATTACATAGCCCGAATGGCATGACCAAATATTGAAAGAGGCCGTATCTGGTTTTGAATGCCGTTTTCCATTCATCTCCCTCTCTTATCCTCACCAGATTATACGCACCTCTGAGGTCCAGTTTGGTGTATATTACTGAAGAGCCTAGCTGGTCCAAAAGTACCGAAATCAGTGGTATGGGGTACTGATTCCGTATCGTGACTGCGTTCAGGTCCCGATAATCTATACATGGTCTCAGGTCCCCCTCTTTTTTCGGAACAAAGAACAGGGGAGATGCAGCAGGAGAACGAGAGGTGCGAATGAACCCAGAAGCCAAAGCCTTGTCCAAATATTCCTTTAATACTGCATCCTCCTTCAAAGTAAGAGAGTATATCCTCCCAGAGGGGATTCTAGCTCCCTCCTTTAGATCTATGGGACAATCATAAATGCGATGAGGCTGTAACTTTTCTGCCTCACCCTTGTCAAAAACATCTGCGAAAGCCTTGTATTCCGGGGGTAAAATAGTATTGACAATACCACCCACCATCGAAACAGATTCCAATAAGGCTTGACATGGGTTGTTTTTCACTTGGGTCAATGGGCCACAATGTCCTGAACAATAAGTCGAGGTAAACGAGACAGATCCAGTAACCCAATCCACCAAGGGATTATGGACCCTAAGCCATGGTAGACCCAGAATTAGTCGAAATTGGGGTGCAGTGATGACATCAAATGAAATGACTTCGCTATGACAGCCGTCTATAAGTAAGTTCAGGGGCACTGTAGACTCCGTTACCAACCCTGAGAGCAGTGTGGTACCATCAACTGCGTTGACCACTTCAGGTTGTTCCTTTGGTATCAGTGGAATGTTCCAGTCTTTCACATACTGGAGATCAACATAGTTTCCAGTAGCCCCAGAATCCAAAACCGCTTCAGAGGACCAGGTTTCGCCGTCCGGAGATGAAAGAATGACCCGAATGGTGAAAGGAACTGAAACTTTGGAGCCCGGAAGATCAATGCTCGACATAGGGGCTCCCTCTATTGTCGGGCTTTGGAGTTTCCCGACTTCGCGGGTTTCTTGGGACATAAACTCAAGAAATGACCAGACGAACCACAATAAAAGCATAAATTGTTCCTTTTGCGCTTCTCTCTTTCTTCGCTAGACAGTGGTCCTCTTATCGCCCCTATTTGCATGGGTTCCCCATTACCTGAAATCGAACTCGTCAGGCTGACAGGGACCGGGGGTAAAATCCTCTTCTCCCCCTTCCTTTCTGCTTTACGGGCATCGATCTGAAGAACTAGATCCAAAAAGTCAGGAAAGGAGACAGGGACCACAGGTACCGTAGCAATGACATCCTTGAGGGAGTCTGACAAACCCTTATAAAACAAGGCTGCCTTCTTTTCGTCTGGCCAGTTGGTTTCAGCAACCAATTGGTTAAACTTAGCCAGATACGTCAATAGAGAAGAATCGCCTTGCTGTAAATGTAATAACTCCAAATCAGTGGCCTGAGATTTGTATCGGGTGTCAAAAACTCTCGTAAGCGCCTCTATGAGAGCGTCACAGTCAAATAACAAATGACTTCCTTGCTCTAAGAGAGGATTAGCCCAGACTGCGGCAGTACCCCCTAGATTAGACAATATAAAAGCGGCCTTCGTGGTTGAATCGGGAAACGATGTTGGTCTACAAAGAAAATGTAGTCTGCATTGATTGCTAAACGTTCTAAAGGCTTTTGGATCACCCAAAAAACGTTCAGGAGGAGCCAACGGAAACTGTGCAGCCATAACTACCGGAACCGGGTCTGCCCTGGCCTGAGCACCGGCCGTACCAGACCCGGAAGCCACTGAGATTGATGGAGGTTCAACGGTGCTAACCCTTAATCCCGCTTGAATATCATCGATACGGCGATGGGTAGCATCATGGGCAGTTTGCATGTCAGCACGTAAATCAGCCACTAATTGAACCAAAGTAGCCAAAGGATCAGTGACTGTGTCCATTTTAAGGCTTCTGATTCTGTCAGATCAGTGAACCTTAACAGGATAATGCGCCTGGTGATCGAAGAGGAGCTGTTGAACCCGTAGTGCAGTAATATATTCTTCCCCCCAATGTAACACTCAGTTGTGCATAAAAACAGTCTGAGCGCTCAATTGGTTGAAAGATGTTTGAAGAAGGAACAGGACACTCTGGAACTCTGGGTGACTGCAAGTTTCTTCCAGATATGTGGCAATTTGTACAGGACACACTGATAGCTCACTGGTCGTCAGTAGGATAAGATGCAGTACATATCCGACAGGAAAACGACAATAGAATGGAACTAAACAGTTTCTGTAATGATACAAGAACGTACATAAGGAAAAGAAAAGCATAAGAGCCAATAACTGAAAGATGAACACTAAATGAAAATTCTTACGTGTATATCCGTATGAAGGACTGCAACGAGGAAGATGTGATGAATATGATTCAAACGGCTCCAAAAGGAAGGTCCGAGAAGAACACAGTCTCACAGATGCTGAAGGTTTCTTGAGTCCGGTGCAACCCTATTCCCGCCGGCACGAGTACGCCTAGGAAGTTCAGCGAGGTCCCAAAAGTGCTAAAGACAGTCTCTAGTCCAGCACTTATTTCCTATTCCCGCCGGCACGCGTACGCCTAAGGTGAGAGATCCTTCTTCTGAGAGACGTAAGTAGAACAATCCAAGTGTTCCGGTTCAAAACCAGGTAAGCAGACAAAATGACGCAAGAGACATGAATCGAAGTCAAAAGAAGTCCGGGTCGAAGCAGTACCGTGGGCAAGACAAGAGGAATCCAATGGACAGGCAAGAGGTCGAGAAGTAGCAAGATCAGAAGTACCTTGGGCAAGACAAGAGCTATTCCAATAGACAAGCAAGGGGTCGAGAAAAGGACAAGATCCAAATAACAAGCGCCACTGTAGAATTCCGAGGAAAACAATCAGAAGCACAGAAACGGCAAACGGGGCGGACTTAAATATGCGTGGCCACAACGCGAGAGTCACGTGACCGGGAAACCGGAGCAACACGTGACTGCAGACGTACTCGCGGCCAACGTCGCCATGGCAACCTCCAATGCCTTTGAATCAAACCTTCAAAGGAATGGAAGCGATTGCTGCTGTTCCTAGCTATTCTGACTCTCGAAAGTCCGCCTGGTAAGCGGGAACTTGGAGGGGAAGTTGGTGTTCTGACACTCACAAGGCTCCCATGTCCTGTCTTGTGGACCATACCCCTTCCAGTCTACTAAGTAGTATAATTTGGATCTGACTTACTTTGAATATAGTATGTCCTTGACTTCGAATTCTGGCTCCCCGGCGCCTACTACTGGCTGCAGTGGCGTTGCTACCCGGGTTTCCCAGGTTGAACAGGTTTAAGGAGAGACATGTGGAACACAGGATGAATTTGCATGTTTGACGGCAAAGCTAGTCTGACCGCCACAGGATTTATCATGGAGGTGACGGTGAATGGACCCAGGTATCTTGGACGGAAAGTTCGGGCTCCTTTAATGGACACGTGTTTAGACGCCAGCCAGACTTTGTCTCCCACTTGGTAGTTGGGGGCCTTTGCTCGGTGTTGATCAGCAAACTTCTTTTGACGATTCTTAGCTTGAAGTAGGTGTTCAGCTGCCCTTTTAAAGGTTTCAGAAATGGTTGTCTGCAAGGTTTTGACTGCTGGCATTTCCAGGGTTGTAGGAACATCCAACTCAGAAGTACGTGGGTGCCTGCCATACATGGTATAAAAGGGTGTCTGCCCAGTGCTGGTGTGTAGGGAATTATTCTAAGCATATTCAGCTATCCATAATAGGTCGAACCAGCTTCCTTCAGCTTGGTGTAACATGCAACGAAGATACTGCTCGAGCGTCTGATTTGTCCTCTCAGTTTGACCATCCGTTTGGGGATGGGACTGGTAGATAGCCGGATGTCGATCTGGGCCATAGAGCAGCATTTTCTCCAGAAGTTAGATACGAATTGAGTACCTTGGTCTGGGACCAAAACTGAAGGAAACCCATGGAGCCGTACGATGCCTTCAAGAAATGCCTTTGCCAGAGTGGAAGCATTTGGGAGCCCCTTAAGAGGAATGAAATGTGCCATTTTTGAAAATAGGTCCACGACAACAAGAATAGTGTTAAACCCTTGACTGGTTGGTAAGTCAGTAATAAAATCGAGGCACAACGTGTGCCAGGGTGCTGGTGGGATTTCCAATGCTTGTAATACCCCAGCCGGTTTCTGCTTGGATGACTTGTTTTGAGCACACACTCCACAAGATAGGATGAATTGGATAATGTCTTTACGCCATGTGGGCCACCAATAATTTTGTTTTACCTTGGCTAGGGTGTTAACGATTCCGGGGTGGCCCTCGATCAAGGAATCATGATAACCGGACATGACTTGTTCTCGTAGTTCTTGGTTTGGCAAGAATAAACGATTCCTGAAGTACGGCAACTGATCTTTTATCATGTAATGTTCTCCTTGTGCACTCCACGCTTGTAATTGCTCCGGACTCATCAGGTTTTGGATTTCTTCATGTAATTCTTTCTGAGTTATGGTTGCTGTGATTCTTAGGAGCTTGTCACTCGGGATGATTGCTATTGGGTCAGGGGTCTGATACCTTTGCTCTTCCACCCCCATACGGGAAAGGGCATCGGCCTTCCCATTTTTCACCCCTGGTCGAAATGTAATCACGTAGTCATATTCAGCAAAAAAAAGAGCCCAACGTAGTTGTCGTGAGGATTTGGCCTTTGCCGTTTTTAGGTACTGGAGGTTCCGGTGGTCAGTTATTACGGTGATTGTGTGTCTGGCTGTCATGCGGCGCATTCCTACCTGGCGTCCGTGGCCCGATTCCGATTACACACTTCCTAATTCCTGTCACGTTTTCCACGCTACGTCCGCTTAGCGGTCCAGTCTTTTTCCGCTCAAGTGAATGTAGCGTTACTTAGCTACGCCCTATCCTCTATTCTGTGCGTTGCAACCCTTCACGGTCAGCTGTGTTTTCCTTTGCTACCGCGGTTTGCTATACGCTGTTATTCTGCTCCGCTGAGCTTTTCCTCTCTCTTTCTTCTTTCCCCTCCTCGTCCACTCGGGTGCCGTTTCCCGGAACCCCCCATTTCTCTCTCTCTTTATAACCTTTCTTTTTTTTTTGTTTTTCCGTCTTGTTTGCCTGCAGTTATCCGCTTACCTGGAGAAGGAGCTCTTGTATTTCCCTACTCTTCCTGTTTTTCTGTTATACCTTCTCCGCATCCCATTGTTGATATCTGCGAGTCCAATATCCATCAGGATACCCACTTGCCTTTATGATTCACTGTTTTTTTTTTTTGCCTACACTTGGCTTTTTTTCCCCTTTCCGGTCCCTCCTGGGAGGGAGTCACGGTCAGGGCATTTCTATCGCTCTCACTGTGGCTTCTTCTTGTGGGAGACATACACAACAAAGAAAAAAAGAAAAGGACTACAGAGCACACTGAACTCTCAGCCCTATCGAAGAAGACTCTGATTCAACAGGTGAGGAGGTGGAGGAGGGAAGCAGGGATATTGACGCCCTATCAGTGAAGTCTGCTGACAGTTTGCAACGCCACCAAACCTCAGGGATGGCTACTCCTGAGCAAGTGTAGGAGTTAATAACTGCCGTTCAAAGTCTTTCTCTCAAAATGCAAAACATGAAAGCAGAGAATAATCTTTTGAAACAAATGGTGGCGGCACGCGAACCACCCACAACAGATCTACCTCCAATGTCTTTGTCCTCTGGGAAGTACGATGGGTCTCCTAAGACCCTAAAAGAATTCCTTGATGCTTGCAGGGTGTATTTTTCATTTAGAACTTGCACCTATGCATCCGATCATGCCAAAGTCGGGTTTCTAATATCTAATATGACAGGGAATGCCCTTGCTTGGGCCACCCCTCTTGTTACCGGAACCGACCCAGTTCTCCAAAATTTCGATACCTTTGTGGATCTAATAAAACGCACTTTCGAGTAACTCGAAGTATCTATGGCATCCGGGGAAGACCTGATGGACATTCGCCATGGCCAAGCCGATGTGTTGTCATACATTTCCTCCTTCAAAAGACTGGCAATGGAGACCGGTTGGTCGGAGCAATCTCAATTCATATTGTTCCGCCGAGGCCTCAGAGAGGAACTTAAAGACGAATTGGCTTATTTTCCCCGTCCTACCTCACTACAAGACCTGATGACTGCTGCGCTTCAGATGGAATTCAGGATGCAAGAAAGGCGGCAGGAGAGACGCAAGACACGCCCCTCCTTTACAAGAACCTCCTCACCTCCTTCAGCTACACTCAAACATCAAGATGAACCCATGCAAATCGGAGCTACTCGTCGGTCCCTGACCCCTGAAGAAAGGAAAAGGAGAAGGGAACAAGGCCTATGTGCTTATTGTGCTTCGGATCGTCATTCAGTACATAATTGTACAGAACTGCGTCATAAACCGGCAGAAAACGCAAACCCTCGTACCTAAAAGGGACGGGTTATCGAGGGCAATCTTCCAGTCCCTATGTGACTATGTCAATTGATTCTTCAGATCCCTCAGAAGACTCGCGTCTTATGGTAATAACAGTAAAGGTTACCATTCATGGTAATCAAGTGGAGACCTTGGCACTTTTGGATTGTGGTGCTGCAGGAAACTTTGCTGATACACTCTGGGTGGACAAAGTTGGAGCAAAACGTATTGATCGCAGACATGGCCAAAAGGTAGAGGGAGTGGATGGCACGCCTTTGAGTTCTGGGCTCATTGTACAGACAACTGAACCTCTGCCACTCACCATTTTTCAGCATTCAGAAGTCATCACATTCGACATTATCAGGGCGGCTCATTTTCCTCTGATTTTAGGTATCTCCTGGTTGCGTCAACACAATCCCAACGTAGACTGGAAGTCAAACTGTTTGCATTTCAATTCCAATTATTGCCAAACCCATTGTTTCCAAGACACACCTTACCAGGAGGTCAAGATCCATCCCACCACTCTTCACGCAACCAATGGAGTACACTCTCTTGACAAAGTCTTGGAGGAATATCAATCAGTATTTGCAGAAGCTGCTCCCATGGCGTTACCTCCCCACAGACCTGAGAACTGTGCCATTGACTTGGCTCCCAATGTTCTAGTACCCTTTGGCAGGATGTTTGCATTATCAAAAACAGAAAAGGAAGTACTACGGAAATAGTTGGATGATAACACGTGTAACCGTCTCATTAGACCTTCAAAGTCCCCGGCAGGTGCTCTTTTGTTTTTTATCCCCAAACGGGATTCCAAAGACCTCCGGCCATGCATTGATTACAGGGGACTTAATAAAGTAACTCTTAAGGATAGGTACCCCATGCCGCTCATCCCAGACATCTTGGAAACCGTACAAGGGGCAATGGTTTTCTCAAAGCTGGATTTGTGTAACGCTTATCATTTACTCCGAGTACGTTCCGGTGATGAATGGAAAACTGCGTTCAGAACACCTTTTGGCCTATACGAATACTACGTGATGCCCTTTGGACTTGTGAACGCACCCGCCATTTTTCAAAGGTTTATCGACCGTATCTTCTCAGATTTGTTATTTGTGTCTGTTGTCGTTTACCTTGATGATATACTGGTTTTTTCTCAGACCATGCCAGAACATCTAATATATCTCAAAGAAGTACTGGAGCGACTCAAAAGACATCAGCTATTGGTCAAACGGGAAAAGTGTGTCTTCTGAGCTTCTTCTGTACCCTACTTGGGATTTATTCTCTCATCTCAAGGGATTCAAATGGACCAAAAGAAGGTCGATGCCATTCTCCAATGGCCAGCTCCTTCATCTGTCAAGGAAGTACAGTGATTCCTGGGCTTGGCAAATTTTTCTAGGCGATTTGTACAAGGGTTTTCCAACATTGTCCTACCCATCACCAGTTTACTAAAGAAGTCATCAGTGCCTTTTGCCTGGAGCCCTCAGGCTCGAGATAGCTTTCAACTCTTGAAGAAAAGTTTCTGTAGTGCTCCCATCCTACGCCAGCCAGATCAAAGGAAACCTTTTATCCTCGAGACCGATGCTTCAGCTGCGGCTATAGGAGCAGTTTTACTACAAGAATATGACAACACAGAACATCTGATAGCCAATCTGTCCAAAACCCTTACAACAAGTCAGCGGAACTATTCCATCATCGAAAGAGAACTCTTAGCCATGAAAAAGGCTTGCGAAGTTTGGAGACATCTGCTACAGGGGAGTTGCCACCCCTTCATAATTCGAACTGATAACAAAAATGTACAAGTATTACAGTCTATGGATTGCATAAATTCCAGGCAAGCAAGATGGGCAAATTTTTTCTCACGATACGATTTCCGTATTACCTACATCACAGGAAGTCAGAATACCTTGGCCGATGCTCTATCCAGAAAGACCCTTACCTCCCAGACAGCCTCTTCCTACCCTGAAAAACTGTTCCCAAGGAATCGAATAGTGGCTACCATCACCTAATTTTTTCAGCAGAACAGAGAAGCCGCTTCCTCTCAACCAGAGCCTCATGGCATGACTGAATGGGATGGCCTGTTTTTCAAAGGTAAAAAAATATGGGTTCCATCCAAAACTCTCCAGAAAAACATCTTGTCTTGGTGCCATGATCACAAGACAGCAGGTCATAGAGGGCAAGCCAGTACCCTGGACTTGATAAGAAGAGACTTCTATTGGCAGGGTTTGCCTGAGGATGTCAAACGGTACGTAAGGACCTGCAGAGTTTGTTGTCAGAGCAAAAACAGTACTAAAAGGCCCATTGGATTGTTGCAACAAGACACCATCCCTGATCGCCCGTGGAGTCATATATCCACAGATTTCATTGTGGACTTACCACCCTCACAGGGACACACATGTATAATGGTGACTATTGATTCTCTCACCAAGATGGCCCATTTTTCTCCACTCCCAGGTCTCCCGACTGCTGACGGCATGGCATTGGTTTTCATTAAAGACGTTTTTAGACTCCATGGTCTTCCAGACAAAATCATATCTGACCGGGGGAGTCAATACGTCTCTAAATTTTGGAAATCACTTTGTGCTGCCCTTAACATCCAGCGTGCTTTATCGTCTGGATATCATCCCCACACAAATGGCCAGACAGAACGCTTGAATGCCACCCTGGAGCAGTACTTACGCAGCTACACGAACCTGGAACAAGATAACTGGGAGAACCTGTTGCCAACGGCGGAATTCGCATACAACAACGCCAGTCATTCAGCAAGTGGGATGTCTCTCTTCTACTGTTCATATGGTTTTCATCTTCGAGCCATCATTCCTCTCTCTCCCTTTCAACCTACCCTTCCGGCGGTGGCAGAAACACTGTCCAGGATAAAAGATACTCAAGAAAAAGCAAAGTTAAACCTGAAAGATAGTCTGCAAGTCTATAAGAGACAGGCCGACCGACACCGGCAGGTGGTACCTGATTGGAAGGTAGGCTCTAAAGTGTGGTTATCCACTAAATACCTCCCAAGATGGTCTCGACCATCTAAACTGTCCCCTCGGTTCATCGTTCCCTATCCTATCACTGAGAAAATCAATCCAGTGGCATTCCACCTAAAATGCATTAAGGGCTGATTCACCCAGTGTTTCATGCTTCACTTATTAAGAGCGCCGAACAGTCTCACAAGGCTTGACCCTTCCTTATTCTTTCTCACTCCCCCGATTCATCTGAATACGAGGTTTCCCAGTTGTTGGATTCTAGGTACCGCAAAGGACGCCTGGAATACCTGGTACATTGGAAAGGTTTTTCCCATACTGAGGTCTCTTGGGAACTCCGTTTACATATCCATGCCCCGATCCTTCTCAGAAAGTTTCACCGATTACATCCTGGTAAACCGGGGGGTCTGTGTCTTGGAGGGGGGCATACTGTCATGTGGCGCATTCCTACCTGGCGTCTGTGGCCCCGATTCCGATTACACACTTCCTAATTCCTGTCACATTTTCCGCGCTACGTCCACTTAGCGGTCCAGTCTTTTTCCGTTCAAATGAACGTAGTGTTACTTAGCTACGTCCTATACTCTGTTCTGTGCATTGCAACCCTTCACGGTCAGCTGTGTTTTCCTCTGCTACCGCGGTTTGCTATACGCTGTTATTCTGCTCCGCTGAGATTTTCCTCTCTCTTTCTTCTTTCCCCTCCTCGTCCACTCGGGTCCTGTTTCCCGGAACGCCCCTTTTCTCTCTCTCTTTATAACCTTTCTTTTTCTTTTGTTTTTCCGTCTTGTTTGCCTGCAGTTATCCGCTTACCTGGAGTAGGAGCTCTTGTATTTCCCTACTGTTCTTTTTTTTCTGTTATACCTTCTCCGCATCCCATTGCTGATATCTGCGAGTCCAACCTCCATCAGGATACCCACCTGCCTTTTTGAATCACCGGGATTTTTTGCCTACACTTGGCTATTTTTCCACCTTTCCCGTCCCTCCTGGGAGGGGGTCACGGTCAGGGCGTTTCTATTGCTCTCACTGTGGCTTCTTCTTGTGGGAGACATACACAACAAAGAAAAAAAGAAAAGGACTACAGAGTACACCGAACTATCAGCCTTATCGAAGAAGACTCTGATTCAACAGTTGAGGAGGTGGAGGAGGGAAGCGGGGATATTGATGCCCTATCAGTGGACTCTGCTGACACTGGCGCCCAAGAGGTAGTGCCGCCATGCCTTAAAGGCTGACTTAATGGCCAGGAGTTCTTTGTCTGTGATAGCGTAATTGAGTTCAGGGGGTGTGAATTTACACGACCAGAAGGCAACAGGGTGTAACTGGCCCATTTTGGGGTCCTTTTGTGAGAGGACGGCTCCCATAGCCATGCTTGAGGCGTCCGTTTCCACGAGATATGGGAGATCAGGGCGAGGGTGGCGTAAGATTGGGGCAGATGTGAATCTTGCTTTGAGTTCCTGGAAAGCCTCCTCGGCTTCTGTTGTCCACTGGAACTTTTTGTTGCTTTTCCTTACTAGTGATGGGATGCACGATTTGCGAAAATCCTGGGATGAACCGGCGGTAGAAGTTTGCAAAACCCAGCATACTTTGAACCCCCTTGAATGAATTTGGGGATGGCCAGTTCAGGATAGCATCTACCTTGTGTACATCCATTCGGATTCCATTCGGGCTGAGAATAAACCCCAGGAATTCCACCTCGGAGATGTGGAATGAGCACTTTTCGAGCTTGGTGTAGAGCTGGTGTTGACAGAGTTTCTCCAATACGGATTGGACGTGTTTAACGTGGTCCTGCTTTGATGCGGAATATACTAGGATATCGTCGATGTACACTAGAGCACAGACATCAATCAATTCCCGTAGGACATCGTTCATGAAGTATTGAAATGCAGCAGGCGCGTTGCAACGGCCGAAGGGCATTACCTGATATTCGTACAAGCCGTATTTGGTGTGAAAAGCGGTTTTCCATTCGTCCCCCTGTTTTACGCGAACAAGGTGATATGCCCCCCTCAGGTCTAGTTTTGTGTAGATTTGGGCATCTTTGACTTGATCAAGCAATTCAGGGATCAGTGGCAGGGGGTAGCGATTTTTTATGGTAATCTGGATAAGTGCGCGATAGTCGATGCACGTTCTCAAGTCCCCCTCCTTTTTTGGTACAAAGAATAGAGGACTGGCTGCTGGAGACTTCGAGGGACGGATGAACCCGTTGGTCAAGATAGGCCTTCAGGTGCTGGTTTTCGGGTTCCGTGAGTGCGTAAATTCATCCACAAGGGATTTGTGCGCCGGGTATCAGGTCGATTTGGCAATCGTATGGTCTATGCGGTGGCAGGGTATTAGCCTGTTCTTTCTGAAAGAAATCTTGAAAGTCCTGGTATTCACTTGGTAGGGTGCCAATTGCCACAGTCGCAAGCGTGGAGGTTCTGGTGTCTATTGGTTGTTTCTCTTGGCGATAAAATGTGTGGGCGCAAGTCTCGGGAAAGGCCAATTCTTTTGCTCAGCAATCAATTCGAGGATTGTGAGCTACCAATCATGGCATTCCCAAAATCAACCGGAACTCTGGTGCCTTAATGAGGTCGAAAACGATAGATTCTTGGTGTCCATCCTGGCACAGAAGGGTTAAAGCTGCAGTGCATTGGGATACTGGACCAGAAGCTATTTCCGTGACGTCGACTGTGGTAACGGTGTCAATGGTTGATTTAAGGCATAACGGAAGCCCCATCTTTGCCGCAAGATCCTGGTCGATGTAATTCCCAGCGGCTCCACTGTCTATGTACGCTCTTACTGCGTGCATCCGAGAGGGTTTTTGGTGATTGATCAAGACCACAGATAGTGCAAAATGGGAGGTCTGTACTTCACTTTCTTCGCTCGACAAGTGGACCCCTACACCTGCCGGGCTGGGGAGTTTTCCGATTCCTTTATGGTATCTTCCTTGTCCGTGGCCCCTACCGTTCTCCTCGGTGGCTTCACAGGGCACTCTTTAAGGAAATGGCCTGACCTTCCGCAGTACAGACATAACTGCTGCTGTCTCCTTTTATCCCTTTCCGCTTTAGTCAAGGGGGATCTGACCCCCCCGATTTGCATTGGTTCTCCTGAACCTTCCGTTGTTCGGGCAGTATTGTCCTTTGAACGCACATACATAGGGCGAGGGTCCGGTCTGGTTCGATCTGCTCTTCGGTCCTGCAACCTATGATCCAGTTGAACAACAAGGTCAATGAATTCTGAGCAGTCTTTCGGGGGGTTCACTACTTGTGCGAGAACATCCTTGAGCTCCCCCTGCAATCCCCAATGAAATAACTTGGTTCTCTTCTCCACTGGCCATTCTGCTTCAACTACGAGTCTATTGAACGTGGCTATGTATGTTAAAAGGTCTTGATTCCCTTGGCGTAGGGACAGAAGTTCGTTGTCTGATGTCTGCCCATGAGTACGATGGACGAACAGCTTTTCCATCTCCTGCTGAAAGCCCCTGAAGTCATGCAGCAATGGATCGTCTTGGGCCACAAAGGGTTCAGACCAGTCCGTGGCGCTACCACTCAAGTAGGGTAGCACAAAAGCGACCCGTGATTGGTCATTCGGAAAGGCCCCTGGCCTACAAAGGAAGTGCAGCCGGCACTGGTTCATGAACGTTGCAAACCTCTTGGGATCCCCCGTAAATCGTTCGGGCGGGGCTAAGGGAACTGCCCCAGGAAGGGTTATCTGAACGGGATTGGGTGATGGCGCTGGCATCGAGGGCACGCTTCCCGGCAATGGTGCATGCCCTGCTTGTGACTGGAGAAGTTGCCTGCTTAAATCATCAGTGCGTTCTTTGGCTACTATCAGCTCTCTCCTCAACTTCGGAACATAGCTGCCCCAACATGTGGGCTAACTGGTCAGTTTCTGACGTTTCCATGATACCCAGGTGGATTTTGATGTGAGGCTTTGCGTTCTGTAACGCTCACCTGGTATCCACGGGGACGTCACTCAGCCTGTTCTGACCTCTTACGACCTCAAACCCTTCCCTAGAGGCTATTCGACTGGAGACTGGACGTGAAACACAAGATTGGGTGAGTTTAACTCCCCATTGTCTCTGTGTGCTTGAACCCCTTCTTTTCCGGGGTCCAACCCTTCCTTTTGATCCACAGCTCACCTTGTTTTCTTGGATAGTGTACTCTCCGTCCTGCCTTCAGTGCAGGGGCGCGTTGATTGATGCAGGCTCATTGCTGCCTAGTTGCTTCACTGGCAAGAGTCCGACAGGTAAGTATAATGAGTCTTTTGAACAGTTCTCTAACTTCGTTCCTTTCCTTCCTTAGATGACGGCCGACGTCCGGGGATGGCAGCGTGCTGCTGAGATGAGTAGCGCTGAAGGTGAGTGAGAGCGTGATGCGCGATGCACCCCTTTCGTATTTGCATTGAACTGAGTTCTTTTTCTGTGTCTTTTAGGTGCCGTGACGTTTTCAGCGTGGATGCCGGTTATGAAGAACAAATGCGGTGGGTAACCGCGGTATGCGGCGCCTCTAGATGTTTCCACGCTAACCTGCAGTGTCTTTTCCCTCTTTCAGATGGATGAGAAGTTCCGGAGACAGAGTTCCCCCAGGGCGGCTGGGATTCAGGTAAGCGTTTGAAGCTCGTACAGTATTTAAAAATAAGCAAAGATTTGCAGAATGCTTACTAATGCCTTTTTTCTGTTCTTTTCCCTTTTCCTTAGGAAGCGGCGTGCCGGGATGGGAATGACACCGCCGAAGATGCCCGCAGAACAGAAGGAGCAATGACTGAAGGGCAGAAGCGCCGCATGGTAATGCTGTTCCTAACGGTGTTCTTGTTCTTGCAGGAGCTGAGCGCAGAAGAAAGATGCACGCCTACTCGAGACCGATCCGAACACGGTGAGTGTCATGCTGCAGGTGCAGAAAACGCAAAGCGTGTTTCTCAGCCTGGGTGTGGCTTAAATAGTCTCTGGGTATCCCAGGTGCCTCTGGGCTGAACCACACCCAAAAGACTAGACTGCACATGCAGTTCTGGCTACCGAAATATGTGGGGGCATCCATCTTGTCCCCATCAATGCACTACAAGTCCAATCCCCAATGTTATCCTATGGGAGTGAGTGAGTCTGGTGCCACAAGCGCCAAGTCTGACTCCAGGTGGGTCTTTGGAGGAATGGAGAGGCCCTTGAGGGCCATGTAGGTGATCGTGGTCTGGCTCCAGCCTGACATCTTGGAGGGCTGGGGACATGAGGGGCAGGAATCATGACAAGAGCTTTGCATCCAGGTTTACCAGAGCAATTGGACTATAAGAGTCTGAGAGGGTGGGGTCTTTGTCTGGCTTCAGAAAGAGCACTAGCTGTAACGCTCACCTGATTCCCGCAGAGGCGCCGGTCTTGACTGGGTGAATGCCGTATCTTCAAAGGTGATGTGTAACACACGGTTGGCTCTTTGGGCTGGACCTCTGTGCACTGTATGTCTGACTCGAAGAGTAAGATGTCTGCAGATAGAAAATATGGGATTAATGAACTGGGGTTATTGGGTGCCTCTCTCCTCTTCCCTTTCTCTTCTCCTGTAGAACCCCAAAGGTTAACACCCTCACCTTAGGTAAGTGAACGCCGAGCTCTCCATCTGCCTCGGGGCAGGGTGCCGTAACCAGTTTCTTCACTGGATAAGGGTGCAGGCCTCTTGACCTCAGAGGACTGCTCTCCGTCGTTAACTGCACGAACGGTAAGTTCTGGGCACTTCAAATGTCTTAAAAGTCTTTTGTAATGATATCTCTTGTTTTGCAGGGTTCCGGCGATGGCGGATGGCGGGCTGATGAGAGTTGAGGATCGAACCCGCGTGAGGAATAGAAGCGCCTGGAAGCACGTAAGTAAGCGCTTGTAGCCTGCTTCACGATGCGCACTAACTGTCCCTTTTATCTTGCAGGTACAAGTTCGGAGCTTTAGAGAAGCTGAAGGGTGCTGGAATACCCACTGGATTCGGCGTGGAAGGAGTAATGGCACGTGAGTAATAAAGTTGCCCAATGTCTTTAAACGCACCTTCTTTTGTCTTTCAGATGCGGGATGCAGCGCCGAAGACCTCCGGAGCGTGCGAAGAGCTGGTAAGCTTTTGTCTTTCAGATGCCGGAATGCAGCGCGAGGCGTTGGTGACAGCCGATGGACCAGGTAAGAGATGCGCTGCCACTGAAGACCGGAGTGCTAACCTGTTCTTTCTTTGTCTTTACAGGTGCTGCTGAAGACTGGATTCCAGGATGGTAAGCCTTTGTTCCCTTAGGCCCAGGATCAGAAGCAGAAGACACGATGAGCGTTCTGCTGCAGAGAATGCAGAATAACGCAAAGCAAGATTCATCCATCGGGTGTGGTTTAAATAGCCTCCTGTAGTGCTTAGGTGTCTCCTTCCACAGCCACGCCTAAGAAAAGAGTTCCTGCTTTCCAGAAGAGTTCCAGTGTTCTGAACCTAGGGAGTGGCTCCTGCCCCACCCAACAGGAAAAGTAGTCCCAAACAGAAGAGGATCAGAGGTTCAACTGGCAGGTAAGTAAGCAGCATGGTCTGCTGCAGATAAGTCTACCCAAGCATTATGAGCCCGGCGCTTCCAGCGCTGGGACTGGGCATCTTTATGAGCCTGGTGCCACTGGCGCCAGGACAGGGTCCAAAAGGTCCCAATTGGGACTGGCTGGCACTCGGAACCGGGGTTATGGGTCTGCTTCCAAGGGAGTCGGGCAAGTCCTGATCTTTTGGAAGCAGAGATCATGACAGCACCCCCCCTTAAGGCCCCTCCCAAACCGGGCTTCTCCGGGGGTTTGGGCTTGTTAGGAAATGTTCGATGAAATCTTTTGATTAGATGAGGCGCGTGGACATATTCTGCAGGTTCCCAGGATCTTTCTTGGGGACCGTAGCCTTTCCAGTCAATCAGGTAAAATAGTTTAGATTTGGAGATCTTGGAATCCAGGATCCTTTTGACTTCAAACTCGAGTTCTCCATCAACTAGAATAGGTTTTGGAGATGTAGTTAGTCGGGTTTGAGGTTGCACGGGTTTTAATAGAGAGACGTGGAAGACCGGATGTATCTTCATGTGAGGGGGCAAGTCCAACTTGACCGCTACTGGATTTACTATGGTAGTGATGGAATAGGGACCAAGGTATCTTGGGTTGAATGTGCGTGGTCCTTTTAGAGGTAGATATTTGGTGGATAACCAGACTTGATCTCCTACTTGATATTGGGGGGCTTCCTTCCGATGTTGGTCTGCTCCTTTCTTGTATTGTTCTTTAGCCCTTTGAAGGTGAGAAACGGCTTCCTTAAAGGCTTGGGTGATTGTAGAATGCAGGTGGTCTACTGCTGGTGTTCCAAGATCTTGGAGTGGATCCAACTCCGAGGTTCGAGGGTGACTTCCGTATAAAAGAAAAAACGGGGTCTTCCCAGTTCCCGAGTGGACAGAGTTATTGTAGGCATATTCGGCTATCCAAAGGATATCTTTCCAAGTTTTTTCAGTTTGTTGTAGCATGCAGCGCAAATACTGTTCCAGAGTTTGATTGGTCCTCTCGGTTTGTCCGTCGGTTTGAGGGTGGTGGCTGGTCGAAAGTCTCACATCAATTTGAGCCGACCGACATCAACTTCGCCAAAAATGAGAAATAAATTGACTACCTCGATCCGAAATTAGAACTGAAGGAAAACCGTGCAGTCGGACGATGTTTTCGAGAAATTCTCGGGCCAGAGTTGCTGCTGTTGGTAAGCCTTTGAGTGGAATGAAATGCGCCATCTTGGAGAATAGGTCCACGATTACTAGGATCGTATTGTATCCGGAGCATGGAGGTAGATCGGTGATGAAGTCCATAGAAAGCGTATGCCAAGGGCGAGGCGGGATGTCAATAGCGCGTAAGAGGCCGGCTGGTTTTTCCTTTTGACTCTTGTTTTGGGCGCATACTCCACAGGACTTTATAAAGTCTCTGATATCTTTTTTCCAAGACGGCCACCAGAAGTAGCGCTTGATCTTTTCCGAGGTCTTGGTCATACCGGGATGTCCTTCCATTAAAGAATCGTGATAACAAGAGATTACCTTTTTCTGTAAATCTGTGCTGGGCAGGTATAACAGTTCTTGGAAATATAATAGGTTGTCCTTCACCGTAAAGTCCTTTCCCTGCAGATGCCAATTCTGTATGTCTGCTGGAGTTACCAGTAGCCTGGCTTTATCCTTAACTTCCTCTATGGATTGTGTGGCAATTACACCTAGAATTCTTTGTTCGGGAAAGATAGGTACAGGTTTAGGATTGATCAAATGTTCTTCCACTCCCATCCGAGAAAGGGCATCAGCTTTACTGTTTTTTGTACCAGGTCGATAGGTAATTATGAAGTCAAACTCGGCAAAGAATAGTGCCCAACGGAGTTGCCTAGAGGATTGAGCTTTTGCGGTTTTCAAATATTGCAGGTTTCGGTGATCTGTAATCACAGTAACGGTGTGTCGGGCCCCCAGAAGATAATGCCGCCAAGCCTTAAAGGCGGACTTGATAGCTAGAAGTTCCTTATCAGTAATAGTGTAATTGGTTTCAGGAGGCGAGAATTTGCGGGACCAAAATGCCACCGGATGCAACTGATTGGTTACTGGGTCCTTTTGTGATAGAACTGCCCCCATGGCAAGGCTCGAAGCATCAGTTTCAATGATGTAGGGGAGTTCTGGGCGAGGATGTTTTAAGATCGGTGCAGAGATAAATCTAGTCTTCAAATTCTGGAAAGCTTGTTCCGCCTCGGTAGACCATTCAAAACGTTTGTTTTTCTTTAACAAGGAGGTGATGGGCTGGACTATTCGAGAGAATTCGGGGATAAACCTGCGGTAAAAGTTAGCGAAGCCTAACATGCTTTGAACACCTTTTACGAAGGATGGCGATGGCCATTTGAGAATTGCATCGACCTTCTTTGAATCCATACGCACTCCGCTCGGTGATAATATGAATCCCAAGAATTCAACTTCAGTCACGTTGAAAACACATTTTTCCAACTTAGCGAAAAGTTTGTGTTGACGCAATCTCTCGAGGACCATTTTCACGTGTTTCCGATGTTCAGTTTCCGATGAAGAATAAACGAGGATGTCGTCAATGTAAACAACAACACACACATCTATGAGCTCTCTGAGGACATCGCTCATAAAATATTGAAAGGCGGCCGGGGCATTGCAAAGTCCGAAGGGCATGACCTGATATTCAAATAGCCCATACTTGGTGCGGAAGGCCGTCTTCCATTCATCGCCCTCTTTTACTCGTACCAAGTGGTAGGCTCCTCTAAGATCCAGCTTTGTATATATGCATGCTTTTCTGACTTGGTCCAGGAGTTCAGGGATCAAAGGTAACGGATATCTATTCTTAACGGTGATCTGGTTCAGGGCGCGATAATCTATACAAGTTCTAAGGTCCCCTTCTTTTTTTGGAACGAAGAACAAAGCTGAGGAAGCAGGGGACTTGGAAGGACGAATAAACCCATTCGCTAGGTATTGATCCAGGTATTGTCGGAGGTGAAGATTCTCAGGCTCGGTGAGGGCATAAATTCTACTACAAGGAGGAGTAGATCCAGGTATCAGGTCTATCTGGCAGTCATAAGACCTATGAGGAGGTAGAGAGTTAGCCTGATCCTTCCGGAAAACATCTTGGAATTCTAGGTATTCAGGAGGTAACTGAGGAGCCTCCGAGGAAATTGCTGCCAGTGCAACACCAGGTCGAGGGTGACAAGTAGAGACACATTCTGGAAACTGAACAGTTCTTGCTCGCCAATCGATCTGAGGATTGTGCTTCTCTAACCAAGGAATTCCTAGAATAATCTGGAACTGGGGGGCCTTGATCACATCGAACACGATCTTCTCATGGTGTCCATCTTGACTTACTAGCGTCACTTCTTGGGTGGTATGCGTTACTGGTCCGGAGGCTATCTCCGTACCATCCACCGTAGTAATGACGTCCTTTACAGCCTTTGGACAAAGAGTCAGATTCATCCTCAAAACCATTTCATGATCCACATAATTGCCGATGGCACCGCTGTCGACGTAAGCTTCAATCGCATGTAATCGATCCGGATGTTCAGGGCTAATGAGGACCATAGGTATCACGAAATGCGAGGTCACGGAACTGGTTTTAACGCTCGGCAAGAGGACCTCTATTCTTGTCGGGCGAGGTCGTTTCCCTGCTCAGAGTTTGTGACCCTGGTAACTGCAGCTCCTACTGCCTTCTTGGCTGGTTTCACCGGACAGTCTCGAAGAAAGTGCCCCGAGTTTCCGCAATAGAGGCATAATTGCAGCTGTTTTCTCCTTTCCCGCTCCTTTTGTGTTAGTGGTCCTTTCAGGCCCCCTATTTGCATGGGTTCCCCGGAGTCTACTCCTTTGGTAGGAGTTGGTGGTTTGGAAAATACTCGAGCATCAAACTTGGAACGATCGGCCTTCCTGTTCTGCAGTCTGTGGTCAATTTGAACGACTAAGTCAATATAGTCCGAACAGTCTTGCGGGGGATTCACTACTTGGGCTAACACATCTTTGAGCTCTCCACGTAGACCTCTATAAAACAGCGTAATCCTTTTGTCCTCAGGCCATCGAGTTTCCACTATCAGTCTGTTGAAAGACGCAATATAAGCCAGAAGGTCTTGATTACCCTGTCGCAATGAAAGGAGCTCATTATCCAAGGCCTGCCCCTGTGAAGGTCTTGCAAACAGTTTTTCCATACTGAGCTGAAAAGCTCGAAAATCATGGAGAACCGGATCATCTTGATTAACTAGAGGGATCGACCAGTCTGCCGCATTGCCACTAAGGTACGAAAGCACGAAAGCTACCTTAGCTTGATCAGTTGGAAAGGCTGCTGGCCGGCATAAGAAGTGCAACCGGCACTGATTAATAAATACTGCAAACCTCTTTGGGTCACCAGAAAATCGTTCGGGCGGAGCCAGAGGTACATTCCCAGGTAGGTTGATCTGCACTGGGTTCGTAGAGGATGTTGAAGGAAGATTTGCCCCTGATGCGGGTAACGGAGTTTGTCCGGCTTGTGACTGTAGCAATTGTCTAGCGAGATCGTCTGTTCGCTCCTTGGAAATAATCAGTTCCCTTCTTAGAGCATTCGTTTCCTAACGGGCTGCATGCACTTCTGCTCTTAGTTCCCCAAGTAACTGGGCTAGCTGGTCGGTATCCGAGGTTTCCATAGCGCCTGGGTGGGAGTTTTGCGATGGGCTTTGCGTTCTGTAACGCTCACCTGATTCCCGCAGAGGCGCCGGTCTTGACTGGGTGAATGCCGTATCTTCAAAGGTGATGTGTAACACACGGTTGGCTCTTTGGGCTGGACCTCTGTGCACTGTATGTCTGACTCGAAGAGTAAGATGTCTGCAGATAGAAAATATGGGATTAATGAACTGGGGTTATTGGGTGCCTCTCTCCTCTTCCCTTTCTCTTCTCCTGTAGAACCCCAAAGGTTAACACCCTCACCTTAGGTAAGTGAACGCCGAGCTCTCCATCTGCCTCGGGGCAGGGTGCCGTAACCAGTTTCTTCACTGGATAAGGGTGCAGGCCTCTTGACCTCAGAGGACTGCTGTCCGTCGTTAACTGCACGAACGGTAAGTTCTGGGCACTTCAAATGTCTTAAAAGTCTTTTGTAATGATATCTCTTGTTTTGCAGGGTTCCGGCGATGGCGGATGGCGGGCTGATGAGAGTTGAGGATCGAACCCGCGTGAGGAATAGAAGCGCCTGGAAGCACGTAAGTAAGCGCTTGTAGCCTGCTTCACGATGCGCACTAACTGTCCCTTTTATCTTGCAGGTACAAGTTCGGAGCTTTAGAGAAGCTGAAGGGTGCTGGAATACCCACTGGATTCGGCGTGGAAGGAGTAATGGCACGTGAGTAATAAAGTTGCCCAATGTCTTTAAACGCACCTTCTTTTGTCTTTCAGATGCGGGATGCAGCGCCGAAGACCTCCGGAGCGTGCGAAGAGCTGGTAAGCTTTTGTCTTTCAGATGCCGGAATGCAGCGCGAGGCGTTGGTGACAGCCGATGGACCAGGTAAGAGATGCGCTGCCACTGGAGACCGGAGTGCTAACCTGTTCTTTCTTTGTCTTTACAGGTGCTGCTGAAGACTGGATTCCAGGATGGTAAGCCTTTGTTCCCTTAGGCCCAGGATCAGAAGCAGAAGACACGATGAGCGTTCTGCTGCAGAGAATGCAGAATAACGCAAAGCAAGATTCATCCATCGGGTGTGGTTTAAATAGCCTCCTGTAGTGCTTAGGTGTCTCCTTCCACAGCCACGCCTAAGAAAAGAGTTCCTGCTTTCCAGAAGAGTTCCAGTGTTCTGAACCTAGGGAGTGGCTCCTGCCCCACCCAACAGGAAAAGTAGTCCCAAACAGAAGAGGATCAGAGGTTCAACTGGCAGGTAAGTAAGCAGCATGGTCTGCTGCAGGAAAGTCCACCCAAGCATTATGAGCTCGGCGCTTCCAGCGCTGGGACTGGGCATCTTTATGAGCCTGGTGCCAATGGCGCCAGGACAGGGTCCAAAAGGTCCCAATTGGGACTGGCTGGCACTCGGAACCGGGGTTATGGGTCTGCTTCCAAGGGAGTCGGGCAAGTCCTGATCTTTTGGAAGCAGAGATCATGACACTAGCTTTGCCTCATTCATTGACGGCGTGATGTTTCCCAGGGATTTGAAAGTGTTAAACAGCGCCGTGAGTCTGGGGGCCAGTGTGTTTTGGAATTTCTTGTAGAATGCCTCAGTGTACCCATCCGGGCCCAGTGCCTTGTTCTTGGGGAGTTGTTTGATGGCCTGTAGCTCTTCCTCCAGTGTAATATCTTGATCTAATGCTTCTCGGGCTTCCTCTGACAGTTGTGGCAGGGGTATAATAGGGTTAGCCGCTGCCTCTTTCTGTGCGTCTCATAATTGAACCTTGAGGTTTCATTCCCATTGCGCCAATTGTTTATCTCTCTTAGACTTTAAGGCTATTAGTTCTCCCCGCAGAACCGCCTTGAAGGCATCCCAAACAGTGTCTTGCGGGGTCGCCCCCGTGTAGTTTTCATTAAAGTACATATCAATTTTTCCTTGGATTTCCTCAACCAGCACTGGATCTTGTAACAGTTCTGAGGGGAATCGCCAGGTCCATACTCCCCGCCCCCCTGGTTTTGAGTGCTATGGACAGTGTAATTGGGGCACAATCCGAGAGGATAATGGGGCCTGTCTCCACCTCCCTGACTGTCTCTAGGAGGTCCGTGGAGACCCATATATAGTCTATTCTCAATAACACATTATGTACATGAGAGTAGTGCATAAAGCCCTGCCTTTCCCCATTCTTTGCTCGCCGGGTGTCATGCAGGGAGAGGGACTCAAATTCTTTCTGCAATACCTCCGAGGGGGCTTTCGATACGTCGCTAGTTCTGCCCGTTCTATCCCAGGTGGGGTTCCAAGCAAGATTCAGATCTCTCCCAATATAATATCTCCTGTCGCAAAGTTCTCAAGCACTCCCAACATGTTCTGTAGGAATGATTCTTGGCCCACATTTGGGGCGTAGACAGGTGCCAGGGTAACCCGTCTCCCCTCCACTGTAATGTTCAGGAAGACATATCTCCCTTCCTTTTTGGTTCTATGGACGCGAATCTGTGCATTCAGTGTGTCCCTTATGGCCACCAGGACCCCCGCCCTCTTTCCCTCCGCATTTGACTGGAAGACATTTTTCGCCCCTTTATCCTAAAACGAGTTTTCTCGCTTCTCTTTATGTGTGTTTCCTGGTACAGTAGGATGTCTGCTTTCTGCTTCCAGGCTTGCCTGTCCAGTTTAGCCCTTTTCATGGGAGTGTTCATGCCCCTAACATTCTGTGACAGCACCGTCACCAGGATCCTATTTGTTGTATCCATCGAACGATTGATGGGTGAGCTCTTTGTGACCTTCCTGTTCTTTTTGATGCACTCAGTGTCCTGCCAGTGAGCCGTCCCACTGTCCCACACTTGTATACCCCCTCAGTTCCCGCCCCTTAAAACTCTTCACGTCATTAATCCATCGTGGCGGGTCCTAAACCCCACTGGAGATTCCATTTGATTCCTTCCACTTCCTCTCTCAGGCCTGAGGATGGTCGATAGGGCAAATCGTCCGCTTCCTTGTTCTCCGGTTGACATTTGCAGCAGTGTTCATTTACATATTCTGAGTTTGAGGATAGCCTGGCGCGCCCCATGGCCCATTAGGTCCTCTTATCCCTTCCTTTCTTGTGGACCGTCGTCCACCCATCCTGCTGGTTCGGCCCCTTGAACCTCCTCTGGGATCTCGGTTGGGTGACTTCTCCTCCACTCGATATTCCCAGTATCTCTTCGCCTTCCTCACAAGAAGTGATCCTATGTTGGACCCCCTCCCACGTGAACATGAGGCCAAACGGAAAAGTCCATTTATATTTCACATGGGCTGAAGACAAGTGACGAACTACTGGGCCCATATTCCATCTCTTGAGAAGGGTGGACTGAGCCAAGTCCTGGTATAGTTGCACTTCCTGGCCATTCACGCTTATCGGGGGGGGGGGCCTGTCCGGCTTTTCTAAGTATCTGTTCCTTCTGCTCATAGCAGGTTACAGCTACCAGCACATCCCTGGGTCTCGTTCCTGGTTCAGCTGCTCTCTTGGGTCCCACTCTATGGATTCAGTCAATCCCTACCCTCGGTTCCACCTCTTCGGTCAGGATCTCGATGAACAGTTGCGTAACCATCGCCTTTAGGTCTGCCTCACCTATGGGTTCGGACAGATTTTTGATTCTCACATTAGATCTCCTTGACCTGTTTTCTAGGTCCTCGTATTGTTGTTCAAGGTACATAGTTGTCTGGGCTACCCTGTCTAACGTTTCTTCAGATTTTAAGGAGTCCTCCTCCATTTGCTGGAGCTTTCTTTTCACAGTATGTGTCCTCTCCCCCAATTTGATTACATCCTACCGGATTTCCTGGATTGATTGCACCATTTCACCCCTCAGAATTTTAAATTGTTCTTGAACTGAACTAAGTAGTTGTGACTGGAGTTCTTTAAAGCAAGTTTGCATGTCCTCCTTGCTCATCACGCTTCCCTCCATCCTTCCCTGTGTTGGGCTGGAACTGAGTGGGGGAAAATCTTCCAGCTTGGATATAAGGCCGTCTTGTGCCCACCAGAGTTGCCTTAGGTTCCTTCCCTGATTTCTCTGCGGGGAGGATTGTGTTGTGGACCTTGCCCGTGTTTTAGACATTAATGCACCTTGCTAGACCTGATGGGGCTAAGTCTTGGAGGGATCTATGGGACAGCGCAGGGAATCCAAAGAGAGTTCCTGATTGTCATCCGGGGAGCTCTTGCGTGGCGCCGCTTATGCAGTGGGAAAACCTGTCCTTAACAGTCACTGGGCTGTTTCTGCTCTGTCTTCAAGTTCTAGTTTATTTGCCCTGCGGAGACAGCGCTTTTACATGATAGGTATTGAGTGCTGCCGTATCAATAAGCAAGGGAGGGGGTCCTCGGCGTTGCACTTCGTATGGGGCACTGGTGTGAGGCCGCCAGTCAGTATGCCGTGTTTATGGCCATCCTCCCTCCACTAGGACTTGTTGAATGCGCTCTTTCTCACCTACTGCGTGGCGGGTTGGCCAGGCCCAAAGCCGCAGTTGTCCCCTGGGGGTGCATAGGCTGGTTACTGTGGAATGGTGCTTTTGTTTATAATGTTCGCCATTGACTGTGGCCACCGTAGCAGATGGTCGTCAGTTCGCCGCTAGCTAGTGTACTGTGTGGTGCTTCATCCCCAGTTCGAGCTGTAATTTGGCCTCCGTGATGCCGGTCCCCCGGGCGCGTCTTTATTGGCGATGCTGACTGCGCCTGGGGATCCCCGCCCCTGGTATGGTGTCCTCCACGGATGTTCGCCCCCTGGGGCTGCCCGACTCAGCGTGCCCCCACACAGTCTCTGTGATGTCCAGGGGTTGCGGGTCCCCAGGCGGTACACACCGATCTTTCGTGTCATTCCCGGGTAAACCGCTGAGGGGCGGTCAGCCCGATGAGCTGCTCCACTGCTGTGTCTCAGCGTCCCCACTCTGCCTCAGTGTTGGTCGAGGTCCGCAGGGTCTCACGGCGGCTCCTACCGGGCCCCTAGGCAAACCTTTCAGGGGGTGTAGTTGCACCTGCCCATCCTCAACGGCGCTCCACCGTCACCGGGGGGGAAGTCCGCCAACGAGCACCTCCGGTTTCCGTCCAGGGGTCCCACCTCTGCCCAAGCCGTTCTCTCTACTCTGCTGTTCAGCCACCCGCTGCAACGGCCTCTCCCCCAGGCAGACACTGTCCTCGATGCGAGCCCACTGCTCGTCTGGTTCCCCCTTACGGTTCCGAGTTCCGCTGGCACATCAAGCTTCGTTCTCTCAGGCGTTAACGATATGCCAGCCAGCTGCGGTGTGATTAACTCAGATTCGCCCGATATGCTGTGTTGATGGGCTTATTGTCACAGCCCTGAGAGGAGAGACGGTCAGTCGGGTCCTCCTTCACCAGCCGCCATTTTGGAATCGCCAAGTTAGGGAATTTTATGCCGAATCTTTAATGCTAAAAATAACCAAAATGTATCAGAAGGACGAAACAAGGTTCCAAAACTTGAGGATTGGACTGATATGTGCTGCACATAATATGTAACCTGTGTATATAATTTACTAAGAGATTGCAATTGTATAAATGTCTGTTTTGTCAAAATCGTATTTTAACTAAAGAAAATGTGGGAGTTTTTGGACATTGTAAAACTCACCTCATAAATATGACATAATTCCCTTGGAAATCCAACCAGTTGAGAGCAAGGCGGAGACTAGCACCCCTGCCCAATCCAGCCTATACTTTAATTATGTCATTATGCACTATAAATAAGGGTCCCTGACAAGACTCCAGACACACTCTTCCTGATTTCCTGCGCTGCGTTCCTGTACCCGTCATCTTCCTGATCCAGACTCCAACTATAAGGCCAAGCATTGCTTATCCTTCTCCAGGGCCCACTGCAAAGCCTAAGTAGTGCTGATCCCATTCCCAGAAAGGCCTCCAATATAAAAAAAAAAATTAAATCTCCCATTGACAAGGAGAAAACTGTGGTACCTTTGGCATCCTGATCCAGCTTGGCTTGCTGCCACTCACTGCATGCTGCTGAAATCCTGCTACCCTGATGACCTATATTATCCAGTAACCAGAATTGCCAGTTCAGAAGTGCTACCCGGTAACCAGAACTGCACAGCTGTTTGCCAGGTGCTGGGTCGTGTAGTGATCAGAACCGTTGACTGTCAAAAATCCAAAAACTAAAAAGTGGACTGTGAGCATCAATTGCCACCCCATCTAAAACCATAGCCTATCTTGTGTTTGTCCTCATCCCACTCTCTAAGTCACCCTATCCTTATCCTGATACCTTGTTCGAACTGTCACAATAATTCTTGCAACCTTGCCCTTGATTTCTAGTGCTAGCGCCATCTCTTTAGTAATTTTGTCTTGTGAAATCCTAAGCTATTTATCCTATTTCGAGTGATCGGACGTTGGGCGCTGAGGCAAGGGGGTTGAACTCGCGAATCAACCCTAGAGCTTACTGTGTCCCTCTTTGGGGGCCTAGCCTGAATACTCTAGTGTAGAGTAAAATTATTCTTGTCCTAACTGATTTCTTTCCTTTTTCGTGACTTCATTTAGTCAAAGTACACCTTCTTAGATCTTGGATAACTCATTCAAATTACCAGCGAGAGACTTACTTTCACTTCCATAGTGTACCTGTGATCTATAGCTACACCCCAACACAAAAACCGCATTACAATATTTCCCCCGTTTTTCAAACAAACCATTTTAGTAAATTTATACATAAAATGGAAATATTTGCAAAGTTTCCAACGTGCCATTTTGATTGTAAGCTGTTTGAAATCTTCCATTCATTTTTCGAACTGTGTTATTGGTTATCCATGCTTTGTGATTGTTAGTGTAATTGCATTGTGGCTTTAGTGAGGAATTATATTTGCTTAAAGGTTTTTCACACACATTCATTATTTATTTGTCAATTTCCGAGTGTCATTATACAACAATGCAAAGGGTTGAAAATCTGGGTTTTTTCTTATTTGGGGAGGGAAAGTCAGATTTGAATTCTGTTTCCTACTTATCATTCCTGATTACCTGCTGACCTGCTGATTCTGTTTATTCACTCAGAATTCATTATGTGTGGGTTGGGGGAACATTGCAGGGGGAAATTCTAGCATAAGTGCTATCTTATCTAAACCAAAAGTGTTCCTACTCTGCTGCAGGGTGTATATGTTGCAATAGTAAGTTAAACCCTGTATATTGCTCACATTCTCATTGTTATTATCACCCCATTGGTAAGTGCTGCTCCATATTAAAAAGTGTATGATTTCTTTTGAATTTCCAAATAAATAAATAAATAAACATTGGGCCTCATTACACTTTGTGCGGTAAAATCCGCAAATTACCGGCATGGTGCCCTTAACGTGTCCGCCCTCGTAGGAGTGCGCTAATAGCGTACCATTACGAGTACACGGACACAAGCTTTGCGCCATGCCGGTAATGCCCCTCAAGCCTTGCCGCTAATCTCCCCCAAAAGTCACTTACCGCCTTCCACGACAGTGCAGATAGCAACTCCGCCTTGACGCATCGTGCAAATAGCGGCCACCGCTAATAGCGGTGACCGTTAAATACCAGAACCGAAAATAGCATCATCGCACAGGAACGGGAAAGAGCACGGCTGCCATCTTTAAAAACACAATCCATTGCCATCCACTGCCCCTGGACCTGTTCGTGTTACCTTGCTGCCTGAGACCCATTGATACACTGTTACCATGCCCAAGGCACTAAAAAAAACAACAGACCACCAGCGAAAGGAGAAGTTCTCCACTGAGGAGTTAGTGATGCTGACTCAAACCTTAGCGGACAATGCAGAAGTGGTCTTCGCAAATGGCATGCGGCGGGAGACCCTCCTAAAGAAGAAAGCAATCTGGGCTGAAGTGGCAACAAAAGTGAGTGCTGTAGGCACCAGCACGCGCACTGTACGCGAGTGCAGAAAACGATGGGACGACCTGAGACTCCGGGTCAGGATGATCCTGGCCGAGAACCACAAGACTGCCACCGCTGGAGGATCAGGGTCACCGATCAAGCTGAAGGAGTGGGAGGAGACATGTGCAAACCTCATTGGGGTAGAATGTTATGAGGGAGTCGGGAGGATGGAGCACGGCGTGCCAGACACTTCTGATGGAGGTAAGTGCACTGATGCAAGCATGCAATGTGAATGTACAAGTCCCCACAAATGGCAGCCCTGGATCACTGCATGGATGGCCCGGCATCCACACATGCATCCCACCCTGCGCATGTCAGCGCCAGACCCCAACACACACACATGCATACATCAACAGAGCCAAGTGCCACACACAACACTGCATGGATGAGGCACTGAAATGACACCTCACCTGCTTCCTCCACAATGAAGTTCAAACGGCCCCAAATGAATTCATGATGTAGCCTGCATTGAGTACATGCGACCATAACCAATGACATCCCCCTTCTTGTCCCCGACAGGGTCGCATACAGACAGCGAGGGAGCATCCCAGGCACCCCCTGTGCAAAAGAAGAAAAGGCCTCAGCCCAGCGAGGACGCACCAACAACCTCAGGTGGAAAAAGGCCAAGGCCCCTATTGCAGCGTCCAAAACAACTCCTGCGTGCCACTGCCAGTGCCACGCAAAATCCTACTGCCCCGCCTCTGGAGGTCCACTCCCCCCCCCAAATCACCGCCACCGAGGGTCCACCCTCAGCTGCTGCCAGTTCGGCAGGGGAGGCAGCAGCCATTGCCCCATTGTCCGACGTGGATGAGCCCACAGAACTCGATCTGCCTATGCACACCGCAAGCCCTGCTGTAACCCCCGAGCAATCACCCCTACACACACCTTGCTCGCACGTCACCGTTCACGAGTCCATGGAGGCCTTCAGTAGCTCCCCAGAGGCGGCATCTGCACACCAGCCAGCATCAGGATGCGCAGCAGACACACCACCACAGGCCGCCACTTCCCCTGACCTGGCCAGCGTCATCCAGCGCCAGCAGGCTCTCACAGACCTTGTAGGTAAACATGTGGAGGAGGTTGCCCGTCTCAGGGCTGACCTCGGGGAGACATCCAGGCACTCCAGGGAGGGAATGGAGTCGTGCACAGGCAGGCTGTGTGGGGAGCTGATACGCGTCTGGGAGGTGCTAACACGCATCGCAGATGCTATGGAGCGCCAATTTCCACCAGGACAGTCTGCCACCTCTTCGACCACCAGTTCGCGGCAGACAAGCCCAATCAGACGCTCTACACGCACCACCAGGCGCATCTCCAGCCAGCCCCCAAATGCTGGCCCTGGCAATGAACAATAGGGCGTGAATGTCCATTGACCTCTGTGCATGCCTGGACACATACATTGTTGGAGACTCATGAGGGACAGTTGTGGGGGGTGGGGGGAAGGGTGTGATGGGACAGTTGTGGGGGGTGGGGTGAAGGGTGTGATGGGACGGTTGTGGGGGGGAAGGGTGTGATGGGACAGTTGTGGGGGGTGGGGGTAAGGGTGTGATGGGACAGTTGTGGGGTTGGGGGGAAGGGTGTGATGGGACAGTTGTGGGGGGGGTAAGGGTGGCGGGATGGTTGGAGACTTGCACATTTTTCTTTTTCTGTGCATTAATACACTGTTGTTTGAGCAAAACACAGGCCTTGACTCCTTCATTGTGTATGATCAATTTATTGACGCCAAGGTCCATTGTGAGCTAACAAACAGACACCAGTGTATCACCAGCCATATACAGGTGACAGTATGACTACATGTTACTCAGAATATTTGGTTGATCAAATGCTGTCTCACAGGACGTCCCTCCTGCCCATCCCCTCTTGCATGACCTGCATCCCCTTCACCTCCATCCTCATCCCCGTCATCATCCTCATCAGGTTCCTCCATTTCAACGTCAGGGGGCAGTGGCACATTCCGTCTCGTACACATATTGTGCAGCATCACACATGCCGTGGTGATCTTTGCAACCTTCTCATGGCCATACAGGAGGGCGCCACCAAACCTGCTAATGCACCT
Source organism: Ambystoma mexicanum (assembly GCF_040938575.1). Taxonomy (NCBI): domain Eukaryota; kingdom Metazoa; phylum Chordata; class Amphibia; order Caudata; family Ambystomatidae; genus Ambystoma; species Ambystoma mexicanum. The sequence goes on along the minus strand of NC_090924.1, from coordinate 678,982,234 downwards.
AAACCGTGACTTCAGAAGTCCAAAAGTCTGCTCGATGACGAGGCGGGTACGGGTATGTGCATGATTGTATTCTTCTTCGTGCCTGTTCTGTGGGTTCCGTACAGGTGTGAGGAGCCACCTCTTCAGGGGATAGCCGGCATCACCTACATGGGGGGAGGAATGGGTTCCTGTTACTTTTTGACACATGTGTGGCCTGTTCATGTCACATACTTTGGCCTATCATTTTGATTCATGTACACATTCAACTGCATCAATGAATATGGTCTGTGTGACTGCTTTGTGCAGAGGTGAGCACAAGCATGCAAGTAGACATGCCCCATTGATGCCTCCAACAGTGACTGCCATGTCCTGGGTGAGGCCAGGTCATTGGTGTCCCTGTGGGCAGGCACATTTGGTATCACACTGGTGGTGTACTGTCCTTCCGACATTGCTGTTGCCATGCTGAGAGGCAACGCTTCAGTGGTGCCATGGGTTTGTGGTGCATTGCCATAGCTAGGGGGTATACCTTTGCATGCATCCAAGGGCACAATGCATTGTTGATGTTGTGCTGTAGGAATGCTGCATGACTATGTTGGCGGCATGGATGACATTTGTGTATTTCGTGGCGTGGAGTGTCGTGCAATGTGGATGAGGATTGATGTTTGATGTCACCAGATTTGGGTTGTCAGCTGTGTCGTGTGGCATATACTTGCATGTCCGTTCATCCCAAGTACGTTGCTGCCCTCACAGATGCCCATTAGCATACATCTGTACGTGCATTTGGGCGACGGACTACAGGCTATACCCAGTTGGAGTATCTATCTACCCCCCCAATGCACACCCAGTTGGAGTATCTATCTACCCCCCCAATGCACACCCAGTTGGAGTATCTATCTACCCCCTCAATGCACACCCAGTTGGAGTATCTATCTACCCCCCCAATGCACACCCATTTGGAGTATCTATCTACCCCCTTCCCAATGCACACCCAGTTGGAGTATCTATCTATCCCTCCCCAATCACACTGCCATGTGCTTAGCATGGAACTCACCAAGTAGCCACGAACGTTGTCCCATTTGTCGCTCCATGTAGCGGGGGATAGTTGAGTTCCGCAGGACCATGGAATCATGGGTAGATCCTGGAAATCGGGCACAGCAATGTGTGATTATCTTGTTTGCGTCGCATACCATTTGGACATTGTTGGAGGGGAATTGCTTCCTATTTCGGTAGACTACTTCATTGTGATGTGGGACGACCAATTCCACATGTGTACAGTCGATGGCCCCAATACAACTTGGGATGCCTGCCAGTGAATAGAAGTCAACTTTGGTGTTTGCAATCTCCTGGGCAGTCCGTGGCATGGATATGTGTTCGGGTGCATGCTTCAGGAGGGCATTGAGTACCTGGTTCAGTATGCGTGAAAATACTGGTTGGGAGTACCATGCATCTGCCCCACTGTATGCTGGTAGGTTCCTGTGGCCAGGAAGTGGAGCACTGTCACCACCTTGAGTAGAGGGGGGATGGCAGTTCGGATATCTATGAGGCTCACAATGTCGTTGTGTATCATGTCCACGATGCTGGTGATGGTGTCCCGGTCCAGACGGTACAGGGTGTGTATCTGCTCAGGTGTTAGGTTAAATGGACTGGCTCTGATCTGGGGAATTGGTGGGTGCCTCTGTGGTATGATTAGGTGGCGTGGTGGTGCTTGCTGTGCCTGTCTGGCCCTCCTCCTCCTCCTGCCTCTCCTCTGTGCAGCCTGTTGTTGTAGCAGCAGCGCTGCAATCAGGTCCTCCAGGCCATGTAATGCTGCCAGTATTGGAACCATCTTGGTGTGGGAAAGGGTGTGGGAAGGGGTGTGGTGTGCTTCTTTGAGCAGCCACAGTCTCCATTGCCTCCACCTGTGGCAGGTGTTGACACTGCTTAGTTCTTTTAACGGGTGGTTCGTGATGGCGGTATTGCCGCCATGCCGGTAAGGGGTTTTGGGGTATTTACCATGGCGCTATTGCCGTGTGCACTAGCCTTGTGATGGTGTGCTATTAGCGGCATGTAGTTATTTACGAGTTGGCGGGTCGCGCATACGCGGACTGACCGTTATTAGTGGTGCCGCTAATGGCGGTGAGCCGGGTCATAATCTGCACTGGCATTTAACGTTACCGGTATTCCATTACCGGTAACGTTAAATACCTACCGTCATCCGTGTAATGAGGCCCATATTTGAAAAGGGAGTGTGATATGAGTGGTGTACCATCTCAATATTGAACCTAATATAAAAAAATAAGCATTTCAGTTGTGCGCTACATACAGGTCGGAGACCAAGGTGTGTGTCGCCTGATTGAAATCCCTAACACTGTGATCAAGGCATTGCAGTCATATAATACATAACTGTTGGTTTCCAGTAGAGGATTAGCCGAGGCCACATCGGTACCCCACAAATAAGACAGAACAAAGGCTGCCTTTCGTGGTAGAGTTCGGAAAGGAGGAAGGGCGACAGAGGAAGTGCAGTTTGCATTTGTTTATAAAAGCACAATACTGTTTGGGGTCTCCAGTGAACTGTTCGGGGAGCCAAAGGGAACTGGGTGGACATAAGGACTGGTGTTGGGTCTTGTCTTGGTAGAGGATAACCAGAGCCAGTGGCAGTGGCCGCAGACATCTCACCCCACTGAGCACGGGACTGGGCCAGATCCTGTAGGACATCAGTCCTGTGACATAGAGCATCATGAGCAGCGGACATGTCTGTCCGGAGGTCAGTGACCATCTGCATCAATGTGGCCAGAGTTTCAGTCAGATGCTTCCATGGCTTCTGATTCTGTTACTCACCGTACCAGGTTCTCCAAAGTAGTCGATGGGTGAGTGATGGATCCCTGGTTGCACCGATTCGATTGAAGAGCCTGGGTTATTCCTAAACCCAGGCCTCCTCACTCGAGGGAACTCTTTTCTATGATACACCCCTCTGATTTAGGAATAAAATAGCCAGAGGAGCAGTACACATAAAAGAGCGAGGAGAATACACAGCCACAAAACCAGGCTGCAAGGAAGAAAAAGCAAGGCGGTCAATGTCAAGTTAGATTGAAGATTACTGATTTAATCTATGTAATAGTCAATCACCTGTCACAGCTCTGTAGATTGTTCCATAACAGGCCAGGAGGCGTGGAAGTAAGAACCCTATTCCTAGAGTCCTAGAAAACAGTAAAGTCTGTATTACCTGACTAATACAAATGGTTTACTTCAGTGTGGTTCATAGATGAATTTAGCTTTGTTACCGGTTGAAGTTGGATAGTGAGAGCAGTTATAGAGGAACTGTAGCAGGAGGTAATCCAAATGAGAAACACAACGAAAAGGATAACACAATAACAAGGGAAGTTAGTAAGAGTTTCTGAGCACGGCCGCCCCAAGGGATGCACTAGTTCCGGGATGGTGCATAGGAGGGTCGCTGCAGAGCGTCTCTAATGTGCACTAATTCCAACAGGCACAAGGAATCCAACAATGTATGGTAGTTGTCTGCAAGAAGTCCTGGGAAAGATGCTGGCGTGACAGCAGGCAGTTTGTGGCTGTAAGTAGTAGGCGAAGCAGACCCTGACAAGATCCACACTGAATCAGAGTTCTTTTAACGGGCAGTGGTTGGCAACAGCAGAGCAATACAGGTACGAGGACCAGAGGCAATGGGAATCCATGTAATGTGCAGTGGTCTGAAACAGCGGAGCAGAACAGTACCATTCGGCAGACAGAGGAAGTCCAAATAACAGGCAGAGGTTGGTTAGGAATGCAAGAACACCAAATGCTAGTAACACCGGGAGAGTGAAGTAGCTGCAATCAGAAGTAGCGAACGCCGGAGTTGCAGATCTTTTATGTAGCCTGCGGCAGCAACCGGCTAATATGATGACATGACTCAGTCTGTGCGACCGCCATGGCAACGGGTTTCCTAACACAGACTTTTGCCGCAGCTCGTTTCCATGGTAATCTCCAACAACGAAGGAACGGGGCAGCCAAGCGCTGGGTCCAATTTGAGGCAGATTTTGGCCTGTAAGGTAATGAAGTGCATACAAAAGCATGGTAATGTGGAACCGTAACAGTATCCACCCCCAAAGGCAGCGGCACCCCCTCGAGGCATGGAATTTGCGCAGGAGAACTGGGGCATGGATGTTAGCAAGAGGTTCACAGGTCCTGTCCTCAGGGTCGTACCCCTGACAGTTCACAAAGTAGAATGGGTGACCGTTGCGTGAACGGTAATCCAGAATAGCTGCCATCTCCTACTCCTCCTCGTCCTCCACCATGATAGGAACAGGACAGGCAGGAAAGCGTGTATCAGGGTGGCAGCTCTTTAGCAATGACAAGTGAAAAAACGGGATGCAAGCGCCAGTTGGCAGGAAGGGACAAGAGCACCGCCACAGGATTAATGAGTGAGGAGATCTTGTATAGCCCTACATAGGGAGGGATGAGTGCTTTTTTACCCAGAATAGCTAGGTTCTAGGTGGAGAGCCAGACATGCATCCCCACCTTGTATTCAGGTGCTGGTGCTCGGTGGGCATCCACAAAGTGTTTGGCCATTTCTTGTGCCCGAACAAGGTGTGCATGGATGTCCACGAATGCAGCGTGAGCAGCCGGGTTATCAGCGGGCAGCGTAGGATCCAGAGGCAGATAACAAGGGTGCTGAGCGTACAGAGCAAAGAAGGGCAAGACGCCGGTTGCCGAGTGTACTGAATTATTATATGCAAATTCAGAATGTTGGCAAGACGCCAGTTGCCGAGTGTACTGAATTATTATATGCAAATTCAGAATGTTGAACCACCGATAACCAGGTATCTTGGTATTGTAGACACAAACATTGTAGGTATTGCTCTAGTGTAGCATTGGCTCTCTCGGTCTGACCATCCATCTGCGGGTGGTGAGCGGTGGAGTATCTGTCATCGATGGCAAAAGTCAAAGTCAGGGCCTTCCAAAAGCGTGAGGTAAACTGGGTGCCCCGGTCCATAACTGTCAAAACTGGTGGATTCCTCCTGGTCGTCGCTTAATTCTAGGTCCCCCTCCTCCTCACCTGTGTCTTCAGATGATGAAAGGTGCTTCTTGCCCTTCTTCCTCTGGTCGATCTGCTTTTTCGGGAAGAGGTACAGCTCCCATGGGTGGAAGCCACTATGCCGCCTTACCAAAGAAGGCAAGCAAAGGACCCCCCTCCCGAGGACGCCATAGAAGAGGAAAAAGCCTGCGGCAGAAAAAACCTAAACCTCTTGAGTATGTTCCTTGTAGAAGTCCTCACAAGTGTTGATAAATGGTTTGAGAACAGGTCAGATGAGTTCACTTTGTATAGTTGTAGAGAAGGGCGGAAGGTATGTCAAATCTGAGGAAGATAGGATGCCAAAAGTAAGTAATGAAGATTGCGGACCCCCGTTAACAGCTGGGGCAGGTTGCACAGCAGTCTGTAAGCAGAGGAGGATCCAAGACGCCTCGTAAACAAACGGGGCAGGCAGCACAGGAGAGATGCCACAGAGGATGTCTGCAGCGATCCCGGAGCGAAAGAAAAGCTCTGTGGAAAGGCAAGACGGAGCGGTAAGAAGCGCTGAGGAAAGAAAATAAACAGGAAAGAGAAACAAAGCCATAAGGAGTAACTGGCAAGCCCAAGGGACAAGAAATAAAAGAGGAAAAAAAATACCGGCAAAATAGAAAGCAAAGGCACAAAAAGGGGGCAATGAATACAAGAGGAGGACAGAGTGGAGAGTAAGACCAAGAAGGAAAGACAACCGAAACTGCCCAGATGAACAGGGCAGGACCCGCAGAAAGGGCTGGAGCGGCGTAAGTAAAACAAGGCAGAAATACAGGACCGAAAGACAGAAGGAAATGACAAAAGAGGAGGAACAAAGCCCGAGAGGTAAGAGTAGCATAAACTAAGCGTGTAAAGCAAAAGTGTGGATAGAAAAGGGAGTGGTTAAGAAGGGGAAAGACGGCCAAGGCGAAAGAAAGACTAGAACATTGCAGAGAGCAACGTGGACAGCGTGCAGGAGTAACTTAATGGCAGTGAAACTTCCAGGCATTCCATAAGCGCCAGGATGGAACGCGCGTGACAATAACAATGACTGATGGTAGTCCAAAATACATGAAAATGTTTCTAAGGAAAAGACTAGCCAAGATGGGTGCTGAAGGAATACCAGCAAAAAGAACAAACAAGGCCATTTTGGAGTGGTAATCCACCATGGGCGTTGCTAGGTCTGGAAAAGACACAGGGCTACACTGATGTTGGAACTGTCCGGACTGGGGGCTAGCCAGCCTTTTGGTTGTAGCTCATCTATCTGGGGCTACAACCAAAAGACAAGGGGCTATATCCCCTTTAGGCCCCCCTAGCAACGCCTTTGTAATCCACCACCACCCAGATTGTGTTGAAACCCTGCACCGGTGGCAATTCAACTATGAAATCCATGGGAATCATGAACCAGGGCTTGTGTGGCACGGGGAGCGGTTGCAGAAGACCCAAGAGTTTGGTTTGTGTGGTTTTACACTGGGCACAGACTGCACATGAGGAGAGATGATCAATGACATTGTGGGACATAGAAGGCCACCAGGACCAGCGGCTTAGCAACTCCAGAGTCTTCTGCCGGCCTGGGTGAGAAGCAATGAGATAATCATGAGACCAATGAAAGGCGCAACGCCGGGCCTTGCTGGGAGGTATGTACAGTCTCCCTTGAATTTATGGAAGCTCCTGAACGATGTCCACGTTTAAGCTCAGGATCGCCTCCGGATGGGTGGATATGCAATCTCGTATAAGCGACCGCAATTAAGGTTGAGGAGTACAGCCACAAACAACTCGACTGGGCAGAAGCAAAGGTACATCCCACCACCAGCAGGGGACCCAGGGTGCAGACGGGAGAGAGCATCCGCACAGGTGTGCAGATGGGCTGTGCAGTAGGTAATCAAGAAATCAAACTGAGAAAAAAAAGGAGGTGCCAGCGAGCTTGCCGGGCTGTGAGACACTTCATGGACTTTAAAGCCAGAAGGCTGCGATGGTCTGAATAGACAGTATTCGGATGACAAGTCCTAACAGGTGATGCCTCCATTTCGTAAAGGCATCCTTGATGGCCAGAAGTTCTCTTCAGTAACGGTAAAGTTCTGTTCATAAGGGGCACGTTTCTGGGAATTGAAAGCTATAAAATGCACTTCGCCGGAGTCAGGACACGGCTGGGAAAGGATAGGCCCAATCGCTATACTAGATGCATCTGCCCCCACAAAGAAAGGCAGTTCTGGATTGGCATGCTGCAGGACCGGTACCGTGGAGAAGGCAGCTTTCAGCTACTCAAAGGCATTCTGTGCCTCAGGATTCCAACAGAATGATTTCTTGGCACTAGTCAGGACCGTCAATGGAGCAGCAATGAGAGAAAATGAGTGAATGAAGCGATGGTAGAAATTCGAGAACACCAGAAATGATTGGAGGGCCTTGATCCTAGTGGGCACATGCAATTTGAGCACTGCTTTAACTTTGGAGCAGCTCATTCTGATACCATGATCAGTCAGGTTATACCACAGGAATTCCACCTCTGTGGCGTTAAAGACACACTCCTCAGCTTTTACATACAGATTATGGTCCCTTAATCTCTGGAGAACAGAGCGAACATGGTTGACGTGTTGTTCATGAGAGGAGGAATATATCAAGATGTCGTCTAGTTAGACGACCACGAATTGGTCCAGTACATCATTGAATACATCATTCATGAATGATTGGAAAGTTGAAGGTGCAATGCAAAGGCTGAAGGGCATGACGAGATACTCATTTAACCCATAGCGGGTCTTGAAGGCGGTTTTCCATTCATCTCCCTCCCTTATGCGGACCAAGTTGTAAGTGCCCGAAGGTCCAACTTAGTAAAGACGACTGAGGTGCCCAGATGATCCAGAAGGACCGAAATGAGTAACAACGGGTACTGATTTTTTATGGTTATGGCGTTCAGGGCCCGATAGTCCCTACAGTGCCTGAGGTCACCCTCCTTCTTCGTTCTTCGGTAAGGAAAAGAGAGGTGAGGCTGCAGGTGATTTAGATGGTCGAATGAATCCCATGGCAAGAGCCTTGTCAATGTATTCCTTGAGGACCTGATCAACCTTCAGGGTGAGAGAATACACTCTACCAGCAGGGATCTTAGAATCTGGAACCAAGTCAATCGGGCAATCGTAAGGCTGATGCAGGGGCAATGATTCTGCTTTGCCTTTGTCGAATAAGTCTAGGAATGCAGAGTACTCAGCAGGGATGTTGGAAACCGGTGTGGTTGAAACTGAACCAATGAGAGACATTGTGGTGGTCATGTCCCGACAAAGGGTTCTGTGGGTAACACCATGGGACTGAAAACACCTGTCATTACACACAGGCAAAGGGAACTGGACTGATCGTGATCCTTAGTCTATAGCAGGGTTATGGAACTGTAGCCATGGGAGACCCAGGATAACCATAATCTGGGGGGTGGTGATGAGGTCAAAGGAGATAACCTCTGCATGACCACCCTCCGTGCGCATGTGAATCTGTGTGGTTTGCTGGGTTACCAGCCCTGACACCAAGGCAGTGCCGTCCATGGCGTTCACTGCCTCCGGATTGGGTTTAGCAACTACAGGGATGCCAGAGGAGAGCGCATACTGGAGGTCCATATAATTCCCAGTGGCTCCTGGGTCGATAACAGCCAGGGCTGCAAAGGAACTTGTGGAGGACACGGAAAAGACCACTGGAAGAGTGAAGGGAACAGAGGGAACAGTCCATGAGAGACATTCCCGGCATTGGGACTCATTCTAATGCCGGGTTTTGGCATTTCTTGCCTTTCGTGCTGTTTTATTGGGGCACTCCTGGAGGAGATGTTCCGAGGACCCACAATACATGCAATGGTTATGCAAACGGCGATGTTCTCTTTGGGCAGGCGTCAAAGGACCACGGACGGTCCCCACCTGCATGGGTACTGGCGTTGGGAGAGAAGTCGCTGCCGGCTCATGCACAGTGGTGACAGGTGTCACAGGTTTCCTCTTACCCCTCCTCTCAGTACGGTGGGCGTCGATTTGCAGGACGAAATTTAGCAATTCATTGAACGCTGTAGGGACCACTGGGGCGGTGGCCAACGTTTCCTTAAGGTCTTCGGAGAGACCTTTGTAGAAGACCGCTGCCTTCTTCTCTTCAGGCCAGTCTGTCTCAGCGGCCAGTTGATTAAACCTGGCCAGGTAGGTCAACAAGGGCGTACTCCCCTGACGGAGGTTCAGGAACTCCAGGTCTGTTGCCTGGGTCTTGAAACGGGTATCAAAGACCCTGTTCATGGCTTTGATCAAGGCATCGCAGTCATATAATAAATAACTGTTGGTTTCCAGTAGGGGATTAGCCCAGGCCGCAACGGTACCCCCCAAATAAGACAGAACAAAGGCTGCCTTTGTGGTAGAGTTCGGAAAGGAGGAAGGGTGACAGAGGAAGTGCAGTTTGCATTGGTTTATAAAAGTACGATACTGTTTGGGGTCTCCAGTGAACCGTTCGGGGGTCCAATGGGAACTGGTTGGACATAAGGACTGGTGTGGGCTCTTGTCTTGGTAGAAGATAACCAGAGCCAGTAGCAGCAGCCCCAGACGTCTCTCCCCCCTGAGCACGGGACTGGGCCAGATCCTGTAGTGCATCAATCCTGTGGCGTAGAGCATCATGAGCAGCGGACATGTCTGCCCGGAGGTCAGTGACCATCTGCATCAATGTGGCCAGAGTTTCAGATGCTTCCATGGCTTCTGATTCTGTTACTCACCGAACCAGGCTCTCCGAAGTAGTCGATGGGTGAGTGATGGCTCCCTGGTTGCACTGATTTGATTGAAGAGTCTGGGTTATTCCTAAACCTAGGCCTCCTCACTCGAGGGAACTCTTTCTATGATACACCCCTCTGACTTTGGAATAGAACAGCCAGAGGAGCAGATCACATAAAAGAGCAAGGAGAACACACTGCCACAAAACCAGGCTGCAAGGGAGAAAAAACAAGGTGGTCAATGTCAAGTTAGATTGAAGATTACTGATTTTGTCCTGATCTTGATGGTCGTGCAGATTTATTGCACCTCCGTCCCCAAGTACCGCACAGGCAAGAACAAGCTACTGCCTGTGCAGTCTTTGAGGCCACAGGTATTGTAGCCGTCAGTCAGGAACCGGGAACACCGGAAGAACCCCAGACCACTGTAAGGCAAAAGCAATGTATAAGCAAACAGAGGGTAGTAGAAATGTAAACTAAATACAGTTGGAATAAGGCTTACCCCGATAGATGACAGGAAAAACCCTCAGAATGATGAAGAGTAGTGAATCGGGGGGCCAGGTGAATAGGGTTCAATCTGACTTGCAGGAAGGCAACACCCGGGATCAGGATGGTGAAGTTCCAAAGGTACAAGGTGCAAAATACAGGAGCAACAGGTCCAAAGTTCCAAGGATACCAAGTTAAGGGAAAGTTCCAAACGAGTCCAAGAGAGCAGTCCAAGGCCGTGCCTAAGTAGTACTTAGAATTCCAAGAAAGCCAAAAACCAAATCCGTTGAGCAGTCCGAGGTCAAGTTATCCGAGGTCTTGAAGAGCTGTACCAGAATCCGAGGAGAGAGCAAAAGGCAGGTCCGTGAAACAGTCCGAACTTGAAACAAGTATGAAGTCAACAGGAGCAACAAGAAACGCCAAAACCTCACGTGAAACAGCTGTAAGGCACGGCTTCCGTGTTTTCGAGTGCTTATGACTCATTCAGGGCTGTCACGTGAGGAAAAAACACTGGAACGTGCGGCGTGAAGAATGTCACGTGATTTGGGTCACGTGATGCAGTTCATCAGGGTTGTTGTGGGGCTTTCACCGTACGGTGCCAGGATGAAAGCCGAAGACGATGTCGGCCGCGAAAAAGTCTCCATGGCAACTGCTAACAAGCGGAGGGGCGAAAGACACCCAGACTGCCAGGCAGCGTTTTCATCCGCCGACGCTGCTTCACTGACTTAGTTGCCTCTGCAGGTGAGTGAGCGGGACAGACCTTTGGGATTGGAAACCTAGGAGACGTGACAGAGCCCCCCCCTAAAGGCCCACGACCCCGTGGGCTAGAAGGATTATCCCGGTGGAAAGCAGCAACCAACTGTGGAGCGTGAACGTCCCCGGAAGGGACCCACGAACGCTCCTCGGGACCGTAACCAAGCCAATCCACCAGGTACTGGAGACGACCCCTACAAAGGCGGGAACCCAAAATGGCACTGACTTCATATACATCCGGAGAGGAGATAGACACCGGGGCTGGGGGTGGAACCAACCGGGTGGGGGCCAGATAGGGCTTGAGAAGGGAGGTATGAAAAACCGGGTGGATGCGTCATGTAGATGGAACAGAAAGACGCAAAGCCACCGGATTAAGGATCACAGACACCCTATAGGGCCCAATGAAACGGGGAAGCAATTTGCTGCAGCCCGGCAACCGCAAATGGCGGGTAGACAGCCAGACGCGGTCACCCACTTGGTAAGAGGGAGCCGCAGTTCTCCTCCTGTCAGCTTTCCTTTTCATGGAAGCCTGAGCCTCACGCAAATGGATCATGGTCTGGGTGTGAACAGCAACCAGATCGCGGGCACAGGCATTGGCGGCAGGAGTCGGTGTGGGCGGAAAATCAGGGAGCGGGAGAGTACGGGGGTGCTGCCCATAAAGAGAGTAAAAAGGAGAGAATCTCGTAGAGGAATGCCAGGTGTTATTATACACAAATTCAGCCAAATGGAGCAGGTTCAACCAGGTGTCCTGATACTGAAGGGTCAGGCACCGCAGGTATTGTTCAAGGGCCTGGTTAACCCTCTCCGTCTGGCCATCGCTTTCTGGGTGGTAAGCCGAGGAAAAATGGGCATCAATACCAAGGATTTTAGTGAGGGACCGCCAAAAACGAGATGTAAATTGCGGACCCCGGTCCGATACAATGACTTGAGGCAAACCAAAGAGACAGAAAACAGACTTGTAAAACATTCGGGCTAGTGAAGGAGCTGAAGGAATGCCTGAACAGGGAATAAAGCGTGCCATTTTGGTGTAAGAATCGACAACCACCCATACTGTGTCATGTCCCTGCCTGCGGGGTAAATCAGTTATAAAGTCCATGGAGACGGTATGCCAAGGCCGAGGTGGTATGGGTAAGGGGTGTAAAAGACCCAACGGGCGGTCCTTGCGCGGTTTACATTGTGCGCATATGGAGCAGGTGTTCACATAATGTTCCACATCGCGTCCCATCAGGGGCCACCAACACCAGCGCTTTAATAGTTCCAGAGCGTGCTGTTGCCCAGGGTGTCCATTGATGGCTGCGTCATGGGACCAAACGAGTGCCTGATTGCGAGTGTCACTAGTGGGAAGGAACAATTTCCCCTGTATAAAGGGTAAGCCTTCCTGTAAAACCAGATCCCATTCTGTTAGTGCATGTGGATGAGTCGAAACCCACTGTCGAATGGATTGCAGCATGGAGGGTGGTGGTGTGCACAAACAAACAACATGCCCCTCGCCCAGGAGTGTGTCTGGATATAAGGACAAGGAATCCTCCCCAGGAGAGCGAGAAAGAGCATCAGCCTTACTATGAGAAGACCCCGGTCTATGTTTCACTATGAAATCGTAAGCGGAAAAAAACAAGTGCCAGCGTACCTGCCTACTGTTAGAACACTTAAGAGAGGCCAGGTCCTGCAGGTTCTTATGATCTGTGTACACTACAGTTTGATGTTTGGCCCCGATTAGGTGATGTCTCCAAGTTTGCAATGCGTCCTTGATGGCCAACAATTCCTTTTCAGTCACGGTGTAGTGACATTCAGATGGCGTAAATTTCCGTGAATTAAAAGCCACAGGATGCAAGTGGCCTGTGGTCGGGCAGGGTTGCGAGAGCACTGCGCCTAATGCGAATGAGGAGGCATCCGCTTCTACAACAAAAGGGGAATCGGGATCAGGATGTTTTAGTACCGGGGCAGTGATAAACCGGGACTTTAGCGTATCAAAAGACTGTTGTTGTTCTAAGCCCCAATGGAACCGGGACCGGGGACTAGTTAAAGTAGTGAGGGGAGAAACAATCGAGGAGAAGTCAGCAATGAATCGCCGATAGAAATTGGCGAAAACAAGAAACGATTGCAATTGTTTGAGAGTGGTCGGAGCGGGCCAATCAATGATAGCACGAACTTTTGAATGGTTCATGGATAGACCTCCCGGTGTAATATGGAAACCTAGAAAGTCAACCTCCTGAGTATGGAACATGCATTTCTCGGGTTTAGCGAACAAGGAATTCTCCTTGAGACGTTTCAGGACTTCTTTAACATGGGCTATGTGTTCTTCTAGAGAGGAGGAGAAGATCAGTATATCATCTAGGTACACTACGACAAAGATATCAAGAATGTCGTAAAAAAACCTCGTTAACAAAACGTTGAAAAGTGGCGGGGGCGTTGCAGAGATCAAAGGGCATCACAGTGAACTCGAATAGACCCTGACGAGTACAGAACGCCGTCTTCCATTCGTCTCCGCTGCGCATACGAACCAGGTTATAGGCACCGCGGAGGTCGAGTTTGGTAAATATGGATGCCTGTGTTAACCTATCCAATAGTGTGGAAATAAGGGGTATAGGATACCGGTCTTTTATGGTGATAGCATTCAATCGTCTATAGTCAATGCAAGGACGTAGGTCCCCCTCCTTCTTAGGCATGAAAAAGATTGGGCTGGCAGCCGGAGAACTGGATGGACGTATGTGGCCCAAACGTAAAGCCTGTTGTATAGACTCTTTGAGTGCCTGCTCCTCAAGCGGAGAGAGCGAATATATCCTACCCTTCGGTATTGGTGCATCAGGAATGAGATCAATGGGGCAGTCATAAGGTCTATGTGGCGGTAGACCCTCTGCCGTGCCCTTATCGAAGACCTCGAAATACTCTTGGTAAACCACGGGAACCCCTGCTACGATGGCTCCCACTGTGTGTGGTATATGTTTTGAAGGGGGGGGCCACTCAGGGGTGGCAGTGGTCTGCCCTCGATGTAGCGTACCAGTGAAGGGCTAGTAAGACTTGTATATACAACAAAAGGGGTACTGGTAACGCAGGGGATGGCCCCTAAAACCTCATAGGGAGTTAAGTCCTGTATGGGTCCTATTCCCGAAATAACCTCATTGGTTATGGAGAACACTACACCCATTTGTATATTTCAAAGTCATAACCTCACATAACAATTGAGTTTTGTGTAAGATAAAAAACATATTTAATACAAGATATTTATACATACAATTAAGTCAAACATGTAATACACATACATAACAATAAGTGAAATCATTGAAATCATATATTAACTGGTTGAAGCCATATACTACACATGTATATAACAATAGGTGAAATCATTGAAGCCCTGTATTAACTGTCAAATCAACACTTTTAACCAAACAAGGCCAAAGGGCAAAATACAGGAGAAAAAAGAAAAAAAGAAAAGGGAAGATGCCGGACCAAAGCCGGACATAAGTAGGAGTTCTTAAATTGTTTTCAAGCTTACACTATTACTTAACAACAATAGGATTTCCTAGAATACATATTCCTTTGAAAATGAAATCCCAGGTTGAAAATATTAGGAAGCTGGGATTGGGTCTGCCAACGCACCAGAGGGGAGTTTTCAGAACCCAAAGTAATAAATGCCACTGCTGTGTGTCCTAAGCAGATAAAGCACAAGGGGCAGGGTTCGAGACCCAAAATGGGTGAGGCGTGTTAGTTAAGAGCCTCCAATGTCCTCTGATCAAGAAAGTGCGTTTCGGCGGTGGTAACAGTGCAGAGAAAGTGGAATCTTCACAGTTGAGAGACTGTTCCGCCTTCATCAGGGCAATAAGTAGCAAGACCCTGTTCTAGTGAGATGAAGGAAAAAAATAGAAAACAAGTGCATAAGGGTATAGAAGAAAAAAAGAAAACGAATTGCTGTCAATAGAAATACAATGTAAAGAGGTTATGAGACAAACATATACAACATTGAGTTTCAAGTGTAGGGAAAATACACAAATGTATGTGTGCAAGTATAAGACCATGGTCATGTATGCATTGAACTATTAAGGGCCATGTAAGGTTGAGCCTCTAATCCAGGGAGTACTCTGACAAATTTCAGATGAATCCCTGTCTGGGAAAATATGAATAATGGCCCTTGGTCCCTCCCAGGGGGTCCTAAACCACCCAGGGCCCCGGCCCACCACATGCATCCCCGGGTAGTCCCCATGGTCTGAGGGCACGGAGGGAGGCGGGAGAGGGGGAATATCCAATCATGCGGGATTCAGAATAAAAGGGGGACCGTTTTCGGATGTACCAGTGTTTGCAATACTGAAGGAGGCCATAGCCCCAAGTAAAGAAGCAGGAGAGGGCTGTGGTTCAGGTTCTGTCAGACAAAAATGTTGGCAAATATCATATTCAAAGGTAACTTGCCCAGTTCCCCAATTAATCAATGGGTTGTGTTGCCGAAGCCAAGGGATACCCTGTATAACACCAAACTGAGGGGTGGTGATAAGATCGAATGATAAGGTTTCCCGGTGCACATCTTGAATCACCACTGTCATTGGAGCGGTTTGATATTCAATAGGGCCAGAAGATAGACTGGAGCCATCAACCGTTTGTACCGGTTCAGGGTATTCTTTCTTGATCAGGGGTAGATTGAGTGTGTATGCTAGTGCAATGTCAATAAAATAGCCAGTAGCCCCAGAATCGATCACAATTTGTACCGAATGTACTTGATCTGCAGTTGGTTTCAACAATGCCTGTACCACAATCGGTCGGATAGGACCAAACGTTGGTCCAGTGGGGGTCAAGGAAGGGCCCGCCCGTACCCCCAATTTTTAGGGCGAGCCTTCTGAAAACCCGATGGTCTCTTCGGGCGACATGGACAATTTTTTACATAGTGCCAATGGATTCCACAGTAAAAACAGGCGTTGTCGGATCTCCGACGTTCCTGTTCTGCCTGAGTGATAGGGCTTCTAATCCCACCGACCTGCATTGGTTCTGGAGTAGCAGAGTAGGTGGTCGGGGGAATTTGACTGGATGCCCCTAACTCTGCCCTATGCTCAATCTTACGTGCGTCTATCTGCAGTGTTAGATCCACTAGTTCAGAAAAAGCAGAAGGAAGAGCAGGGATCACCGACAGGGCGTCTTTCAGACTGTTGCAAAGACCACGATAGAATACAATTGCCTTCTTTTCTTCGGGCCATGAGGTCTCAGCAGCCAATTGATTGAAGCGGGTGATGTACTCAATAAGCGTCTGTTTGCCTTGCGTGAGATCCAATAACTCTAGGTCTCGAGACTGTGCCCTATACCTAGTATCGAATACTTTGGACATTTCCGCAACCAACAGATCGAAGTCGTATAGGGCGGGATGATCACTCTCCATTAAGGGGTTAGCCCAAATTGCCGCAACCCCAGACAAGTGTGAAAGAAGAAAGGCTGCTTTGGTCACGGAATCAGGGAAAGCTTGGGGCCTACATAAAAAATGTAACTTGCATTGGTTCAAAAAAGTGCGGTACTTCCTGGGGTCACCCTGGTAGCGTTCAGGGGCAGCAAAAGGAAATGAAGTAGAAAGGACAACTGGGGTAGGGACCGTAGGTGGCGGAACCGATGTTTGGGATGGAGGGGTAGGGTCGCCGAAATCGGCGTCAGCGGGTAAAGGGTAACGGGTACTTTGTAAGGCATCAAGTCTATGGTGAATGGCGGTAGTGGCTGCGGCCATGTCGGTCCTAAGGGCCGCAACCGCTTTCATTAAAGCGGCCACGGGGTCCCTGGGAGAGGCGCTCATAATCTGGACGACCAGAAAGGCCTTACAGTCTGCCCTGATCTTGATGGTCGTGCAGATTTATTGCACCTCCGTCCCCAAGTACCGCACAGGCAAGAACAAGCTACTGCCTGTGCAGTCTTTGAGGCCACAGGTATTGTAGCCGTCAGTCAGGAACCGGGAACACCAGAAGAACCCCAGACCACTGTAAGGCAAAAGCAATGTATAAGCAAACAGAGGGTAGTAGAAATGTAAACTAAATACAGTTGGAATAAGGCTTACCCCGATAGATGACAGGAAAAACCCTCAGAATGATGAAGAGTAGTGAATCGGGGGGCCAGGTGAATAGGGTTCAATCTGACTTGCAGGAAGGCAACACCCGGGATCAGGATGGTGAAGTTCCAAAGGTACAAGGTGCAAAATACAGGAGCAACAGGTCCAAAGTTCCAAGGATACCAAGTTAAGGGAAAGTTCCAAACGAGTCCAAGAGAGCAGTCCAAGGCCGTGCCTAAGTAGTACTTAGAATTCCAAGAAAGCCAAAAACCAAATCCGTTGAGCAGTCCGAGGTCAAGTTATCCGAGGTCTTGAAGAGCTGTACCAGAATCCGAGGAGAGAGCAAAAGGCAGGTCCGTGAAACAGTCCGAAGTCGAAACAAGGATGAAGTCAACAGGAGCAACAAGAAATGCCAAAACCTCACGTGAAACAGCTGTAAGGCACGGCTTCCGTGTTTTCGAGCGCTTATGACTCATTCAGGGCTGTCACGTGAGGAAAAAACACTGGAACGTGCGGCGTGAAGAATGTCATGTGATTTGGGTCACGTGATGCAGTTCATCAGGGTTGTTGTGGGGCTCTCACCGTACGGTGCCAGGATGAAAGCCGGGGACGATGTCGGCCGCGAAAAAGTCTCCATGGCAACTGTCAACAAGTGGAGGGGCGAAAGACACCCGGACTGCCAGGCGGCGTTTTCATCCGCCGACGCTGCTTCACTGACTTAGTTGCCTCTGCAGGTGAGTGAGCGGGAGAGACCTTTGGGATGGGAAACCTAGGAGACGTGACAGATTTAATCTATGTAATAGTCAATCATCTGTCACAGCTCTGTAGAGTGTTCCATAACAGGCCAGGAGGTGTGGAAGTAAGAACCCTATTCCTAGATTCCTAAAAAAAGCAGTGAAGTCTGTATTACCTCATTAATACAAATGGATTACTTCAGTGTGGTTCATAGATGAATTTAGCTTTCTTACCGGTTTAAGTTGGATAGTGAGAGCAGTTGTAGAGCAAATGTAGCAGGAGGTAATCCAAATGAGGAACACAACAAAAAGGATAACACAATAACAAGGGAAGTTAGTGAGGGTTTCTGAGCCCAGGCGGCACGAGGGACGCACTAGTTCCGGGATGGTTCATGGGAGGATAGCTGCATAGCGTCTCTAATCTGCACTCATTCCAACAGGTGCAAGGAATCCAACAACGGACGGTAGTTGTCTGCAAGAAGTCCTGGGAAAGATGCTGGAGTAACAGCAGGTAGTTTGTGGCTGTAAGTGGTAGGCGAAGCGAACCTTGACAAGTTCCAGACTGAATCGGAGTTCGTGTAACGGGCAGAGGTTGGCAACAGCGGAGCAATACAGGTACAAGGACCAGGGACAATGGGAGTCTGTGTAACGTGCAGTGGTTAGCAACAGCGGAGCAATACAGGTATGAGGACCAGAGGCAATGGGAGTCCGTGTAACGTGCAGTGGTCGGCAACAGCAGAGCAGACCAGAACCAAGTGGCAGACGCTGGAGTTGTAGATCTTTTATGTGGCCATAGGGGGTGGACCCTGCGGCAGCAACCAGCTGACCTGATCACGGAGTCACTCAACGAGGCCGCCATGGCAATGGATTTCCTAACACAGAGCGTTGCCTCAGCTTGTTTCCATGGTAATCTCCAACAATGAAGGAACGGAGCAGCCAGGCTCCGGGTCCCACGTGAGGCAGATTTTGGCCTGTAAGGTCGTGAAGTCCAAACAAAAGCACAGGAATGCGAAACGGTAACACCCCCATCCCATCCAGATCCACATTCAGTTGACAATTGAAATCTCCTCCCCATACTGCCAACCCATCCCTGTATGCCCCTATCATTTGTAGCACCGAAGGGAAGTATTCCTTGTCATCAATATTCGGTGCATACGAGTTTGCTATACATATTGGTTGTTCCTACCATTTCCCCAAGATCACTACTGTCCTCCCCACCTCATCCCGCAACACCTTTTCCACCTGTATCGGACCCTGGCCACCACCCAGATCAGTACTCCCCTTGCCTGCGACGAATAAGACGTGCCAACCACTTGCCCTCTCCATCTTCTCCCTAGTGCCACCAAGTCAGTCCTGGTCAAGTGTGCCTCCTGTATCAGAGCTACCTGTATTCCCTGGCTTTTCAGAAACTCTCCCACTCTCTGTTTCTTTTGGCCCATACCCAGTCCCCGAACATTCCATGTTCCAATTCTCAAGCCTGTGAGCTCCATTGTAAGTTCTGGTGAAAGCTTATTACCTGCTCCCATCCTACCAGGTCCCCCTCCCTTACCCTTCCCTTCCTTCTTCTGGTATTCGCTCCATCTCTCTGTGGTGGACCATCCCCTCTCCAAGTCTTCCTCTCGGTCCATTTTCCCTCATTACTCAATATTATCCCATATTCCGGGGCGTGGCCAACTGCGTAGCGATATGGACGTGAGTCCCCTTTGTTCCTGTGGCCGCCGCATACATCCTGTCATAACAGCCTGATATCCGCTTCGAATTTGTACGAAAATAACATTGCTGGGAGCTGAACACTTGCAGCATAATGAAGCAAAAATTGGTTGCTGAAAGTGCCCTCTAGACCGATTCCTGGATGTCCGAAAAGTTGGCGGTGAGGCTGGAGGGCAAAATCAAGATGGGCTCGAGAGGAGTTTCGCGCCTGTGGCCCAGAGCGTAAGGAATATACGCTGGAACAACATCGGGGACGCGGCTGCTGCTGATCCGATGTGTGCTGAGGAGTGACAGAGGCCGTGGATGCCCTCAGTGCGATACATGTAGGCACTGGTGCGGACCTGCATATGCGCACCTCGAGGGACCCAGAGCATCGGTGGAGGGCTCAGTGCTGAGCACCCATGTAAGGCAGTGCAGAGCTGCAATACCCGCCAATACAGGCAAGTGGCTGTGAGACAGTTGTATGATTATTATCCTGATACGGCCTGTGACGCCCTGAGGAGCGGCTGCATTGCTGACAAACATCACTGTATAGGGCCTGCGGAGGTGGAAACCCGCCATCCCAACAACTTTGCAGAGCAGATCCAGTGCACTGCGGACCAGTTTGCCATCCCTGCACGAGTAGAGTGGTGTTCGCTCCCACTCCAGCGTACAAGCCCACAGCACAAGCAAGCACATTGTGACATCTGAGATTGCTCTCCCGGAGTCCCTCCAGTTCTGTTGCGGCCCGCGCTCATACGTGAGAGAGTGGCAAGGCCGATTGGGGACAACCGAAAGCAGACACCAAAGTGCTGAGTACACATGGCGGGCCTCGCGCGGACTACACCGCAGCGCCCTGACCACAGCTCACAAGACTGATGTGATCTTGCCCGTGTGGGGTCAGAGGGACGTTGGAACCACATAAAAACAGGCAGCAAACATGCACCCCCCACAGGGGGTGGCAGCGTGCCCATCTGAGCCAGGCGCATTTCTCCCGAGTGTGAGAGGCAGCGCACCAGCTCGACCAGCACTGGAAAGGAGCTGACTGTTACGAGGTATGCAATACTACTAACCCGTTCCCAGTAGCTGTCGGCGGGAGTGGGCTATCATTAGCCTGGGTGTGTAGGACACACCAGAACCGCTGGGAAAGACGGAGCAGAGCAAGTGCTGTGTCATCCTGGGGCTGCCTATGAGAAAAGTGACCCCCAAGTAGAGTAGACATACCAATCGGGGGCTGCCATTTCCAGGCCCTCTGAGACGCTGCCTAATTGCGTAGTGTGTGGGAAGCCCGACAAACAGTGTGCTACATTGCCAAACGGTGGAAAACAGGGCCTTTGAGCAGAAGTGATCATCCATAACCAGCCTGCCAACATAGTTGAAAAGGGGGACTGGACATTGCAGCCCAAGAAGCCTATCCTCATTCAGTTGCATTAAGCAATGTCACCGGTGTGCAATTTGCAGCCAATATCTGCTGGGTGAATTAAGCCAAACCGCTACAAGATCACCAAAAGCCCGGGCACAACATACAAGTGGGGGACAAGTGGTGGCGTTGTGCTGAACCGGATAGAGAATCTTGCACACTTCCATGAGGTCCCCTGCAACTAAGGGAAGAAACGTGGCTGTGTGTGCCTCAACAGAAAGGAGGTCAGCGGAACACAGTGGCATCTGAGGCTCAATCAAACATAGGACAATAACAGCCCCAGCTGCACAAGCGGAACGCCATGGACGACATTATCTGATACAAAACATAAGAGAGAAAACGGACGAGGACGTGTGGACGAACTGCCCCTCCGTGATCCTGGGGGTCAAAGATCCAAAGCTAGTGACAATTTGTCTGATTCTGTATTCTGCACACACACACATGGAAATGGTTTTCCCTACTCATATTTACCTTCAGAACCAACGATTTAGGAGCCTTTTCAGAGACTAGAACAGAGTTTTGAAAGGTGAAAGTCACTTGTTTTTTGGTTAGAATGAGGCCGTTTTTCTGTAGCAAGCAAACTATCTACTGCAGGGCTGCGGTCAGATGACACCCATCGATGTGAACAAAATATTACAGAATGCACAATAGCTTTGTGCTGCAGCTTTTGGTTTCTACAAATGTACCATTGCATGCTCCACATGTTCGTGGTAGGACTGCGGAGAGAGCCAAAAGTGAACGCCAATGAAGGCCTTCGACACACAGATCTAACTGGAACACTGCACGTAATTACATTCTCAGGAATGGCAAGGAAAACTACCATACTTGGTTAGTTTAGTTTAGTTTAGTTTCTTTATTTATACCACGCACCGAACCCTGAGGTAACTGGGCGCCGGAGACTTAGAGGAGGTTACAACAGAGTATATACATACAAGAGTGTAGACGAGCATGATAATAACATTAAGCGCAGTTGACCGGGTTACATGGTGGTCGACCAAGGAACAAGTACATTAATAAGTTTGTCAGACGGTGATGGAATTCTTGTTCGCAAGCCAGGCCTTTGTTTTTGCTCTGAAGGTCCAGAAGGAAGGTTCTGCTCTGAGGTTCAGCGGTATAGCGTTCCATTGTTTTATGATCAATTTGAAGGCCCCCACTGGCATTCCAAGTATGGGTGAATGATCCGTGCTGGAGAAGGACCCAGCATACCCCAGTCTTCTCTGAATTGTAATGCGTTCTTTGGAATATAGTAAAGTAGAGCCCAATGAGTGGAACCATGTCCCTGCGTTCGTGTGCCAACTTTGCACACCAATCCGTGAACCTATTTTGCTATTGGACAAAATCATAAAAGCAGGTGTTACGTGTGGAAATGCCTCTGTGCGTGCCGTTTGACCCTAGCAAAGTTTGTATTCGTTGAGTGTGCCTTGGTTATGAGCTATGCATTCCAGAGCTCCTCCCTCATTCACAAAGGGATGCACTCTGGGAATTCGTTCCTCTGCGGGACACGGACGTGAGACAAGACTTTTTCCTAATGGACTAAGGTTCTTAACAAGGAATGTCGGCAAACATTGTAAGGCGAACCACCAATACAACTATCAAAGTTACAAGACCGACAAAGCCTTGAGGACGACCTAGGGTCGAAACACGTGTCGGCTGTTTTTTGACTACAATAATAAATAGCAATTAGCGTTACAATTTGCAGAGTGTGAATGACCCACAAAAGACACTATTTAAGGGTTTCCCGCAGATCATCAGCACAACTAGTCTTAGCATACTCATAACCTTACTGATTGACAAATGACATCATTTTGACATTAACGCAGCATTTCCGTCAACTTCCTTGTACCGTTATCTGATAAACCTGCTGTATCAAAATTTAAAGAAATAATGGATTTCCTTTTTAATTAGGAGGCATGCAAATGTGACTCACCATTCATTTAGCTGGCTATAACCTTGGGTGCCTGCACAGATAGCTGTTGGCAAATGAAACGTTGCAAATCTTTCTGTCATTGTAATTTGAACTACACCTGTGTCTTTCTCAGGTTACGAGAAAGACGATGCTGAGTTATTGAATATTGCTGCGTGTTGAAAAGTGACACTATTAGTTCATATAGCCTGGTGTTTTTTTTATAATTCATTTGAATGCTGAGAAAAAAGGTTGTGTCGCTATTGTACTGTATTGCTCATTTCTCTGTATGGTATGCCTGCTCATTGTTGATGGTGTGAGTTTTGCTGTATATATATATATAAAAAAACTTTGTTGAGGGGACGTTATGGATAAGTTGCCCTACCAAAAACCTCTGCACTTCACTAAAACAATTATTTCACCCTCCCCTTTATGCTTCAACTTACAACCGAAAAACCCCTGAAATTCGACAGTTATGGTAAACTAAATCCCCAAACCTGCCACCACCCCTGTGCACTGTTAACACTAACATCCAGGGCATGAAAGATGTCATCTCAAATGTCACTGATGACATCACTGATGACATCACATGTTTAGCCCCGTTGTTTTTGTTCCCTGCCATATATATATATATATGTACAGTCAGTAAAAAAACTTTGTTATAGGAATGTTATACTTCACAGTGAAGCCAAACACCACTGCATATTCCCCCATTATGGTAAGCTAAGCAACCATAACTTTCACCATCTACGTGCATTGCTAAGACTAACACCCAGGACATCAAAAACGTCCCTGCTCTCATTTCTTGTTCCACTGCCTTAAGTATCAACGAGGAATTTGGTAAGAGCATTTAGCAGTATAGCATCAGTTCATTCCGTGCTATGATGGAATTTAGTGACTGTAAAGTAAGTTCTTTCCTGATAACTCCCACAGGAGTTGATTGTGGTAAATTGAGGACCTCGCGCCAGTAGCAGCCTTCTACTTTTAACATAGAACATACAGAGCCCCCTCCCTATTGATATTAGAAAGGGACGGACTGAGCGCCTGTTTACGGACGGGGGCGGAGAGGATCAACATTACCCAAAGATGCGGAGGGTATCTGAAAGTGTACTATTGTCTTACAGAAAAACTGTGCAACATAGAAAAAGGGCATAAAGATATTATAAGTAGTAATAAGTAAATATGGAAACCTGAAGATGGGAAAAGAAAACAACACATTTAATAACCATGTAGAATGAAGTGGATGGTACCAAAACAAAAAGCATGCCTCCAGTGTAATCACTTCACAGAAACTCGGCAGCCTGGAACTACAGTGGACGGACGCAGTAGGACAAAGGGAGATTACATCAAAAGAGTGAGTGGAGGTCATTTTTTCGTATGTGTGTTTTTTTTTGGTATGTGGTGCAGAAATAATAATTTCTTTCTGTTGTTTT
Organism: Ambystoma mexicanum; assembly: GCF_040938575.1. NCBI lineage: Eukaryota > Metazoa > Chordata > Amphibia > Caudata > Ambystomatidae > Ambystoma > Ambystoma mexicanum. The sequence continues at coordinate 678,958,111 of NC_090924.1, read as the reverse complement.
GACTCAGAAATGGCAAGTACTTTGGAGTGGCTGGAGGAGAATTTTCTGCATGGGGAAATGTCTGAAGACAGCAACAATAATGGAACACATTGCTCTGCATATGCAAAATAATTACCAGTATTTTATAGGGATTTAACATATGTATATTGTTTTTGAACAGACCAGGAAAGAAAAGAAGAAAGGGCAACAAACGAGACAGAAGAAGACAGGATAAAAAGGATTGAGCAGAAAATGGATATACAATGACAATTTTAAAAGTTTAAGGGAGTTTGTGGAGGACTGTGTGAGAGGAAAAGTACGTTACCATTGTCCCACCTGTACCTGCCCCGCTTCTCCATTCCCTAGTGAACCATCCCCAAACCTTCAAGAGGAAAATAGACGTTTTGATGAAATATCCATCCCTTCTTCCCCTCACAAATCTTCTCCTCATAACCAGCCCGTGTTGAATCCTGATTCCCCCATATTTGTGTCAGTGTCCGCTTCCCCCGCTATTTCTTTGGACTGAAGTGTGTGTGTGTGTTTGGAATATTTTTGTACAGTAGTTGTAGTGAAAGAGTTTGAGTAAAAAAATTTCAAAAAATAAAAAAAAGAAGTAAAATGTTCACGAACAGCGCGCCTGTTCGACCTATCCGCAAGGAATGGAATGTGGGTGCTAAGAAGGCAGTACACCTACCATTACTAATGTCAAGGAAGATGGATTGATGGTTGACTGCACCATCTGTAGAAGGTGTGCGTACATAAACAGAAAGGGGCATCCTAAGGACATTATACCTCGCCGTACCGCTTGCAAACGAGATGAAACATGTTCGTAGAACACACCAGATGTCCGGAATGGGTGTAAATAAGCAAAATGGGAGTGTGTGAAGAACAGTATACCTGTCCGTATCGGGCGCAGCCAAAATGGTGCCGTCCGTAGAACAGGGGCGGTGGCCGGCAAGTTCGTAGGCAAACAAAATGGAGTTGTCCTAAGGACACTCGAACTGTCCGTACAGTGAACATATCATGTGTGCACATGCGCAGTACAACCGTACGTATAGCGAACATCACGCCTGTCCCTAACTGTCCGTCTCACGTGTGTCGCACTTTGAATTAGTTGGAGAACCCGAACACTGTCCGTAGGACACTTGCGCGCATGTGCACGTTGGATAATCTGCATTTGCTGTCCAGCAGAGTCCCATTTCTGGCGCGGAAGTGTTGAGGACATCATCATGTGACTGCACCCACGCTCAGCGTGTGGACTAAGTTGCACAGTTTGTGTGCTTCCGCAGCAGTACAAAAGGACACAAGGCAAAGTATTGTAGAGTGTAAAAATGTAATTTCACACATCCCAGACAATAGTTTACCTGAGGACTTGGTGTGTAAAACTTTTGTACCGCAGGGAAGAAGACGGTCACAAGGCACACCCCTCCACCCCTACAAATGGCCACACCCCCGAGCGCATCTTCATTGTCCTTCTAGCTATAGCAGATTGAGGTGTACTGCCTTTACTGCTGTAGTGACCAAAAGGAAACTAATCGGTATGGCTTCCATGGCTGCTGTTGGGTCAATAGCCTCTGCACCACCCCCAAACCCACCACCACCACCACCTCCCCATGGGCCTGCAGAGAGATATACGGGTGAGGATGTAGAGAGTGAGGAAGAAGAGGAGCAAGAGAAAGAAGTGGAGGAACTCCGCACTGGGAGCACTCGCCGGGAGTCGTGGGTGTGGCGGTTGTTTTCCGTTTATGGGAACGTACCAAAAGCACGTGCAAACCTGGTGAAGTGTAACCAGTGCGAGGTGGTGCTGAGTCGCGGGAGACTTGGTGCGTACAGCTTTGGTACGACAACCATGAAGCGACACCTCACTTCGTTCCACACTGCGGACATTCGCAAGGCGGTGCCATTTGAAGAGCGTAGTCGATTGAGTTCCTCCACAGCAGCCTCTGTGTCCGATTCTCCCACCACAAGAGACACTCCTGTGGGGGAGCGACTCCCTCCAGCTGCCTCACAAGCCATTCGCAATGCTGTTGACCCTTACCTTTCAAAGGTGACAGTAGTGTGTACGTATTGTGACGTAGTACTCTGCAGGGGGGAGAGTTTTCGAAGTGCTTTTGAGGCTGCAGTCACAGAGCACCAGAAGATCTGCTCCCTACTTAAATGAAGCTTACTCTATATCTTTCTCTGTTCACTTGCCCTTTCTTATTTCCGTGGCTGGTGTCCCTTCCTTACCCTCCTTTGGCCTCTTCTCCTAGTGTGTCGTGTGCTGTGAAGTAATAAACGTGAAAGCAACAACAATTAAAGAAAAGGCTCTTTTCAGAGCCGCCTTTCTCAGTTTAACAATAGAACTATGAAATGACGGCCGTTGACCCCCGCGGAGTTGTAGAAAAGTTTGCGGACACTCGTAGGGGAAAAAAAAGTAGGGTGCAAGCGGAGCAAACACAATGAAGTGTACGCTGGGGGTAAGTGGTGGCTCTGAAAAGAGCCTTTCGGTGGTGTGTTGTGTGGGTCAAAAACTGTGGATTGGAGAAAATGGATTGTCAGATAGGTTAGTGTGATTTCAAAAGAGGTTGCAATGCATTTTGCACATTGCGAAGAAAAATCTGATTGCCAGCATATGTGAGGTGGACTCCATCTCTGCGGAAAATGAAAGAGCTGCGAAACAAAATGTTATCATTGTGGAAAGAGGACATGCCAACATCTCTTAAAAAGGCACAAACAGCCTTATTCACATTGCGTCTTGCGTTCTTTATTTGTGGGCCAAAAGCAAAAGAACGCAGCCATATTTGTCTTTGCGCAATACGGGAAAAAAGTATTTGAGAATTTGGAAACATGTCCATGAGCTTCGCAAGTCCTTTATTCATTGCAAATTGCAAAGAAATTCCAGAGACATGGCCTAAACTGTTTCCTCCGCAATTAATGATCAGTATATCTGGAGGACGCTCTGTCAGTAAAGTAACACAGAGAGGTTCCAAGTCCAGCCACCTCATGCCACGCACGCCATGCCAGTGCACTTCCATATGAGGAAATCGGAGATCTGCAGATAAACGGAAGCTTTCTGCATGCACCTTCAACCAATGTATCCATGAGTGTCCCAAAATAAAGATAATCTGATTTCGAGCATGGAAAGCCATGGCTGTGTGGTCTTCTGTCAGGGAGATGACTTCTTACTAAAGTGCGCCAGTCAGAACACAGCTACTGAACTTTATGGACCAATCCCTAGCTCTGCTCATTCTCATTTGCATGGGTCTCCACCCCTGAATCCCCATTGGTGATATGCGCTGGCTGCAAACTACCGCCATGTTTGCGGACATGTATAGGATCAGAGCGTGACGACGGAACATTAAAGTAATATTCCCCCTTTTCCCCTTTAAGGTGGATTTCTGAAAACAACCATTTTTTTAAAAGTTTTGGCCAGATACCGTACAGACATCTGTTATTTTTTGTTTGTTTGTATTTTAGACCTTGCTTTGCTCCTACAACCGTTACAGAACCTTCTCTAAGGCAAGCCTTACGTTCCAAAAGAACATCGCATTTCCCAAAGAAGACAAGCGCAACACCATCTGCTTCAAAATAATCTGCATTGCTTGGAGCAATGTTATCGTGGCTGCAGAAAAACATACCAGCTCGTAGCATGAATGCACGCATGCCGTGATTGATGATACAGCTACCAATGCTTTGATCCGGACAGAAAACAGAATTGTGGTCCCATTTTACTCTAGGGAGTAAAGCAGAAAAAATTACTTTCGTTGTTGGGAAGATGGTCATGAGTGCTTCAACCAACTGTGCCAAATCTGCCAACAAAGTACGTGAACTCACGTATCCCAAATGGCAAGCACCGTAGTGCAGAATTACCACATGAGGAGTGGTCATTGCACGCATGTCTCTGCAAACTTGCAGAATTGCTACAGCATTGGCATCAGTGTCTGCACTCCACACGACCTCCACTCCTGACATCGAAATGGTGTGCCACATGCCTACTCTCGGCATAGTAATGTAAGCGATGCACAAAAATGTCTCCAAGCAGCAAAACCCTGACCCTCTCCACCTCTGCCATTTTCAGTGTGTGCACCGTCTTTCGACACAAAAGAGTAATGTGAACATCTGATTGGCTGATGCCTACAGTCCCCTTTCCATGCAGGATTAGCTGTAGAAACCCGTATGTGACACGCCCTACCTGCAGACAAGCGTTGCCTAGGTGCGGCACGTAACTCTTACCCAGTCCTTCCACCCTTTCCACAGCGGTAACAAATCAAGTACCTCATTGGATACAACTAAGCAGTTGCACAACCATCCACCAATCACATTAAACATCGCTAATTCTAACTCCGTCATCAACATTGCGCACTTCAAAATTACTGTCGATGATTCTGAATGGAAGTCGCATATCATTGCAAAGCACCTACTTCACAAGCTACTGTGCAAGTACTGCGAATTTCTACGTACAGCTCCATGCATGCGCACATGCATGAGTATAGAGTACAGGTATGTATATTTTAATCATGTGCAACCCTTATGATTTAATTTAGACAAAATAATGCCGTTAAATGTGCATAGGCAATACATACAAACGCTCCCCGTTTTAAGTGCAGGATGTCCGATTTGTCATTGACAAACCGCACGACTGCTTAGTGTCTTCCGCATAACCTGTACAAATGTTGCAAGCATGCCTATTTAGGGCGGAACTCAATTGTGTATGTGGAAATGTCGGAGTTGTGTACTGTGTACGGTCTACAGTAATGCTACTTGCAATGTAATCATATGAGAAAAGTAAGCGCTCCCGATTGCTGTGGTGACATCTCCTTCTGAGGGTCTCCCGATGTGTCGGCATTGTGCTTTTAGTTTACAAGTAGACATTTTTTCCCCATCTACTACTGTGCCCTATCACTTACAAACCTCCCTCCTATGCATAGTGCACCTTGTAAAAAACAAGGCATTTCCATAACCTTAAAATTGTTAGCAATTTTGAAGGACTTTCAAGTACTATATTGCAAATACCAGGCAAACACTGCACAGAGTGACGTGAAGTGCACACAAGCACTGGGTTGAAATATGAAAGTAAAATGCTCTGACGAAAGAAGCACAATTAATGTGTGCAGTATCATCACTGCTGTAAACACACAAAGTAATTGATTTTGTTTTCTTCAATTGCAGTGAAGACTACTCTCCTGAGAATCAACAGCATCTACACTGCAGACGACATATCCGAAGAAACCTAGTCATCTTGCAAAAAAAAGTAAGCACAGTACTACCTTTATATTGTAACGGTGGTTGGTCAAAAGGCCGAAAAAAAATCCTGAATAACAAAAATCTCAAAAAAAAGGCCGAAAAAAAAAATATCGAATTTATTATTTTTTTATATATATGTATTTTTTGGGTCAGGTAAGTAAAACAAAGGGTTAAAATAAAAAAAATAGAAAAAAAGGGCGGTTGGGGGGGGAACCCCCCCATTTCGAAAAACAAACGTCATAAAAAAAATTAAATATTTTTTTTTCGGCCTTTTTTTTCATGATTTTTTTTTTCGAGATTTCTTATTTCGGTTTTATGACCATAAACCTATTGTAACTACTCCTCAAAGAGTCTGCGTGGGTTATTTGGTTATTTTGGGCACCAAAGCAAACATTGATTTCTAAACCATTCTACCTACAAATATCCATTTATTGAACAAAGAATAACAGGCAGAATGGCTGACAAATCACTGTGTGTTTGGAACTCAAATAACATACGTAATCCTTAGAAGGTTAGATTTAGAAAAGAAGTTGCTGTTGCAAGTTTATGGCATTTCGTTTATTAATAATGGTTCTCGTCACAAGTAGCCCACTTTGTACTCTGATCTGAAGCACATTTTAGTAGTATACAAACAGTAAAGTAGCCTTACCAAATCATTGCAAGAGTTCAATGCCCAATGACACACCATGACAAAGAGCTTCCCCATCAGACTCATGCATACATGCACACAGCACACATACATTGGACAACAGACCAAAGTATACCTTTTTTTTCAACAGACACCAAAGAATGCCTACCAAAAAACAACTCTGTAGAAAGGAACGCAGAAGTAGAGCAAATAAAAATAAAAGTGCCCAATGTAAGCATCCACCTGTGGTAGAGTTTGTAGAGAATCTTGGAACAAACCAGCTAATGCAGTTGGTTAGCAAAACAAAGGAAGTCTCCACTATCGAAACCTTACCTCCTCCATCAAAATGTGTCACAAAACACAAAACTGTTGGCAAAAAAATGGCTACCAGTACAGCTAACAATGCTCCTAATAATCCTGTTAGTGTCACAAGAACCCATAGTAAAAAAAGTATTTTATCAAAAATGTTTTATCACAGAGTCCTTCAGAATCTTCTAAGAAGAGGACCAAAATCATCCTCACCCCTTAAAACCTACTGTAGAAAGTTAATCCTACAAGCTCTCGTGGACAGTGCAATCCTTCTCAAAAGGAAGTTGTTTATATTAGTGTTAAATAGGATGAAAGCACTAACAAAACTAAGTACTAAACTACAAAAGAAACTCAGCATTAAACGGATTCTGAACAAAAATAATTTCTTACATGTTTGTGGTGGTGAATGGAGTCACACAACAACCACAGAACCATATTTTAATGAAGAAGCATACAAACAAAATCAAACAAACACAATTGCCATCCATAGCAGTGGATGAAGGTATGAGAAAATCAATACTACCATCATGGAACAAGAAACACTGATTACAAAACTATCCCCTGAAAATTCAGAATTGCCTCTCGATTCAGCAGAACCACACCGTCCAGTGTACAAATGGCGTACACATCAATGTGTGCCATTCCAAACAAAGCTTTCAAATCTTTACGTCAGTTCCTCAATCAATATGTAAAAGGTAAAGACAAAAGTAAAATGAAAGTGCTGCAAAATATGGATATTTGTCCAGTGCGGAAATACACAGGACTAAAAGGACATTCATTAGCCTGTATTTCTGGGCCTATTTGCAAAAGTACCTTCCATGATATCAAAAGAATATCAATACATCATTCCAATGTAAGAAATCCTGTGTATAAAATATACTATGCAAAAAGTCCAGCTTCAGAATTAGGCAATTTAAATACCACTCTTCTGCATGGTACACCCAAATACTTACAAGAAGAAATTGACCGTATTCAGAAAAAGTATTTGAAAGTGAGAGCTACTTACAAAATGCAACAGTTTTAGAACATAGTAGCAGCAATTCTGCACATAGCAACCTTCTATTACACACATACAGAAAAGAAATAGTACAATTTAAAAGGTCATCGGCTGAAGTACCAAACCATGTGTGCGTGTGTTGCCGCAGAACGTTTTACAAAAGGAACACAAAAAAATTGGACATAGCATACAAAATAGAAGACAATGAAGAATCTAAATGGTTTGAATTAGCTCTGTACCTTTTAGCTGAAAACAAATATGAACTAACTGAACGCCTAATATGTTGCAGTTACTGTACTACAAAGTTAGACAACAACCTCACTCCTTCACGTGCTATTACAAATAATTTGGAATTGTTTCCATTACCAAAAATCCTGCAACAGCTCAATTTGTATGAGAGCATAATAATTCAAACAGTTCACCCATTTCAAGCAATTATACGCCTTCATCCAAAAACAGCAAAATTACCTTCCTCTGAATTGGTGAAAGGCATTCGTGGCAAAGTAGTTTATTTGCCATTAGATCTAACGGAAAATGTACACACTCCAGGAGTGGAACGTTCAATAGAGCATTCTTTAATAGTCTTGGTAAATGGAGTACCAACAAAGGACAAAAATAATGTGGCAACAATTAGTGGACTTACACAAAGTTAGAGAAGCATTGCAATATCTAAAAGATAATAATGAGTACTACAAGGAAATAAATATTGATGAAAGCTTAAGGGAAACAACTGAAATAATTCAAGAACCATCAGAAACTGGACAAATCGAACTTCTGGATCCAGCTACAGTATCCACTCTTTTGGACCATTACATAATTCATCCATTGCATTCCAATGAAAGCATAGATGATGCACTAGAAACTTACCAAATGCGATAAACCAAAGGGTCACAAATGAGTATTTGGGGAAAAAGTATAGAACCACATGCTTTTCCACTGCTATTTCCTACTGGCAAAGGTGGAAGATACGACGATAGACCCACTCAGATTGGGGCATCAGAATACCGCTCATTACGAATGTATTCACATTATCCCAGATTTAGACAAAATGTGGAATACATATTCCACCTACTCTATGAAAGTGAATTAGCAACACTATGGGCCTCATTACACGTTGTGCGGTAATGGAATACTGTTACCGGTAATGATTTACCGGTACCGTTAATTCCCTAAGCAAATCACGATCCGGACCCACCGCTATCTGCGCACCCGTTAATTACGGTGCCACTAATAGCGGCAAGGCCGCGGGCGTGCGACCCACATGCCGGAATTAGCGCCATGGCGCTAATACCAGGCCATCACAAGCCATGCGGACATGGTATTAGCGGCATGTAAAACACCCAAAAACCCCTTACCGGCATGGCGCTAATAACGGCATCGAAAAGCACCCGTTAAGAGACCTGAGCAGTGTACCCATCAACTACAGGTGGACACAATCAGCACAGGCGCATGCAATGGGGACAGGCAGCACAAAAGAGCACACCACACCCCTACCCACACCCCTTCCCACACCAAGATGGTCCCAATAGCAGCAGCATGACATGACAGCCTTGACTACATGATAGCAGTGCAGCACCTACAACAACAGCCAGCACCAGAGGTGAGCCGTAACAGGCACCCATTACTCACACCATACAGGCGAAGACAGCCATCCACTGAGGAGGTGGCTCCTAACCCCTGTACGGAACCCACAGAACCATCAGGAAGAGGACAACAATATAGTACATCCTTCCAATGACAGTGCTCCGCTGCCTAAGCGGCCTGGGTGTGGCACTCCTGTAGGGCCGTGTCAAAGTGGCAAAGACAACCATGGCATGTGTAGAGCATCACAAAATGTGCATATGATGGAATGTGCCTATGCCACTTGAAATTGACATGCAACCACCAGAAGAGTATGATGTGGCTGGGGATGAGTGCGGGTGGAATGCCCCAGCAGGACATGAAACAGGCAGTGCCAAGGAGGCACACGATGTGCATCAGCATCTGATTCTGTAATCTCATCATGCACCAAGGTGAAATAGCATGGACGTAGATGGGAATTGTTGCCCTGGTGCATGTTTCGAGGCCCACAAAGGACCCTGTCCACAATGAATGACACATACACAATAATGGAGACCACGCTTGGGTTTCAAACTCTGAACAGTGTATATTGAACATATTGTGGTACTAAAGTGCATAACCCAAACTCCCAAAATACACCCTTACCCCACTCCCCCTCAACACACCCAAATACACCCTTACCCCCCTCTCCCCTCAACACACCCAAACACACCCTTACCCCCCTCCCCCCTCAACACACCCAAACACACCCTTACCTCCCTCCCCCCTCAACACACCCAAATACACCCTTACCCCCTCCCCCCTCAACACACCCAAACACACCCTTACCCCCTCCCCCCTCAACACACCCAAACACACCCTTACCCCCCTCCCCCCTCAACACTCCCATGTGAGTCTCATGACGTAAATGTGTCCATTGCCACATGTGGCACACGAATCCTGGTGGCCCTATTTGCCAGTGCCTGCATCGTCATCTGGTGGCTGTGAAGCCGTGCGCCGCAGGTTCCGCATAGACCAGCGCAGGGGACTAGTCTGGCGTGAACTCCCAGACGAGGAGGGGCCTGGTTCTTCCTGGGCCGTGAGTGGGCACCGACGCTCAATAGCGTCTGCTATGCGGTTCATGGCCTGCCGCAGTTGGGCCATTTCACTGCAGATTCGGCTGGTGCATGCCTCCATGCCCTCCCTTGTCTGCTGTGCAAGTGTAGCAATGTCCTCCCTCAGGCGGGCTGTCTCTGCCACATGTTGACCTACTATGCCACTCATCTCAGTCTGCCTCTGGTAGATGGTCGAGAGGTCATGTCGCATGGTGGGTGCTGGTGGGATGGCTGATGCACCTGGTCCCATTGCACTTGCATCAGGAGAGGATATCTGGGGGCTCCATATCCCTTCAGGGGTGGGTGAATCTCCATGACTACCCGGACCTGAGGAGTACCTCGGGCTTGCCAGTAAGGGGCTTGTTGGTCTGGGGCTCTGGCTATCAGCATCAATGGCAGGTGTGTCCTCCTCATCTGAAGGTGGGGCCGTGGCTGCTGCTTCACCCGTTGAGCTGGTGGCAGCAGAGTGCATTCCCTCGATGCTGCCCTCACCTGCTGGGAGACACACTTCCGTGGGTGCCACGACGGGAGCAGCCATGGCCTGTGGATGCGTGCAACTGGTGTTCCGGCTGCTTTTGTCCCTGTGGTCATGGACACTCGTCCTGGCTGCTCTTGTGGATGTGGCGGTGTCCCCTGTGGCATCCCTCCTTGCTTTTTTGCTGGATGTGGGAGCAGGTGTGGAATTGCGTGCCTCCTCAGTGTCAGTGTGTGATCCTGCAAGGGTGAGAAATGTTGACAACCATCAGTAATGGGTCGACCTGCCTTGAGCAAAATGAATACGTCATGCCGTTCTATGCATTCCGGGCTCTTTAGTGTGGATGCAGGTAATGGGGATGTTGGGTGGGTCATGCATGAATGGGTCTGTGTTGTACGGGCATGTGGTGATGCATGCATGTCTGTTTGTGGCTGGAGCCACGGCATTCATATGGACACATGATTGGGGGGAACATCACACTTCACTGTGTATTGTTTGATGCATACACTCACCTCCATCGGACGAAACGGCCATGCCATGCTCCATTTGTCCAACTCCCTCAATGCATTCCACCCCGATGGTTGATGCACATGTCTCCTCCCACTCAGTGAGCTTGATTGGCGATTCACTGCCTCCTCCTGTGCCCGTAGCCAGGTTGCGGTTCACGGATAGAATGTTCCGCACACGGAGCCGGAGGTCATCCCACCTCTTTCGGCAGTATTTGACTGTGCGGGTTGTGGTGCCTACCGCGCTGACCTTGTGGGCTACCTCTTCCCAGATGGCCTTCTTCTTCACAATGGTCTCCCGACGCATGTCGTTGTTGAAGACGACATGAGCATTGTCTGCTAGTGTCTGCGTTAGCATAAGGAGCTCCTCCTTGCAAAATTTCTCCTTGCGTTGCCGCTCAGACGATTTTTTAACGGCCTTGGGCATCTTCACGGTGTCCTTGGTGTATTTACCAACGTGGTTCCTGGTAAGGTGTCCTGGATAAGGAGGATGGTAATGGATTGTGTTTTTAAAGATGGCCGCCGTGCTCTTTCCCGTTCCGGTGCGATGACGCTATTTCCGGTTCCGCAATATTACGGTAACCGCTATTAGCGGTGACCGCTAATGGCGGTCACCGCTATTTGCGGAAACCGCTATTTGCATGTGGCGGCAGGTCGGAAGTGCTAACAGCGCTTTCGAGGATGCCGTTAAGGGACTTTTTGGGGAGTTTAGCGGCATGGCGGTAGGCTCATTACCGGCATGGCGGTAGGCTCGTGCCCGCGATCTCGTAATGGCATGCAATTTGCGGCCTCTTGCGAGGGCGGACACGCTAATTACGCCATGCCGGTAATTGCCGATTTTTACCGCCTACCGTGTAATGAGGCCCTATGTTATGGAGTTGCACACATTCTAAAATCTGGAACCCACTTTCAAAATATGTCAGCTATGCAGTTAATACAAAAAGTACAGGAAAAAGATGAGGTTTTACGATCAAGTATAACAAATTTGTTTGCAAACATGCGTGGTACAAAGGAATAATGGTTCAGACGGCACAGACACGTGCGTTGCATGATCAGAAACCTTGGACCACCAACTTGGTTTGTTACGCTAAGTTGTGCAGAATATGCATGGGAAGATTTACATGAGTTCCTACGCATAGCAAACAGCAACAAAAACAACATAGATATATTAACACCTGGAGAACTTTGCTCTCTAGATCCAGTTAATATCTCAAGATATTTCCATCATCGTTTCATTGCCATGCTACACTTTATTTGCAATAAAACTGTTCCTCCCCTTGGAGAAGTGCAGCACTTCTTTTGGAGAAAAGAATATCAAACGAGAGGAGCACCACATATTCACATGCTGTTATGGATCAAAGGTGCACCGAAATTTGGGCACAACAGTGATAGCACTGTTTTGCAGTTTATCCAAAAATATGTCACATGTGAAATCCCTTCACAACAGACACATAGAGCCTCATTACACGGAAGGCGGTATTGATTTAACGTTACCGGTAATGTATTACCGGTAATGTTAAATCCCTATGTGGATCACGACCCGGCACACCGCTATTAGCGGCACCGCTAATTACGGTGCCACTAATAGCGGGCAGGCCGCTTGCGCGACCCGCCATTCCGTTAATTACGCCATGCCGCTATTAGCACAGCATCACAAGGCCAGTGCACATGCAAATAGCGGCATGGTAAATCCCCCCAAACCCCTTACCGCCATGGTGCAAATACCGGCATCGCGGACCACCCGTTAAGGGAAATGGGCAGTGTACCCACCTGCCACAGGTGGACCAAATCAGCACAGGTGAAGGCCATGGAGACTGTGGCAGCTCAAAAGGAGCACACCACACCCCTTCCCACACCCCTCCCCACACCAAGATGGTTCCAATACTGGCAGAATTACATGGCCTGGAGGACCTCATTGCAGCGCAGCTGCTACAACAACAGGCAGCACAAAGGAGACGCAGGAGGAGGAGGAGGAGGAGGGCAAGACAGGCACAGCAGGCACCACAACGGCACCTAATCATACCACAGAGGCACCCACCAGTACCCAGGACCAGAGCCAGTCCATTCAACCTGACCCCTGAGCAGATACACACCCTGTACCACCTGGACAGGGCTCCCATCACCAGCATCATGGACATGATCCACGACGACATTGCGAGCCTCATAGACATCAGAACTGCCATCCCCCCGCTACTGAAGGTGGTGAGTGTGCTCCACTTCCTGCCCACAGGCACCCATCAGCATACAGTGGGACAGATGCATGGCATCTCACAACCAGTATCCTCACGCACGCTGAACCAGGTACTCGATGCACTCCTGAAGCATGCACCTGAACACATATCCATGCCACAGACTGCCCAGGAGATTGCAAACACAAATGTTTGCTTCTATTCACTGGCAGGCATTCCAAGTTGCATCGGGGCCATCGACTGTACCCATGCAGAATTGGTGGTCCCACATCACAATGAAGCAGTGTACCGAAACAGGAAGCAATTCCACTCTATCAATGCCCAAATGGTATGTGACGCCAGCAAGATAATCACACATTGCTGTGCCTTATTCCCAGGATCAACACATGATTCCATGGTTCTGCGGGACTCAAGTATGCCACGCTACATGGAGCGACACACCGGACAACGTACGTGGCTACTTTGTGAGTAGCAGGGCAAGCACATGGCAGCGTGATTTTGGGAGGGAGAGATACATACTCCAACTGGGTGTGAATGGGGGGGGGGAGATACATACTCCAACTGGGTGTTGACTGGCGTCCGTAGGGAAAATGGACATACAGATGTACGCCAATGTCCTTGAGGGAAGGCCACGATGTACCTGAGAAGAATCCACATGCAATTTGAAGGTGCACGACTATGAGAACAATGCAGGCTGCTAAATATTACACATCCATCCCCATTGCACATCATGCCACGCCACATATTACACAAATCATCAACATGGCGTCAAGATGGTAATACAGAATCAGCGCATCACACCATCAATCCAGCAATGTACCCTTGAATGCATGCAAAGGGAACACCCCTAGACATGGCACTGAACCACACACCTATAGCACCACGGAAGTGATGCTTCACAGCATGGCAACATTGGTGTCAGAATGTCAGTACACATGCAGTGTGCTACAAAATTTGCCTGGCCCAGGGACACCTAAGACCTGGCCACACCCAGGACATGTGAAAACTACTGTTGTAGGCATTATTGTGCCATTTCTACTTGCAGGGTCGGCCACACACTTGCACGTTGCTGTCACACAGACCATCTGCATGTATGCGCTCATTTTAGCACTTGCATCACAATGCTATGTCAATTTGTGTGATGTGAACAGGCCGCCCTTGAGGTGAACAGTAACAGGACCCCATTCATCCCCCCATACAGGTGATGCGGCCTATCCCCTGAAAACCTGGCTCCTCACACCTGTACGGAGACCACAGAACAGGCACGAGGAGGTAATCAATCATGCACATACCCGTACCCGCATCGTGACTGAGCAGGCCTTTGGACTTTTGAAGTCCCGTTCAATGTGCATTACCAGGTCTGGTGCTGCTCTCCTGTATGGACATGAGAAGGTGGCCAAGATCACCATGGCATGTGTCATGCTGCACAATATGTGTGACAGACGGAATAGCCCACTGCCCCCTGACGTTGGGATAGAAGCACATGATGAGGATGATGATGTTGATGTGGACGGAGGTGAAGGGGATGCAGGCGTTGCAAGAGGGGATGGCCAGGAGGCACGTGCTGTGAGACAGCATCTGATCAGCCAATCAATCTGCGGAAAATGTTTTCGTACTGTCACATGGATATGGGGAGGAATGCACTGGTGTATGTCTCAGAGCACGCAATGGACCCTGTCGCCAATGAAGTACACACACACACAATAAAGATGTCCAAGGCTGTGTTTTCATCAGAAACCAGTGTATTGACTAACATAAAGGTGAAGAAGTGCAAGCCCCACAACATCCCACCACCCTTCCCACCCCCCCAACAGACCCATAACACCCTTCCCACCACCCCCCACAACAGACCCATAACACCCTTCCCACCCCCCCGACAACAGACCCATAACACCCTTCCCACCACCCCCCACAACAGACCCATAACACCCTTCCCACCACCCCCCCACAACAGTCCCTCATGTCTCTGCCATTTCTGCCATGGCCAATGCACACCGGGGTATCCCCATTAACCCCCTAATTGCAATTGTCCTTGGAAGGGTCTTGAGGGTTGCCAGACGTGCGCCTGGTGGTTCGCATCGAGCGCCTGAGGGGGCTTGTTTGTGTCGACCCTGAAGTCGAGGATGGGGCAGACTGGCCTTGTTGGTGGAAGTGGCGGTCCATTGTGTCTGCCATGTGGACAAGCACCTCCCTAAGACTTGCAATTTCATTGCATATCCTGTTCGTGTTGGCGTCCATGCGCTCAGTGGAGTGCCTCACCGTCTGGACTATTTTCTCAGTGAGATTGGCAGCCTCAGCGACATGCTGGCCAACCAGCACGGTCAGCTCCTGTTGGCGCTGCAGGATGGTGGAAATTTGGAGGTCAGTGCCGGGTGACCGTGCATTGGATGCCGTGCCCTCAGATGGCTCCAATGCAACAGGTGATGGTAGCATGGGTGACATTATTGCAGGGTTGGTGTCCTCGAAAGTCCCATCAGAACCAGGGGTCTGGGATGCCACTGGCTCTGGGCTTCCTGGGGGGCTTGGGGTGTGCATCTCCATGTGCTGGAGTAGGGTGTCCTCTGGATCGGACTGGGGGCCAGTGGCGGCTGCCTCACCAGCAGAGCTTGCCGCAGCTGATGGTGGGCCCTGGGTGTCTGGCATTGTTGACAGTGGGTTTGCCTCTGGTGGTGGGCCCACAGTTGGTGGTGCAGCTACTGCTGCCCTGGCAGTGGCACTGTGATGTAGGCTGCCACTCTTCAGGTGTGGCTTTCCACCCTTGCCCCTGGATGTTGAAGGGGTTTCCTCCGGCTCCTGTGCCCTTGGCCTCTTGGATGTAGGTGGTGCCTTTGATGCATCAGCAGCATCCTCCCCATCTGTATGTGAGCCTGTCAGGGACGAGAAGGGGGATGGCATTGGTTGCGTTTCAATATACTCAATGTA
Organism: Ambystoma mexicanum; assembly: GCF_040938575.1. Taxonomy (NCBI): domain Eukaryota; kingdom Metazoa; phylum Chordata; class Amphibia; order Caudata; family Ambystomatidae; genus Ambystoma; species Ambystoma mexicanum. Next base: position 678,942,226 of record NC_090924.1, on the reverse strand, counting down.
AATTACAGGAATGATGCAGTTGTGGCCATTGGGACTTAGCAGTTGTGGATGCAGGTGATGTGCCAGTTCAGTGCCTCATCCATGCATGGTTCAGTTTGGGACTTGTCTCTGGTGATGTGTGCATGTGTGTGTGTTTGGGTCTGACACTGACATGGTGACGGATGGATGCATGTGTGGATGTGTGTCCATGCATGAGTGGGGTCTGTGCTCACATATGGGGGTGACTGTACATTCACACCGCATCCTGTCATGTGTACACTCACCTGCATCGGAATTGGTAGCCACGCCGACCTCCATGCTGCCCACTCCATCGATGCTTTCGGTGGCAATCATGTTGGCGCATGTCTCCTCTCATTCCTTCAGGCGTATTGGGGAGCCATCTCCACCGGCACTGGCAATGCGGTGGTTCTCTGCCAGGATGCCCCTCACCCGCAGCCTGAGGTCGTCCCACCTCTTCCTGCATTCGCGCACAGTGCGGGTGCTGGTGCCCACGGCACTGACTTTGACTGCCACCTCCTCCCAGATGGCTTTCTTCTTGAGCAAGGTGGCGCGGCGCATGTCATTGGCAAAGACTACCTCTGCATGCTCTGCAAGGGTCTGTGTCAACATGACCAGTTCCTCGTTAGTATACTTTTCCTTCCGCTGCCTGTCACAGGTTTTCTTCAGGGCCTTGGGCATGATGCAGGTGTCACGGTTGATTTCACACAGCTCCCAACTCCAATATGGTCCAGGGGGCAGAGGATGGCAATGGATTGTGTTTTTAAAGATGGCCGCCGTGCTCTTTCCCGTTCCGGTGCGATGACGCTATTTCCGGTTCCGCTATTTAACGGTCAATGCTAATAGCGGTCACCGCTAATAGCGGTGACCGCTAATAGCATGTACAGTGAGGGCGGAGGTGCTATCAGCACTTTGGGCGGGCCCAGTAAGGTGCTTTTGCGGCATGGCGGTAGGGTCATTTACTGGCATGGCCCTATGCGCGTGTCCGCTTACTCGTAATGGTGCGCTATTGGCGGTCTCCTGTGAGGGCGGACACGCTAATAGCGCCATGCCGGTAAATCCCGTTTTTTAGCACCTACCGTGTAATGAGGCCCATAGTGGCCTGCATGGGCAGATTTTACAATTTCAAAGACACAAATGTGGCAAATATTGTTGCCGCAAATACAAAAACAAAGTTAAATAATACACCAAATGCCGCTTTGGTTTCCCCAGACCAGTTACAGAAACAGGTGAAGTAAAAAACTTCATGGGCCTCATTACGACCCAGGCGATAAGTCCAAGGTGAGTGGGGTGGTAAATCCCCATTTCCCATTTACCCTTCCCCATTCCCATTTTTGCCCCATAGGGCATAATGGGAGTGGGGAAGGCGCTAATTACGCCACCGTAAATTACGGTGGCGTAATTAGCACCATGGTCCCTTAGCGCCATGGATTTTAACGCCTGCAAAAAGCAGGCGTTAAACTCACCATGGCGCAAAGGGACCTCAGAATCAGGCGTTAAGGAATTTGTATCTTTATCCAAAGATGTCCCTGCCAATGTTCAGTGCAGTAAAAAAAAGAAAGATTGACCAGGAGCACCGTCAATTTAAGGATGAGTGGACTGAGAAGTTTTTTTTCATCGAGTCCAAACCTAATATGTACTTGTGTCTCATTTGTCTCGAATGCATAGCAGTCCCCAAGGAATATAATATCCGCCGCTATTGTGAAACAAAACATTCACAATATAAGGATTTGCAGGGGGAAGCGAGAATTAAGAAAGCTGGGGAGATAAAAACACAGCTGACTAAGCGACAGGGTGTTTTTGCCCAGAAAAAAAAAAGAATCTGAATGTGCCACATTTGCGAGTTATAAGGTTGCACAGCTTATTGCAAGGTCAGCACGTCATTTCACAGATGGGGATTTCGTTAAAGACTGCCTGATGGAGATTTGCGAGGCAGTGTGTAAAGAAAAAAAAGATGCTTTTACAAATGTTCCCCTTTCACGTATGAGTATCCAGCGGCGTATTTTAGACATGGCTGACAATTGTTACAGCCAACTGAAAATGCGGTGTAAGGATGTCAAGTTCTTTTCAGCTGCCCTTGATGAGAGCACAGATGCAAGTGACACAGCCCAACTCTTAATTTTCATTCGGGGGGTCGATAATCAATGCAAAGTATTTCAGGGACTGGCTTCCCTGGTATCTCTGCATGGCAGGACTACTGGTGCTGACATTTTTAATGCCTTTCAAAAAGTCATCAATGATTTAAATTTGCCATGGGATGCTTTGGTAGGCGTGACGACTGATGGGGCGCCAGCCATGTTTGGGGAGCAAAATGGTTTTATTGGCTGCTTGAAAAGGCACTTGGGCGAGAAGGCTGTGCATTAAAAAAATTATAACTGCATCATCCACCAGGAGGCATTATGTGCAAATCATTTGAAATTTACTGAAGTGATGGACTTTGTTGTGAAAACGGTTAATTTTGTCTGTGCACGCTCTTTAAATCATAGATTGTTTCAGGCTTTTTTAGAAGAGGTAAAGGCGGATTATGGTGATGTCCTATATCACACCGATGTTCGATGGCTTAGTCGTGGCAATGTGCTGAAGCGATTCTTTGCTTTACGGCATGAAATAAAAGCATTCCTTGATGAAAAGGAAATGGACACTTCTGTCATTCAAGATATTGACTGGGTAACTGACTTTGCTTTTCTGACTGACCTGACAGGCCATTTCAATGATTTAAATTTAAAGTTAAGTTACAAGGAAGCCAACATCTCATATCGGATCTGTTTGTGCCTTTGAAATAAAGTTAAGGCTTCTGACACCCCAACTAGAGAAAGGGATGCTGTTACACTACCCCGCATGTGCAGAGGTTTTAACCCATGACAAGTATGTAGGAAGGTATTGGCATGTGGAGGTCCTGAAGGAACTGCAAAATGTTTTTGAGAATCGTTTCTCACAATTCAAATCCAGCGAGCCTCTTTTAAACTTTTTGCAGACCCTTTCTCAGCTGATGTTGACAGTGTGCAACCTGAACTGCAACTGGAACTGAGTGAACTTCAATGCTGTAGTGCCCTCAAAAATAAGCACAGAGAGATGCCTTTATTAGTCTTCTATCAGTCTCTGGACACTGCTCAATTCCCCAATCTGTCACGATTAGCATTAAAGGTGATATCTATGTTTGGCAGTACTTACATTTGTGAGCATATTTTTTCACAAATGAAATTACATAAATCCAGCCTAAGGACAAGACTAACTGACCAACATCTCCATGCTATCCTGAGAGTAGGAACAAAGTCACTGGAGCCCGAGATCCAGAAACTGACAGCTGAGAAACGCTGCAATGTTTCTCACTGATCAAGTATGTCTGGTTCACTGTTTCATCCTGTATGATTTGGGGAAATGTATAGTACAACATGTACGTTTTAAATACAAATAAAACGGTACACCTTCAAAAAGGTGTTCTTTTTCCAACTGTCATAGTGTTTGGTTGGGGGTGAGGGTGCCATGGGGCATAGTGTTTGGTTGGAGGTGAGGGACATGGGGCATAGTGTTTGGTTGGGGGTGGGGGCCATGGGGCATAGTGTTTGGTTGGGGTTGGGAGCCATGGGGCATAGTGTTTGGTTGGGGGTGAGGGGGGGCCATGGGGCACAGTGTTTGGTTGGGGGTGAGGGGGCCATGGGGCATAGTGTTTGGTTGGCGGTGAGGGACATGGGGCGCCATGGGGCATAGTGTTTGGTTGGGGGTGGGAGCCATGGGGCATAGTGTTTGGTTGGGGGTGAGGGGGCCATGGGGCATAGTGTTTGGTTTGGGGTGAGGGGGACATGGGGCATAGTGTTTGGTTGGGGGTGGGAGCCATGGGGCATAGTGTTTGGGTGGGGGTGGAGCCATGTGGCATAGTGTTTGGCTGGGGGTGAGGGGGACATGGAGCATAGTGTTTGGTTGGGGGTGGGAGCCATGGGTCATAGTGTTTGGTTGGGGGTGGGGGACATGGGGCATAGTGTTTGGGTGGGGGTGGGAGCCATGTGGCATAGTGTTTGGTTGGGGTGGGAGCCATGGGGCATAGTGTTTGGTTGGGGGTGAGGGGGCCATGGGGCATAGTGTTTGGTTGGGGGTGAGGGACATGGGGCATAGTGTTTGGTTGGGGGTGGGAGCCATGGGGCATAGTGTTTGGTTGGGGGTGGGAGCCATGGGGCATAGTGTTTGGTTTGGGGTGAGGGGGCCATGGGGCATAGTGTTTGGTTGGGGGGAGGGGGCCATGAGGCATCATGTTTGGTTGGGGATGGGAGCCATGGGGCATAGTGTTTGGTTGGGGGTGGGAGCCATGGGGCATAGTGTTTGGTTGGGGGTGAGGGGACAATGGGGCATAGTGTTTGGTTTGGGGTGAGGGGGACATGGGGCATAGTGTTTGGTTGAGGTTGGGAGCCATGGGGCATAGTGTTTGGGTGGGGGTGGGAGCCATGTGGCATAGTGTTTGGTTGGGGGTGAGGGGGATATGGAGCATAGTGTTTGGTTGGGAGTGGGAGCCATGGGTCATAGTGTTTGGTTGGGGGTGAGGGACATGGGGCATAGTGTTTGGGTGGGGGTGGGAGCCATGTGGCATAGGGTTTGGTTGGGGGTGGGAGCCATGGGGCATAGTGTTTGGTTGGGGGGGGGAGGGCCATGGGGCATCATGTTTGGTTGGGGGTGGGAGCCATGGGGCATAGTGTTTGGTTGGGGGAGGGAGCAATGGGGCATAGTGTTTGGCTGGGGATGAGGGGGCCATGGGGCATAGTGTTTTGTTGGGGGTGGGAGCCATGGGGCATAGTGTTTGGTTGGGGGTGGGAGCCTTTGGGCATAGTGTTGCACTCCAAAAGTGAACCCAATAATAAAGCCAAAACAGGCACCGTTAGGGGATGTACATCCTTTGCTTTTTGAGGAAACCTGACTCAACGAAGGCCATACTCCTCTTGGGCAACCCAAACAGCAAAGTATAGCAGTACAAAATAACGGAATGTCCAATCAAGGGTCAATAAAATATATATAAATTAATTAAACAGACGATATACAATAGAGAAATAGACATAAATTATAACAATGGAAAATGTGTAGTACAAAATGTAAGTTTGAAATACAAATAAAAATCGTTACCCCTCAAAAACATATTCTTTTTCCATGTGTTTAATACAAATTGGGGGTTGAAAAAGCCTCTTGCCACGCCCCGCCTACCGCCCCGCCCACATTTACTTTTCGGTCCACTATAGCCATCATGTAAGGTACTTTCGGCTCTCTGTCAAAATCAGTTGTGTACCCCTGATCTAGACTGTTTTACAATTTGAATTTAGAAAGTGTTCAATCTTACATCTAGACTGTTACAATTGAACTTAGAAAGTGTGCACAAGATCATTGAGTGTGCCCAAATTGTTTCACTGTGGTGAGTTTCTCATCCAAATAGTGTACCCAAGTATCACTGAGTGTGCCCTAATAGCGTCACTGTATTGAATCTTGCATCTAGACTGTGTGACAATTTGAATTTAGAAAGTGTTCCCAACAACATTGAGTGTGCCCTATTAGCGTCACTGCGATAAAGTTAAACTTAGAAAGTGTGACAAATAGCGCCACCACGTTAAAAGTTTGAATTTAGAAACTTTCAGAAACACATCATTGAGTGTGCCCTAATAGCGTCACTGTATTGAATCTTGCATCTAAACTGTGTTACAATTGAACTAAGAAAGTGCGCTCAAGATCATTGAGTGTGCCCAAATTGTTTCACTGTGGTGAGCTCCACTTCTAGATAGTGTGCCCAAATTGTTTCACTGTGTTGAGTTTCTCATCTAGACAGTGTGCCCAAGTATCATTGAGTGTGCCCTAATAGCCTCACCATGTCGAATCTTATATCTAGACTGTGTTACAATCGAATTTAGAAAGTGCGCCCAATATTATTGAGTGTGCCCTATTAGCGTCACTGTATTGAATCTTGCATCTACATTGTGTTAAAAGTTTCAATTTAGAAAGTGTACACAACAACACTGAGTGTACCCTAGTAACACCACTGTGTTGTACCCTAGTAACACCACTGTGTTGAAGCTTACATTTAGGAAGTGTGCCCAACAACGTTAGGTGTACCCTGATTGAACTAAAGTTTTACTGTATTGGATTGTGCAGCTATTTATAGGAGTCAAGCGATATTGAGTGCACCCCATTAACTTCATTGTACAGTGAAGCCACTGTGTCGAACCTCACCTCTTGATATTACAACCGCGCCACTCCATGAGTCCATCCCGCCCAGCTAGGTCCAGGGTAAGAGCCTCAAACTGGCGCGCCTCCCTCTCCCTCCCCTTAAATCCTCACCCCTGTCATCCCAAACCACCCCACCCTCCACCACGCTCTCACCCCACCCCATATCCAACTCTCAAGCCAGAGGAGCCCTCCCATTCCAACCCACCCCACATTCCACCACGCTCTCACCCCACCCCCTAACCAACCCCTAAACCAGAGGAACCTGATGGCGCGTCAACCATCCTAAGACTCCTGTTCCTCCCATCCATTACACCCTCCCACCCAGCACACCTCCTCCCTGCCCCACCAATGAAAGACTCCCACCCTCCCAGACCCACCCCGTCCCGCCACCACCCCCTGCCCTTTCCTTGCATCAACTCCCACTAACATCCCCCACCGACCACATCCTTTCCCCTCCCTAAAAACTGCACGTCTCGCCCTGGCAAGAACAGTGGCTGCATCTCCATCGCCCTCTGACCCCTCTACACTCTCACACACATCAGCTGCAATAAAAACCCTGGAAAAAAGAAAACTGGCCTGGTCGCCTTCAATCTCCCACTACTCCTTGCCCCTCCTGCTTTGACCCACCCCCTTAATCTCTCACCCTCCACGATCAACACCCTCCCCCCACTTCCAACCCCTCTCACTTGATTTCTCGCCAACCACCCCTAGAACCGCTAACCCCACGCACTTCACCCTTGAATCCCCAGCCTCAAATCTGGCTGCCCAACTGACCACCCTCATCCTCCCCACATCCACCCCCTCCTCCACCCGCATACTCTTCCCAACCACCTTCGACCGGTCTGCCTCTTTCACCTCCCAGATCCTGCTCACTCCCCACCACCCCCTCCCACTCCTACCCCTGACCCACCCCTGCCTCCCTCCCCAGCCACTCACCCACTCCACTCTACCACCACCCCTACAACCTCCACAACATTCCCCCGTTCCGAAGTAAGATGCATCCTTTTTAACGCCTGCTTTGTAGCAAAAAACAGACACAGCATCTTCGACCTCCTCGCCTCTGATAATCCTGACCTAGTCTTTGTCACGGAAACCTGGTTCTCCGACAACTTTGCCCCTATTGCCTGTGAAGCCTTCCCCCCGGACTATTCCCTCATCCCACTCAACCAACCCTCTAGAGGAGGAGGATTAGCAATCGTTTTCAAGTCACACTTCTCCGCCTCAATCATCGACTGCCAGACAATCAACCCTTCCTGCAAATCGCTTCTCGTCAAACTATCCATCCACCCAACGTTCTCCCACAGCTTCCTAATCATCTACAGACCCCCTGGCTAGGACAGACAATTCTCAAGCAACCTCTGTGATTCGATAGCCACCATCCAAACAAACCATCCTGCCCTCACTCTTCTAGGGGACTTCAATATCTGGCTTGACATTCCCGCCAACCCCATGACCCACTCACTGGTCGACTGCCTAGATGCGCTCAACCTTCGCCCTTCACATGAATGACCCAACTCACTCTAAAGGACACACCCTTAATGCCATCTTTAGCTCCCACGACCAGATAAATATAAGCCCCCTTGTACCTATCATCTGGTCTGATCACTTCATTGTGCCTTTCACCATACGCTCGCCCGCCCCCATCCCCATACTTGAACCAGAACCCCCGACTCACCGCAAATGCTGGAAGAAACTAAAGATCCTCATTGACCTAACCAAAGCCCTGCTTCAAACTCCTCCCTCAACCATCCCACGTGTTAAGGATTTCAATCAGGCAACACACACCTTGATCTCGGCCTAGTATGCAGCGCACAAATGAAATGCTTATCTTTTCATGTTATATAGATTCAATATTGAGATTGTCCACTACTCATTTCACACCCCATTTTCAAATACCCCGGGTCACAATGGACCATGAACCAGGCTGGTTGGTAAAATACAATATTTATTTATTTATTTTAAAATTCAAAAGAAATCATACACTTTTTAATATGGGGCAGCAATCACCAATGGGTTGATAATAACAATGAGTATGTGAGCAATGCACTGGGTTTAACCTTCTAGTGAAACATATACAGAGCACAGCAGAATAGGAGCACTTTTTGGTTTAGGAAAGATAGCACCCAAGTTAGAATTTCCCCCTGCAATGTTTCCTCAACCCACAAATAGTCAATTCTGATTGGATAAACAGAATCAGCAGGTAATCAGGAATAAGAAATAGGAAACGGAATTCAAATCTGACCTTCCCTCCCCAAATAAGAGATATTTTAAACCCCTTGCAATGTTAAGAAATGACACTCTGAAATGGACAAATAAATAATGAATGTGTGTTAAAAACCTTGAAGCAAATATAATTCCTCACTAAAGCAACAATGCAAAGACACTAACAATCACAAAGAATGGATTACCAAAAGCATAGATTTCGAAAATGAGTGGAAAGTTTAAAACCGATTGCAGCAACATGACACGTTGGAAACTTTGCAATTTTGCAATTCCCGCCTGAAATTACCCAAACGGTTTTAAATAAAAACAGGTGAAATTCACTGAGGCTGGGGGATAGAGGTATATCACAGGAACAATATGGAAGTGAAATTAAGTCTCTAGCTGGTAAATTGAGTGAGTTATGCAAGATATGAAAAGTTGTGCTTTGACTAAAATGGAGCGGTGAAATAGGAAAGAAAATCAGTTGTGACAAGAACAGTTTGACTTTACACTAGAGTATTCAGGCTAGGCCACCAAAGATGGATACAGTAAGAGCCAGGGTTGATTTGCGACTTCAACTCGGTCACCCCAGCGCCCAACTCTGGCGGAAACCAGTCGGATCACTCGAAATAGGACTAATGGCTTGGGATTACACAAGACAAAATAACAAAAGAGATGGCGCTAGCACTAGAAATCAAGAACAGGGTTGCACAGATAATTCTGACAGTTTTACAAGTCACCAGGATAAGGATAGGATGGCTTCGAGAGTGGGAGAAGGACAAAGACAAGATATGCTATGGGTTTCTATGGGGGGCGATTATACTCACAGTCACTTTTTAGTTTAGGAATTTTTGGACCGTCAACGGTTCTGGTCACTACACGGCTGTGCGCCTGGCAAACAGCCGGGCAGTTCTGGTCACCGAATGGCACTTCTTTACTGGCAATTCAGGTCACTGGATACTAAAGATCAGCTGGATGGCAGGATGGCATGCAGTTAGGGGGCAGAAAGCCAGGCTGGTTCAGGATGCTTCCCAAAAGAATACCACAGCTTTCCCCTTTTTAATAAGAGATTAGTGGATTTTCAGAATTGACACCTTGCTGGGAATAGGATCATCACCGCTTGGGTTTTGCAGTGGGCCCTGGAGTAGGGTCAGCAATGCTTTGGCCTTGTAGTTGGGATCTGGAATCTGGAGGGATGGAACAGGAACGCAGCGCAGGAACGTCAGGAAGAGTGTGTGTCTTGAGTCTTGTCAGGGACTCTTATTTATAATGCATAGTGACATCATAGACTATAGGGCCGGCTTAGCTAAGCCCGCCTCTAAACAACTGGATTGGACAATTAATGTTGGTTGCCTCCCCTGGGATGTGACTCAGTTTAGGAGGTTGCATTTTATGATGCAGGAAGACTTCCCCCACACCTTTTTGCCAAAAATCTGTCATACCAGAATGTTCACATTTGTACAGTTGTGGCACCTTAATAAATGACACAATCAGGTTACATATTTTCTGTAGAGCACAGACGTCCAATCCTGCAATTTGTGAGACATTGTTTTGTCCTTTTAATCATGTTGGTTATTTTCAGTATGAAATATTCAGACTAAAATCCCATAACTTTATACATATGTGTGGATCATCATAAGGGATGTATGTACACAAATATGCATTTACAACATGGATGCTCTTCTTGTAATCCGCAATATTTTGCCATTTCTGTCCCCAAAGTGTCAGTGGATTCTACCATGTCTTCAATGAAAGCCCATAAAATTATATTTAAACTATACCATTTTCACATTTTAACAAATTCTTGCTGCAGAGATAAAAAAAAGTCTTTAAAGTTTATTTATAAAATAGTCTTTGGAAGAAAATGGCAGTCCTTTGTCTTGCACTGGACCATTTTTTTCTTTTTCAGCTGCCACCGACTGTCACTTCAGCCCTGTGTGGGGTGGGGGTTCCCAGTTTGATTGAAGGTTTTATGGGCCCCTCTACTTCACAGGTTAGTGTCCCAGGACTTCTATTGTCCCAGCCTGGAGCACAGACAAATGTCTAACGAGCGTGTGAACTTTCTTTGTCCTGGTCCATTCAATGTTTTTCAAGCTAGCAATTATCACTTACGTGTCCTGGAAGTTTATGGTGTGGCTCCCTTCCTAGGGGGAAGCTTTAACTCTGCCAACCGGACTAACCTGTTTTTGACAACTTGCAAATCCAGCCAAGGCGGTTTAAAACCTTTAATTTCTGATATTTGGTCCTGAATTAAAACAAACCTGTGGAATAAAATAGCCCATGTATGTATTTTCACCAGCCACAAACCCTTCACATTGCTAGGTAATGGCAGGCTTTCCTTCAAAAGTTTACTTTTTAAACTGGCATTTTTCTCCTTTAGTTTTGCAAAAGCCCATTTTTACACGTGTTGAAAACTGCTATCATTTCCTTTCAAATTCGATTTTGCCATCTGACTTCCCAATATTGCCTCGCAGCCATAGTTATTTTCTTCTAGGCAGTAGTTTATTTGAAGCACAGATGCATTGAAACTGACATGGCTCATATAGCTGGAGTCTCTTTTGAACTACTGAGTGTTGATACATTTGTAAAGGAATTAACGTGTTTTCCTGTGCAAGTAAAAAGTAAAGTTCCTTGTTGATTTCTCTCAGAGTTGGTTTGACAGGGCCTGTCATTCAGAAATTATGCCTGGTTTTTCTGAGGCACAATGAGATACTGTGCATGGCAAGGTCTTATTAATCACAGTGATTTAAGGAAGAACATATGCAAATAGCATCAGCAGCATTATTTTAAAGGTGAAAAGTTTACTTTATAATGGAGCTCTTGGGCTTTCAGAAAAGCAGTGCTGCCTTTTCACTCCATTTCTTATGTTTAGGTAAGAACACACTTGCACGCTCCCTTAGTGTGTCCCCTTGTTCCATCCTGCCCCTGTGTGCTTGGCAAGAAGGTGCAGCCATCTTTTTGTTTCTGCAAAGCGCAGTTTTGAGGCCATGGCACTCACAGGAGCCAGCACAGCCATTTGCTGTTTTCTGCAGAAAGGCATCTTGGTGATGTAGTGAAATACTGTTGAGTGGGTCAATATATCCCACACACGTAATGAACCCTTAACCATCGACCCCTTTCACTCTTGGCTCAATATCTCACTAATGCCGCTCACCCCCACTTGCAAATCCTCTGCTTGCCGTGGCCCTTATCCCAGATGGTTTACACCAGAACTGAAGACTGCAAAACAACTGTATAAATCCCTGGAACGCAAATGGTGGACAGATGAAAACAACCTGAGTAGATCCACCCTGGCCCGGCACCATCGTCACTACAAAGCCGAAATCCGAAAAGCAAAGAAAGCCCACTACAATTCTCGAATTCTCAACTGTGAAAACCCCAGCAAGGAACTCCACAAAATCATTTCTGAATTCACCAAACCAACCTGCACCTCCACCCAATCCACCCCATCTCAGTCACTCTGCGACATGCTCTCTCTCCACTTCTACACCACTGCTCTCGACAGAAAAACTCTTAACAACAAACTGGCCCTCCTGCCCCCACCACGTAATCCATCCGCCCTACCTGTCACCCCCCACCCCCCGCCTGCCACGGCAACAACAACCCAACCCATCTTTGACACGTTCACACCAAGACGAATTTCTCAACTTTCTCTCTGCTCGGAAACCATCTGGCTCCCCCCTTCACCCCTGCCCCGACTCAATCCTCAAAGAAATATTCTCATCTACCTGCGCAGGAGAGTACGCAAGAACCATCCTAAATGACTCCCTCACCTCCGAAATCTTTCACGACACCTTCAAAACTGCACATGTCAAGCCTCTTCTAAAAAAACCTTCCCTTGACCCCCTCGACCCCAAAATGTACCGCCCCATCTCAAACACACGGTTCCTTTCTAAACTCATCGATCAAACCGCATACTCCCAAATAAATGCCTTTGTCAAATCCAACAACCTCCTAGACCCTGCACAATCAGTCTTCAGACCACAACACGGAACCAAAACCACTCTGACCTCAATCTGGGACGATCTTAAGATCACTGCAGAATCTGCCGGATGCGCTGCACTAATCCTTCTAGACGTCTCCGCCGCCTTTGACACAATCAACCACTCAATCCTCCTTGACCACCTCCACTCCATTGGAATCTGTGGAAACGCTCTCAAATGGATAGCATCCTTTCTCAACAATAGGAAACAAATAACCCTCCTCTCCACCTTTGCTTCTGCCACCCGACCAGTCAATACCGGAGTTCCACAAGGAGCATGCCTATCAGCCCTCCTGTTCAACCTCTATATATCCACCCTCCCGGGAATAATCCGCCTGCACAATATCCTGTGCTATAACTACGCCGATGACACCCAAATAATCCTAAAACTCCTCAACTCAAACCTAGCCCAACCTAGCAGCCTGCCTCCTTGACATTGATCGTTGGATGACTACAAACCACCTCTTCCTAAACCCCACTAAAACCGAAATCATGGTGCACGGCAACACCAAGCTTCTCCCCCAACCTCTACCAAGGCCCATATCCAAGGGCAATCCACCCACCACCTTGACCACAGTAAAAAACCTTGGATGCACTCTCGACTCTGACCTTACCCTCTCTCGCCAAAGCAACAACGTCTCTAAGTCCTGCCATTACCACCTCAAAATTCTCAGACACATTTTTCCATACCTCTCCTTTCCCAACAGACTTGCTGCTATCCAATCTATTGTAATGTCGAGACTGGACTATGCCATCTCCCTCAACCTCGGGGTCCGAGCATACCACCTCATTAAGTTACAAAGAGCACAAAACGCTGCAGCCAAAATGCTTCTAGCACTTGGCCCAAGAGACCACACCTCTCGAGCTCTCAGAATTCTCCACTGGCTCCTGGTTCCACAAAGGGCGACTTTCAAAACCTTATGCATCTCCCACCGAGCAGTGCATAAAACTGGCCCTTTATACCTACAGGACAAGCTTAAACCCTACCATCCACCGCGCACTCTAAGATCAAGGTCTGCCCTCCTTTTAGTGATACCAAACACCAACTCAGTCAGGTTAGGAGGATCCTCACTCTCGATCTTGGCCCCCACTCTATGGAACTCGCTTACACCCCACATTCGACTCACCAAAGACTACCTGTCTTTCTGCAAATTACTGAAAACATGGCTCTTCCCATAAGGAATCGACGCTTAGAGCAAATGGAATGAATAGTCACAATAAACAGAAATCCAAGGTTGTTTGAACAAAGAAAATAAAAGAGCAAAGTAGGTAGAACGGATCGAGTAGATGAAACGGATCGAGTGGATAGAACGGATAGAGTGGATGGAACGGATGAGGAGATGGAACGGATGAGGGGATAGCACAGATGAAATGAATGGAGCGGATAGAACGGATTGAGTGAATGGAACAGATGGAGTAGATGGAACGGATAGAGTGGATGGAACTGATGAAGTGAAATGAACAGATGGAGTGGATGGAATAGATGAAGTGAATGGAACGGATGAAGTGGATGGCACAGATGGAGTGGATAGAACAGGTGGAATGGATGGAACGGATGGAGTGAATGGAACAGATGGAACGGATTGAGTGGATGGAACGGATGGAATGGATGGAACGGATGAAGTGGATGGAACAGATGGAGTGGATGGAACAGGTGGAATGGATGGAATGGATGGAGTGGATGGAACGGATGGAACAGATGGAACGGACAGACGGATTGAATGGATGGAACGGATGGAATGGATGGAGTGGATAGAACAGATGGAGTTGATGGAACCGATGGAGTTGATGGAACGGATGAAGTGGATGGAATGGATGGAACGGATGGAGTGGATGGAACGGATGGAACGGATGGAACGGATGGAGTGGATGGAACGGATCGATCGGTTGGAGTGGATGGAACGGGTAGAGTAGATGGAGCAAATGGAGTGGGTAGAATGGATGGAGTGAATAGAATGGATGGAGTGGATAGAATGGATGGAGTGGTTAGAACGGATGGAGTGGATGGAACCGATGGAGCGGATGGAATGGATGGAGAGGATGAAATAGACAGAGTGTACGGAACAAATGGATCGGATGGTGCGTATAGATCGGATGGTGTGGATGCAACGGATGGAGTGGATGGAACCGATGAAGTAGATGGAACGGATAGAGTGGATGGAACAGACTGAACGATGGAGTAGATGGAACACATGGAAAGGAAGGGACACATGGAAGGATGAAAAGGATGGCGTGGATGGAACATATGGAGTAGATGGAAAAAATGGAACGCAAAGAGCAAATGGAACAGATAGAGTGGATGGAACAGATGGAACGGATGGAGTGGACGGAATGGATGAGTGGACGGAGCAGATGAGTGGATGGAACGGATGCAGTGGATGGAACGGATAGAGTGGATGGAATGGATCGTAAGGATAGAGTAGATGGAACGCATGGAACTGATGGAATGCATGCAAGGATGAAAATGGATGGGTGGATGGAACATATCAAGTGGATGGAAATAATGGAACACATGGAACAGATGGAACGGACTGAGTGGATGGAACAGAGAGAGTAGATGGAACAGATAGAGTGGATGACACAGATAGAGTGGATGGAACGGACGGAGTGGTGGAATGGACGGAAGGGATGGTGAGGATGGATCGGATGAGAGGGATGGAAGGGATGAGAGGGATGTGTAACGCTCACCTGATTCCCGCAGAGGCGCCGGTCTTGACTGGGCGAATACCGTATCTTCAAAGGTGATGTATAACACACGGTTGGCTCTTTGGGCTGGACCTCTGTGCACTGTATGTCTGACTCGAAGAGTAAGATGTCTGCAGATAGAAAATATGGGATTAATGAACTGGGGTTATTGGGTGTCTCTCTCTTCTTCCCCTTCTCTTCTCCTGTAGAACCCCAAAGGTTAACGCTCTCACCTTAGGTAAGTGAACGCCGAGCTCTCCATCTGCCTCGGGGCAGGGTGCCATAACCAGTTTCTTCACTGGATAAGGGTGCAGGCCTCTTGACCTCAGAGGACTGCTGTCCGTCGTTTACTGCACGAACGGTAAGTTCCGAGTATTTCAAATGTCTTTAAAAGTCTGTTGTAATGATGTCTCTTGTTTTGCAGGATTCCGGCGATGGCGGATGACGGGCTGAAGTGAGTTGAGGATGGAACCCGTGTGAGGAATAGAAGCGCCTGGAAGCACGTAAGTAAGCGCTTGTTGCCTGCTTCACGATGCGCACTAACTGTCCTTTTATCTTGCAGGTACAAGTTCGGAGCTGCTGAAGGGTGCCGGAATACCCACTGGGTTCGGCGTGGGAAGGAGTACTGGCACGTGAGTAATAAAGTTACCCAATGTCTTTAAACGCACCTTCTTTTGTCTTTCAGATGCGGGATGCAGCGCCGAAGGCCTCCTGAGCGTGCGAAGAGTTGGTAAGCTTTTGTCTTTCAGATGCCGGAATGCAGTGCGAAGACCTCCGGAGCACGTGAAGAGTAGGTAAGCCTTTGTCTTTCAGATGCCGGAATGCAGCGCGAGGCATTGGTGACAGCCGATGGACCAGGTAAGAGAAGCGCTGTCACTGAAGACCGTAATGCTAACCTGTTCTTTCTTGTCTTTATAGGTGTTGCTGAAGACTGGATTCAGGATGGTAAGCCTTTTTCCCTTAGGCCCAGGATCAGATGCAGAAGACACGATGAGCGTTCTGCTGCAGAGGATGCAGAATAACGCAAAGCAAGATTCATCCATCGGTTGTGGTTTAAATAGCCTCCCGTAGTGCTTAGGTGTCTCCTTCCACAGCCTCGCCTAGGTAAGAAAAGAGTTCCTGCTTTCCAGAAGAGTTCCAGTGTTCTGAACCTAGGGAGTGGCTCCTGCCCCACCCAACAGGAAAAGTAGTCCCAAACAGAAGAGGATTAGAGGCTCAACTGGCAGGTAAGTAAGCAGCATGGTCTGCTGTAGGTAAGTCCACCCAAGCATTATGAGCCCGGCGCTTCCAGCGCTGGGACTGGGCATATTTATGAGCCTGGTGCCACTGGCGCCAGGACAGGGTCCAAAAGGTCCCAATTGGGACTGGTTGGCACTCGGAACCTGGGTTATGGGTCTGCTTCCAAGGGAGTTGGGTAAGTCCTGACCTTTTGGAAGCAGAGATCATGACAGCACCCCCCCTCAAGGCCCCTCCCAAACCAGGCTTCTCCGGGGGTTTGGGTTTGTCAGGAAATGTTCGATGGAATCTTTTGATTAGACGAGGAGCGTGGACATATTCTGCAGGTTCCCAGGATCTTTCTTGGGGGCCGTAGCCTTTCCAGTCAATTAGGTAAAATAGTTTAAATTTGGAGATCTTGGAGTCCAGGATGCTTTTGACTTCAAACTCGAGTTCTCCATCAACTAGGATAGGTTTTGGAGATTTAGTTAGTCGGGTTTGAGGTTGCACGGGTTTTAATAGAGAGACATGGAAGACCGGATGTATCTTCATGAGAGGGGGTAAGTCCAACTTGACCGCTACTGGGTTTACTATGGTAGTGATGGAATAGGGACCAAGGTATCTTGGGTTGAATGTGCGTGGTCCTTTTAGAGGTAGATATTTGGTGGATAACCAGACTTGATCTCCTACTTGATATTGGGGGGCTTCCTTCCGATGTTGATCTGCTCCTTTCTTGTATTGTTCCTTAGCCCTTTGAAGGTGAGAAACGGCTTCCTTAAAGGCTTGGGTGATTGTAGAATGCAGGTAGTCTACTGCTGGTGTTCCAAGATCTTGGAGTGGATCCAACTCCGAGGTTCGAGGGTGACTGCCGTATAGAAGAAAAAACGGGGTTTTCCCAGTTCCCGAGTGGACAGAGTTATTGTAGGCATATTCGGCTATCCAAAGGATATCTTTCCAAGTTTTTTCAGTTTGTTGCAGCATGCAGCGTAAATACTGTTCCAGAGTTTGATTGGTCCTTTCGGTTTGTCCGTCGGTTTGAGGGTGGTGACTGGTCGATAGTCTCACATCAATTTGAGCCGACCGACAGCAACTTCGCCAAAAATGAGAAATGAATTGACTACCTCGATCCGAAATTAGAAATGAAGGAAAACCGTGTAGTCGGACGATGTTTTCGAGCAATTCTCGGGCCAGAGTTGTTGCTGTTGGCAAACCTTTGAGTGGAATGAAATGCGCCATCTTGGAGAATAAGTCCACGATTACTAGGATCGTATTGTATCCGGAGCATGGAGGTAGATCGGTGATGAAGTCCATAGAAAGCGTATGCCAAGGGCGAGGTGGGATGTCAATAGGGCGTAAGAGCCCGGCTGGTTTTTCCTTTTGACTCTTGTTTTGGGCGCATACTCCACAGGACATTATAAAGTCTCTGATATCTTTTTTCCAAGACAGCCACCAGAAGTAGCGCTTGATCTTTTCTGAGGTTTTGGCCATACTGGGATGTCCTTCCATTAAGGAATCGTGATAACAAGAGATTACCTTTTTCTGTAAATCTGTGCTGGGCAGGTATAATCGTTCTTGGAAATACAATAAGTTGTCCTTCACTGAAAAGTCCTTTCCCTGCAGATGCCAATTCTGTATGTCTGCTGGAGTTACAAGTTGCCTGGCTTTATCCTTAACTTCCTCTATGGATTGTGTGGCGATTACACCCAGAATTCTTTGTTCGGGAATGATAGGTACAGGTTTAGGGTTGATCAACTGTTCTTCCACTCCCATCCGGGAAAGGGCATCAGCTTTACCGTTTTTTGTACCAGGTCGATAGGTAATTATGAAGTCAAACTCAGCAAAGAATAGTGCCCAACGGAGTTGTCTAGAGGATCGGGCTTTTGCGGTTTTCAAATATTGCAGGTTTCGGTGATCCGTAATCACAGTAACGGTGTGTCGGGCCCCCAGAAGATAATGCCGCCAAGCCTTAAAGGCAGACTTGATAGCCAGAAGTTCCTTATCAGTAATAGTGTAATTGATTTCAGGAGGCGAGAATTTGCGGGACCAAAATGCCACGGGATGCAACTGATTGGTTACTGGGTCCTTTTGTGATAGAACTGCCCCCATGGCAAGGCTCGAAGCATCAGTTTCAACGATGTAGGGGAGTTCGGGGCGAGGATGTTTTAAAATTGGTGCAGAGATAAATTTAGTCTTCAAATTCTGGAAAGCTTGCTCCGCCTCGGTAGACCATTCAAAACGTTTGTTTTTCTTTAACAAGGCGGTGATGGGCTGGACTATTCGAGAGAATTCGGGGATAAACCTGCCGTAAAAGTTAGCGAAGCCTAACATGCTTTGAACACCTTTTACGGAGGATGGTGATGGCCATTTGAGAATTGCATCGACCTTCTTTGAATCCATACGCACTCCGCTAGGTGATAATATGAATCCCAAGAACTCAACTTCAGTCATGTTGAAAACACATTTTTCCAACTTGGCGAAAAGTTTGTGTTGACGCAATCTCTCGAGGACCATTTTCACGTGTTTCCGATGTTCAGATTCCGATGAAGAATAAACGAGGATGTCGTCAATGTAAACAACAACACACACATCTATGAGCTCTCTGAGGACATCGTTCATAAAATATTGAAAGGCGGCCGGGGCATTGCAAAGTCCGAAGGGCATGACCTGATATTCAAATAGCCCATACTTGGTGCGGAAGGCCGTCTTCCATTCATCGCCCTCTTTTACTTGTACCAAGTGGTAGGCTCCTCTAAGATCCAGCTTTGTATATATGCATGCTTTTCTGACTTGGTCCAGGAGTTCAGGGATCAAAGGTAACGGATATCTATTCTTAACGGTGATCTGGTTCAGGGCACGATAATCTATACAAGTTCTAAGGTCCCCTTCTTTTTTTGGAACGAACAACAAAGCTGAAGAAGCAGGGGACTTGGAAGGACGAATAAACCCATTCGCAAGGTATTGATCCAGGTATTGTCAGAGGTGAAGGTTCTCAGGCTCGGTGAGGGCATAAATTCTACTACAAGGAGGAGTAGATCCAGGTATCAGGTCTATCTGGCAGTCATAAGACCTATGAGGAGGTAGAGAGTTAGCCTGATCCTTCCGGAAAACATCTTGGAATTCTAGGTATTCGGGAGGTAACTGGGGAGTCTCCGAAGAAATTGCTGCCAGTGCAACACCAGGTGGAGGGTGACAAGTAGAGACACATTCTGGAAACTGAACCGTTCTTGCTCGCCAATCGATCTGAGGATTGTGTTTCTCTAACCAAGGTATTCCTAGAATAATCTGGAACTGAGGGGCCTTGATCACATCGAACACGATCTTCTCATGGTGTCCATCTTGACTTACTAGCGTCACTTCTTGAGTGGTATGCGTTACTGGTCCGGAGGCTATCTCCGTACCATCCACCGTAGTAATGACGTCCTTTACAGCCTTGGGACAAAGAGTTAGATTCATCCTCAAAACCATTTCATGATCCACATAATTGCCGATGGCACCGCTGTCGACGTAAGCTTCAATCGCATGTAATCGATCCGGATGATCAGGGTTAATGAGGACCATAGGAATCACGAAATGCGAGGTCACGGAACTGGTTTTAACGCTCGGCAAGAGGACCTCTATTCTTGTCGGGCGAGGTTGTTTCCCTGCTCAGAGTTTGTGACCTTGGTAACTGCAGCTCCTACTGCCTTCTTGGCTGGTTTCACCGGACAGTCTCGAAGAAAGTGCCCTGAGTTTCCGCAATAGAGGCATAATTGCAACTGTTTTCTTCTTTCCCGCTCCTTTTGTGTTAGTGGTCCTTTCAGGCCCCCTATTTGCATGGGTTCCCCGGAGTCTACTCCTTTGGAAGGAGTTGGTGGTTTGGAAAATACTCGAGCATCAAACTTGGAACGATCGGCCTTCCTGTTCTGCAGTCTGTGATCTATTTGAACGACTAAGTCTATATAGTCCGAACAGTCTTGCGGGGGATTCACTACTTGGGCTAACAGATCTTTGAGCTCTCCACGTAGACCTCTATAAAACAGCGTAATCCTTTTGTCCTCAGGCCATTGAGTTTCTACTATCAGTCTGTTGAAAGTGTTAGGACACTCACCCGGGATCGGGATCGGCCGTGTCCTCGTGGGCGGGGTGATGCCTGGCAGCTGTACCCGCGGTTTCGTCTTGGTCGTGGGCGCCTTCTCCGAGCTCATCGCTCATTTGGGGTGCGGGCCCGCTTCGGGCGAGTTGGGGTGCATGCGTGCATACGTGGAAGCGGCAGGGAACGGGCTTGTGGTTCACGCCTCGTTCCCACGAATACCGTGATTCCGCACATGCGCCGATTCGGATTGCGGGTCAAGCCTCGCTTCCGTGCCGAATCACTATAAAGGAGCTTCCGGATCTGTACTCGCCGCGTCTCAACGCGGTTTGGTCCTGACCTCCCGCTTGCTTCTGGATTTCCTAACTCTCCTTGGTCTCCCCGCTTGCCTCCCTTGTTCCCTTCCAGTTTGCCCGGCCTTCCCTTACCCTGGTGGTTGGTTCCTTGGTTGAGGGTCTGCTCCCCTGGGTTGGGTCTTGTCCGGTCCTGGCCTGGTACCTCCGGTCCCTTCATTTTTCCTCCTTACCACCTATCCCTCTCCTGCCTGACCACCTTCCTTACCTGAATACTCCTCTGCCTTGTGCTGGGTGCCAGTGCCTTCGGTGCCTTTGTTCGGTCCCTCTTGCCGTCTGCCATTGCTGCCATACTACAGTCCCGGCTGGCTTCTCTCTACATCATCAAGAAGGATTCTGCAGAAACATAGCAACGCACTCAAGCTCGCTGTCTACATCTACTGGCCTTCCCTGTTCAGTGCTCGCACTGTTCTGGCGCCACGTAAATCCAGGGAAGTGATCATCCGTGGCGTCAGGAATCGGACCCATTTTCAATCCTGCAATCAGAACGGGACCTGGGCCGGTTCCTGGCGTTACCCTCTCATCTTTCGTTCTACAAGCAACATCCTGGCGACCCCGGCACGCAAGCCTACAGGAAACACAGGTACGCAGCGCCCTAAGGACGCACATCTTGACAGATTGAGGCGCCTAACCTCCGATTCAGACTCAGAGATGGAGGAAACCTCTGATCTGAGAGACGAAATCAGGTCTTTAAGGGCTGAAATGACAGCACTTCGTCTAGAAAACGAGACTCTACGTCAGATGGTGGTGCATAGGACTAGCACCACAACCCAGGCTGATTCTGCCATGGCACAGACGACACCCATGAAGTTCGACGGGGATTCTAGAAGAGTGGCCGAATTTTGTAACCACTGCAGGATCCATTTTTTGTTCCGGGCTTCCCATTTTACCGACGAGAAGGCGAAGATTGGGTATATTCTAGGAAATCTAACCGGAAATGCGCTTGCATGGGCAGCTCCTTTGGTGTCCGCAAACAGTCCAATACTGGGTGATTTTGCCGCCTTCGAGAAAGCGTTTCTGGAAGTATTCCAGTCACCTAACCTGGCCGCCACAGCACAAAACCAATTGATGGATCTAAAACAGGGTTCAAGTGATCTGATCTCATACATTGGTCGGTTCCGTCAATTGGCGGCGGATTCTCAATGGCCAGAAGTAACACAGAAGACGCTTTTTCGGCGAGGTCTGAGAGAGGAGTACAAAGACGAACTTCTTCATATACCAGAACCGGATACTTTACAGGTACTTCTGGAACAGGTTCTTCGAATCGATCAACGTTTGGCTGAGCGGAAGGGGGAAAGACGTCGGTTGGAGAGGCCGTACTCCAGGTCTTTTCCATCACCTGCTGGTGCTTCAAGTACAGCAGAAACGGGTCCGGAACCCATGCAATTGGGGGCACTCAGAGGACCTTTGTCCGCGAAAGAGAGGAAACGTCGAAGGGACTTGAACTTGTGCCTATATTGCGGTGCCTCCGGGCACTATTTGGGTACTTGTCAGTTACGACCACTCAGGAAGTCAGAAAACTAATAGGCCTGTCAGGTATAAGGAAGGCAATGACAGGCCTACCGTTCACACCAGCCCTTCCGGATACCGATGGGATCTTACTGCCCATGTCTCCCGCAGCCCTTTTGGTACTCCGAATTAAAGTACTGTGGCAAGATAAGTCAACTGAAATCATGGGTCTTCTAGATTGTGGTGCATCTGGCAACTATATCGATGTTGAGTTCGTCAAGAAGAACCAGATCCCTCTACTTAAGAAAAGGCAAGCTACACCAATTGAGGTCATTGATGGGACACCTTTGTCTTTTGGTCCCATTCAACATCACACCGGAGTTCTGCAGTTGTGGATCAATGAACATCTGGAAAACATATCTTTGGATGTGATTAAGTCACCGTCTTATCCAATCGTGTTGGGTTTACCCTGGTTGTTGTACCACAACCCTAAAGTTAATTGGGTAACCCGTACATTGACATTTAATTCGGATCGGTGTTTGTTGGATTGTTCCTCCGCAAGGTTATCTGTTGGGATATCTACAATTGCCACGCAGACAGAGGTGAATGGAACATCTTCTGTATGCCTGTTGTCTACCATACCTTCTGAATATGCGGATTATTCCTCTGTGTTTTCAGAACCTAGGGATATTCCCCTGCCTCCTCATAGAAGTTTTGATTGTGCCATAGATCTGTTGCCAGATTCTGTGATTCCACATGGACGAGTGTACTCCTTATCCCCACAAGAAAGAACAGCCTTACAAGAATATCTAAATGACTGCCTTCAGAAACAGTATATCACCCCTTCCAAGTCTCCTGCGGGATTTCCGCTGTTTTTCGCCAAGAAAAAGGAGGGTACGTTACGTCCCTGTGTGGACTATCGGCAGTTAAACGAACTTACTCGGAAGGACAGATATCCATTGCCTCTAATACGTGATATCCTGGAATCCTTGCACTCTGCCTGTATATTTACTAAGTTGGACTTAAGAGGGGCATATCATCTGGTACGAATCAAGACTGGTGACGAGTGGAAAACGGCTTTTAAGACACCCTTAGGGCACTATGAATATCGTGTAATGCCTTTCGGACTATGCAATGCCCCAGCCGTTTTCCAGCGTTTGATGGATGAAATATTTTCGGATTTATTCGGAATATCAGTGTGGGTATACCTAGATGATATACTGATTTTCTGAAAGAATGAGAAGGAACACATCATACATGTCAAAGAAGTTCTCAACCGTTTACGTCAGAACCACTTGTACGCCAAGACTGAGAAATGTCTCTTCAATCAAGACAAGATTGAGTTTCTTGGGTACGTGATTTGCCGTTCTGGCATACAGATGGACCCAACTAAGTCACGGGCTATTCAAGAATGGAAACGACCTAACGATGTGAAGGCCCTTCAGCGATTCCTTGGATTCGCCAATTTCTATAGGCGCTTTATACCAGGTTTTTCCAATCTCACAGCACCTTTAACCAGTTTAACCAGCAGTAAGACGTTGTTTGTGTGGAATGAGGAGGCTACTAATGCATTCGAACGTCTCATGGACGCATTCAGCACCTCTCCCATCCTACACCATCCCGACCAAAGTAGACCATTCATCGTGGAAGCAGATGCGTCAAATTTCGCCGTTGGATCAGTTTTGCTACAGAAGGACCCGCAGTCGGATGTTGAATTCCCAGTGGCTTATTATTCCCGAAAACTAACGTCGAGCGAACGGAATTATGCCGTGATCGAGAAGGAGCTTTTAGCCATCAAATTGGCTTTTGAAGAATGGCGCCATCATCTTTTGGGAGGCCAATTTCCTGTTGAGGTCCGTACCGACCATAGAAATCTACAGTATCTACGATCCCTTCAATGTCGCACTTCCCGCCAGGCCCGTTGGGCGTTTTTCTTTTCTCATTATGATTT
Organism: Ambystoma mexicanum; assembly: GCF_040938575.1. Classification (NCBI taxonomy): domain Eukaryota; kingdom Metazoa; phylum Chordata; class Amphibia; order Caudata; family Ambystomatidae; genus Ambystoma; species Ambystoma mexicanum. The sequence continues at coordinate 678,918,128 of NC_090924.1, read as the reverse complement.
GACAATCACCTACATACCTAATGCTCGGAATCTGAAAGCAGACGCGTTGTCTCGCTCCTTGGAAGACATCAAGCAAGACAGCCAGAATCAGTTATTACTAGCCCCAGAACATTTCTTGTTTTCTGTGTCTCATTGCCTGGATACGTTCTTACAGGAAACATTGGCAGACCCTTACAGAACGGAACTATTGAAATTGCCCCAAGTTAGTGAGAACGAGGGGTTGCTCTTCTTCAGTGGGAAATTGTATGCACCCACCGACTCTCTTCGGATTGCCATTTTGCATGCATTTCACGATTCGAAGATTGGGGGTCATCGAGGCATACGTGCTACACAAGAACTTGTCGCCCGACAGTTTTGGTGGCCAGGATTGGCCAAACAAGTTACACAATACGTGGAATGCTGTCCAGTATGTGCACAAGTAAAGATACCCAGAAGGAAACCACTCGGTCTACTCCAACCCATCGAGACACCGCCCTATCCTTGGCACACCATAGCTACTGATTTCATAGTGGAACTACCACCTTCCGAGGGCTTCACATGCATTATGGTAGTAGTTGACTGTTTTTCCAAGATGGCTCATTTTATCCCTTTTGTTAAAGTTCCCTCTGCGAGTTCCATGGCCCGAGCATTTCTGCACAACATTTACCGGTTACATGGACTACCTGATAAGATCATCTCGGACCGCGGTTCCCAGTTCATATCATCCTTTTGGAAACAACTGTGTCATCACCTGGGCATACATCGAGCACTTAGTTCCGGCTATCATCCACAGTCCAACGGACAGACGGAGAGAACCAATCAGACGTTGGAACAATATCTGCGCTGTTTCTCCAACGCATCTCAAACCAACTGGGCATTGCAACTGGACTTTGCTGAGGTAGCTTACAACAACTCGATCCATTCTGCTACAGGATTAAGCCCCTTTCTTTGTACCTATGGACTCAGTCCTAGACTTTTTCCGTTTGTTCCTGTACGACCAAGCACGGTTCCCTCTGCTGATCAGCTGATTCAAGAGATCCGAGGACTGCATGCCCAGGCGACTGGTACCCTGGTTAAGGCACGTGAGGACATGAAGGTCCAGGCAGATAAGAGGCGTACCCTGGAACCTATATTCAAGGTTGGTGGGAAGGTGTGGCTTTCTTCCAAGAACTTACCTGTTCACAACTTACCTACGAAACTTGCTCCCCGTTTCCTAGGACCCTTCCGGATTACTAGACGGATTTCCCTGGTGGCATTCAAACTAGATCTACCCCCATCCTGGCAGGTGCATCCCGTGTTTCATGTCTCCTTGTTTAAGCCTCACCTGGAGGACCCCTATGGGCGCTCGGGCTCTCGTCCTGCGGCCATTGAGGTGCAGGGTGTTCCTGAATATGAGGTCCGGGAAATCTGTGATTCTCGTTTCCATCTGGGTCAATTGCAGTTCCTGGTGGATTGGGAGGGGTATTCAGCTTGTGACCGCACTTGGGAACCTGTTGGGAATGTCCATGCTCCCCGTTTGGTGCGTGAGTTCTATTTACGCCATCCCTGTAGGCCGGGGGCCCTGGGTCTTTCTGGGAGGGGGCATGGTGTTAGGACACTCACCCGGGATCGGGATCGGCCGTGTCCTCGTGGGCGGTGTGATGCCTGGCGGCTGTACCCGCGGTTTCGCCTTGGTCGTGGGCACCTTCTCCGAGCTCATCGATCATTTGGGGTGCGTGCCCGCTTCGGGCGAGTTGGGGTACATGCGTGCATACGCGGAAGCGGCAGGGAACGGGCTTGTGGTTCACGCCTCGTTCCCACGAATACCGTGATTCCGCGCATGCGCCGATTCGGATTGCGGGTCAAGCCTCGCTTCCGTGCCGAATCACTATAAAGGAGCTTCCGGATCTGTACTCGCCGCGTCTCAACGCGGTTTGGTCCTGACCTCCCGCTCGCTTCTGGATTTCCTTACTCTCCTTGGTCTCCCCGCTTGCCTCCCTTGTTCCCTTCCAGTTTGCCCGGCCTTCCCTTACCCTGGTGGTTGGTTCCTTGGTTGAGGGTCTGCTCCCCTGGGTTGGGTCTTGTCCGGTCCTGGCCTGGTACCTCCGGTCCCTTCATTTTTCCTCCTTACCACCTATCCCTCTCCTGCCTGGCCACCTTCCTTACCTGAATACTCCTCTGCCTTGTGCTGGGTGCCAGTGCCTTCGGTGCCTTTGTTCGGTCCCTCTTGCCGTCTGCCATTGCTGCCATACTACAGTCCCGGCTGGCTTCTCTCTACATCATCAAGAAGGATTCTGCAGAAACATAGCAACGCACTCAAGCTCGCTGTCTACATCTACTGGCCTTCCCTGTTCAGTGCTCGCACTGTTCTGGCGCCACGTAAATCCAGGGAAGTGTTCATCCGTGGCGTCAGGAATCGGACCCATTTTCAATCCTGCAATCAGGACGGGACCTGGGCGGGTTCCTGGCGTTACCCTCTCATCTTTCGTTCTACAAGCAACGTCCTGGCGACCCCGGCACGCAAGCCTACAGGAAACACAGGTACGCAGCGCCCTAAGGACGCACATCTTGACAGAAAGACGCAATATAAACCAAAAGGTCTTGATTACCCTGTCGCAACGAAAGAAGCTCATTGTCCAAGGCCTGCCCCTGTGAATGTCTTGCGAACAGTTTTTCCATACTGAGCTGAAAAGCTTGAAAATCATGGAGAACCGGATCATCTTGATTAACTAGAGGGATCGACCAGTTTGCCGCATTGCCACTAAGGTACGAAAGCACGAAAGCTACTTTAGCTTGATCAGTTGGAAAGGCTGCTGGCCGGCATAAGAAATGCAACCGTCACTGATTAATAAATACTGCAAACCTCTTTGGGTCACCAGAAAATCGCTCGGGCTGAGCCAGAGGTACATTCCCAGGTAGGTTGATTTGCACTGGATTCATAGAGGATGTTGAAGGAAGATTTGCCCCTGATGCGGGTAATGGGGTCTGTCCGGCTTGTGACTGTAGCAATTGTCTAGCGAGATCGTCTGTTCGCTCCTTGGAAATAATCAGTTCCCTTCTTAGAGCGTTCGTTTCCTGACGGGCTGCATGCACTTCTGCTCTTAGTTCCCCAAGTAACTGGGCTAGCTGGTCGGTATTCGAGGTTTCCATAGCGCCTGGGCGGGAGTTTTGCGGTAGGCTTTGCGTTCTGTAACGCTCACCTGATTCCCGCAGAGGCGCCGGTCTTGACTGGGCGAATACCGTATCTTCAAAGGTGATGTATAACACACGGTTGGCTCTTTGGGCTGGACCTCTGTGCACTGTATGTCTGACTCGAAGAGTAAGATGTCTGCAGATAGAAAATATGGGATTAATGAACTGGGGTTATTGGGTGTCTCTCTCTTCTTCCCCTTCTCTTCTCCTGTAGAACCCCAAAGGTTAACGCTCTCACCTTAGGTAAGTGAACGCCGAGCTCTCCATCTGCCTCGGGGCAGGGTGCCGTAACCAGTTTCTTCACTGGATAAGGGTGCAGGCCTCTTGACCTCAGAGGACTGCTGTCTGTCGTTTACTGCACGAACGGTAAGTTCCGAGTATTTCAAATGTCTTTAAAAGTCTTTTGTAATGATGTCTCTTGTTTTGCAGGGTTCCGGCGATGGCGGATGACGGGCTGAAGTGAGTTGAGGATGGAACCCGTGTGAGGAATAGAAGCGCCTGGAAGCACGTAAGTAAGCGCTTGTTGCCTGCTTCACGATGCGCACTAACTGTCCTTTTATCTTGCAGGTACAAGTTCGGAGCTGCTGAAGGGTGCCGGAATACCCACTGGGTTCGGCGTGGGAAGGAGTACTGGCACGTGAGTAATAAAGTTACCCAATGTCTTTAAACGCACCTTCTTTTGTCTTTCAGATGCGGGATGCAGCGCCGAAGGCCTCCGGAGCGTGCAAAGAGTTGGTAAGCTTTTGTCTTTCAGATGCCGGAATGCAGTGCGAAGACCTCCGGAGCACGTGAAGAGTAGGTATGCCTTTGTCTTTCAGATGCCGGAATGCAGCGCGAGGCATTGGTGACAGCAGATGGACCAGGTAAGAGAAGCGCTGTCACTGAAGACCGTAATGCTAACCTGTTCTTTCTTGTCTTTATAGGTGTTGCTGAAGACTGGATTCAGGATGGTAAGCCTTTTTCCCTTAGGCCCAGGATCAGATGCAGAAGACACGATGAGCGTTCTGCTGCAGAGGATGCAGAATAACGCAAAGCAAGATTCATCCATCGGGTGTGGTTTAAATAGCCTCCTGTAGTGCTTAGGTGTCTCCTTCCACAGCCTCGCCTAGGTAAGAAAAGAGTTCCTGCTTTCCAGAAGAGTTCCAGTGTTCTGAACCTAGGGAGTGGCTCCTGCCCCACCCAACAGGAAAAGTAGTCCCAAACAGAAGAGGATTAGAGGCTCAACTGGCAGGTAAGTAAGCAGCATGGTCTGCTGCAGGTAAGTCCACCCAAGCATTATGAGCTCGGCGCTTCCAGCGCTGGGACTGGGCATATTTATGAGCCTGGTGCCACTGGCGCCAGGACAGGGTCCAAAAGGTCCCAATTGGGACTGGTTGGCACTCGGAACCTGGGTTATGGGTCTGCTTCCAAGGGAGTTGGGTAAGTCCTGACCTTTTGGAAGCAGAGATCATGACAGGATGGAACAGAAGAAAGGGATGGAATGGATGAGAGGAATGGAACGGATGAGAGGAAGTGAACGGATGAGAGGAATGAAACGGATGGAGTAGATGGAACTGATGGAGTGGATAGAACAGATGGAGGGATTAGGACCGATGGAGTGGAGGGAACGGATGGAATGCATGGGGTCCATGAACGGATGGAATGGATGGAATGTATGGAACGCATCGAGCAGATGGAACAAACTGAATGGATGGAACGAATGGAGTCAATGAACCGATGGAATGGATGGAACGTATGGAACACATGGAGCAGATGGAACAAACTGAATGGATGGAACAAATGGAGTGGATTGAACAGATAGAATAGTTGGAATGGATGGAGTGATAGAACAGATGAGAGAGATGGAACAGACGAAATGGATGGAACAGATATAATAGAATGGATGAAATAGACGGAGTGGATGGAACGGACGGAGTGGATGGGACGGACGCAGTGATGGAACGGATGGAGTGATGGAACGGATGGAGTGATGGAACGGATCGAGTGGATGGAACGGATAGAGTGGATGGAACGGATGAAATGGATGGAACAGATGTAATAGAACTGATGAAACGGATGGAACGGATGGAGTGGATGGAACAAATGAGTCGATGGAACAGACGAGTCGATAGAACGGATGGAGTTGATGGAACGGATGGAGTGGATGGAGTGATGGAGTGGATAGAAAGGATAAAGTTGATGGAGTAGATGTAGTGGATGGAGTGGATGTAGTTGACGAAACGGATGGAGTTGATGGAGTAGATGGAGTGGATGGAGTGGATGGAGTTAACGAAACGGATGAAGTGGATGCAACAGACGGAGTGGATGTAACGGACAGAGTTGATGGAATGGACGTAGTGGATGGAACGGACGGAGTGGATGGAACTGACGGAGTGGATGGAACGGACAGAGTGATGGAACAGATGGAGTGATGGTCGGATGGAACGCAAGGAACGGATGGAAGGCATGGAACGGGTGGAACGCATGGAACTGATGGAATGCATGGAACAGACGGGATGGATAGACTGAATGGAATGGACGGAGTGGATGGACCAGATCGAGTGTGTGGAACTGATGGAACGGATGGATCGAATGGAGGGGATGTAACGGACGGAACGGATGAGAGGATGAAACGGATGGAGCAAATGGAACGGATTGAACAGATGGAATACATGGTACGGATGGAGTACATGGAACCGATGGCGTACATGTAACGGACGGAGTGCATGTAATAGAGGGCGTGCATGTAACGGAGGGAGTGCATGTAACAGATGGTGCGGACCCTACGAATGGTGCGGACGCTATTGTTGGTGCGGACGCTATGGTTGGTGCTGACACTTCGTATGGTGCGGACGCCTTGGATGGTGCGGACGCTTCGGATGGTGTGGACGCTGCGGATGGTGTGGGTGCTGCAGATGCTACAAATGGTGCGGATGCTGCGGACGCTGCAGAGGGTGCAGACACTACAGATGGTGCGGATGATACGGATGGCACGGATACTATGGATGGTACGGGCAAGGTGGATGCTGCAGACGGTACGGATGCTGCGGCAGATGGTACATATCTGTATCTCCTATACATGCTATGTACCTGTAGCCCCATGTTGTCTGTATCACATGTTTACCCTATCCATCCTGTCGCTTTATATACGTATACCGCTACCTGGTCGCAGGCGCTTTACTGATATCACACTACTACGCTTACTCTCCCCTACACACCATCACTCAAGTAGAACACAGCTAAACCATGGTAAATTCGGGCTAGCTGTACTCATACTAACATGACCCCATGAACACCTCATCATCCTAATAAAACACAGCTAGCTGAGCACATTCTGGCTAGCTTAGGCGCTGCCTCAGGCCAAACGCAGCCAGAACTCAGTCTGGGTGTCCACCCTCCAGACTGAACACATCCAACTGATTTCCTCAGCATCACACTTACTGCTATGAAGCAGTTATCATGCAACAACCACACCAGCTGCACACATATCTGGTGCGTCCACGCACCATACAACACTCTCTCTCTATACTGACGTGAACTGCGGTTCCCGAGGGCGTTCAACCTACCTGCGCTTTGTGGTCATACCAATGATATATAAGGCACTATATAAATGACAAGTAACATAACATAACATAACATATGGCCCATGCGTCTTAGAGACAAGCTTGTTTTCCGAGGTAGGCAAGAGGAGTAATATTTTTGTCCTATGGAAAATGATCTTAAACTCACCTTATCGTCGTAGGTGGATTTCTGTTGGATTTGGGACTTTTCCATATGAGTATAGACTAGATTTCAAGCAAGTCTCATATGCACTCGCAATCGGGTAGCAGTTTCCGAAAGAGGAATGGGTGCCTCTTCTCGTTCTTCCCAGGTCTTCCAGAGCATATCCAGGACATCTCTAGGTTCTCTACCATAGAGCAGTTCAAAAGGGGAGAACCCAGTAGATGCCTGGGGGGTCTTTCTCACTGCAAATAGTGCCCTGGGGATCATATGGTCCCAGTCCTTGCCCATCTTTATAAACCAACTTTCTTAGGATCATTTTGAGCGTTTTATTGAATCTCTCTACCAAACCATCTGTTTGGGGATGATGCACTGAAATTCGTAAGGTGGTAATATGGAGTATTTCCTTGACTTCACCCATGAGCTTGCTCATAAAAGTTTAACCTTGATCTGTCAGGATATCCTGAGGAAAGCCAACCCTGGAAGAATACGGTAGGAGGTGCTTTAGAATTTGCTGGGTGGTGTTGTTCCATATAGGGAATGTCTCGGAGTATCTAGTTGCGTAGTCGACAATCAGGAGGACATATTTGTTGCCTAGTCTAGATGTTTCTATAGGCTCAAAGATATCCACCCCAATTATTGAAAAAGGGATTTCTATGATTGGTAAAGGATTCAGAGGGGCAGGCAATGGGATGTGAGTGCTGGTTTTCTGACATGTTTCAGACGTCTGAATAAAGGTTTTTATATCAGCATGATACCTGCCAGTAGAACTTCTCACTGATATGTGCCTGGGTTTTGGATTGTCCTAAATGTCCCTGGGTTAGGTGGGAATGCACAATCTCTAGTACGATCATTCGGCGGGTTTTGGGGATTACTAAGTTCTTACTCAAGCCTTTTGTAGAGGTTTCTTTTCAATATAGCAATCCTTGCTTTATGAAGAAAAAAGGACTTCCCTTCTCACGACCTTCTCTTTCGGGAATAGCTTATAAAAACGCCTCAGCGAGGGCTGGGTCATTTCACTGAGGGCCAAGTCGGGATAAATGGTAGGCTCTTCTCCTTTTTTTCCTTCGGTGTTAGATGGTTCATCAGCTTCCCCAAAGCCTAAAGTACCTCTCTCTGTTTCTTCTGGTTCACTATCTTTAAAATGAGAAAAATAGAGCCTTTTCAAAAATCCCTTGGGCAATTTTGTCCCCACGATGTACTTCAAATGGGATTTCACCATGTTTCTGAAAGAGAACCTCTATGTCTCCCCGGAAGTCGGGATCGATGATGCCTGCTAGAACGTCTATACCGAACTTCCAAGTCAGGCCAGATTTTGGGGCCTATCTTATATAACACCCAGGAGGGGGTATCAAAACTAAATCTGTGAGAAGCATTCTTCTTTTTCCAGGAGGGATAGCCTCTCTACTGCTAAAAATATCAAAGCATATTGATTCTTTCGTAACAACAGAAGTGTTGGATGCTCTGTGACTAAGCTTCTGGAATTGTATGGTTATCCAATTTGTTTCAATTGAGTCACATTCCACTGCTGACACCACATGTAAGGAAGACATGGCATCAACAGTAAGAGAGACACAAGTGACCACAGTTCAAGGGTGTTTATTGAACCTTGATAAGGGTGTGATAAACGCCTATCTAAACATAAATCTACAGATGGGAGCTAGCTACGACCATCAAATAATAATGATGTAATCCAAGTGGAGTCTTGTCAAAATAAAAGGGCCTATTAAAAAAAACATTGCCAAACCTTACTGCTAATTTACAAACAGTCTGGGGGTAATGGTCATGAAAAAGAAGAAGTGTTCACAAAATGATATGTCAGGATGTTTGGGCCATTGGCCTCCCGTTTTCTTCATACATGGGGGGTCATTTCGAGTTTGGAGGTAATGGAAAAACGATGCTGGTAAAGGATTACCGGCATCGCATATGGGTCCGGCATATTCCGACCTAAGACCCCGCTATTAGAGGTACCGTTATTAATGGTGCCTCTAATAGCGGCATGGGCGCGGGCACGCGGCCCATTAAACCGCCAATACCGGCATGCCATTAATCGGAGGAAATCACAAGTTAGACGGGCAAGCAAATACTGGCATCATGAAGGTGCCAATAGGGGATACCGGCATGCCTGTAATACCGGCATCGCGAACCAACCGTAAAATGCTATGTGCAGTGTTCACACCTGCCACAGGTGCACACAATCAGCACAGGTGGAGGCAATGGAGTCTGGGCCAGTACAAAAGGAGCACACCCACACACCACACCCCTTCCCACACCAAGATGATTCCAATAGTAGTAGCAATACTGGAGCTGGAGGACATGCTTGCATTGCCACACCAGCAACAACAACAACGGCAACAGCAGGCACCACAGAAGAGACGCAGGAGGAGAAGGAGGGTGAGACAGGCCCAGCATGCTCCACCAGTGCAGCCAGCGTTACCACGCAGGCAGCCCCCAATCCCTCGCATCAGAGCCAGTCCTTTCAACCTAACCCCTGAGCATATCAACACCCTGTACCGTCTGGACCGGGACACCTTCACCACCATCGTGGACATGATACACGACGACATTGTCAGCCTCATTGAAATATGCACCGCCATCCCCCCTCTACTGAAGGTAGTGTCTGTGCTCCACTTCCTTGCCACAGGCACCTACCAGCACACAGTGGGGCACATGCATGGCATATCACAACCCTTATTTTCTCGCATTCTGCAGCAAGTGCTGGATGCCCTCCTCAAGCACACAAGGGACTACATATCCCTACCACGGACTCCGCAGGAGACTTTTGATACAAAAGTTGGCTTCCATGCACTGGCAGGCATGCCAAATTGTATATGTGCCCTCAACTGCACCCACGTGGAGTTGGTGGTCCCACATGCCATTGAGGTGGTGTACCGCAACTGCAAGCATTACCACTCCATCAATGTGCAGATGGTATGCAACGCCAGCAAGATCATCACACATTGTTGTGCCTGATATCCCGGATCAACGCATGACTCTATGGTCCTGCGGAACTCCACGCTACCACGCTTCATGGAGCGACATGCTGGACGATGTGCCTTGCTGCTTGGTAAGTTGCATGTAAGTTGGTAAGTTGCATGACCGGCACATGGCATTTAAATGGGGGGAGAGATGCACACACCACCATGGTGTCAATGCTGATGTGACTGCACAATGTGCACATCACCAAACACTGTGCCCCAAAGCATCCTAAACAGAACATGACACCCAAACCCCATAGGAATGAAGTAAGGTCGACACCTATCACAACATGACTAACAGTAAACCACCCACCATCCCTCAACACGTGCACCACTCATCAGCGGACCTCACCCTTCGTAACACCATCCAGCAACATGCAGTGAATATGCACTATATTGCTGTCTCCAGCAAATCACCACACAGAACAAGCATCCATGGGAGTGCATTGAACAAAACCACCAAGGGAATCCACTGTCTGTCACAGGGCCGCCACAACCACAGGAATGCTGCATGTTACCATGGGAAAAATCAGCGCTGAATGCCTGACATTGCAGAGCCTACTGCCAATGCTCCCAGTCAGAAAATCATGCAGAACACAACACATCACAAATTAGGTACAAACACAGCTGTATGCGTACACAATGCATGAGCAACAAGACGGCAGTGCACCCCGTGTATCATCTTGAAGATGCAACCCACACAATTATTCTTTGGCACAGGGCACATTGAGGGCCTAAAAATGGCATGCATATAACCAGGGACATGTGCATGTGATCAACGATAATGTGCAGGCATGTGTGACTAGTACAGCTGTCCAACATGAATCGACTGACATATACCTCTTTTTTGCCTCCCATGCAGGTGACAGTCGCTATCCCTTGAAGCTGTGGCTCCTCACCCCTGTCCGAAACCCACAGAACAGGCACGAGGAGGGCTACAATCGATCCCACAGCTGTACCCGTGTGGTCTTTGAGCAGACCTTTGGCCTGTTGAAGGCACGGTTTCACTCCTCTACAGGCATGAGAAGGTGGCCAAGATCATCATGGCATGTGTCATGCTGCAGAACATGTGTATCCGACGGAACGTGCCCCTGCGCCCTGACATTGAACTGCTACCACCTGGTGATGATGAAGGGGATGAAGAAGATGTGGCTGCACATCATTGCGTTGCCGATGCACAGGAGGGACGATCAGTCAGTGATTGCGCAATATTTCTGACAAAGATGGCTGCAGAGGGTGACATGATAGTTGGACAGAAGGCACTGGGTGTGGGGGTACATGTACGCTATGCACTGTATATGAATAAATGACACATGCACAATGATGAATGTCCATTCAATGGTTGTCCACAAAATTTGAACCTGGGTTGGGAGTCGAAACCTCCAATCTTCCCTAACGTTATAGCACACTCGGATTCGAGTTAAATTGATTCTGTTATTGCTTCAATTTAGGGTTTTTACTCCATTGTTACAGATTCCTGGGTGTTGCCTTCAGAGTTCCACACAATTTCTGGGGTTTCTTTTCAATGTTGTTTTCCAAATAAACAATTACTTTTTTATTCGCGTTCTTTGGATTTTGCAACTGATTAAAATTAGAGTAAAATTAGAGTATTAGACATCGATTGTAGCTAGTCAAAGATGGCTAGTAGACAGAGGCAAACTCCTATTTGTTTAGGGGAAGAATTTTGGAGATCTGCTTTAGTTATTATATATCTGTGAGCTCCATTCCCCTATCAATAAAAAGTCAGAGATCCCATCTTAGTGTCGGGATCAGAAGAGGGGGTCTGATGTAGGGATCTTCCTGATCCGTATTAGTCGACTAAGCCGGTGAAGCAGAAACATTGCCTTCACAAACAAAGGGCGGTGAAAGTACCGGCGCGAGGTGCGTGGCATATCTCTGCTGAATTTAAATACAGAATTTAATAACAAACTGCACGCCCCGCTTTCCTGCCACTATATCAGAGGGAATCATTGCCCCACATATGACAAGTGCCATAGGGGCGCCTGTGGGATGCAGGGTGCATGACAGGGTGCATGATGCTGGCAACCTGCTGGAAGGAGGAAGGGAGTGCCTTCCTGATTTACTTGAGGACATAAGCCTGGGCAATTGAGCTAGCCTTGGGCATTACATGAAGAAAATGGGGTGCAGGTACTAAAGTCTGTCACGCAGGAATACTGTGCTATGCAATACGGATGTGACGGCACCTAGAAAGAACTGCACCTGGCTCATCCCGAGCAGACGCTGGATGACTGTATGGACTGAATAAAGGTACCTGATGAGTGGACTGCTGACACTGTATGCAGACCCTCGCTGAGGGGCTTCTGTAGCACCAGGTACTGTAAGAGTTCGAGGAGCGATGGAGTGATGCTGGAGGAGAGGAGGGTATGTCCATTGCCCTAGAGAACGAATGTGCAGGCTATTGATTGCCGCCGTGGTGGAAACATTGTAAGCAGGGTTGAGTTAAAACACTGGCGATATTAGAAACGTGGGAGGACGCAACCCATTTGAAATATAGCTCAACGCATAGTAATACACGCTGCAGTTCTCTGGGGATAACGCTGCTAGGCTCCAACTGTCCTTGTGGGTTCATAGCTGAATGAGCTAACTCCATTGGCACATTGCAACAGCACTAGAACTAGACATACAGGCAAGATAGCACGATGACGACGAGAGGGGCTTAGCCCAAGGCCAAACAACCCACAATGGATGTCTTTGCCAAGATCCAACAGACCCCCGTTGCATCGGCACAGGGCGCAGCAGTTGCGCCTGAGGAAGGCACCCCGACAAAAGAAAACCATCAGATCCTAGCAGCTATAACGGAGTTGAAGGCCTCATGGGGAACAACAATGGCGGACCTACGAACTGCATTGGAGACCAAAATAGATGCAGTAGGAATAGAAGTTGCCCTACTACGACAAGATCGCAGAGCGCTCGCAGAAAGAACGAGTGGGCCTGGAGAGTGCAGTGAAAACCAACACAGAAACCAGTGCAAGCAACACAAAGGAGGTTCATATATTGAAGCAGCAGGTAGCTAACCTTGAGAACCGAGCGGAAGAAGCAGAAGGAAGGGCGAGACGTAACAACATTCGCGTGGCCGGCCTGCCGGAAGGGGAAGTAGGTCAGGACCCCACGGACTATGTGGAGAATATGATCCTGCAAGAGATAGGGGCTGACAAACTTTCACAGGGATTTACTGTCGAGAGAGCGCACAGGGCCTTGATGAGGAGACCACGGCCTGGGGCTCTCCCCGGGCAATAATTGCAAAGATCCTGAACTATAAAGACAGAGAGAAAATTCTGGAGTATTTTCGCAAAAGAGGAACGATAGAGAGAGCATCTGCAACCGTCACATCGTATCCTGATTACACCATGCTAGTGCAGAGACAGCGTTACAGCTATGTGGCGGTCAAGAGGAAGCTGCGCACTGCTGGAATTAAGTACATGCTACTGTATCCTGCGAAGCTCCAAGTCCTGCATAAAAGCAAAGCACTACTGACCCCCAAGAGCGAGGATTCCGACATGGCGCCTCAGAGCAGAGGCGCTGAGAGACCCCCTTTTTAGGGAAGATATGAGAGATGAGATTGTTAACTACTTTGATACGAATACTGGCAGTGTGGACTCGGCGGGTACGTTGTGGGAAGCCTTTAAAGTTGTGATGAGAGGGGTAGCTATAGCAAAATCTAAAGGATTGCAAGGAGGGATCCTGGCTGACCTACGGGAAATGGAGGAAGAATTGGAAAGGGCATCGAGGGGAGAAAATAATACCAAGGAAGACACCGACCTGATACTCAGGTTGCAGCAGAAATGTGCTGGGCAATGGGAAAGACTGTGTAACCTTAACTACAAAAAATATATAGAGAGACAACATGCGGGAGGGGACAAACCGGGAAGGATCTTGGCGTGGCTATATAAAAGTGAAACCCCCAGACCCATGATTAGAACAATAACAAGGGAAGATGGTAGTGTAGTTGATACCCAAGAGGGAGTTAACCAGGAGTTTGCAGACTATTACAGGCTACTATATGGGGATGATGGGGAGAGTAATTGCGCGACGATAGCAGAAACACTGGAGGATATAGGATTGCCACAGATCAGTGCTGAAGAAAGAGAGGAGCTGGATGCACCAATTACTTTAGAAGAGGTAGAAGAGGTGGTGAGATAGTTGCCCACCAGTAAGACTCCGGGGGCGGATGGACTCCCAAGTGAATTCTATAAAGTATTTAAAGGAGAGGTGCTCCCCCCACTGTTAGAAATGTTGAATGAAGCATTCGAGCTGGGCAGACTGCCAGAGTCACTTAGAGAAGCAATTATAATACTGCTTCCCAAGCCTAACAAGCCGGGGCATAGCTGCGGCTCATATAGACCCCTGTCAATGTTAAACAAAGACAGCAAAATACTGACGGCTGTTTTGGCAAACAGACTGCGGAGGGTTATTGGCAAACTGATACATCCTGACCAGATGGGCTATGTCCCGAATAGGAACATATCCAACAATCACAGACGACTCCATCGAGTTATTGAGTATGGAAATGAGAACGAAGGGGAATTGGCAATTGTGACACTGGACGCAATAAAGGCCTTCGACTCGGTCAAATGGCCATGGCTGTTGGCGGCCATGGCTGGCTATGGGATGAGGCTTGGATATCTACAGTGGACGAAAATATTATATAGTGAACCGATGGCCAGAGTTAAAACAGGGCAGTGATATCGGAAAGATGGCAACTCCGTAGGGGTACCAGACAAGGATGTTCTTGGTCTCCTATGCTCTATATATTGGCCCTGGAACCTCTAGCGATATACTTGAGACAGCAATATGATACGATAGGCATTGCCATGGGAGGGGAACGACATCTGATCTCCCTATATGCGGATGACATGTTGTTGTACTTGCGACACCCGGAGGAAAACCTCCAATACATATTGGAAGTGATGGGAAGATATGCAGGGCTGTCTGGTATAGCGGTGAACCCTCAGAAATCTAGCATGTTCCCATTGGTGGATATAAAGGGATCCCATTGAAACAGCTACCGGTGTTACAGATACCTTGGGAGGTCAGCACTTTTCGCTATTTGGGGATAGATATATACCACACGGTGGAAGAGGAGCATAGGCGCAACACATAGGTAGCCATTAAGAAAATTGAAAATTGCATGAGGTTCTGGGTGAAACCACCTTTAGCAATGATGGGACGTGGGGCAATGCAGAAGATGGTGGTCCTACCTAGGCTCGTGCACTATTTTGGGAATATACCGCACTCCATACCAAAGAAGTTCTTCACTAGACTGGACAGTATGTGCAGGGACTTCCTGTGGCATGGTACCTATGAGAAAGGGGGGATAAAACTGCCTAATTTTGAAGTCTATTATATAGCAAGCCAACTGCAATATGTTGCTAAATTGCTCTCAGAGGAGGTGACCTCTGAATCCAGGTTGTTTGGACAAGATTGTGCCCCATTTTACTTAAGAGAGATTATGTGGCTGCCCAAGGCAGAAATGGAAGGGCGCCCAAAGATAATGGTACTTGGATGGAAGATGTGGCGTAGGGCATGCCAGATGATGGAGAACCCATCCCGTGTTCCCTGCAAGTACCCCTAGTTGCACTGGCGGGTGGAGAAAAGCAACTAAGGATGATAATCAGAAACCACTGGGAACCGGTTGGGATAGCAACAATGGGTGATATTTGGCAAGAGGGGACTATAATAGATTTTGAGGTGTTGGGGGAGGAAACTGGGTTGCATACTGGCCAGTATATCATGTATCACAGAATGGTGTGGGAATTAAGCGAACATGGCCTGAAGTGGTGCTGGAGGAAGAACCAGGTGCTACCATAGATATAATATATGACATAGCAGAGGGGAGACATGAGATATCTAGAATATACGAGATGATGATGTCTAAAGTAGGAAAGGAGGTTATACGATTGAGACAAGACTGGGAAGCGGAAGTGGGAGCCCTGATGGAAGATGGGATGTTGGAACGAGCCCAAGGGTATCATAAGAAGGTGTCGAGGAATGTAAGACTACAGTAGATGCCACTGTATATCACGCGTAGGGCGTATATGACACCCCAGAGGATATCTAGGTTTAAAAATGCAGGACGGCAAGCATGCCCTAAATGTGATGAAGAGAATGCAGGTATGGTGCATATGTTTTTGTCATGCCCGGTTATCGAGCGCTTCTGGAGCGAAGTGGTACACAAACTAGCAGAAAGTGGGGTTAAGATTGTGGTCGATACAGTGTGGGTCTGCTTGTTGGGGGGGTTCCCTAGACCACGGAAACTCAACCATGTGAGCAAACTAAAGGACCTGGCATATGCGCTTGCAAAGAGGAGAATCGGCATGGGGTGGAAGACATGCCACAAACCTCGACTGGAGGTATGGTGGAAGGATTTGCAGAAATGGGCGGAGGCAGAAACCATGGTGTGGCAAGAAGCGAGCAGCGCTTGGGGGGAGGAGTTGACAGAAACCCGGATGGCCTGGAAATTGTTAGTAGCAGAGTTATTTGGGTCAATGCGAGACCGAACGGAATCCACAGAAGGGGATACCCTACCATAGGATGCAGGAACAGAAAGTGAGAAGGGATAGGCTCGAAACGGGGGGTGGGATAAGGGAAGCAGTGAACACATTTATGCAATGTACACATTGAAATGTTAACTCATGCACTGCAAGTTTGGTTTGTATTGTTTGTTTGAATAAACTAATAAAATTGTTTTACATTTTTTAAAAAAAAAACTTAACAGGAGGACAGAAGAGTAAGAAAAAAGGAAGAACCAAACTGTATGTGCTTACCAATTGAGTGGTCTGGGTAGAAACAGCAGATGTAATTTGGGGAATGAAGTGGTAGTCCTGGAAACACAATGGCCCTCATTACGACCCTGGCGGAAATCGGAAAACGATGGCGGAAATGCAATACCGCCATCGAATAGCGCTCGGTGCGACTATGACCCGTCACCGCAAAGTACGAAGCCATTAGCGACACCGTAGTGAACGCCAACGCTAACTGCACCAAGCACGCGCGCGCGCGCCATGCGAAACCGCAAACACCACCATGGCGCAACGGTACGCCAATTCCGACCCTAGCGGACATGTACCTAACGCCATCAGGCATGGCGTAATGTACCATTCCGCCATGGTGAGAAGTACGGCATCGCGAATCAACCGTAAACGGCCCCACTGAGTGCCTGTACACCGCTCCCTGCCCACAAAGTACAACTCCCCGTAGGTGCAATGAAGTCACAATGCAACCATTGAAATGTACAAGTCACCCATGCATGGCAACGAACAAAAGAAACACAAGAGGGGCCAATGGGAGCTGCAGGGCACAGATGGCACGAATACAGAAGCCATCCCAATGGACATGACCACAGTCCCCCACCAAGAAACGCACGCAAACACAGGCACCTGTGACCAGCAATATTCCGAGAATCACATCATTCCACCAGTCCACCTGGCTGACCGGCATCTGTTACACAAAACCCAATCCCCCGCCCCTGAGCATGACAACATTCAAACTGTCATATTGGCAGCCCCCATCCCTGACCTCACGGGCTTAGTAAGCAAACGCGCCCAGTACAGTACCACGCAACTAAACTCCGAAGCTGGAACCCAATGCAGATCTCCTCACAATACATCGCCCCCCGAATAGGCATATGCCACATCACTTGCAAAGAAAAACGCTACACGGGCCAAATCAGAATAGAAATTTAATGCACATCAAAGTCACCAAGCCCATACAGCCATCAGGCCATGAACTCCTAAACACTAATCACCATTGTGGGCTGCATCCGCAAGAAATGACCAGCCACTACTTGTGTGTCGCCCTGTTCCCTCATGGTACACAGAGCCACATTCACGTACGAAAAGGCAACATGGAAGCGCACAGAACCGCAGGCCCGTCCCAATGGGGAGGCACTAGTCCAGCTGAAAGGCCGAAATGTTGCTCCGAGCCACCAGTACTGCGTAAGGGCATGTGGGCCATTGGCGATCGTCCCATAAGATCGTAATGCTGCTCCACTGATTAACACGAAGCAGCAGGTGTCGGGAGTAAAACCCATCTGCAGGAGTGGCATACAGATGGCAGTGGCAAAAGGGGAGGAGATACCTGTCAACCAAAAGAAAAGAAAAAGAACAGAATGGCCATCAGAACTACATTCCAACAACTCACTTCAATGATCACACGAAATCCACAGCCATATGCATGCTAGCCCACTCCAAAGGATCATCACCACCCCAAAACCACTTGCGACTCCTAACCATCTATATCGAGGTGCAAACACCATCACAAACGAGTGTACCTGTGCATGCGTCTGTCAAAACAGAATCCATCAGATGGGAATGTTAACGTGCATGGACACAAGTGTCTGAGGGCGTGTCGAGACAGGGAGGGCTCAACAAGGCCAGATAGACGATGGTCCCACCATGGCAGCCCTGCATCACATAGCGTAGGGGAGGCGGATAGATCCCAAGAAGCCCTGTACATGGCAAACTCTGTATCAAATCACCTGCCCATGCATCCATTCATCATTCCCTCATCCCGGAATCAAAACGCCTGAATAATTACTCGCATAACATTAGAAACATCCATTGAGTCTGTGCGTTATGCAGCCTGCAAAATCCACAGTGCCCCAGCCCGTAATTCCAGTGTTGTGGAGTAACATGTATTTGGGAACGGCCGGCCTCATCGCCCACGTAGCAATTGCGCATCCCAAACTATTCATATCAATCATTGCTTCCTCGCCATGGGCCCTGTCTCAAGGACATTGAACAATAGAACGTTATATTTGCAGTCAGACCTGTGGGCATCTCCTCGCCGCTAGCTGGAAACCGAAAGCGCCGCCCTTCGAATTCCACATTTGCAACATCACGCCGAAAAGGCATCTGTGGCCGTTTGAAATCACTAATTATTCCATCGAGTGCGGCTGTGTGTGAAAATGGCAACTGCCTTCACCCACAAATGGGACGCCCCGCCCGTCGTTGCAACTCGGTACAGTGATGCATGAGGGCCCACCGTTACTCGAGTACTACGTTCCACTGACCCTTCACAAGTCTGTTCGCGACTGCACAGATAGTATGTGCAACAATGGGACCACAGCAGAATGAACATGTCAACCAATGTCACACGGCCATCGGGTACAAATACATGATTGCAATAGCAAGATGCCATTCCCCGATTTGCAGCGTTGTGCGCGGGACGTGCTCGGCCAAAGGGGAGAGCAGTTTGCACAGGTGGAATTAATCACCACAGGTGGAGGCCATACAGCCTGAAAACACATAAATTGCACAGCCAGTCTCCTCCCACAACCACACCGAAATGCTACCGGCAGGACTCGCGATGTTGGCCCTGGGGGACCTGATAGCACTGCAACTACTCCAACTCCAAGAAGAAGACGAACACCAACTGCAACCGGCCGCACGAAGGAGACGCAGGAGGAGGAGGAGGCCAAGGCAGGGCCAGCAAGGGCCGCCAGCACAGCCACTACCACCACGCAGGCAGCCCGCAATCCCACGCCTCCGAGCACATCCGTTCAACCTCACTGATGAGCAGATCCACACCCTCTACCGTCTGGACCGGGACACCATAGCCGCCATTGTGGACATGACACAGGCTGACCTTGTCAGCATGATAGATAGCCCAACCGCCATCCCACCCCTACTGAAGGTGGTGTCTGTACTCCACTTCCTGGCCACAGGCACCTACCAGCACACAGTCGGACAGTTGCATGGCATTTCTCAGCCACTGTTCTCACGGACACTATTTCAAGTGCTCGATGCCCTCCTGCAGCACGCAGACGACTACATCTCTCTACCACGCTCGGAGCAGGAAATTACCAACACAAAAGTGGGATTCCATGCACTTGCCGGCATACCGGGTTGCATTGGTGCCATCGACTGCACCCATGTGGAATTGGTCGTCCCACATGCCATGGAGGCCCAGTACCGCAACCGAAAACAATTTCATTCCCTGAATGTACAAATGGTGTGTGACTCCAACAGGATCATTACACATTGTTGTGCCCGATTCCCTGGATCAACCCATGATTCTATGGTCTTGAGGAACTCTACAATACCACGCTACATGGAGCGACACGCAGGGAACAGATCCTGGCTACTCGGTGAGTCTCATTACATGCATGATGATGTGGGGTATGTGATTTGGCAATGACCTGGCAGGTAGGGGGGGGGGTGTGCGTACGTAGCAATGGCATTCGACATCATACGTTTCTCGTCCACATACAGGTGATGCTGGATATCCACTGAAGAGATGGCTCCTCACACCAGTCCGGAACCCACGGGACCAGCATGAGGAGGACTACAACCATGCCCACTCACGTACCCGTGTAGTCATTGAACAGGCATTCGGCCTACTGAAGACTCGTTTCCGCTGCCTCAGCAGGTCTGGCGGGGCACTCCTGTACCGCCATGAGAAGGTTGCAAAGATGGTCATGGCATGTGTCATGCTCCACAACATGTGCGTACGTAGAAATGTGCCCATGCCCCCTGACGCAGAACTGCAAGCACCTGATGATGGTCATGATGAGGGTGGGGATGTGGCAGCACCTCATGGAGTCTGCGAGGCACCGGAGGCCCGTGACATTCGTCAGCATCTCATTGATGTATGCTTCTAGCACTCACGCCTGGTGGCTGATACATGGACACGGGACTCGTGGCACTGTGTGTGTCTGGGACATGCACAATATGGACTGTACGCCTATGATGGCCTAGTACACAAAAATCAATGTCCACACATCTCATTGGTTGATCGTGCACTTTTTATGGCATATGTGATGTCATGTTGAACACCCTATCGACCCGCCACCCAAGTGAGCCCAACACACCCCCTCCACCCTCCTACCTCCCCCCCGAACACCAGTGTCCAAAGATGCTCATTGTCAGTGGGCTGTCGCTATTGCAAGCCCCCTCTGCGGGTATCAGGGGCACCCCTGCCTGTGGAGCGCAGGTTCCTTCCAGATCTACGTTGGGGGCTGCCCTGGACGGAACTTGCAACGGATGATGTGTCTGCCTGCTCACGTCCATGCATGTCCCTAAGGGTTTGCGAGAGCTCAGTGAGCACACGGCGCACTGCGGCAAGTTCGGCACATACGTCTTTGGACGTCGCATGCAGTTCCCCCCTCAGGCTCTCGGTGCTTCTCTCCATTTGGACTCTCAGGCTCTCGGTGCTACTCTCCATTTGTGCCCTTAGCGTCTCTGTACCTCTCTCCATTTCTGCCCTAAGTGTCTCAGTTGATGTTTCTATGTCTGCCTTAGTGCCCCCACATTCATCGGCATGGTCCTTGAGGAGCGTGGCCATTTGCTGCTGTTGCACGATTAACTGGTCGAGGGACTGTTGCCTCTGCTGGGCCATGGCCATTTGCGGGGGTGTCACAGAGGGGCTGTTGTCCTCATGTTGCCTTGCCACAGGGCTTGTGGGGGATGGCCAGTCGTCGTCTTGTGGGTGCCCCTGCGTGGTATCCTCATGTTGTACGGGATGGGACAGACAGGGGGATTGGGACAGGTCATGGATGGATCTGACTTCGACATCCCCGTTTTCTGTGTCCGAGCATGCTGCCATCAATGGGGTGTCACCTATGGTGCTGCTGCCACCAGAGGCAGTGCCTTCTGTGGCATCCATTGGGGGGACCTGTGGTGGTGGTGTTGTGGGCATGCTGGCTGCTGGGGTGCCTGTTGATGTTCCCTCCTCTGTGCTGCCACCTGATTTGTGCTGCTGCCGTGTCTTGATGCGTGCAGCTGAGGTGGAGGGTCTCTGGCCGTTGGTCTTGGCCCTCTTTGCAGGTGTGCTGGTAGGGGTGTCCTGTAGCTCGTCGTTTGGATCGGACCCTGTGGTGGAGTAAAGGAGGGCGAGGGTTAATGATGGGTCTGTGGGAATTGGAATGGCATTGTATCACATGCTTTGGGGTGGTACCTGAGGGTGATTTGGGTCGGGTCCTTGGAGGTGCTTTGATTTGTGTGTGGAGTGAGGGTGCAGTTGTTTGGCAGCCTGCAGTTAGGGTGTGCCTGCTGCACGTGTAGTGCGTGTATTAGGGGTTTTTAATTATTTATGTATTTATTGTGGGTTTTAACGTGCGCTATCAGGCCGATGTGTGTGGCCGTTCTCCTGGACATGTGTTTCTGTTGCACTATGTGGACGCATGGTACTTCACATGGATGGACTGTGTGGATTTGGCATTGTTTGATCTGGTACACCTACCTGAATCTTCGGATGTCTGCACTCCTTTCTCCATCCCTCCGACTCCCTCTATGCTCTCCATTCCGATGGTGGAGGCACAGATTTCTTCCCAGGGGGTCAACTTGATGGGTGATTCAGGACCTCCCCCGGTGGCTGTGGCAATGTTGCGGTTGGCAGAGAGTATGCTGCGGACGCGTATCCGCAGGTCGTCCCATCGCTTGCGGCATTGCTGTGGGGTGCGGGGTGCGGTCCCCACCGCACTTACCCGCTGTGCCACCAGAGCCCATATGGTCTTCTTGTTTGCAAGTGCCGTTCTGGTCATTTGCGTGGAGAAGACGACGGCAGCATTCTCCTGGAGGGTCTCTGTTAGCACGGTGAGTTCCTCGCGGGAGAAGTGGACCTGCCGCTTGCGGTCGCACGCTTTCTTCGCTACTTTTCCCATTTGTCTTGGTTTCGCTAGGGTGGGTGACGGGTTGGGGTGTGTTTCAGGGTAGTGATTTTAGTGGTTGTGTGGTTTTAGTGGTTTTATAGGTGTACGCCGGGATGTTTCCCGTTCCGGGCCCATGTTTTTACTTCCGTTTCCGTATATTTCCGGTCACCGTACTTTCCGGTAGGCGCACACTGCGGTGACCGCTAAGAGGGGTGGCGGTATTGCACCTAGGGCGCCGTACGGCGGCGGTGTGGGCCGTTTTGGGGTCATTTCCGCCATCGCGGACTTTGCACTTCCGCCGTGGCGTGGTGCTCGTGCCCGATGGGTCGGAATGGGCCGCACTTTGCTCCTTCGTGCAATGGCGGAAACGCTATTTACGCTGTGGCGCTCCGGTCAGTCACTTTCCGCCAGGGTCGTAATGAGGGCCAATGTCCTGTTTCCTATTCCCGCCGGCACGAGGACGCCTAAGGAGTCTATTGATCCTTGCGCTGTTGCGCTAATGTCCTTTGATCCTTGTGCCAATGCGCGAAAGTTCTTTCTGTTCCTTAAAGTCTTTGGGCGGTAAGAGAGTGAAGACGTAGCACTGATTGTAGTTGGAGCAATCCAAAATACTTAGGTCTTGGCAAACAGGTAAGACGTGAGGAATGTGATAAGGCAGTTCGTGAAAGTTCTGAGGTATGCAATAATCGGGTAAGACGTGAGGAATGAGGCGAATGCAGTCCGAAGCCGTTCCGGGTCTAGCGACGAGCAGGTAAGACTTGTGGGATGAGGCGATAGAGTCCATGGCCGTTCCGGGTCTACCAATGAGCAGGTAAGACTTGCGGGATGAGGTGAATGCAGTATGTGACTGTTCCGGGTCTAGCAATGAGCAGGTAAGACTTGAGGGATGAGGCGAATGCAGTCTGTGGCCGTTCCGGGTCTGGCAATGAGCGGGTAAGCCTTGAAGGATGAGGCGAATGCAGTCCTTGGCCGTTCCATGTCTGGCAATGAGCGGGTAAGACTTGAAGGATGAGGCGAATGCAGTCCGTGGCCGTTCCGGGTCTGCCAATGAGCAGGTAAGACGAAGGCAATGACAAGAGCAAGGCAGGAAAGTCACAAAGAAGACCAAGGATTCAAGGAGCCAGAAGACAAGGTAACAAGATGCGTAGCTTAGGAAGTTTACAAATTCAGAAGCACCGCCAGCGTGGGGCGGGCTTAAATACCGGTCAGCTGACCGCACGCATAACACGGCATCGTAGGCCTGAAAACCTACGTGAGTGCAAAGGGCGCCAGCGTCTCCAAGGCAACCCATGGCATCTCCTGAAAGGGAGTGGGGAAAAAGACGAACCATGATTCCGTGGAGCTAAAGCGAGTCCAGCTATGGAGTGGAAACTGTTCACTCTACTGTGGATTCTGGAATGTTTGTTCCTATGCGGGACCAATTTATGATCAGATGACGAGACATCTAATGGAACCCTGACACCCCACAACTCCCCCAAACACCCTCACCTGCCTCTGCCGCCCCCACAACTCCCCCACACACCCTCACCCCCATCCCGCCCCCCCAAAATGTCCCAACAAGTGTCTATTGCCTTCATTAGGCTGGCCAGTCTACTTCCTGGCACTCCCTGGAACTGGTGGCGGCATGTCTGGCAGGCGCAGGGTGCACGACGACCTGCAGAGTGGGCTGGTCTGTTTTGAGCTGGAGGACGATGGGGTGGCCGCCTGCTCCATTTGGGGGGCCGGACGCTCAGCCTCCATTGCATCAGCAATGCGGCCGAGGGCCTACCTCAGGGCTGATACTTCCTCGCACAGTCTACTTGTATTTTCTGCAAATATCTTGCCCGAGGAGGCCACCAGAGGGCGCGGGCAAGATGGCTGCCTAAGCTTTGCGCTCCCCATATGGCCCAGGAAAATGAGCGCCTAATGGACAGTGACCCCAGCAATCTGTGTGGACTTGAGAGGGGACCTGGTGTGGAGTCTTTGGGCCTTGGAGCGGCCTTCTGGGGTTCCCCCGTCGTGGAGTTAGCCGCGGGTGGGCCTTGGCCCTCCCCCTCCCCCAGGTGACGCGGAGGGAAACGTGGCCTGAAGCCAGCAGTGCAGCCCACAGCCTCGCGCGGAGAGGGGCCAGTGCGCTCCCCACACAGGACACCTATGATCGTCGGACAGGCCCCCCCGCTGTATTGTGGAGGTTTTGGTCTCCCCCCATGGGGGTCCGCCGTCACGGAGACGCTTCAGTGCGGGGGCCCTCCCCCTGCCCTTTCCTCGCTCCAGAGTGAAGTGCAACCTTGTGACCGAGCAGGGGGAGGTGGCCAGAGGCGAGCTTGGCGCGGCCACTTCTGCGTCCCTGTTACCGCGTCATGGGGGCACTGAGGCCCGAGCCCCCTTGGCACCCCCACCCCGTCAGTGAGGACACCATCTGGCCCGGGCCAACGCAGGAGCGTGCCCGGGCCCCCTCCCTCCAGCAAACGCTATCAGCGGGGACTCCATCAGGACAGCCCGATGAGGGGCTCCAACCAAGGCAGTGAGGCCACGGGGGTGTGGGGGCATCCGGGGTTCCGCCCCCTCCCCTCTCCTCTCATCGGGACGCACCGGGTCTCCTGAGAGGAGGCCACACAGGGGGACAACGAGGAGATAACAGGTCAGTCACCACGCACCCACATCAGCAGAGGAGACCAGCAGCCACATCACCCTGCCACACACCTGGATTGTTGGGCCCACACAGTGGTATATTTGCAGGGGCTCAGGCTCCTTTTCCTTTTGTGCACTCTCTGGGGTGCGAGCACCACACAATACCCTCCTCCTCTTCCGAGAGACAGCCTCCCCACCAACGCTAAGGGCTACCTGGTTCTCCCCGGGGGGCGGCACCCCTTCTAACGCCAGGGAGCGGACTGACTGCCCCCACCTCCTGCGGCCCACTCAAGAAGACCATAGAGAACACCGCCTGCCCAGCAGGCCTCCACTGTTACCTGCGGAGACAGTAACATCCTGTTGGAGGTGGTACCTGACCCTGGGAGTTTCACAGCAGGCCCCCTGGAAACACAGCCCCCTCCCCAATATACTGAGTGGACACAGAGAGGAGACACAGAGTGGGCCATACCGAAGAGCAGTGTTCTCACCACTGAACCTGTAGATACCAGTAGGGATCCACCAAGACCCTGAGTGGGGCACGAAACAGGGCAGTGGAATTTCCCCAGAACGCTGACTTGCAACTAACACACCAGTGGTGGTCGTCCCGGGGAGATCAGAGTGGTACCCTGTAGAATGGGGCCCTGAGAGCAACGCACACCCCGACCACGGGGGGATTACCCCATAGACCTGCTCCACGCAACAGCACAAACAAACCAGGGCACCGGAAAGACGCTAGTGAACGCACCATACATCACAGCGTCCCAGGGTGACTGGGGGCCCATGAACTGGAAAGAAACCCTTGCGAAATATCAGTTCACACCAGGGCAACCGAAGATGGAAACCAGACTTCCCGCCACACCAGCTCCAGACATGAATACCATTCAGAGCAACATCCAGACAATCCCCGACGAAATCAGAGGCATGAGGACGGACATGGGCGCCAAGCTTGCGGACCTCACGGCCAAGGTCTCCACATTGGAGGACCAGATGGAAGGAGTGGAGAATAATCAGGCCTCTACAGACCTTCTTGAGACACAAATGGAAGTGAGGTTCAAGGAGCTGCAGCGCCGCAAGGAGGATCTCCGCCTCAAGGTCGACGATATGGAAAATCACGAGAGAAGGAACAACTTGAGGATTTTTGGTCTGACAGAGACAGAGGGAGAGACCCATGTGGGCCTGGAAGGGAAGGTTCAAGACATCATCAGGATCGTCCTGGGGTTGGACTCTGGAGAGACGCTCCTGCTCGATAGGGTTCATCGGGCGGGAGGGGGTGGAAGGGGCCCGCGGTCAGTGCTGGCAAGATTCCACTATTATAGAGATAAAGCCAGACTTTTGGAAAGGGCAAAGACTTTGAGAGACATACAATATGGCAACTCTAGGGTGACAATTTATCAGGACCTCTCGGCCCTCACGCTTCAGATGAGGAAAAAATGCGGATCCATCATCAGATGGCTGCAGGAGAAAGGGGTCCGCTATCGATGGGGACCTCCATTCTACCTTGCCTTTGAATGGCAGGGCCAGAGATACCAGCTAGTTACGGAAGAGGAGATTCAGAGGGCCACGGATGACTTGACAGGGGACATGGCAGGAGCATCCAGAGACCGAAACGAAAGTCGCAGGGATCCTAACTGTGCCCCCCAGGGCCCGGACCTTACGCAAGGGAAGCTTAAAGTAAAGGGCTCCAGGAAAAGGGCTCTGACGGCAATGGAAAAAGGGCGTTACTCCAGAGTTTGGGCCGTGAAGGAATGTCCCACAAATTTTTCCCGGAGCCAGGGTAGCGACCCTGGTGGTTCGTTGTTAGTTCCAGCCCCGGCTGGGGGGGCAGCGATGAACGCTTTGTAAAATGGGTAGGGGAGGGAGGTGGGGATGAAGGGGAGGGGGAGGGGGAGGGGAAGAGTAAGGGGAGGGGGAGGAGCAGAGAAGCTTGTGAGGGTGTTAAGGGAAAAGGGGAAAAACAGTTCGAGCCATGTTTTTTTTGTTCCACAGTGAGTTTCATATAGGGATTATATAGAGGGGTTACGAAGAGCACAAGACGACGAATAACAATGATTGAGGGGAAGATAGGCATGCTGAATGTTAAGGGCTTAAACTCCCAGAAAAAGAGATCTCTTATGAGTAATATGTTTTGCAAACAAAGACTAATGGTCCTCTTCCTACAAGAAACACACTACAAACAGGGGAAAAAATCGACGATAAGGGGGAAGGACTTTGGCAGTAACTATTGGGCCTCCCATAGAAGTACCAAAAAGGAGGGGGTGGGCATCCTATTGGGCAAGACGTTCCGCCTCAAGGAAATAGAAACCAAGAGAGGTTTCAGGGGACGGTTCCTGGGAGTCAAGGGTACCTCTGAGGGGGAACGTATCACCCAAGCCATCCTATACGCACCCAATTCGGGCCAGATACAATTCCTCACCCATATTTTTAGGGTTATGGATGACTGGGCAGAGGGGGCCACGATACTTGGTTGGGACTTTAATCTCATATTGGACCACCGCTTGGGCTGGTGGTCGGCAAAGGGAGGTACGCCCAAGGAACCCTCCAAGGACAACTTAGCCCTGCAGGCCCTTCTGAGGGAACACTATTGGGTGGATGTATTGCGCAGAGCGTACCCGGGCCGAGGTGGATATACCTTCTTCTCGCCCCCACATTATACCTACACAAGAATCGATCTTTTGTTAATATCTGAGGAAGGGAGAGGGGAGGTTGAACAACCAAGGGTGGAGGCAATAACGTGGTCAGACCATGAGCTCCTGATAGCGAACTGGTCACTGCCCATCTCCCCGAGAACATCGCGATGGCGGTGCAACAACACGCTCCTCAGAGACCCAATATTTCGGGAATTCATGAGGAAAGAAATGACGGCCTACTTTGAGATAAACGATAACGTGGAGACGGACATGGTGGTGGTGTGGGAGGCGGCGAAAGCCACCTTTAGGGGCCTCCTGATAGCCGAAGGCTCGAGGCGTAAGCGCGAAAGGAGCCTAATTGAAAACAAGATCCGTACAGAACTGCGGGCCCTGAGAGCTAGGCTGGGTGTGCCCGGGGTGGACCGAGAGGCTCTCTTGGTAGAGATGCAGGGTAAAAGACAGGTGCTACACACGGTCCTCATAGGGGAAATCATCAAGAAAGTGAGATACACCAAACAAAGGTACTACGAAAGGGGCGATAGAGTTGGGACCCTTCTGGCACATAGGGCTCGGGGATGCAGAGTGGAGAAAGGGGTGGGCCCTCTCAGGGACAATGAAGGTGGGGTCTGCAAAGGTCAGGAGGAAATATCGGAGGGATTCGTCGACTTCTATAGAAAACCAGATGAGAGGGCGAGTCCCTGGAGGATATCCGTAGCTATTTGGCTGAGTGCCCCCAGCCCCGATTGACTGACTCAGAGCGTGAGGCCCTGGAGGGGGCTATATCAGAGGATGAGGTGGAGGGAGCCATTAAAAGACTAAAGGCTGGAAAGGCCCCAGGGGGAGATGGTTATACGGCAGACTTTTATAAACAATGCCAACCAATCTTGATGAAACCGCTGACCAAATTATTTAACCAAATCAGAAATCGGGACTCGATCCCACCTATGTTCCTGCAGGCCCTAATCACTGTGATACCCAAGCCAGGCAAGAACCAGACAGAATGTGGGTCATACAGACCCATTTCGCTCTTAAATCTAGACGCCAAGATCTTTGCCAGAATTCTGGTGACCAGACTAGAGGGGTGCCTCCCCTGCTTAATACACCCCGACCAAGCGGGATTCATCTTAAATAGTCAGTGCTCTGATAATATGCGGAAAACCCTTCACGTTCTCAACTCGAGGGTGGTGTGGGAGGAGGGTGCGCTTCTGTTGGCCCTTGACGCAGAGAAGGCCTTCGATAGGGTCAGCCGGGCCTTGTAGGGGGAGGTTTTCACAGCTCTGGGGATGGGGCCGAGGTGGCTGGGGGGATGTCCGCGCTATACTCTTCTCCGTCGGCCAGGGTGGTCGCAAACGGAATTGAGGACGTTCCCTCTGGAGCGAGGCACGAGGCAGGGATGCCCATTGTCTCCCCTGATTTACGCACTGGTAATGGAACCATGGGCAATCTCTGTTCGTAAGGATGAGGCCATTAAGGGGTTCCAGATAGGGGACACAGAGTGTAAGATCTGATGTGTTACCTAACATCACAAGGCCGTCCCAGACAGTCCCCAGGATTCTCCAGGGTCTGAGGCGCTATGGGGACCTATCGGGATACAAGGTCAACCTTCGGAAATCGGTGGCATTCATAGGGGGAGGTCTGCCAGACCCAGAGATAAATTACGTGAGGGGGCACCGTTTTAGACTACAGGAGGAAGGGTTTGGATATCTAGGGGTCCAAGTAACACGCGACCCCGAGGGATTATTTTCGGGTAACTTCCCCCTGCTCTGGTCTGAAATCAAAAAAGATATAGAGAGATGGGCAAGATCGGGCCTCTCCTGGATGGCGCGTCTCAACCTAGTGAAAATTGTGATTCTCCCCACGTTTCTATTCCTCTTCCAAATGCTTCCCGTACAGGTCCCTAAGACATTCTTTCCAGAAACAAAACGAGTCCTCTTGAACTTCCTCTGGTCCGGCAAAAAACACAGGATCTCTTACGAGGTACTAACCAGGCCAAAGGAAGACAGTGGGGTGGGTTACCCGGACTTGGAGACATACTATAGGGCCTCCCAGTTGAGAGTGCTTGCCGACCACTTTACCCCAGGTACTGAAAAACAATGGGTGGCTATGGATAACAAAGTCCTCGCACCTGTCACAGTTGAGGAATGGCTCTGGGTCCCAAGAAAAACCATCCCCAGGAGGCTCCTGAATCACCCAGTCCTGAAAGTGTTATGGTCCCTATGGAGAGAGGGAGGCTACTATCGATGGCTCACGACCTGGCCCTCCCCATTGAGCTGCATCTGGGCGCCCCCTTCATAGAGAAAATAGCGGAGCCAGCCGCATTTCAAAAGTGGTTCGAAGCCAGTCTATACAGGACTGGACATCTCTGGGTCGGGGGCTCATTTCTACCCCTGAGTGATCTAGAGGAGGCACTGGGAATAGGCACTCTATCACCATTCCAATACCTCCAGCTCAATGGGGTCCTTACCGAACCTTCGTGGGGTGACACTCTCAGGAGAGATTTAACTGATTTTGAGAGACTCCTCATCTCTACCCAGGGTTCGAAGGGGGTGATTTCTCGCCTTTATAAACTCTTCTTGCTGTCTGCCCCAAGGGACCCACCACCAGCTTGTTTGCAATGGGGAAGGCACCTAGGTGAGGAGATAGATGATGAAAGGTGGTCAAAAATGTGCAGGCGGGCCAACCACTCCACAGCCTCGTTGCAATTTCGCATCAGGCCCTTAAGGTTATCCACAGGTGGCACTACCCCCCCCCCCGCAAAGGATCGCTAGAATGAGGCCGGGGTACGACCCACACTGTTGGAAGTGTAAGAAGGTAAAGGGGGATTACATCCATATGTGGTGGAGATGCCCGGTGGTCCAGACATATTGGGTTGAGGTGCTTAACTGGATCAAAGGGGTTGATGGGGTGGAGAGGTCCCTGTGCCCCTGGCTCCTCCTCTTTGGAATTGATATAGAAGACGATCATGAGGGGACACAGGGTCACATGTTGCAGGTCATGCTGGTGGCGGCTAGGTGCTGTCTGGCACAGAAATGGAAAACTTCTTGTAGGCCGGGGGAAGAGGTATGGGTCACTAAAGTGCGGGCCATATACGCCATGGAGTTCCTCACTCATCTGATCAATGAGTCCAAATCAAACATTGAAGAACTGTGGCTCCCCTTTTTTGAAAAATATGGTCCCCTGGCTTAGGGGGACATGACCACATCGGCCCCCCCCCTCGGATGGGAAAAGCCACTATCGACCTGACTAACCGAAAGAGGCTCAAGGTTTGGCCCATAACTCCGCTGTGCAATGAAACTAATGGACAAACATTGTCATGCTCTCCATGAACTCGTTAATCGGAACACGTACGAGTGCTTGAATCGGGGACGGGTGGGGGGAGGGTCAGGGGGGAACGTGTTATAATTGTGCCTTGGGGATTTATGTTTTACTATGCTATGCAATGTTATAACACAAAATGTTAATAAAATTTGATTTTCAAATATCTTGCCCAGGGAGGCGGTGTTATCAGCAATTATCTTGCCCAGAGAGGTGGTGTTTTCACGGCACTCCTGCCTTGCTTGGGCATTATCATTCACAAATTGACGCACAAGGGCAGTCAGCTCCTCCTACCGCTGCGGGCCCGCCGGTACACCTGTGGAGGTGGAGGGTGCTTGGGGGTCATGTACAACTTCTATGGGCTCCACTATGGGACTCATGGCCCCTTGGTTGTACTCCCCCGCAGACTGCTCCGGGGTGGTGGCGTGGTCGGACTCTAACAATGTGATCTGGGGGGATGGAGCTGGACTTGGTGTGTGAGGCAGTTCTGAGGAGTCGTCCTCCACGGGCACCCCCTGCGCCTCCTCCTCAGCCAGGGGTGCTGTGGCTGCCGCCTCCCCGACTGAACTGGACTCTGCTGAGTGTGGAGCTTCAGCTGTGTCCTGTGGCAGTGTGACAGAAGTTGCGGGTTCCTGTTACACTTCAGGCTTCCCCGCGGGTCCCCTTGCAGAATACACCTTCTTTAAAAGCTCCTCTATGGACCAGATACAGGCTGCCATGGCGCCTGTACAAACTACGACGGACTCCGGGTCAGCTGACACGTCTTGTACGTGGAAGACGTACAGCAAGACACGCCCGATTATGACTATAAAACCACCGTCTTCCAAGGGGCTCGTTGCTGCTAATTAGCATTACAAGCTACACCCGGTTACGTCGTTACTTCTTCGTGTTTTCCCACACGATTCCTCATCTGAACTCCTGGTTTTGACCCTTGCCTGACTATTGGATTGGCTTGTCACCTCCTTTATTCCTGTCGTGCTCGTCTGGTTCTCTGACTCAGAACGTTACTGGATCCGGCTCCCTTCTGTCTCCTGCTGTACTTCATTCCAGGTTGCCGCCTCTGCATACGGAACCAAAGCAGAGAACTTGCTGTCAACTATCCGGAACTTTTCTACACCTTATCTGGATACATGTGTGCTCAGGTACATACTTAATCGGCAAATCCCATCTCTGCTACTAATTCTCTCCACGACTTGTTTGGATATTTTGTCTCCTGTCGGATTCTGGAACATTGAGTGACTATCTTGTGAACTTGTCTTCAAGTGCATATAAACGCTCTGCTGAAACTGCACCAACCCGGCACTAGTGCGACCCTCGTGCCGTCCGGGGCTACTTCCATATAATAACATTCCTGTTTGTTATTTTCTCCTTTCGTTGTCTTCTGTTCCTGGATTCCTTTCCTCAAAATATCCTTATTCAGGTTAGTTGTTACCCATTTGATATATAAGTTGGGACTGATACTTTAAAAGGCTCTTTTAGACCATTCCCACTCATTTTGTGTTATATTCCTTGTAGATCCACCCCGGGGAAGCTCCACTCCAATACCTATCTAGGTAGTTTTCCCATTTAATTCAACTGTTCTGATTACTTGCCTTAACTTCAACAGTGTCTAATATCTTTGTATTCCTTTGCAGCATTGGTATTGGTGGTGTGTGTTCTCCCCGCTCTTTTATTCAATTGACACCTCTGTCTGTCCCAACTGAAACAGCAGAGAGGTACATTGTAGAAAAGAGCCCCTCTTTGAGGAAGCCTGAGTCTTGTACTCAGGGGAGCTGGGATGGAGGGCTTAATATCGATTCTTGTACCACCCTCATCTCCAAGGTCACTCCTCTGCATCTTCGGCCTATTTCGGAGTGGTGAGTAACAGAATTAGCAGCCACGTAAAATGTCCATGGAGGCCAGTGATGCTTTGACTCAAATCGTGCAAATGGTCACGGATCTACGAACCGACTTGACCAATGCACAAGAGGCACTGCGCCAACGTATAGACGTCATTCAGGCCTTGGTTACCACACCAGCGCCACAGATGGCCGGTGCTGGTGCTACAGCATCAGGTTCAGGGTTTCCACCCCCACAGCAGGAATCAAACCCGATCATGCTTACAACCCAGTTCCCTCTAGCTCCTCCTGAACGCTTCCTAGGCCATACTAAACAATACCGAACATTCATTAACCAATGCAAACTGCATTTTTTGTGCCGTCCCGCTTCATTTCCAACCTCTACAACTAAAGTGGTTTTTGTCTTGTCACATTTAGGAGGCACTGCAGCCGCATGGGCTAACCCATTGTTAGAATCCAACAGTCATGTTCTCTACAATTGTGATGCCCTTCTTGCTATGATGAGTAAAGTATTTGATACGCGTTATACTACTCAAGCTACTGACCTGGAACTCTTAAAGCATCAACAAGGGGACAATTCTTTATTGGTCTATCTGGCCCGGTTCAATCAGTTGGCAGCAGAAACTGACTGGCCTGAAGAAAAGAAGACAGCCGTCTTCTATCAAGGCCTCTCAGATGAACTAAAGGACATCCTCTCCACTGTTCCTATAGTCCCCACGGCATTCAGGGAACTGCTAGATTTAGTCCTTCAGATTGATGTCCGTAAATCCGAAAGACGTGGCGAAAAGAAACAAGCATTGTTCAGCACGGTTTCAGCAGAGGCCTCGTCTTCTTCACTTCCTGCGCCAGAACCTATGCAAATTGGTGTGGTTAGGGGACCACTTACCCCTGCTCAACGAGAATATCGTAGATCACACAATCTCTGCATGTACTCTGGGGCCTCTGACCACTTATTGCCTGAATGTCCCAAAAAACCCAAAAGAAAGGCGGGAAAGGCCAAATCCCGACAGTAGACAGAGTCCCTATGTCGGGAAACTCACCTTTGGACTCTACATTACAGAATCCGAGTCATATACTCCGCCAACCTGTTACATTTTCCCTAAATCACAGGGTTTCATTCCAGACAACAGCCGTGATTGATTCAGGTGCAACAGGTAATTACGTTGATCAATGCTTTGCCTCTATGTCAAGAATACCACTGGTTCGCATAGCTATACCTGAAACAGTGAATGCAGTGGACGGTTCAATTCTTGTATCAGGAATGGTAACTCACCAAACGGTTCCATTATAAATGAGTACCGATGAAGGCCATACTGAAGAGATATCATTTGATATCATCAAAGCACCAGCCTACAAAGTCATTCTGGGTATTCCATGGTTGAAGCTTCATAACCCTGCCATCGACTGGTCGACATCTCAGATTCAGTTCCCTTCCAATATATGCAATACCTGATGTACAACATTACTTGGTATTACCCAGGATAGTCTGGCAGGGCACTGGTTTCTCCTACTATGCATATTGGAGCTGTTTCTAAAAATGTTGTCTCTGTGGTACCTTCTCAATATGCAGACTATGCAGATGTTTTTGACAAAGGGATGGCGGAGACTCTACCTCCACATAGAGCCTATGATTGCCCAATAAACTTAATACCGGGAGTAAAGATACCATCCGGCAGAGTGTATTCCCTCACTCTCAAAGAAGATGAAGTCCTTAAAGATTATATAGACAAGGCCTTGGCCATGGGATTCATTTGTCCATCCAAATCACCAATTGCATCCCCACTTTTCTTTGTTCCTAAGAAGGAAGGGGATTTACGTCCCTGTATTTATTATCGTGCTTTGAATGCAGCAACCATAAAAAACCAGTACCCTCTTCCTCTGATCTCTGTCTTGCTTGATCAATTGGGATCTTCCAAAGTATATACTAAGCTCGATCTCAGAGGAATTATAATCTCGTCCGTATGAGAGAGGGGGACGAATGGAAGACCGCTTTCACAAAATGTTACGGTCTATTTGAATACCTTGTCATGCCCTTTGGGTTATGTAATGCCCCGGCCACCTTTCAGGCATTCATGAACGATTTGTTTTATGACATCCTTGATCAGTTTGTTGTTGTCTACCTGGATGACATTTTGATTTATTCACAAAACCAGGAAGACCACGAAAAACATGTCAAAACAGTACTCCAACACCTGAGAGATCACACATTTTTTGTAAAAGCCGAAAAGTGCATATTCCATGCCTCAGAGGTGGCATTTTTGGGATATGATCTTACTAACAATGGGGTGCGCATGAGTCAGTCCAGAATTAGTGCTATCCTGGAATGGCTTGTGCCCAATTCAGTCAAATCCTTACAATCATTCCTGGGATTTGCAAACTTCTATAGACACTTCATCAATAGTTTTTCTGAAATCTCTGCACCTCTTACCTCTCTGACAAGTGCCAAGGTGCCATTTGTATGGTCTTCAGAAGCTCAGAAAGCTTTTGATCAATTAAAATCAGCCTTCACTTCCGCCCCTGTCCTCAAACATCCTGCAATCTGATCCCGAGCTTCCTTTTTTTGTTGAAGCTGATGCTTCGGGTTATGCTCTTGGGGCGGTGTTGTCACAAACCTGTCCTCATTGGGGCGAGATTCATCCTGTTGCCTACTTCTCTCGTAAATTGACAGCTTACGAAAGAAATTATTCCATCGCGGAACGCAAACTCTTAGCCATCAGAGACGCATTCTTGGAATGGAGACATCACCTTCTGGGGGCCAAACACCTTGTAACAGGATGCTCGGATCACTGCAGTCTGTTAGCCTTCAAATCTATGAAATGTCTTACAGCTAGACAGGCGCGGTGGCATTTATTTTTTTCACAGTATCAATTTGTTATCACTTACCGTCCTGCTAAAGCTCAAGTTTCGGCTGATACTATCTCTCGCTTACATGCGGATGGCCAGTGCCAACAGATCGAAGCACTTCCTCTTCTACCGAACAAAGTTGTTTGTGGTTGTTTGGTTCAGCCCTTGTTGCGTTCAATCATCCTTGATTGGGTCGCAACCCGTCCAAAAGAGATCACTGACTTCAATCTGGAAGTAATTCAGGGTATGCCATTCATTCAAGGGCGCGTCTATATACCCTCAGGTCAAGCTAGAGTTTTAGCGCGCTAGTGGTCTCACGATTCTTTGATTGCTGCACATCCAGGAAGTCAAAAGACTCTTGAAGCCTTACGGCGTTGGGCTTGGTGGCCTTCCATGGTTTGTGATGTAAAGGACTACATTTTGACTTGTTCCATATGCACTCAGTGTAAAACCTCTAAAGCCAAACCAGTAGGCTTGTTACAACCTCTTCCAGTTCCGTACAAACCTTGGCAGATGCTGTCAATGGATTTCATTGTGGAACTTCCTGACGTTCAGGGCCATGACACCATTTGGGTGATTGTTGATTATTTCACAAAATATGCATTGTTCATACCTTGCTCTGGCTTGCCTGCAGCTCCGTAATTGGCGAGACTGTTCTTGACGAATGTGTTTCTTTCTTTGGATTACCCTCGGTTATTGTTTCCGACCGTGGTACACAAGTCACGATTCTGGAAGGCTCTTACAGCTTCTCTGGGTATTGAGGACAGGTACTCCTCGGCTTATCATCCTCAGACGGATGTGCAGACTGAGAGAACTAACGCTACTATCGA
Source organism: Ambystoma mexicanum (assembly GCF_040938575.1). NCBI lineage: Eukaryota > Metazoa > Chordata > Amphibia > Caudata > Ambystomatidae > Ambystoma > Ambystoma mexicanum. The sequence continues at coordinate 678,881,627 of NC_090924.1, read as the reverse complement.
ACAGTACCTACGCTGTTTATGCCTTCAGTTCCAGCAGTCTTGGTTTACTTCTCTGCCTTATGCAGGGTTTGCATATAACAACTCTATTCATACATCAACTGGGATCTCTCCCTTTTTTTCCCTTTATGGTGGTCATCCTAGGGCACTCCCACTTGATCCAGTATTACCGGCCGTTAATCCAGCAGCAAGAGATTGTATAAGAGATCTCGATAAGATTCATCGGGATGTACGCTATCATTTACTCCGAGCTCAAGATCGTGCCAAGAAGTATGCCGATGTGCATCGATCACCTGCACCAGTCTATCGGAGTGGCATGAAGGTGTGGTTGTCGTCCCGTAATTTGCAAATTGCGGGCAAACGCTTGCTTCTGCCTAAATACGTGGGACCCTACACCATTACTGATGTTATCAATCCCGTGGCGGTCAAGCTCTCCCTGCCGCGATCATGGCGGGTACATCCAGTCTTTCACGTCTCCCTGATCAAGCCTTTCATCCAGTGGACCCGTCTGCCTACACGTCCTTCGCCAATCTTGGTGGATGGAGAGGAGGAGTATGAGGTCTCACGTATCCTGGACTGCAGGGTGTCTAGGGGTACGTTGTTCTACCTCGTGGATTGGAAGGGGTATGGGCCTGAGGACCGTACATGGGAGCCTCTCTCCAATTTACATTGTCTGGATCTTCTGAGGAGTTTCCATTCCACCAGGGGGTTGCCGGAGTCTTTGGGGGAGGATGCTGTTACACTTCAGGCTTCCCCACGGGCCTCCTTGCAGAATACGACTTCTTTACAAGCTCCTCTATGGACCAGATACAGGCTGCCATGGCGCCTGTACAAACTACGATGGACTCCGGGTCAGCTGACACGTCTTGTACGTGGAAGACGTACGGCAAGACACGCCCGATTACGACTATAAAACCACCATCTTCCAAGGGGCTCGTTGCTGCTAATTAGCGTTACAAGCTACACGCGGTTACGTCCGTTACTTCTTTGTGTTTTCCCACACGATTCCTCATCTGAACTCCTGGTTTTGACCCTTGCCTGACTATTGGATTGGCTTGTCTCCTCCTTTATTCCTGTCGTGCTCGTCTGGTTTTCTGACTCAGAACGTTACTGGATCCGGCTCCCTTCTGTCTCCTGCTGTACTTCATTCCAGGTTGCCGCCTCTGCATACGGAACCAAAGCAGAGAACTTGCTGTCAACTATCCGGAACTTTTCTACACCTTCTCTGGATACATGTTTGCTCAGGTACATACTTAATCGGCAAATCCCATATCTGCTACTAATTCTCTCCACGACTTGTTTGGATATTTTGTCTCCTGTTGGATTCTGGGACATTGAGTGACTATCTTGTGAACTTGTCTTCAAGTGCATATAAACGCTCTGCTGAAACTGCACCAACCCGGCACTATTGCGACCCTCGTGCCGTCCGGGGCTACTTCCCTATAATAACATTCCTCTTTGTTATTTTCTCCTTTCATTGTCTTCTGCTTCCTGGATTCCTTTCCTCAAAATATCCTTATTCAGGTTAGTTGTTACCCATTCGATATATAAGTTGGGACTGATACTTTGAAAGGCTCTTTTAGACCATTCCCACTCATTTTGTGTTATATTCCTTGTAGATCCACCCCGGGGAAGCTCCACTCCAATACCTATCTAGGTAGTTTTCCCATTTAATTCAACTGTTCTGATTACTTGCCTTAACTTCAACACTGTCTAATATCTTTGTATTCCTTTGCAGCATTGGTATTGGCGGTGTGTGTTCTCCCCGCTCTTTTATTCAATTGACACCTCTGTCTGTCCCAACTGAAACAGCAGAGAGGTACATTGTAGAAAAGAGCCCCTCTTTGAGGAAGCCTGAGTCTTGTACTCAGGGGAGCTGGGATGGAAGGCTGAATATCGATTCTTGTACCACCATCATCTCCAAGGTCACTCCTCTGCATCTTCGGCCTATTTCGGAGTGGTGAGTAACAGTTCCGTCTCGATGGCCCTTGGCGGCACCAGTGCCGTAGCATCTGGAGGTGGTTTCCTCGGTGATGCATGGCGTGCCTTGTGTTCGGCCTTTGAGGTCGAAGGCCTGTTGCCCTCATCCCGGGCCCTCTTCTGGGATGTGGTTGGCTGTGGGGGGGAGTCCCGCGCCTCGCTGTCATGGCCTAAGCCTGTGGGGGTCGACGAGAGGGACGGCATGAGTGATGGTTTGATAAGCATCATGCATACATTTGTATATTTGCTCATCTACACATTAGAGGGTAATATGCAGTTGAGTTTGGCTGATCATGTTGCTTGCTACATGGGTGGGTAATGCAGACATACGTCGGGGTCACTGTTGGGGCAGACGTATGGTATGAGACATGCATATTTCTTGGGGCCTGCATGCAGTGTGACTTATGCCATTGACATCTTAGTGTTGTTTGTGTACGGTATAGCATAGCCTTGCTGCAGGCATCTGGCTTGCCTCTTTAGACAACATAAGAAACAAATAAGCTGGCTTCACCTTATTAAAACTGGCGCTTCACAGTTGGCCCCCAATCCGAGGGGCTGCAAACTTCAAAAAGATAGATTTTTTTTCTCAAAATAGAATTTCTCCAGTAATTAATTTATCTAAACACATATTAAATCGATGTAAATATGTCCAGAAATGTTTTATTCACATTTCTGTTGTAAGTTTTCAAAGTAGCACTTATTTCCAATATACAAAGTTGAGCGATCATCCCAGTTTGCCATGAATGTACATTTGCCAATGCATTTCGGAAAAACCTTCATCAGGGCTGTACATGAGCAATATTTCACTTTGTAAGGCTATCACTGCTTAGATGAGATGTACATTATACACAAAACAAATATAGTAAACAAATAGTGTCATGTTCAAAATATAATGCAACACATATCATTCATTGTTGTATCAAACGATTTGTCCCAAAGTGGAGAAAAGAAACAAAACAAAAAGGTACGTTTTAGTTTAGATACATTGTAGTCTGTGATATCTGAGTATTTAAACTATGTGCATGGGCTTGTCTTACCTGATCGCGTGTAATTCTGATATTCAAATGCATGTAAGCACGCATAAACCAATGCTGCCCCTGTTGGGAAACAAACAAATCTTCAGCTAATATCGCTCTGTACATCTGGTGTATTTCAGTAGCTTGCGCAGGAGCGCCGGTTCTCACCTCTTGTTCGAATCGTTTTCAAGCTGCTACTGTGCAAGCCGCGGGGACGCGGGCTCGCGCATACTTGGAAACCTCTTTTATGCGTCGCAATGGAGACGGTACGAGGTGCCGTGGACTAGCTGGAAAGCCGGAGCACGTACGCCTCGTGCCCCACCCCCGGGTGTTCACCCTGGGGCGGGGATGTCTCCAAGGCGACACAGTGCTGCAGGGGGAGCTGTAGTTCAAAGAATGTAAACGGAGCTGTCAAAGCTCTTATGACCCAATTAACGAGCGCGATATGCCAATTGCGCAATAACAGTTGTTCTAGTTCTAACATTGTACTGATGTTACATCTAGTACCTTGGGAAATGTAATAAATGTATACATAGAACAGAGTGATCAAACAAAAATAAAATTCACAACGAGGATTAAATCCATTCATGTAAAGAGAACTAATTACGCATAGAGCGGAATGGTCAAAAAGTACAAAGTACATCATCAAAGAGTACTGCAATGTCCAAAAGCTAAATCAAAGTCGAATGGTCTGAGGCGCAATGTGCGAAGGTGCAAGTTGCATAAATATAACAATTAGGATCAAAGTTCAATGGGTTTGATACATGTCTACATTGGCATTTATAGAAAGCACATGTAATTGATCTCCTCGTTTAGCCGT